>NC_135370.1:61411062-62661062 GCF_049243985.1 Paroedura picta | reverse complement strand
GCAAGATTTTGTTATGTGTAGGAGCACATGGCACTTTGATGGGCTGGGTGGGAGGGAGGCAATAAACTGAATAAAAATAAACAACCTTCAAGCCTACTGCTGTTGCAAAAAGCTCTATCTCTGTGAGTTGGTAACAGCCTCTCTATATTATATGTTTTCTTTAAGAACAAACAATATTGTTTATGTTTGAGGTAATATGTAAGTTTATTATCCTATTGTTTATTAAAAGTTTTTGTTCCTAGCAATTTGACCCTAGGTTGAAACAAGGTTATTTATTATCATCGTAACAAAAGGACAGTTTCCTACACTGGAGCAATATATTCCTCGATTTTTTATAAGTGCCTTGAAACTTGCTTGTAACTGAACTTTATACATCTGTTTTTTTCCTACTCATTTCCTCTCCTCCTCAATTGCTCCTTTTCAATGCATGCACATTATCATTTTGTCCCTCTCTCCTTTTCTTCCTCTGTTAATCATTCATTCACTCTTTTTTCTCCTGCTCTCCCTCAGCCAAACTATTTTCCTGTCCATCATTCTTTCCTCTTTCCCCCCCTCCTTCTCTTACCCTATGCCAACTTCTCATTCACTCTTCTTCTATACACTATTTCCTGTTCATTTTTATGCTTATTTCTCACTATTTTGCAGCAGTAGAAAAAAAAACGTTTACCGCTAAACAGTCCCCCCTCTTGGCAATAGTAGTTAATTTTGAGTGTAACTAACTATCGTAAGGAGTTTAGACTCTGTCAAGGCACTTGAGGCAGAATGCTCACAGCTGAGACATCAGACTAAGATGTATGCAGGAATCAACAGTCACATCAGCAGAAGAGAATGGACAGAGACAATGGTGATGGGGGCAGAGACATCCTTGAAGGGTAGCAGCAGTAGCGGAAGACAGTGTCAGTGACATTTCAGTTAACCCTAGTACTGCACAGAGAAAAGCAATGATAAACCCACTTTTGATCATAACTTACCTCAAAAACCCTATGATGACACAATCCCAAATAAAAAAAAATATATAGTAGTAGGAGATAGGACAGATGCCACTCAATAAGCTACTGTGGAAGAGCTGGAGACAATTACAAATAGCTTTATTCTGAATGATGCAACTGGACTAAAGCTAAAAGGACATTCAGTTGTTGACATGAATGGATGCAAAAGGAAAGCCCAAAGCTGTCTGATACATATAATAGGAACATGGACCGTACGAAGTATGAACCAAGGTAAACTCAAAATCACACAATGAAAGAATGGAATATTTAAACACCAATCCTGAGAGTGAGTTAACTAAAATGCACTGGATTAGGACATTCAATCAGAAAATTATTAACTGTTTTACTCTGGAAATGACAAACACAGAGGAAACAGAGCTGCTCTAGTAAAGAGGTGAGACACAGCACAAACAGTCAGGGACTATAATGCAAAATCTGACCGAAAGCTAGCTTCATGGAAAGTCTATTAACATAACCATCATTCAACAGTTACACCTCAACAACAGAAGCTTTTGAAGGAGAAATTGAATGTCTTTAAGTGTCTGGGAATAAACGAATTATACACCAAATAAGACAAGCTGATAATCTTGGGTAACTAAAATGCAAAAGTAAAAAATGAAACAGAATCCAATATTGTTGAAAGATTTGGGCTAGGAGTACGAAATGGAGCAGGAGAACAACTCATAGAATTCTGTTCAGACAGCAATTTATTCAGGTAATCAAAGACATGATTGTATATGTGAACATCAATTGACAGCCAATACCGATGTGATGAACAGCACTATAAAAGTAAAATTCCAAGTACTGAAGTAACAGTGAGTAAAGGGATATTATTCCTCACTAGGAGAGGGCTTGAGTGACAGGGTGCCTCCAAGTACTCTGATTGGCCAGCAACATCTGAGAGGGAATTAATATAGCAGCTGTGTGCTAGAGGAAACTTATTCTGATTGGCATTCTGACAGAAACTGCATCTAGAGAAGACCCGTCTGTGCTTAGCTGAACATCTGCTTTGAAGAGAAATCTTAGTTAAAGAAAAGGCTGTACTAAAAGCCAAAAGCTGAACTACACAGTGTCTGGAGAACAGATATTCGGTGGAGAGAATTTGAGCAGTGAGGTGAGTATCTCAATTCAGGCCAAAGGAGGGGGGAGAATTCTTCTAAGGAAGGGGAAATAAAGTGTGAAGGACTCCTTTGACGTGTGTGAAAGTTTGCTTCAGACTCCTCAGAAGGCTGATTGTAAGCCGTGACTTCTTCGGGAAGACTCCTCAGAAGGCAGAGGGAAACTGGTGCTTGTAGGAAGGGAAACTGGTGCGTACTAGGAGGAGGTATCTGCCTTCTAAAAATCAGACAACTCAATGGATACAAAGACAAAGAAGAAAAATAGATTTGTTTGGGATAAGCACAAAAGCCAAAACCTCTCCATTATAAAGAAATAAGAAAAAGCTTGAAAACCCCTCAAAAGCCTGTAACAAATAACTTCTGTGATTAGCTTTGTATGTAAAAACTTTATCATTCCAACAACCCTTTTCCTCTATGTAAAATTAACTCTTTAGTTTGTTAGTTGTTAACTCAGTGCCATTCTGACAAAGGGTTTAAGAAAAGAGGGCTCTTGCATCTTGCAATGAGGTACTAGTGCCGAGGTGAAGCCAAAGTATGTGTTACTGACAGGGTGGGACAGTCAGCTTTATTTTATAACAACAACAAAATGCTACAAGGGCTGCCCAGTCTGTCAGGGAACATCATTTTATCTTGGAAGGAAAACTTTATATCAGACAAGGGAACTGTGTGGGTGTACAAATAATTTGATGCCAAAGATAGAAAAACTCTATTCTGTCTTTTAAAACAAGACCAGGAAATGACTGTGGTACAGACCATGCATTTTAATACTGAAATTAGAATAAAGATGAGGGGAAACAGCAAATCATTCAAAATACAATCTAAACAACATGCTTGAAGAGTTGAAAGACCATGTGAAGAACAGACTTACATTTCTAAGTTCAAGTAAGTGAACAGAATCAGAACTATGGGGGATAAAGCAGGAAGAATGCACAAAGACTATTCCTATAGTCAAAAGAAATGAAAAGCCTAAATGGATGACATATGGAATTCTAAAAATTGCTAAAGAGAGGTGAAAAACAAAAGATAACTAAAGTAGAATTAGAAGTCTAATATGGCATTCCAGTGTAAAGAAATAGAAGAGAACAAAAAAAGGAAGCAGAAGAGATCTGCTCCACAAGATCCAGGAAATCAAAGATAAATTTAAAGCATGGTTAGGCATGCTGAAACATGGAAATACATTAATTGAACAGGACAAAATAAAGAAAAGATGGGAACAATGCACTGAAGAATGATACAGAAAAGGTTAAAAGGTGATAGATTCTTTCATTAAAAGTTACAGTTGGTTTTAAAAGAAATGAGTGTGCCATAACATCTGACTGTTCTGATGTGCAACCTGTACTCTGGACAAGAGATTACTATTAGGACAGAACATGGAGAAACACAATGGTTTCCTACGGACAAAGATGTCATACAAAGATGTATTTTCTTTATCTCTTTCTTCAATTATATGCAGAACATATTATAAGTAAAACTGGATTAAATTTGAATGATGGTAGAGTGAAAATTGGTGCAAAGAACATCAACAGTTTGAAATATGCAGATGATACAACACTCTTGGCAGAAAATAGTGAAGACCTGAAATGACTACTGATGAAGGTTAAACGAGAAACTGCCAAAACAAGATTACAGCTGAATATCAATAATTATTGGGGAATTAAACAGCTTTAAGGCTAACAATGAAGACGTTGAAATTGTTCAAGATTTTTTAATTTCTTGGCTTCATCATCAAAAGGGAGACAGCAATCAAAATATCATGAGATTGAGCATGAACAGGCTCACCAACTAAAGTTTGTCATGAATTTTGATTGGTTCATGATTCGTACTGGTTTATAGTTAGGTTCATTGTTCAATCATGAACCACAAACCAATCCACAAAAATGTGCTTCGTTCCCATCTCTAATTGAAACTCAGAAGGACAGCCATCAAGGAGCTACAAAAGATTCTGAAGTGGAAGGATGTATTGCTGATGACCAACATAATTCAGACCATCGTATTCCCCTTTACTATGTATGGGTGTGAAAACTGGACTATGAAGAAAGCTGACAGAAAAAACACTGAATGTTGATTCCTTTGCAATGTGATGTTGAAGGAGAATTTTATGGATACTGTGGAAGGCCAAAAAGACAAATAAGTGGGTTCTTGATCAAATCAAGCCTGAACTGCCCCTAAAAGCTAAAACAACTGAATTAAAGCTATTGTTACTCTGGTCATAGTATACATTACTGCAAAAGACAATAATACTAGGAAAAGAGACATAAGACAGATTGATTCAATAAAGGAAACCACATTCCTCAGTTTACAAGACCTGTCAACAATAGGATATTCTGGAGGTCATTAATACACTGTCGTAAGTCAGTGGTAATTTGACAGTACTGAACAAATGCACACACAAATGTAAATTTTACCAAATACTGAGGAAAGGGTAGTTAGGAAATCCTATGTTGACAAGAGGAACACAAAGCACAACAGAAAGTGGGAGATTAGTTCCAATCTTTCTTTCTCGCTATCGACAATCAGAGAACTGAGTCTGATGGCCAGAATATTCATCACCCTAATCAATTGAGAGGAAATGGAGTAGCAGATTACGGTAAAGTGAACATCTACGTTCTTCTAGCTGTGTCAAATGGGATGTGCATACTTTCACATCAGTGCCCACAGTATTAAGACTAGGAATTTGGACTCGCTATTCAATAGCTGCTGATATCAATATGACAGCCTCTCAATCCCCATGACTGCTTACCTGTCCACCAACAAAAGACAACCACTGTTCACAGAGTCCCTACCAGAGACAAGGAAAGGAAGGAGAGTAAGACTTAACCTATCACTTCCTGTGACAACACCATACAGATGCAAAGGCCAACACACATTGAGATATTAAAAACACATTAAGAGGTACTGGAAAATACTTGGCTCTGTATCACAGAGTAGATGGTCACCCAGTTGTGGGCCAGAATTTATCAGTTGAAAATACTCATTTCAGAATTATGCTGGTAACTCTCTGACAACGATGTCCTTCTCTTTACTGTGAATTTTGAATGCTTTACATGCTAGGAAAAATAACCTCAATGCTAAATTATTGTAACATGCTCTACATGGGGCTGCCCTTGAAGACAATTCAGAAGTTACAGCAGGTGCAAACTGTATCTTGGTGTACAGCTAGCTTGGTGTAGTGGTTAGGAGTACCAACATCTAATCTGGCGAGCTGAGTTTGATTCCCTGCTCCTCCACATGCAGTCAGCTGGGTGACCTTGGGCTCACCACAGCACTGATAAAGCTGTTCTGACTGAGCTGTAATATCAGGGCTCTCTCAACCTGACCTACCTCACAGTGTGTCTGTTGTGGGGAGAGGAAAGGGAAGGCAATTATAAGCCTCTCTGAAACTCCTGATAAAGAAAAGCGGCATACAGAACCAACTCCTCCTCCTCTTCTTCTTCTATTACCTGGGACTAGCCAACACAACCTCATCATTCTTGTTCTAAGGGCCCTTTAGTGGCTGCCATTTAGTTTCCAGTTCCAATTCAAGACATTGGTGTTCACTTATAAAGATCTTAAGGAATATTCTGCTACTGTCCAAGCTTAAGCTGTTCTAGTGGTTGCCCCATGTCTCTGGAAGAGCCCTCTGGAATAGGTCAATGGCTGTCCTATCCTCCTGACTTTCCAGCAAAAAAAACAAAGTAAGGCTATCCAAGAAAGCTTTTGGGGCAGCCTGAGCTAAAGAGGAATACCCTGCTGGTGAGCCCCACATTGTTCTTACTCTCATTTTAATGTATGGTTTTAATATTTCATATTGTTTTTACATTATTGTTACCTGCCATGAGTCCTGGGATACCTGGGAGAAAGGCAGGTATATAAATATTTTAAATGAATAAAATATTTAAACTGTCACCTGAAGGACCTAGTATTCTTGGGATTAAACTATTCACCTAACAAAACAAAGAAGCAGATTGAAAAAGCCAGAACGAGGCCAGGAAATACCCCACCACAACATAGGCTCACAGAAAATAACCCCACTGATAGCCATGCTCAGCTCACAGCTCAAGCCAGCTCAATGCATTGTGGTTACATTTTAGATGCCTCAAGTTCCTACTCTTTGTGGCAATGTCTTGCTATGCAAATGTTAATTCTTTAACAAAATACAAATAAAAGGGAAAGTTTCCAAGGAAAACAAAGTATTTTACATACTGAATGAAGCACAACTAGATTCTATGTTCTCAGACCATTATTGTCTGTGGCCCTACTTCCACACAAGCACTTTTTACTACTTAAGTTTAACTTGTGACTTCCACCCCCTGCCCAGTTTACAGAAGTTCTGAATAATAATCTGACAAGATTTAGAAATGCTGCAAATAGCTAGATCAAGCAGTTACGCCTTATTCTGCCTACCAAATCCTGCCCTCCCCACCCATGCTTTGCTCATACAAATACTGCAGGTGGATTTATTTTATCTTTTCTGTAGTATTTTATTTCTGTTGGAATTTACCTGAATGCTAGTGGCTTAAGACTTCAGGTGCCCCAAAGAAGTGAAAAATATCTAGGCATGAAATAGATGGGAGTTTGTAAAACAAAACCCATAAATTCACATACTGTGCAAATCTACTGCTGCCAAACAAATGGAGAGTATCAGATCTGCAGCACATTAGGTTTTATTCCACCCGTTTCTGGCATAGTAGCTTGCGGAAAATGCTGGAAGTGGGCCAAACTTGTCTACAGTTTCAAAATAATAATAAAAAAGAAATCCCTTTAAGTCATCAGGGACTCCTCAAGCTACTTAATGCAGTAGACTCTAAAGCAGCCCCCACCTACAGTCAATGAAATGCTGCACAGATGAGAGTGGTGCTCTTCAAAACACCCCATTTTCCCAGCTCTGACTCTCTGCCCCCACCCTCTTCTAACACTGTCCATCTGGTTTCCATCAACTCTCAAATAGTCAATACTTACACATCCATGTGATGGCCAGCACTCTGTAGCCCATCCCCCATTTCCTTCTCTATTGCACTCCATTCACTAGAGACAGAAAAGTATATAAATTAAATAAAAAACAACACTGCACATGAGAGGTGAGGAAGTTAATAAACTGCATCCTGTATATTTCCTCCCAGGTGATATCTGTATGGAGAAACATCAAAGTTTTACTTGGCTAGGATGCTGAACTTCCTTCAACCAGGAATGGTAAACACAGCATTTGAGCACCTACTTTAAAGCTTGTTGCCCCATCTTTAACATTTGCATAATATTTTTAAGAGTCTATTCCAGAAGTTTAGGGACTGGAGCCAAAAAAGGACATCTTGCTTAAACAGAAGAAATTGGAAAATATTAACACATTATATTACTGAAGATATTCAGGACCTTTCTTACATAGGCAGTTCATGCTTTATTTATTTGAATTAATGTTTTATATACATATCTGGGATGTTCTGGGGGGTAAACATGTCCCCCAATTTTAATAAAATCCAATGATATTATCAGATTCACATTAACTTGCACTGGGTGGGGGGTAAACATGCTCTCCAATTTTAATAAAATCCAACAATATTCTCAAATTCACATTAACTTGCACTGGCTAAGTATGTTTGTTTTCTTCTGGAGAAGAAAGTTTGGAGAGTGATGCTATTCCTTTTTGGGGGGGAAATCTGAAACTTTCATGAGGTTCCATATTCCTCCAGAGTAAAGTTTGCTAAAAGTCTAAAGAACAGACAGTCTTTTCTGAAGGCTTTTGGTGTTCAACATACTAGTTGTTGTTTTTTAAAGTTACATATTGTTCCCATTACTAATTACAAACCTTTAAAAATTTATAACTTGGATCTACTGAAGTAGTTCCACAGAAAGATTTTTGCCCAAAGAGCAAAAATACTCCCCTTGAAATACTGTTCCTGCCTGAAATGCTCTGGTGGATCCAAGCCAAGGAATAGAATTACACTAATTAATAGCACCAGATAAAAACAAAATAGACAGTGGAATATTAAACAAAATTGGCAATTAGCTTTCAAGCCTGTGTTAAAAGCCAATTTGTTGATTTTTGGTAGTATATGACTACTGCTCCCACGTTCTTATGGCATTCTGTTAACTCGTTTAGAGTTGTTACAAATTTAAATGGCGCTTTTCTTACAGTGCAGTCCTATGCAGATTTACCCTAGGCTAAACCCATTTGCTGTCAAAGTGTTTAGAGAGGATTATCTCTGCACTGGACTGCATTCTAAATTAGATGCACCCATCTGCAATCCATTAACCAGTGGATTAAATTTGCCAACTGTAGCATAAAAAGGAGAATCCTTGATTCCAGAGTCAGATTCCTTAATTTTCCAATAAGATGGAAAAAGAATTAAGCACTCAGTCCAGCCATATAAACTCGCAGAAAGACTATTGCTTGAGTCAGCTCTTTCAGCATAGCACATCTGCCCAACTGTCACAGTGCTTTCTTGGCATTAAAGACATACAATGAAAAATAAACTCCTACTCCAACTGTGCATGTGCCAGGCAGACAGAGAAGAAGCAGATGCTGCAAAACTGCAATGGCTACTCAAGCCCTGTACACAGAACACATGATAAAAGATACATTGGATAACCTGGTCAGAGGTTTAAAACCTTCAAATGTATTTCAGGATGGCAAAATATAAATGGCTTTTGTCTGAACAGGAGAAGGCATAGGCCAAGTTTTTCAAATATAACCTACTGATCCACCTTGATTTCTCAAAGTTTGTTTTACTTGGAAGGCAGTCAAAACTAGTCAAGTCAAATAGATTGAGATGTGCTTACAATTTTATCTCAGGACAGAGGAGCAGTTCCTGACATTTTGCAAGCTCAGCTATATTTCTCTCCCCATCCCCTCTATTCCCTAAGCACAAAACTGCAGTTTGTATACTAGTTTGGAACTAGGATAATGAACCCAGCAAAAAAACCCATTCTGCATACTTTTCATCAACATTTGCAAATAGAAAAAAACAAGGAAAAGACACTTTCAAGAGGTAAGGCACAGGTGTCAGCCATATGGCCTGCAGGCTGTTTTGTCAAGGACTCTAATCTGGCCCATGAGCAGCCTCCTCCTCCTTTTCATGCCCAGCCTGTCTCTCCCCCAAATCTCTTGCTTCCTCCCCCCCCCCAATGCTCCTCTCATCTTGTTGATCTATCTTTGGGGTTCAATGACATCATAGTGTCAATTTGCTTCGCCCATTCTAAACCCCTCCCTAGCACTGGCTGCTCTTGAATTACCACTTGGATGAGCGGGGGGTGGGTGGAGCTCATTTTCTCCTGCTCTCCTCAAATAAAAATCTAGAGCTGCTCACTCGCTCTTCTCCCTGTTTCTTCCCCTCCCCAATATGAACCTGGGCTTCTTAGATTCTTGTCCAACTATGTAATCTTAGTTTCCACTGCAAATAGCATGAAAGGTATTCCTTTCATTTTTGGCCTGCAATTTGCATGATTGTCCTGATGCTGGTGGGCCAATTTTGACATGACTTGTTTTATTTTTTGGTGAGTGATGCCTGCCACAAATGGACAGACAGAGGGGCATGTGGATCCTTCTTTTATTATAGATGCATGTTAACAGCCAGGCAAATGATTTGTGGGTTTTTTTACAATATATGGTTTGGATCAGGGCCTTGCAGGAGTGGAGGCAGCCTGAAAAAAAATTGCAGGGGGAGGAAGATGGGGTGGTGGAAGTGGGAGTCTGGTGTGCCTCCTTCAGATGCTTAGATGTAGGACAAGGAAAGAGAAAACAAAGAATGAGAGGCGGATCATAGCTGTGCTTGGATGCTAAGGCTGGGCATATGTGGTTCAAGTGCTGAAAAACTACCTCATTTACTTGCAAGTAAGATCACTTGTCTCCTAAAAGTGCCATATATACAAAAAGTAACTAATTGTATGGCAATGTAAGATACACCCACTTTTATGGTATCCTTTCGGGGGGGGGAAACTAGTCCTCATTATCCAAGTTTCCTGAAGAAGCACAATGTCAAAAGAACGCAAGTATTTCATTAAGTCAGGATCATTAGATTTCCTCCCCCATCCTGAGATGTTCCAGGATACCAGATGTAGACTTGAGTCTTGAGTGACTGCATTCTGAGGAGATAGTCAGTCCTCAAGCATAATAAAAAAAACTAGTCTTGCATATGATTTAATGCATTTATTGGGGGGGGGGTTGTGGGTTCCCCAGTAAATCAGTTTCTTTCAGTTCACAACACACATGCACAATGTATCTGGATTTTGTTTTTATTAGTTGTTAAGCTTTTCTGGATCTTACCAATCTAGAACGTTTTAACCCTGTCATTCCTCCAAAGAACTCAAAAGTTCTCCTGACCTTCATTGTGCCCTGCTCACTGTGGGGTTGAGTAGGCACATCGACTTACAACTTACTAGTGCCAATGTTTTAAGCATGCATGTATTTTGAGTAATAAGTTTATATTTCCAGTAACTGGCACTACATTTGAGGGTAAGTGGGCCTGGCCCAACAATTAGTAACAAATGAGTTTGACACCTCTTGAGTTAATGTCTCAAATGTATCAATCAAGGTGATCTTTATCACAGCTTCAGTATTTTCTAATGGCAACAAATCCCACCACAAATTGCTTCTAAGGCACGTGAACTGAATTAACTAGAAAGTTATAAAAACCACTCTCAGCTCTTACCTGAAAACTCTCCCATAATTCCCATGGACTTTGTATACACCATACAGTCGATCTGCTACTCTCTAAAGTAAGGATTTATATGCAGAAGTTATAGATGTAGAAAGACACAGGAAGGAGTAGCAAATAAAACGTTCAGATGTATAAGGTTATCTGCCTTACAATTATAGTATTAGTATCCTGAATAACTGAGACAAGAAGCCAGAATAAGCAGTACGGCAATTGAATATTCAGGTTTTTTAAAGTATATCACCCCAGTATTTACTCTTTAACTCAGGCTTTCTCAACCAGGGTTTCATGAAATCCTGGGGTTTCTTAATGGCCCTGGAAGGGTTTCCTGGATGGGCAGGAGTTAATTTTTAATATATGTTTTAAAATTTGTTAAACATTCATTGGTTGATAGGACCATATATGGCCATGTTGATCCCCCTCCCAAAATGGCCAATGATGGACCTGGAGGGGGTGGGACAGGGCCCCAGGTGTGCTTCCCAACCATATTCTGCACAATTGCGCCACTTCTGGGGTTTCTTGAAGCCTGAAGGATGTTTCAGGATTTCTCAATGGTATAAATGTTGAGAAAGGCTGTTTTAATTAATTTCATCATCAGTGAGCATTCTTGAGGCACAGGAAGACTTTTTTATACCTCCTCAGTACATGCACACTTTTGTCCCCCACCCCAGACAAATAAATCGCAAGGGGGGGGGAATGGACATATGATTATAACATGTCCTATAATTCTTCCAGGAAATATTTACTGAAACCAAAGGTATTGTGACAAGTAATTGACTGAAACCTCAGTACAGACAAATCACCCCCTTACATAGGAGATAAAGTTCCCATAATGCCACTAATTGGAAGAGACTGGGATTGGAGTAAATCACAGAAGCTTAGAGAAACTGTCATATTTTCATCAACAACCATCCATGCTTTCCCAGTTTCGCCCTGAGTACCACCAGTTTAACCTGTAAAGTGGCTTCAGTTTTCTGTTTATTTATTTATTTTATTTACTTAAGATTTTTATACAGCCCTCCAATACGGCCCTGGGCGGTTTACATGGAACATTGTGGAATACATACAGTCACAACACAACATACCAGTAATAATTCTAACAGTAAATATGAACTTAACAAACTGCCATAATAATTCATTGAACAATTTTCAATAGAACAACTGTGTCTCTCCTAAATAAGCAAAGATGTATCATTTCATTAATTTTGGGTTTAAAAGGAAGGACAGGTATTTAGGAAAACAGCCTATTTCCAAAAGTACCGCTATCACTTAGTCTATAGATAGAAACTCCACTTATTTCACACATTTAAAGAAAGTGAACATTATTCTGTTAGACGCCCGAGGAGAAATACTTACAGCTCTGACTCTCAGAAGGTGTGATATGACAGACTGCAACTCATCACTGTAGTGTTTAAGCTCTGTAAATCTCCTGGGAATGCAAGAACAGGAAATACATCACTAGCAATCAGAGAAGCAAGCTCTCACAAATGGCATGACAGGATTGCAACAGGACAGTTATTTGTTCAAATAGCAATAATTCCAAGACTTCTTGGAGCAGTCATCACAGACTAGAGAAGTTATTTAGCGAGTAGTTTGCTCAGCAAAGCAAGAATTTCAATTTAAATACTTGTGGCCTAGGCATCTGATCTGTCCATCTGTTAAGTGAGAATGAAATTTTGAATGTGTTCAGGTTACATTTCTAGTATGAACCCAAACACAGCCTCTGCATCTGTTTTCATGGGGGTGGGGAAGACTAAAATCGCAATTCAATAGACATATTTATTTCTTTAAAAATCTTCTTAGCTACTTTTCTTCCTCATTGCACTCAAAGCATCTTACAATCTTACAATAGAGAAATAAAATGCAATGAACTATAGTAGAATATATAAAATTTTGTAAAGCCCAGATTTAAAATCACACTTTAGGACTGCTTAGTTTTAAATAAAACTGTCTTCAGTTACCTCCTAAAGATTGAAAGTGTGGGGGCAGATGTACCTCCCTAGGGAGGCTGTTCCATAATCATGAGACGGCCATCCAAAGGTTCTCTCTTACACACCAACCACACAACCTTCTTTGATTAGTGGGACAGTCAAAAGGAGCTTCCCTCATGCTGTGATCTTAATTCCCGGGCAGAAATATATGGGAGAAGGCAGTCCTTCAGTCTCAAGCCATGTACAACTTTAAAGGGCAAAACTATTGAAGTGGCTTCAGAAGTGGATTGGTAGCCAGTGTTATTTCTATAATATTGGAGTCACATGATCTGAATAACTAGCCCCAACCAGCAGTCTAGCCACAGCATTCTGTAATCCCAAGTAGAGCATTGTAATAGTCCAGCCTAGATGTAACTAAAGCATGGATCATTGTGGTTAGATCTGATTAAACCAGCAACAGATGCAGGTGACACACCAGCCAAAGCTGGGCAAAATCAGCTTTGAATCCATCTGAGCTGCATATATACCTGAAAAATACCTTATTAATACTCTGTGCGTATAGTTCAGCACCCAAAGGTAACCAAGATCTTTCTAGATATATCTGGGGAAGATGCAAAAAGCCGCAGGAAGGCTAAAGCACATTGCTCCCCTCTCTCAGCTGTTTGTTGGGCTTTCTACTGTAGTCCCTTTAAAGTTTACTGCAGAAGACAGCTTGAGGATCAGCTCAGTCAAGGGGAAGGCAGAGTGCTCCTGGCTGGCTTCTCAGTACAGCCTCACTTAAATGCAGCTACAGGAGAAAACAGCCCAAAGCTGACCCAGGCAGGAGAGGCTGATTTCTCCTACTGCCCTGTTTAAGCAAGGCTCTAAGAGAAGCCAGCCCAAAGTTGACAATAGACCTGAAATAGCAGGGCTAACTTTGGTGGGGATTCTGGGCCCTGTTGTGCTTTCTCAGTAACATCAATGGAAGTGTACCAGGACATGACATTCAGAATAGGCTCAAGAATGTATTTTTAGAGAGAATAAATTGCATAAAACTGAATGGACCAGGGAGTGGAGGAATTCTCCATTGCAATAGATTCTTCACCAGTTCCACTGGCATTATAAATGAACCAGTAATAAAGCCTGCTGTAAAAAAAATACAGCGGGCGCTAAGGGCCTGGGGATCGTTTTTCCTCCCCCCCCCCCCGACTTGCAAAAACGCTCCCCAGGCCCCGAGAAGGCCGATCTGCAGCTCACCAAGCCGCGGCGCGCCTTCCCCGGTGCCTGGGGAGAATTTTCCCTCGAAAACGCTCCCCAGGACCCAGGGAGGGCGCTGGGTGGCTCAGCGAGCCAGCCAGCGGCCTCCCCGGGGTCTGGGGAGTCGTTCTCAGGTAGATGGCGGGGGCCAGCGGGCCTACCTTCGCTCTCAGCGGCCAGCAGAGTAATGACCGCCATGGAGCAGAGGTTACCTCTCGTGGGGGGTGGGGCGGGTTGGGAGGCACTTTGCGCCTCCCAATTGGTTGTTGCCCAGGCAAATAGCCAATCAGCAGCCACGCTGTGCGCGGCTGCTGACTGGCTGTTTGGGGCTGGACTGACAAGCGGAGGGCCCAATCCGCTTGTCAGTCTAGGGGCACACTTCCTCATCCCGGACAGGGCCCGCCCTCGGGGCCCTTACTATTTTATTTATTCCGCTCCGCTAGGAGCGGTTAAAGATACTTAGTTGAATCAGCGGTCAGCCTTACTCTTCACCTCATACCTCATACTGCAATTAGATTAGATGTACCAAAAATACAATACAAAACTGCTTCAATGATGACGTGTATAAGTGCTATCCAGTAGATGTTCTCCATGCCCTATTACCTTCCCCCTTAGTTCAAACTGGCCAGTCCAGAAACTTGTAGGATCAGATTTTCACGTACTTGCCTCAAGAAGATACGCCCGTGAGGGAGGTGAGGCTGAGAGAGCCCTGATATTACTGCTCGATCAGAACAGCTTTATCAGTGCTGTGGTGAGCCAAAGGTCACCCAGCTGGTTGCATGTGGGGGAGCATGGAATCAAACCTGGCTCGCCAGATTAGAAGTCCGTACTCCTAACCACCACACCAAGCTGGCTCTTGAAAAAGAAGAAGAGTTGGTTCTTATATGCCGCTTTTTCCTACCCGAAGAAGGCTCAAAGCGGCTTACAGTCACCTTCCCATTCCTCTGAAGTTTATACTGAATACAGCAAGTTGCTTTTATATCAGCCTTAATGCTGCAAAAATATTATATATGTGGTCACTCAAAACAAATGATTCTCATGAATTAAACATAATTTCCATTACCGCTGATTTCATATATTGGGGGGGGGGAGGGGAGAGGAGAGGAGAGGAGAGAGAATTCTTCTCCAATTTGTTTATTCTGTGCCTTTGAACTTTTGAAATACAAAGAAAAGGACTTCAACTACATCCGATTTCCTCTTACAACAATAAGAGAAGAAGAGACCTAAAAAAAAGTAATGGAAAATGGCAGAGCTATAAGCACAAAATAAGGGGAGAGCGGAAGGGGAGCAGGGAGAGAGCAGAAGGATTTTACAGTATACAAGCTTGCCCTTAGGACATGGTTCAGCCAACACAAACAAAAGCAATAATCAGGAAAAAATATATCCATGCTGTGCATTTGCATTTTAGAAAGCAGCGGGCTGGACTACATGATATGGTAATTCAACAATAACAAAGCTGATTTGTTTTAAAAAATTTTTGCTGGATCCTAAAAAGACAGGCAAACTGCCTAAAATGTAGGAAGACAGAGTTTAGTTTTAAAAAACCAGTTGAAAGCTATTTTTTACATCAGCAACCTACAATGATCCTATTCCCAACTTCAACGGCACCAGGCAGGAAAAACTACATGTTGGATTCAGCAGAAAAAGCTCATGCACCACTGCACCTTCTTGCCTTCCCCAAGCAACCTGCTGTCTGCCATAAAAATCTTCTCTTAGGGTCAGGGGAGCCAAGCAAAACAGACCATGTACAGGGTGTTGCAGCAATGAGGAGTCAGGTAAATTTGTCTTTTCTTCTGAGGTTCCCATTTTGTAACCAGAGCAGTGAAAGAGAACTGTGGCTTGTCAAGGACATTCCAGTGCACTGATGATGGAGATGGCATCACTACCCATCACTTTTTATATCTGAGAGAGAAATTTAGGTCCTGTCAAGACATCAGGCTCTTCTGAGTAGTGCTGTTTACTTCTTCCATAGTTTTTTCCTAATTTCTGTTAAACATTTATTTTAATCTAACATATGCACTGAGAATTAAAGACTGAGAAGGTATTAGCCAACAGTCACTAAGATTATTTAGCTTTTCTTATACTTACCTGTCTGGATTTTTTACTCTGAATGTTGCATTAAGTGCTTTTAATCTTGAATCTGCCTAGAGGAGGGGGAAAGGAACAAACACACAAGTGTCATTAACTTATTTAACTTTAAATCTATAATCATAATAAGACAAAGTGCATCTGTGCGTTTGCAAACTGTTTGCACTAATATCACCCATATATTAAAATAGTTATGAAATTGGCCCGTCGGGGGTGAGTAGAACCCTTTTGACCTCATGCTTCACACATTGCACAGCAGCTGGGGAGAAGGCTCCTTGATGTAAGAATGGTTAAATAAGGATACCTTTGTTTTTAAATCACATTTTTAAAAAATCTCAAGCACAATTAAGTACATCATTAAAAAAAACCACCTTTACTGTCATAAAAGCTGAATCTATTTCACATGCACCACTACAGACTACAATAAGTCTGGCGTCATAGGACAAACTAACTTATTGTGGTAAACTGTTCAGGGAAGCGGGGAGTGTAGACTGAGATCAGGAAAACAATGCCAGAGAGGAGGCTCTTTATAATATTTACCAATAGACACTACTAGGATTATCTGTAGGAGCATAACTAACATAATGCATACGCCTTCATCTGTACACAGTGGGCCACTAGAGTTAGTTTTCAACCAGGATGAATTGATTAATAAGGACAGGGGGGAAGGGGGTCAAGGGCAGATGTTCAGCCTGGCTTCAAGCCAGCTTCACATACATCTCATACTTAACGTTGGCTTGTTGGGATGTCTGAATGCAGCAATCATTTGAATATTTTACAAAATATATTTTTCGTTTATTTCTGCTTCCAGCTCTTAAGGAATGAAAGGAATCCCCCCCCCCTTTCACGTCAACTTATGTGCCCTACTGAGGAGAAGCAAGGGACAGCTGCAGGAGACAGCTGACAGGGAGGGAAACTTCTTGCAATGCCCATCCATCATTTCACTGCCTTCCTCATTTCCTTGCACCTTTCCAGGTGCCTGGTCATTTTAGGAAATATAGTTTTTTAGGAAATATACAGAAGAGCAGATGGAACACCAGGTACTCTATGAGAACTACAATTCCCAAATGCAGCAGGCACTATAGAGATGCAATCCATATGAGAGAAATTAGAACAGAAATATTCCCGTTCTATGAATGCTTTCCACTTTCAGCGCTCCAGTCAATAGACCTTCAGTCAATAGATGTGCCCTCAAGTTTCAAGTATCCCAAAAGACTGGATACAACAAACTCTTTATTTTCAAAGAGTGTGATTTGTGTGGGCTAGAGAATAAAGTGAGCTGGAGGTTGTTTGTTCCACTCACCTGTAGGAGAAATATTGTCCTATATTTAATATAGATTTGCTTTTTAAAAACCCTTGTTGCTCTGTGAAGCATGTCTCATGTCCTACCATAAATACTTCCAGGAAAGTAAAAATATGCAGAAATTCTTGCAGCTTAAAAACAGCCACTTCTGTTAGGGTTTACAGCAAATGTAGCAATACTATTCAAAGATTAAGTTATACATTTTAGTCAAAGAGAAGCCACACCTGGAATTTGCATGGGGTAAGCACCATCTTATTCTGTATGTTTACAATATTACGACCTATGACCAAAATATTCTATATGGTTTCTTCTATATCACTTTAGAATTATGGCTCTGCAAATTCATTCTACCATTAATGAGAATAAAGCATACTATAAGTATATAATTACCTTCAGCTGAAACCCTGTTTCATTCACCATTTCCTTCCACCCACCTTCCTAGAAATGGAAATTTTATTTGGATTGTTAGTTTCAAAATAGTATGAATGTGAATAATACTTTTAAGTACACCGGTTCAATAAATTCAGTGACCTCAAGCCAAGCTATAAAAAAAGTCTGAAATATCTGTTGAAAACATTTGTAAGGTAGATTTTTAAAAAATCCATAAAAGTTGCTAGCTTACAAAACCTTTTACTAGTCTTTCTGTTCTCACTTTCCAGCAGAAGTCCTTTTTTATATCAAACATCCTGTCTTGATTGCCTGTAATCACTTTTTACGCAGCCACTTGCCTAATCCTCTGCGATAGTTACAAGTTTAGCATAACCAAAACCAAGCTATATATTATATACATCACTAGAATTGCAGCCTACTTTTGCCTATTAAGAACTTTCTCCAATGGCTTTTTCTCAATAGCAAAAAAAATCAGGAGCAAGAAGAAGAGTTGGTTCTTATATGCCGCTTTTCCCTACCTGAAGGAGGCTCAAAGCGGCTTACAGTCGCCTTCCCATTCCTCTCCCCACAACAGACACCCTGTGGGGTGGGTGAGGCTGAGAGAGCGCTGATATTCCTGCTCAGTCAGAACAGCTTTATCAGTGCCGTGGCGAGCCCAAGGTCACCCAGCTGGCTGCATGTGGGGGAGTGCAGAATCGAACCTGGCATGCCAGATTAGAAGTTCGCACTCCTAACCACTACACCAAACTGGCTCATGCTTAGGGGCGAGAGTTAGTCCCCGCTGTTTTGTTTAGTTACTATCTGTGCAGTGATTCAAACATCCAACATCTCCTATTCTACCCGTTCCCATCTACTGGGACTAATTAGCTGCTAGAGCAGCGGTTCTCAACCTTACCTCCACCGCGACCCCAACTTGGTGGCGGCTGGTAAGGCAGAGGCGGCAGCAAGTGTGCATGCAGTATGCATGTGCGAGTGCGAGTAACAATTGAGGCGGTGTGGACGCAGCCATTGCCATGGCTCCGCCGCCTCCACTGCCCCCGGCCGCCCCGCCTACGACTGTGGTGGCAGCAGGCAACCTGGCAACCCCGGGGAAGGGACCAAGCTACTCCAAATTGGTTCACAACCCCAAGGTTGAGAACTACTGTGCTAGAGAGATATCAGAGCCAGTCAGTGGTTCTTCTTTCCCAAAAATTATTTCAACCCCTACAAGTTTCTTTGCCTCTATAGAGCTTTCCAGCTTCTTAGAGGCGTAACATGCAGCCTGACTCCTCAATATACTACAGACTAAGGTAACTCCTTCTTCCAAAATCCAATTTCTCAAAATCTACACAGAAATCTTATTAACCATCTACACATGTCAACTGGGTTTTCCCTTTTATTGAAAAATAATAAAGTTCTGTTCTAGTGAATAACACCCGCAAAGGGATGGATGATGTCATAGCACTAAAGGAGACATCTTTTTGAAAGACAGAACAGGAGAAGCTATTTTGTTTAGCACAAGAAGGAGAAGGACACAGAGGTCAACACCTTATGAGCAAGGGTTAGGGAGGTTGCTGCCTCCCTTGAATGTTTTAGTGGCTTTTGATATCACAGACCAGGGGCTCATGGTATTTGTAATTTATGGACATCTGGAGAGGCACAGTTTGACCACGCTGTCATAGACCATGGTATCCTTCCAAAATGTATGGGTGGATTGGGTTCAGTTCAGTTTAGCTGATTCAGTACAGCACTTGGGCCAGAGAAAATGAGTTAACAAATACATGCAAAATATTTCATGATTATAAGATAAAATACAAACATTTCACTATATGCTAGGGTTGTACAGCAAATAAGATCAACAATTTTGAAATTTTATAACTAAATAAAATGTATACAAGATTAAAAATCTGATGTATGTGTATGAAAATTAAAAGTTAACATTTAAAACATTGTTATTTATTCTCCTTTAGGGCACCTTTTAGAGGTCCTTAGCTGAGTGTTTCAGACTCTGTATATCTGGGCGCAATAGGAATGGGTTCAGAAAACACTGCTGTGCAAAGGCTCCACCGCTTCTAGCAGGCAGGCCTCAGGGGCAACACATGGGAGACTACTCACGGTCATCTGCTGTAAGCCACCATGGGCTGGCCTGGCTGGGAGTGGTGGGGTATAAGTTGAATAAATAAATAAACAAGCCTATGGGATGGGATAGGATTCTATTTGGTCTCTTGTGATGTTTAATGTTTACATGAAAGATTAACTGGAGAATTAGAGGGAGGTGTTATCCTAGATCTTTCTTTCAGTAGCAGCTGATTTCAGGTAGGCCGTGGAAATCCTCCATTAGTAACTGGAATCAGAGAAGAGTGGGGCTAGAGTGTACAAATGAGAACTCAATCCAAAACAAGACGGAAGCACTGTGGACTGGGGTATAAAACCGTTCCATAAATATGCATACAACTTGCTTTGGGTGGGGCTGCACCATCCCAGAAGGATCAGGTTTGCAGTCTGGGAGGTCCTCTAGCAATCACATAAGTTAAAGAAGTGGCCAGAAATATATTTTAGTGACTTTGGCTGATTACCAGTTGCAGCTGCTGTCACACATACTTTGGATTGTTAGTGTTGACCTGAAGGAAGTTTTGAAATTTTAACTGGTACAAAGCATAGTAGCCAGGATCTGAAGGAACCCATCATGATTAATACATTAGACCAGTAGCTTATCAACTGTACTAGTTCCCAATGGTTTCAGGATCTAATTCAAAAGACCATCTTGAAAGACCTAAATAGCTTGGGGCCAAAGGATCTGAATAACTGCAGGTACCTAAATGAACCTTACCAAGGCTTAAGATCAGCTGACAGTGCCCTACTGTGGGAACCTGAATTATCAGTCACAAAACTGGCAAGTATTTAGGGACTTTTCAACCACTGCTCTAAGATAATGGAACTCCCAACTCCAGGTTGCTCCCATCTCATTTGGCCTTGCAATATAATCTAGAGGTATACTTATTCTTACATGGAAAGCAATTTTGCTTACTTGGATCTTTCAGAACTCTCCTGTGCTCCTTACTGCTTTTAGTTTTTTTTCATTTTGGTTTTCTTTATGGTTAATTTTCAATACTGCAGTCGGAACATTTCTTTAATTGTTATTTTTCTCATTATTGTAAACTATCTTGAAAATTCTTGAGAATGGAAGTGGGCTATTAATTCCATGAAATTAGTTAATATCAGAGCAGACTTTATAAACTCCAACACAGTCAATGCTATAGAAGTGTAATATACTGAAGCTTGTTTTTCAGTTTACACCAAATATGACTTAGCTAGAGGGCAAACCTTATAACTTAAGACTGGTCTGGAATATATACCCTATAACTTAACTGGTCTGGAATATAAGCAGTACTGATGGCATACAATAAGAACATAAAGCACTCTTAGCACATTTCTATTTCAACCTAGAATTAGAATGAAAGACAGTATTTTTGACAGACAGACAGCTGGCACAAACTCATCTACATAGACGTATATTTTATGAATTAACATCAAGTCAATATATTACTTTTTAAATAAATTCAGCAGACAGTATTCTATTAACCTACCTGAGTTAAAAATGCATTAAAAATTCTGTCCTGGCAAAGGATAGGATGTGAAGCCACACGTAAGAGAAAATTTTCCAAGCCAATTCTTCGTCTTTCAACAAAATCTGGATCCATGTTATCTGCTGATAATTTATGCCAAACAAACTCTGCCTGTGGAACAAGAAAGTGTGCTAAGAGCAAGGCTGTGAATACTCCATTTTAAGAAAACTAAGCACAGTGACAGATGACTTGGTTCAGATATTTCTAGAGGTATAGCCATGTTAGTCTACAGTACTCTTTTAGGTGCCACTGCTTCAGGTATAACATGGTACCAAAGCTTATTTTAACTGTTTAGTTATATCACAATTTAATTTGCAGATGATCATTCAGATTCTGGTTTGTTTCAACAAGTACTGTTTTCATTATTTTTACCACAGAATGAGCTATAAAATGGAAATGTCTGAATTTGCACAACATGCAAAACCAAAGTTAAGACTTTGTTTTAGTGGCTAAAAAGATTACCTTCAAAGCACAATTTCAGAACCTACCTTGACATGCCCTAACCCAGCCATAATTAGCAAAATGATTATTATTATTATTATCATTATCATCATCATTTTTAGATTTATTTCCGGCCTCTCCGACAGGCTCAAGGCGGGTCACAACAAATAACCCCATTAAAATTCCCATTAAAACATCAATCTACTAACATGATGGCTAAAAATCCCATCCCTCCCCCAATTATGAAAGAGGTGAAGAGGAAAGGATAGGGGAGTAGCGTACACTCCAACTCCTAGGGGGGGAGCGATGTCCCTGATTCGCTGACCCCAGCCTCAACCATAGACCTGGTGGAAGAGCTCCGTTTTACAGGCCCTGCGGAAAGCTGACAAATCCCGCAGGGCCCGCAGATCACCCGGGAGCTCATTCCACCAGGTAAGGGCCAGGGCTGAAAAAGCCCTGGCCCTGATCGAGGCTAGGCGCGCTTCCTTCGGGCCGGGGACGACCAACAGGTTCTCACCCGCAGAGCATAACTCTGCTAATCAAAGTTTGTTCAATTAAACCACTGTTTTGTGTGACATCTGAACTGAACAGACACCACACACTTGTAAAAGTAATTAATTCAGCAACACTGAAGCCTTGAGCTCTGCTCAGGCCTGACCTCTGATATTTCAATAATTGAAATATACACACTTAAATATAATTTAAGTAATTGAAATATACACACTTAAAAGTCTATCTTTACAATTAAAAGATTGCTCTTTCAAAAAAAAAGAGCTGAGATTTTAATAATATGAAACCCTAATTTATTTGCTTGACTGGACCAATAATGGAACAATTACACAGTCTTGGATAAATGCAAGGATGTGCATCATGGAGGCAGAGATGGGAAAAATAGAATGAGAAAAGTTGCTAAGTTTTCTTACCCGTTTTTCTGGCAATGGTGGAACAATGACATGAGGATAATTAACTAGCAAATAATTCCTCAACAACTCAAATTCACTGTATCGTCTCCAAAGAGAATCTGGGGGAGCACAGTGACCTTCAGCCTGCAACTCCACAGCCCTGAAATACAGCAGAACACAGCAGTCTCTCTTCAATATTATAAACAATGCAAATGACACCTGCTAATGAAAAACAGTCCATCCTAGATCAGTGTATCTCAGGAATACTCATAGTTCTCCATAAGGTTATTTATAAATAACATGTTTTTCCACAAGTTGATATTATTCACATAAAACAATTGAATTGTACTATTAATGAGAAATTGAAGTGCAAATAAATACATGAAACATTATACCTGGCATGTGTGACTGAGACCTGGGCACGGGAGGGCAAGATGGTCGCACTTAAAGATCTGGCCTCGCCTGGGTTTGAGGTCCTTCACCGATCTCAGCTCCGTAATAAGGGGGGGTGGCAATTCTGGTCCAGGAGGATTTCTCCTACAGGACTCTCCTGGCACCAGCGATCGTCAGAGTCGAGTGTGTCAGAGTGGAGTGGGGATTAGTGGAGAGCTAGCTATATGGGTGGCTTACTATCCACCCATTGCTCCCCCAGATAGCCTGCCCAACCTCCTGGAGGTGGTGACGGCTTGAGCATTGCAGCAACCCAGGCCTCTGACCCTGGGGGATTTCAATGTCCATGCTGATTAGTCTGCCTCCGGGTCTGGTTTGGATCTGGTGTCAATCATGTAGGCACTAGGGTTCTCCCAGTTTGTTACTGGCCCCACCCATCAGGCCAGCCACACACTCTATTTAGTCTTTGATGCTGGGGTAGAGGTGGATCAGGTGATGGTGGACCCCATCCCATGGTCCGACCACCATGCTCGGAAGGCCTGTAATTTATCCCTCCCTTGGAGACTTATAGAACTGTCCAGATTCCTGAACACTATGTGGGAACGGATGCCTAACAGTGACTCGCTGATGGCATTTATGGAGGACTGGCTGTCCCAGCTGACTGTTGACATTGACGAGATCACTCCCAAGTGCACCACCCTAGCCTCAAACTGGCCCCCAGGTATAGAGCGGAGCTAAGGGAGAGAAAGAAGGAAGTGAGATGGCTAGAGCAAGTGTGGTAGAAATCTCGCAACAAAGCTGCAAGGGCATCTTACCACCCGCTTATGAGGGCATATAAGGTGGCAGTTACAGTGGCTAAACGTGAGTTTTATGCCACCTCTATCGCATCCACGAGCTCTCACCTGGACCAATTGTTTAGGATAGTTTGATCCTTGACTGTCCTGGAAGAAGAGCACTAAAATAGTCAATTGGCTCTTGGCTGTGAGGCATTAGCAAGCTTTTTCATTTTTTCATCCCTTCGCATCTTGTTTTTAATTGTTATTATATATTCATGTGCTTTTAATCTTGTTTTAATAATTTCATTGTTTGCTGCCTTGGGGAGCCCACGCTGGGTGGAAAGATGGTTTAAACGTGTTTTAAATAAATAAAATTATAGCAAACAAATACCCTAATGTACAGACAGTACAAAAAAATACAGAATTAAGAAAATAGCCTCAAATCCTTGACTGTGTGTGCTCCCTTGCTTATGCCACCTTGCTGAATCCATGACTGTTGGCCTCCTAATTTTGTTTAGGACGTCTGATTTAACATAAAGTTGTTGCAATATTTGAATTTGGGTGCCTTAGCAAATTGGTTCCTTCCCAACCCTAACAAATTTTCCTTCCCAGTAGTCAAGATTCTAAACCAGGAGTGAAGGAGCAGGGATGACAGAGTAGTACTTTGACACTCAAACAAATTGGTTTGCTCACGTCTGAATGCAGCCATAGCAGGAAATGAATGTAGGCTCACCTTCGTTTTGGATGAAGGCTCACCTGAATCTTATTTGGTATTTTTTCTGAGTTTCCTTAAAAAAAAAAATTGAAAGCTGCACTTCTTCATTTCCAAAAATGAATCAATGGAGGTATAACAAGTGGCTGTGTTATGAAGTTATAAAATATTTCTGTTGGATGAAACTGTTTTTATAGGAACTTGCTTTAGAAACCCAGAAAAAAATCATTATTCCTAATGGATCCTTTATCATTTTAGTACTGTATCCACTGTCTCAATTAAGAATGATAATTACTTGTTGACAGTTGGTCTATCTTTTCAATTTGTTTTCATTCTAAAAATACAATACCGGTTATCAAGGAAACCACATACTTGTTCTTAACACAGCAATAACTTTATTCCTTATTCAGTGCCTGGCGAAGAAAAAAAATTAAAACCCCGACTTTCAACTTTGAAATTATACGTGAAGAGACTGAATCAGTATAAAAACAATATTTATTTACCTTAATGTGCAAAACAGAAACATTTGGCTAATTTTCTCACACATGCTCCTAATTACCTGAAGTGAGCCATTAAATGGCAAAAATCTTAAAACCAGAAAAGGAAGGATATTCAGTTTATATTTATATCTTTAAATAGGACAGGATCCTATTAAATAAAAGAGTAAGGCCACCTGGGGAGGAGTTAGGGCGGGCCCTGTCCAGGATAAAAACTCAGAGGGCCCAATCAGGAGCCGCGAAGCGGCTCCTGATTGGGCCCTCTGAGTGTCCATCCAGGGCCAAGCAGCCAATGGGGAGGCGTGCAAAGTGCCTTCCTATTGGCCCCTCACCAGGACAGACCAAAATTCTATTCACCCAGTCCAGTCTGGCTGCCAGTCTGCTCCTGACCACCAAAGGGAGAGGAGGTCAGTAGGGCTGCCAAGGGGGATGAGAACAGAGGCTTGGACAGGCTGAGCCAGCCCTTTTCGCCCAAGGCTGTCCTAACGGCCATGTCCAACTGCAAATTGCCTCAGAACCCTGACAGAGCTGGCAGGAGGCTGCAGAGTGCTCCCCCTCCCCCTCCCTTCAGGCCTGCTGGGAAGGAGCCTCTGACAGGCCCTGATTGAGGGGAGGGAGGCGTTTCCAAGAGCAATGCAGGGGAGCCTGAGGGCATTCCTTTTGAGGGGGGGGGGACTTTCCCCTTCTGCCAAACAGTTGCCTGAGAGGGAGGCCACAGGAAAGCCCCTTCTCACTTAAAATACTGCTCTGGCCGGGGGTTAGACACAGCGAAGCCATGTGTCTTTCTTCTTTGCAACTCTCTGCAGATTTGAGGCCACTGCACAGCGTTATTCTGCAGAGGAAGCTGGCTCTTTTGTCTCCTGTTTCATCTGCACAACAACCCTGTGCAGTAGGCCTCAAGTCTTTCAATTTAACAACAACCTGTGTGGGAAGCCTTAAATGTTTCTTCTCTACCACAACCCTGTCCAAAGTAGCCCTTTCTGCCTGGAGGGCTGATCTTTATACAGCAGGTGAGCTGTAATTCCAGGAGCTCTCCAGGCCACACCTGTAGGTTGGCTACCCCTGGGTTGGAAATATTCCTGGAGGTTTGGAGGTGGGACTTCAAAATCGTACAATGCCTCAGAGTCCAGCCTTCAAAGGAGCCATTTTTGCCTGCAGTTGGTAGGGAGTGGTGCAGGAGTGTCACTCCTGGCCTATGGGCTATGGCCAGCCCTTATCAGCAACTGTTTGTATTCTGGGGCGCAGACAGGCAGACCAGCATCAGTCCTGTGAGTCTGGAAAGTGCAGGAAGATCTAAATAAATATTAACAGCCTGAAACTAAATAGAGAACAAGTGAATGTCTGGAGACACATCGTAACTGAAATAGTAACTGGCAAATAACCTTGGCCTGGCAAATAAAAAAAAAACAGTATTAAAAACCTTCCTAAGGTCAAGACTGCTGTGCACAGACAGTCTTCCTCTTAGGGTTGCCAGTTTCCCTGTGAGGCTCGCTACCCCACCTCCCTCATGGGGAGTCTGCTATGGGGAGAGAAGGGGAAGACGATTGGAAAATGCTTTGAGACACCTGAGGCCTGCTGGGCCACTGCGGCCCATTCCCAGTTCTCTCAGATCTCTCACAACCCTACATACCTCACAGGTTGACTATTGTGGAGAGACAAATGGAAAAGGTGTTTTTAAACCGCTTTGAGACTCCTTTGGGTAGTAAGCAATAGGGTACAAAAATCGGTTCTTCTAAGGAGCAACCATGAAAGAAGCATGTGGGCACATAACATTTTACCAACAGTGAAAATATGGGAGACAGAAGGAACAGGGTGGACACCTGTGTACTGTGACTACCCTATGTGTATTAGGGCAGAGGGGCATTTTGGTGAATGTGGCCTAATTCACACAAGAAGGGGAATGACGCAGAACTGGGGGGAATTGGTTGCCATGTAATCTTCCCCTAAGAAGAGTCTTCAGTCTGATTTTCCCTTCACATATCTGAGGACATGGCTCTGGAAAGCTCATCTGTAACCACTATGCCACAATTCCCAAAGGTCAGTCCTCTCCCACACTCAACGAACATTACACACCACAGGTTCTTGACACCCATATCTCCACACCCATGGCCTCATTTGCCACCATGCCACCACAACCTCCCACACAACACACATGACAACCTCATGCCCTTACAGACTGGACAACTCCTCCCCTTCCTCTTCCCACTGCCAAGCTCTAGCGCCCGTTGTATTCTTGGAGACAACGGGCTTTGCCCCTAGTTTAATAATAATAAAACTGTTTGACTATATTATGGGGCTTCATTGTTTTAGCTTTTGAGACAACAGATGATATTTTCACTCCATTTTAAAACTGCACTAAAAATAAAATTGTAATATTATGCGCACTTAACCAGTGAATAAGCTCAGCTGAATTCATTCAAGCCTGTTCCTGAGCAAACAGGAATAAGATCAAGCATATAAGAAATCTTTTTCCCTCCATAACCTTCTAACTACACATCAAGACGTAGGGCAAAACTTTTTCCAAAATGCTTTCCAGTACTTTATTTTCCTAGGAAGATTTTCCATTTCTATAATTCAGAACCTCACGTAACTAACAATACTGGGAAAGCTCAGCAATTTCAAAGTTGTAATTAATGATTTTCAAGTTATTATTCCTAAGAACTGTGTGCTTGTATGTCTAAATCATTTCTAAACTGGATATTGAGGGAGGGAGAAGATACATGGAGAAGTAGTGGGGAAATGGAGCATTATGGTGTATTTATAGTTTTATTTTATTTTAACTTAATTTAAAGTGTTGAAAACCACTCCTAGACTGTTTGCAAAGAGGGTGGTTAATAAATTTAATAACAATGCTAAAATCAAACTACGAATTCACCTGATTGACTGTGCAGGTCAAATCAAAACCAAAAGTTAAAATTCTTATTTATATGTCACTTCTTATATTACTGAAAGGCTGTTATAATTACTTGTCTGATTAGGAGCCAGCAGGGGGAAACTGACAGTTACTTTGCCTGTTGGGACTTGAGTTCTGGCATTTGAAAATATTAGACAGAGAATGTGGCAAACGGGGTTAGCTGAAGAGCACACTGGGTTATGGACAGCACAGGGACCAGGTTATTAATCCAGTCCCCTGATCCTGTCTTGTGACCGGGAGAAAGAGCCAGTGGCTCCCTGAAGTGTAAAATGTTGATGCAGAGATTAACACAGCCGTGAGCCTATGATGAAAGTTCTCTTTTCCCTTGGCATGTTCAGCACTAGAAGTTATAAACCCGTATCTTTACATTAATCATTCGTATTCTTCCTCAGTTTGTGTTCTTGTAAATAAACGTTTACCCTGTCGTGCCTGCATGGCTCCTTCCAACTCTATGGTTCTATGATTTTTACTTCACATCCTACTGGCTTATGTGCAGGCTTTATATTCAAGTCAGAATTCCATCTCCATTTCCTGCTGTAATTTCTCAGTGCAGTGGGATGACAGGGAAGTTGACAGAAAATACGTCACTTATAAGGAACTGCCACATCCCCTACAGCAGGGGTAGTCAACCTGTGGTCCTCCAGATGTTCATGGACTACAATTCCCATGAGCCCCTGCCAGTGTTGACTACCCCTGCCCTACAGCATATATAAAGAAACTTTTGTAAACTTTGTACATTACCAATGGTCGAACCACATTTTCTATTGTGCTGTTCATGCCCGCTCAGTTACTCTTTACAATGATATGTACAACAATTACAATGTATAAATAACTAATGAACAGCAACAGTACCAACAAACAAGACATACATTATACCCTGTAGAACAACTATAATGTGTTTCATTTCCTTGCTATGGCATGATCAAGTGATCATTCTAGCACCCTTTGGCATGACAGTCTTAAAATTCTCATCCCTTAAAACCAAATTGAGCAGTTTTTTCATTATATACATTAATCAAAGTTTTAGGAAGGTAGCTGTCTTAATCTGTAGTAGTAGAATAAAATTCAAGCCCAGTAGCATCTCAATAAGCAAAAAAAAAAAAAAGGGCAAAAGAGCTAGTGGCTTGCTACATTTATTGCTACAAAGCTTGCTACATTTATTTTATTTATTTATTCTTTGGACTTTTATTCCGCCCTGTCTTGCCAGGCTCGTCAGATACAGATATGTTAATGTGGCACAAAGGCCGCAGTGGAGGCTCCACTAACTGGGAAAAAGGCAACAGCTGCTCCAGGATAGGGCAGGGAGCCTCCTCAGAAGACAGCGGTAGCCCTATGCAAACCCAGCTGGAGTGGGGAAGGCATGGAGGGCATTAAGAGAGCAACAAGACTGTGAGAAGGGAGGGGCAGTGCTGGGATTGACCAACACAGGTGAAGCCCAAAGGATAAAAAGGGATATGTCAAAGGAGACAAAAAGCAATGCGAGCAGGTTAGGCAAAGTAGAGAGGGTGCAAAAAAGTGAGAACAATGAACCTAAAGGAGAAACTGGGGACTGGGGCAAGTTAAGACTACCAAACAGAGACAGGCCTGGTTTGACTGCCCCAAGGCACAGGCAAAATTCATACCCCCAAGAAGGTTTTAAGGGACAAGAAATAAGTGGATGGAGAACCACACTTATGAAGAAGCCTGTGTGGACTTTGCTGCATCCAACAAAGAGGCAATTAAAGAACACAATTGTGTATGGTGAGTCTCTTCTCCTTATGGAAGTCTGTTATGATGATCCCTTAATCTAAGAAATTCCATAAAATTACTACCATCTGAATTGAGAGAGGGAAGAAAGTCTCTTTCACTCAGATGATATGTCCAACTCTTACCGCTGAGCATGGCATCAGACTATTTATATCTACATGGCTGGCTTGGAATGCAAGAGTTGAGATCCAAAACATATACACTATGTGATATGTGATGTAAATAGTTCTAAAAACTAACAGACTGTGTTAATAGTAACTTCTTATGTAATGGGAAATATATACAAAATTTGGGGGCTGAGGACTCCTGAGCTCTAATAATTAGTGGATTTTTACTTCATTTAAAATAGTGATGCCAGTCCCCCAGGGGAATGGGAGATCTCCCAGTTTTACAGCTCTTCTCCAAGCGACAGAGATCAGTTCCTCTGGAGAAAACGGCTGCTTTGGAGGGTGGGCTCCATACCACTGTACTCCACTGAGGTCCCTCTCTCCCCATTCCTGGCTCTACCCTTAAAGTCTCCCAGCATTTCCTATCCCAGAGCTGGCAATCCTAATTTTAAAGTATTGTCTTACTTCACATTTCTAGAAATGAATCTCCATACTATGACAAAGCTCTATACAGCAATCCGTTCCTACATCTCATACTCCAATTCCAAAGATCCCCAACAAGCTGTCGGTTCTTCAGTTTAATGCTATACTACCATCTGAGCATCTATATCAGACTGCTAACTCATCTTTGTTAGCACTACAGTGCAATTCCAATGGAGCTAGTTCCAGGACATGTCAAAAACAGCCTGGGGAACTGCACCTGAAAGGTTCCTCTACAAGTGGGTTAATGGGAATGCATGTTTCCATGTACACAAAGATGCAAGAATAAGTACAGTCTTCAAAACCTATACTGGAACTGGCCCTTAAAATTACTAATCAAGAATCAACCAACTAATATATTTCTCATTTATTTTACTCACCTTGTTTCCACCAGGTAAGCTGTGTAGGTTTCCTGCATGTTCATGGCAGTTCGTCCTGTCCGCTTCTCTGCTTCCGAGACACTAATTTCTATTTTCTTCAACAAACAATCTTCCATCATCTTTAAAAAAGAAAGAAAGAACTTTTAAGTGTTAGGCACAGAGGAAAGTCCTTAAAAATCAAGGATTTTACCCTGTATGTTACTAAAGATGTATAAAAAAGCAATATACTTCTGGAACAATAAATACCTATTCAGTTTCTGAACCGGGGTGTTGAAATAGCCTTGAAATGTAAAGTGAGTGAGTTCTCAGATTTCAGCTGTCCACCCATACGATCAAGAAGCAAAACCTTATTGAGGTTCCACAGTTACAGCCAAGATGAAATCAAACTTGGCTTGGCTTTTCTGCAACTAAATCAAAATGAATGATTCAGAAGGGCTTTTTTATACAGGTAATAGGGCTGTACTGAAATGAAATAGTTCAGAAAGATCCTTTGGTAAAAAAGGGACTGTGCATTATACTATGTTCTTTGTGTTGCTGGTTAAGTATGCTCGTACTATATAATTTTTGCATAATTTAACATGTCATGTTTAAATGCTTATGGTTTGCTTCAGCTCTTTTCAGATTTTGTTAATCCAAACCTCAATCCTTTGTTTACTAGATGACCCAGCCTGTTCCTCGTATCTGACTTATCCTGTGTAATTCACCTTCAGTGCAGTGAGAAAGACAGACAATAAACAATGTAAATCATAAATATCAATTGTTCTGTAAGGAAACAACTATCAAAGTCCTTTGAGAAAGGCTAGCCCTTTAAGAAACCAAAAGCAGAACCTCAGTGACTGCAAGCAGGTTAAATCACAGCACAAGGTAGGCCTTGAGATGGCAGAAAGTCAGGATATATATTTTGTAAAAATAAAATAATGTTGTATTCAAGTCCCTGATAACAGACAGTTCCTATTAATCTCCTACAATCATGGCAAAAAAATAAGACTACAGTACAAAAGATCATAAAAAGAAGTTTATTTTTCTTGGACCTTCATGACACTAGTTAAAGACATCAAATCTTACTACAAAAGCAAAGAGCTGCTCCACATTCTATGCATTAAAAGGATATATATCATACTGTGCAGCAAAGTGCCATGATTGGCCATGCATCTCCAGCATGCATACAAACACACTGCATCCAGCAACATAAACACGTGCAGCCACTGGAAGCATGGTCATTTTTTTCATTTACACCTTGTACAGCTTAACTTTTATCTCGCTTCTCTTGAAAGGAGCACAGAACACCACACAAAGATCTTCCCTACCATTCTGCTTTCACAACAGATATATAAAGTACATTGGCCCAGTCACTGTCTCGCACCATGAGATCACAAAGCAAAATGGCAGAATCTTCACAAACCAAGTCTTAACCACTGTATTTACCTGTAATGTACTAAACATCCACTGTCTTTTAAACTAAACTGTGCCATTTCTCCTGTTAGGTTCCAAGTCACACTCTTTCTCAAACTCTGTGACACAATAACTAAGACATCAAATTAAGATGTAGGAATAAAGCAGTAGTTAAAAAGCTTCATACTTCTCTTTACATAACTGTTTGATCAAATAAAACCTCTTTTGCTACCCACTGAAAAAAGAGTGGATGCCAATCAAAGATTGAGAAGCAAGTTTAAGAGTCTGGCCCACCCATCTATCATCTAGAGTAGCGATCCCCAACCTGTGGGCCCCAGACCACATGTGGTCCTTCGACTAATTGGAGGTGGGCCCCGAAGGACACCTTCTCCCGCCCCCCGGCCCTTTACTACACACTTCATTGTTGTGGCGTGTCTGTATCTTACTTTGAAAGGATGTTTAAACATTACCATAGCAATCAGAGAGTGCTAGGGCAGTGGTTGAGAGTAGAGTACCCCCCCCCCACCGGGCCTCAGTAAAAGGCGTTGAGTGGTCCCTGGTGATAAAAAGGTTGGGGACCACTGATCTAGAGCACAGCTTCCTATCATAGATGTCAGCAACTTGAGAGTTCATATGGGAGAAGGCAGACCTTCAGAAATCCCAGTCTCAGAACATTAAGGGTTTTACAGATCAATATTGGTTCTTTTAACTGTGCCCAGAATCAAACTGCAAGTGCAGATCTTTGAGCACTGATGAGAATATTCTTCTCAGAGCAGTAAGTTCCAGTAAACAAATCGCCCTCCTGCACTGAACCACTTGTAGTTTGCAATCACTGTTCAAGTGCAATCCCATGTAAGGAAAACCAAGGTATTCCAACCTTATATTTTATTTACCTAGGCATAAATAAGAAAAGTTAAGGTATTTTCCCAGAAACAAAGCTGTCCCTGGCTCGTGACCAAAGAGTGCCTTGGTCGCAGACACCATTTGTATGATGCCTCCCATTTCCAGTCCAGTCATGCAACCCAGAAGGATACCTCGGATCCTGTGGACAAAACTGTGGATCTTTCCTGCATTCCCCTACCCCCAACAGTTCTTTCCAACTCTGAGCAAATGTATTCCTGGAATCATGGAACTTGTACAGTCTAATACCCGAATGAGTCAGGGGGTTACAACGACGAAAGGGGCAAAATAGCCCTCTTTTTTCATCAGTGAAGCTGTTAAAGCTGTGATAATGGAAGAAAGCTACCTCCCAACCTGTATGGCTATTAGATCATGACAATGTCTAAATTCAAAGAATAAACTTTTCCATGGTTTCAAAGAATGGTTGTGGAAGAGGAACACGGGAAAGATCTGACTGCAAGTGCTTTCATGGGATCCAACCCATGACTGATAGTCCTATCCTCCAAAAGGTCACATGCCACCCCCCATTTCCCAGTGTAGGTCAGCAGCCAAGGAGACCAAAGGAGTTTCTCTTTCCAGTCTGGGCCCAAAGCTAGACTGTTGCAGCTACAGATAATTCAAGAATCTTTTGAGGTGAGTTGCTGCTGCATACCTACTCAAATTCTTTAACAAAGAGTGGGAGATTAGCAAACCAGTTGATAAATTTGGTCCAGTGAGGGCTTCTTCCAGAGCAGCATCACTACTGTCTGCATGTCCAGGCCCAAACCAGAGCAGAGTAAAGCGGTATAGAATCATAGAGTTGGAAGGGACCTCATGGGTCATCTAGTCCAACCCCCGCATTATGTAGGACACTCACAACCCTATTGCTCATCTACTGTAACCTGCCACCCCCTTAAGCCTTCACAGGCTTAAGCCCATCTCATCTGTTAACAGAGAGCCAGTATGGTTTAGTGGTTAAGAGCAGCAGCTTCAAATCTGGCAAGCCGGGTTTAATTCTCCATTCCTCCACATGCAACCAGCTTGGTGACCTTAGGCTCCTCACAGTCTTGATAGTGTTGTTCTGACTCAGCAGTTCTGTCAGAGATCTCTCAGCCCCACCTGCTTCATAGTGTGTCTGTTGTGGGGAAAGGAAGGGAAGGTGATTGTAAACCTCTTTGAGATTCCTTTGGGCAGTAAAAAGTGTGGCATAAAAACCAACTCTTCTTTGTTCTTTTCTTCTTAATATGGTTACCATCACCACCTGGGCCCAACCAGTGTCAGGTGTTATTCATCATGACAGTAAAAGGCCAACCATGTAAGTGGTAAGCCTTTCCCCAAGCACATGTCTTCATCCTTATACTGCAAAAACTGAAAATAATTCACACATTCAACTACTTAAGGAAACATCAATCAAGCAACTATATTGTGCCTAATAAGTCACCCAAGTTGGAGCAAAAGTAAGCCACTGGATCTACAATGCAATTAGCAAATGAGTCACAGTAAGCTACTCAGGAATCTCTTAAATCATCCTGACCCAAAGTGAGCTCCTTACCACCTAGGGTGCACAGATACTTTGCTACCAACACTGTAAGTTCTCCATGCCACCATCACAAGCCCATAATGAGTTCTAGCAGTGTTTTGTGAAGAGGAAAAAAACTTTTCCACAAGTTTTAATGCCTCTAAACATGGGGAATGAGAGCTGCAATGTTCAATGTAAATGAACTCAGGGTTGGTTTAAGGATTTGCAGGGCCTGTAGCACCAGAGCTAGTTTAAGGATCTGCAGGATCCCAGCAGAGTACAATTACAGCAGGAGCAGCCAGTCTGAGGAGGAAGAGCCCCCAATTGTGGACATGGTATCACTCTCTGAGTGCTCTTGAAGAGGGGAAAGGGGCAGGAGAGAGACACTATGGCTCTGAACCATGGAAGGCAGGCACTGTATGGGGTCCCTGGAAGTGTGGGACCCATGAACGAAGTACACCAAAAGAGCTCCTTAACTACTTCGTATTATTATTATTATTATTATTATTATTATTATTATTATATTTATGCCCCGCCTCCCCCCGAAGGCTTGAGGTGGCTTACATAACCCCGTCCCCTAAAAACCATAAAATAACAATAAGATCCAATACATTTACAATAGTGGCAACAATGATGGCTTAATCTTACTCATTTAGTCTCCGCATCCTCAACTACAGGAGGGGGGGTGACACTCCCTACCGCCAGTTTGTGAGGGTGGGGGGCTGATCTTCTTACTGCCCGGCCTCAGCTATAAGCCTGGCGGAAGAGCTCCATCCTACAGGCCCTGCAGAATGCTGGTAATTCCCGCAGGGCCCTCAGCTCTTCTGGGAGCTCATTCCACCAGGTTGGGGCCAGGACTGAGAAGGTCCTGGCCCGGGGCCAAGGCCAGGCGGGCTTCCTTGGGGCCGGGAACGACCATCTTCATAATACCCATAAAGCCCCCTTTGAATGCAAAGTACACACCCACTATGTATAGGTATACCTGAAATAGAATGACTGTGCCCCGTGGGTTCCTAGGGCAACCTGATGCCCCAGACCATAAGGCTCCTACTGTTCTAAGGAGCAAAACTCCCATAGAAAAAGGGACTTCTGAGGAAGAGTGTGTGCACTCGAAAGCTCAAATCCTTGTCGGCCTTCAGGGTGCCTTTGCCCTCAGATTCTGTTGAACGCCCACAGGTGAGTTTCCCTCCCGGATACCCACATGTCCCGCTGGTTCTCTACGGTCGCAGAGCCCCCTGCCCTCCGTCTGCTGGCCCTTGCCTTCCCGGCCTCCTCCCGCCGCCGCCCTGAGCCCCGGCCTGCCTGCCCTTCCCCGGCTTCGCCGCCCAGCCTCGTCCCTGCCTCCTCCTCCTCCGCGCCCCGTGACCGCCTCCCTCGCCCGCTCCCTTCCTGATCGGCGGCATCCCCGTCCCCAGCCGGCCTCCTGGTTCAGGCGAGCTCGGAGGACGGAGGGAGGCGGGGAGGCGAGACGGGCCTGCCGCGGCCTAAGCGCTTTCCGGTGCCCAGCGTCGCCCGAGCCGCTCACCGTGAACACGGGCGCTCCGGCCTCCGCCGTCACCTCCTCGTCCCCCTCTTCCTCCTCCTCCTCCTCGTCTTCCTCTTCCTCCTCCTCCGGCGCAGGCCCGCCGGGGGACTCCGGCTCGTCGCCGTCCAGGCTGCTGCTGGTGCTGCCGCCGCCGCCGCCGCCGCCGCCACTGGGGCTCTGGGCACCGGGATGCTCCATGGAGGCCAAGCGAGGGCAGGGAATGGGAGCTCGGCGACTCCCCTCCGCGCAGGCGCCCGGCCGTCCCCGGAGAGGGCTGGGAGCCGCCGGGCTCTGTGGGTGTGAGCGAGAGCATGGCCCTTTCCCGCTCGCTCCCCGCCCCCTCCGGCGCCTGCAGTCCGGCCGCATCAGCCCCGGCACTCGGCCGGCTGATCTCAGAGGAACAACGCGCAGCCTCCCAGGCCGGTACCAGGCATTGTTAGGCGACTGGACGGGCCTGCAAGCGCTTGCAGTGCAGTCTTAGGCATGGTCACCCTGAAGGCAATGGTACTGGGCTCCATGGAGTTTACTCCTAGACAAGCCAGAAAAAAAACAGAAGAGGAAGCAGCTGCTAGAATCAGACCCAAAGTTCATCTGCTCCAGCATTTAGTTCCCCAGAGTCGGCAACTAGGTCCTCCACTCCTCAAGCATACAAGCAGGAGCACTTTACTTTTATATTATTTCATTACTTATAACGTACTTTTCTTCCCAGTGGGGATTCCAGGCAGTTTACAAGATTCTGCCCTTCTCCACTCCATGGTCTGCTTTAGCCTCACAACAATCCTGGAACACAAATCAAACATGAATTACAAAACTGAGAAACCTGTAGGAGAACATTCTCAAAGTAGCTGTTTTATAGCATAGGTATTTCAGAAACAGATTTCCGAATTACAAGTTATTACAACATGCATGACAAGGGATACTCCAGGGCTTAACAGAGATACTGGCTTCTTATCTCACAATGCATGCTAAGTCACTCAGTTCTCACTTATACCCATAATTAAACTTTGTTGTGTTAAAGGTGCCACTGGACTCAAACTTTGTTCTCATATCTGTTGTTATCTGTATGTTAATTTGCTGCTATCTACAGATCTCACAGTGTTAATCCAATCTTATCTATACTTATTGTTCAGTTGTATAAGCATCTTGACTCTAATTAGTTCTTCCTGGCTAATGAATGAACAAATAAATAAAACTAACCCCCACACACACCACCTATATGCAAGGTCTGAGCCAGTCTATTTCAATGTATCTGAAGAAGTGTGCATGTACACGAAAGCTTATACCCAGTATTTAACTTTGCTGGTCTTAAAGGTGCCACTGGACTCAAACTTTGTTCTGTTGCTACAAGAGATATATTTTATATCTACAGTAAAAACTTCAAAAATCATCCCAGAATGGGAAGCAGCTTTTGGATGACTGTGTGCAACTGTGCATAAAATAGACTTTAGACTTAAAATCAGTCATATCCAATGGTTGCATGGGCTGTTCACATAGAAAAGGGATTTCTTTTTACAAAAATAGTTTAAAAGCCTGGGTAACTCCACTTTACAAGGAATGAACAGTCAAACACTAACAAAATAAGCTTGGAAGAAATTTGTCCAAACACTGTAGATAACAGAATGGAAACCGGATATGTATTCAGAGGATCTTTTAAATCATTGTACAGTTTATTTTTAACTGGAGTTCTGGAGGAAAGAAAGGTTAGATAGGGCAAATGTATGTTTAAATAACAGAATCTTGTGAACTCCTAAAGACTAAGAATTCTAATATTGTATAAGCGTTATGAGCCATAGCCCATAAAAATATGGTATTACAGAAAATTAAGCAGTTCATTAGTCTTAAAGTGCCATAAGATTTGTTTTGGAGCTGCAAATTCATGTATGTTAGCCTGCTGGAATGCATGTTTAGTTAAAATAGTTATTGCCATATGTATGCTTTGACTTCTCACAGACTCCATGAGAAACTCATATAATTTTAGACCCAATGGCACCATGTTAACTGTCACCAATTTCCAATGCAGATGAAGCAGTTGTGGTGGGAAATCTTAACAAATGGTAAACAGAAACTGAGCTGGATCCTAACCATATTTTCTTTTAGGGGAAGAAGCAATATAAGCTCAATTATCCTCTCAAACTGTAGAACTCCTCTTCACCCTCACCAATCCACAGCAACATGATTTCAAGAGGTTGTAAGTAGGCTATACAGAAAGTGCGGAATCAGGAAAGTTAATTTCAACAGCTGTTAGATGTCATCTACATTGTAAATAACAAGACTGGACAAAGGTTTAAACTGTAGCTATAATATGAATGAAATAATTCTGATTCTCACTTCAAGTCTTATGTTAAGACAACAAGAATCTTACTAGGATTCTTGTTAGGAACAAATGGACAGTTCATGGGGTCCCACAAGGGTCAGTATTGAGGCTGGTACTATTTAATCTGTTCACCAATGATCTGGAACTAAGGTGAATGGTATAGTTGCCCAAGTTTGCAGATGACACAAAATTATTCAGGAGGGTGACCACAAAGGATGACTATGAAGACTTCCAGAAGGGTCTCCACAATGTTCAGTATTGGTAAATGTAAGGTGATTCAAATTGACCATTTATGCACTGGGAACTTCACTGCCCCAGATCCCATGCAGGAGCACAAATCGGGAGCGGATGAGGCGCACTGGGCCAAATGCTCTCCCCATGTGGGCACAGAAAGAGGTGGGGCAACCTGCCACGACTAAAACTTCAGCCTGCAGCCCAGCATGAAACCTCCAGTGCATAAACGGTCATTGGGACACAAATCCCAACTTCAGGTAGAGGCTAATGGGCTCTGAACCTGCTAAAACTGAGTGGGAAAAAGGATCTTTGAGTTGTTGTAATATCAATGAAAGTGTGGTGGTGAAAAAGGGATTGTTAGGTAAGTGATTGAAAATAAAATGGCCAATATTATAATACCCCCATATAGATCTACAGTCAGAGTAATTCAGCAGTTGACTCGGTTGCCCAGGGAGATGGTGAACCCCTCACTGGCAGTCATCAAGCAGCGGCTAGACAGATACTTATCCTGGATGCTTTAGGCTGATCCTGCATTGAGCAGAGGGTTGGACTAGATGGCCTGTCTGGTCCCTTCCAGCTCTATGAGTCTATGATTCTATCTATGATGTAGCCTCCGTTGAAAAAAACTCTGTGGAGTTCTGGTCACCATATCTCAAAAAAGACATTGCAGAATGGGGAAAAGTAAACAAGAGGGCCACCAAGGTTAGGAGCTGGAGCACTACAAGAAAGGCCGAGATATTCAGTTAAAATAATAAACAAGGGAGAACATAATAGAAATTTATAAAATTTGGACAGGATGGAAAGAGTTGACAAAGACAACTTTTTCTTCCTCCCCCTAAATACTAGGGGGCTTTCCGCACCGGGATCCTTGTAGCAAATTGTTTGCTGAACGAAAAATCGCCATTTAAAATGGTGCAATTCGTCATTATGCATACCTGACTTTGTAGTGGAATCCAGTTGCGTTTCTATCGTTTCCCACAAGCTTCCGGTCTCAGCAAAAATCGCTAGAAAGGAAGCGCTATTGCCGAGCTCGTCTCGCCCCTGGCCGTCAAGCAGCCAATGGGCAGCTGTTAGCATGCTCCCAAACAGCCCCTTTCCCTTTAAGAAAGGTTTTTTAAAAAAAAAACACACAACCCATTGCAATGAATATGTGTTGATTCGTTGCAACGGAGAGACCCATCAGCTGGCAGGTGTGTTTGAGCTGTCGTTTCATCGTTGCCACGCTCCCCCCAAGTGAAAAAAAAATCCCCCCCCTCACGGGCCTGATTTTCGGCCGAAAACAGTGTAAAAAATAAAGGGAAAATACATCAGCAAACGGGCTTCTCTGTTGTTTGTGCTTAGTGACTAAACAGCTCTGGGGAGGGACTGAAGCCGGGGAAGCCTCTAAACAGGCTTGCTGGTGGGTTGAACTTCGCTCGCTCGGAGAAAAAAAAATGGCGATCGCTTCGCCGGAAGATCAGAGGAGAGAGCCAGGGGGAGGGACTGTAGAAACCACAACAATGGTAACGCACAGAACTTTCCCGCTAGTGTTGCAGATTGGTTGCAGGAGTGTAGCGCTTTCCGGAGGGTGAATCCACTTTTGGGGATTTCCCTGAAAGCGCTACAAGGAAGCGCTTTTTGCGGATCGGTTTCAGGTGTGTGGCAGATTGTCAACGACGTTGTGCATAATGGCAAATCAGTAGCGTTTTCAATTGGCAACCATTGTGCGATTTTGAAGGCGTGCGAAAAGCCCCTAGAACTCCAGGGCATCCAATGAAACTGGTAGGCAGTAGGTTCAGAACAGGCAAAAATAAATATTTCTTTACACAGAGAGCGATTAAATAGTGGTATTTGCTGTCAGAGGAAGCAGTGATGGCCATAAACCAAGAGCCAGCTTGGTGAATGGTTAGGAGTGTGGACTTCTAATCTGGTGAGTTGGGTTTGAATCTCCGCTCCTCCACATGGAGCCAGCTGGGTGACCTTGTTCTTGCCACAGCGCTGATAAAGCTGTTCTGACTGAGCAGTGATATCAGGGCTCTCTCAGCCTCACTCACCTCACAGGGTGTCTGTTGTGGGAAGAGGAATGAGAAGGTGACTGTAAGTCACTTTGAGACTCTTTCTGGTAGAGAAAAGTGGCATGTAAGAACAAACTCTTATTCGCAGGAATAAATAGCTTTAAAAAGGGATTAGATAGATTCATGGAAATACTTCTGTCACTGGCTATTAGCCATGATGACTGAGGGGAAACTCCACATTCAGAGATACTAATTCTCTGAATTCTAGAACCAGGAGGCATCATGAGGGGGGGAAGACCTCCCCCCTCTATGCCCTGTTGTTGGCCCTCCAGAGGAAGTAGTTGGCCACTGTGTAAGATGGGATACTGGACTAGGTAGACCACTGGTCTGATCCAGGAGGGCTCTGTTCATGTTTTTATTCTCTGCTCCCTAATTAGCAATAAAATTGTAATCCATTTGCTAGTATGGGGGCTATTTACTAAGTCAACCTGAACCAACTACGTCCCATTGGCCCCTGACCCTCCCTCTTATGGTCATCCCTGCCAATCCATCCACCCACAGAGCCATCAGTATGCGTTAGTTGATTTAATGTTCTCCCCATTGTTCTACCATTCTACTATGTATTATTATCATTATAAATATTGAGTTATATGTATCATTCCTGTTTTATGTAAACCACCCTGAGCCTTCGGGGAGGATGGTATATAATTAGAATAAACAAACAGATAAATAAAATGATGCATGTTGTTTTTCTATTTCTCATATTTTTCTCTAGTTCTCATATTTTTCTAACCAGATCTACTCCATTTAAACAGATCTCTGGGACAGTAACAGTGTACACAAATCCCGCTCTTACTTCAGTTATTTCAACTTAATCCTTACAGCACAGGGTTAGAAGAAAGGCAGGCTGGCACTTGAGACCTCTCCTATTTTTGATTGGATTATAGTCCTCTTGAAAAACCTGTTTTACAGCTGAGCACTTAGAATTTTACTGGAGTCAACTCAATGCTATTTTCTTCTAGGAAAATGTCTTTAGGATCCCTTTCTCACACGAACACATCATGACTCCTTTGGGAGAAGACATAAACACCCAAGCTAAAGCTAAGTGTAGATTGTGTGGTCACCTTAGAAAATCAGACACCTCTGGTGATACGGAGTCCTTTTGCCCTGCTCTGGCTGGCATGTCAAATATGTCTGTTCCGGTTTCAGTCAGCATCACTGATTGAAGTAGTCATCTATTACTATTACAACTACTCCTCTGGAAATAATTTCCAGTAATTTTCAAGCATTGTTGTGCGGATTACAACTTTGGTTTGGCTGTTTCTTGTGGATAACCAGAGTGGTTTTTTTCTTCCTTAAATTACACCCAGCACATACAAGGAGCACTGAAGATGAACTGAATGTAGAGGATGAACGGAAAGGGAAAACATTGTGTAGCAGGCTGGTGAGTTTAACCAGAGTTTAACCAGAGTTTAAACCAGGGGTAGTCAAACTGCGGCCCTCCAGATGTCCATGGACTACAATTCCCAGGAGCCCCTGCCAGCAAATGCTGGCAGGGGCTCCTGGGAATTGTAGTCCATGGACATCTGGAGGGCCGCAGTTTGACTACCCCTGGTTTAAACAGAGCTGACACATCTGTAAGACAACTCATTTCCCTTTCCCTCATGGCAATGAATTCTTCTTTAGAATGCAGAAGTTGAGCTTGCTTTTAGCATCCCATTTTGTTTCCTGTTCTCTTCGGCTGTTTCCCCTGTTTCTCACTCAGATTCTCCAATGATTTCTCTAGAATTGATTAGCTTGTCTCCCCCTAGTGGCCTATATTATCAGATTTCTGTGTCCTCCTTACAAACCCAGGTAGGACCAGATAATTTAGTGCTGAGACAGCTGGTCAGGTGAGCAGTTTTGCAGCAGAAATGCACTCTTTGATTAGGAACAGGTGAGACTACTAACTCATTTCCTCTCTTTCCCAAAGTGGTTTTTAAAGCCTTAAAGCTATTGATGGAGGAGGACAAATGAACATTTTATTTATCAACTCATTGACTCCAATTGACTTAGAAAGGTGTAGCTCTGCTTAGGATGGAACTGCAAGTGTAATGAAATTAAAAGGTTAACCCTCCTGAAGCACTTGGGGAGATAAGGTAGGCTACTGAATTATCCCTTGATCTCTTGGCCAACACATCTGTCAAGGTGATTATTTACTTATTTCATCTATAGTTTACCTTTCTCACTCAGATCGTCAAATTATACAATTTAAAACAATGCAGCAAAAGCAGTATAATACAAACAATGCAATAAACAACAAAATTAGAGAGCAGTTTGCTAAGACAGTATTAAACACAAAACTAAACTGTATTACAAAATTAAAGAAACAGTGCAACAATGAACAATGCAATAAAGGCTGCTTACAATTTCAAACCTTGTTCTCTTTCTTTAAAAAAAAACCTGCCCTGGGCTTCTGGGGAACATAGTGAGCTGAAAAGGAGAACTTATAAAGACGTCAGTGCTATCTTCTTGTTGTGTGAACTACGCCAGGGAAAGAGGGGATTTATTTCTCTGTCCTTACTTCTCCCCCAAGGGTGAGATCCAGCTGACAGGTGAACCCATAGGAAAGGGCTTGATCTATCAGGTTTCCACAAGAGTACTGAAAATATGAAGAACAGCAAAGATAAGGAAGGCTCTCCGTCAATTTGGTCAGGCAATCCCTGCTGATCCTTATTCTTGTTTCTCCTATTCCTTTTATCAATTTGAAATTGGCAATCATCACAATATTTTGGACTCCTGGAACTGCTCTCATAATCGGGAAGACTTGATACACTACCAGCAACATTTGATTTCAGCATTCAAACTAGCAGTAAGAAAAGTCCTTTTGAAAATTTATGATCTCTGTCGAGCAAGGTTTCTGATCAACTTTGGTACTTAATTACAGAGATTTATGACTTTATTTTATTTATTTATTTATGACTTCACACCTAACAACAACAATTTACATGGTGGAACCTTTAGAACAGTGGTCCCCAACCTGCGGGCCTCGGCCCGGCGCCGGGCCGCAAAGGCCATGGCACCGGGCCGCGGCTCCCTCTCCCCGCCCCGCCCCCGCAGTAAAAAACTTCCCAGGCCGCAAGCTTGCGGCCCGGGAAGCTTCTTACTGCGGGAGGCGGGGAGAGGGAATCAGGGCCAGGCCGCGCCTGTGCGGGCCACGCCCGCTCGACCCGATCCGCGGGCGCGGCCCGGGCGCGGCTCGGGTGCGGCCCGATCCGCGGGCGCGGCGTGGGCACGGCCCGCGGGCGCTGCGTGGGCGCGGCCCGATCCGTGGGCGCGGCCCGCGGGCCGATCCGCGGGCGTGGCCCGCACGGGCGCGGTCCGCACGGGCGCGGCCCGATGCCCTGCCGGTCCCCAGCCTCGGAAAGGTTGGGGACCACTGCTTTAGAAGATGGTCTTAGTACATAGAAAATAAGGGCAGCTTCCCAGAACTCATACTGGGGAAGCCAACTGCCCTCAGCCCTATCCCCCCTGAAGGAAGGGGTGAAAGAAGAAGAACATGTACCTGCCACTGCTCGTGCCTGCCTCATATGGGGATTGGGTAGCTGGCTTCCTCATGACTGGTATATAATTGTTAAGATCTTGCATGGAGTGAAGGTCATCCCTTGCTCATAGGGTTGCCAGCTCCAGGTTGGGAAATTCCTGGATATTTTGGGAGTTGAGGCTAGTTTGAGGACACACGAGACCCCGGCAAGGTACAACACTGTACAGGCCATCTACAAAGCAGCCATCTTCTCCTGGGGTGCTGATCTTTATAGTGTGGAGATTAGTTGTAATTCTGGGAGATCTTCAGGCAGTGGGGTGGGGAGACAGAGCAAGGATAGCAGGGATTCCTGGAATTTTGCCTAGAACCACAGAATCATTAAGACCATCCCATACAGCAGTACTGCATATGTGATCCTGGGCCATGAAATTATGACAAATATCTTGATCAGAACCTGGAAACTAACAAGTAATCATTGCAGCCACTGCTTTGGGGTGAACCTCTGACACTGGTCATTATATTTTCCTGAAATGGATGCCAGAGCTGTACCCCAACATTATGTAACCCCCCCCCTCCCGGGAACACCTGCTAGTCTTCTGCTGCCATCATTTTGAGAGTTATTAATATAATTCAGATAGTAAAATTGGAAAGACAGCTTCAAAGACAGTCTGTGTATTCATTATTAGAACTGTGCCTGGGTGCGTGCATCCACAATAATGTTATTATGGTTGTGAAGTCAAGCTTGAGCCACAGAAGAAAGAAAACACAGCAGCTCCAAATTTACACAGATACCTTTATGTAAATTAGAATGCCTTTTGGCTATTTATTATAATGATTATTAATAAATCATTTTTATTTACAATTATAATGTAATGAATAACACTTGCTTGTGATTCCTAAGAAATGTGGGATGAAAAATCATTGTGCATCAAATTCAGTTTGGTGGCCCCATCCAGCCATAGAAGAATTTACAAGACAAATCAAAACCTTATAGAACCAAGAGACTGTAAAGAAAATATAAGAGCCTGCATATGGTCCCCAACCTTTTTATCACCAATTTTATCACCAATATCAACACTTGACAATTTTACTGAGGCCCGGTGAGAGGCAGTCTTTTGCCGAGGGACGTCGCCGCCGCCACCTGAGCCCCTGCTCCACTTGCTTTCCCACCGCCCACTGGGGGGCGCTGCCAGCAGCAACTGCGCAGTGCCATGCCGAGGGGGTGCCCCAGCCATGGTGGCCACCAGAGAGCACCAAAGGTGAGCCGGCGGCAGAGTGGCAGGGCAGCCCCCAAGGCAGCAGCCGGGGAGGAGGACGAGCCACAGCCCGGTACCAACTGATCCACGAACCGGTCCCGGTCCCCGAACCGGGGGCTGGGAACAGCTGTTGTAAGCCACCTTGAGTTCCACGAGGGAAAAAAAAGCAGCTAATAATGTTTTAAATAAATAAGTATGAAGCAAAAAAACTGTAAAAAGGCCACAAAGACAGCAGGGGGAAAGATAAATATTAAGCCAAGAACACAGAGAAACAGAAACTCATTAAAATTAGTGAAAACCTGGTAAGTGTTCAGAGAAAAGGATGGAACACACACACACCCATTCCCCCTATTTCAAAGCCAGAAGAAGATTTGCTCCTTTCTTTAATGGGAGGAGAGCTTGTCCCATAAATACCAATATTGGAAAACTGGCAGACTTTTGAAAAAAGCCAGATACCCACTTGGATTGCATGAATAAACGTTGCATGCATAAACATGTAAAGTTTTAAAAGAAGAAGCAATACAAACCCCAAAGCCTGATGGGAAGAAACACAAAATAAATGGGAAGAAATAAAGATCAGCTCCCCATGTCATTAAAATTAAGATGATGAACTAACAGTGTGATCCCAAGAACATTTCCCTGGGAGGAATCCACAACTAAAAGTAAACTTCCTTAGGACTGCTGTATAAATCTCATAATATAGAAAATTCTGAGTGCAATATGATAGCAATCAAGGGAAGGTCTGAGTCTGCAGCTGTCTTTCCTGTGTACATAGACTCACCCTTGGCCAAGCCACCATCATGTTTCCATGTACATTATTATTCTTTAGCAGTACTTAGTTTAAACAAGAACTATTGTGCTAGCAAATCAGACAAGAGCACAGCCAACACAAAGAACTGCCAGTTCGGACATCTCCTAGAAGGGCTTTGCTACATTCGGAGGGTTTTCAGGTGACAGTGCCTGCCTTTCTGGCTATTTTCATGCTTGGATTCCATAAGTGTTAAATCCTGTCTGCTCAATGATGGCTTCAAAAATTAACGAAGGGGGCCCAATGTGCTGCCTGTGGGTGCCATGGTGCCATGGCCACAGTTCCTGTTGCTTGCCCAGTTCTGTTATACAGAACTGTCTGAAAAGTTGAAGAGATACTATTAGAGTTATGCATTACTTCAGTTCCTCTACAATTTGTGGCAGTCATTTTTGGTTGGCTCCACCTCCTCCAGCAACCATTTTAATGTTTGCACCCATCACCCTAGGTATGAATTCTAAAGGTGCCCACAGGCTTTAAAATGGTTTAATTAATTTAATTAATGGAAAGCACCATTTTTTCTTGGAAGTGATCATGGAAGGGGAGGGTTTACTAGCCTTTGGTTGGTGACCAGTGGCAGGCGGGAGGGGGGTGTAAAAATGAGTGGGAATAGTGGCATACAATACCACTTCCAGTTGTATACCTGAAAAAGATGCTACCATATTATGCAACATAGCAACATCACTTCTGGGTTCCTAGCCTGAAGTGATAGCATACTATCACATAATGCTGTCCCTCCCCAAAATAAATACATTCCGTTTCTATCTGCCTTTTGCATTTCATCATTTTGAATTGTTTTCCTACCTGCTGTCATCGTCATCCTGAGCATATACTTAAGTCACGGATGAAAACATTCCAGCTGGTTCTTCTTATTACATCCAGAACTTATCACCAGCATGTTCCAACCATAGAGAAGTTATCTCACTTTCATGACCAAAGCCTTGAATGACAGATGATGTAGTAGTCTTGCTAAAGCTGTGGGCCAGAGACTAGCCATTGCTTGAGTTGGATTCTACTTGGCAATACCATGAAATCTGCCTTGCTTTCGATCTATGAAGCAAGAAAAGTGGATAAAAATGCAAAAAAGAAATGATAAAGCTCAAATTGCCTTTCTGCCTGTAAGGAACCTTAGCATTCCTGTTCTCGTTTATTTACATATTTATACTCTGCTTTTCTCTCAGTGACCAAAAGTGACTCTTAGGAGTCTTTCCTCCTTTGGTTTAGCCTTCCAACAACCCCGTACAGCAGGTTAGGCTGGTAGAAACCCAAGGTGTGAGATTCCATGGCAGAGTAATGACTAGTACTTACTTCCTACTTATTTAGATATTTATGCATTCCTCCCATTTGGAGAACACAAAGTAGCTTACATCAGTGGTCCCCAACCTGCGGGCCGCGGCCCGGCGCCGGGCCGCGAAGGCCATGGCGCCAGGCCGCGGCTCCCTCTCCCCCCCCGCAGTAAAAAACTTCCCAGGCCGCAAGCTTGCGGCCCGGGAAGCTACTTACTGCGGGAGGGCGGGGAGAGGGAATCAGGGCCGGGCCGCGCCCGCTCGGCCCGATCCGCAGGCGCGGCCCGCGAGTGCGGCCGGGCGCGGCTCGTGGGCGCGGCCCGACCCGCGGGTGCGGCTCGCGGCCGGATCCGTGGGCGCGGCCGGGCGCGGCTCGCGGGCGCGGCCCGAAGCATGGGCGTGGCCCGCGCGGGCGCGGTCCCTGCGGGCGCGACCCAATACCCTGCCGGTCCCCAGCCTAATAAAGGTTGGGGACCACTGGCTTACATCATCCTCTCATTTTATCCTATAAAAAACAGCCAGAGAGACAGTGCTTAGCCCAAGGTCTCTCAGTAAGTTTTCATGACTTTCTTTGTCCTCTGCACCTCACAGATATCTGAAATTAAGGGGCTTTCCTCACTCCTCCAAAATTGCACAATGGTTACTAATTGAAAACGCCGTTATGCACAACGTCGTTGACAATCTGCAACACTCCTGAAACTGATCTGCAAAAAGCGCTTGGTTGTAGCGCTTTCAGGGAAATCCCAAAAAGTGGATTCACCCTCCGGAAAGCGCTACATTCCTGCAACCAATCTGCAACACTAGCGGGAAAGTTCTGTGCGTTACCATTGTTGTGGTTTCTACAAAGTCCCTCCCCCTGGCTCTCTCCTCTGATCTTCCGGCGAAGCAATCGCCATTTTTTTTTCCGAGCGAGCGGAGATCAACGCACCGGTGAGCCTCCGTTTAGCCAGTGAGGCTTCCCCGTGTGCAGTCCCTCTGTTTACAGTCACTAAGCACAAGCAACACAGAAGCCCGTTGGCTGATTTATTTTCCCTTTATTTTTCACACTGTTTTTGGCCGAAAATCGTGCCCGTCAGGGGGGGAGTTCACTCGGGGGGAGCGTGGCAACAATGAAACGGCAGCTCAGACACCACCTGCTAGCTGGATGGGCCTCTCCGTTGCAACGAATCAACGCATATTCGTTGCAACGGGTGTTTTTTTTTTTAAAAAACCTTTCTTAAAGGGAAAGGGGCTGTTTGGGAGCATGCTAATGGCCACCCATTGGCTGCTTGACGGCCAGGGTCGGGATGAGCTTGGCAATAGCGCTTCCTTTCTAGCGATTTTTGCCGAGACCGGAAGCTTGTGGGAAACGATGGAAACGCAACTGGATTCCACTACAAAGGCAGGTATGCATAACGACGAATTCCACTATTTTAAATGGCGATTTTTCGTTCAGCAAACAATTTGCTACATGGATCCCGGTGCGGAAAGCCCCTAAGTATTTCAGCTTAAGTGCTTTGGCCTCCATAATAATTCCAATTTTCAAGAAGGGTAAAAGAACTGACCATGTTAATTATTGCCCTATCAGTCTTTTATCATCTGGTAGGAAATTATATTCTTCCCTACTATAACAGAGGTTAATGGAATGCATTGCAAACAATAATATTTTGGGATGGGAACAAATTGATTTCCAGAGAAGATTCCCCACCATTGATGACTGCTTAATCCTTTTCTGCTTAGCATAAAAGTAGACAGAAAAGCCGGAGAGTGCTTTTATGGACCTCAAGGGTGCATTTGATTCAGTCAGCTGAGCAAAGCTATGGGAGAAACTGGAAGGTGCGTCAATTAATAAAAGACTGACCCAGTTAATCAGATTATATACCAATAATACTGCTCAGGTTTGATGTGGTGATGAGGGGCAACTCTCAAACAGTTTTAGTTTTGCAAGGGGGGTTAGATAAGACTATCTACTTGCTCCCCTACTTTTAAATTTATACTTAAATGACCGGATGCTGAACTTAGAGTTTCTTGCTCTATCCATAGAGTTTCTTGCTTCCAGATTAGCTTCAATAGAATTACCACTGCTGCTTTATACTTATGATTCTGTTCTTATTTCTCATACTAAGACTGGCCTGAAGAGACTTCTGAGACATTTCTTAAATTGCTATTTACAAGAGGAGCTGTAAATAAACTACAATAAAGCTAAAATACAGGGTTTTTTTTTCTGCACGCCATAAATTTAGCATTGTGCTTACCATCTGAAGAAATGATATGCCGGCCACTCCGCATGACGTCACCAACCGTGCACATCTGGCCAACAAACTGCTCGCTAAATCTGCCATTTTAAAGTACGAGTTGGTGAATCTCCAAAAGTGGATTCACCAACCTAAAAAGTGATATCCCCTGGATAGACAACCAGCAGGCCACCAGCACAGGAAATGTATGGAGGTGAAGAAGCGCTACATCCGCCTCCAATGTCCCACTCTCATACCTGCCTCCTTTTCCCCTCTTCCTGGGATGGGAAGTTCTTTTTAAAAATGGAGAACCACCTGGATCAACAACTAGGCGGACATGCACCTTGGCTGTGATTGTCTGTGCCTCTATGAATATGCGGATAGGCATTTAAACTAATAAGTCTATTAAAAAAAATCGGTAGTCACCGTAAATTCGTATGTTAATCAGCCATGCCGGGAGGGGATTGGTTGGTGACAATGGTAGGCAGGCCAAAGCACAACAAGACTAAAGCACCTTGCTCTCGCTTCTCGTGTTTCTGGCAGTGAGCGAGGAGTGCAAGGCATGCAAAAAGTGCCCAGAAACATTTGAGACAGCTCAAGAGGTGGTGGAGTGCTGGTGAGTTGCCATTATTTCTTGCGCTTTACCATACAGCAGGCTTCACATGATAATGCCCAATGTGTGGGAAAGACCTGGTTTTGTCCTAAAATACCAATTTAAGACTTTCTAAATGAATTGTAGCAAACATTTAAAAATGCCAGGAAGTTTTGTTACTTGGGAATTGTTTTCTCTACAAACTATCGTGATCTCTTCAGTTTAAGTTTGCAGTGAACAGGATTAAGCCTATTACTGCAGCAATCATCTCCTGTTCAGTGTAGCCACTTCTTTTATTTACAAAAATTATATCCCGTTTTTCTGCCCATTCGGGGTCACCAAGAACTAACAATCAAAAGTAGAACTAAAACCATAAATAAAACACATCTAATAGAGAATCACTAAGAACTAACAATTAAAAGAATAACATTATAAGGCTTAAAAAAATAAACTACATCTAATAAAACAGAATCACAAATAACTAACAAAAGTAGAACATAAAGTTTATAAATCCAGCTAAAACCAAAAGTAAAACACATCTATAAAAAATACATCAAAGAGCAGGAAAGCTGGGTCATTGAGGGAATGCCTAAGAAACCAAAAAATTCTTCACCTGCTGGTGATAGTGATGGTAGGGAACTGGCAAATATTTCTAGGGAGGGAATTCCATAACTTGGCATGATGATGAATTAGTAGTAGTAGTAATTTATAGAATCATAGAGTTGGAAGGGGCCATACAGGCCATGTAGTCCAACCCCCTGCTCAACGCAGGATCAGCCCTAAGCATCCTAAAGCAGTGGTCCCCAACCTTTTTATCACCAGGGACCAGCCAACGCTTGACAATTTTACTGAGGCCCAGGTGGAGGGTAGTCTTTTGCCAAGGGATGTCACCGCTGCCACATGAGCCCCTGCTTCACTTGCTTTTCCACCAGTGTCCCTGACTTCCTGCTGCCCACTGCGGGGGGTGCTGCCAGCAGCAGCTGTGCAGTGCCATGACGAGGGGGAGTCCCGGTTATATCCAACCACTGTCCTAAAGCATCCAAAAAAAGTGTGTATCATACCTTTGCTTGAAGACTGCCAGTGAGGGGGAGCTCACTACCTCCTTAGGCAGCCTATTCCACTGCTGAACTACTCTGACTGTGAATTTTTTTCCCCTGATATCTAGCCTATATCGTTGTACTTGTAGTTTAAACCCATTACTGCGCATCCCTTCCTCTGCAGCCAACGGGAACAGCATCCTGCCCTCCTCCAAGTGACAACCTTTCAAATACTTAAAGAGGGCTATCATGTCCCCTCTCAACCTCCTTTTCTCCAGGCTGAACATTACCAAGTCCCTCAACCTATCTTCATAGGGCTTGGTCCCTTGGCCCCAGATCATCCTCATTGCTCTCCTCTGTACCCTTTCAATTTTATCTACGTCCTTCTTGAAGTGAGGCCTCCAGAACTGCACACAGTACTCCAGGTGTGGTCTGACCAGCGCCGTATACAATGGGACTATGACATCTTGTGATTTTGATGTGATGCCCCTGTTGATACAGCCCAAAATGGCATTTGCCTTTTTTACCACTGCATCACACTGCCTGCTCATGTTTAGTTTACAATCCACAAGTACCCCAAGGTCTCGTTCACCAACAGTGTTACCTAGAAGCGTATCCCCCATCCAGTAGGCATGCTTTTCATGCCTACTGGATGGGGGATACGCTTCTAGGTAACACTGTTATAGCCATAGGCCTTGACCTCATACAATAGACAAACTATAACAACAATAAAATGCAGTAAAAATACAGATATAGTTATACAAATATAAACAGCCATAAAAGGAGTAGAATACAGACATATCAACTGGCATGCACAACAAGTTTCCTCAGCTTGATTGATGATAGCATAAAGGAGGCAACCCTAAATGTAGTAGATGAATTTCTATCTGCCAGTAAAAAACTGATGCAGTCCTCTACTGATGATGGAGCAAGGCCAGTCTCAAATTGCCAACCACCTATCCTTGGAAGATGGGGGATGCCCAAAGCAGGGCCCCAGAAGGTTGGTAGGCCATAGTGTATGGCAGAATGCTGGATTAGATGGACCACTTCTTACATTCTTAAGACAAACATAGTGTTCAAGTAGTTTCCTATGGGAGTAAGCAATCCTTAAGGTGTGATGATTCCTGTACAAGGTCAGCACTAGAACTTTGAACTTGTGAGACCCAATGTAGATGGACCAAGACTGGAGTGATGCGGTCCCTAGGACTCATTTACTTGATCTGCAGAACTGTGAAAATGTTCTGTGAGTACACCAAGAACTTGAAAAACATAGTGTCCCAATAAGAAATTTAAAAAGATCTTCCAAGGAGCCCTTGTCAGTGCTGAACCAAACAAAAAAACATAAAACCATTTGTCTCTTCTGCCTTCCAATGGTCTTGTTACAGAATTTATTATGATTTATCACAGAAACAGTGATATAAACTCTCCTACATAAACCAGAGCTGAAGCCTTCAAGAGTTTGCTAGTTTCTGTTTGTAATTTTCTTTGCTTTCTTGGCTTCCTCCTACTAGAAGTACACTAGAATTCACTGAGGCCAGGTCAGTCATGTGCAAACAGTTCCTTTGAATCACTGCCCATTAACAGCCAGTCAGCCAGTATTTTCCTCAAACTTTGGCCTTTTTCAAGTTCTTTTGGAAATAAGATTGCCCAGAAGTTTTGCCAGATCTACGTGTTTTGTGTTTTGACAATTCATTAATAGCCATATTATGACGAGTTCCGCAAAATGCTTTTTGCCTGAGTTGGATATAACTGTGGCAAATTTAAGTGCTTTGAGAGCCAGCATGGTGCAGTGGTTAAAGAGCAGCAGCCTGGAGAACTGGGATTGATTTCACACCACATTCAGGCAGCTGGGTGACCTTGGGCTAGTCACAGTTCTCTTAAGGCTGTTCTTACAGAGCTGTTTTCCTAGGACTCTCTCAACCCCCCCCCCCCCCGGGCTGTGTGCTGTGGGGAGAGGAAGGAAGGGAAAGGTGCTTGTAGGCTGCTTTGGGACTCCTTCAGGAAGTGAAAAGCAGGGTATTAAAAAAAAACAGCTCTTCTTCTTTATAGTGCAAACTTGCACAGTTATTCTATCTTAAGTGTATTTCAGGAGGTTGAGACTGAAATAATTCTGTATAAGACTACTGTGACCAAAACCTTACCAGAGCCAGAGCATGATGCAGTGCCTGGGATCTTGGACCCCTGGAGTTTACATTAGAATGACCGATTCATTTCCATTCTACATTGGACCAGCCTGACAGCATTAATCCGTTTGGGAAAAAGGACAATTCAGTTTGGGACAGAATACCTATTTGTTATGGAAGTTAAGATCCATTGTCAGATGATTGGGTGGGATGATATTTTATGGGTAACTGTGGCCTCTGACATCAGAGATGGAGCTCTGCATGTGTGTAGAGTGCCATCAAGTTGCAGTCAAGTAACAGCAATCCCCACAAGGGACTTTCAAGGAAAATGAGAAGCAGTAGAGGCTTTCCATTGTCTACCTCTGTGTCTACCTCCATTGTCTTCCTTGGTGGTCTCTCTTCCAAGTACTGACCCTGCTTAGCCTCTGAGATCTGACCAGATTGGGCATTTTACTGTGCATGGGACTTGCAAAATCTGCTTCTCTCCGAGAGGAGGCTGTTTTAGGTCACTAACAGTAACAAATAAACATGATGCCAATCATGAAAACTGAAGCATAGACTGCACAGATATTTGCCTCAGGTATTCAGTGCTCAGGTGCTTTTCCACACTTAATATTTCAAAAATTTCTAAAGGAATACGATAGGATGACAATGAGTGTACGCCTTCATTCAGTATTGTATTATTATGCTCCAAACAAAAGGGTTTATAGATTGGATCTAGAAAAATCTTTGAGAGAGGAGGGAGGGAGAAATCAGATGTCCTTCCAGCAGTTTTGGACAATGTATAGAGGGTATAGAGGGTGCTGAAAGATTGTCACTGCGGTATCAAGCCTGGCTCTTAGTGGTGGCATTCTGCTCCCCATCCTCCCCCTCCCATATCTGTGTGCGTTCAGAGAGTCAGGCTTAGTTTGCTCATAAACTTCAGTTCCTGGGCGGACCCCACACACACACACACAAACACACACACGCACGCACATACACTGAGCTGGATTTGAAACAGCTGGATCTGCCTCCCCTGCAATTTTAGCCAGGAGCCCCACAAGCTCGGACTGGCTGGCGGAGGATGAACTGATCAAAACTGTGAAGCTGAGGATTCGGTTGCTGGCAGGATTCAGAAAATGGGTTACTGGAGGAGCCTTCGTTTTGTTCCGCTGCTGCTGCTGCTCTGTGAGTAAAAGAAAAGGCTTCTGCTTAGGCTGTGTAAAGTAAGGAGCTGTTTATTTCCCCTCTCCCAGCTTTGTTCTCCTCTCTGGTGACTAGCTGAAGGATAGGAGTGGGGGATTTGGTATAAAATTAGCAGTCGGGCTTGCTTGAAAACCCAGTCTGTGATTCTTTCTATCAAATGGTAAGTATTTATGGTCAGGAGCCTATGTTCCCATAATGGCATCGACACGATAACTAATGAATGCAGAGGTCAATGTTACATGTGGTAATCTATTTTAACTGCATTTGGGGGTTTCCCCCCTCCTCTTCTCATTATGGTTGAGCATATCAAAATCAACTGAAATGCATGGGTGAAATATGTGGCTTCATTTGTGCTTGGATACTGAAACAGCTGCAGTGTGCTCTTTCACAAATACACACACAAGTTAAAGTGCAGAAAAGAATGAAATTCTCAGCTAAGGAGGGGAAGAAAGGTCTCTGTAGCTATATATATCGCGGGAAAGATGGTCCAGCCCTTAAGCAAAAGAATTCTTTGTTACACACAATGTTTATATTTCTATAGAGGTCCATTAAAACTGAAGATCCATGCCAGGATTTGAAAGTACGTTTCAGTAATAGTTATAATTTTTCTTGTTTACATCTTCTTACTCGCTTTATCGAGGGAAAGCATGTACATATAGATACTATGTAGAAGCCATGATTAGTATGCATTTTCTCTGATATTTGTAGCATGCAGCATGGAATATCTATGTAGATGTCTTTATATGGAATTTGTTTATTTTTTGGATACACACACCATTTCCACAAAAACTGGATTCTGCCTAATTCAGTGGAACTTCTGCACGGAGGATTGCAGAGAGTCAGGTATGGACCACTGCATACCCTCAGCACCCAGGAGCCATGCAGGGAAAACTATGCCAGACAACAGACCAAGGGTCAGCTTGGGCAACATCATCCGGATAACATGCTTTGGCAGCATTGTTGCACTAGATCCTGCACCATCCCACAGCTTTCTGGTGTGTCATAGCCCCCTAAGTTGCACTTCTGCACAGAGTGCAGCCAGCTACTATGCGTTTGGACATATTGTTATATGCATTCAACTTCCACATGTGGTGAGGCGTTTTGGGAGTAGTAGCGGAGCAAGTACAGTAATATCCTCAACAAAGTTACACCCTTCTAAACCCACTGAAGCCAATGAACCTAATAGGGGTGCAACTCGGCTTAGGATAGTACTGCTCCTTTCCTTTGGGTAAGAGAGCAATGAAGACTTGGAGTGCTTTTATAATATTTAGTTATTTGTAAGCAGACCATGGGGTGACAAATAGACATGCCTATAAGGCAGGAGGTGTTTTGCCCCACATCTGATTCCCACAGAAAGAAAGATTTTTGTCACCAAAGTGCTTCGCTCTTAGCCAGTTTACGGTTCTCTCTGCCTTTGGAGCTGATGTTTCTGAGCACAATCTGCCAGGTAGTTGAACAAGGGGATTGCCCATTCAAGAAAGGCCACAGTACATCCATTAAAGAACATTAAAGTTATTTCCTGCCAGTTCGACAACTTCCATCTGGAGTCATTTTAGACTAATCATAGACCTGTTCACAGTAAGCAGAAAGCAAATTCATAACACCACGAAGTTGCTTTACAGTGAGTCAGACCATTTATCTAGTGCTGTCTTCTCCACTAGCAGTGATTCTGTAAGGTCTTAAGCAGAGGTCTTTCATTGCCTGTTTGTGGAGATACTCTTAGTTATAGAATCTAGGGATTGAAATTTCACCATGCAAAGAATGCCTTCTACTGCTACTAAGCAGTGGCTCGGCTTGGTGTAGTGGCTAAGAGCGGCAGCTTCTAATCTGGCAAGCTGGGTTTGATTCCCCAGTCCTCCACAGGAAGCTAGCTGGGTGACCTTAGGCTTCTCACAGCCCTGATAGTGCTGTTCTCACAGAGCAGTCCTGTCAAAAGCTCTCAGCCTCACCTACCTCACAGGGTGTCTATTGTGGTGCTTGGAAGGGAAGGTGAATGTAAGCCACTTTGAGACTCCAGTGGGATATAAAAACCAACTCTTCTTCTCCATAGAAAATAAAAGGCACAAGCTCTTGCTGACCCCTGGCATGAAGTGTCCTTAGATTTACAGGAGTTTCTTCTGTGCCAGCCATTCTCAACTTTTTTACCACTGAGAAACTCCTGAAACATTCTTCAGGTTTCAAGAAACTCCAGAAGTGGTGTGATTGTGCAGAATATGGTTGGGAAGCATAGCTGTGTACATGCCCAGCCGGGGTCCCTCCCAGGCCTATCATCGGCCATTTTAGGCAGGGTGGGGTGGGGTGGGTAGAAACAGGTTAACATGACCATATATGGTCGTATCACCCAATGAATGTTTAACAATTTATTTAAAAATATAGAAAACTCATTAACTCCCACCCACTCTGGAAACACTTCCAGGACCATCAAGGAACCCCAGGATTTCATGAACCCTGGTTGAGAAAGAGAAAGCCTGTTCTATGCAATGAAATGTCAGCATGAAGATTCCTCTGTTAAAACATGAATCACAAGACATTACAGAAAAAAGTAGCTGTACATCCGTTTCCTTGAGAATAAGTTGCATTGGACAGAGTGGGGCCTACTTCTGTGTATTTATCCCCTAACCTGAAATACAATCCTATGTTTTATTTACAATGTAATTCTAAGCCATGGGCTCAGAAGGGTGTGACTCTGCTTAGGATGGCACTGCCACATACCCTGGGACTTCTTGTTGTCTTTCAGTAACTCAACAACTCCCAGTGGAAGAAGGCTTGACCCCCTGGCTGAACGGGGGGGGGGGGGGGAGGAGATACTAATAAGAATGAGCTAAGTTCAAAATCTGTCTATTTATTTATTGTAAGGGGTGTTTTTCTGGGGTTTTATTGTATTTTACCGTTTTATCTTGTGTGAACCGCCACTACACCACTGGAAGAGCGGCAGTATAAAAATCAAAATTTAATTAAATAAATAAACTTATGGAAAATTGGGATCGAAAGATATGAAGGCCAGGGACAGACAGCCAGCCTCACTGTAAATGTTGTATGCTTTGTAATAAATCCCAGACAGCGAGTAAGACTAATTTCTGCAGACCTTTTAAATGAGTTTTACAATCGTTATCTTGTTCATATTCACAACAACCAGTGGTACTCACTCTGTGGACTGTGTAGAGCCATGTTCACCATTCCCATTGACCAAAAGAGCCACATGACTACTGTTAGTCCTGGGTACCACCACAAACACATACAAACATAATAATATATAATATTTTTATTTTAACCAGAGTACCTTTGAGCATCTAGAGCTGTCTTCCCCTATTACTGGGAGCTTTGTTTTATCGGCTAGTATTCAACCATGATATGCCCTGTTCCTCCACCTTATTTGGGTGTACGTATTGACCCACCACCAAACACGGAACTCCTAGGTCTGCAAAACCTTGATATAATCATGTATTTCATTTTAGAAATAAATAACTTCATCATTACTATTGTGGACCTATAGTAATGATGAAGTTATTTCAATTTCTAGAAAAATTGTCCCCTTCCCTGGGACACTGGGCAGATGCTGTGGGGAACAGTACTCAGAAGAGCCATAGGTGGCATATCCTGAGGCACTGAGCATCACTGCCATAATCTGTCAAGTAGGTTACTGTAGTTTCCATTTGGCAGATGGAGAAAAATTACTTTCCCAAGTTCACCCGGTGAATCTGTGTTGAATCAATAATTTGAATTCAGATCTCTGAGCTTCCAGTAGAACATGCTGACAAAATGCAGAGTAATTTCCTTATTTCTAAAATGTCCTGAATTTAGAACATTTCATGCCATTACAAGAGTAGAAGAAAATAATGACTGTAATCAATTTAGTTTTCTTCATACAATGGAGCCATGGAACAAGTAATCACACTAACTCATCCAATGTATCTTCAAGACTTTAATTTCTCTTATGCCTTTCATTTGTGAACAGGCATCTTTCCAGAGTTGCTGGAAAATACTGCAGGATATTCTCACCAGATGTACAGGAAGGTATCTTTTTGGATTGCTATTCCTCCAGCACATGTTCAATGATTTTTTAAAAAAATCTTTCTGGGTATAGTTTTCAAAGTGAGCGATCTAGACCTTGCAAATGAACTACAAAGGTGACTTATGGAGGGACTAAAGATGCCTGCAGAAAGAAAGGTTCAAGAGTATTAGATTTATTGAAACCATGTGCTTGCCATGAATAATGCTTTCCCCTGCCATAACTGCTATTAGTCTAAATTGCTTGCTTTACAATTGTCGTGCAGAAATGTCTACAGGAATGCTCTAGTACAGTGGTGGCCAAACTGTGGTTCTCCAGATGTCCATGGACTACAATTCCCATGAGGCTCATGGAAACTGTAGTTCATGGACATCTGAAGAACCACAGTTTGGTTGCTCCTGCTCTAGTAATTGGTAGCTCATGAGAGGAGGTGACATGGTATCTTATCAAATCTCAGAAGCTAAGTAGGATCTGCCCTGGACACTACTTGGAAGAAAGACCTCTAACGAAGACTGCAGGGAAATGCAATGGCAAACGACCTGTGCTTTTCACTTGCCTTAAAAACCCCTTGCTGGGTCAACATAAGTGGGCTGCGACTGATGACACTTTACACACAGTGGGTAGCTTTTGTTCCCATCCCACTTCCTATTCTCTGAAAAATTGTTGTGCTGTTCTGCAACACTGGGGAAGTAACCATCCATACACCACCCAAGATTTTCCTAATAGTTTGTAGAGCAATCCCAGGGCATTTCCGCACATCACTAAAAATAGCATTATGGCAGATGAATGGTGTAGCGTTAAATATTATCACACCTCCAAGCCCCTCCTCCAAGCCCCTTTTTGCTGTGTCCCTTTCGTGTGCCACCTTTTCACACTTCTCACCCTCCACATCGGCTGCTGGAAATGGCGGAAGAGAGCAATGTGCTTTATATGTGACTCTCTTCTGCCTGTCAATAAATTCAGGCAACCAGTCCTCTTTCTCCAAGCTTTAAAGGTCCTGCGATGCCTGCTAATTTTTAAAATAATACTTCTCCGTTTAAATGCCTAAGCATATAATCATAGATGCGTAGCACTTTTTGAACACCACCCCTTACGGAATCACAAGTCTTTTGATACTTTAAAAAAATAATCTCGTTCCTGATTGGGGGAGGGCTTTCGAGAAGCATGCTTTGTGTTACAACTTTTGGGGGACAACTCTTTTCTAAAGTTTGTTGCCATCATGTTTTTTAAAGGGAAAAATAAATAAGAAAAATTGGCACCCTGTTTTCTACAAATAAAGCAAAACTTGTTGATCCATAAACATAATTTATCACTACCAAAGAGCAGATTGCATTAAAATCAACAATACTCTTGAGCATTGTATAGAGCTTTTCATAATGCCTTTGAAAATTGTCAGAACTGTTTGATATTTATATCTGACAAGCAGTTCTCTTCCATTGTTACATATTGTTGTTGTTAGGTGCGAAGTCGTGTCCGACCCATGGACAATGATCCTCTAGGCCTTCCTGTCCTCTACCATTACCCGGAGTCCATTTAAGTTTGCAACTACTGCTTCAGTTACTCCATCCAGCCACCTCATTCTCTGTCGTCCCCTTCTTCTTTTGCCCTCGATCGCTCCCAGCATTAGCCTCTTCTCCAGGGAGTCCTTCCTTCTCATGAGGTGGCCAAAGTATTTGAGTTTCATCTTCAGGATCTGGCCTTCTAAAGAGCAGTCAGGGCTGATCTCCTCTAGGACTGTCCAGTTTGTTCGCCTTGCAGTCCAAGGGACTCGCAAGAGTCTTCTCCAGCACCAGAGTTCAAAAGCCTCAATTCTTTGACGCTCGGCCTTCTTTATGGTCCAACTTTCGCAGCCATACATTGCAACTGGAAATACCATAGCCTCGACTAAACGCACTTTTGTTGGCAGGGTGATGTCTCTGCTTTTTAGGATACTGTCTAGATTTGCCATAGGTTTCCTCCCCAGGAGCAAGTGTCTTTTAATTTCTTTGCAGCAGTCCCCATCTGCAGTGATCTTGGAGCCCAGTAAAATAAAATCTGTCACTATCTCAATTTCTTCCCCATCTATATATCAGGAATTGAGAGGGCTGGATGCCATGATCTTTGTTTTCTTGATGTTGAGTTTCAAGCCAACTTTTGCACTCTCCTCCTTCACCCACATCAACAGGCTCTTTAGTTCCTCTTCACTTTCTGCCATTAGAGTGGTATCATCTGCATATCTGAGGTTGTTTATATTTCTCCCTGCAATCTTGATCCCAATTTGTGACTCCTCTAATCCTGCCTTTCACATGATGTGCTCCGCATACAAGTTAAATAGGCAAGGCGACAGTATACAGCCTTGCCAAACTCCTTTCTCAATTTTGAACCAATCAGTGATTCCATGTTCGGTTCTCACTGTTGCTTCTTGACCTGCATATAGGTTTCTCAAGAGACAAGATGCTCTGGTATTCCCATCTCTTTAAGAATTTGCCACAATTTGTTGTGCTCCACACAATCAAAGCCTTTAGCATAGTCAATGAAGCAGAAGTAGATGTTCTTCTGGAATTCCCTAGCTTTCTCCATGATCCAGTGTATGTTGGCAATTTGATCTCTAGTTCCTCTGCCTTTTCAAAATCCTGCCTGTACTTCTGGAAGTTCTCGGTCCACATATTGCTGGAGCCTAGCTTGTAAATTTTGAGCATATCTTTGCTAGCATGAGAAATGAGTGCAATGGTGCGGTAGTTTGAACATTCTTTGACACTGCCCTTCTTTGGGATTGGAATTTAAACTGACCTTTTCCAATCCTGTGGCCATTGCTGAGTTTTCCAAATTTGCTGGCATATTGAGTGTAGCACTTTTACTGCATCATCTTTTAAGATTTTGAATAGTTCAACTGGAATGCTGTCACCACCACTAGCTTTATTGTTGCTCAGACTTCCTAAGGCCCATTTGACTTGACGTTCCAGGATGTCTGGCTACACATCAGTAAATACCCCACTGTGGTTATCAGGGATGTTAAGCTCGCTCTTGTATAATTCTTCTGTATAATTTCGACACCTTTTTAAAATCTCTTCTGCTTCTGTGAGGTCCCTACCATTTTGGTCTCTTATCATACCCATCGTTGCATGAAACGTTCTCTTCATATCTCCAATTTTCTTGAAAAGATCTCTGGTCCTCCCTGTTCCATTGTTTTCTTCTATTTGTTTGCACAGTTTATTTAAGAAGGCATTGTAACACTGGCAAACATCAAAGTTCCAGTCATTCCCCATAATATCCTACAATAAGAGCATCAAAATGTGCATCTTAAAAAACCTTACGTTAAGATAATTTTTCAAAATTAGGTACAGTATTGTGTGCCAACATTTTATCTGTCAAGCTGAATAGAATGCTTCAGATGATAAGAGAATTCTTGACTTTTATGGGCTTCATAAACAAGCTTCCATTGAAACTGGCTTTCACTTCCCAGAAACAGCATTTGAGGTGGGGAAACATTTGGGCTCTAGCAGGAGGGGAGGAACATACTCTGTGAATGGAAGTCTTTCCATCCACAGAAATTTTAATTGGGATCTAAGCCACATCTTTTACAGTCTTTGTTTGTTTGTTTAATCTACCAAGAAGAACCACAGCAAATGAACCTGATGGTGTCTGTCCAAAATTAAAGTTAATATGTCCTTTAAGTTTAGCTCCTTTACAATACTCATCAGAAATTTAACCTTATTTTTGAAGCCATTTTGCGCTGATTACTGCATTCATTCTGACATTTAATAGCTGGAACCTTGGATACAGTTGGAACACTCACATTATATGGTGGTTCACTTTGCACGTTCCCTCCTCCAGTATTATACATTGGTGAAGGCACCAGCCTCCAGGCAGGTTCTGGAGTTCTGGAACTGCAGCTGATCTTGCTCCAGCCTATGGATGGTGAACTCTATTGTATCATATTCTTGCTGAGCTCCCTCTTCTCCTCAAACTCCGCCGTTTTTACAAGACGTCTCCAAAGAGCAAAGCAGTAAGGAAAAATTAAAGGTAGTAAATCATCAGGGCCAGATATTAGGGGCTGTCCCCAGTAAACAGGAACATCTGGATCATATTCAGGTGGGAAGTTGTGTTGGTCTGAAGCAGCAGAACAAAGTTTGAGTCCAAAGGCACCTAAGACCAACAAAGTTTTATTCAAGGCATAAGCTTTGGGGTACATGCATACTTTATCAGATACTATCTGAAAGCTCATGCCTTGAATAAAACCTTGCTGGTGTAAGGGTGTCAGTGGACTCAAACTTTGTTCATTTGGATCATATTGTTACTATAATAAGGGACATTTTACATCTAGTGATAGCTCAGGCTATGTTTTTCCATTTGAGATAATGACGGTAGCTGCCATCTTTCCACACATATCTCATCACTACTATTATATTATTTATTTGTTGTATGGTGTGTGTAGGGTGGCCAGGAGATCCAAGGATTATTTAGAAGCCAGGCAAGGGGGATGTGGTTTGCCATTGCCTGCCTCCTCATCATGACCGTAGTACTCCTTGGAAGTACTTCTTCCAAATCCTTGGAGATCTCCCATTCAAATACTAGCCAGGGTCAGGCCAGCTTAGCTTCCAAGATCTGATTAGATTGGGCTTGCCTGCACTATCGAGGTCAGGTCCTCACTACTGCTGCCCCCCCCCCCCCAAGGAGCCAGAGCAGATAACCCTCCTTAGCTCTTTGAAGCCCTACCTGTCTTAAAAAACAACCTCAGAGCAACTCAGGCATGTTCGACAGGGCTTCTTAGACTCTTGCAAAATTACTACCTTGTGCCGGAGTTTGACCATTTTGGTTGCCATGACAACCAGCAACACAAAATACTGACCAACCTTTCGTATGAATCTTGTGAGAATTTGGGAACCAGTATATATTGTTTGTTGTGCTGCTTCTAAAAGAACCTGTGGGAGCGACGTGGCCAGCCCCTAAGTAGGAGTAGGAGGGGTTAGCTGACTGGCAAGCGGCAGGATGAAAGGTTGCTGCTTTCCAAAATCTACAGTCACCTCATTATAGAGCTAGCCTTCATTTGTAACTTCTGTAACCAAGAAAGCTCAGATGTCTATATTGCAGTGCCAACAAAATAACTGAAAAGCGAAGAGTTGCTGATAACCAAGTCTTAAGCCTTGATGATTATTTATATACCATGTATTTTTTGTGGTTCTGACTTTTGAGCAAGCAAAGTCTATATTAACAGGTCAGCATTCATCTCAAAATGTAATTCTGCAAATCTCTGAACTTACTAAAACTCATTAGCTGACTATTCAGTTTGGAATGACTAAGATAATACAACATTTGTTTCTCCGGAGTCATGACCCATGATAAAGAATCCTACAGACTCAGAATAATCGGATGTATAAACAAACATTGAGACAGTCATCTACAGACTTGGTTAACATCAGCTAACCCAGCGGCCTCTGTTCCTTGTTTTGCTGACCCCTTATTCCAACATAGAATAAATAATGTTAAACATGGCCTTCCTTTCTGCTAATGATAAGGCGACTGCTTGCTTATGATTAAAAAAGCAAAGAGGTTCCACAAAATGTAATTAAGTCTGTAGGCATTTCAAGTTAGTTTATAAACTCCTTATTATACAATAAAAAGACAATAAAATGTATTGAATTGAAAGACCAAATAAAACATATCGGGCTAGGTCAGGCATGATGTCAAACTAACCATAGTTTTGGAGCGACATGAATGAGCCCTGAGTTCCAGTCTTCTCAATCAGGATTGCAAACTAGCACTGAAATGGGATCTGCAACCCTGGGGCTGGGTCCAGAATTCAGTCTTTTTCTTTTTACTCATTTCACCTAATTCCCCTCACTTGCTCCCCCTCCTACATTATATTTGTACATGATCGTCCCCGTAGAAAAGCTGGTTGGATCCAACTCCTGGTTTGGAATGGTAGCACAAACCATACTTTGGTAGTGTAGATGTAATGATAAACTATGGTCAACTGAGTACAACAACAAAGAAGGGCTTGTTCATGAAGTAACTCCATGATTAGGTGCTACATCTGATCAAACAGATTGATTCTGATGGGCAGATATAGATAAGTCATGTGGTCTGACAACAATCAATCAATCAAACTTTATTACAGTTGTTCAGACCAAGTTATATGAAGTCAATACATAAAAGACCAAAAGAATATGGTAATAATTAAGGTAATACAATTTCATCAAGAAGCAAATGAGGATGAGTGAGACAAAATAAATTTAAATGTTTGAATCAAATGAATAAACACCCCCCTGAAAATGTGGATACTATGAAAAGCAAAGCCCTATTTCTGATAAATATATGGATTTATTTTAAATTTAATTACCTAGATTTGTACCCGGTAATGTGTTGGAGACAAATGCTGTGAATACCATGGACAGCCAAAGTTACCAACAAGATAGTTTTAGAGAGGAGCAAACCAACTATGTCATTAGAAGGCAAGATATTACAGCTAAAGCTCACTTTCTTTGGACACATCATGTGGTCAGACTTGTTAGAAAAATCATTAATGCTTGGCATGGTCAGCAGCAATAGGAAACGTGGTCACCAAAGGATCCGCTGGCTCGACATGATCAAAGCCGATACGGGGATGACCATGAACCCACTGAAAGAAGCCGGTCATTGACAGAGATGAATGGAGAAAACATCCCTATAGAATCGCCGAGGGTCGGACATGACTGAACAGATAACATCATTATCATGTTTTACTGTCATTTTTTTTTGGGGGGGAGTATTTATTTATTTATTATTAAGCTTATTAAGCTTATACCCCACAAGTCGGCTCGGGGTGGCTTACAAATGAGGCAACAGCCTCTACATTAATAAATACAGTAACTCATGGGGTTGTATACAGCATAATGCTTCCACCACCAAGGATTTCCATCTACACAGTATAACTATCATGCCCCCCCCCCACCACAACAGCCTGAAAGGTCCCCTGAGATTCCTGTTCTCTAACTTGAGGCAAAGTTGGCTTTGGATGTGTAGAACTCCTTATGCTTATGGAATGGATCCAACCCAGTAGATCTAGCCCACTTCTTTATAGGAAATTAGAAGAAGAGTTGGTTTTTATCCCCCACTTTTCCCCACCCAAGGGAGTCTCAAAGCGGCTTAGGATCACCTTCCCTTCTTCACTCCACAATAGACTGTGAGGTAGGTGGCGCTGAGAGAGCCCTGAGGCAAACTGTGACTGGCCCAAGGTCACCCAGCTGGCTATGTGTGGAGGAGTGGGAATTAAACCTGGTGCTCCACATTAGAGGCCACCGCTCTTAACCACGACACCACAGTAGATATGACTTTGACTGGTCAAATCATTCTGACAGTCAAATCAAATTGTATTTTTTTAAATAATTCATAATTATATCACAGCGTTAAGAGAGCAATCTTTAATCAAAATCATATTCAGGTATTTTCAATAGGGCTTACTCCCGGTGTTCTTAGGATTGCATCTTTCACCCTAACTGCACTTCTAATTTAAATCTACAAGGGTTATGAAATATTAACACTGCTCTTAATGAAGGGAAAAGGGGAATATCAAAAGCATCAGTCCAACTAAAGTCCTTTAAGTGATATCATGACTTTATTACAGTATTGCCCATGCCAATAGGTTGGGAGATTTCTGGGGTGGTGTCTGAGGCGGGTGGGGTTAAGGGATGGGAGGGACTTCAGTGGGGTATAACACAGCAGAGTTCACTTTCCTAAATGCCCATTTTCTCTAGGTAAACTGGTCTCTGTCATCTGGAGATCAGTTGTAATCCCAGAAGAGCTCCAGCTACTACCCAGAGATTAACAAACCTACCAATAGGTCACGACAGTGGTTCTTTAGTTGGAAAAGCTAGTATGGTGTAGTGATTAGAGCAGTGGTCCCCAACCTTTCTGAGGCTGGGAACCGGCAGGGCATCGGGCTGTGCCCGCGGGCTGTGCCCACGCATCGGGCCGTGCCCACGGGCCGCGCCTGCACGGGCCACGCATGCGCGATGCGCGGCCTGGCCCTGATTCCCTCTCCCCGCCCTCCCGCAGTAAGAAGCTTCCCGGGCCGCAAGCTTGCAGCCTGGGAAGTTTTTTACTGCGGGGGGGGGGGGCGGGGAGAGGGAGCTGCGGCCCGGCACCATGGCCTTCGCGGCCTGGCACCGGGCTGCGGCCCGCAGGTTGGGGACCACTGGATTAGAGGACTGGATTAGGACCTTGGAGAAAAGGTGCAAAACCTCACTTTGCTATTGAAGCTTGCTGGGTGACCGTGGGCCAGGCTCACATTCTTAGTTGTTGTGAGGATAAAAAGGAGAAGAGGAGAATGTTGCAAGCCGCTTGGCTCTCCAGTGGGGAGAAAAGTGTGGCATAAAGGCAGTAAGTGAATATATACACATGCACATGTCAAAATGAAGCAATCGTAGCTTCCCGATTGATCCCCAGTGTACTCCCTTATGACTTCCTTATTGCCTCATTTCTCCCACCTACTCTGTCCATGGCCCTCAGACCCCTCATCCTCCTCTTCCTACCCTTCCCTTAGTTTCTTATTTCCCTGGAACAGTTGATGGAGGCAGGAGATAACTTTTCAAACACTGACCATTTTCAAACTGCCTTTGAAACTGCATTTTAGTAACTAGTTGCCAATGGATTTTTTCTGTTATTTCAGACAGACCTGTTTTAGTACCTTGCTGTGAGTGGAATATGTTTAGTTGTTCATACAAACCCGCCTGGGTTGGATTAGCAAAGTGTGGTTGGAGGGAAACTGCTTTCTTCCTTTCTCTACCCCTTCATTGCGCTTCTGAATTGCAGTGGTGTGCGGTTTGAAATGTCTATAGCCCTTCCCATAATGCCACTTCCCCCCTGCCCTTTCTCATCACACGATATTTTAAAACCATACCAAGTTGAATGATATAGTGCTTACCCAATACAGCAATTGACTCTGGAATCGAGGCATCTCAATGGTGCTGCTATAGCACTGATCTTGGTTTAACACTATAGAACTCAACATAAAACATTTTTTTAAAAAACCCTCAAAGGAAGATCACATGGGGGGGGGGGAATGACCATAGTGCTTCAGAGATGGCTCATTAATGGAAGGAAATTTGCTGTGTGAAACTACGTATCCTTGTATCGCTTTACTTGAAATTGGGCCAACACCAAATAATATCTGGTTTGGAATGGTAATGTGAAAATCTTCATTAATTCTGTCATCTCGCTATGGTTATTTATACCATTTGGCAAGCAGAGAAGTCATCATGGCAATAAAATAATAATAAAAAATATGAATAAAATGCTTAGCTCAGTAAACCACAGGACTCTGAGTTATAGTTTCTTTGCTCTGACATCCCTTTGTTGGCTCATCAAAGCCCTTCCACCAGATGGTAAATAGAACGCTTGCCAGAAATGTTCAAACACTCCCCAGGAACTTCATCTAAATCACCAGCAAATCATTTGCACTTGAAACAGAACACAAGCCCCGTAGCTCAAATGTGACACCGATAACATTTCTGCCATGTTTAGCTATGCCAAGGATAACACCAGATTTCTTTATGCTGCCCTTTTGCGCCCCTTCTACAATTCCTACAGGAAAAAGAAAGTACATGCAATGTAAGTCTCCCAGAAAGAACCAGCAGGAAAACTGAGATGGTTAGGAGGCTGAATTCTGAGGGCCATTCCGCACTCGTTCAAAATTGCACAATGGTTGCAAATTGAAATCGCTACTGTTTTGCTGTTATGCACAACGTCGTTGACAATCTGCAACACTCCTGAAACCGATCCGCAAAAAGTGGATTTACCCTCCAGAAAGCGCTACACTCTTGCAACCAATCTGCAACACTAGCGGGAAAGTTCTGTGCGTTACCATTGTTGCGGTTTCTGCAAAGTCCCTCCCCCTAGCTGATCTTCCGGCAAAGCGATCGCCATTTTTTTTTTTCGGAGCGAGCGGAGATCAACGCACCGGCGAGCTTTCATTTACTCAGCGAGGCTTCCCTGGCTGTAGTCCCTCCCCAGAGCTCTTTTAGGTCACTAAGCACGAAGCAACACACAGCCCCGTTTGCTGGTTTATTTTCCCTTTATTTTTCACTGTATTTTTGGCTGAAAATTGCACCCGTGTGGGGGGGGGAGGGTTTTTTTTTTCACTCGGGGGGAGCATGGCAATGATGAAACGGCAGCTTAAACACCACCTGCTAGTTAGATGGGTCTCTCCATTGCAATGAATCAACGCAGATTCGTTGCAACGTGTTTTTTTTTTAAACCTTCCTTAAAGGAAAAGGGGCTTTTTGGGAACATGATAACGGCTGCCCATTGGCTGCTTGACGGCCAGGGGCGGGACAAAGCTCGGCAATATTGCTTCCTGGCTAGCGATTTTTGCCGAGACCGGAAACCTGTGGGAAATGATAGAAACGCAACTGGATTCCACTACAAAGGCCGGTATGCATAACGACAAATTCCACTATTTAAAATGGCGTTTTTTCGTTCCGCAACCAATTTGCTACATAGATCCTGGCGTGGAATGGCCCTGAGCCCAAATGCCAAATCCAAATACTATAGTTGCACTTGTGTGGAACTGCAGAAAGCACACAATTCTAATTGGAATCTGCCTATCCCCCTTCCTTTATATATGGAACATATTTGAGTCTTCATAAAGAAGCAGCACATGAGACAACAGGAAAAGTTTATGGTCTAAATGATATGCTATTAAATTCCCAGTGACCTGAGATCTCCTATAACATGGATGACTTTGTTTCTTTCTCCAAGACGTGATAAATTGCAGCCAATGGTCTAGATCGCGATCACATTAGAAATCACAGAATTCAAAGCCCATGATCACATTAGAAATCACAGAATCTGAAGATAGTGATCATATTAGAAATCACAGAATTCAAAGATCACGATCACATTAGAAGCTACAGAATTCAAAGATCATGGTCACATTAGAAATCACAGAATAGAAAGATAGTGATCTCATTAGAAATCACAGAATTCAAAAGTTGTGATCACATTAGAAACCACAGAATTCAGACTATTAAACTGCTTCCTCCCTCCACAAATCCAGAGTTTCACGTTCCTTACATTTCATTGCAGGTTCGAATGAGTACTACTACTCACCATGTGATTAACTTAAGAGCATAAATTAACTCATTAACTTAATTAGCTTAAGAGCTTTACCAGCTGAGCTAAACTGGATTCTGAGCTAAAAGGCATTACATATTTATTTCCATATTTTGTGACTCAGAATCTCTGTGATAGCTCAGGGAAGACTTGATTGTAAAAACTTGTAGTTCAATTTGCTTGGTTTTTTTTTTTTTGGACAATCTAAGATATTTTAAGAGGGATGAGTTGAAGTGGACATGATTAAATGGAAGGGGGAAGCTCAAATGTTACTTTTTAACTTACTGTGCAACTATCAATCTGGAACAGCTGAGGGTTTATATGAATTGTTTTCATTTTGACAGTGGCCAGAAAAAAAAGTCTGTCTTTGTCTTCTGATGTTGTTTATCTTGCAATATTTTGATGCTTTAGCTTAAGTTTGCAGGCATTTTTCTGTTAGTGCCCATGGATTTTAGAAGAGACCATATGTGAAGTGCTCCTTAACTCAGTTTTTCTCAACCAGAGTTTTGTAAAGCCCTGGAGTTTCATGATAGCCCTGGCAGGGTTTTGCAGATTTAATTATAAGGTGATATGACCATATATGGACATGTTGAACCCCCTCCTGAAATGGCCAATGAGCGGCCTGAAGCGGGTGGGAAGGGCCCCAGCCATACAAATCCTTGCTGATCAAGGCTTGTTACACCTTATAATGACCACAGTCCAGAGAAGTAAATAATTTTAACTTAACTGGGGGGGGGGGGGTCAGTAGAGAGGCATAGGCCTGCTTTGGCTCTGTTTCTGCTGTGTGTGTATGGCGGGAGTGACAGAATGGCATAGGCACGGCACTTTTTTATTTATTAATTTTTATTTATTAATTTTATTAATGTTTGGATTTATTACCTGTCATTCTCGACCAAGGCCTGCTCATAGTGACAGTTAACATCAAAATACAATAAATTACATATTTAACTTGTAATTTCATTTTACAGACGTTTGCACATCATTAAAATAGTGAGATACTGAAGGCACAATTGCAGACAATTCCCTTGAAAAAGAAAATTGCTAGGAACCTTTAAAAAGAAACGAGTGATAAAAAAGACTTGCTCAGGAAATGGAAGGAGGACCTTATAACCAAGGAGGAGTATAAACAAATAACCAATGCTTATAGGGAGAAAAGCTAAAGCTCAGAGCATTTCCACACCCTTTAAATGTAGTGAAATGCTTACCTGATATAGTTGTTATATTCTGGCCTCTCCATATGATGTCGCCAACATGCAGCATCTGGGCAGTAACCAGCCGGCTACAACCTCTATTTTAAAGTGCTAGTTGGGGAATTACATCAAGTTGATTCCCCAACCTATTTAGCGCCAGCTACAGGAGAACAACCAGCAGGTAACAAGCAGAGGGAAGGTGCCCGCCTCATCCCACCCTTGCACCTGCCTCCCTCTCCCTTGTTCCCAGGGACGGGAACTTCTTTTTAAAAAGGTCTAACATCCTGGAGCAACGAATAGGCAGACAAGTGTGCAGGCAATACCAGAAATAAATCCCTCCCCCAAAGTAGTAACACAAAACATGCCTCTCTAAAGTCCCCTCTGAAATCAGGAATAATTTTTAAAAGTTACATGCATATAGACATTTAAACGGATATCTATGAATTAAAAAAAATTAGTGGGCATTGCAGGATCTTTAAAACGGAGAAAGGGGTTGATTGACAGGTGAAAGAGTTATGTGTAAAGTGCATTACTCTCTTCTGCCATTTTCAGCAGCATTTGTGGAGGGTGAGAAGTGTGAAAAGGCAGCAGATTAAAGTGACACAGCAAAAAGGTGAGGAGGGGCTTTGAGGTGCAATATGTTTAGCATGACGCCATCCAGCTGGTGTTATGCTATTTTTTCTGATGTGCTGAAATGCCCTCGGTATGAGCTTAGGCTAGCAATAAATGCTAAAAACAACAAAAATGCGTCCTTTAGTTATATTCAAAGTAAGAAAAATAATAGGGACATAGTAGAACCATTGCGGGGAACGGGAAGTGACATTTTAACAGGTGATGAAGAGAGGGCGGAATTGCTCAATTGCTCAAGACTCCTCAGTCTTCTCTTGTGAGGGGAATCATGCTCAACATGACAAAATTATTTCATGTGATGAGGGATGGAAGTTGTAGCCTAGGATCACTATAGAGGTAGTCCATGAACACTTAGTTTCTTTAAATGAAACCTCTGGGCTAGATGAACTACATCCAAGGGTACTAAAAGAACTTGCAGATGTAATTTCTGAACCTTTGTCCAATATTTTTGACAATTCTTGGAGATCAGGTGAAGTGTCAGAAGATTAGAGGCAGGTAAATGTTGTCCCCATCTTGAAGAAGGGGAAAAAGGACCCGTCTGCTTGACATCTATAGCTGGCAAATTTTTAGAACAAATAATCAAATAGTCGGTCCTTGAGCAGCTAGAGCAGATGGCTGTAATGACTAAGAGTCAGCATGGCTTTCTCAAGAACAAGACATGACAGACTAACCTTATCTCTTTTTGTGAGAAAGTAACTACCTTGCTAGATCATGGGAATACTGTGGACATTGTTTCTCTTGATTTCAGTAAGGCTTTTGATAAGGTTCTGCATGTGTTGTTTAACATATTCATAAATGATTTTGATGAAGGAATAGAGGTGCTTATTAAATTTGCAGATGTTCCAAAGAATATTTGTTTCACAATTCTCTGTGTTCTTGTTACTGCTCCCATGAACTTCAGGCTGATCATAGAATCATAGAACCATAGAGTTGGAAGGGGCCATGCAGGCCATCGTTGTAGTTTAAACCCATTACTGCATGTCCTCTCCTCTGAAGCCAATGGAAACAGCATCCTGCCCTCCTCCAAGTGACAACCTTTCAAATACTTAAAGAGGGCTATCATGTCCCCTCTCAACCTCCTTTTCTCCAGGCTGAACATTCCCAAGTCCCTCAACCTATCTTCATAGGGCTTGGTCCCTTGGCCCCAGATCATCTCCGTCGCTCTCCTCTGTACCCTTTCAATTTTATCTACGTCCTTCTTGAAGTGTGGCCTCCAGAACTGCACACAGTACTCCAGGTGTGGTCTGACCAGTGCCGTATACAATGGGACTATGACATCTTGTGATTTTGATGTGATGCCCCTGTTGATACAGCCCAAAATGGCATTTGCTTTTACCACTACATCACACTGCCTGCTCATGTTTAGTTTACAATCCACAAGTACCCCAAGGTCTCGTTCACACACAGTGTTTCCTAGAAGCGTATCCCCCATCCAGTAGGCATGCTTTTCATTTTTCTGACCCAGATGCAGAACTTTACACTTATCTTTATTAAATTGCATCTTGTTTTCACTTGCCCATTTTTCCATTGTAAGCTATATTTCCTGCAAAGATTCCAGTGCACCATAGCTGCAACTCTATTGTGACATTCTTTACAGTAAGTTAGCTATTTTACTAGTACAGGCACTGATCATGCGGTTGACTGTTTCATTCTTTGTCTTCCAAAGTTGACATTTGCTGTTATCACTGTTCTTCTGAATCTTGGCTTTCATACTATTCGTTTCAAGTGCTTGTTCTTGTGCAGCTAGAATAAGTCATTCTGTTCCTTTATTCAGGTACCCCTTCTGAGCTCACTTCTATGCATTTTCACAATCAACTGTGTTCTCTCTGTCTTTCAAATATTGCCCATCCAAGCAGTTTTGTTTCCAATTGTCTAAGTGAGGGCCAATGTTGCTAAATGTTTGCAGTATGCAGAAATGCTATATTTAATAGTGGAATTTTGTCATTCCGCATACCCTCAATTCTAGTGGAATATTGAAGTCCCAGTATTCATTCCCCACAGGTTTCCAGTCTCACCAGAATCGCAACAAAGGAGGCAATATTTTTTCACACTTCTTCCCGCCCCTGGCTGTCAATCAAACAGAACAGCCAATGAACTATTGTGTTCGTGCTCCCCAAAAGCCCCTTTCCCTTTAAAATCTGTTTTTCAAAAACCCGAAAACACCAGTAGCAACGAATATTTGTTAATTCAGTGTCTCAGAAAGACCTTTTTCGCTGGCGTAGGAGCTGGCACTTAATCGTTTACATGCTCTTTAAGTAACCCCCCCCCCCCAGGCACGATTTCTGGTCGAAATTATAAGCAGTGTCAAACAGGGGGCTGTATTGTGCTCGGAAACTTTAGAGAGAACTGCAGAAGGGAGCTTTGTTTTACTGTTAAGCACTTCTGTGGAGTAACTTCAGCCAAAGAAGCCTTGCTTATTCGTTGCTTTCACTGGTTTAAGAGGGAAAAAATGGTGATCACGTCTCTGGAAGCTTGGGGGTGAGAGCTAGGGAGGGACATTCTTTCTACCGCTATTTTGAGAATGCACGTGTCTTTTGCTGATGTGTTGTGGCTTGTGCCCATAAGTGTAGTGTTTTTTTCAGGGGGAATCCACTGTTTTCCCCCTAAGCGCTATAAAATTCCAATTGTTGCTGGAATTTGGCGGGAGTTTTGCAATTTGTTTACAACATCATGTGGAACGTTAAATTAATAGTGTTTACAAAAGGTAAGACTTCAGCTACATTTAAGTTGTGCAGAATGGCCCTGAGTTCTGATTTCAAAATGTTTGTAATCTTTGGTTTCTGTAACCTTAAACACTTCTGCCTTGTACACATCAACTAGAAGCTTCTTTTTGCTTTTCTTGGTCATGTGTGCGTTCTGGCGGGAAACCACACGCATGCGCATCGTGTCAGAATGGTAGCACCCCCTATAGGGCTAGAGCTAGAAAAGACTTCTGCGGCTGGCCTGCACTTGCACAGTCCCAATGTGGGACTGCACATCAAGACCGACAATGAATAATGAGTGATGCATTGTCATTGCAAGTTTTTCAGTCTATTTCTAGTTCTGCTGATTTCCAATGCCAGCTGTGTATATTACCACTTGGAGTGCCCACATATTAATTACCATTACCATGTTGCCTCCATTTAATTTTGTTTGCAATAGCTTTTTAACTCTTGTAATACTTCTTTGGTTGCATTTTCCTTAAGTATATGTTTGATGTCTGTTTCCAATGTTCCAAGATATTAGTTATTTTTTATTGTTATTATCATAACCGTGAAATCTATTTTCTGGTATTTTAAGGTTTGGAAGGATTAATACGTCTTCATTTGTACCCAAATGAAGGAAACAAAGCAATAGAATGCTTGACTCAGCACAAATAATTTATAAACTCTCAGCCAGCAAGTTAGTTCAAGAATATATGAGAATGTAGTATTTCCTTCACTAAAAAACTGGGAAGAGATTGTCCTGAGAAACATTAAAAATAAGTCTTTGGGCATCATTTTTTTCAGATAGTTGGCAATACTTCGCATTAGGCCAGGCTTTTTCAACCAGGGTTTCATGAAACCCTTGAGTTTCTTCAATGGATAGGAATTAGTTAATTTTAATATATATATTAAATGTGTTAAATATTTATCAGGTGATATGACCATGTATGGTCATATATATCTCCCCCCCACCCAAAATGGCCAATAATGGGCCTGGGGAGGGTGAAAGGTGGAGGGGCCCCAGGTGGGTGTGTACACAGCTATGCTTCCCAACCATATTCTTCAGGATTACACTACTTCTGGGGTTTCTCAAAGCCTGACAAAAGTTTCAGGGAGTTCTCAATGGTAAAAAAAAGTTGAGAAAGACTGTATTAGGCTCTTCAGTGAACCCAATTGATACACATTCAGTCGGATTTTGTCCTAAGATCTTAGCGCCTGACCATGTCTCTTCTAGTTCTGATTCTTCCGAGATTCTTCTTGATTGTGCTTACCTAAAATCCTAGCACATGGGAAACTCATACTAGTTAAGTCCATTGTAGCCTTGGCTGCTAGGGAAGCACCAAATCCTGTCACACAACATCACCAAATACACAAGCCACTTAATTCACATTGAGACCTTTCAGTGATCCACCTTTCTGAGCCTGCCCAGGCTTTTCTGACACCTCAGATTGTTTTATTCAGAATTTTTGTTGGATTTGGAAGAACTTTCTCCAAGAACTTTCTCCAACAGCACTCCCATTTACATCTGGTTATTTAGATGTGTTGGATAACTCTGGAGCCATTTAGATAGAAATCAGATGTGCCTTTAAAAGTACAGGAAGGTTGAAATGTGATTTTAAATCAGTTTTCCTATGTAGTCATCCATCAGTTTAGAAACCTAGTACAAGTGCATATAGGAAGAGAATAGCCTTTTTCAGATTTTCCACAAGCTCACCAATAGTGAAAGACGGTCTGAAAAACCTGTCAAGCATCACATGAATTTGGCCTTAGATAAATGTTATCCTGTCAAAATATATCAGAACTTCTGTATAATTGAAAGCAAATGTTACAACAAGAAGCCGATGTCAAAAATCAATTGGTTCATGTGGACAGTAAAAATAATTAAAGATTAATTATCTTAATACATATGTACAAACATATATTTGTGGCATTTGTTGCAATACCTGGGTTTTCTGTGCTTCTAAATCTTCCAGTCTTGAGGCAAAGAGAACTCAGGAAGGAGGGGATTACAACAAATTCCACAAATTATAAATTTGTGCATATTTATCAAGATAATCAATCTTTAATAATGTTGAATGTTCCCATGAACCAACTGATTTTTGACTTTGGTTTATTTTTGTTTATATTTATTTATTAGTTGTAATCTGCTTTAGGTCCTCTTGGGGAGAAAAGCAGAATATAAATACTTAGTTAATTAAACAAACAGTGATTTAGTAGTTGTGAGTAGATTATAATTCTGCAGTAATTACAAAATCCAGAAAAGTTTCAAAGTTTAGGTGTTGATTTCCTCATGCAAGTTAAATATCTGAATCTAAGTAAGAAATGAGCAAGAATTGTCCCCTGTTCTCATTAGAGTTTTGGTATGCCTATTAGGTAAGTACGCTAAAGCAGTGGTCCCGAACCTTTCTGAGGCTGGGGAACGGCAGGGCATCGGGCCGCGCCCGCGTGGACCGCGCCCGCTCATCGGGCCGTGCCCCCGCGGGCCACACCCGCGCATCGCAAGCTTGTGGCCTGGGAAGTTTTTTACTGGGGGGGGCGGGGAGAGGGAGCCGCGGCCCGGCACCATGGCCTTCGCGGCCCGGCACCGGGCCGCGGCCCGCAGGTTGGGGACCACTGCGCTAAAGTAAATACTAGAACACTGGAATTACTGAATACACAGAAAAATGGAGAGATGGAGGTTCAAAACAGAATGAAGAATAATTCCTGGTAACACTTGGTTTTCAGGGCCAATATCAGGAAGCAAAACTGATTTCTACTCTACTTGGAATGATACAATAGCACAAACATTTTCACATATATTATGAGACAGATCGCTAATTTATAGTATGAAGCTCTTATTTGCCTTAGACACTTGTGCATATCTTTTATTAACTGTTATTTCTCAATCACTATAGATCAGCATTTCCCAAACATTTGATCAACAATTAGTTCCTGAATTTGCACTGGAGGCTTATATCACTTATATACATGGTGGTTTACTTTTAGAGTGTGCCAGAGTAAGGGCCATTCCGCACAGCGCTAATGTTGCGGAAGTATAAGTGTTGTGTAATGCTATTTTTTTAACATTTTGCATGACGTTGTACACAATCCACAACACTCCTGCAACACTCCCGCAAAAAGCGCTTTTCAGTGTAGCGCTTTTCAGGGAATTGTAAAAAATGGATTCCCCCTAAAAAAAACTACTTCACTCCTGAGAACAACCTGCAACACATCCGAAAAATACATGTACGTTCTCAATATAGTGGTAGAAAGAATGTCCCTCCCAAGCGCTCACCCCCAAGCTTCCGGAGACGCGATTGCCATTTCCCCCCCCTTAAACCGGCAAAAGAAACGAATAAGCGAGGCTTCTTTGGCTGAAGTCCCTCCACAGAAGTGCTTAACAGTAAAACAAAGCTCCCTTCTGCAATTGTCTTTAAACTTTCCGAGCACAATACAGCCCCCTGTTGGACACTGCCTGTTATTTTTGGCCAGAAATTGCACCCATCGGGGGGGGGGGGGAAGGGGATTTTATTTTTTACTTGAAGAGCGTGTAAATGATTAAGTGCCAGCTCCTACACCAGTGAAAAAAGGTCTTTCTGAAACATCAAATGCACAAATATTCATTGCTACTGGTGTTTTCGGGTTTTTGAAAAACAGATTTTAAAGGGAAAGGGGCTTTCCGGGAGCACAAACACAACAGTTCATTAGCTGTTCTGTTTGATTGATGGCCAGGGGTGGGAAGAAGCACGGAAAAATATCACCTCCTTTGTTGTGATTCCGGCAAGACTGGAAACTTGTGTGGAATGGCCCTAAGAATTACCCATGCTTGAGAGAAGCTGTTGCAAGGAGGTCATTTCTACCAACTTGAAGGCTATATACCTAATTGCTGGGTGACAATATCCTTCCAACAGGAAAGCATTTCACATGGCCTTTTATTTAGTTTTACTGTTTCAAACAAGAAGGGATGTACTGATTAGCAATGATTGAACACACATGCTGGAATCAATACCGCAGTACTTGAGCCATCCCTGAAAGTGTTTTTTTTATTGGGGAGATGCCTTGCCTTTGTGTCATGAACCATAAATGCTAACCAGAATTAGTTCCAGGTTTTTGTGGGCCCCAGGCAGAAAGAACCCAGCCCCCCCTCTCCTACCCTTCTCTGTCACCCCAGTCACACACCCCTGCCCAGCTGCCAGCCTTCATCTCCCCCACTGCCCACTCATGCATCCCCCTTGCACTTGTTCATTCACCAGGCCTCACAAGTGCTCATATACCCATCTCCAACTATAGTGGACAATGTGTTCCTTTGGGAACACTGCTGCTGGGAGGATTACTGTCATTCACCTCTCTCACACCCTCCCAGAAGAAAATGTGGGTGGTGGGAGGGCTCACAAGCAGCAGATGGGCAGCAGGGGAGGCCAGAAAGTGCATAGAGGTGGCAGTGGGTCCTTCCAGAAGAAGAAGCTGCTTCACCTCAGGGTATGCCACCACTGTCCCTGCTGCCAACTGAGTTGCCAATTAAACTGAAGGTAGACAAAGAGAGGACAAAGTATAGATCAAGAGCACTTGCAGGACAATTTGGGGAACACAAAACCAGGGGATGCATCACTGACTTGGTTATGGTATCTTTGTATTAAAGTTTTCCATGTGCTTTTCCATGTGCTTGTGTCTGCAGGCACACAAGTTTATGATGAAATGCTAGCAACACAAATATGCATGCAGTGACTGCAGCCATTTTTTGTGATTATAATTGCATTTTTCCCATAGCAAATACAGATTTTTTAAAAAGCCTCGTCAAAGTGCATGATGTTTTCAGGAGAACAAGAAAAAGATCCTTGTCCAAAGCTTACAATCTAACATTTGACATAGGGCTGACAGCAAAGAAAGAGCATAGAAGCAGGGGTTAAACAGGAAGATCTTAAACCTTTAAATGCTAGCCAGAATTAGTTCCAGGTTTTGGTCGGCCCTAGGCAGAGCCTAGCCCCCTCCCCTTCTCTGTTCACCCCAATTCTAATATAATCCCAATGTCTGAAGGGAAAAGGAGGAAAGAGGGAGCAGGTGGAGTTCACTACCACAGCTTCTATGGGAGGGGCCCAGATCTACCTGGCCGCCCAGCCTCAACCAGAGACCTGGTGGAAGAGCTCCGTTTTGTAGGCCCTGCAGAATGCTGACATCTCCTGCAGCTTCTCCGGGAGCTCATTCCACCAGGTCGGGGCTAGAACCAAAAAGTCCCCAAAACAATAGCTGTGAAGGGATTGGTGGCTTGCTTGGATTGACAAGCTGAGGAGCAGGGAGAGAAGTTTGGGTTCTTCTCTCTTCTGGCTTCTCCGCCGCCCCCTGGACAACCTCTCATTGCTCGTGGGTTTTAATGCTGCTTCCACATGATGTCGGCAGCAACCCGTGACTGTGCACGGGCTCCCATGAGTTTTAGGCAGATTTGCTTAGAGATGAGGGGAAACTATAACCCAATGATATGTAATCCTAGAGAAACTTAGAGGAGATCATTTCAATGCATGGTTTTTCAGAAGTGAGGAGCAGCTCAAATGGGAAAAAGGTGATTTTTTGTTAACTGCTACATGACCTGCTGAAAATAGCAACATGAGATGGGGGAATGCAGATAGTAAAGCACACAATCTAATTATTAGTACACTGGCTAATTCCCAATTGGTGTACATAAAAGGACAAGTAGACTAAAATCAGAGTCCAGTAGCACCTTTAAGACCAACAATGATTTATTCAAGGCATGAGCTTTCGAGTGCAAGCACTCTTCGTCAGACTAAGAACTCCTATGAAGACTCATTTAGAGAACCTTTTTCAATTAGGCTATAAGAAAGTGAAAATGCAGAGACCAATATAGAAATGTTACTAAACCTAATTGATATACTTGCAACTGCTGGTAAAGTGCTAAATGAGGATTTAAAGATTGGTCTGTTTCTAAATTCCCTACTTGAATCATATTCTGTATTCATTTCCAAGTTTAATGGGAAAGATTCTAAGTTGGAGGATGTTCTGGGCTGAAGACCCTAAACAAACGGGCTGTCATCAGCAGCAAAAGAGCAAAAATGACTCAAGTTACATAGTATGAGAGGCCAGGTCAAGGGGGAGGGGGAAGAATTGCCAATCAAAACAGAAAGCCCAAGCCCAACAAACCAGATCATATCTAGAGAGAGTGCTTGCTCACTAGAAATGCAACTACCATCACCAGCAAGCAATCTCACATTCAAACCCAAAAACTGAAGGATTTCTCCCATATACCAGTTTCATTACTGCATATGTCATTTAGCACAAATGAGTGAAAATCACAAGCCTTGGCTAATTGATAGTGGTGCTTCCATAAATATGACATTAGATACCAATTTGTTTGATGGACTAGACATAAATGCTTCAGGAAAAGTGTGCCTAGCCATTGGCAATCAATGAAAGGTTACACTAAATTACCAAATAGGTGATGCTGGAACTTAAATTACTGCAGATGATGTTTTATACATTCCTGATGTAAAGACAAATCTGCTAAGCATGTCCTCACTCTCTGAAAAAGGATTTGCTATACACTTTGAGAATAATGTAATGACTGCTTTATGCCAAGGTGAGCTATAGTCCACAGGTGCTCTCAGAAACAGAGTCTTTGAGCTACACTGCCAGGAACCAAAGGCCTATATAACCATGACAACTGCCCAACAGAAGATATTTGAGCTTTGGCACAGGAGATTTGCTCAACATGACCCAGAAGTCATTTTGAAACTACTAGCTTGGTAATGCCTGGAGGATCATTGTCCACGGGGTCGCGATGGGTCGGACACGACTTCGCACCTAACAACAACAACAACTTGGTAATAGGTATCAATATAAGTGAGTGTGCCAATGATAATCAATTGTGTGTAAATTCTGCAAAGGAAAAAACAACTTGGCCTTCTGTTCCCAAACTAAGTCAGAGATGCTCTAAGCATCCTCTTGAGCTAATTCTCACTGACTTAGGTGGACCTATCACATCAGCATCAATCAGAAATAACAGTTATTATCTTTCATTGATGATTTTTCAAGAGATACCCTGTGTTACTTGTTGAAGGAAATATTGCAAACTGAGCAGAAATGGCGAGACTAAATTGTCATGGTTTCTAGCAAGTTCAAGAGGAAATCCCAAATCATAGTACACCCATGGTGGTAAGTACACATGCCTAAGGAAATATGGAATCCAACAAGATTTACTGTACTCCTCACACCAGAATGAGGTTGCTAAGCACAAGAATTACTACAAGCAGAGTGGTGCAGTTTGATGAGCAACCAAAGAACAACCGGACTGCTGCTACAGGTGGCCATCTAGAGAGAGATGGTGACAGTGGCCAGCTGCTGGTATATCATTCACAGCCAAAGGATGCAGTCTCTGCACAACTAGATGGTCAACCAGAAAATGAGGTGAAGGCAGAAGTTCCTGAACCAGCAGAACCAGAGGAGCTGGAGACCTCTGCAGATGCAGATGAGCCCCTGGACCTCATTGTAGTCCAACAAGGGAGTTCCAGTTGAGAAACCTTACAAAAAGGTTGCTACCACATGAATCAACATCATGGACTGATTTACAATGCATGCCTGAACCAGACGCAAGCAAGTGGAGGATAGCATCACAAGAAGAAATGTGTGTGCTACATAAAAACAAGACATGAACTCTTGCTGAACTATCTAAGGGGAAGAATGTCATTGGGGGTAAGTAGGTTTTTAAGGCTAAGCAGGTTAAAAAAAAGTAACATTAAGAAATACAAAGCCAGACTATTTGCAAAAGGATTTTCTCAAATTTATGATCATATTATGACCAAAATTTTGTGCCAGTTTTAAAATATTCCATTATTAGGATGCTCCTAAGCATTGCAGCTTCCAGAAACATGCAACCAAATTGCTTAGATATGAAGACTGCCTTTTTACATAGTGAAATAGAAAAGGAATGATACATGAAACAGCCACCAGTGTTTACACATGAAAAAGAATAAACATCTACTCTGTAAACTTCAAAGGGGGATTTATCTTAAACAAACTGCAAAAGTGTAGACAAATAAACTGATCAAGATGCTACTCAATCAGGATTTCAGGCAAGGCAAATCTGATTCCAGTCTTTACAGCAGACCTAGAGACAGTAGATGGACATTTATTATGACCTATGTTGATGATCTGATTATTTGCAATAAAAATCAAAATGACTGTGATGAGATTATATCCCAACTAAACAAGGAAGCAGAAATCAAACACCTAGGTAAAGTTAACTTATACTTGGGAATTCAGATTGAATGGGAACCAGATGGAAGTCATCTTTCTAATCAAAAGCAGAAGACACTGAAGCTATTGGGAAGCCTCACACTTGTATGACTGGCAAACTCTGTTATATTAACCAAATATCCCAATAATGTCACAAGGGGAAATCATGAGGAGATTTGAAGATAAAGAAAAGGAATAGATAGCAAGTCATGAATAGTATTTCAGAAGGAACTAGGAATGTGCATTTGGTTCATCCAAGCTGAACCCCCCACCCTCCTGAAAAATATCTTCACAGTATTTGGGCCAGGAATGACAGCACCCTTAGGGAAGCCAGTCTCCAGATGGGCCCTAGGGATCCCCTGGAATTTCAGCTCATCTTCTGACTAAAGAGATCAGTTCCCCTAGAGAAAATAGATGCTTTGGAAGGTGAACTCTATGGCATTGTACCCTACTGAGGTCCTTGTCCTCCTCAGGAGCTTCCTAATCTGGAACTGGCAACCTTACCATCCTCTGTTGGTGGCCAGGGGGATCTAGCAGCCCTAAAGGCCCAGACTGAAGTGGGCTGCTATACCAGTCACTGAACATTCAGGCTGCACCCAGGGACCACCTACCCGCTCTGTGAGCTGTCATTCCAGTCCCAGAGCAGCCTATCCGGGCTCAGAGACCTCCTTCACTCTTCATTGCACCTTTTTTGCTCTGTAACATATTTCAAAGGAGCCCATGCAAGTCAATTGGCATTCTTGGCTACCATTATATCTAATGTACCATCAAGCCTCTCCTGTTGTTCCCAATGGGCAGTCCTGCAGCAAATACACCAAATCCATCCCAAGTGCACAGGAGCAAATGCTGTTGCAGACAGCAGACTGCAAGCAGAAAACTGGAGAAAGGAGAGGGAGGAGGGATATAAGGAGGCGTAAATGGGATCTGGAAAGGAGGTGATTCATCACTAACCTTCAACTTATTCCTCCAGACTCCCTCCTTCACTAGAAAGAAGCCATCACTGTGAGTGAGTCCTCTGACAACTCTGTGACCACCTAAACTTACTCGTGATGCCAGCTGTGGTTCCATCCCTCTGTCAAGGATAAGTCATTAAACAATGCCATAAGAGGTGTACAAAAATGGCTCCAGATGTTCTGCAGTACTGACATCTGCAATCCACTATGTTTAACCTATGGGCATCTTTCTTTTCCTCAATATGCATGTTTTCCTTTCTCTTCTCTACCCTTTAAACTTAAATTAAAAACAGTTTGGGATGCCAGTAACTTGGCTTAGATCAGGATGCAACACACTTTGCTTGAGCAGCTGGATCATAGTGCTATGTACCAGGCTTGTGATGCAGGTTTAAATATCCCTCTTCTAAATCACCTGGGAATGGGGCAGGCTAGAAAAGTGACATTTCTGCTCTGCAGAGAGATGCTACCAATGACTTGATGCCACATATGGCCATCTTGCCCGCTTCCCTCCTTCACACAAAGGATTTTCCCTTCATTTATTCTTTTTTTCTTGCTGAGCAGCCTCTACCTCTATTTTCTTATTTGTTGGTTATAGCTGGGCCATTCTGTAACATTATTATATATTTTGATGTTGGCCCTATACAGGGACTTGAGGGAAGGGAAACAATCACCTGCTAATATTCTGTAACGGCACACAAAAGGCTTTTTAAAGTTCAAAAATAAACGAAATATTTTATTTAACTTGGAGAGGGAAAGGTCAAGCAAAATCAGTGGTAGGATGTATGTGGTGAGCTCGTAAACACACTAAATTTGTTGATAATATGTTGTCAACTAGTAGGTGTTTTTACTTTTTCATAAGATCTTTGAAACTTTGAGGGGACTTTCTTTTCAGTTTCTACTTTAACTTGCAATGATAGGTTTCTCAGTTTCACTGACACTTTATGTTTAGAAGGCAGGAAAGATCAATCAAGTTCCCCAAATACTAGTCTATACACAGACCAGTGAACACTCCTCATTTTATAGCTATTTCCCTTTCCACTGGGCAAGGATTAGTTCTCTTGACTAGAAACTCTGTCCCTTTCTCAGTTTGAATGGGGATCCACTGTGACCCTCTCACTTCCAAGTCTGCAATCAGTGCTAAACTGTCTCTTCTTCAACTATCAGTTTTCAACTGTCATTTCTCAACTGATGCTCTCCAAAGAATTTCATTTGAACAGCCTGGCACTCAAAGCTTCTCAGACTTGATTAGGTATTAACCCTTGACAGCCTGTCACACCATGCCATCTCCAGCACTTTTGAGTTCCACTTCAGAATGGTGATAGATGTCTCAGCCTTGGAGAGGCAAAGAGCAACACAGGGAACTGGATTTAAAGAACCATCTTAGCCTTTCAGTCACACATGTTGGTGCTGACAAGCCTAGATATCCATCGATGCCTCTACAGAAGGTAATGATTTAACACACTTCCTTTTAAACAGACCAGTGCTAAATCAGCACAAATATCTTTTCTTAGAAACAACGATCTTGCAGTCCAATCCTATGTTTACTTGGAAATATACTCTGTTGATTCTAAGGAGATTTTCTTTCAATAAAGAATGTTTAAGATCGCAGTATTTATTTGTAGGAGTGGGGAAAGGGGGGAGAAAGTTATAAATGACTTATGAAATCCAGATAGATTTTGCCACTGGTTTCCAAAAGCCTTTGGGGTATTACTGCAAACAAAACACATTGTGTGTGCTTTCACTATCTGTTTTGGAAGGCAGAGATGTTGGGGAGGAGTATATCTATTTAATTAGCAGAACGCTGGGCAAAAAAAGTTGCTAAAAGTACAATTAGAACTTTGTGTCCCCAGTCCATTAGCTCCACATTTTGCTGCCACATCACTCATCCAAACTGTAATCAAACCCAGATGAGTGCTTTCAAAGATGATTTAATAAACTGCACAAGCAGTTAAAGTAACAATAAGCTTCTACAAAAAGTTTTCCAGATGTTGCTGAGGCAAATGCAAAACATCAAAATATTCTTTTTTTTTTAAAGTTGAAAAAGCCAATCTTGGAGCAAACTATAAACTAATTAAATATGGGGATGAGATCTCCAAGAATAAATTGAAGACATAAGGGTTTGATGGAGGCCAATAAATTATGCCACAAGTCAGTGTTACTGTGCGAAGAGGCAGGCATAGATAGGATAATCCGAATTCATCAGTGATAGGATTATTTCAAACACTGCTGCTTTTGCTATGTGAAATATCATGCATCTCAGGAAATGAAAATGGAGATATATTGTTGGTTATCAGAATAATAAAGGGTCAAATGGCTGTACAGGGGTAAAACATTGTTTGGGAAGAATGCCATGAATATGGTAACCATTGCAAACCGCAATTTGGGTTTTCTTTTCAGCTATGTCCAATTCTAGGTTTTGGGGGTCTCAGGGCAGAGAGTGTCCCCTGTCTACAGCCAGCTAACTTTCTTGCCCACCTGCCCAAATATCCCTACCTGTGAGTCCTTTCCCTGGCTATGTGCAATATCTCCCACTGCCTGCAGTAACAGCTGCCCACACTGTCTGCATGCCCTTTCCCACAGGAGTCTAGGCAGTGGGTGCATTTGGGAGTTCCACTGCCATGGCTGCCAAGAACACTTCCGCTGTGTATATAACCTGCATGCCCTCCCCTTGCAGAAAATATGCAGGTAGAAGCATGGGTGACAAAGCACTGGGTGGCAGGCAAGGGAAGGGCATGAGTGAACATATCAAGAGATGCATGGATGGGGATTCAGAAGCATTGGGCCCTGCCAGAAGTCCTGGGGCCTGGCAGCTCCCCCCCCCCCCGCCGCCGCAACCCACCTTTGGTAATACAACCATGGCACCGAGGTACCATATGGCCTCTCAATAATACCACAGGATGAGGATTTTCAAAATGGCAGCTGGGAAGAGCCGTCCTGCCCTGTGAAGGAAAAAGGGTTTGATTTTTTTAAAAATCTACCCTTATTTGGGCAGGTTGACCCATCCCTTCCCAAAGTGGCCAATTGTAGGCCTGGATTGGGTGGGAAAGGGAAAGCCCTCAGCCATTTAAACCACTGCCACTCCTTTCACTTCTGGAGGTGTGCGGTAGAGAGGCACGGCCAGCTGACATCACTTCCTGGAACCTTGAACGCTGAAAAATATTTCAGCATTACCTCCATGGTCAAAAGGTTGACAAAATCTGAGTGATACTGACACCGACCCTGTTTTCAGTTTCTGAAAAGGCACCCTTAACTTCCTTCATTGGGTGCAAGGACAGAGGAGGAAGTCTATGCATTACCATTCATACTTCTAACAATCACTAAAGTGTCCTCTGTCCTAGTTCAATGATGCCCAAATTGTGAAGCTCTGTAGTTAAGCCTAGAAGCTTCCAATAGCAGCTAATGGGGGACCTTGATGTTCACAGGACTAGGATAATTTCACTTTGGCGTCAGATATTGGAACTGACAGATGAGTGTCAAACTTTTTGGAACACTCCTATGTATGATATATCCTTCCAGATTTACAGTGTGATTTTAACCACAGTGGTACCCTCATTAGCCAATGACTTTAAGAAACTGCACCTACACATAATTATTTGTAACATGAAGAATCCTGGGTTACACTGATTTATATCCAAACACTCTCTTATGTGTCTAATTAGCTCACTGCTGGTGGACTGAATCTCTAATGCACCTCTGTACTTTGTGCTGGACTGGGTTTTTTCTTTCCTTCCAAGTAATTCCCAATCCCTGTTCATGCTGTAAATGTGGCAGTTTACTATTGCACCCTCTTCTTTGTCCTGGCCAGGAAGCCAAGACTCAGCGTTCTTTTCCTCAAACTGAGGGCCCTGGGAGAGGCCCTCAGGATAAATAGCATCCTGGTCAAAGAGTGCCTTTGGCACCCCTCCCCTGGGTCAGCTTTGCAATATTGCCAAATTGTGTTGCTTGTGCAGTTCTGCAAAACCTAGCAATGTAAGAGGCCCTACAGTCCGACTCTGGCTTTCCCAGCAATGTCTCTGAACAAAGAGCAAGCTAACTACCCTGAGCTGTTTTTCTTTCACTGCTGTAGAAAAATGGATAGCAAAGAGTTAATTAGAACCTGATTAGAAGTGGAGGGAAACTCCACCCACTGAATTTGTTCTTTTTCCCTTAGCTTTCAGTTCCTATGTTAGTTGGAGATGAGTTGCAATAGAGAAGTTGTGTTCTGCAGCTCCTGAGAGTATCTGGATTTATTGCCTTCTCCCCCTCCCCCCCCCCTGGAAATTACAAAAGCTGCTCCATTACTGCTTCTTTTCTGGAATCCCAGTGAAATCTCCCAGGCTGCAACTTCTCCATTCTTCTTCCCTCCTTTCAGGTCTTCCCCATCATTTTAGAGCTCCAGTTCTGGGCATTTCCTTTTATTCTGCCCAAGCTATTTCACTGCAGAACTTTGTGTGTTAGTTTCGTAAGATTAGGGATCCCAGCCACCTTACGAGGCAGCAGGGCTGATAGGGAGGAGGAGTGGGAGCAGCCTTCCCTTTGCTGCTGTGTGAACCAGCCATGTGAGCAGGTAAGAGGGGCAGGAGTGGGAGTTGCCATCACCACCTTTTCACCACTAGGGCAATGGGCAGGTGAGGAGAAGCCGATACTGCTGCATGAGCCAGGCAGGCAGGGGCAGCTCTGAAAGTGTGTGGGCTGGCCTAGTGACTAGTGGCAGGAGGATGGGTTCAACCCCCCACTATTCTTGTATGCAAGGAGAGAGGAGCAGGAACTGCTGACTCTGCTGCAGCATCCTAAACTACAAGTACAACGATATAGGCTAGATATCAGGGGGGGAAATTTCACAGAGTAGTTCAGCAGTGGACAGAGTAGTTCAGCAGCCGAAGGAGGTGGTGAGCTCCTTCACAGAGTAGTTCAGCAGCCTAAGGAGGTGGGGAGCTCCCCCTCACTGGCAGTCTTCAAGCAAAGGTTGGATACACACTTTTCTTGGATGCTTTAGGATGCTTAGGGCTGATCCTGCGTTGAGCGGGGGGTTGGACTAGATGGCCTGTGTGGCCCCTTCCAACTCTATGATTCTATGATTCTATCCCTGACATTGCAGCAGCCATGTGAGTCAGGCAGGCAGAGCACTGAAGGCAAGTGGGCTGACCAGTGAGTGGCTGGCTTTACAAATAGAGGGAAGGATCTTGAGGGTCCCCCTAACTTTTCAATGTCTAAACTCAGTGGAGTTAGGGGTTACAGCTGCCCTCATGTTAACACCTAAAGCTGCCTCATATTGAATCAGACCCTTGCTCCATCAAAGTCAATATTGTCTACACAGACCGGCAGCAATTCTCTAGGGCAGCGGCCCCCAATCTTTGTAGGGCTGGGGACCACCTGTGGGGGTGGGGAGGAAACGGTGGCCTGGGTGCTGCACACGAGCAGCAGCTGTGCGCAAACGCACACGTGTGGAGTGCCGTGCATGCGCCCCTGGGGGTGCAAACGCGCGTGCATGGCAGCTCTGTGCAAATGCGCATGTGCAGCAGCTACGCGCAAACATGCAAATGCACAAACGTGCATGCGCGGAGCTGCCGCACATGTGCATTTGCACCTGCCAGCATGCTAGCAACCGCATCTCCCTTTTCCACCTCCGCAGTGAGAAGCTCGATGGGCCGCAAGCAAATCGGCTGCTGAAGTGGCCAATTCGCTCAAGGCCCGTCGAGCTTCTTGCTGCTGGGGAGAGGGGGCACGGCCACCAGCAGCCCGGTACCGGGCCAAAGCCCAAAGGTTGACAATCCCCACTCTAGGGCCTCAGGCTGAGGCCTTTCACATCACCTCCTACCTGTTCCTTTTAAATCGAGATGCTTGGGACTGAACCTGGACCTGCTGCATACCAGGCAGATGTTCTGTGAGTGGGCCACAGCGCCTCTCAAAGTCACACCCTTTGAGTCTGTGCAAAAAGAAAGACCACACAAGTTTAAAATCACCATCTCCTTCCCTATTCCGTTTACATTCTTGAAACTGACCCTACATTTATTGACCTGCTGTGCTTGTGCAGAATATCTTTGGGAGCTCTCCCAGAATAAGTGCTTCCTCAAATAACCACTTCTGAGGTACACAAATATAGGAGGCTAAGCAGAATATCTCATACCAATGTGGTTCTTCTACAGAACTTTTTATCATTAAGAAGACCAAAATGACAAAAACAATATTTTGAGCCTAGAAACTTACAAACTTTCATGAATTTTTAAGGATAACTTGTACAATTAATTTCTGATGGTTGTGTACCCTGGGAGTATTTTTCTATCCCACAAATATGCAGGTTGTCCACATGAAACTTTTACAAATTTAAATAAGTACAGCTTCCAACTGGGGTTACATAAAGTAACACAGTTTTTTGCATATGGTAAAGCAATTCAGAGTTTATTATAGCAAAATTTTTTAGTATGCCGGGCAACTGCAGACAGCTGAACAAGGCTGCAACACAACATCACTGATGCTTTGAGCATCCTGGAGTGAACCTGGAGTTAGAGTATTAATTTGATTTCCTCCAGGTGTCAAGGGGAGAGTGACTCATGCTGGGGTGAAATTTAGGTAACAGTATGTGAAAATAAACTTTGGATATGTTTTAGTCAATAAAGAAGACTTCATTAGTATATTGTTTGCATTCAATATTGATTGGGATTCAAATATATAAAAGTTTCATGTTTCAAAGTTGTAAATGGATTTCTCTGCAATGAATTAAATATTCTCTAGGTTATCAGGAAGTGTTTTCAGGCTGTTGTTAAGTACTTCTCAATGTATTTAAAATGGTTCCTTGAATGGGAAACTCAGGGGTTGAAGAAAAAATTACTCCAATGATGAAAGTCAGACTTCTGCAGTTGTTTTTACCCATGTAATTTTTGGTCTTAAAAACGGCTGTATTTTGGTTACACTTCTTACTATAGGACAGTGGATAATGTATTGAGAGGAAAAGGTTCCAGAGCCATTTTCCTCTGCATTCTGCCCATCCCAAGGCCAGTTTAAACACATGCCAATCAGTATCACCTACATTTTCAAAAGTTTGAGAAAAAGGAGGCTACTGGAAGCAATAAGATTGACAGTATGTATTCTTTTAGAGTGAAATTTAGTGTAAGTCAGGGCAGGATAATTTCACAGGAACACTGGGCAACTGCCTGGGGTGTCAAAATGCAGGGGGGGGGGAGGGGATTTACCACTGATACATTTGGGAGAGAAAATCACTGCCTATACATGAAAAGAAGGCATCCACAAGCAGTAAAAGAAGAAGAGCTGGGGGGGGGGGGGTTGTATCCCGCTTTTTACTACCCAAAGGAGTCTCTAAGCAGCTTACAATTGCCTTTTCTTCCTCTCCCCACAACAGACACCCTGTGAGGTAGGTGAGGCTGAGAGAGTTCTGAGAGGACTGGCTCAAGGTCAACCAGCTAAGGAGAAGTGGAGAATCAAACCCCATTCTCCAGATTAGAGGCCACAACACCAGGCTGTAATGATAGTAGCTGATGGCTACATAATATCTCCCAAACCACAGGAAACACCAATTAACTCTTGATACGTCATATCATGTTTTGGTTATCCGGTTCAGTACACATTATGCCAAGTGAAAGGAAAGACAAAATATTAGCTCACCTAATGTGTAATTTAAAAAGCTGGAAGAAGTCGTTGGGTTGAGGGTTTTTAAAAATAGAATGATTGTTTGTTTGGTCTGTCAGGGCCACTATCAAAATAGAAATACGTGTATACAATAATGGCACATTAACAACAGCAGTAGCTAAGATTAGTGACCATCTCCCCTTTCAGTTGTAAAAGATCAGGTACATACTGCAACACAGACAGAAGTGTTGTGGCATCTTTGAGTCTTTTGTTACAGGTTTTCATGGACTTTTTCACACATATAACAAAGTGTGCTGTGAGCTAGATGCATGCTCCAGTCCACAAGCACTTGTGGGATAAAGGTATGTGTGTTGTTTTTTTAATGCCTCAAGATTCCTATTAGGTTCATTGAAATAGACTAACATGAGCTTCTCCGCTATAATTTATTAATAGCACAAATCAATAGACATGCTCTCGTTGCAGTTTGTTCTAACACAGTGAATATGTTCTTCCATCATTTGGCACACTATATGGGGTTGGGAAAGATGAGGAGCATGATAACACTTTTTTGTCTTGGGAAGTTGTGGTGTACTATGATGAAATTTCTGAGGTGATGTTAGAAGATATCTGAGGGTAGAGTTGGGTATGAGTAACTGGTGGGCATGAGATGTAGGAGCAGATGATTTCCCAGCTTTCTTGAGTTGTGGAAATTTCTTGAGTATGTGTGCTGGTGATGTCTGATTGAAATGAACATAAAGGAGGTGTTTGTGAAAATTGCAGAAAACTGGCATAGAAGGCAGGCCTGGAGGCTAGCTGAAGGCCAACTATCCTTGCAACTCATGAAATTATTATTTTTAGAAGTAGAACACTTCCAGTACAATTCCATGCAGAGTTATGTCCTTCTAAGTCAATTGAAGTCAATGGGCTTAGAAAAATGTAATTTTATGTTCTACTGGGCTGAGTCAGTCTGGAACTGGTGGGAACAAAAAATTCACACACATGTTTAGACAGAGCTTTTCCTCTTTATGGTACAACACCTATAGTCGGAGTCTAAACACTGGCAAAGAATCTTATTGTTCTGACTTCTTTATTGGAGCCTGTGTGACATCTGCTTTCTGTGCTTCACAACTTACTTTACAGTCTTCCTAGCAAAAGTGTTAGGAAGTAATAGCCAAGTGAAATCATTTGAGTCTATAAGGTCACTTTTTAAAACAACATGCAGTGTTTTTGTTTCTAAGGGTCATACAAAAATGCAGCAATTTTCTGTTGAGAAAACTTGAGAGTTTTCATAAAAGCTGTGAAACTCAGTCCCCTTCCTCTTTACCATCTTGAACTTTGAAAAGACCATATTGCCTTAACTTGTTACCCCACTGCTTTTGATCTTTTCCAGCTCTAGGAGCTGTGCCAAATAGGAGAGGGGTCAAATCCAATGTGAAGAGGGAGGGGGGGCATTCAGCATGAACAACACAGTTGTGGCCCAACTGCATCTTATGCTTTGCTTGGTACTTCCGGTTATTGCTCAGAGTGGTTCTGAAAGCCCACGAGATTACACAAAACAGTCTCCAAGTCACAGTACCACATAAACGGTATTACAATTTGACTACTCAAAAACGTAATATTCCTAGAACACAAGTGCAACCAGGAGGGGAAAATATACGCATTTTTTTATTTTTAGTGTGCATGCAGCAGGCATAATTTTATACATCAGTGTAGGAGTGCAGAGATGCATGTGTGAGTTCAAAACAGAGAGTGAATGAAATGGAGTGGTTGCGCTGCTAATAAGATCTACAGGTAAATTTAATAGAAATAGGATATTCCTCTCAACTGATTTATATATAACATCATTAGCAGGATACTTGCAGTTATGCTTTCTACCAATAAGAGAAACTGCTTTATGAAGTTATGCATTCACACCTTGTGAATTATTGCTTTGTATCATGTCAAACAACAACCCAATGGGAGCTTCGCTAGCCCACCTGGGAGGCAAAGCATCTTGATTCCCCTCAAGGGTTAACATAATTATTAGCAGGCCTACTCCAGCCTGCAGGTCTCCAAATCTGGGCCTTCCTGCTGACAATATCTCTTTCAAGGCTGTATTCAAGAATGTGATAATTGGTTAATGGTGAGATCCTCTATTCAGTTGTTTAAGTGGATGGGAGCGGGGAAGCAGGAGTGGATGTCAGCATGATTTCACCATACTATTACTATGTCATGCTACATCATGATGGACAGCCACGTAGAGAATGCTTAAGTCACCAGTTTGAAAGCCACCTTGGTGTAGTGGATTCCAGGTTTGATTCCCCAGTCCACCACATGCAACCAGCCGGGTGATCCTGGGCTAGACACAGAGCTGTTCTCACAGTACAGTTATCTTAGAGCTCTCTCAGTCCCACTTACCTCACAGGGTGCTTGTGGTGGGGAGAGGAAGGGAAAGGGGTTTGTAAGCTGCTTCAGTACTCCTTCAGATAGTGAAAAGCAGGGTATAAAAAGTTCGCTCTTCTTCTAGCTTTGGACTATTATATTCTAAGAATGTGAGCCATCTAATATGAGGCATTGAATTTATTAGCTAGAAAGTTAGCTTTATTGTTTTCTTCACTGCTAAGCATTAGAGACTGTGCTGCATAGTAATAACTTGTTTTTAAAGTCTGTTCAGTAAGCCTTTAGATATTTTCACAAAGATCTGTTTTGTTTATGTATATTTATCCTCAAGGACCTATGGGGTTGAGTGCTGTTCACTTATTTATTTGTCTTTATATATCGCCATCCCCCGAGGCTCAGGGCGGTTTACAAAAAATAAGGAAACAATACAGAAAACTCAGTAGTTATAAACAGTAACAATACAGTGATAACAAACAGAACAGTATAACAATGGTGAGAACATTCATTCAACTACAGCATACTGACAGCCCTGTGGGTTGGACAAATCGGAAGTGGTTTCCATGGGAGGGAGGCTCTGGGGCCAATGGAAGGTGATTGGTTCAGGTTGACCCCAACGAAATGCCTGGTGGAGGAGCTTCCTTTTGCAGCCCCACAGAATTGTTCAAGTTTCATTAGGGCCCCGCAAAAAGAGTGGTGACCCAAAGGGACTCAGGCTAAGTGTCTTCACACCACCAGTCAAAATAAGCTTCACAAGCTCTGCTCTCTGTGGCCCCACCAGTAAGTGGTCAGGCAAGTAGTGACCAGAATTATTGCTTTTATCATGCTGACACCTTGCCTGTGGAATGCCCTTCCCCTTGAGGCTCAACACTACTCTCTCCTGGGTGTCAGGCCAAAACATTTCTCACTCAGCCTTTTAATAAAGAAGCTGAACTTTTAAAATTGTCTTTGGGGTTTGCTCTAGCCTAAGGACTGTCTTTTGATATTTAATTGTATGTTCATAACAATTAGCTTGTTTTTAATGGTCTATTTTAATGGTTGTATGATTGTCTTGTAGTATTGACATTATAAGCTACACCAAGCAGGTTTTGTGAAAAGGTAATACTTTTTTTCTAAACAAACAAATATCAGGTGTAAGATATTTTTGGCTCTCATACCAAATGAATTACGGTAAGACACAAACAATAAATAATTTGTCCAAAGCTTTAAAAAAATTCTCTCTCTCTCTCTCTCTCTCTCTCTCTCTCTCTCTCTCTGTGTGTTTAATTTTTATTTACTTTTTGCTCGCAGCATGCAAGGGCCAAGCAGGGCGGAATGTGAAGAGCAATGTATGCAAGTGGTGTGATAATACATATCCAGTGTGTGAAGACCAAGTGTGCTACAGTAACTGCGACTTAAGCTCCTATTGTGAGAAACCAGAAGAAATTTGTGTCTCCATATGGTAAGCAGAAAAAGGAGCAGTGCCCCCTAATGGCTGATAGAATAATAAATGGCAGTCCCTAGCTGCATATTTTTATTATTTAACCATCCCGCAACAGTGAGTGTTTATGCTAGCTAGAACTAATGCTCTATTTCTGCTGTGCTATATGGGAGATTTCAACAGATCCCATATCCAGCTAGGCTTTGGCCCCGTTGACAATGCTTTATAGAATCAATTGCACATGTTTTTTTCCATTGTGCATTTTATTTCTTGATCCGAGCTAAATTTCTTAACTCGCTGCTTTTTAAAAGAGAACTGCATTTGGATGAATTTAAGATTCAGCTTCTTTTGACATCCCAGAACCCTGATATAATTGAACCAGTTGCTTTTATAACTTGCCACGAGAGATCGTGAATGTATTCTGTCTCACTCTAAAGCATGATATCTGCCTTTGGTTACTCTATATTGCAGTAGCTCCTACTGCACTTTTATTTCCTATATTGTATTTTTTAAAGTATGCTATTAAAGGCTTTGTTGTTGTTATAATAAATGGCCAATAAAATAATACACACAAACAAACATAATGTCACAATAATAATAACTGTATGTATTATAAATACTCCGTAAGATTCAACAAACAGCAACCGGAAAGAACATTCATATAATCTGTGCTACAAAGCTATCACTTGCTAATAATTACATGGAACAGTAGAGCCCACATTCCGTGTAGCAGTTGATTTCCCCAACTGCTGCCTGTTGCAGCCTGAATAAAATGTGAGGCTGGATGCAAAATATCATGATCACAGCTCTGCTGGCAGAATAGATTCTTGCTATTTCCTCCTGACTTTTTAGCCTTTTGTCCCCCCCAAAAAACATTAAAAATCCACTCTTAAGAATCACAGGACCCTTGTGAACGGTGCAGGTTGCAACCCAGAGGACTGCAATTTGACTGGAAACTCTGCAACAATTTCCTCACCACCCTTAAATGAGCATGTAACTCAGTTTCACCCACACTACCACTCACTACAACCTCTGATGTACAGGTTCAGGAATACAGGTAGGCCAGACAGTCACAGTTCCCATTATTCCTCTTTTTCATATACCCAGACCCTTTATTATTATTATTATTATTATTATTATTATTATTATTATTATTATTATTATTATTATTATTATTATTATTATTATTATTATTATTATTATTAAATTTTTAGACGGCCCTTCTCCCAATAGGTCTCAGGACAGTTTACAACATAAATAGTTAAAACCCAATAAAATCCCCATAAAAACTCCAATTAAAAGTTACATATAACATATAGTGGCGGTGGTCACAATTCTGATCTTAGTTCAGCCTGGTGGAGAGAATAATGTTCAGAAGAGGGTGGCACCAATACAATAGATCTAACCATGTTAGAGATCTCAATATTGGACACACCAGGCATGACAACTGAGTCCCCTTATTAGCCACTCACTCAGACACTGCATAGAGCTCTTGGGGTTGGGTCTCAAACACCGCTACAACCTCATTCTGCCACCATTTAGTCTTCTGTATATACAGAGAGAGAGGCCAAGGCCTGACATGCTTGTGCATATATGTATTTCTTTCCCCGAAACAGTGCATTTTCAGTCAACAAGTTTAACCTGTAAGGTTTAACTTTTGTTCAAGGTTTAAAACAATGTGGAATTGATCCAAATAAACAGACTAATATTTCTCAGTACTTGACCTTTAGACCCATAGCTCAATTCATGCTTTGGAGTCTGTTTGTTAAAAGTTATCTTCCTTTTAGCCAGCTCTGGTTAGCTTCAGGATCTGATGAGATGGGGCCAGCCTGGGCTTTCCAGGTTAGGATCAGCCCTGTATATACCTCCCCAATTCATTTGGAATAATCCTTTAACTTTCTTCGTGTACCTCTGTCACATACACATACTGTTTCTCATTAGACATCCTCCATTTTTTCTGACGATTTCTATTTCTAATGAAATTGTCATTAGAGCAGAAGTTGTTACCTACTGTTCCCACCATGCTGGATGGTTCAGAAAACACCTTAAAAACTGGTGGTGTAAGCAGAATTTGGAAAAATTTGGATTTCATTTTGGGGTAAGGAAGAAGCATAGATTTCATGGAGGGAGGGGAGTTTGAACTCACTAAAAACTTTTTCTGCTCAAGTATCTCTTTTCTTTAAATCTATTTGCATGCTACTTTGTCTCCTACAATGTTTTTATTCATGTAAGTGAAATAGAAGGCAAAGATAAGTCATACATTTGTATGCTGGAGAAAAGTAAACAGTGACCTCTGGGATAAATCTTGGAGCCTATTTTGTTATGTGTTTTCATTGGTACCCTTGGGAGAAAGGGGAACATGTTAATGAAATCTGCAGACAACACAAAATTAGAAGCCACCAGAGAGAAAAGGATAAAGAAATTCTACAGTATGAACTGGACACAAAATCAGAATGGGTTTTTAAAAGTCATACTGGTGTGAACAAGAAGGAACATTTTAAATAATATAGTAGCTCATTGGATAGAATTGCTAGAAGAACCAGTTTGTAGTCAGCTAATATTGCAAGATGAATGTGAACAGCTGTTGTGATACAGCTACAAACAGGACAAATATGACTGAGATGTATCAAGTGAGGAATAATAGTCAACTATGAATGGCCTACTAGTAGGAGGGCCTACTAGGTCTGATGCTGATGGTACTGTAAAACTTCTGTCCCCTCCTCAGTTGAGACCTTACAATTTGATCCACAATCTCAGCTTAGTTGTTTGGAAGGGAACCCCCTTGAAAGCCTTGAAAGTGCAATGGGGATCCCTGGGATAAGTTTCAGAGAGTGCAACTGGTCTGCCATGTTAACGCCACGTTCTATCATTAAGGCAGGATGTCACTAAAGCACTTATATTCCATGAGACATGCATACCATCATATCCCTACTTCAAGAGGTATTTCATCAAAGCAATATGAACCACTTCCAGATAATGGATAACCCTCAAATATCTGCTCTGATACATCAAAACAGCCTAACATCCAATTGAGTCAGGATGGCCATCAAGAAGACAGTTTTATCATCATTTCCTGCCCAGTTATTTGACTGATATGCTAAAACTTCCCCATCTTGGAAGTCAGGTGTTAGTTCCTAACCCTCCCACCAGATTTGGGCAGCACTTACCTTCACACTGTCCAGTCAAATTCAAACTTTATTTCTTGGGCCAATCCTGATCCTGGAACAGACAGGTCCCATTCCAAACTATGTTTCCCCATAAAAGGACTAGGCATGTGAAGTGTGTGCCGGGTTCCCTCAACTACCAGGTTACCCTGCAGCTGCTTTGCAGGCTCCTTTCCTTCCTTGTTGGACTTCTTCTGCATGGACTCCCTGCAATTCTCAGCTTGGACCAGGTAGTATCACTCTTTGTAATGACTCCCCCCCCCATCCTCTCCTCCTCCTCAGGTTTTCATGTCTGTATACATTTATTGGGAGGGAGTGGGTGTTTCTATTCTGGGTTTTACTTCTATAGTTGTATTTGTGATTTTAAAGGGCTTGCAATTTTAGTTTATCTCTAGTTGTGTGTCTGGGTGCTAGTGAAGAAATACGTCATTTCATTTGAATCCGTTGGTCTCTGTTATTCTTATTCTTGGTAATACTGTGCAGGAATAAAACCTTAGTATATACTGAGGAAAGAAGCCTTGTTTATCCAGCTGGAGACCCTGTAACAAGCTAATTTCCCCCTCTCTGGGTCCAGTTTGGGTAACAATACTAAGAAACAGGAACCCTATATATCCTTGCGAGAAGCATCAATGAAGCCAGAAAAGGAATACAGGGTGTAAACTGCACGGAGCTTTTATTCCAACCCCAGATTGATTCAGTCCCTGCCCTCTACACAGAATGCGATTTCCGTTTGGATTTTGGGTGATTTAAATTTTCCTTCTGCAACAAGAAGGATTGATCCGGAGTGACCCTACCTTTATTGTGCGATATCTCAGAGTGCTGTTAATCCTCAATATCCAGACTGGGAAAGAAAGCTCCGTGGTAGGGAACCTCTGATAGGCTACACCTGGTCATGTGACATGCTTGCCTTAAAGGAGAAGCCCCTAATTTCACTCAACTTCTGTCGGTCCTGGATTTTTCCTCCCTCCTCTGCCTTTTTCGATCATCTCCCCCTCCCCTCCAAGAAAAGAAAGAGGCTCCCTGCCTGGCTCCTCTCCCCCCCCCTTCAAGAAAAGAAAGAAAGAGGCTTGGCTCCCCCCACCTTCTGAGCCTTCCTAACCATGTGCAGAAGACTTTCCTGTTTCAATGGGGAGGAGGGGGGGAGAGGAAGACCCGAGTTCAAAGCGATCTGAATTCAACAGGATTGACAATGGAATAAACAAAGTAAGTGCAGACTCTGCCCAGGCTTCAGTTTTGCTCATCCATGTTCAAAGACCATCTTGTTCAAACTACTGTACGAGCAAGGGGGGGGTTCAGTAGACGGGGGAAAGCTGTAAGTGAATTCCCAAGGCATTTAGAGGGCTGATAGTCCCTTTAAACAACTTCTCAAAGCAGCAAATTCACCTGCAATCCTTTTAAACACCCTTTAAATTCCATCTCAAAAAATGATGAATATTTTAGGAATTTTTGGGGCTTAGTGATGTCAGATAGTTGAAATTTAGCTGCAGTCGATATCGGGCTGAAAGAATAATCCAGATAATACCAACACGGTATTTTTCAGATTTTCCTTGGCTCATATTTAGCTGAACGCATACCTCTAATGAGCAGAGATGTTTAAAAGCTTCATGGCTATTCCATGACTGATGTTAAAAGCACAGCTGGTTAACATTATGCTGTCTTCATAACAGTCTTGATTGTATGTTTCAGGAAACAAGATAATGAGAGCATTAGAGTGAGCACTCTCTGTCACAACCCTCAGTTCCCTGTGGAAAATGTTATGGTTCCTAAATATAACACATCGCAGTGCGTTATGGTCCGCCAGCACAATGAGGATGGGATATTTTATATCTGCGGCTGTGTGAATGAGCAGGAATGCAATGACAAACTTGTATTTAAAAATCAGACCAATGGTGAGTATTTTTAGTGGATGGTGGTGTGTATAAACATAAGTTTTTTTAAAATATCACTTTTCTAGGAATGAGGCCCTAAACCAGAATTAAAGAAAAAATCCCACCCCATTATAGAGACATTTTTATCCACACACATATTTTCCTACCTGCTGGGATGGATAACAAGTATGGTACCCAGAAGATATATAATTAAATTGTTATTGGATGGTAAGACTGCCCTCTTCCTTCCTTCCATATATTTGCATTCTCATAAGGAAGTTTTAGGGCTAAACTTGACATTACAGTGGCCATGAGCATGACCTGAGGCTGCTGCCACCATTCTAAGGAAAAATTTGACCACTTAAAAATGCCACCGCTTGGGGAAACCTGGTTATCTTGCTCCTTCCCATATCTTTCCAAGCATCAGATCTTCTGGTTGCCTAGTCCCCCTACACTGCAGGCCCAAACACGATATTTTAAATGGTCAAATTCTTCCCTAAAATAGTGGTGGAGGCCACAGGTAGGATAGCTGGAGATCTCTTGCTGTTATAACGGATCTCCATGCAAGAGAGATCAGATCACCTGGAGAAGATAGCTTCTTTGGAAGGTGAAGTCTATGGCATCCCCTCCCCTTCTCAGGCTCTACCCCCAAAATCTTCAGGTATTTCCCAACTGGCAACTGGCCATCCCAGCTATAGGTCAAACCTATGACCACTGTAACATCTACTTTGGCCATCAAATTCATTCTCCAGGATATCTGGTTTAAAAGCTATCAGGTAGCAGACCTAGGAAAAACTCTTGCCTGAATCATTATAAACAGCTGCAAGCTGGAACAGACATATGTGGCTGGATGGACTGACCTGGTTAATATAAGTAGGTTGTAACAAACATGATGGTTGTCACCATATCATGTCATTATTTCTCCTCATACATAGGCAGGCTTCTGGAACCTTAGCTTTGCTAGGAGCTGCATCTGTTTCATGTTATGCACTTTAAAAACAGGGGTGGTGCAATCACCCCCACCATCTCTCAAACATTCCACTGAAAATCTGTCAAGTAAAAAAAAACCATGCCAATTATAAGGGCCTTTTCGCACGGGGATCTTTGTTGCAAATTGTTTGCGGAATGAAAAATCGCCATTTAAAATAGTGGAATTCGTCGTTATGCATACCTGCCTTTGTAGTGGAATCAGTTGCGTTTTTTAGCGTTTCCCACAGGCTTCCGGTCTCGGCAGAAATCGCTAGAAAGGAAGCGCTATTGCCAAGCTCATCCCGCCCCTGGCCGTCAAGCAGCCAATGGGCAGCCGTTAGCATGCTCCCAAACAGCCCCTTTCCCTTTAAGAAAGGTTTTTTTTAAAAAAAACCCGACCCATAGCAACGAATCTAGGTAGATTCGTTGCTACGGAGAGACCCATCCAGCTGCCTAATGTGAGCTGTCGTTTGATTGTATGATCGTTTGCACGCTGCCTCGAGTGATAAAAAAAAATTCCCCCCCCCTTCTCACGGGCCCGATTTTCGGCTGAATTTATGTGTAAAAAATAAAGGGACTTTATTTCAGCAAACGGGCTTTTAAGTGGTTTGTGCTTAGTGACTAAAGGTGAAGGACTGAAGCCAGGGAAGCCTCTAAACAGAAAGAGGCTCGCCGGTGCGTTTATCCCCGCTCGCTCGGAGAAAAAAAAATGGCAATCGCTTCGCCGGAAGTTTGGAGGAGAGAGCCAGGGGGAGGGACTTCGAAGAACCCGCAACAATGGTAACGCACAGGTCTTTAGCGCTACTGTTGCAGATTGGTTGCAGGAGTGTATCGCTATCCGGAGGGTGAATCCACTTTTCTGGATTCCCCTGAAAGCGCCACAACGAAGCGCTTTTTGCGGGTCGGTTTCAGGATTGTTGCAGATTGTCTACGACGTCGTGGGTTATGGCAAATTAGTAGCGTTTCCAATTAGCAACCATTGTGCTATTTTGAAGCCGTGCGAAATGGCCCTAAATATTGTTGAGGGAATGTGTGAGGACAAACAAAAAGCAAGGATGGAATTACTTTCCCCATTCATACCTTTCTAATGGAGCTCTTCTCAGTTAACTGATTTAAAGTTTCAATGAGACGGGGACATGCATCCAGCAGATTTTGCACTCGATGGATGAAACTGAAGCTTCAGCGTGCATACATTTCCATCATGGTTGGCTAGTCTGCCATAATATAAATTTGAAAGGTATAATCAAAATAGCATAATTATCTAACGATGATCCAGGTCAATAAGGCTCTTTCACCCAGTATCCCATATGAAATCATTAATCAGTTTCAGAATCAACAGCTGAATTGCAATGTGCTTCAACATGCTTATTGGTATCAGGGCCAGTTCCTGGTTCTGGGAGGCCACTGGTCGAGGGACACAAAAGTATCAAAATATGGATTAAGTGAACATTTAATATATGTTTCGATATTTTTTTTATTTTTCAATCTCTTTGGTTCTCACCATTTTTTCAGGTTGGGTTTTTTGGTGCAGTGGTTAGGAGCGCAGACTTCTAATCTGGCATGCCGGGTTCAATTCTGCACTCCCCCACATGCATCCAGCTGGGTGACTGAGCAGTGATATCAGGGCTCTCTCAGCCTCACCCACCTGTTGTGGGGAGAGGAAAGGGAAGGCCACTGTAAGCTGCTTTGAGCTCCTTTGGGTAGAGAAAAGCGACATCATCATCATCATCATAATCTTCTTCTTCTTGTTTGCCCTTCTTTTCTGTTGCTTCTGGAAGGCCACCACCAGGCCTTCATTGCCCATCCATCCATGTACCCCTCCTCCACTTCCTTCTGAATCCATCCCCTGGCCATTCACAAGATCTCCCATTGCCTGCATTCTCAGCTGTCCGTTCATCTGCATGCTTTTCCCACAATGGTCCTGGTAATGGTCGCAGCTGGGGGTGGCATTGCTATGGCCATGAGGAGAGTCTCTCCTGTGTATTCCATCCATATGCCCTTCCCTAGCAGAACTAGGCAGCGTATGCAATAGGATTATGTGACAAAGCACTCACACACAGGTAGGGGAAGACGGTGTGTGGGGTTGTCAGGCATAATACACTAGGTCGCACCTTTTGACTCTACTTCCAGAAAGACCCTTTCAAATCAAAATGCCCCATGTTCCTACTCCCACCTTTTCAAAGGTAAATCCATACTGTAGAAAAATAGTCAAGTATCTTGTGACTATCTTGTTAAGATCAAAAGCTGTCCCATTGAAAAATGTTCTGACGCCCTCTCATTTTTTGTATCATCTGATCTTGACTAATTTGTTTTTGGCAGAGGCGGCACTTGGAAGCCCAAAGAAATATGATGCAATGGTTTAGTTTTCTTTACCAGTCAGCATTTGTTTTCATAGAAAACTGTCTGACTGATATTTCTGTAGGCTCATTTAATGACCACTGCTGTAAACTGAAGACTTTGTGACGCAGGGGGCAGCATATTTAAGCTGCTCATGGGATTTGTGTACACAGTCGTTTCTTCAGTGCTTGCACATTTAACTCCTTGAAAATATTCTGAAAACATTTGACCCTCCATTGAATCTCTGAGCTTCAGTGATGTGGTCATATCCATCAGGTAAATCCATTAAAATATAGGGCGTGATAGCCAAGCCTCATGCTTTCCAAAACAAACTTTGCAAAAAAAAATTGTATCATTTGAGATTGATCTTGTGGCTTGAACCCTATGCATATTTGAGAAATATTCACAGCTTTGCAGAAGTTTAGCTGTGGCAGATTTTTTTTTGAAAGTGCCAAATAAAACAGCCAAGTGCTTCAGGTTTCTTTTTCCAGTATATGAATTGTAGGCTGCACTCTCTGAGGTCATACAGAGAATGGCTTTTGCTTACATGACAATTCCTGAACATCCCTTTCTCAGCTATTACATTTGGCCCAAACTCTCTTATTTCAATTTCATGACTAGCAATGGGACATCACAAGGATGGTCCACTTTTATTCAGTATTCTTGCCTAAGATTAATAACAGGGCCCGGAGCCAATGTTTCCATAATGTTCTCTTGTGTTTCCACATACATAACCTAGTAGTTGAATTCTTGCAAATACTATTAATTACAGACAGCAAAGAGATTTTGGCTCTGTCATCCTGGGAGTCCTACGCCAACAGCTTTGTATTTAGATATGCCATTGGTCTGTCTAATCCAGCATTCATTCTGACTGCAAGTTCTCTTGGAAAAGGTCTCTCCTAGCCTTGACATCATAGATCCAGGGACTGAAGGGGATCTTCCATATGCAAAGCATTTGCTCTGCCACTGGGCTATGGCCCCTTCCTGGCTCAGGTTTCTCAACTTGGACACAGGAGCAGAGTTATGTTATGCAAAACTGTTCTGTATTAGTGTGTATACATCTGCAGAGATATTCTTACCATCTCTCCTTTCCCCCCTTTTCCTTTCACCCCAGGGTACTCTATGTTACAGAGTAAGGAAATAATCCCCGTGGCAGCCATCAGTCTGCTGCCCCCCCTGCTAGTTGCCATCATGATAACCGTGATATTCTACCTCTGCCGAACCCACAGGCAGAGGAAGAGATCTAAAGACTGGGCCAAGAAACAGACTCAGCGCCACATGCTGCCTGAATCCAGCAGAGCCAGCAACTATGATGAGATATTATCTGTCAAGACAGACAATCGCACCACCCTGAGCTCAGCCTGCTCCATCAACATCAACCACAACACTGAATTGTTGCCTATTGAGCTAAACGAAAGAGTGGGGAAAGGGCAGTTTGCAGAAGTCTGGAGAGCCAAACTCAAGCATGCCTCCTCAGGTCAATATGAGACGGTGGCAGTGAAGATCTTCCCTTGTGAGGAGTATGCCTCCTGGAAAAATGAGAGTCAGATCTTCACCGATATCAACCTCAAGCACAGCAGCATCCTTCATTTCCTCACAGCAGAAGAGAGGCACTCTGGCCTCCAGAAAGAATATTGGCTCATCACAGCCTACCATAGTCAAGGAAACCTCAAGGACTACTTGTCCAGGCACATCCTGAGCTGGAGGGACTTGCAAAAGATGGCTGGTTCCCTAGTGAGCGGTGTGGCTCACTTGCACAGCGACTACACTCCTTGCGGCTGTCCAAAGATCCCCATTGCCCACCGGGACATCAAAAGCACCAACATCCTAGTAACAAACGAACACGAATGTGTGCTCTGTGATTTCGGAATTGCTCTGAGGCTAGATCCAGCCTTGAGTGTGGAGGATTTTGCTAATAGCGGACAGGTGAGTACTGAAAAAATGACTAAGCCGTTTGTTCTGCTTGACGGGAAGCAGAACAGCCTCCAGAATGCCAGATCAGCTCTACAATAATGGATAGTTTGCAGTGAGGAAAAGCTCACTATAAAAGATATCAGCATGTTTCCAATCTCCATGCAGTCAAACTTAAGGCCAGCCCTTTTCTTATTTCTGTGCAGCAGGTCTTTGGCATGAACCAGTGACAGGTTTTGTAGCAAATGCCTGACATCTGCAGTAACTTCAGAGGAGCTTGAAACTCCTCCATACATTAATTATGTCCCAGAGAGTTTCCTCAACTGCAGTTTATGCTGCCTTTCCCCTTTCCTACAATGGGGGCAAAATGCAGTTGGGGTAATTACTGGCTCAGCAAGAGAAGGGTGTGTACGTTTGTTTTCCAAATGGCAGCAACAGCAGTGTTTGTTATCAATAGCATATGATTGTCCCTGTTGCTTGAAATAAGTAACGAGACTGGATTTCTGTCAAAGACTCTTGCAAGATGCATCAGCAATGGACTTCCTAATGGAATGCAGGACTAGTCCTGTCTTCAGTATCATGCATGTGTTGTGGTGCTCCATCTTTTTCACTCTATCAGCAGTTACAGGGGATCATGCCTTCTAGGAATAAAGCTGCAGCTTTGTTTCCAGAACCTCCACCTCTCAAGTTGAAAAGCACAGATCTCCTGGGATCCAAGCAGCTTCAACAACATTGTTCAAACTATCTGCTTAGTAGAGGCTTGAAAAACAAAACCCAGAATAATTGGTGTGGGGTACTTTTTTTTTCTCCTGAGGAATTTCCCTCCGTATTTTTTCCCATGTAAAAATCTGAAAATTTGAAGAAGAAGTGGGGTTGGTGGGGGAACGGGGAAACTCTCATATTGTAGCCATATGTTGTACATTTTTGTGTGTAAATGTAAATAATTTTGGCAAAAATTACTATATTATGCATTTAGTTATCATACGATATTAAAGAGTTCAGTATTTTCAGTGTTATAAATTTTAGCTTAATATCCAAACATTCTGACAGTTCTACCTATTGAGAGTCTGAGAGAGTTTCTGTGCAAACAATATTTCTGCACAAATAGTATTTTTACAGAATTTATTTTTAATCTTCGACTTTTATTTTTTCCATCTCTCAGAGGAAAAAAAATAAAAATACTGTTAGGGTAACATACAGTTCAGCAGTTTGCAATTTTCTTAAAACAAAGATGTATATATTTTAAATTCTATAAATATACCAAATTGTACAACTTTATATGCTAAAAAAGTATAAATAATGCTTTTTAAGTTGTTCAATCAGTACTAGAAATTTAGGATTGCTAGGAAAGACAGTATTGCATATTATTTAAATTTCCCCCCAGTATTTCTAATACTCCACCCCACTTCAGGGGAAATCTAGTTCAAAATTTTTGGAAAATTTACATCTTTAACTCTTTCCTGATGTTCTATAAACTTCTTTGCAGTAGGCTGGTTCTCTGAACTTTCTATGTGCAACAAGCATTCCTACCTTGCTTCCTAGTCTTTCAAAACTGTTTTCATTTACCACTCAGTTCCACTCATCTGCTTGCTATGTCTTTGTGGGACAGACCCTGATGCTCTCACTACACAACGCCCTTAAGGCATGAGGCAGCATAAGTTTTGTTCCTTCATTCAGAAACGGTCTGACAGTTCCTTGCTTTCATGGCAATACTGGGAATAGCTAATGGCTGATATAGAGGAAAGGCTGGGGAGCCCCCTCTGAGCTCTCATGGAGCCTCAGTGCTCCAGGGAGTCCTGGTTGGGAATCCCTGCTTTAATCAGACACATCAGTCTCTCTCTTTTGCAAGGGAAGATCAACCCAGGGAGCCTTTCCACACAGTGGTCAAAAAGGCAGGACAGGCAAAATCCGGTGACGGGCAGAAAGAGGAGGAACCCGGCAGCTTGGGTGCCGCTGGCCCCTCCCACAGCCACCACGCTGACTTGTGTGCCCAGAGGCTATGCTGCTATGTGCCTCCCCTGCACGCACCAATAGTTCTTCAGGCACTCTGTCTATCAGATCTAATTCCTTAAATCTATTTGTCACCTCTACTGACAAATAGATTTAAGGAATATTCTATATCCATCTTTTTAGAAGAGTTGGTTTTTATACTCTGTTTCTATAACTACTAAAAAGGGGCTTACAATCCCTTCCCTTCCAGTAGCCTTCCCTTCTTTTACAATAGCCTTCCTTCTCTTCCCCTCCCCACAACAGACACTCTGTGAGGTAGGTGGGGCTGAGAGAGCTCTGAGAGAACTGTGACTGATCCAGGTTTCATGTGGAGGAGTGGAAAATCAAACCTGCTTCTCCAGATTAGAGTACACCACTCTTTAACCACCACACCATGTTAGCTCTCAATGGACATTTGTAATTGCAGACTATGACTACCAGTATTTTAATATATTATAGTATTATTTTCAATTTAGAAGCAATGTGGCTTCTCCTTTGTATACTTCCTAATGTCTACTGATTTTTTGATCAGGTGGGTACTGCCAGGTATATGGCTCCTGAAGTTTTGGAATCCCGAGTGAATCTTGAAGATCTGGAGTCATTCAAACAAATGGATGTCTACTCCATGGCCTTAGTTTTATGGGAGATAGCCTCCAGGTGTGAAGCTATAGGAGGTAAGATGGCATTAGAAGGTACACACCTTATCATATTCTGTTTCCCTTGGCACATGACAATTTAAATTTGCCTAAACTTACAACAATATTTTTAGGCAGAGTGTAAGATAATTTGGAAAACTCAACAATGGCCACAGGATTGGAAAAGGTCAGGTTACATTCCAATCCCAAAGAAGGGCAATGCCAAAGAATGTTCAAACTACCGCACCATTGCACTCATTTCTCATGCTAGCAAAGTTACGCTCAAAATCCTACAAGCTAGGCTCCGGCAATATGTGGACCGAGAACTTCCAGAAGTACAGGCAGGATTTCGAAGAGGCAGATGAACTAGAGATCAAATTGCCAAGATACGCTGGATCATGGAGAAAGCTAGGGAGTTCCAGAAGAACGTCTACTTCTGCTTCATTGACTATGCTAAAGCCTTTGATTGTGTGGAGCACAACAAATTGTGGCAAGTTCTTAAAGAGATGGGAATACCAGGGCATCTTATTTGTATCTTGAGAAACCTATATGCAGGTCAAGAAGGAACAGTGAGAACTGGGCATGGAATCACTGATTGGTTCAAAATTGAGAAAGGAGTTTGGCAAGGCTATATACTGTCACCTTGCCTATTTAACTTGTATGCAGAGCATATCATGAGAAAGGCGGGGTTAGAGGAGTCACAAATTGGGATCAAGATTGCAGGGAGAAATATCAACAACTTCAGATATGCAGATGATACCACTCTAATGGTAGAAAGTGAAGAGGAACTAAAGAGCCTTTTGATGTGGGTGAAGGAGGAGAGTGCAAAAGTTCGCTTCAAACTCAACATCATGAAAACAAAGATCATGGCATCCGGCCCTCTCAATTCCTGACAAATAGATGGGGAAGAAATGGAGATAGTGACAGATTTTATTTTCCTGGGCTCCAAGATCACTACAGATGGGGACTGCTGCAAAGAAATTAAAAAATGCTTGCTCCTGGGGAGGAAAGCTATGGCAAATCTAGACAGCATCCTAAAAAGCAGAGACATCACCCTGCTAACAAAAGTATGTTTAGTCAAGGCTATGATATTCCAAGTTGCAATGTATGGCTGTGAAAGTTGGACCATAAGGAAGGCTGAGCGTCAAAGAATTGAGGCTTTTGAACTCTGGTGCTGGAGAAGACTCTTGCGAGTCCCTTGGACTGCAAGGCGAACAAACTGGTCAGTCCTAGAGGAGATCAGCCCTGACTGCTCCTTAGAAGGCCAGATCCTGAAGATGAAACTCAAATAATTTGGCCACCTCATGAGAAGGAAGGACTCCCTGGAGAAGAGCCTAATGCTGGGAGCGATTGAGGGCAAAAGAAAAAGGGGACAACAGAGAATGTGGTGGCTGGATGGAGTCACTGAAGCAGTAGGTGCAAACCTGAATGGACTCCAGGGAATGGTAGAGGACAGGAAGGCCTGGAGGATCATTGTCCATGGGGTCGCAATGGGCTGGACACGACTTCGCACCTAACAACAACAAGATAAAGGTCATAACTCAGTGATAAAACATGTTGAAGGTCCAAAGTTCAATCCCTAATACCACGGCATCATATACCACTGTGATATTAGAATTGATAAAGGCCTCTTCTTAACAATTTGGACATAATTTCCCTCAATAAGACATAAGCCATCAAGGTTATTTATAGTGGCCTCCACTTGCCCTCTCAAAGTGCCATTACAGAATTATGTGACCACTTCATGAAGAGGACAGTCATCCAAAGGACTCCTCCTTGTCCTCCTCCCCGGCTGCTGCCTCGGGGGCTGCCCTGCCACTCTGCCGCCAGCTCACCTTTGGTGCTCTCCAGCGACTGCCATGGCCGGGGCTCCCCCTCGGCGTGGCACTGCACAGCTGCTGCTGGCAGCGTCCCCAGCAGGCAGCAGGAAGTCAGGGGTGCCGGTGGGAAAGCAAGTGGAGCAGGGGCTCCGGGGGTGGCGGCAACATTCCTCGGCAAAAGACTACCTCCCCCCCCGGCCTCAGTAATACTGTCAAGCATTGACCAGTCCCCGGTGATAAAAAGGTTGTGGACCACTGCTCTAAGTCGTGGAAGGCTAGCTTGAATGAGGTAGAGAAAAGGGAACACAGGCTTTGGCAAATAAAATGCAAGTCAGTGATCAGGCCATTAAAAGGAACAATGAGGAACATATTGCACAGATTCAGAGTACCTTTATTGGCATAAAATTGCAAAGCATAAAATGAAAATCTATTGTAAAAGATTTTCATTTAAAATTGCCAGTAAAAACTTTGCTACTTTTATAATAGTTGCTGTGTCCCTCACATTTAGTATCATTTTAATCCAGTGTTTCTCATTAACACAGCTGAATTTCAATTTCTTCAGATAATTAGCTAACGGGCGATGAAATACTTCAAACTTAGGATACATCAGAAGTATATGGTACAACGTGTCAGGGACACTACATCCATGTAAACAGTATCCCTCCTGAGGAGGGATCTTCAAAAATCTATCTCGGGTGACATTTGAGGGAAAGATGTTTAAGCGAGCTACTAGAAATGCTCTTCTTAACTGGCGTGTCTCCAAAATCTGGAGATACATGGGCATGGATTTGTAAGATAAGGGAATATCCCAGAAGCGGGGAGAACATACACATATTGCACAATACATAAAGACCCACAATAAAAATTTATTCAAATACATTAAAAGCAGAAAACAAACCAGAGAGGCAGTGTGGCCTTGGATGACCAAGGGGTGAAAGGATTACTAATGAATTATTGGGAAATGGCAGAGAAGCTGAATGTATCTTTTGCCTCAGCCTTCACTGTGGAAGATGGGAGGTGCCTGTTTACTCCAGATCCACCTATTTCAACAGGGGTGTTGAAAGACCAGAGTTGGACTGTGGTGATGAGAGAGGAGGTCCTATGACTGACAGACAAATTAAAAACTGAAATCACCAGGCCCAGATGGCATATATCCAAGAGTTCTGAGAAAACTCAAATGTGACCTTGGGGATCTTTTGACAAAAAAAATGCAATTTATCATTAAAATCTGCTTCCATTCCAGAGGACTGGAAGGTAACTAATGTAACTATCCTTTTAAAAAGTTCCAAAAGAAATCTAGGGACTTACAGGCTGGTCAGTCTAATATTGATAGCAGGTAAGTGGAATCCGTTATTAATGATGGAATTAGTAGGCACATTAATGAACAAAAGCTACTGAGGAAACCTCAGCATGGAATTTATAAGTGAAGATCTTGGTTTGCTAATCTTTTAGAGTTCTTTGAGGGAATTAACTAACAAGTGGACAAGGGTGATCCAGTAAATGTTAGACTTCCAGAAAGCTTTTGATAAAGTTTCTCATCAAAGGCTCCTAAGGAAACTCAGCAGTCATAGGATAAGAGGACAAATCCTCTTATGTATGAAAGAATGGTTAATTAACAAGAAATACGGAATATGTTTTCATATTGGAAGGGGATAAGCAGTGGGGTACCATAGCATTCATTAATGATATGGAGTTGGGAGTAAACAGTGAAGTGGCTACGTTTGTGAATGACACAAAGTTGTTCAGGACAGTAGAACTAGGGAGGACTGTGAGATGCTCCAGAGGGATATGTTGAGGCTGGGCGAGTTAGTGTCAACATGGCAAACGAGCTTCAATGTGAGCAAGTGCAAAGTAATGCAAATTGAAGCGAGAAATCCTGACAATAACTGACCTGGAGAGATATCGGAGTCATGGTAGATAACTCATTGAAGAGGTTGACTCAGTGTGTGGCTACAATAAAAATGGCAAATGCTATGCTGGGGAGTATTAAGAGGGGGATTGAAAACAAATCAGCCAGTATCATAATGCCCTTGTATAAATCTATAGTATGGCCTCATTGGAATACTATGTACAGTTCGGTCAACACATCTCAAAAAGGTAATATAGCATTAGAAAAAGTGCAGAAAAGGGCAACTCAATTGATTAACCTTCTTTATGATGAAAGATTAAGGAGACTAAGGCTTTTTTATTTGTAAAAATTATGATTGAGGCGCATAATACAGAGGTTTTCAAAATTATGCATGGGATAGAGAAGCTTGAGAAAAGTACTTTTCTACCTTTCTCACAATACAAGAACGTGGCATTCAGTGAAATTAATGAGCAGAAGGCTTGGAACAGATAAAAGGAAGTACTTCACTCAAGAGAGTCATTAACATGTAGAATTAGGAAAAGGAGGTAGCCACAAGCACAGATAACTTCGAGAGGATTGGATAAATGGAGCAGAGGTCCATCAGTGGCTATTAGCCACAATGTGTACATGGAACACTATGTCTGGGGCAATGATGCTCTGTGTTCTTGGTGCTTGAGAGAAAACAGTGGGAGGCCTTCTGGTGCCACTAGTGGACCTCCTGAAGGCCCCTGAGTTTTGACTACTGTGTGACGTAACGACATAAAGTGTTGGATAGGATGGGCAATTGAATTGATGCAGCATGCTTTTTTCTTATGTTTTTCTGAGTCTACTAGGGGCAAAGCCTGTTGTATCCAGGAATACAATGGGCGCTAGAATGTGGGGGTGGTAAAATCAGGAGTTGTTGATTCTGGAAGGACGTGTGGATGCATGGGTGTGTTGTCTGGGTTGTGGTTGCATGGCTGGGCATGAGGATGTGTGATTGCAGAGGGTTGTGCCCCAGATGGGCACTCAGGAGCCTTTGTAGGTTTTAGAACAACGGTGCTGGAGCTTGGCGGTGGGAAAAGGAAGGGGAGGGGTTGTCAAGTCTGTAAGGGCATGGGGTTGAATGTGTGTTGTTGTGGGGGGGGGTTGAGGTGGTGTGGGGACAAATAAGGGTGTGGGTGTGCAGAGATGGGTGTCAAGAACCCATGATTTGGAATGCTCGTTGAGGGTGAGAAAGGACTGACCTTTGAGAATTGTGGCATAGTGGTTACAGATGAGCTTTCCAGAGCCATGTCTTCAGATATGTGGAGGGAAAATCAGACTGGAGACTCTTCTTACAAGACAACTAATTCCTCCCGTTGTGTTAATCATTTTTCTTGTGTGAATTAGACCACAGACACTGAAATGTCCCTCTGCCCTAATACACACAGGTGTGCACCCTGTTCCTTCTGTCTCCATTTTTTTTACTGTTGATAAAATAGCTATGTGCCCACATACTTCTTTCACTGTTGCCCCTTAGAAGAGCTGGATTTTTGTACCCTGCTGTTTACTACCCAAAGGAGTCTCAAAGCAGTTTACAAACACCTTTTTTTACAGCGTTGTTGTGAAGAAACATTCCCTTCCTCTCCTCATAACAGAAACCCTGTGAGGGAGGTGTGGCTGAGAGAGCTCTGAGAGAACTTGGACTGTTCCAAGGTCACCCAGCCAGCTGCCTGTGGGAAATCAAACCCAGCTCTCCAGGTTAGAGGCTCTCTGGCTCTCCAGGTTATTTAACTGTTATCCTACAATGGCTCTCAGAGACCAATGCTAGAGTTGTTCTTCTCCCTCCCCCCAGCTGTTTCGTCCTGCCAAAACAGGTTCAACATTAAAATCTTTGGCAAGGAGTCTTCCAGTCAACCCCAAACAGAGGAATTCCCCCTCAGAATTCCCACAGCACACGGAGGCCAGGCCTTAGGGGTTTCTCCCTCTGACTGGCTGGCTCTCCTTTCCCCACATTCTCATTGGCTCTGGTCACTGTCTGTTGCAGGGAGGCAGCAGCCCCTGGCTCCTGGGAGTGCACTCATCAGCCACATGCCTGCTCTGTCAGTGGTCTGAGGCAAAGTGAGTGAAGTTGTTGGACATGACAGTTAGGGGCGGGAGCCTCAGCCTGATTGGGCGGGCAGCCATTCAGGCGGCAGGATGACACAGGCAGGAGCACTCATTGGCCCTTAAATTGTAAAGGCCTTAGATCTTTTATAATAGTTACAGATTTATTTTATTCTCCTGTGAATTTGCTATTGCTGCAACATGCACACATATATACACGATTCCCCTTCTGATGAACATTCTCACTGATTACTTGTAGAAGTCAAGAATTACGAGCTCCCATTTGGGTCAAAAGTCCAAGAACAACTGTGCATGGAAGTTATGAGAGACATAGTACTGCATGGTCGAGGACGGCCAGAAATACCAAGTAACTGGCTGATACATCAGGTGAGCTATAAAACAATTCACAAGACAAAGGACATCTGCCTTTCATGTTATAAAACTCTGAGTAAGTTGAAGATAAAGCACTACTTTGCTAGACTGTAACTGCTGGCAGTGGTGAACCTAATACCTTCACAAAGCCCTCAGGCAAATCACAGGAAAACACACAACCAGACCTTTTCCATATCAGGAATCTGGCCCGGTGCAGCACCCGTCTGGTCACAGGGCTAATTTCTGCTTCGGGTCAATGTTGGTGCAGGTCTGGGATGGTCCCATGCCTGGTATGACGCGGGCCTTCATTTGCCTTGCTGCAAGGGAACACCGAGCAAATAAGGGCCTGTGTTGTGCCAGGCCCGGGACTGCCCTGGATTAGTGCCATTGTCCAGAAGTAGAAATTAGCCCTTTGACCAGACGAGCACTGCACCAGGCTGGTTTCCTGCTGTGGAAAGGGTCACAGTGCCACTGGTCTCCACTTGGAGGGGAGTTAATGGTTGGTGTGCATGCTTACTTGGCACAGATTCCAGGTGGTGTTGCTATTACATGGCACATATTATGAACCAGGACTTTCTTTTGCCCTCCAACATGGCCACTGGATAGCATTCCATAGGAGCTAGGATTAAAAGTTTTAGAAGAAGAAGAAGAAGAGTTGGTTCTTATATGCCGCTTTTCCCTACCTGAAGGAGGCTCAAAGCGGCTTACAGTCGCCTTCCTATTCCTATCCCCACAACAGACACCCTGTGGGGTGGGTGAGGCTGAGAGAGCCCTGAGATTCCTGCTCGGTCAGAACAGTTTCATCAGTGCCGTGGCGAGCCCAAGGTCACACAGCTGGTTGCATGTGGGGGAGTGCAGAATCGAACCCAGCATGCCAGATTTGAAGTCCGCACTCCTAACCACTACACCAAACTGGCTTTAAGGAGCTATATGAAGGTACCATGATGTTATCAATATTCAAATGATATCCAGCTCTAGTCTGTCATCATTCTCAGAAAGCAGCAGTAGATGGACTAGACAGGTATCTTAAGTTGGTGACTGGTGACAAGAGAGTTAACACACCCAATCTAGGTAAGGTGGTCTAGATCAGTGGTCCTCAACCTTTTTATCACTGGGGACTGGTCAACGCTTGACAATTTTACTGAGGCCCGGGGGGGGGGGTAGTCTTTTGCCGAGGGATGTTGCTGCTGCTGCCTGAGCCCCTGCTCCGCTTGCTTTCCTGACAGCGCCCCTGTCTTCCCGCTGCCCACTGGGGGGCGCTGCCAGCAGCAGCTGTGCAGCGCCACACCGAGGGGGAGCCCCAGCCATGGCAAACGCTGGAGAGCACCAAAGGTGAGCCAGCAGCAGAGTGGCAGGGCAGCCCCTGAGGTAGCAGCCGGGGAGGAGGATGAGGAGAAGCTGCGGCCCAGTACCGACTGATCCATGGACTGGCCCCTGGACCGGGGGTTGGGGACCACTGGTTTAGATGACCATGAAATAGGATGCCATCAGAGCACCCCCCCCCCCTTTTCTGATTTTCATAAAGTGCTGCAAAAGAGTATTGTATTGACTGACCATTGCTGAGGATGGCTGCAGTCACTTGGCAGAAATGAAAAAAGTTTAGAAGCACTCCTTGACTTCCTTCCCCTCCTAGAGAAGCAGGCTGGTGCAATTATGAAGATACTTTATGGTTTTGGTAGTTTTAATTGCAAATTTATTTTCATATTTTAATACTTTAAAATAGTATTTTATATTTATTCCATATTTTAAAGTAAAACTGTCCTCAGGGCTAGGGCTTTTTTCCGCTTTGGCCCTGGCCTGGAGAAATGCTCTGCATAGTACACAGATTCTCAGCCAGGGTTCTGGGGAACCATGAGGTTAAGTGGCCTTTCCCAGAAGTTCGAATGGCCACTGACATCGCTAGATTTTACTGGAGCCCACTTCCCCTGTTGCTCTATAAGCCTAGTCTCTTTCTCCACAATGGAAATGGTAAATGATCAATTGTTTGATTGGCTGGCTCCACAGTCAAAAGGTTTAAAAAGGCTGGCCTAGTGAGATAGGACCCTCAGGGACTTTAAACATTTCCAGAGGGCCTGTAAGACAGAACGATTCTGCCAGGCCTGTGGTTGGGCCAGGAAATTAACATCAACAGAATACTGGCCTCCCTATGGGAAAACCTAATTGAGAATCACCTATGAAGAAAATCTGCCCAAACACTAACCAAGCCTCCACCCACCCAAAAGATTCTATTACAATGATGGCTTTCAAATGTAATTTTAAAACACAAATTAGATGTATTGATGTTTTACTGTTAGCTAACTTATTGGAATTTATTTAACAGAATGTTTTTAATTTGATGTTGCCCATCCTGAACCTACCAGGGAAGAGTAGGCTATAAGAATAAAGTTATCGTTATTATTCTGCATATAAGAAAGATGTCCAGGCACCTGTTTCTGAGTAGGAAGGCTGGAGTGCGAATATTTCAAAGGAATATATAGTTCATAGTTTATCTTAACAACTCTAAAGGAAACCTCACAATTAGGAGGGGATCTGTTTTGAATAGGTTAAAAGTTAATTAGCTTACATATGGACAATAACAGCAACAAGCCATGGTTAAGCTTATGACAGAAAGCATCATAATCCTAAAGTTTCCCTTTTTCTGACATTCATTCCCCCCCCCCCTAGCTTCAGGTTGCTAATCTCTCATGCTCGTTCCAGGGAATGCACCTCCTGAGTGACACCATCATAGAATGCTGGGATCATGACCCTGAAGCCAGACTCACAGCCCACTGTGTGGCAGAACGTTTTAACCTGATGGCACAGATGGACTATGATGATGATATCCTCAACAACAACACAGACAGTGAGGCAAGCAAACTGGGCTGTCCAAGAGAGGAGCATCAAAACAGTGACAGCAACATGCAATGATGGAAGGAAGAAATAGGAGCAGGACAGAAGCACTCAAGAACATGCCACTCTGCAAAAATATACCAACCAACCCTCCCACTTTTTATCTCCTCAGAGAGTAAAACAGAACCCAAGGCCTTTTTTATTCCCTAGGCAGAGCCACTGTATTATTTTTATGCACAACCAAAGTATGTATACCATTTTATAGTTTTAAATGTAAAATACACATTTGCTTTCTTTTAAAAATGATTATTAACAGGCATTTTAAAAGTTATTTTTCCTTTAATGCTTATTCTACTGGGGTGGGGAAGAAGGGAGGCAGAAAGATTCTTGAGCAAAAGCAGTCCTTAGAAGAAACTGACAGCAACTGCAAGATAATCAGGTAAGAGCTAAAATCACCTTTTACACATTAAAGTTTCTACTGACAGAGACTTATGTTTCCAAAGAATCATGTCACACAACTCAAACTTCTCACAAAACTATAATCAGTTCAAATGGCTTGAAAATTGTAGGCCTATCATCTGATGACTGAAGCATTTTGGCTACCTTGTCCATCAGGCAGGATATTTTCTCCCTTTTAGTTATATCTGACAACAATCTTTTGTACTTCAAGTGGACTCTTGCATGAGAACTCTACCAGTATCTAAAGCAGATACAAATCTGCCCCCCCTCCCAAGGCCATGTACTTCTGGTCAGGAAGCAGGACCTTTCCCTTTTCCACAGAGTTTCATTACGATCACCTATAAAAATACTCACTGATGATCTCTCCGGAACAGCTCTTATAGTACACCCAGAACACTGAGACATATGGGCTCAGGGGCCAGAATCCAGAGTGCAACCTTTAAGCACACTTATTAGGAAATGATACAAGGTAAGCTTGTCTGGCAGGATATCAAACACAGGTTCTTTCTGAAATTTTGCTTCTGGGGCAAGGCATGAAATGACTGTTTTCCCTGCCTGGTAAGACCCATTAGGAGACAGACTCATATACTTTTGAATGGGTAACTGTCAGACAAAGCTTTGTCAAGTTTTTGGAAGTAGAAAGGTCTTTCTCCATACCATTGTACAAACTGAAGAGAAAGGTTAGCAATTTAGTTTTAAACTCTATCCAGATGTGAGTACAGTAATGCATTCTTAAAAATAAAGTGAGATGAGCAGTGCATTTTTGGATTCTTTAAAAGCCACAGAACAGGCAAGTCAGACGCTACAATCTGATGTCCATCTTGCAGGCAGCATCATTCAACTCATTACTATGAAAAAAGACAAAACAAATAATTCATTTTGGTAACTTTATTTCCTCCCTCCCCCCACCCCCTTCTCACACACAGAATCGTAAACTAGTTGCATTCAGATTTCAGTGCATTTCACAGCAAAAAAAAAAAAATGTACAAGGAAATCTCAACAGGTATGCTCCTCCCGGGTTCTTTTTCTGTACGATTCTCAGACTTCATGGGAAATGAATACGGTTATTTAACCACTTTTCGATGCATTCTGAAATTCTTTTCCCTTAATATGGAAGGAAAAAAATTTAAAAACCACTTGACCAGCACACACAGAGTTCATAATTTTTCATGATAAGGAGAGGCCCCACTGTTGACAAGGACCAGAGGGTGACAGTTAATGGTATATACAATGATTGGAAGACTACATCAGAAGAAACAGAGTAAGGCACCACTCTTAGAAAAATTAAGGTAGCTTGTAGTAATAATGAAAGCCATAAATCAGTACTATTCTTAATTGCCAGCAATTCTTAGACTTCAATAAAATATCTGCATCATAAAAAACAAGGGACAATTTTTACCTGAACATCGTTTCCTGATCTCAGATTGCAATTGTGTATGTATGCAGTCCCATAGCAAAAACACAAGCCTTTTCAGGAATTATAGAAAAATCAAAAGTGACAGTCTAATCACTGGCTGTACATCAATGCAGGACTTCAAACATATAGACAAGACAATTTAAATTGCTTGCCTGGACTGTCTAGCGCTGACTCCCTATTTCAGAGAGATGATCGAAGGAGAAGGGGTTAAGAGGGAACAGTTGAATACAAGGCTTGTTTTTTTTTTTTAAGTTGCATTATTTAGGTCTAGGCTTTCATCTTTATGAGATAGAACATTTTCATGGCATTTACAACATGAAGCCACAAAAAGAGCAGTCTTTGAGGAAAGAAATAATCTGGTGTTGAATTCTCCTCTACAAATTTGCTCCCTCTCTCCTCCCTTGTCAACTTGAGTCAACTCTTAAACCCCACAGTTGAAATTCTATTTAAGAAAGTTTTTAAAAGGCAGTTGACATGAATTGCTCATTCTCTCACAGACACACATACGTTTTCACTGATGAATATTTTTTTTATAAAGTGGCAAGTCCTGATCCAGATGGTTCATATAACACTGATTCCAAGTTCAACTTCTGAAAAGTCTCCTCTTCAAGTTTTTCAGTGTGTGTTATTCAAAGCAGCAAAAGGTGGTTTCTCTTTGAGCACTGAAGTTCAGAGGTGGGTGGAGACTGAAGCACAGACTCTGAAAACTGTTCAGGTATCTCTCCAGAGGAAAATTAATCTGGGCAAAATAGCGTAGCAGTTCTGAATGCTACTGCTAATAAGAGGATGTCTTTTGTAAAGATCTTAGGCAGCTTTGCAGGAGGGTGTGCTTAGAAAGAACACAATATAGTTAAGATAAAATCTTTAGAGCCATATAAAAAGTTCCGGTGAAAAAGAAGCACATACCTGGCAAGGTTCTCTCTCTTTCTACCTTTTGATTTTCTGCAGCTTTAAAGTGCCCTAGCAGTTTTTTTTCCTTTTATGCTTATTTAATTTGTGCAATTGTATAAGAAATCCCAAAGGATTCTTGGGAAAATACAGCATTTCGGAAGTTGTAGGGATTATATGAGAGAGAAGAATCGTTTTGAAGAAATGCCTTCTAATTTGTGTCCACTGGTTGATTTTGTACAGCAGGCATTTTTTTCCAAAGAGGGTTATAATAAACCCAGCCATCTCCCTGCAATTCAACAGACAATGTGTTAATTAAATAATCATTTTATATACATTGATAAGTGGATGCTAATAGCTTTAAAAACATACAGCTTTGAAGCTGAAAATAGAATCACTCCAATGGTAATCCAGTCCTTAGCTGGCATACACTGGAATACCAGAGCTTTTGAAGAAGTAAACATTTGTGATCTACCCTGATTGTGGCCAATACATTCTGAACTTTTGCTGTTATACAATTCATAGATTTAGTCTTGGTTGGAAGATTATTTTCCAAGAAGTTCTACATGGAAGATTATCTCCCAATATGTGCTACATAGGATACATTAATATATAAGAATTAGTCACATCCTCATTCTTTTCCCACAAAGCTGAGCCAAGTAACTGCCCACCAAGCTTCTGACAGTTCTCCTCATTGCTACCCACTTGCTTTTCTTGCAGATACTTGAAGTAGAGGATCTACTTAATTCCATCAGAATTAAAATCTGATCTTGGTGCTAAACCAAAAACTACGTATTCAAGCCATTCCAAAGGGAAACTAATCTGAAGTAGTTTGTGAAATATTCTGACAATTTAGGGAAAGGGACAATTTCCTTCTATCTGTGGGGAGTAGAAGCAGAAGTAAAAAATAATTTATGGCTGAAGGCAGCTGACATTTCTGCTGAACACTAGGCATTAATTAAGCTTCATGAGCACAGTGAGAAGGCTGGCATTCAAAGCGTTATGCTTATACATAGCTACCTCTTTGTGGAAGTGCTTGGTATGCCAAGGTGCGCCTGTCTCAGCTCGGTGTCTCTCTTCATTCCTCTGCCGTTCCTCCAATGCCTTCTTATGCTCTGTTGCCTTATCGATGTCCCCTTCCCTCAATGACTCTGTCACATGTTGCCAGAGTTTTCTGTAAATGAAGGAAGAATAACTGATTTTCAACCTCTCTAGACAGGTCAACATAATGTCAACACTTACAATTAGTTTACAAGGAAAATTAGCTCGTAATTGCTATCTTCTGTGACAAGGAAAAAAGGGGAACTGAATTGGGAAATGTTAGATCCCAGAATCCTATTCCTTCTAGTAAATTATCACTCAACTGAACATGCATGTGACCTTAATGCATAACCATATCGTCAGGACCCCAGATTGGCTGCTGGGCCACAAACAAGCCCTTAAAGAACAGCCACTTTTTTGTCTTTGCAGCTTTTTGGAAGGACCTCACATTAGTGCATGTGTACAGAAAGCAAGTCTGTCTTAGCGTGCATACTGAGAGAAGTCAAGGAACAGCAATGTAAGATTAGTCAGTGAGGGAGAGGATTCCTTTGGCCATTGGCTTATTCCTCACTATGGGACGTTTTAGGGTTTTCAACTTATGTTTCCTGTACCAAGCTCTCCAGAATTACTGTCCATAGTCCTAACCTTGCCACTGATGACAGCATGACTCTGGCCTCACCATCTTCCTGTCACACTACATCAGTTGGCATACACACATAGGTGCAGAGCGTGTGTGTGCACTGGCGCCCGCGCCTCCCCTCCCCTACCCCATGGCGCAGCGCTGGCTGCGTCAGCCTGGAACGGCCGATTCTTATGCCGCCGCACACAACCCTAGTTTGGATTCAGGCCATTTAAACCTAGCAGCTAAGCATGGCAACTTGCTAATCAAGTGTTGGGTTTAAATGCCTCTGTTTAGCTTCTGCAATCAATTTCATTCAGCCTGTTTCCAAATGCAGGGAAGCAAAAGGAACAGCTGAAATGACTTGCCTCCATTTGGAAGGGGGATGAACAAGATCGAAGGTTTAAATGTCTACCAGCCATTTAAACTTAGCAGCTGCTGGGAGGACCCATCAAGCTGTTAGGTTTAAATGTCTGTAAGTCATTCTAGTGCTCCCGTTCTGTTTTCAGAGGGAAAGCAAAATGGACTGGCCTAAACTGACCAGTTCATGTTAGGGCTTTCGGTGTTTGGTTCAGAAACACTCCAAACTCCAACTGGAATTTTCTGGTTCAAACCAAGTCGTACTACCCAGGATATGTGTATTCCAACATGGAAGTCTCTGACCAACTGTCTTCAACCTGCCAAAGGTTTCTGTCAGTTTATGCTACAACTACTACACTCTTATTAGGTAAAGAGGTGTCTTCTATATTCAAAAACACGTACAAAAGATTACTACAGAAATTTCTTCTTGCTCAAAAGTTCTTTTTAACATTGCCGTAACTGCAGCTGTCTTTAAGGAAAGTACATTGTCCCTTATTTCCTTGTGGGACTGCATTATGGCATGGTGTACACACACATGGAGTAAAATGAAGTGGGAATGAGCTGGGAGAATGGTCCTTATCCCTGTCCTCAATGTGTTTATTTCAAAAGACATGGAAGTTTTAAAACATGAAACATTCAGAACATGCTTTCCCCCTTTCACAGTGTGGAGTGGTTAAATCCATTTTAGTACCTCAGTTCACGATCATGCAGTGATTGGGCCACTGATAGAAACATGAGTAAAATTTAATTGTAGGTATACAAAGGGCTATCTAATATGGGTTAGATATAAAGACATGAATGTCCACACCTACCGGGACTCAAATGTCCCTTGTTTCTCAAGGGGCCGTACTCGTTTTCTTGTCACAGACAGCTTTGTCAAATCCATGCATTTTGTCTCGCCATTGCTGTAAGTAAATTCAAGGATGCTGTTCCATTCTCCTTGCACTTTACAGACCACAGTGTTGGTTGCATTTTGCTTCACTTCACCAGTAACTCTAGAAAACACGGTTAAAAAGTAAAATCTGATAAAAGGTATGGTTAATTCACTCCATGCCCTCAGTTAGGATCAGTTCATATCTTGTTATTCTATCTTAAAAAGACAATAATACACACACAAGCACACACCACACAACAATGTGAGTCATGCTCATCCCTAAATATAAACCTTGTCAGTTTGTTCCTTTGATGGAAAGAACAACCCTGTGACTTGGTGGTACAAAGTTTCTTCTCCTCTTCTTCCTTGACATTACACTATCAGCAAGAACCCTGAGGAGTAATGCAGAAAAGACCCGCTTCTATTTTTCATTTTCACCTTCTGCAGATGAGTCATCACCCTTGAACTGGTAATGGACTGGATAAAGATGAACCACTCAAACTTAACTGTGTACATTTTGAGCTGTTATATCTCAAACAGGACATTACACAGCTGGAAAGAGTACAAAAGAGGGCTACCAAAAACACTTAAGGAGTTGGAGCACCCTTCCCACGAGGAAAGAAGAACAGCTGGTTCTTATATGCTGCTTTTCTCTACCCGAAGGTGCCTCAAAGCGGCTTAAACTCGCCTTCCCTTTCCTCTCCCCACAACAGACTGTGAGGGAGGTGAGGCTGAGAGAGCCTGATATTACTGCTCAGCCAGAACAGCTTTATCAGTGCTGTGGGGAGCCCAAGGTCACCCAGCTGGCTGCATGTGAAGGAGGAACAGGGAATCAAACCTGGCTTTTCAGATTAAAAAAAATACTGAAAAGGAACATGATGGAGATTTATAAAATTGTTCATGGGGTAAGAGAGTGGCTAAAGATAACTTTCTTCTTCTTTCCAAATACTTGGAGACACTCAATGCAGCGCACCAGCTATCAGCTCAGAATGGGTGAAAGGAAATAACAAGTGATTAAACTGAGGAATTCGTTGCCAGAGAATGGAGTGGTGATGGCTTTAAAAAGGGCATTAGATCATGGAAGACTGATCCATCAATGGCAACTTAGCCATGGTGACTATAGAGAATCGCCACATTCAGAGGTAGTTAACCTCTAAACTAGTGCCAGGAGGCACCATCTGGGGAAGGCTCAGTCTCTATGTCCTGTCATTAGGCCTCCAAAGCAACTGGTTAGCTACTGTGTGAGACGGAATGCTGGACTAAATGGACCACTGGTCTGATCCAACAGGGATGCTCTTATGCTCTGCAAAAGTGGGAGCACAGTGGATCAGTCAGAAAGCAAATGGACTATCTTGGATGGGAGAAGAGGGACAAAAGGGCTGGAGATAATAATGTTCACGTGAGCAGATGAGGATTTGAACCACTGCCCTTGATAGGTTTATTTGCAAGTCGGTTTAGGTTTATTTGCAAGTCTGTTTAGAATTTTTTTAAGTAATTTTTTTTTTTACTGAGCAGTTCTTTAAAATGGTTTCAATGGCAACAGTTAAAGCTTAGCAGTAAAAGTCATTCTGCATAAACTCTTTTTATAAAATGCAACCAGTTTATGTTACTGCGTACATATAGTAAAGATTCTTGGTTGGCAAGAACGACATTATAGCAGTCTTGCACACTTAACCACAGAGTTCAGCAACCAATATTCAAGAACAACCAGCAAAAGTAGCTTAATTGATATTCGGTTGTCTTCTGATAAAAAGACTCAGGATTTTTGTTTCCAGTTAAAGATAGTCAACTCCAGTCCTATCCCTTCAGCCTTTCCAGAAGAAGAATACAGACTGGATGCAGCCTGATAACATGGTAAAAAATATAGACTGCACAACAGCACTGCAAGTTTCCCCCTCCCACTGGTTAGAAAGGCCCATGTGAACTCACTATTGCTGTTCATTGGGACCTCAATTATATACCAGGTCCATAATACACTTTTAGGTAAAATAACTCAAAATCCAACATTCACTTACAGTATTTTAATTTGGGGCAGGGAGTGAGAATTGATACTGTACTCAGCCAAAGTATCATTTCTGTTCTGGCATTTCACTTATGGACAATAGATGCAACTATACTCCATACATAGCTAATGTTTAAGGTTTTCTGAAAAATCAATAGTAACTACTTGTCATAGCAGTATTAGCAAGAGGTAGTGTCCTCATGAATACATTTCCTCTTATTCCTAAGGCCAGATGAAAAGTCTGCTCCAAGACCTAACTCCAAGGAAATACAACTGTGTCCATATGACAGTACAGCTGGTATACAGATCTTCCCTCCCATTGAGCCTCACAGTAAAAAACCAATCTTTTGCAAAAATTTAGTTAGTAAATGAAGATTCCTTTAGGTCTAAAAGGTTCAATGTTCAGTTTACAGCACATCTCCTGAGGAGTACTACCAGGGCTTTACTGCGTTCCAAGTGGTGAGCTGCACACTGGCCACTTGGAAACAAGGGCCTGCCTTATACGGAGTCAGGTTGCTTTGTCCATCACACTCAGTATTGCCTGCTCAGACTAGCAGCCGCTCTCCAGAGTCTCCGGTGGAGGTCTCTGGCATCATCTACTACCCTGTCCTTTAAACTGAAGAGGCAAAGAACTGAACCTTGATCTTTCTAAAGGTCAAGTAGATGCTCTAACCACTGGGCCACAACCCCTCCCCATTTGCTTTCCTTTTTCATTTACCAGAATTTGCTTTTGAATGGAAACTAGATTTTCTTTCTTCTTGTTACCAAGATTCTGGCCTTGAAAAGCACTTCCTAAGCAGAATTATAGCCATTTTAAAATGTTGATTTTGTTTTTATGTAATCTATTTTTTTAAATACTGTAAGCCACTTTGAGTTCTGTAAGGAAGAAAAGTGGCTAATAATTTTTTTAAGCAAATAGGTGCTACAGAAGCTATATTTTTTGACTTGCTTAGGTCAGCTACAAAATCAAAGCACACAATCTAACATTCTAGTTCCAGTGTCGATCTTAAAAATGGCAAAAAGAATCATGTTAATTCAAATTTTAAAAAAATTCAGTGCTTGACATGTCTGAAAAAAGAAATACCTACCGGTGAAGCTTGCCACCATAGAACGGTTTGGTATGGAAAGTAATACTTGCAGAATATCCTGTTTTTGCACAATTAACATTGACTTTTCCTCCGAGTTCTACCCAAGGTACAGTCAGAATTGATCGTGCATATGCACAAGGCAGAGAAAATGTGTATTCCTCTCCATATTCCAAGAGACTTAAAATACCTATCAGACAGAGAAACATCAGTATCAAACCCACAAGCATACAAAATGGAGTGGTGGAGGGTAAAATCTTAATCATACAGCACATTACTGGAGGGTAGATGACAGGAAGAATGACTAAATCTCATCAATGTCTCCCTTTACCCCCCATATCTTTCAGCATCATTATTAAGACAAAACAAGTCTCCATTCAAACTTAGAATGTGTTTATCAAGACTACCATAACTGCAAAGCCACCAATATTGCTCCCAAACAGATAAAGGGTTTACTTCTGAAACATACCAACACAGTCAGAACCTTTGGTTGCACTTCCAACAACTAAAAGGTTATAAATAACCACCCTTTCTCCAAACTGACAGGAATTTTCCTTACATATAAGTAATGCTTGTGTAAGAATAACCACCAATAATTGTAAATAAGTGACTTTCTAACTTCAGGAAAACAATTAGTTAGGTCCACTTCCACCAGGTTTCTCCAGACATGAAATAAACTTTTTCCCCCTTTCGTGGCATTAACTATCCCTACCCACCCAAATGTTTGCCTTTTCAAACTCTGTTCTCTCCTACTGTGCATTATCAACTTTATATTAGCTGTCCAACTCAGATATGCAGGACCTGGCATTACAGAAGTATCTCCCCTGTATAGTTTCTGATGTCACACTGAAGACTTTTTGGTTCTCAAGCAGGAATATTAGACAGATATGGGTAGTCAAAAGAGATACTGGGTTTAATGTCCAAATGTTCCATGCAGAAACAGTGAAGACAACTAACATTATATCCCCTGCTCATATCAGCACAGCCCTTTGCAAATATTACGCCCAAAGTATTTTGGGAGAGCAGCTGAACAGCTTATCACAAGCTCTAGATGTTCCAAAAAGGTTAGAAAAAGCGTTAAAAAATGTTGGAACTGGCTTGATGAAACATGAAATTAAGCTGAACTGTCTGTACAAAGACTTGCTTTATACTAACTTCCATATTAGACCTTCCCAAAGTCTATCATAGTCTACTAGAGTCTATTAGACCAGTGGTCCCCAACCTTTTTATCACCGGGGTTCCAGTCAACACTTGACAATTTTACTGAGGCCTGGAGGGGGGGGTAGTCTTTTGCCGAGGGATGTTGCTGCCGTTGTCCAAGGCCTGCTCCACTTGCTTTCCCGCTGGCGCCCCTGATTTCCCACCGCCTGCTGGGGAGCGCTGCCAGCAGCAGCTCCACTCCAAGGGAGAGTTCCAGCCATGGCGGCCACTGGAGAGCACCAAAGGTGAGCCAGCAGCAGAGTGGCAGGGCAACCCCCAAGGCAGCAGCTGGTGAGGAGGACGAGGAGGAGCTGCGGCCTGGTACTGACTGATCCACTGACCGGTCCCTGGACTGGGGGTTGGGGACCACTGTATTAGACCAGCTCCCACTCACTCCTAGTGGAAGAAGACTCGGCCTCCGTCTGATCCATCTGAACCGTCTGAACGAGGTAGGATGGGATAGATTATTTGTGTTTTTGACCACTTGCTTGTTTTATTGTAAATTGGGGTTTTATTGTATTTTAATGTTTTATTCTGTGAACTGCCACGGGTTCCTAGGAAATGCGGCGGTATATAAATCGAAATAATAATAATAATAATAAATAAAGCCATGAATTTCTAGTCTGTATGTGACAGAAACAGGAGTAGCTTAATTGCACTATTTCCCACTTACCTTCACCAACCATTGTCACGCCTATTGACATTCCCAGGAATTTACTTTTTGTCCAGACATGAGCATTAACGCACATTTTTCTCTCTGCACATTCAGCATAAAACCCTGAGACTGGAGGATGATGGGACACTTGTTCTGCTACGAATCGGACTGTGTAACAGTCAGACTCTGCTTGGCCCTCTGATTCTTCCAAGACAGTCATTTGCTCGGACAAGGAATGAGATGAAGAGTTACTGTTTGTGTCAGACGGTACTTGGCTCTTAGCCATTTTCCATGAGCAGTGAAAGGTCTCCCCAATGATTGGATTGTAGGGCTTTTTTGCAATTGCCCCTTTTCGACCTTCATGAAAGGAAGTGAGGTAATACTCAACAAACCGGATCATCCTCTCCTCAGGGCTAGAGCCGTTTGCAATTGCAAGGAAGAGGTCTGGATGAGACATGAAGTCGGCATACATTTCCAGTAATGAGCGTTTTTCTAAAATAAAAGTAGGAAGAACCACCTGAAATTAAACGAGAAACAGTAAGTTTGAATATTATTCATCGCTAAAACGTTGAGGATTTTAAAAAGCTCTAAGGGTGCATCTAGATTAAATTGGGAATTTCCACAAATTCTGTGTAATGTTTTTCTTTAGGGTACCCTGTTCCCCATGAGCAGCATTTAATGCATTGAAAACGGGGGGGGGGGGGGGGAGGAAAGTTCCAATCTGATGGAAATTTTAGTCTGGGTCCTGTCCATAAAGCCTAGTCAAATTATTGTTGAGTGAAAGCTCCAGAGTTTCTCTAAACAAATGCCACTGCCATATTTTTAAGGCACTGCTGCGTTATCTCTGGCTTCTATGATTTGGTTAAGCATGTATGTGCAGTAGCCCCTTGTAAGGTAGCCACACTAACTTTATAATCTGGAAACTGAGTCTGGGAGACAGCTTCTGTCAGAACAGAAAATTAATTAGGGAAGTCTGCCTCTGAAAAGAAGTAACAAGAGTAGAGGAGAACAGAGTTGTAGGGGTGTGTGTTTCAGATGGAACAACATAGCCCAGATATCATGTGCGTTACCAGTAATAATATACACAAAGCATTTTATATAGTACTTTTAAGTTTCAAAATGCTTTACATGTTATCTCAGTAAAGCTGAATAATGTGCAATTGAGAAAAAAGCTGGCATATATTTCAGTCTATGTATAATGCATAAGATGATGTTTTTACTGACAGGGTGGTGAATTCCCTCTTGACAAAACTGGCTAAGGCTGATCAACCTCTATTATGGAGGTCCATTCATTTCATAAAGTAAGTTTAAGCACTTACTCTTGTTAAATCCATTCCCAGTTTGAGCTGAGAGAGGAGATGCAAAATAACACTGCGCTGTTCTTCCACAGCGCCAAGGTCATCCTCTTTATTATCACAAGTATCTTCCACTTCTTCATCTGGGTTTATTTCCTCCGGCTCCTAGTGTAAATTTCAAAATATGAGCAACAATTCGAGTCCATCATGCTTTGCCCTTCTCAGCTGTTAATGCACATGAATACCCCCAACAAATAAATGCTGCCTGAGAAATTATTATTTATTTGCTTATGGAGTTTATATATCACTTTACAACTCACCTGGTGGAACAAGCTCCCTGAAGAGATCAGGGCCCTGCCTGAACTCCCACAATTCCACAGGGCATACAAAAGGGAGATCCTCCACCAGGCATTCCCCCCGAGACTGACCAAGCCAATAACATCTACAAGTCCCCCCTCAGACACCTCCTCTATGGCCTATACTAGACTGACCTCTCTGGGGGTTTATCTAAGTTGCTGTTTGTGTTATATTATTGTTGACTTAATTCATTGATATTATGTTTATTTAAAACACTGTTGGATTATTGTTGATGTTATTTTGACTATGTTCTATGCTTAGGTTGGTCCATGTAATACCCACAACGTTGTATGTAAACCACCCTGAGCTGTATGGGAGGGCGGTATAAAAATCTAATAAATAGATTTAAAAAATAAATAAATGTACTGATGGAATTTCAACAATGATTCTTTGAAACTATTTTCTGAATCTCAGATTTCCAAACTGATTAATAACCAGCCCTAGTTATTTCAAGTCAGTTAGTGACTTCTGCTTTAGCACAAACCGTGGTTTGTTGTTACATTCAAACTAATAAACTATAGTTTGCATTTTATTTTCAAACCAGGAATACAAGTGAGTTTGTTGGCATTACAGATGAACCAACAGTGAAAGCATCAGAAGTAGAATTTAGAAATTCAGCTGCTGCGTTTATGCTGGTCTCAAGAAGTAAGGATAATATGCAAACCACAAAGAACCTCAAATTCATAAAATTACACAAATTGAAAAAGTGTACATACAATTTTAATAACAATATACAAACCCTACCAAACTATTCTCAAATACGATATACTCTATAAAGTATCAAAGGATCATATGAAAAGTCAGAAAAAAGTATTTCAAGATATCTCCTATACGCAATATCTCAAAAAGTCACAAGAGTACAATGTTACATAATGTCTCTGCACAATCAATCACAATGTACGTATATAACTCCCAACTCCCCAAAGGACCCAGGAGCTCAAAGATCTTTGAGGCTAGAGACATACGATGTTTGTCATCTCTATTGATAGTCTGTGAAGGATTCCCTTTAGTAACTTAGTCCAAGTGCCTGCTTACAGTACAGACAGGGAAGCCTTTGTTTGCTCTTCTCCATAATTACAATCACCTTTACATTTAAATAAAGGCCTAATTCAGTTGTTTGCTCCTCTATATATTCCTCTGCAGAAGCTGATGAGAAACAAGCTGATCTCATGGGTCCTGTTGGGAGTTATATACATACCTTGTGATTGATTGCGAGGAGACATTATGTAACACTGTACTCTTGTGACTTTTTTGTGTGTAGGAGATATCATGAAATATTTTATTTATTGTAAATATTGTAAAAGAAATTCTAACTTTTCATAACATCCTTTGATAATTTATAGAGTATATTGTATTTGAGAATAGTTTTTTATGGTTTGTATATTGTTATTAAAATTGTATATACACTTTTTCAATTTGTGTAATTTTATGAATTTGAGGTTCTTTGTGGTTTGCATACTTGTGTGTAGGAGATATTATGAATTACTGTATAATTTTTTCTGACTTTTCATAACATATGACATGATCCTTTGACAATTCATATATATTGTATTTGAGAATAATTTTGCAAGGTTTGTATATTGTTATTAAAATTGTATGTACACTTTTATCAATTTGTGTAATTTTATGAATTTGAAGTTCTTTTGTGATTTGCATATTATCCTTTTTGAATTTTTCCACAAGGTTCCCTGGGTTTTTTTGTTGGTCTCAAGAAGTACACATGGCAACATATGACACTCTAGATCTTCCTCAGGCTATGTATTGGTTTCATGCGTCAATTTCCAAGAATAAAACAGACACTGGAAACTAGCACAGCTCTGACATTAATCCACCTGCTCTAAAGTTATATGGCATTGCTGTTTAACTGGCACAATAATGGTCCTTACCATGGAACAACTCACTAATAGATCTACTCTGCAGTTAATAGCTTTAACAGTATCTATGTGACACAGAACGTATTACTAGCAAGTTTACCCAAAAGGAACTGCTGTTTATCCTAAGTTCTAAACCGTGTTATAGTGAGTATAGCAATATGGCCTGGGCTGATAGATTCAAGGGTATATTAATTCCCCGAAACAGAGGATATTCAGTATTATGTCTTACTTCCCCTAAACTAAATTAGAGGAAGGCAGACTGAAGATCAGAACAGAGAAGACAAATTTCACAAGCCATTTGGCAATCAATACTTCTACTTCCTGCACTGCGCAGCAGGTTGGACTAGATAAACCTGGAGGCATCTTCCAACTCTATGAAAAACAATATAGCATGGTTCTGGAAAAGTTAGCAGCACTTGTGTTATTATTTGAACAGGAGAAGCAGCACTGGTTCAAAACCAAAGGCCATCCAACACATGATTTGCACAAAGAAAGTTTTGCTTCATGTTCTACAAGGCTTTGGCCAAGGTGATTAAAAAAGTTAGTTACACAGCAAATGTATTAATGTTTATGCCCTGATAACCTCGGATTCAAAGATACATTCTCAGTTTCCTCTACAGCCACCAACCAACATTTGCATGCTCACTATCTAACTCATTACCATATTAGGCTATGAAGAGAGAAATTCTCCCACAATTCCCACTAGGTTCTTAGCCGGAACTTTTATTTTGCATATATTGCTTGGCTTTACTTGCTAGCCTCAATCAACCAAAAGATTTTTGTGGCGTGCCATCTAGACATGAAGCTGTGATCAGTCAGCAGCAGCTGTCAATGATTGTGACACTTTCCTAGTTTCCCATTCCTCTAGCAGTCATTTCCAATCCTGGGAAAGTTGTTTCCTAAAGACCTGGGAACCACATGGGGGGGGGGGATGAAGACTGTGGGTTCGGAAGCTTCAGCAGGAAAGAAATAAAACTGCCCTCTTCTACCAGTGCAGCTCCACTGATGGAAGAGGACAACTCGAGTAAGCTTGCCTCGTCCCTACTACAGAATCCGGTATGAAATAGCTGCCTTTCTTCCTTATGAAGCTTACAAGGCCACTTACAATGTTAATAAAATTATATAAAATTATTATATAGAAAAATAAAATCAAAATTCAAAATCACAACTTAGGGCAACTTTAAGCAAATACATCCCCAAATAAAGCCAACTGCTTCCTAAATATTGGAAGTGAGGGCGTGGGGTGTACATCTCTGTGGAGGTTCCACAATTATGGGGCTGCCACTGAGCTAATCTCTTGAGTACCCACCAAACAAGCTTTTTTGATTGGTGGGCCAGCCAGGAGCCTGTTCTTGTGATCTAAATTCCTGGGCAGAAACAAATGAGAGAAGATGGCCCTTCAGATACCCTGATCCCAGGTCATGTAGGGCTTTAAAGGACAACTCGGAACTGTGAATCGGGCCTCAGAGCAACTGCTGTAATATTAGGGTCACATGCTCCTTGCGGCTGGCACTGACCAGTAGTCTAGATGTAGTGTGCTGCACTAGATGCAGCTTCCAAACACTCTTCAAGAGTAGTCCAAAGTACAGCACACCACAACAGTCCACTCCAGATGTGACTAAGGCGTGGCTCACTGTAGCTACATCTGGCTGACCCAGGAACAGAAACAGCTGACACACCAGGCAAAACTTGGCCAAAGCACTTCAGACTACCACAGCCACCTGCTTTTCAAAGGTGACTGCTGTGTTGAGTAGCACTCCTAAGCTTCCAGCCTGGCTATTCAAGAGAAGTACAACCCCATCCAAGGCAGAAGAGGCCTGAAGCCCATCCAGACCACTACTGGCTGCAGGCACTAGCTCAGAATATTAACATCATCCTCGGAATATGGTGGAAAAGAGAGTTCAAGCTGGGTGCCATACTGGCAATAGCAGCCCAAACCTCCTGATGATATCTCCCAGCAGCTTCATATAGATATCAGATAGTATATTACATTAATCTATGTGAGTGCTGAGAATCAATAATAGGATTGGAAATGAATGCTGGGGATGGAAAGAGGGAGATCCTTGGTCTTAATACTTTAAGAGCTGAAGAAAAATATCTGAAGTGTATACAGCATCTGTAGTATGTTGAGTTCCTATGGTTTCCATCAGAGATGAGAACTGCATGAACAGTCACACTTATACTATAGTGTAGAAACCCAGAACATCTCTCTGTTCCTAGAATTAGTGGATGATAATGGTAGACAAAGAAAAAAGGGGAGGGAGGAAAATACAGCAAATGGCTATGAAATAGTCCCTAATTAATCAAAAAGATTCATGTTGGACTAGACTTCATCTGGTTTTACCTTGTCAAGCAATTCTTCTAATCTTTATTTGCAGTTTTATTCATTCCAAAAACTGTCCTTAAAAACGGTTTAAAGCACCGTTCATAATAAATGTAGTTCTGAAATGTATCCAAAGCAAGACATTCAAAAAGAGGTCTTAGACACACAAACCTGAGTCTGTAGACAACCATTAAGACAACTAGTAAGTTACAAAGAAAATACCTGAGCACAAAACCACTGCCCACATCCACACATTTTAGCTCCTTATGCTTTCTGTCTGTGGGTCACTATATCCGGATCCTAGGCTGGTTTTTTCTGTCCCAGACACTCATCTTTTAGCACATAGCAATACCTGGGTGGGTAAATATCTTTGAATACAATTCAATAACTTTTCACGTGGTTATAAACCACCTGCAGCATCCTACTTACACAGCCATGATTCTAAAACCTGAAAGAAATTTATTCAAGGGAAAATACCTGAGCTACTAAAAAAATTCCAAATTAAGAAACAGAAATGGGGGGAACATATCTCATAGGATTTAAGTTTTCCTGCTACAAAGTTAATTCATGAGGACTGTTCTTTTGTCACTCCTGTGACAAAAATTATCACATACCAAAGACCTAAGCCCCTTTATCTGTTTATAAAACTTCTACAAACTGTGCTTCTCTCATCTTTTTCGAATACTTTTGCAATTAGAAAATTAAAAAAAATCATAGTGGTAGTTATGACCCATTAGTGCTTTCACCTATTGCCAGGTTTAAGCAGCAATGCCTACACCTAGATGGGGTGATAAAGTTTGGCTACAAACATGTGTGCCATTTCCATTTCTTTTACCTTGACAATTTTTAATGCATGTACCAGGAAGCTTCACGGCTAACCTACAATTAACAGCACTGACAGCCATACTCACCTTACATGAGCCAATGAATTAATTTTACTTCTTGATTTTATTATTAACTGTAAAAGGAAACTTGGAAAAGTAAAAAGAATGATCACCACAGGACAGAATACCAGCATAGGTCTTTTTCCTGTTATGTTTAAAGTCAACAGAAGCACAGAATTTCCTTAAATAAAAGTGCCTCTATCCCAATAAAGATTCAAAATGCTACACAGCCATAGAAGCAGGGCTTTCACACAGCCTTACCATGGTGAGCTGGCTGGAACCTGAAATGGACTGCTCCTCTCTGACAGCTGATGCCTTGTTTTGCTCTGTTGTGAAATTTTCATCTGCTCCATTTTTGAAGTGGTTTGGCAGGGAGATCTTTGGTTCCAACCAGCTTATTGTTGTCCCTGAGGCAAAAGAGTGCTTGCGCTGAAACTTGCTCATATTCAAGGAGGTCAGTTTGTTCACTTTTAAAAGATGACTGTCATTAAGTGGCTTCCCACCCCTCCCCCCCACAACAAAAAGCGACTAAACTTGCTCAGCAGCAACAAAAAGAGGATAGTGCGGGAAAACAACACCTTTGCCTGATCATTAGAATGAGGCCTGTGATTGGGCAGTGGTGACATACACCACCTTGTGCTTTAGGAGAAGGAGATGGTGTTATGAAAGGTGTAATTAGACACCAAATAAAGAACTCAATAAGACTGGATGGTTACGTAATCCTCTCAGACAGGTTGCTGCACCTACATTTAGCAACAGCACTGAGCAGTCAAAGTGTGTGTGGGGGGGGGGGCGGGACACCCCCACAAATCCCATTAGGGGTTCTAGGAGCAATGAGATTTTGCTGGGGAGGAAGAAACAAAGTATGAGTTTTTGCCCAGCTAAAAATATGGTGTCTACCAGCTAAATAAAGAGCTGCTTGAAAATAAGAGGCGGCCGCGGTTGGAAAACAGTCATGCATTCATTTAATGATTCAAGTGTCTCTAGTTACCCCCCCCCCCACTCGTTTATCAGAATGGATACAATTCCTCATCAATAATGAAAATGTTCCATTCTATCCTGGAAGGCTAGTGTGTGTAGTCTCTAATAAAACCCAATTAAAAGACACACACATGCAAGCTTGAATAAAGGAACAGCCAGGCTGGAACATAAACATTCCTGATAACTTGGCATCTTCTGCCTAGAAGACGACATTCTAAGTGTAGCTATTAGGCTCTCCAAGGAACTCCAAGAACTTCAAACAGAAGTTCTCCATGGGCTTTCCTTGCTTAATGCTGAAGTGCAGGCTACCTCCACAGTGAGAATATAAAAACCTTAGAGCATTTAAACGGCATTTAAATACTTTTTCCTATTCCACACATTAATTACTTGCCATTTCAGTATACTGCATGAAAATCAGAAGATAATACATTAAGGTTCTTATATGCTTTTGGGCATTGAAACAATGGTGTGCAAATGGGCCAGTATATTTTTTGCTTGTGTCCAATTGGCCCCTCACGCATACCCACCAGACAAAGAAATCTCATCCAGAAAATCCTGTTACTTTAGATAAGTAATGAAATTCTAGCATAATGTAGTGGGTAGCCTCATCTTGCTTAGAGCAAATCAGCCTTACAAAGGGTCTTTTAAAATATAATGTTGTCCTGAGTACCTGAGAAACCAACTCTCTACCTATGACCCCCAGAGAGCACTACGCTCTGCTACCATCAACAAGCTGGTGATCCGTGGTCCCAGGGAAGCTCGTCTGTCCTCAACCAGAGCCAGGGCTTTCTCAATCTTGGCCCCAACTTGATGGAATGAGCTCCCAGATGACATCAGGGCCCTGCCGGAGCTAAACAATTCCGCAGAGCCTGCAAAAGGGAGCTCTTCAACCAGGCTTTTGGTCAAGACAAGTGAACCCATAATAGACCAAAAGCCCCTCCCACCATCAACTGCACCTGCAGAAGAAATATCCTCATATAGTACAATACAATTACAATGTCCATTGTTGAATGTTAAATTGTTACCTATTCAATTTATGATATAAGTTTCTGACTTTTGATATGTTGAAAATGTTATATATATATATATTTAAATGTTACATATTCATATCAGGTTTTGTTATATTGTATTGTACTATGGAAATTTCAGTGTAAACTGCCCTGAGCCAAAAGGGAGGGCGGTATAGAAATATAATATAATAAATTAAATAAAATGCTTACCTGGCACAAAATCTACTTTCCGGAAACATATGAGAGCTGATATAAATCAGAGCTATTCAGAAAGTATAGTGAAATCTTTGTTCTGGCAGTCTTGAGGAATGGGAATTACTGGTCAATCTCATGTGCTGTGGATACTCAAGCTTATTGCTCTACCCTGCCTCCAACCCAGGGGAATCTATAGCAACCAGACCTCCATGCAATGGGAACATCATAGAGAGAGTCCCCCATGCCTGTTGTGACTCTTCCCCCAGAACCACCAATGAGCCAGCTGCCTGAGAGCCCTCCAGCACAGCAGGCTCCCAATAGCTCAAGGAAGGCTGAGAGGGAAGAAGGCCCCAGAGGATAACATGACCTGGTGGGCACTGCATATCAGGAGCTCAGTAATGGTTGGAGGCCCCAAGCTAGCTGGCGAGGCAGGAGTGAGGCAAGTGGGCACTCAACAATGCAGAGATATGATGCTTGAGGAGGGAGGTGTTTGCTCTCAGTGCGATGCCAGTTAGCAAAGCATTCTGGATAAATCAAATGTTAAACAAAGCTTTTACTGTATTTTAAATTATTTTTTAACAGGCAACAATTCCCTCTGATCATTTATTTCAAAGTTATTTTTTAGCTTTTGGCATCTTAATATTAAAATTTTCACATCTTGTCATGATTCTTTTATTCAAAGAGACCAACAAGAACAGTTTCCAGATATTTAGCCGTTTTCAAGTGCCTTTCCTGAGTGGTTGTGTCCTAAATTCAAAAAGTACAATCAGTATCAATATTCCATCAATTACCTTATTTGAACAATAATCAGAAAATGGTTGCAAACACACATACCTCCTGTTATAATAGTATTCCTAACAGTAACACTGGTCAATGTGGAAAATAATTCCTACACTTCTACCTAGAAGAGTAACAAAATATATAATGAATCATCATCTAACACAAATGAATTTTAAATATAAACTGTTACTAACTATTCTTACCTTATACAAAGTGCCTCCAGGAGGAGCCATAGCATAGCAGAGTTGGTTAGTAAAAGGGAATTTATATCAGAGGCTTCTCCAGTTGAATTACTGCCTGGAAATCACATGTACGGCTAATGTAGTGGCTGCAAATACTTACTGCCTATTGATGAATTTACAGACCCGGTTAATGGGTGATCCATTAGAATTAGGCAATTCATAAATTGTTTGAGCAAAAATGTAATATATGCCATACAATGTCCATGTTTGAAGCTGTATATTGGAATTAGTTCTCGACCCTTGAGGACCCGTATCCAGGAACACCAGTTCAAATTAAGAAACCTTCTAGCAGATGCACCTATGATGAGCCACTTCACAGAGATGGGACACATACCTGAGAGTCTACAATTTTTTGGACTTGAACAGATACACCAATGTAGTCATCATAAAATGGACATGTACAAATTATTAACACAACGTGAATACTATTACATTTATTTACTGGATACTGTTAGCACTAGTGGTTTGAATACATCTTTGGGTAATGTCCTGCTTTCTGTAAGTGTTTGCATTATAACAAGCTTTACTACTACCATGTACCTTTAAGACCACACCTGTGTGTGACTGAGCACTGACTAGAGAATAGTTTATATGCTGTAAGGAACAGATAGCCTTTGGGAACGCTTTGCTTTAGATGTTCCGCGAAACCTGGGAGCCAGTGGCCCATTAGTATTATTAAATATATATAACATAAGGTAAGAGTAGTTAGTAACAGAGTATATTTAAAATTCATTTTTGTTAGATGATTATTCATTATATATTTTGTTACTCTTCTAGGTAAAAGTGTAGGAATTATTTTCCACATTGACCAGTGTTACTGTTAGGAATACTATTATAACAGGAGGTATGTGTGTTTGCAACCATTTTCTGATTATTGTTCCAATATCTAGAAACTGTTTTGGTTGGTCTCTTTGTACAACAATAAATCTTGTAACATTGATTTTACAATGTAGCCTTGGATAGGTTTGTCTGTTAGTACTCAATATTAGAACCATCCTCATTTCGTGTTGTAAGTTACAGGATTAAGCCATGTACATATTGAGAAAAAATTGCCAAATAAGAAACTAACAAAAAGATTAAGACTCTTGCTCCCTGGACTTAGTAAAGTTGTTATGTACCATTCAGTTTTAACATAGGTTTCTGCAAGGGACAAAATATATACATTGATGTACTCTTTGGAAAAACAGATCCATGCCAAAGCCAAAATTAAACAGCAGTGATTGCTATCGAAACCAAACACATTTTAATGTAATTTCCATCATGAAGGCAGCCTCCACTGAAGAAGATAAATTAGAGCTAGACTTGTCAATAAATATTGAATACACTGATCCAACTGCTTTACTTTTCTGGTAGAGGAAAGCAAAAGAACTATCACCCACCACTAGTTAAGGACCTCTTCTGCTGCGACGCATGCTGTATCTGGAGAATGTGGAAGCAATCGTTTAAGCAGTTCATTGTTGCCATAGAAGTTGCCTTGAGCATCAACAGGTCTTGGTCTAAGGAAGAAAGGTGACCAGAGGCAGGAAGGCCTTCTATACTTCTTATCAAGTCTCTCTGTTGTCCTTCAGCTTGAGACATCATCTAACAAGCAAACAAAACGTGAACGTCAGACAAAACGTCACACCCAGATTCCTGGATGATCTCATCCTTCAGTTGGATTCTCATTTAGCTCAAACTCTTTGTTTTCTAAAAGCCACTCTTTGTAACATTGTGGAAGGAGTACCCCTGGTTATTTATCCAAGGCCTGCAATTACACAAACACTTCTCAAGCACCCAAAGCATGCTGAATATTAAATAAAATAGATTTTTTTATTGTAGTGGATCTCAATTTGGTAGGATCAAAGAACTAGATTTTTATTGCTTGTCCGGAGGGTTGTACAACTCACTGGACTAGAATCCCTTGTTCTCTGCTGATCCCCAGTTCAGGGCACCTTCCAAACACTATGCAATGGAAAGAACTGGCTGCCCAATCCTATTCAAAAGAAAATAAAGAGAAACTGTATGCAGTTTGATGCACAGTAACAATGCACCAAGGTATTTTATCCCAATACCAAAAACAATTCAGGCAAGTCTGCCTTCAACACATCCATTTATTTTAGATGTTTTAGGAATCTATATGGCTGTACTTATATATTTAACATAATTCAAAACCTAAATTTGCTAAAGAATTCTGCAATTTGTAGCTTTATGAACCACCCCCTCAGGCCTCCTGCATGAAATACCCTCCCCCCTCCTTGTGCTTTGGCTGCATGTGGGGGAGTGGGGAATCAAATCCGGCTCACCAGATTAGATGATGGTACTCCTAACCACTACACCAAGCTAGCTACACCAATTAAATATTGAAAGGTAAGAGAGTAGAAATTCAAGGAAGAGAAGAGTGAAGGAATGTGTGCACTTGAGGGGAAAGGAAGGAAACAACACCGAAGGATACTTGCAGTATCAACGTTATTTCCACTATCAGTCGTGGTTCAAGAAATGCTGTCTGTATCAGGTCTTCATATGACTCTTTGCTTAGGGCTATAAAATGGTACAAGTTTTGCCAACACAAATTATAGTATAGTTAGTTAAACTTCCGTATGTAGAAAGGCTTTAAGATGTTGTACGTTCTAGTTACCTGCTCTCTTAAGGGAGATGTATTTTGTGCCATTTTACCTCTTTTTACTTCAGAAGCAAATATTATAAATGGTCTTCCATAGTCTGCCCTAATTACTGAACTACTCATTTAAAAGACATTGCAAAGCGACACCTGCCTAGCGTAAGCCAATACTACATGATGTAAAAAAGATACAGGTCATCTCAGGGCTGGCCAACACAGATTTGTCAAGACCCTGAAGCAAGTCTGAGTTCTGTTCATCAGATCATCACAAAAATTTTCCAGAGTAGGTCTTGGAAAAGCAGGGAATAGTACAAAAGGAAGAAACCAACAGGGGAAAGATGAAAGCAAATTCCTTTGTCTTGCCAATTTAAAGAGTTTCACTTGAAACTGAAAACCATGTCAACAGCAGGGGTGAAAGCTTATGTGAGCCCATGGCTGTCTCATTCCATTTGCACCAGTTGAAGAAAGGGAACAGCACAGTTGTTAATACAGGGCTGATAATAATGCATACTATGAGCTTAGTTTTGCTGTCATTTATTACTAGTGCTTTTGGAAATTTCACATGTCAAGGATCAGGGGCACAAGGGAAAGTTTATAAAGGTAATAAAACTATTTTATCAATGTCTTTATATCAGATGGACGGGAGAGAGCTTGTGAGATGGTTAATCTCATCCGGGGTAGAATTCAAAGGCAAAATAACTTGTGAAAATGGTATTAACTTTCAGGTAGTATAAGGAGACCATGCTTCAGATGTGAACCATTCTTTCAAAACAAAATGAAGTCTCCAAAAGCTTTGATTTATACTGACCTCTCTTACTTCAGCTAAATGATCTGGCTGCAGAATAGGAATTTTCTTCCCGCCTGGCAATTTGTGATGACCAACATTAAAAAAGGAAGCTGCATTTTGGCTGGGCCTTCTCTGCACTCCTGGAGAGCCACTTCCTTGAGATGCAAGAGAGAAGCTGCGAGATTTCAGAGGAGGATTGTTCTGGTGAACAAACAAACTGATTAGGAAATGCCAGGACAACATTTCTTCAACCCTTACCCACTTCTTTCATCCCCGCACACATTAATTTACCATTAGAGAACACAACCAAGCTTTCAGAAAAACAATTGTTACGTTATTAATTTATTCAAGTCTTGCCCAAACGTTAAACATTCTTCTGGCTACAATGTAAGCAGCCATCAAGGCCGATCCCCTCTCCCTCACTATTCAAGGAAAATATACTGTTCTCTATTGTGTTTATTTTTCCTGTAATAAAAACTAGCTGGCTGGCTTTTCCAATAGCATGGAAAACAGAGAAGACAGACCAGTTCCCAGAAGTGTTCTGAAAACACAAAGCCTTACAAAATTTACAATAGTTTTGGTCTAGGATTAACACTAGGTCATGCCAGCACTACTTGAAGCCACCTTCCATGTGTGCACAAGCTGAAGACACGTGAAACAACACATGGGCTGTTTTTTGCAAGCTGCAGCTATAATAGTCATTCCGACTGTTCCATCAGGCCTAGAGGTAGAGGCTAGAAGTAACATCTAATTCCACTGGCCTCTCTGCCAAACCCCACCAAGCTGAGATATTATACTTCAGATCAAATGATCCCCTCCCTCCCAACCCCATACAGAGAATGTTACAATTGACTTTCATATTTAATAATAATTATTGTTTAATTTATGATTACAAGGCATAATATTTTAATATGCATGCTTTAATATTATTGTTTTAATCTGAACTAATTTTAACTTTTATACGGCGATTGTGCCGAATTATAAAATGTAATACACCCTGAATTCCCAAAGATAGGGTGGACTATAAATTCAATCAATCAATTAATCTTTGTGTTCTGCATTTCCTGGCTAGTTCAGGGTGGATCACATCAGATTTAAAAACAATATCAAACTAATAAATTATATATACAACATAAGTTAAACATTAAATCAAAATTATAAATTTAGTTTTTTAAATAATTTAAAAGCCACCTCCTTTGCACAAATTAGAATCTTACTGAGGGGGGCTGTTCAGTACTTGGAGGGTTTAGTTAATTGGATAGGATTTCAGGCGGGGGGGGGCAGCATCTTCTTGATATTATTTCCTGGCTTCAGCCATAGGTCTGGACAAAACAGCTCTGTCTTACTCCCCCATGGGCTCCTCCCACCCTCCCATCAGGTGACCAGCACACCAGACAGATGGCCAGACTCTCCACTGTGGTGCTTTCACAGAAACATGCCAGCTGTCCTTACATTCCCTTTCTCTTCTGAAAGTTCAATTGAAACAGTAACATTTTTGACCACTGTGCTTCATAAGCAAATGGATTTTTTGTTCAAAACAAGCTGAATGCATTGTAAACTAGATAATCTTACTTTTTTCACAAAAACTAGACAGATTAAGTCTCCATTAGAAGTAAACTGCAAAGAGGAACTCAACCTCAGAAAGCAGCAACTGTTTCTTGGAGCAAGTTAACTAAAGAAGTGTAGAAAAGCTCTTTCTCTGGATGCTTTCAAAAATATCTATTTGGCAAGTTATTTCAGTTTACTGAACCTTGGACAGTCTGGGAGATTACTTTCGGCAGTATATTAAAGGATCCAGCAACTCAACTATAACAACAAATCCCGCCTCCATTTTCAGCATCTTTGAACAGCCCCGTGGCGCGGAGCGCCACGGACTGTATAAAGGAGTAAGGGCACTGTGGGAGGAGCTAGGGCAGGCCCTGTCCGGGATAAAAACTCGGAGGGGCCAATCAGGAGCCGCAAAGCGGCTCCTGATTGGCCCCTCCAAGTGTCCATCCCGGCCCAAGCAGGCAATGGGGAGCCGCGCAAAGCGCGGCTCCCCATTCCCTGCTTCACTGGCAAGGGAGCACCCGCCAGCCGCGCATAGCATGGCTGGCGGGTGCTCCCTGCCCGGCGGCCTGACGACTCGGGAGGCGCTTCGCGCCTCCCGAGCCGTCAGGCCGCTGGCAAGGCGTGCTCCCTGTCCGGCGGCCTGATGCGGCTGCCGGGGACTCCCGTCCGTTCTTGCGACGGACCTCGCAAAATGGCCGCCGCCGCCAGCCAGCAGCCGCCGACGACACCCAGCCGCCGCCGAAAACGGCCGAAAATGGACGCCGCCGCCAGCCAGCCGCCGCCTCCCAGCCGCCGCCTGCGAGCCAGCCGCCCAAAATGGCCGCCGCCGCCGCCAGCGAGCCGCCACCGCCACCCCAGCCGAGCCGCTACCGCCGCTACCGCCGTGACTGCCCCGCTGCCGCCCATCAATACAGGTAGGCCGTTTCCCCGCAGCCCCGGCCCCACTGTACCCTTATGCCGGCCGGAGGGGGGAGGAGGATCAAGACTGCTGCGGCCCCACAGCTGCGGAAGCCTTTGGGAGTCGGGGGCAGGAGGCCGCGCCCATCTAGCGCCCATTTTATTCCAGATTAAAATGGGCTTTAGATCTAGTTACATATAAAACAAAGTTTTTAAAACACTGTTGAACTTGGCTTAGTTGTTATCTTTTCATATCCATTTGTTTCAACAATTTCAAGCTATGCAGGTGATGAATGGTTTAAAGCACTATAGCTGTGTAACTAAGTATGTTCAACAGACTATGCTGAAGGGAGAACCATACCTTTCCAATTGCTTCAGTGTGGTGCTGTGTACATATCTGGAGCCTGCTCACCCAATGCTGTCGTTCTTTAGCATCAGCAGCTGAGAAGAGACAAACAAAAAGTGCTTCTTACCTAGCTTCCTCAAGAAGAAGCAGAAAAAGCCCATCCCCCTCAATAGCCCCCTCAGGCTCGACTGGATTAACCTGGCTCCATGGGGCTTATGGGATCAATCTTTATACCTTCCATATCACCAAGGTGGAATGAGAATCACCTTGGCTTCCATCTCCACCTCTTATAAAGAAGATGGAGTAAGATAGATAAAAAGAACGGAACAGTATTTCTGTTGACCCCTGGATATATTTTCCTTTCTCTGAAGTGGCAGAGATATAAGATGGTTCTTCCCAAATAGCTTTTGTTATCTCAAAAATTCCTTCTAGAAGAGGAAACCCTACAGTCCTTGGTGTTGGGTTTGTCTAAGCAGAGAGACCTTTTCCCCATAAAGCCACTTTTAGTTGAAGGCACAGTTGCCTCTGGCTACTGGAATTAACAGCTAGCAGATTTTACATGCTGACACAAACTGATACATTGTGAATCTTATTCAAACAGCAAACAAACTGAGTGATCCTCTGTCCTTCTCATCTTCATTGAACACAAAGCATTTTTTCTACTTCTTTTTGAGGAACCTAGGTAAGAGGTATTCTACTCAACCGGTGGCAAAGAGATAACTGAGGAACAGAATGGAGCCCCTCCCTGGAGCACATGACTGTTGGGTGGGAAAACAGCTCCAACAGCTCCAACAGCTCCAGCTGGAGGGGGCTTCTCCTGTTCAGTTACTAGGTATCTAAAAAATCTTCTAGTGGCTGGCCTGCACAGTACCCCATCTGGGACAGCACAGGACAACAACGATGAAAAAGAGCTTTTTCGCTGCTGTATTTGTTCATCTTTCATTACCAAGCAAGGAGCTCAAGACAAGATGTTTCAACAGGGACAAAACAAGAGTCTTTCCATGACTACATCTCAAATTATTGTAATCTAGATTTTCAACATGTGCTCCCTTATCTTTAACCACTGATTAACCGCTGCGGAGCTGATTAAATAAAAGGGTAAGGCCAACTGGGGAAGAGTTAGGGCAGGCCGTGTCTGGGATAAAAACTCAGAGGGGCCAATCAGGAGCTTCTCCGAGTGTCCATCCAGGGCCAGCCAGCCAATGGGGAGCAGCGCCAGGCGCGGCTCCCCATTAGCTGCTTGGCCCAGCATTGCCTGCCCTGGCCGAGGACTTGCCGAGCAGACTGAACACCCAGCCCGCGCGGTAAGTCCTCCAGCCTGCCCTGTCCTCCACCTCGGGAAAGGAGCAGGGACGCCGCCCCAGGTCCCTGCTTCCCAAGCCTTCAGGGTGGGGCTCCCACCGGCCTTCTCTGGGCGCCGGGACCAGCCTTGCCGTGCCGAACCTGCTCCCGGGCCCAGAGAAGGCTTCAAAAGCTGGCCTTCTCTGCGCCCCGGGAGGAGGCTCGCCACGGGGCGCAGAGAAGGCTTCAAAAGACTTCAGAGTGGGTGGGTGCCCGGCCGCATCCCTTATCCCACCTCCGGAACCAGCCTTGCCGCAACGAGGCTGCTCTCGGGGACAGGAGAATGCCCCGGGACGGTGCCAGGACACCCCAGGTCGCCCACCACTACCCGCGCCATCCCCCCCCCCCCGGGAAACCTTCGCCCTCCAAAGGCTTCCCCGGGGACGGGGGCCTAGTGCCCATTTTATTTAGATATCTTAGCCTCTTTTTTAAAAAAATTAAGTACTCTACAAATCAAATGATACACATAGAAACAGCATCTTGTTCCAATTCTGACACAGCAGCTTTTCCCCTGTAAGCAGGATACAACACACAACAAACTGCTCAAAGGCAGGACTACACCCTAGTGGGGAAAATCATACTGCAGCACAGAAGCTATAAGGATCTACCTCTCAGCTTGTATTGTTCTCCACTGGCAGCATTCACTGTGAAAGTATGAGAGTCTTCATCACTAGGTGATATCACAGCTCCAGCCAGCTGCAAGGTCCCTCTAGGCTTCTGGTTTCGGCATTGTTCATTCACAAAATATTCCAGGAGGCCAGCTTCATTGTTTAAGACAAAATACCTACATTTGTGAGGAAAGTGCTATTTTAAGAGCCTTCAAGTGTTTACAAACATCTAAATGTATATCCAGAAAATCCATGTTTATGAGGGAGAAGATTACATACATGTGTGTGTGAGAGAGAAATTTGATTAAAGTCCAAAAATGAATTGTAAACAAAGATTGCAAGGCGATGTCCTGAAATGAAAGACAAGCAAGCCAACTGAGGAAGAGGCACACTGTACATGCAAACAAGGACATTCTGCAGATGCTCAAAAGCACTTTATGGGCATTTAACAATTCTGTTTACTCCTTGGACTTCACACATTCTCAGAGGTGCTTAGCCCTTTATGCCTCCTACCATCCAGACCCAACCTAAACATTGAACAGAAACATATCACATAATCTGCTCAGCTTTATGTTCCCCCTAATCTCCTTTTCCTTCTTGGTAGACCTGCTTCTAGGAAGGAACTGAACTTGAGAATGTTTCAATAGTTTCTCCTACTTTGGAAGTTTTAAGCAGAGACTAGATAGCCACCTGACGAAAATGCTAATCCTGTGAAATTAGGCAGATTTGGAGTGGGCACGCAGAAGAGATTGTGTTAGTGCTTGGCTCTTGTGGTCCTTTCTTGCATTCTCAGGGCCAAAGTGGCCAATTGCCACTTCGTTGTCTGGAGATGAATTTTTTCCAGGCCAGACTGGCCAGGGATTTTGCGTTTGGGGGGGGGGGGGGGGGCATCATCTGGGCATGGAACTGGGGTCAATGTGGGTGGGCAGGTAGTTGTGAGTTTCCAGCATTTCGCAGAAGGTTGGTCTAGATCAGTGGTCCCCCAGTGGTCTAGATCAGTGGTCCCCCAGTGGTACCTTTTTATCACTGGGGACTGGTCAATGCTTGACAATTGTACTGAGGCCGGGGGGGGTAGTCTACTCTCAACCACTGTCCTAACGCTCTCTGACTCTGGTCACATTTAAACATCCCTTCAAAATAAGATACAGATACACCACAAAAACGAACATAAAGAACATTTTATTTTAATGAAAATTTTAACAACAAATCAAAATGGGAGCCCTGAGCTTGTTTCTCTGCAACGAGACAGTCCCATCTGGGAGTGATGGGAGACAATGACGCCCAAAGTGTGTTGCTTATGTCCAGTCTACTCCATTGTTTTCTTTTGGTTGCTGTCACTGCAGAATACCACCGCTTCACACAGAAAGGATGTTGGCGGCAGAGTGGCAGGGCAGCCCCCAAGGCAGCAGCCGTGGAGGAGGACAAGGAGGAACCACAGACCAGTACCGACTGATCCACAGACTGGTACCGGTCTGCAGACCAGGGGTTGGGGACTGCTGGTCTAGAAATACCTTCCTACTCTATGATTTATGATTCTATACTTCCTGAAGTCTTCCTGTGTAATTGCTCTAATAAATAAATGCTTAATCGCTTGTCTTTTTCTAAAAACAAATAAACCTGAATTGACATTTAACCAGTCACAAATCTGTAAACATATATTTGCAGCATGTGTTAAAATATACTTGATATGCTACGACCTTGTCAAGTTCCATTTGTTTTGTTTTGTTTTGTTTTTTGCAAAGCTTTATACAACCAAGCATCCAAATGATGCTATAAATTAGATTAACCAAGCACATTCCAAAAGTACCAGACAGGTTCCAAACACGGACAAATTGCTGAAATAGTAGGATCAGCAGTTTCCACAGTTTCTTCTCCTCAGTGGGAGCCCTTTACTCCGCATCCTATGCTATTCCCCAATGCTTTCAGCTCTTATGCTATTCCCTAGTGCTTTCCAGCTCTTGAGAAGAGCTTGGCAGAGAGCACAGGAGGTAGGGCAGGAAAGGGGCATCAAGAGCACCACATTCCATGAGCAAAATGCTGTTCACAGATCTCTGGAGCTCACCAACTACAGCGTGTTCCTATCTGACCAGGCTGCTGGTAGTTGATGTGTTAAGCCAATTAGATTTTTGAATACTTTGTGTTTTGCTACAATTTTATTCTTTATCTATGTTTCTTGTTTCTCCACTCTTCAAAAAATATTACTATCATATACATAACGAGTGATTCATACTTTCAATGACAAAAACTCCTATTAGTGGAGTCTCCTCTTCCCCAGAGCCAGCTGCTGCTCTTGATCAGGATTCCGCACCTCCCCCTCCCTTCAGGCCTGCTGTGAAGGAAGGCAAGGACATGGTGTGGGTATGGGCATGCTTTCCTTTTGAGGGGTGAAAGCTTTCCCATTCTGCCTAACTGCTGGCTGACAGAGAGGCCATAGAGAAAAGCCCCCTCTTACTTAAAATACTACTGTGGCAGGTCTCGCTGCTGGAGGGAAGACACAGCCAAGTAATGCATGTCTCTTCTCTGCAACTCTCTGAACATATGAGGCCTACTGCACAAGGTTGTTGTGCAGATAAAATTGGATGCTATTGTGGAGGTTCTTTTGCCTCCTGTTTCATCTGCACAACAACCCCATGCAGTAGGTCTCAAGTGTTTCATCTCCACAACAATCTGCGTGGGAGGCCTTAAATGCTTCTTCTGCACAACCCTGTCCGCCCTCCAAAGCAGCTATTTCTGCCTGGGAAGCTGATCTTTATAGTCTACAGATGAGCTGTTATTCTAGGAGCTCCCCAGGTCCCACCTGAGGGTTGGCTACCCCTGGTTTGGAAATATTCCTGGAGGTTTAGAGGTGGGACTTCAAAATCGTACAATGCCTCAGAGTCCAACCACCAAAACAGCCATTTTCACCTGGGAAGCTCATCTTTATAATCTGGAGAAGAGCTATAATTCCAGGAGCTCTCCAGGCTTGAGTTGGAAATATTCCTGGAGGTTTGGAGGAGGGTCTTAAAGTGGTACAGTGCCTTAGAGTGCAATGCAGCCATTTTTGCCTGCAGATCTGATTATTATAATCTACAGATGAGCATGGTAGAGGCTTGCAGGCTGAGGTTGGAGTGGCGTAGTGCAGGTGTGTCCTGCCTGGGCAATGGGCTTTTACCAGGCCCTTACCAGCAACTGTTTGCATTTTGAGGCACAAACAGATAGACAGACCAGCATGAGCCCTGTGAGTCTGGAAAGCACAGGAAGATCTAAATAAAGAATATTTACAGGCTGAAACTATAAATGGTTAACAAGTAAACAGCTGGAGAGACATAGGAACTGAAGTGACTTTTCTCAAGCTTGGCCTGGTAAATAAAAATCAGTATTAGCCAAGAAGGTCCTATGAAATCAAAGGCATAAGTGGCTCAAAATTTCAATAGGAGTTAGCTTTACAAGGTTGACAGTAAGACTTTGGGGGGAACTAGGTGATCCACTTTTATTAGGCAAATACTTGGCCTTACAGACAACATAGTACCTCTTGACCTATTTCAGGTCAAGAAAACATTGCAGAGAGGAGTTAAGGTTGCCAGATTGGTATAGATTGGTATAGATTCATGTTCTACCTAGGTGTGAATAATACTGACTAGGGTCTAGACTGCTGTGCACAGAAAGACCTCCTCTTAGGGGTGACAGCTTCCAAGTGAGACACTAAACCCACACCAAACCATGTGCTAGCCCCCGTTGCATTACAATATGCAACGGGCTTTACTAGTAGTGAAAACACAAAATCAGAACAGTTAAATCTGTTTAACCAGCTCTAGCCACTGGGACCAGATGAATGTGAGCAAGAAAGCAAACAACTGTGTTTTAGCCTATGGAAGTCCACATACATAAATATCATCAGTGATAAAAGTCACCATTTCCCATTATTAAAAGATGTAATTGCACTATTCTGGCCATATCACTAAAGCCAGGCCAGTCAATGCTCTATCTGGAAGGTTTATTTTGTAGAATAAAGGTCCTGAAATGCTTAGTTAATACAGAACCCAAAGTGCATATTTGAGATAAATCATTCAATAATAAATTGGTAATTACCTTCAAGGCCATACGTGGTCAGGGCCCAGTGTACCTGAGGGATCGCCTCCCCACCTATGCCCACAAAAGAGCTCTGTGCTCCACTGTTACCAACCAGCTAAGGATCCCTGGCCCTAAAGAAGTCCGCCAGGTCTCGACCAGGGCCAGAGCATTCTCTGTTCTGGCCCCCACCTGGTGGAACGAGCTCCCGGAGGAGATCAGAGCCCTGATGGGGCTTAAACAGTTCTGCAGAGCCTGCAAAAAGGAGCTCTTCCGCCAGGCATTTGGTTGAGACCAGACAAAACCAACAGTGACTGAAGGGCACCTGCTCCCCCCTGCCCTCCCCTCTGAATTCCATTTGCATTGTTGCACTGTTGCATTGTTTATATTGTTTATACTGTTATATTGTTATATGGTTACAACTATGCGTTATTATTGTAAGGTTATTCACATGTTATAGACCAGTGGTCCCCAACCTGTGGGCCGCGGCCCGGCGCCGGGCCGCAGCTCCCTCTCCCCGCAGTAAAAAACTTCCCAGGCCGCAAGCTTGCGGCCCGGGAAGATTCTTACTGCGGGAGGGCGGGGAGAGAGAATCAGGGCCGGGCCGCACCCGTGCAGGCTGTGCCTGCGCGGCCCGATCCGCAGGCGTGGCTCGCGGGCGCGGGCCGATCCGCGAGTGCGGCTCACGGGCGTGGGCCGAAACATGGGCGTGGCACGCGAGGGCGCGGTCCCCGCGGGCGCGGCCCGATGCCCTGCCGGTCCCCAGCCTAATAAAGGTTTGGGACCACTGTTATAGACTGTTTCATGTATTGTTCTTTGTTCTTATGTAAACCGCCCTGAGCCTTCAGGGAGGGCGGTAAATAAACAAACAAACAAACAAACAAATAGTCTAGATCCGTGTACACAAAGTTTCAAGCTAAAATAGTGCAGGCAGTCAAGACAGAAGCATTTAGTTAAATCCACAAATGTTTAACAAGATGTGAAACACTGTTCCTTGAGCCTAGCATATCATACAATTAGAGCATTGAGGTGGAAAGGGAATTACAAAAATTAACTTAAGACAAAAAAAGAAATGCAAGAAAAAGTCTGTAGGACAGGAGGGGATCCCAATCTCAAACATGGTTGGCATCAAAATTTGGGGGTTGGAGGAAAGACTATAGGGAAAGAGGGAGTGGAGAGAGCTAGATAAGCAAACTAGGCTTGCTCAGAGCTTCATGAGACCTGTGAAATGTGCATCATTCAAGCATCAAAATTCCCCAGGTGCAGCACAAATATTTACCTCAAAGGATAGCTGAAATAGTTATAGTCTAGTACATAAATGCTGACTGTTGGCTCCGAATACTAATAGCAACCTTCAGCAGCGATCCACAGTACTGTGTAGGCAATATAAATCTAAAATCAAAACACGCTTTGTGACTGGACTTTGCTATAATTTGATTTTTCAAAATGACTTCAGAGTTGTGTTCTCTCCTGCACAACCTCTTTTTTTTTTTTGCAATATAAAGGTACAAAACTCCTGCTTGGGAGAAATTTACAGCTCACTTAACCAAGATATTGTACTAAAGTAAAGAGAGTACTGAGATAAAGCTTTTATCTGAAATGTTATTATTCTTTCCTAAAACTGGAGAAAGTTCGGCCTCTTACAGCATTTTAAGACAATTTTATACTTACAGAATTAATGCAGTTTAATTTAATTAGCTCACAAAACAGAATTAAAAAAAAGAATCAAACTTACCGGTATTGCCAGCCCGTGACAAGATTTGTATACTTCATTAAATAGCCAGAAATATTTTCCATATGATCACTGTGACAAAGGTAGGAACAGAGGCCGTCAGTCAAAGGAAAATAATGACAATTGAAACATTTCACATAGATGTTCTGTAATTTCATATTTCAAGGCTACGTCCACTTTCAATTACGTCCAACTTTATTTTTAGAAGCAGACTTTAAATTGTCAAAAATCACAAACGATGACTCTTAGAAACGGAGTGCTGCCCGCAAGTGCTCTCTCTCTCTCTCTCTCTCTCTGCTTGTCTTTGCAGTGCTGGTGGGGAACAGGAACACTTTAAATACATTTACTAGACTGCAGATTAACGGAAGCCACTTCCAACCTTACTGGTACAGGAAGCACCTTGGACCAGCAATCAAATTAACAGGCACCTCTTGGCTCATCTATAAAGCTTCACTGTAATGATTAAATTAACATACTTAATGGTTTCATTTTTCCTGGGGTCACTGTGAGGCTCCTGAACAATTTTTTATACTGCCAATGGGTATTAACATAAAAAGCAGGCTTAAACAAAATGGATATAAGGATACAAATCACCGGACAATAATCACTGAGTAAAAGGTCTTTTTCATCTGCCCCCCCCCCCCAAAAAAAACCACACAATTCTTGGAAGCTGCAGGAATGCATTCTAATTATTGTACTCATTACAAAATTGAATGCTTGGCTCAAACCCCAAGAGACTGAATCTAGAAGAGAGCTCCTGGTTTGTTTCCACATACAGTCTTGATGCTCAAGTCAAGAAATAATGCAGAGCCTTTATAGCATCTTCCTTTATATTGCTACCCAGCACACCTGGTTTTAAAATGTATAGTCAGCATTTCCTATCTTAATTCAGTTCATGATTCCTAGAACTGTAAATACAATTACTGAGATACATTTGCAGGTCTGTCCTGTGTTCCTTTGGAATCTACCCACATTTTGCAGTTCATCCCATCTCACCACCTCTGGTGCTATGTACATAAGACTTGTGATTAGCAGTTAATATACTATGACCAGGTGCTGAATTTAGTATCCAGAAGACTGCAAAAGCTTACTTGTCCATACATCAGATAGGTTTGGGAAGAGAACAGGAAAAAAAAGTGGAGCCATCAGTTCAATTAAGATGAGGCTGACACACATATCACATGCCATATTTACTAGTCTTCTACCTAATTCCCAATTACTGCAATAAAACAACAAAAGAGAGAACAAAGTAACCCAACCTGTATACACATACTAGGAAATTGATAGACTGGGCAGCAGAATATATTAAATATTAAAATGCAAATATTTCATTACCTCTGCACATACAACATTTTGAAACATTAACATATATCATGCACTAATCCAAAACATTCTGACATGTGGATAAATGCAAAAAAACAACAACAGAAAACCAAACGTGTTTCAATCTCTCTTGAGGTCTTCTTCAGTGGTCTAATATTTAAATACGCTCATGTGATGTAATAATGGGGACTATAAAATGGTAAACAAACTAAAATGCATTTAAATATATAATGAAGAGCATTATGCAATAAAAATATATTAACTGTGTATGTATGCATGTATGTATGTTTGTATGTAGGTATGAATGTATGTCTGGCATTCTGCAGGGCTTGCAAGATGGAATTCTTCCGCCAGGTCTGCGGTTGAGGCTGGACTTGGAAGATCTGACGCCCCCCCCTGGTGGTTGGGCAGATGAGTAGAAAGGAGAACTAGAGACCGATAGGTTCTCCACCAGCCAACCATCACTGTGTGTGGTGAATCGGCACTCTGAGTCCCCTTGGCACCAGATAACAGCTAGTTGGAACTGTCGCTGCCATGGGGGGGGGGTTAATTTTATTTTAATGGGGTAATTAATTGTATGTTTTATTGGGGTTTGATCTGTAACCTGCCGTGAGCTGGGAGCGGTGGAATATAATTAAATAAATAATAATATATGATATGTTTTATTGGTTGTAAACCACCATGAGCCAGCTTTGCTGGGAGTGGTTGTATTAAAATGAGATAGACAGATAGACAGACAGACAGACAGATATATGTATGTGTGTCTAAGTGTCTATGTGTATGAATACTTAGGGTGATGATTACTCACATAAATAAAGAGGCTCACACCACTTATAAAATGTATCCAAATATATCTTTTGGAGCCCCACAATTAACATATTTATTCTTCAAAGTGCCACCCTACAAATGTATCATAGAAAAACCATTCTGATGTGTGCGTACATCCATACATGCCAATTTGAACTGTTTCCTCACATATGGCAGTGACCCTGGAGGCCATATTAGCATCTGTAATTGTACTGCTTATATGTATTTCTGATGTCAGCAATAGAGAAGGATTTGTCAACTGAAAGAAAAAGAGCCATGAAAGACACAATAGCATGGATATTGCCTAGAACGTTCAAAGAGGAGAGCATTTTTGCAGATTCCCCTTCCCCATGGCAGATCCCTCCCCTCCAATGCTGCTCCTTGGAGATGGAGGTCACCCAGGAATAGTTTGGGATCAGAGGTTTCTCACAGGAGAGGGGAACCAGCAAAAAGCCCCCCTTGCACCCGTGCAATTTCTAAGCAGGATCCACACCACTAAGTGTACAAACAACAATTAATTTATTTCATTGCTCATATGACTACAGCGCTCTCTTGTGCTAACACAGCCTTTTAAGAGTTCAGCGTTAGGAACACCCTGGATTAACTACTTTTAAAAATGATTTCAGCGGGATGGCTTTTATACATTTCTGCTTTTCCCCAGAACGTGAGGAATACAGCATGATACTTGCCACTCCCTGAGCCCAACGAAGTCAGTAAAGCATTGCTTTCAGGGTGCAAATGAGGCCTCACGATCCTGGCCTGAAGAGTTCAAAAGCTTGTATGCCATCTTGTGTTATTTTCATTGGTTTTAATCAAAGGCATTATACGGCTCTTGTTTGGGGAATTTACTACATGTCAGCACACTGAATTTTTACTGTCATGCACAGATGACAGCAACCATCTATGTGAAGCTGTTGTGAAAGGGAAAGAACAGAACTCTGACATATTTCCACAGAAAAATGCCAACAGGGTGTTAAAGATGAGCCCCCAAATATCAACCTATGCAACTGCCAGATAAGGAATTATTTTAGCTGAACACTGTTCTCCTAGACTCCTGCTGAATCCTGTAGGTGGCCCAACAAAACTTGGTTTCTATAAATATAAAATAGTGGGTTGCATCTAATGACCTTGCCAAAACTCTTGGAGGAAATGTAATTTTAAAGAATTATAGAAAGGAGAATGATCACATATCATACACATCGGAGCACCCACATGCTTTCTGAGTACTGCTTCATATAGAACAAAGACTATCTTCTGAGTATTTCCAGAAGATAGTCCTTGTTCTATATGAAGTACAGAGCCTGTCCCTGATGCAATGCTTAAGTGAAGCTCTTACTAAATATAATGACCCATTTTTTTCCTGCTAGAAACTTATTATATCAATGCACCTGCTTTTAGAATTCCATACACAGGGCATGTGAATAACTGGAAGAGTATAAAGACATCAAAAACATTACTCATCTAACTGTAAGAACAGAGAAAGTCACCTTAGCATAAAGAAATGCATTTCCTAATGAACAGATTCTACAGTACCCTATGCCTGGCTCCCTTCTCTAATGTCCTTGCCGTTACTTGTAAAATATATGCCTTAGCCAATACCCCACGTTGTTATAGATCACTTTTCATTTTAGCTCCATCCATGCACACAATGTTCATTGAGAATATGCTGTGTGAATCCTGCCAATTGTCTAAGCCACATAAGGGGACACACATAGCGCAAACCAAGCAGTACTAAACATATTACTCCCAAATAATATTTGTTGTAGAAAGGAGAACAGGATGGATCAGTTATGACTGACCACCTTTGATTTTACAATCCAATAGTCATAGGGTGAGAGTTAGTTCAAGTTACTTCTGAAAGCCTACTTTTGGGACCAGTATAAAACATGATCTGAAAAGCAAGTTTTAGTTTGACTGCTGAGACTGAAGTTCATAATCTCTGGCTCAAAATAGCACATATATCAACTCAGTGCTGTTTGGTAACTTGCAATTGTTGTGACAGAGACGCTAATAACAAACTAGTTTTTCCTTCACTTAGCAGGGACATGTGCAATGAACTGATGTGCACATCCTAGCTACTGTATATGCACTAGTGTAATATTCAAATGCTCATGCTTTAATCCTAAAATGGTAGGAAAATGGTATTTACGTTACAGGCATTGGCAATGTATTCGGGACAACTGTGATTTTTTTCAGTGTCATCAAGTCCAGTAGAAGCTGGAAGCTTCCAAAAGCAGTAACATGAAAATTCAATTCCTCTGAAATTCAAAGCATTTATATTTTCTATAATCAGGTGACAACCGCATTAATTAATTTACTTTATTTACAGTCCAACTTCCTCCCCAGAACTCAGCAGATTACAAAATTTAGCAGTAAAAGTAACAGTATGTGTCACACTATAAATACTGTAATAAGACTGGATTACAAAGTTAGAAAACAATGCAATAAAACCAGTACATGACACAAGAAATGCAAAAAAACTGGATTACAGAAATTAAGAATCAATGCATCTAATAAACAATGTCATTAAGTACAGCCCTTGTCCTTTTGTAAAATCATTCTCATGAGCAATTCCATATTATTACAGCCCTATTCCTCCTGAACAATTACGCAGAATTATACAAATGACAATAACAGACAAAATTCTAAACTGTTATGCTGGCAGTCAAATAATAACAAAATTACATTACTTATTTATTATATTTATACACCACCCTTCCCGGAGGCTCAGGGCGGTTTACATAGAACATAAGAACAATACATAGAATCATAGAGGGGCCACACAGACCATCTAGTCCAACCCCCTGCTCAATGCAGGATCAGCCCAAAGCATCCTAAAGCATCCAAGAAAAGTGTGTATCCAACCTTTGTTTGAAGACTGCCAGTGAGGGGGAGCTCACCACCTCCTTAGGCAGCCTATTCCACTGCTGAACTCCTCTGACTGTGAACATTTTTTTCCTGATATCTACCCTATATCGTTGTACTTGTAGTTTAAACCCATTACTGTGCGTCCTTTCCTCTGCAGCCAATGGAAACAGCATCCTGCCCTCCTCCAAGTAACAACATTTCAAATACTTAAAGAGGGCTATCATGTCCCCTTTCAACCTTCTTTTCTCCAGGCTGAACATTCCCAAGTCCCTCAACCTATCTTCATAGGGCTTGGTCCCTTGGCCCCAGATCATCCTCTTCTGATTTTGATGTGATGCCCCTGTTGATACAGCCCAAAATGGCATTTGCTTTTTTTACCGCTGCATCACACTGCCTGATCATGTTTAGCTTACAATCCACAAGTACCCCAAGGTCTCGTTCACACACAGTGTTACCTAGAAGCATATCCCCCATCCAGTAGGCATGCTTTTCATTTTTCTGACCCAGATGCAGAACTTTACACTTATCTTTATTAAACTGCATCTTGTTCTCATTTGCCCATTTGCCCATTTTGTTCAGATCTCGTTGAACTCTGTCTCTATCTTCCGGAGTATTTGCCAGACCTCCCAATTTGGTGTCATCTGCAAACTTGATGAGTAGTCCCTCCACTCCTTCATCTAGATCATTAATAAATATGTTAAAAAGTACCGGTCCGAGCCCCGAGCCCTGATGTACCCTGCTACTCACCTCCCTCCAGTCTGATGAAACATCATTGACAACAACTCTTTGAGTGCGGTTCTCTAACCAATTCCCTATCCACCTAACTATCTGGAAATCCAGATTGCAGTCCTTCAATTTATCCATCAGAACATCATGGGGAACCTTATCAAAAGCTTGACTAAAATCCAAGTAAATGACATCAACTGAATTTCCACAATCCAGCAAACCTGTTACTTGGTCAAAAAAGGAAACCAGGTTGGTCTGACAGGATCTGTTGGAGACAAATCCATGCTGACTTCCTTGGATCACCAAATTGTCCTCCAGATGTTTTATTTTGAAACAGTCTATTATAGCTGCAGAGGTAAAATACAGATTACACTCTCATCTTACTTGCTGATGACTATAGTTGACTAACATCATAATCCCAATAATATACCAATTGCAAGCACTCAGGGTCTTAAACCAGTACGTCAAGCCCTAGCAACAAACTGGCCCTTATATTTTGGATCACGTGACATTTCCAAACAATTTTTAAAGACACATAAAAGACACACATAACATGGATCATTATGGTCCACACAACACTCTGAGGAATAACCATAGGTGATGAGCCAACCAAAGCTGATAAAATGAACTACATCTACAGAGGAGACTTGAGCCTCCAATCACAGGCTAAGATAAAGCAGCATAACCATGCCAAAAATCTGGTCCTTTGGGGGCAGTGAAATTCCTTCCAGAACTGGTAGATTTCCAACCCTTGATAAGCTTTGTCACTGACCAACTACACTTTAGTCTTACCTGGAGTAAATTTCAGTTTATCGGTTGAATAAGCATCCCATCCCTCAGAACAACCCTGCTGTGGGATGGTATTGCTAGATGCAACTCACTCCAGATTTTCAGAAAACTTGTCCCAGCAATTTCATGTAGATGTGTAACAACATGGAGAACAAGATGGGCCCCCTGTGGGTCCCCATGGCATGAGGTGACCAGCAATATCTTGTGGAACCAGCAAGCCTAGAGCAGAACCCCCAAAGTGTGGTACCACTATGCTTGACCTAGTCAGGGCTGATGATACTGAAAACTGTCGAGAGATCCAAAATGCACTTGTTATGGGTCCAGGAAAGATGCAGTTAGGTTATCTGTCCCAAAAACCAAGCCTGAATCAAGAATAAAAATAATCTAGAATATCTCCTCCAAAGTTTCCTGAAGCTGCGTACCTACCACCTGCTTGTTGACTGATAGGTAGCAATTACTTATGTCATCTAGATTCAGGAGGTGCCTTCTTCAGTGACATCTCATAATCACTTCTTTCAAATTAGTTGAACTATATTCTTCCCTTGTTTATTACCTTCAGACCCACTTGACTAACTCAATGTGGCTTAAATAATATCAGCCACAAAAAAAGGATTACATCTACTAATGGTGGGCTGCATACTTCTAATCAGCATGTCTACGTCATCAGACCTCACCAACTGAAAGTCATTCAAATAACTGGGACCAGAATATGCCCCAATAGCATCCTGAAGTCAAACTAAACAGACTGTGGTATGAAACTGGGGCAGATGGAAGCAACTTTATCTGCACAGTGCCAAAGAATCATAGTGGGCACACACATTTTTTTCTGGGTCTAAAGATTTAGCCACGTATACAAGATATACTCTGAAAATAAGCTGCATTTAAGCAATGCTTTTATCATCATTTTGTAAGCATAAGTGTCAAGTTCATACCTTCCAGTTGCCTCAGCCTCAGAAAACAGTAATTCTTTTTAAAGTGTACCGGGACTTATCAGCTCCCTAGAACAGAAGCTGTCTAATGCACTCTGTTGTATCTCATTGAAAAGCAAAACTTCCACAAGTCTTTCCAATACACCCCCCCGCCCCATCATCAGACATAACTGCGTTTTTGTCTGTTATATGCAAAAAGTCTTAAGCCTTACAACCACTCATAAAAGATGATGCTCCAGAATAGTAATTTCCTTTGTTTAAATTGTTGTGAAAGAAATTCTGTTTTGGTAACCTTCGTTGTGTAATTTGTCACCGGCTGATCAATATATAACAAGCCAAGAACAAGATGTGGGTATCACTGGATCTCTTCCAGGGAACTGTTTCAAGGAAGCACTGTTTAAACTGCTACATAATGCATGATCTGTGTTTATGCATTGTTCCGCGCTCCCCTCAAGTTGCAGGAAGTTCAGGAGCTCTACTGGGTTTAGCTTCAATTGATGACTGTGAGTAATGGAGACTTATGGCATCTTTGCAATCTCCTAGTTACAAATATGTAAGTACTTGCTTCAAAGCCCATTCCTAAGAATGGGCCTTGAAAGGGCCTCCTCCCCTAGCCCCCAGCAAGGCAGGTGGATTTGGGCCACAGCTCGCAGGCTGGCCAGCTTCTTAGCAGGCCCAGGACAGAGCTCCTGGCAGGCAGTCAGCAGGCCAGGAGGCCCTCATTAGCAGACCCAGCCTAGCAGGCCAAGAGGCCCTCGTTAGCAAGCCATCCACCACGACCTTTGCACTCTTACCTGCTGCTGGCTCCATGGGGGAGGCACGTCTGACAGCAAAGAGGCTAGAGTCCAGGGATGGAGGACGAGAGCTGTAGGGGCAGGGGCAGGGCCAATCAGCTTTGCTGGCTGCACCCCAATTGGCCCTATTCCAACTTGGACAGCCGGACATGTCCCACCCCCACCCCCAGGCTGTTTCACAAATATATAGAGGAACCATGGACAAGGATTACATAGTGAAAGTGATCACACTTCCAGAGAAGACAGCAAAATAGCAGACACTGCATTGGATTGGCTGAGGCATACTGCATCACAGGGGACACTCTTTTGTTAAGGTCCTTGACCACACTTTAATTGCACATTCTCATTATCATCGGATTTGCAACAGTATCCCTGCATTCAACCCAAAGGAAAAACAATGCGTTATCGTAAAAAAAGGTCTATTTTTTGAAATGAGTAAAATGCATTTAAAGATGCAGTTATACCGTGGGACTGCCTCTCCCTGTGTGCCCTCCAAAGAGTTTTAAGATATGGCAACTAATATGCTCAGGATCCCTGGCCACAAGGAGATTGAACTGGCCTCTGCTCAGCCCTGGAACCAGCCTGATGGAATGCCCTACCAAATTAGATCAGCATCCTATGAAGTGGTCCCCAACCTTTTTATCACTGGGGACCGGTCAACGCTTGACAATCGGGAGACGGGTAGTCTTTTGCCAAGGGACATCACTGCCGCCTGTGCCCCTGCTCTGCTTGCTTTCCTGCTGGTGCCCCTGACTTCCCACTGCCCCATAGCGCTGCTGCCAGCAGCAGCTGTGCAGTGCCACGCCGAGGGGGAGCCCCAGCCATGGTGGCTGCTGGAGAGCACCAAAGGTGAGCTGGCGGCAGATTGGCAGGGCAGCCCCCGAGGCAGCAGCCAAGGAGGAGAATGAGGAGGAGCCGCAGCCCGATACTGACTGATCTACGGACTGGTACCAGTCCTCGGACCGGGGGTTGGGGACAGCTCTCCTACAGGACCTTAACCACTTCAGCAGGGCTTGTAAAACAAAGTTGTCCCACCAGGCTGTTATAACACCTGAAAGTGGTAGCCTCCCTTCCAGAAATCCATCCAATGAAATGTGCACCATATTTTGTCAGGAGAAAGAAAATCCTTTAAGTATTAGCATTGATTTTAATAGTTTAGTGTTTAATTAATTAAATTACTTTATTGCATTTTATTTTAACTATGTACTATGTTTTGTTGTAACCCAACCCAAGTTGCTAAAGAGAGGGAGGGAAACAAATACAAACATAAATGAATAAATGTGTGGTATGATTATTTTTGTAAGACTATCTATGGTATTAGAGAATGGCAAATGGGGGCCCACAGGATTTTCAAGGGGCAATCACGCACACCCCACACCACTTGCCCACTGAACCCAGGAACTGCTCACTTTCAATCCTCTTCTCCGTCATCAGGCCTAGAATGGCTTAAAGCAGGGGTAGTCAAACTGCGGCCCTCCAGATGTCCATGGACTACAATTCCCAGGAGCCCCCTGCCAGCGAATGCTGGCAGGGGGCTCCTGGGAATTGTAGTCCATGGACATCTGGAGGGACGCAGTTTGACTACCCCTGGCTTAAAGACTGACATGGTTAGGCCTGGAGTGGGCCACAGCCAGGCCCGCAATACCTCCCAGACTCTGTTGCCACACCAATATAAAATTGTAGGTGTTGTAAAAGGATATGTTTATTGTTTAAATGTGACTTGTTATCAATTCTATCATATGCATGATGACACTATTGGACAGTTTAGTGTTATAAAGCTTGATATGGAAATATGCTAGTATTCCTACTGTTATTCTTACAAGACTGTCTCTTGTTTCCTATAATATTTGTGTTTTCTATTTTTTCTATCTCTCAAATGGCAAAAGACATATATGCCAAAGAGTACAATTTTACTGAAAACTCAAATTATTTATGTTAATGCAAAAAAATTAGCTTGATAAGAAATGCAAGCAATACATATATTTCAGTTTTTCCAATACATTTTTTCCTCCACTTAAAAAAAATCCTGGAAATTCTATATCTCAATCTGCGTGGCTTCTCAAAAGGAGCTCTGAGCCACTATCTACATCTACATTCTCCAAATAAAAGAGATTCAGGAGCAGAGCCATTTTGGTCTGATGGGGCAGAACAAAGTTTGTGACCAGTGGCACCTTTAAGACCAATCAAGTATCAAAACTTATTATACAGTTAAAGATTAGCAAGTCATAAAATCCAACAAACAGAAGTAAAGATTGCAATATTAGAAAATATAGCAAACTCTGTTTAGAAGAACAGAATTGTAAGGTAAGTATAATAAAATTATATAATTCTTACACTAGCCCTGAAGTCACTATCAGTTGGCGGGTTTTGTTCCTAGCACTGTCAATTTTGGGTATCTGCCTTCCAGCAACAGGCTGTTATTTTGCAAGTTTGAGAGATTATTATCTAACAAAGGGGTAATTAGCTTATTGTGAACTACAGAATATAACAAGCAGCAAAGGAGGACATTTTCTACACTTTCAACCCCCCCCCCCGATCCACAAGGGCAGAAATTTCCTCAAAAGTGACTGTTCTGTACTGTCCTTGTAGTACTGCAGAAGGCAGGGCATTGCATCTTGCAAGAGTGAAGGCTATATAGCTCCTAAAAAGAGAGATAAACAGCCAGTATTACTGTATATCTAGATTTTGCAGGAAAGGGGTACCCTCATTAGGTTGGTCATCCCTAGCCCACGGGAAGTACACCTGACCTTTACCAGGATCGAGGCATTCTTAGTCCTCCTGGCCCCTGTTTGTTGGAATGAGCTCCTGGAAGAGCTAAGGGCCCTGTCAGAGCTATCACAGTTCTACAGGGTCTGTAAAATGGAGTTCTTCCACTAGGCATCTGGTTGAGGCCGGGACAAGGAACATCTGCTGGGTCCCTCCTCTGATCACCCCCCTCCTTGTGGCATGGGAGGCTGGTGGAGGGCCATTAAGTGGACAGGAGGGCAGAGGGCTGGGTGAGTCAGGTTGGGGAATTCGAGTTTCGTATTTTAAAACTGATGTAAACCACCATGAGCCAGCTAGACTGGGAGTGGCGGTCAACAAATACAATAAACTAACAAATAAAAATCTTGCTGCCATTCGATATCCAGTATACTTTGTTTTAATATACACTTCGCTTATTCATAACCTGAGGCCAGGACCATAAGAAGAGAAAAGCCCAGGCTCGCAAGCTTGCCTAGAACAGTCTTCAACTAATCTTTCTGAAAATCCCCCAGGAGTAGCAGTGGAGTCAGCCCTTGAGGGAAGAAATTGATCTTCAGCCAGTGGTTTACTGAGGCGATGCATATCTTGGCTTCCAGCCTGACCATGCCAGTCTCGAGTTGGAGTAATGCATTTGGCATACATCTGGGGACTTGCAGGGCCACTTTTAGGAATTTTGCTTGAACATGCTCAGGAAGGGCGACATGAGATGAAGAAGGCCTGGTCAAAGTCCCTTTCAGCAATTGGGTGACCAACAAAGTTGTATTCAAGGGGTAAGCTTTCTTATGCATGCACACTGCCCCTAGACTAATTATTATTAGTTGAACTCAAAGAAATGATAGCCTTATTAACATGGCTTTTTATTCCTATATGTTCCTTAAATTGGTTAAAAATCTCCATTATGCTGTGCACTAATTTCTTGCTCACCCTGTGGACTGGAATAATTCCCATTTCATTGTGCTAGAAGAAATGTGCATGCACAAGAAAGCTTGCACCTTGAATAAAACTGTTGTCTTAAAGATGCCACTGCTCTCAAATGTTGTTCTCTAACTGAAAAACCTTTGGGTGTACTGACCACAAGTTTTGCCTGCCTTTGAAAATGAACCTTCCCCTGTAAACGCAGCCCCTCTAAGGGGAACTACATGTTATCTCTGCACATACATATGCCAAAATGCATTTACCAACTTAACACAAAGGCAGAAGTGTGGGGGTACAAATAATTCTTCCTACACTTACTGATTCTCACCTCATCCCCCAACCCATCTGCTGAAGGGTTTGAGACAATAGCAGCAGAAAAGAAATATTAAGCTGGTAGTAACCAAAGTAAGAATTTTACTAGCCTAAAGCAGAAGTCTTCAGATTCCATAGACCAGGAGGTCTCCTTAAGGCCAAATAATGTTCTTAGAGAATCCCCAAAGGTAAATGAGAAAACACGGTTGATTTGTGAGGAAGCAGCCTCTTGCCTTCTGGCCCAGAGTAAGCCGATCAAAACAGAAACAAAGCAACACAGACCCATTGGCCTACAATGCTCCTTAAGAACTTTAAACAAGTTCTGAGGACATCAAACAATTCATGGGGAAAAACAGCTTTGTTCCACCGATCTGAAAAGTCAACACAAGAGATATGGTCCAATTCATCAGGCACTGCACTGATTGAGAGGGGGTGGGCCAGCAATTCTGCCTCTCCCCTCAAAAGAGGAACACTGTGGTAGAAGACCAGGGAGTTTCTCAAGCCTCCCCTGTCAACTACCTACACCTCAAATTTTGAAACCCCAATCTTGGGCAATCTCCTCTATCAAACAGCTCTGTTTTCTCTCTGAAATTGACCATTTTAATAAGGAAGTGTGGTCTCAATGCTGAGAAGTTTAGAACAAGCAAACAATCCACTTCCATTTGTAGTCCTGCAACAAATCCTTCCACAATTGGCTGATGTGTCCTGTCTTGTAAGTAGCAAGCCGGCCTATCTCTGAACCAGCCTTTGAAGGTGTTCTTTTTCCTTTAAAAAGCAGCAGAAAAGCAGAATCAGCAAACAAGTAAAATAAAGATTAAAATCAATTTTGACTGGAGGGCAGTAAGCTACACCGCTAGTTTAATGAAAATTAAAAACAAAATAAAACATGAAGGCACAAAAGCATTAACTCCATATTTGCAGAAGAGTAGAGGTATTTCACATTCACACCTCTTGGTATGAAGAACTGTTGCACTCTGCATTTCTGCAAAGCATCAACCAAGACCACTGTGGATTTGATATCCATGACCCTGTTTTAATAACTCAGCTGCAGAATGCAGTGCAGCATGCTTAAATAACACAAGATGGCATCAAATGCCTGTCTGCAGTAGCTGTCCCAAGATAGTAAGATCTAGGCAACGTCTTTCCTGGAAAGTCTGCTAGGACTAATACCGCCTAGCACATGGTCATTTATCACCAATACAAATTATTGGGAATATTATTGCTTGTTTAGACATCATATAATTTGGTAGTACATTTGGGTTTTAGAATTTTAAGTGCAGTTAACCTATGTTTCTGTTCTAGATTCAGGGAAAGCTCATTGTCATGACTTACAGTCCTGCTTACATTTCATACATCTTGATAAGGAAGTGTGCCACTAAAGTACGCCACAGTAACTAAGGAGTCAGACAGCCCTCAGGGCTTCCAGGAGACCTGGTCATCTAAACAGAAATGTAAATCCAGAGTTAATAGAACCCCCCTCATTTTACACATATAATTCCAAACTTAGTAACTAACTTTTAAGAATATGGAAGTATTTCCTTCAAAGAACAATGTGGCGGAAGCAAGTGAGGGCTGAAAGGATATGGAAGTTCCCCATAACTGTACGACGTTGCACAGTGGGTGTATCTTACAAAAGTCAACACCTTATGGCTAGCAAGCCAAATGCAGCTGAGCACTGTGAGGGTACTCATACCTCCAATGGATATTCTCTGTTTATCATGGCCAACACAAAGTGGCCACAAAATAGGAGGCAATCAAAGATTGCCACAGGAGTTCTGGGCAGTAAGCAGCAACTCCCCAGAACGATAGAAGTATCTTCTAGCACCGAACATCTCACACTTTGCCCTCTGCCTCTCTAACCATGCCTAAGATGGCTGTCAGCTGAGAACCAGGAGAACTTGTGAGTCCAAAATCTGTAAGCACCAAGAGCTCATGCTAATCAGTGTACAACTTACCAAACAACAGGTTCTCATACTGACTCTTCATTGATCAATTGCTCCAAATTCTATATAGTTTGCCTTTTTAATTATAAATACTTGCTGACTCCAACTCCAGAACAATGCTGCATTTTGCAAAAACCGTAATGCTTGTTTGAAGACATACTAACATAGACAGAGCCTAAGCCTATCATGTGCATTAACGAGAACTGATTTTGTGGCATCTGGTGGACTGGATGAGTTTTCTTTTCAAATGAGCAGTCCCTCACAGCTGAACTATATAGTCTGTAATTCTAGGCAGAGCTAGAGATAATCAACACAGAACTGCTAAGTTACCCCTCCCCCATCCCCCTGTACTATATAAATAGATTGTGTTGTGAACATAAGAGCCCTGATGGATCACACAGTGGCCAAACAGTTGCCCTGGAGGGTCACAAAGCACGCAGGGTGGCCCTCCCCTGCTGCCCCCAGCACTAGTATCCAGAGGGTCACTGCCTCCATAGCAGGAGTACCCACTACGGGTACTACCCCCTGAGGGACCTCACCTCCTTTAAGCTGTATAACCTTCTTTTACAGACCTCGATGCTTGTGTGGCTATCACTTCCACTGGAAGTGAATGTTTGTTTAATTACTCATTGAGTGAAAAACATTTCCTTTCCCTCAATTTATTTCCCAACAATTTCATTGGGTGCCAAGTCCTAGTATTACAGGCGGGGGAGAAAAAGCTTTCTTTGTCCAACTTTTCCCACCCCGTGGATAAAATTTTATAGATCGTGCTACTTCAGACCAACACAGCTACCCATTTGAATCTCTCCTTATGGAAGGCACCACATTTAGCCGCTTGGAATGGAACTCCATCAACCTTCTCTGTCATGTAAGGAGTTGATAGTCTGACGAAGAGTGCTTGCACTCGAAAGCTCACGCCCTGATTTTATTGTGCTACTTCAGACCAACACGGCTACCCATTTGAATGTCTCCCCTTTATTTTAGACAGAAACTATTCCAGGCTCTCCAGCCTTTCCTCATAGGAAAGGTGCTCTAATCCTGCTAACCATCTGGGCTTCCTTCCTCTGTATTTTTTCCAGCTCTGCAGTATCTTTCTGGGGATATGGCAACAAGAAATTTGCACAATATTCCAAATGAGGCTTATACAAAAGCATTACAATGCTGGAGGTTTTATTTCCTAGTAACTCCTAGCATAGAGTTTACTTTTTCACAATTGCCACACACTGGAATGACGTTTCCATTAAGCTTTTCCAGTACAGCCCCAAGAACTTCTTTCAGTCTCAGTCAGCTTACCCATCAGCATATAGATAAAACTAGGATTCCTTATCCAATATGCATTCGTTATCCATACTGTGCTTCATTCGCTGTGCTATTGCCCATTTAGCCAGTTTAGTGAGTTCCTCATGTAGCTTTTCACAACTCACCTCAGTTTCCCCATAGTAAATGATCTGCTGTCATAGCAGGCTTTGCAACTCCACAGTTCACCCCCACTACCAGTTCATTTATGAATTATATATACCCATAATGACTACTGTAAGACCCCCACTTCTCCCTTCCCCTCACTGGGAGAACCGTGTATTTAGTCCAACTCTGTTTCCTGCAATTTCACTAATTTTTAATCCATAGAATCATAGAACTGGAAGTGGCCATGCAGACCATTTAGTCTAACCCCTTGCTCAATGCAGGATCAACCTAAACTATTCATGATCAATATCTATACAGCCACTGTTTGAAGACTCCCAGTGAGGTGGAGCTCACCACCTCTTTAGGTAGTCTAATTCATTGCTGAAGTACTCTGAATTTTTCCCCCTGATCCCTAGCTAGCCCATACCATTCTATGAAGTTTAACCGCATTACTGCTGGCCCTGTCCTCGGCTGCCAACAGGAACTGCTCCCGGCCCTCCTCCTAGTGACAACCTTTCAAGGGATCCATCCTCCCAAGACAGCTAAGCCAACTCAGGAGTCTCTAATACTTGTCATGTATTTACCACCCACGTATCGCATCAATGGCATTCACTGGTGGGCAAATGGCATAGTAAGCCTGCCTGAGTATTACAAAATACAATGGCAAAACTGGATACAAGGCTGAAATCTTTAACAGCGATCACATGCTAAACATCAGGTCTAGTATATTAATTATAAAGGCTTCTACCAAAGCATATAGCTTTCTAGTAGACATGAACCACAGCATCTCTAGTACACAGACCATGAAAGGAGCAGGTGGTTTTTTCCCCCCATATACCCCTATAAAGGGAACAGGATGTCTTCAATTGTTCAGGGAGATCAATTATTCTCTCTAATGACTCTTTATCCTGTCCCCTTTCCAAGGAGCTCAGGGGAGACTACATGGTTCTCTCCTATTCTATTTTATCCTCACAACTATCTTGGGAGGTAGGTTAAGCAAAGCCAGAATGATTAGCCCAATGCAGTAAGTTTCATAGCAAGCAGGGATTTGAACCTGGTCTTGGCCCTACCTGTTTTGTTCTGTTTATTATTTGATTTATCACCCACAACACCCAAACTAGCCAGCTTGACATACCAAGGGGAAAAAAACTGTTCCTGGTCCTTCCTCATTCTCATACTGACTCCTTGTTGATCAATCCCTCCAAATTCCCTGTACGCTGGCACAAGGGAGCCCTGACCTGGATGCCCCAGGCAAGCCCGATTCTATCATATCTCAGAAGCTTAGCAGATTTTGCCCTGGCTAGCACTTGGAAGGAATACCAGGGTCATGATGCAGGGCAGCCAATGGCAAACCACCTCTGAACGTCTCTTGCCTAGCAGCTAGACAACCTAAGGATCACCTGGCTATAATGCACACATGCCAGATGATAAATAAATACTGGCACAAAGGTGTAAAATGAACATTTACTTATTCTTATATCAAAGTTGCACCACAAACTAATTTTAGGAACTTTGGCCTCTAAACTGCAGAAACAAATACTGGTTATAGATATTTCATTTTTCTGAAGGAAAAAAAAATACTGCCTAGCATTTTTTGTTATTGTTCTTCATATGTACTACAATATTTACATTCCACCTTTCTATTATTTTTAAATACTCAAGGTGGCCAGCAATGGCAAAATCAGGATTCTCTCTCAGGCAGGGTCAAATAATTACCAAAGAGTTTCACTGGATAAAATCAACAAGACAGAAGTCTCACAAGAAGAGCGAATTTGATTGGCTGTTTACTCTTGATGTCACAATCCATCTTGGCACTCAACAATAAGTTTTTGACAGGGAAGCAATTCAAAGAAATAGAAATAAGTCAAAAGTAGTAAGGCAGCAGAGGGGAAATCACATCATGCCTGCCTGGAAGCAGGATCATCAGGTAAGGGTTCCAAAAGCAAAATGAACATAGAATCCTGTGACTCTTTAAAAACGTCATGTATGTAAGTACAGCATAATCTTTCATCAGATAAAGCCTACCTCATAGTACTTTCAAAAGAAAATTTGGTATTGTAGTTTTAAGTTCAAGCCCCATCCAACAAAAAAGCATTGACTGAATGTTACTATGTCCATATCAGATTATACCTTATACAGCAACCCGAACAATAGCTCAAAATAGGTTATCTTTATTACTTGACTAGTAAATAAACCCGCTGCAGGCTTAATGCAGCGGGCGCTAACGGGGCTGGCGAGGCGCGCTGGGGCTGAGGCGGCTGGGGCTGTGCGGCACAGTCCGGGGGCGCGGCCTACCTTGGGGGCCACATTGCGGGCAACGGAGGAGTTCTGTGGCCGGGTGGGTCGGCGTGGAGGCGTTCGGAGCAGCGCTGGAGGGTGGGAGGCCGGGCGGGGTGCAGGGCCGTGGGGCAGTGGCGCAGCCACAAGCGCAGCAGCGGGCGGTGGGCGGCACGGCGGGTGGTGTCACGGGGCGCTGCCGGCGAGGGCCAGGTGTGGCGGAGGTGGCAACAGGGCCGCAGCAGCCGCAGCAGCCGCAGTCGGAGGGCGTGCTGCGAGGCAGCGGCCGTCCGGGCCGCATGTCAGCGCGGAAATGGCTGCGTGAGGTAGGCAAGCAGGAAGGGGGGCGGGTCGGGAGGCGCGATTAGTGAGGCCGGCGGTAAGGGACCAATTGCGAGCCGCGCTGTGCGCAGCTCGCAATTGGTTCCTTGCCACCGGACTGAAACTCGGAGGGGCCAATTGGCAGGCGCAAAGCGCCTGCCGATTAGGCCCTCCGAGTGTCAGTCTGGGGAAAGGGGCCTATGGGCACCCTTCCTCATCACGGACAGGGCCCACCCTCAGGGCCCTTAACCGATTATTTAATCCACTCCATTAGGAGCGGGTTAAAGATATGTCAGGATACTTGAAAAATGAATTTTAGGCATAAGTAGGAAATAAAATGGCATTTCGCAGAAGGGATTCAATATAACCTTCAAATCAAAATCAGGAGACAGCACAATACTTGGGCAAGCCAGTAAAAATCCAGGAGATACAAAAAAATTAAGCATCAGAGAAACCTAGTCATCTGCAAATGATGCATACAAACTACCTTACTCATCAGAATACCAAAGGCTCTCAGTTTAATGGAAGTTTTGGCAAAGCCTCAAAAATCCAATCTCCATTAGTTCTGTTATTAGTACGTACAGAACTCTGATGCGCTGAACAATCCCCTCGTGCAAGGAAACTCAAGAGTTAGAACCTTTAAAGAGTCAACAGTCTGTAAAGCCCATGGAGACCTCTGTTAATAGCAACAAACACCCTAATTTTATTTCTATAACCGGCAACTTGAAGCCCATTTCTTCATAAACATGTAATGCTTTAATTACACTGTTCACATGGGCTACAAGAGAGCAATGATATCAATATACAGTTGAGAAAAACTTCATCATACAGAAGGCAACATTAAAATCAGAATCTGAAATAAGTCCCCCGGGTGTAGCGCAGCCCCTAGCTGAGCCTTCAGCTGTAACGTGATTCCTGGCTGGGCTTCCAGTTGTGGTGCAGATGCTGGCTGGGCCTCTGGCAGCAGTGTGGTGCTGCCTTGGCCACCTCTGCCTCCTCCTCCTCCTCTGAAGAAGAAGAGTTGGTTTTTATAAGCTGCTTTTTCTCTACCCGAAGGAGGCTCAAAGCGACTTACAGTCGCCTTCCCTCTCCCCACAACAGACACCCTGTGAGGCGGGTGAAGCTGAGAGAGCCCTGATATCACTGCCCGGTCAGAACAGTTTTATCAGTGCCATGGCGAGCCCAAGGTCACCCAGCTGGTCACACGTGGGGGGAGTGCAGAATCAAACCCGGCATGCCAGATTAGAAGTCTGCACTCCTAACCACTGGAGAGCCAGTTTGGTGTAGTAGTTAGGAGTGCGGACTTCTAATCTGGCAAGCCGGGTTCGATTCTGCGCTCCCCCACATGCAACCAGCTGGGTGACCTTGGGCTCGCCACGGAACTGATAAAACTGTTCTGACCGGGCAGTGATATCAGGGCTCTCTCAGCCTCACCCACCCCACAGGGTGTCTGTTGTGGGGAGAGGAATGGGAAGGCGACTTTAAGCCGCTTTGAGCCCCCTTCGGGTAGGGAAAAGCGGCATATAAGAACCAACTCTTCTTCTTCTTCTTCTACACCAAACTGGCTCTCTGCCAGCCATCTCCCTGCGTCTTCTGGCATGCTCCCTGGGGTGGTGATATGGACGTCACGTTTGTAGTTACATCCATTTCAGGAGGCATGCCAGAAGATGTGTTTCACATAAATAATGAACCTATTCTGCCTCCCTCTACTGTGCAAGGATAAGAAGAATCACATCAAAATGGAAATTTAGGCAAGCAGACGTGTAAAGTGATACAAAAATATATACAATATATATCAGGATATATGCACACATAAAATTTTCATTTCATAGATATAGTTATGAGATCTAAACTGGCTGTTACTCTCAAATAGAGACACTTTGTGACCAAGGTGGAAAACATCAATTTGGTGCATTCTGGAAGTAAAAACAAAGCAAATGAAAAACAAACTGAAAAACAAAACAGCAAGGATCATCCTTACAAAAACTTTTTGGATTTTAAAATACTATCTAAAATTCTGAAAACCCCAAATAATAGTATTGTGCAGGAAGAAAAGATCAAAATGATGAGGAAAGGTGAAAAAACATTGACTGCGTAAACATGTACTCGAGTCATGAAGTAGAAATTCTGCATTAGGGATTATTAGGAAGGGACTGAAAATAAAACGGCCAATATTGTAATGGCCTTGTATAGATCTATGGTAAGACTTCATTTGGAATGCAGTTTATTGTTCTGGTCACTATATTGCAGAGCTGGAAAAGGTACAGAGGAGGGCAACCAAGATGATTAGCAGGTTGGAGCACCTTCCCTATGAGGAAAGGTTGAAGAGTCTGGGAATTTTCAATTTAGAAAAGAGATTACTAAGAGGTCTGCCAAGTCTCTGCGCTCCATGTATAAGTTTATAAAGAGAAACTTTTCTCCCTCTCCCAAAATACTAGAATTCAAGTGCTCCCAATGAAACAGATGTGCAGTAGATTCAGGACAGAGAAAAGGAAATATTACTTTACATAGAGAGTAATTAAAATGGGGAATTTGCTGCCAGAGGATATAGTAGTGGTCATGGGAATAAACAGCTTTAAAAGCGGATTAGATAAATTCATGGAGGATATCAATGGCTACTACATTTAGAGGCATGAATCCTCTGAATACTAGAGCTAGGAGGCACCATTAGGAGAAGGCCTTGGCCTCTATGCCTTGTTGTTGGCCATCCGGAGGAGTGGGTTGGCCATTGAATGAGACAGGATGTTAGACGATGGTCTATTGGTCTAATCCAGCAGGGCTCTTCTTATGTTTTTATGTTGTTTTTATGATTTTTCTGAGAAAAGGTTTAAGTATTTGGGCACTTTCAGTATTAAAAACAGGGATTCACAAAGGAGGGATATACTAGAAAACTATAAAAAGCACAAATAACAGATAAACTGGGTTTGGGAATTTTTTCTTTCCCAGACACACACGCATAACCTGGGACCCTCCATAGAAATTAGTTAGCGATCAATTCTGGACAGACAAGTGCATATACTACACAGCCTTTACAGAATTCACAGCCACAAGACACAGTGATGACATTTATGATACGTTCATGGAGAGCATCAGTCCAGCAACAGTTATTAGTCTGACCAATTGCCGGGCGACAAAAACAGGGGGGGGGGGGGGTAGAATCTGTTTTTGTGCTCTGCCCATGGGTCTCCCAGATTCATCTGACCAGCCATTGTTGGGGAAATTATGCTGCATTTGATGGTCCCTGGTTCGATCCAACAGGGTGATTGTCTTCTCTTAATGCAGAATTCTGTCTCTTTTCAGCTTTATATATAAAAAAATAGCTTTTGTTGATAAATAGAAACTATTTGGGCTTGTGAACTTTTAACTTTTAGCAATCTGAAATTTCTGGCTTTGATGTGAAAAGGGGCTTCAGAAGAAATCATCATCATCCAGCTTTCTCAGAGGTAACAGCAGGGAAAAAATGAAAATTTCCTCTAAAAGACCCCCCTCCCCCATTTTTTAAAGGCAATAACTGAAAAATTGGAAACACATGAAATATTTTCTGTTTGGAATTAATGAAATGCCTTTTCAAAGCCAAGGTTTTTCCCCAAAGAAATGTACCAAATGAATAATTTTAAAATGTAAAACAATCTACAGCATTAGATCTCCTGCAATATACTGTAGACATAAAGCATCAATAAGGATGCTTCTTTAATCACAAATTAACATGATATTGCATGAAGAATAAGAACTACATTAGAAGAAGAGTTGGTTCTTATATGCCGCTTTTCTCTACCAGAAGGAGTCCCAAAGTGGCTTACATTCGCCTTCCCTTTACTCGCCCCACAACGGATTCCCTGTGAGGCAGGTGAGGCTGAGAGAGCCCTGATTACTGCTCAGTCAGAACAGTGCTGTGGTGAGCCCAAGGTCACCCAGCTGGCTGCATGTCGGGAAGCGCAGAATCGAACCCTGCTCACCAGAGTAGAAGTCCACACTCCTAACCACTACACCAAGCTGGCTTATGCTTTCAAATCTGGTGGCAATCCTTAATACTTTAACTACATGAAGTCCAAATACACTCTTTGTTTACTATAACTATTTTCAGTTTCTTTTGCCTAGGCTTCACAGATGGCACACACAGAAATGTGCTTTGATAAGGATAAGGCGCTGCAATTTGCCATTCACTCTCACTGTGGTATCTGGCATATCGAAAATGTCATTTGATCAAAACTAATTCATCCTTTTCATTTCATAATTATGCCAAAAAGTACAATGTTACATGCTTATGTATTTTATATATTCAGAAAATAGTAAAATAGAAACAGGTTGGACATATTTACATTTTCCCAATTATTCATTATCAGGTTTGTATTTCATATTTATTGTAAATATATGTGCCTTTGAGTATCCACTGGGGAGAAAAGCAGTGTATAATACTGAAAGAAATGCAATAATCTGTTTTTTTAAAACTGGATTGGTAATTAGCCCCCCAATTAAAGGTCTGTCATTTCACAACATTTTAAATAAATGTTAGAGCTAGCTTTCAGCAAAATCGTTGTGAGGTAAAAGTTTGAACTGAAAGTACTTTGCACATAAAATGTATTATATAGCACATTAAGACACCAGGAAAAGAAAAGATCATTGTGTACATTGCAATGCTCATTTGCAGAGCCCCAGAGATCATCACAGATATAAATCTACTCTTACACTAAACCTTCAATTAACCCAGTTAACAGATGGATCAGCCAGGGTAGGACAACCCAGATGCAACCACAAGTTCGGGGACTATACTTTAAAAAAATTCTAACACACTGAAATGGGACAGTAAAAATAGAATTTAGTATCAACAGTTCTGTTAACACTTTTCACAGCATGAGGAATGAAGAACCTGTTCTTTAATTCAATAATGACATTACCATCAATGTACACGTGTTCTGTCTGGCACTTTCTACTCCTCTTTATTCAACAGAAGCACAAACAAAAGAGGTAAATGGAGAAGAAGATTCTATTCTCCTTTCCCTATGTGTTCCCAAGCCCACAGGAGTTTCACAAATGAAAGAGTCTGTTCTATTTCTAGCTGAGCAAGCATCAATTGACTAAAACATACATGTGTCGACATGCACGCTGCAAACTTTTGCAGACCTGTACCATTCTATGTATCAGTCTCGCAAACATTACCTATGAACCCTTTGTTTCCATAATCTAGTATGAACGCAATGAAATAATAACTTATCACTGTTGTAAGAAAATTTTTAAGTAAGATTTTAAACAATTTCAAATACAGACCTCCAGTGCCTCATTTGAAAGTCGAATGAAAAGGCTTTGGAAAATGCCCATTCAATGTCTTCAATGTCCATTCATTTTAGAGTTTGTATCCTATAGAGTACACAGTGGGCATTTTAAAATGCGGGATTTTAATGTGTTATGCTTTGCTTTCCAGTCACAAGCTACAGCATTTTCCTAAGACCTTCATCTCCTCAAAGATCTCTTTGTGAAGGTTAGTACAGCTAGCTTTCAAGATATGATCAAACTCAATACTTTTTCCTCCTTAAAAGCAATCTACAATTTGAGAATGACAGGGAAATGACCTGTCAGAGTTACTAATAGAGTAAAACTATACAGCCATAATAGAAAAGAGAAACACTAGAAGTCTGTACTGTCTACAACACTAAGAGTGAGTGTGGAAGAACAGGGGACTCCTAATTTTAAATATGTGCAGATTCCCAGACCTTGCCCTTTTCTTACCATCACATCTCAGGTAATCCCCTTTCAAAACTGCTGTGAGAAGCTATGCACACCCCACGGAGGACTCCATCTTCTAGTGGTCTCACGACACCACAGACCTTTCACCAACATTTTATACAGAAGTTTAAGAAAAAATATTGCCTGTAATAGCCTGCAGTGTGAGGAAGAGGGAAGCCAGAACAGCTTATGTAGCCCTCTTCTGACACTCCACCACCAAGTGGAAGTCTATTTCTGTTTTGGCTGTCTCCAACTAAAAGCCAATTCTTTACAACCTTATAGTTTTTTTACAGAGCCCAATCAATTCATAGATACTAGACCAGTGGTTCTTCTCCTGGGGGTCAGGACCCCTTTGGGGAGGTCAAACAACCATTTCACAGGGGTTGCGGCTGGGCGAGCAGCTTAACCGGGGGGGGGGGCTGCCACTGTTGCTGCTCCTCCTGCAGGCACCCACTCTCAACTGCCAGCTGCTCCAGCAGTGCCTCCAGCGCAGCCAGGTGCTCCAGGTGGCGGTGCAGCTCAGTGAGACAAGAGGCAGAAATGAACTGAGAAACCCTGGGAAAAAACCTAATTTATATACAATCATGAACAATGGATCTTCACGCCATTAGTCAGTTTCGGTTTAATTTCTGTAAAAGAACACTTGCATAATTTTATGGTTGGGGGGTCACCACAACATGAGGAACTGTATTAAAGGGTCACGGCATTAGGAAGGTTGAGACAGAATGGGATGGCCTGCTTAGACAGAGGGCAGGGGAGAAGTTCCAAAGGCTAGAGGTGCTTGCACAACACAGTCCAATTTTTCTAACGATTTTTCCAGCTATCAATTATGTATAACAAAAATATTTAGTAGCATTCACAAAACTCCTTAAGAGCATTGGGGAGGAAAAGCAACAAAAGAAAGCAGTGTAATTAAACTGAGCTAGACTGTTCTCTATACAGGCACATTCTAAATTTTATTATTTTTAGCTCAACCTAGCTTGTTTCTAAGGCCAGTTTCTAATTCATCTTAAAACAGCCCTGTTTCCATTCTCTTTCCTGTTCAGCCTGCAGTTCCTCTTATTTATATTTAGACCTAGTTCTCCCTTCCTGATCTTGAACAATCAGTGAAAGTATTGCTGAATTTCAGTTCTCAAAAACAATATCTGGACCCACAAGAGACCTTTTTTTGCCTCATGAATTTTCTGTCTGAAATTCATCACTCACACAACAAGAATCAGATACAAAATGGTAGAAAATTTCATTCCTACACATCCAAACTGATTTGTATTTTTCAGTCTTCCATAGTTCCTCATAACAACTCAGTCTAAGTCCCAGCAGTGTGATCATCATTATGACAGTAGATGATGTTCTGATTGTTTATCGACTAGTGCTTGACCACCCACCTTTCTACCTATGTTTCATATGTTTGGTACAGTTTTACACTTGAAAGCAGTAAAGGACAATGCAGGGCTGAGGGTGTCTGCTGTCAAATGAGGGTGTGTTCGTCAAATTCCTGCAGGGATGAGCAGCAAGACATTTCCACTTTACAGTCAAATGCCACTAAGGTATAATTAAAGGAAAGGCGCTATCTCGGCTCCACAGATTTAAATAAGCACCTCCTAATTCTAACTCCATCACTCATGCACTGCCGTACTACTACTCTAGTCTTTCACAAAAAGAATCCAAGAATCTACAACTGTATTGAATTCTGCACCCAAAAATAATGCAATGTAAAGCTGCCTGATTTAGCACATGCACAAAATCCTTAAATTTAGTTTTGCAATTAATATGTTACTAATTATCTATTATGTGGTTTAGTATACATAAAAAAAAATTCTAATTCTTTTCTCTTAGCTACTGTAGCACTACAACATGCAATGGTTTGGGTTTTCTTCATTGGAAAACCAAGGCAAACCAATCAAAGAAACATTTCCAGCTACCATTTTGCCTTTTAAGAAAAGTAACAAACCAAGTTAGTACAGGCTTTTGAAATTACCTGAATGAAGTCAACTCCAAATGAGCTTGTTCTGTATAGGATAAATCAGTACAAGATGTACAAGAAATCTTGGTGATGTTACTTCTGGGGGGTATAGCAGGGAGGCATGGCCAGCTTAAACCACTCACAGGGCTCCTCGAAGCCTGAAAAATTATTTCAGGGGTTCCTCCATGGTCAAAAGGTTGGAAAAGGCTGATATTACTTACCATGTCCCCATCCCCAAAATATTCCCATTCGTTGCCAGCCATCTAAAACAGAGAGCCAGTTTGGTGTAGTGGTTAGGAGTGCGGACTTCTAATCTGGCATGCCAGGTTCGATTCTGCGCTCCCCCACATGCAACCAGCTGGGTGACCTTGGGCTTGCCACGGCACTGATAAAACTGTTCTGACCGAGCAGTGATATCAGGGCTCTCTCAGCCTCACCCACCTCACAGGGTGTCTGTTGTGGGGAGAGGAAGGGGAAGGCGACTGTAAGCCGCTTTGAGCCTCCTTCAGGTAGGGAAAAGCGGCATATAAGAACCAACTCTTCTTCATATATATAAAAGTTGGGAAGTTTGGGATCCACCTTAAATTCAGAAATTTGGAGAACAATTAATGACAATCTCCATTTGTATTAATAACAAAAATATACAACAAATTTTCCATTATTTTTGTTATGTTTCACATTAAGATTAGAATTGTTTAGAAATCAAAGCAAGCAAGTGATGATTATTTTTGCAACCATTGTTACACAGTCCTTTCTGCCCAGCAATTTACAATCTGACTAAATTAACAGAATCAGCATTTCTGTAAAATGGCTATCTAGTCTCTAAGAACTTCCAAGAAGGAGAACCCACCACCTCCCAAGGAAGCCTGCTCCATTGAGAAACTGCTGTAACTGTTAGGAACATCTTCTGGATGTTTAGCTGAAAATTCTTTTGAATTAATTTCATCCCACTGGTTCTGGTCTGACGCCCTGGGGCAATAGAAAACAACTCTGCTCCATCCTCTGTGTAACAGCCCTTCAAGTACTTGAAGATGGCTATCATATCTCAGTTGTCTTCTCTCCAAGCTAATCAGACCAAGCTCCTTCAACCTTTCCTCATGTCTTGGTCTCCAACCCCTCAACATTTTCGATGCCCTTTTCTGTTTGTCATATTCTTCTTCAATTGTGGTGCCCAAAACTGAGCACAGTATTCTAAGTGAGGTTTAACCTGAACTGAGTAAAGTTGTACCATCAACTCACACAATCGGGACACCATACTTCTTTTGATACAGCCCAAAATTCCATTTGTCTGTTTAGCCACTGAGTCACACTGCTGATTCATGTTCAGTGTATGGTCTACTAAGACCCCCAGATCCTACATACCATTGTCCCATCCTGTAATGATGCATATGATTTTTCCTACCTAAATACAGAACTACACATTTTTGATTATTCAATTTAGCCCAGTTTTCCACCCTGTCAAGATCATCTTGTATCCTGATTCTGTCTTCTCCTGTGCTTGCTACCCTGCCCAGTTTAGTATCATCTGCCAATAAGCACCTCCATCCAAATCATTTATGAATATGTTGAATAACGCAGGGCCCAGGATAGATCCCTGAGGCATTCCACTTGTCACTCCTCTCCAAGAGGATGATGAACCATTAACAAGCAGCCTTTAGGTGCGATCAATCAACCAATTATTGATCCACCTAACATTAATAGGATCCATACTGCATTTTACCAACTTGTCAACAAGAATATCATGTGGAACCTTATGAAAAGCTTTACTGAAATCGAGATAAACTATATCCACTGCATCCCCCTGATCAAGCAAGGTAGTAACTTTCTCAAAAAAAGAGCTGAGGTTAGTCTGACATGACTTGTTCTTGAGAAAGCCGTGCTGACTCTTAGTAATCACAGCCATCTGCTCTACCTGCTCAAGGACCATCTGTTTGATGACTTGTTCTAAAAGTTTGCCACCTGTAGACATCAAGCTAACTAGTCAGCAGTTACCCGGATCCTCCTTTTACTCCTTCTTGAAGATGGGAACAACATTTGCCAACCTCCAATATTCTGGCAATTCACCTATTCTCCAAAAATTGTCAAAAATAATGGATAGCGGTTCAGAAATTATATCTGCAAGTTCTTTTAGTACCCTTGGATGCAATTCATCCGGCCCAGAAGACTTAGTTTCATTTAAAGAAACTAGGTGTATATGGACTAGCCCTACAGTGATCCTAGGCTGCAACTCCCATCCCTCATCACATGATATGATTTTGCCACATTGAGCATGATTTCCCCTGCAAGAGAAGACTGAGAAGTAGGAATTTAGCAATTGAGCATTTAACACACAAAACACCTTGTACTTTTATAAAACATTCAAAATTACAGGTGACACAGGACTTCAGAATTGCAACCCATTCTAGTCAAGTAGACGTGTTTTGCCACATATCATGAGCATTTTCACCCATTCGGACTTGTCCATCATTCTGTGCAACATGATAATAGTTGATTAAAATTTTACTAAGTGGATGCATTCAGTTTTTCAACCTATTTGTTTAGGTTCTGCATATTTTACATCTTATGTAACAGCAACTGTAGATTATATACTTCGGGAATACTCTTCCAATAATTTAGAAAACGGATTATGAGCTAGAAAGGGAACCTAATCAAACTGCTAAATCTAAAACACCAGTTTCAATCTGCCATAAAATGAATTTTAAACTTTCAGACAAAATCCTATTAGCCCTGTGAATATTCTACAAATAAGGCTATTCACAAAGTGCAGTACTATACAGAAAGTGATCATGTTGAAGTGATATGTTGACAGATCCAAGTAGTATGTAAAACATGCCAAGATTTATATACATACCCTTTAAATTCCTTGTTCTACCACCACTTTTATGAACAAACTAGTAATCAAGCCCGCTGTATGAATAATACAGCGGGCCCTAGGCACTGACCGTCTCGTGGGGGGTCCATCGGGTGGCGGGGCCTCCCCCGGGCGGCGGTCATTTGGTGGCCAGGGAGTCCCCGGCAGCCGCGCTCTGCGCGGCTGCCGGGGGCTCCCTCGGGCGGCGGCATGCGCATACGGGGCTGAGGGAGGCCCATGGGCTGGGCGTCCGCCTGGCCGCGCGCCGTGAGGGAGGCCGTGGCGGCGGGCGCGGGCCGGCATGGCGGCGGCGGCGCCGGAGGCAGGCGGGGCGGCGGCAGGGGCGCGTCGGGCTGTGGGGCCGGGCGCGGGGCCTGTGCCAATGTCTGCGGGCGCTGCAGGCGCGGCAGGTAAAGCAGCACGTCTGGCGCACGGCGTGGGGCGGCCCCCGCTGGGCTCGGCAGCGCTGGGCTCGGAGCTCCACCGCTTGGCCGCCAGCGCCTCCGCCCACCTTCGCGCCAGCCGGCGCGGCTGCGACTCCGACTCCGACGCCACCGACAGTGCCTCCCCGCCCGCCTCCGCGCGGCTGCCGGGGGGTCCCTTGTGGCCGGGCTGACGCGTCGGAGGCGCTTTGCATCAGCCCGACAGGAAAGGGAGCAACTGCGAGCCGTGCAGTTGCTGAGACTGGGAATCTCCCTGAGGAAGGGTCCAATCTGGACCCTTCCTCATCACGGACAAATCCCACCTTAGAACCCCTTAGGAAAGGGAGCAACTGCGAGCCGTGCAGTTGCTGAGACTGGGAATCTCCCTGAGGAAGGGTCCAATCTGGACCCTTCCTCATCACGGACAAATCCCACCTTAGAACCCCTTAACCATTTATTTAGTCTGTGGCGCCCACGGCGCCCACGGCCCACGCACACGCCCACGGCGCCACGGGCGGTTTAAAGATACAGTGCACTTAGGAAATGTGGTATAACAGACAAGCCTAGAAGGGCTCTGCTAATACTATTCTTCAGCTTGAAATGTGTACTCACTTATTCAAAATCTATTCCCTATTGCATTCAATGTAACTTGATCTACCTAGTTAAGGTTGCAGAGGACTGCACCCCTTCACTCCCTCTGGTCTGGAAACCAATCTTATAGGACTTTGAAAAGTAGGAATGGCTTGTATAAAGCACTGATGATCATGCAGGGTTATAACCTAATTAGCCAAGACAATTTAAGCAGTTTTCTTCTATCAATTTATTGAAGAATTCCAGAAGAGTAGCCATGGTACTTCATTGTAGTAAGATTACAGTAGCATCTTAAAGGATAACAGCATTTATTCCAGCATAAATTGGATTGCCCATCCAGAGCTGGTAGCATTCAAACCACAGCAGATGAGGAAGGAGGAGTGGAGAGATAAAGAGAAGACAGTGTAAAGTAAGAATCAAAGAAGGAAGAACCAATATATTAAGAGTGAGAACCATTTGCAACTGTTGATAGACACACAGAATAAGATTAATAAAATCTAATTAAGGAAAACAATATTTTATTTTACCATTAATTATATTTTAATCCTACATTGCCTTCCTATCAACATTTGGGATTAGTTCCCACACATTGAATGTACTTGATCATCTTTAATTCATAGAATCATAGAGTTGGAAGAGACGTTCAGGGTCATCTAGTCCAACCCCCTGCATAATGCAGGAAATTCACAACTACTTGCACACCTACAGTGACCTCAATTCCATGTCCAGATGGATGCTCCCACAAATCAAGAGTCTCTGGCCAGTCTGGCATGGGGGAAATTTGCCTTCTGACTCCAAAGTGGTGATCGGCATTTCCCTGGGCATGAAAGAAAGGGCCACAAGAGACAAACACTGACACAATAATTCCTGCCTTCGCACTCACAATCTGCCCCAAGTTCACAGAATCAGCATTTCTGTCAAATGACTATCTAGCCTTTGCTTAAGAACTTCCAAAGAAGAACTCACCACCTCCCAAGGAAGCCTGTTCCACTGAGGAACTGCTGTAACTGTCAGGAACATCTTCTGGATGTTTAGCCAAAACTTCTTTTGAATTAATTTCAACCCATTGGTTCTCGTCCGACTCTCTGGTTCTCGTTTTACACTGGTCTACCCTAGCTTCTTGTCATCTCCCCACGGCACTGAACTCTCAGTTGCTTAAACAAGAAGTTTAAGTTGAGTTGCTTTAGATCAGCCTTTCTTAATTTTTACTGTTAAAAAAACCCTGAAACATTCTTCAGGCTCCAAGAAATTCCAGAAGTGGTGCAATGTGCAGAGTATGGTTAGGAAGCACAACTATGTACATGCCCACTCTAAGTCCCTCCCCTTCCCAGCCCCTCCAGGCCATCATTGCCCATGGGAAACCCTTACAGGGCCATCAAGAAACCCCAGGGTTTCATTAAATCCTGGTTGAGAAAAAGCCTGCTTTAGATGGACACTCTATGTATCTAATGAAGCAATCTCTGTCTCTCAAAACCTTATGCTGGAATAAATCTGGTTAGACTTTACAGAGGTACAAGATTCCTGGGGATGGGCGAATCGGCTCCAACAAAAAGTACCCAAATCAATGCTGATTTGGGTACTTTTCAGACCTATCCGAGCCAAACTGCCAATCACCGTGATTTAAACTGGCCAAATTAGCGGTATCCAAATCACAATTTGGCACTCTGACCTTGATTCCACAAGTTTTCAGGAAGGGTAAAGGGACCATGCCAAACAGCTGTTGTGTTATCAGTTGCTTGGTGCACCATTTAAATGCCTCCCTCCCAGGCTTCTTTGGCAACAGAGTTACTCTCCATTGCCTGAGAAAGCTGAGGGAAGCATTTAAAGGGCATGCCAACTAAACATGACCAATCAGCTACTTGACACAACCTTTAAATGCCTTCTCAGGCAGTGGGGACACTCTTCACTGCCTGAGAAGGTGGGGGGAGACATTTAAAGAATGCACCAAGAAACTGATCAGGTCAGATCAGCTGCTTGATGCATCTTTTAAATCAGTGGTCCCCAACCTTTTTTAGGCTGGGGACCGGCAGGGCAACTGCCCCACCCGCGCAAAATGCATGCGCGGCCGCACCTGCGTACCGCGGCCGAAATCATGCAGGCGCGGCACTTTCGCACATGCGCAATTTCAGCCGCACATGGCGTATGTGTGTATGCGCGGCCCAGGCGCGCATGCGCAATGCGCGGCGCGGCCCTGATTCCCTCTCCCCCCCCTCCTGCAGTAAGAAGCTTCCCGGGCTGCAAGCTTGCAGCCTGGGAAGTTTTTTACTGCAGGGGGGCGGGGAGAAGGAACCGCAGCCCGGCGCCATTGCCTTCGCGGCCCAGCATCGGGCCGCGGCCCGCAGGTTGGGGACCACTGTTTTAAATGCTTCTCCCCACACTCTTCAGGGCAGGAGAGACCCTCTCTGTTGCAAAGGAAGGCAGGGAGAAGCATGTGCATGGGGGGAAAAGGGAGAACTTTTAAAATTTTGTCATATTGATTCAGCCTAATCTAAACCAGTGAAGGGTGATCCTTATTCAGCCCAAATAAATTCCAGCCAAATCCAAAACAGTTTGAATTTTTTTCCTATGCACATGCCTGTTGACTGGATCATATATGAGCTAGCTGTAAATATTATATCAGTACAACAAGAAAGGCCTATGTTGGAATATTCTGTATTCATTGTTTATCTATCAAAGAATAATGTACATATTTTAAAAGTAGCAACATAGGGGTGGGGGTGAACATAGATTTCCTTTTCCTAAGTAAGAGATACACACTGTTTAATACAACTACCAGAGCTATTTCATTATCATAGTACTGTCTGAGCGTTTAGTGATACAATATGTCTCCCAAGTGGGTCTTGTATCTTAGAGGAGTACATATGAACTATATAAATATATGTGGTAGCTCACAGAACATTGAGTTAACTGATGCGTACACAATGTGTGCTGCCCGCAGTTAAAGCAGTAACTACAACAAAGTGTGAAGCAAACACGTCCATTTTTAAATGTACACCAGTGGATTGCAGCCAACAATAATTCCATGGCATGTACAACATACAAATTTTTCTCCCCCACACTTCACAAGATTCCAGTGCAAACATCAAGTGCACATACTAACAAGCTCCTAGGTAAAGCATTAACTGACTCCCATCAGTTATTCCCCCACTGCTATTAGGCCTAGCTACTGACCCCCCCCCCCACATATCCCCAATCATATTTTGAAAACACGTTTAGGAAGGCAGTCAGAAGACATCCGGTCTTTCCAGATTGAAGGAAATACAGTTCTTCCCTTTGTAAGTTGTAGGCCACTCACTCCATGTTGTTTAAAAGAAAACACATGCAGGGTGACAGTAACAGAAGCTTGGGTTTGGGCTGGAGGGAAAATATCAGCTCTAGATATAATTTCTATATTACCACATACAGCACTTGCAACTTTTCTGTTAGATCTATCATTCCCCAGTGAAAGCCGAGTTCACCAAACCTTGCATAGTTTTGCTGTGCTTGGTCTCCCCCCCCCCCCCCCCAATAACAAAAAAAACTTAAAACACGCACAAGGGTATTCCAGTTAGGTGCTGCAAGCCTCAGTAAAACTCACCTGTACTGCCAGCTTTTGGTACTGCTTCCACCTCGGCAACTGCTGATCCCGCTGCTACTGCTACTCTTGCTGGTGCAGTTCTGGGCTGGCAACAAGATTTCCAGTTTGCCTTCGCTCTCGGACACTTTCATCGCCGCTGCTACAGCTGTGGTTGTCGTTGGGGCAGCCGGGGGTGCCGGCACGGGCTCTGCAGCTTGCATGGCAGCAGCCGCGAAGGCGGGAAGGAGGCTTGTAAGCTCAGCAGCAAGTCAGGGGAAAGCTTTGGCGAGCCAACTACCGACCCCGGTGTGGTGCAAGACGGGGGAAGAGCCAGGACGAAGGGGGGCAAACAACACACCGGAGAACTCCGAAGGAAAGGAGGAGGGTGGAAACAGGCTTGGAAAGGGCGCTCATACCAACACCAGGGCGGGGTGAGGAAGACGCAGCCCCCTCGAGGGGTGTCCGGCGGAGGGAGGGAGGGAGGGAGGGAGGGACGCCCGAATCCTGGTGAATGAGACGGGGGGGAGGGAGGGAGGGAGGGGGGACACACCAGCCTTGAGAAGAGTGCGACCTTCAGGGGGAAGCGGGGAGGGGGAGCTCACCCGAAATTAAAGCGCAGCCTCCCCTCCAACCCTTCATGGGAGGCAGGCAACGCGAGCCGGAGGGAGCGGCTGGGGCGAAGGGACCATGGTCGCGAGAGGGGGATGCTCACGCCGGAGGGAGGGCAGCCTCGAGGCAGGCAACCCCTTCGTCCAGCCCGCCCGCAGGTCCTCCGCCTCTCCGCCGACAGCCCACCTGCCCCCGCCTACAGTCTCGCCCCCACTGGGGTCTGGAGCGCGCGGCGACCTTCTTCTCCTAGGGCTAGCAACAGCTCCCAGCCCACACCAACCGACAGCAGCGTAGCCGCCACCGCTTCCGGGTCAAGCTCCGCTCTTCCTTCCTTTCCATTGGAGAAAGGGGGCCGGCGCTGGCGGCGCCATCTTTGTGAAGGGCACAGGCGGCCGGAGGCGAAGAAGCCGAGTGGGCGGGGCTGCGTTCAGGAGCGAGGGCGGGGCTTCGAGGGGCGGCAGCGCGCAAAAACTCTTCCTGTTCTTCTCACCTCCTTCTCTGCTTCTTTTTTGGAAAGGGTCTACAGAGCTACTGTTTTTGTTATATTTATTTAGGGATGCTTTTTTTCTTGTTGTTTGTTTAAATCCCGCCTGTCTGCCATGGAGCCACTCAATCAAACAAATCGGTGTTCTGAAACAATCCACGTAAATATGTCAGCAATAAAGACATACAATTTTTAAAGAAGCCATTAAATGCATGAAAGCAGAAACATGCTTGTACTAAGAACCACTTTGATGTAGGGCCGCCAGCCTCCAAGTGGGACCTGGGGATCCCCCAGAATGACACCTCATCTCCAGAGATCAGTTCTGGAGAAAATGAATGCTTGAGAGGAGAGTGCACTCTGTGACACTGTACCCTTCTGAAGTGTCTGTCCTCCCCATCCCCAAATCCCCAAGAGTTATCCAAGCTGGATCTGGCAACCCTTCCCCCATCCCCTCCTGGTGGACCAGGAGGGGAGGGGAAGGGGGATCTGACAATTGTACTTTGGCTGCATTCACACTGGCTGTACTGCTATGTAGCAATCACTTGCAACTGTGTGACCAAGACATTCTGGTTGTAAACAGCTGCTACAACACAATGGCAGCCCAGTATCAAATAATGTATAAATACAGCCCTTCAGATACCCTACTGTTTAAAGCTGCAGGTAGTCATGTTCGTCTGAAGGAAAATCCACACAATACATCATAGAAAGTGTGCAGGTTTTCAAGTTCTTAAATACTCTTCATCAAGCTGCATGTTAAAAAGGGAGATGGGAGGGGAGAAAAAAGAAAGGTTTTTGTTTTTTGGGGGGGACAGTGCTATACATGATTCCACTGCAATAGCTTAAAAAAATATTAAGCCAAAGAGCGTACTGGTTCTTTAGAGGTATCTAAGAAAAACATAATTGTCATATACTTTTACTAGATTTAAAGCCCATTTTATCTTTAAATAAAATGGGCGCTAGAGGTTCCCTCCCCCGGGGCCGAGTTCCAAAGGCTTCTGCACACCCAGGGCCGGCGTGGGTGACAGAAGCAGGCATCCTCGTCCCCGGGGTGTAGTGCAGAAGGCTTCCGGCAGGCCGGGCTTCTGGTGGTCTTGCGGCCTACCTGTGTTCTGCGGTGGAGGCTCGATAGCATTAGCGAGGCGCGGGGACGCTGGGTCGGCGGCTGCTCGGAGGTGTGCAGACGGCGCCTTTGCCGCGGCTCGCAGCGTGCTGGGGGAGAAGGGGCCAGTCTCCGAGGGGGTAAGGTCTTGTCTGAGTGTGGGTGGGTGGGTGGCGGGGCTCAGGGTGGTGTGTGGGGGTAGGGTTTAGGGGAGAAGCGCGGGGGAGTCGGCGAAGGGGGAGATGTTGGGGGGTAGTGAGGGAATGGGGGGTATCACCGGCGGGCGGTGGGCGAGCTTCTTCCTCATTCAGCGGCAGGGTCCTGGAGGTTGGCGGCGGGTAGGTGGGAGGCGGAAGGCGTCCTGGGACCATGGCATACCTGCCCGGCTCCCCGTCGAAGTGTTGAGGGCATGCGGCTGGAAAGGAGCAGGGCCACCGCGTCAAAGACCCTGCTCCTTTCCCCACATCAAAGCGTCAAAGGCCCTGCTCCTTTCCCCACATCAAAGCATTGTGTATGGCGGCCAAAGAGGCAATGGGGAGGTGCGCTTCGCGTGCCTCCCCATTGCCTCCTTGGTCCAGGATTGACACTCGGAGGGCCGAATCAGGAGCCGCATTGCAGCTCCTGATTCGCCCCTCCGAGTTTTTATCCCGGACAGAGCCCGCCCTAACTCCTCCCAACTTGCCCTTACTCTTTTATTTATAACCGCAAAGCGGTTTACAGATACCTCAATAGCTGCAATGTATGGGTGATGACCAGCTGTGCATTGCAAGATGCTGTGTTTCTGAGCATGTATTTACATTCAAGATGCAACTGTTCCCCTATCAGATAAGATTTAGAGTGGGACACTAATTAAAATTTCAATAGGGCACCCTCAAAAAGCAAAAATGAGGATAATTACCAGACAATAAGAACACCTGGTGCATATGGAACCAGCTAACTGCCTCCAGTCCTGACCTGGATAGCCCAGGCTAGTTTAATCTCAGCAGATCTTGGAAGCCAAGCTGGGTTGGCCTCTGGCTAGTAATTGGATGGGAGACCTCCAAGAAATATAATGATTGCAACATGGAGGCAAGCAATGGCAAACCACTTATGAACATCTCTGGCCTTGAAACTCCCGTGGAGTTGCCTTGAGGACAAAAGAAAGTAAGAAAGAAGCCTACCTTTAATCTATATGTAATTAAAAACAAACAGGATGAACATGACTGGGGAGCTCTACAAAAAATGTCCTCTCTCCAGCATGGCCTGCCTAATTTCTGATGCAGTAAGAAGACTTGAAAAGGGAAGGAACCTTTGACATAGGCCTTAGCCAGGGGTAAAAGCAAACCAGTATGGGTTGGTACAGACTGCCAATAAGAAAGTGGCCTATGTTGTACCTGCAATCTTCTGCTCAGCTGTTTAAAAGGGACAATACCAGTAAGATATTTAAATTACTCTTGGTATGAATCTGAGGATCAGCTTCATATGGGAGGCAGCACTCCTTATGATACCCTAGATCAGATTGTCTGGGGTATAGATCAATACCATTTTGCATTATAACAGGAAACAGAGTCCCATTTTAGGGATGCCAGTTCTCAGGTGGGACCTGGGGATCCCCTGGAATTATAGCTCATCTGCAAACTAATACGATCAGTTCCCTTGGAGCAAATGGCTGCTTTGGAGGGTGGACTCCATAGCATTATACAATACTGATATCCCTCCTCATCCCAAATCCCACCCATACCTGGCTCCATCCCTAAGTCTCCAGATATTTCCTAATCCTGAGCTGGCAATTCTAATTGAAGACAACCCAGAAGTTTTGGTTAGTACAAAATGCAACTATGTGTCTGCTTATAGATCGAAGTTGTGTTAAGACAGCTCTGCTAACTACCTATTGGTATCCAGGTATTTCCCAACCCAAATCTGGCACCCCTAGTTCCATCCCAAGAAATCCAACACCAACAGAGAATGAAAGGAATACTAGCCTGATGCCAGCACCACTTGTTGACATCCTATGACCTATACACGGGGCAGAATGGCCAGGCTGACGCCGACAGGGCTGCGGGGTTAATCCCTGATTATGCCTGATGTTGCCACTATCTCAGCCACTGCTCGGCCCTGGTCTGACACAGGCCTTCGGATGGCCCGTGGTAAGGGAACACAGATTCTTCCACGTTCCCTGAGATGCCGTGGGCGCCATCAGGGGCTAGGTCAGGTCAGTGCTGTGCATAATTGGAATGCAGGGACACCGCATACCCCTGTCAGTCGCGGAGCTAACAGGGGTATCCCCCCCCCCACCTTGGCTGGAGAGTAGCATGCCACTCCTCTGCCATCGTGCAGTGTGGGCCCTTCCTACCCCCTCTAGGCCTATTATTGGCCATTTCTTTGAAGTGGGGGAGGGTCAACATGACTGTTTATGGTTGTATCACCTGATAAATGTTTAACAAACTTTAAAAATTAATTAACTTCCACCCATTCAGGAAACCCAGGGCCATCAAGAAACGCCAGGGCTTCACAAATCCCTGGTTGAGAAAGCCTGGTCTATACTGATGGGTTTACACTTCCATAAAGTGTAGGGATGTAGTCTTGAGGGTTCTCATAAAAACATAAGTACAGCCTGTTGGGTCAGACTGTTGGTGGATGTTGCCTCACACAGTGGCCAGAGCCAGTTGTCCTGTAGGGCCAAATAAACAGGGCATAGAAGCCAAGGCTGTTGCATGCTGCTTCCTCTCAGCATGGCTATTCAGATGTTTGTTGCCTCTGCGCATGAAGGTTCTCCATGGCTCAAGGTTCTCCATATGAAGGTTTTCCATGGCTAGCAGCTGTTGGTGGAAATTCTCCTGTAACCTGCTTTGCTTCTTACGATAAGCAGAACAAAATTAAGGTCTTTTAAATTGAAATACCGGGTAAATACTCATAACTGAATAAAGGTAGGGATTGTGTTAGTTCTGACATTTTGGGAAGGGGCCGTGGATGGATATTTACATGCTATAGGCCTCTCAGGCCTCTCAGGTGGCAGCAGTTGGCAATCTCTGCCAGAGACTTTGGAAAGCCACTGAAGTCAGAGCAGAGAACTCTGAGCTGGATGAAGTGAGTGTCTGGACTCAGTAGGGAGCAGTTTCCTATTTGCATTCAAAACTCCTTTCTGTTTGATTGAGATTTTGCTTACAGCCTTTATGATGATAGTCCTGTGATGAGCACCAGCTTTTTTCTGTTCTAAATGAATGTGTGGATCCTGAGTTTATCCCATTACAAAGAAAGGGATGGTACTGAGACACGATTCTTTATCAAGTAATACCTGTTCTTTTTTACTGAAGGTCTTGCCTATTGCAACCACTGTTATTTCTTTGCATTGGTATAATACCTGGCTTTAGTAATCACTTGTTTACCAGTTTACCAGCAATAGGTACAGTACATTCTATGATGTCCTTGAGTGGTGAGCGTTCAGGCCAACTAGACCTAAAATACAATGAATGACAATCAGCTGGAGGGCTATAAGAATATCTTCCCTTTTATTTAGTGCCTGGGGCCCTCTAGTGGCCAACCCAAATAATACTCACAAAAAAGTCTGCGAATCACAAAACAGCCTGCACAATGACAAATTTTTTAAAAAGGTTAAATGATTCCTTAGTTTATATGCTACAAAACCAGGACAAGCACAATTCATACAAATTCTCATATTAAGAGCAAGGCACACCACCTGACTCTTGACAAATTATGTATGATAAGCAGGCACAGCAACGGTCTATGACATATAGATTCAGGTGGGTACCCGTGTCAGTCTGAAGTAGCAGAACAAAATTTGAGTCCAATGGCACTACACACCGGGTGCCTTACATTTACCCAAGTGGGGCAGCGACCCACTCTGCTGGACCATTTCAACTGGAGAAATTGTGTTGGGCAAAAGAATTTCCACTCCCATTCTCTTGCACTGTATGCAGTGGAATCTTGAAGACAATTCTTTTAACAAGAAAGGGCACCAGGGAACATTGGCCAGGAAACTCCCAGCATCACTTAGAATTTGGTTCTTAGAAGCCTGCCTTTGAGGATATGTAGAATGTCTTTTTCCTACAGGTGAGCTTAGCAAAATAGAATATACTTTATCAGGACAGGGGAGGGGGCAGACTGGATCATCTACCTGATATTGTCCATGAGATTTCAAAAATAAAACGGAATGTTTTTCATGACATTTCATGACATGCAATATTGACATTATATCTGGTGTAGCACTGTGTATGTTGGGGGCAGGGCACGTCTATTCCAGACCCAGAGAAAGGATGCTTCTGTCTGTGTAAAGTGTCACCAGATCTCACCCAACTTATGACAACCTCATGAGAGGGTTTTCTGGGCAAGTGAGCAGCAGAGACGGTTTGCCATTGCCAATGCTTTCCTCTGCCAGGTCTTCCTTGGCCCTTCCATGTGCCAACCCTGCGGAGCTTCTGAGAGTTGATGGAGATCAGGCTATACTGTGCTGTCTTCCCTTCCAAGAGGATGCTGATGCCCTGGAAATTAGAAAGGAGGTCTGTTCATTAGAGTTCCATGGCTTCATCTAGAGCCCCATGGATAAATCTGGCCAACACTGATCCAGATATAGGTATACACTCAAGAAGCCCTAGGCATCTAGTTAGCTTTCCTATGTCAAATCATTTAATTCCTGGTCTACTGCAATAACATTTATTGTTAATTATGGGTTCATTGCAACAGGCGCTGTGGATGGCCTCCCCCTCCCTCCAGAACATGGAAAGGCTGCAGGCAGCTGTTAGGGAACTCACCGGCAGGGGCAGCTCTCACGCAGCAGATATTTACAGACTCTGAGGGAGGGAAGTGGAAGGAGGAGGGGGTGGTCCTGGGTTGGGGACGGAAGGCGATTGGCTAGCCGCTGGACAGACAGGCAACCCAGTTGGAGGAGGAGGCACTCAGGGGCGGGACAGCTGCCCTTAGTGGTGTTAAGCACAAACAATGTTCACAAAAACATTGGAGAAATAAAACTATCCACAACTGAACTCAAAAGGACTGCTTAGCTGTTTTAGCAAAGAATTACCATATGGCATCATATGGCTTAATTTTGATATTATGACACAGTTTACTAATTTGCCATAATTTGCTTTTGCCTTATATCTCTACAGTTATGATAGTTGTTCATTTAGTCTTAGGAAGAGTGCATGCACTTGGAAGCTCACGCCTTGAATAAATCTTTGTTGGTCTTAAAGGTGCCACTGGACTCAATTTTTGTTGTGCTACTTCAGACCAACATAGCTACCCACTTGAATCTAAAGTTACCATTTGTTTTGGTTCAATTCCGAGGAAAACATAGTGAAATAAATATTTCAAAATAAGAGAGTTGTAGGCAGACAAATCTAATTGTGGAAAGTTAAGACCAATTAGCTGAGACCCTTCCCTTATGCTCTTATGCTTTAAAAAAAAGTGCTTAGTGTTTTCTTATGACTTAGGGAAGCTTGAGTTATGTTTCCCTGACAACTGTTTTAGAGGTGCGGGCATCTCTCTATGGATGCAGCTCAGGTATGCATGATGGTTGCCTCAACGGAATAGAGAAAGAGAACAGCCAAATCCTTACAAAAGGCATGCTATGGAAAAGAAGGAATCACAGGAAACGACACATGTTATCAGGAGAAGGATGCTAAATATTCACTCAGAACATGATCAATTTTTTTTTAATTGGTGACTAACTTACATCTTTGAGCCATAAAGCCACCTTTAAGGTTTTGATGGTTTAATACCGATGATGTAGTATCCAACTAACATGGTATATTATCCTTATCCATGGTTCCTCTATATATTTGTGAAACAGCTTGGGGGGGGGGGGCATGTCCGGCTGTCCAAGTTGGAATAGGGCCAGCAATGCTGGCCGCACCCTGATTGGCCCTAACCTTACAGCTCCCGCCCTCCCTCCCTGGACACTAGCCATGTTCCTCTCAGACATGCCAGAGACAGAGAGAGACACACAGAGCCTTGCCAGACCGAACATGAGCCCTCATTCCTTCCTACTGCTCCTGCTGTGAGGGAGGCAGAGAGAGACACAGAGCTGCCCCAAGCTGCTGACAGCGACACAGAGAGAGCTGCCTTTGGTGCGACGGAGGGAGAGAGAGACAGACAGAGAGAGCTGCCCCAAACTGCACACCAGCCCTCCTTCTCTCCTAAGAATAAGCCCTAATTACCTGCTATGCCTCCTGTTGCCAGGCACACCAAGACACGCAGCTAGAGGGAGAGAGAGACACAGAGAGAGATCTGCACCTCGTATCCCCTGGGTCCTAGTGGCCATTACATTGCTGCTTGCAATGGGCTTTCTTGCTAGTATGTTTTATAAATTATGGGAGTGTTGTTCTCTGTTTTGTTATAAGTTATGTTTGTTGGGAAGGATTTAGAGCAGGGGTAGTCAAACTGTGGCCCACCAGATGAAGAAGAAGAGTTGGTTCTTATATGCCGCTTTTCCCTACCCGAAGGAGGCTCAAAGCGGCTTACAGTCGCCTTCCCTTTCCTCTCCCCACAACAGACACCCTGTGAGGTGGGTGAGGCTGAGAGAGCCCTGATATTACTGCTCGGTCAGAACAGTTTTATCAGTGCCGTGGCGAGCCCAAGGTCACCCAGCTGGCTGCATGTGGGGGAGTGCAGAATCGAACCTGGCCTGCCAGATTAGAAGTCTGCACTCCTAACCAAACTGGCAGGGACTCATGGGAATTGTACTCCATGGACATCTGGAGGGCCGCAGTTTGACTACTCCTGATTTAGAGCCTCTGATTTGCATGCGGAAGATCTTAGATTTAATTCCCAGCATTTCCAATGAAAAGACCTCTGGCTGAGCACCCAGACAGCCACCGCCACTCAAAGTAGACAGTGCTGACTTTCCTAGACATTTCATGACATGACTTTCATAGAATAGTTGTCTGGCTCACTACAAGGCAGGTTCATGAGAACATATAGTTTAAACCATGATCTTGCTTTTAACTATGTTTTTATGCAGTTTCAGTGTTGGCATGCCCAGTTGAGATCGACATTAGTCTTTGACTAGGATTAACTAGCATGTTTTCAATGAAGTCCAAATCTGTCTGCACAAGCTGTTTCTCCACTAGTTAGAAGCAGATTACAAAAATATTTCTTTTCCTCAGGACCGTGATTTTCTTCTACGGCTTTGGGACCTGGACTCCTCCTTGTTCAAATCTTTGTCTATTTCTAACATTTTTATAAATAGCTTTATCAAAAGCAGGGTGTACCAGGCACATTTGACTTCCTCAGTCACGAGTCCTCACTTCCTTAAAAGCTATGTTTCCATTACTCCCACTCAGGGTTTTTTGCACATTGGTTCCTATGGCAACGCTTGTATCTCTGCAGCTGCTCCATGCCTCCCACTCTCCCTCCATCACTTGGTGTTTCACTGATCCCCCATTTCATGGAGTAGCTTAAATCACTGCTGCGGCACAAACGTTTACTCGCAAGGCAGCAAAGGGTGAAGTATCATGAGCCTGTTCACCAAGCAAAGATACGGACAGCCCTGCAGCTAGGGAAGCGGAGCAGGAGTGCCCAAAGGAGCTGTGGTTGTCTCGGGGGTGGGGCAGGCGCCTTAGTTTGACAACAGTTGATCTGCTGTCCCTCATGCCACCGTGAGGGCTTTCATGAGAGATGAACCTCCTCCAAGGCTCTGTATTCTAGCAGTTAAGCATATTTGGTCCCCATGTTAAAACAGAGGTCAGCTGGTATACAGATAGGGATGCCGGTCTCCAGGTGGGACCTGGGGATCCCCTGGAATTATCACGCATCTCCAGAATGAAAAGATCAGCTCCCTGGAGAAAATGGCTGCTTTTGAGGGTGGACTACATGGCCTTATATTCCAGTGAGGTCCCTCCCCACCCCAACTTCCACCCACTCCTGGCTCCTCCCCCAAACTCTCCAGGTATTTCCCAACCCAGAGCTGGCAACCCTTAGCACAGATGAATGTCAGAGAGGTTCTCTGATGCTTAGTTCCCTTGTCCCGATATTTTTGACCACTTGCAGATTCTCTAGCAGAGCCACTCTACTCCAGTGATACTTACAGCAGAGCAGTTGAACTCCTAGATGAGCCATAAACCCACCCAGCCAGCTCTTGGCATTCATTCCCCCCTTGCATGTTTCACCAAATCAGTCCTTTCCCCTGACAGAAATGCTCTCAGGGCCTAGTTGATTCTCTGTGCCAGAGACAAGCAATGTTGCCTTGCTGGATCGGATCAAAGATCCATCTTGGTCAATTTTCTGTATCTGGGATTAGCACACCTGAGACGTTGGTGGACGAAGCTTGACAGAGATAGCTTCCCCCTGTTATTTGTTTCCAGCATCTGAAGATGGTAGACTGCCTTTGCCTATGAAGGCTCTATGCTTGTCTATTGTGCCTGTCACTGTTGATCAACAGATCCTCATTTTATCTAATCCTATATCTAATCCCATGAAAAGATAGTTGGAGCAGGACAAGTTGACAAAAGCTGCTTTAAATACATTCAGTGTAGCTCATTCTTTGTGCTCCCAGTGGACCCTGAACCCAGGGGCTTAATTTACAGGCCTCCTGCAGTCTTTGTTTTTATACCCACCCCTTTCCACACAGGAATTCTTAATAGCTTGAAGAATCAAAGTTCAGCAGAGAGGTCATAGAGCAGGGAGAAAGGCACATGACTCTCCTGCCTGGCATGCAGAAGGTCCCAGGTTCACTCCCTGACATCTGCTGCTAAACAGGCAGTGTGTGATGTGAAAGACTTCTGCTTGAAACCCAGGAGACCTGCTGCCAGGCTGACTGGACAATACTGACCTTCATGGACCAAGGATTTGCTTCAGTACGAGGCAACTTCATTTATGCTTTCAGTTGTTCCAGTGTTAGTAAGTCTAATAAGCAAGTTGAAGTTAACCAGAGCAGGAATAAAGTCAGCAGGGGGAAAAAACATATATTGGAAGTTAAAACCATCCTAAAAGAAGCAGAAGGGAAATTGATATTTTATTCAACAGTGTTCTGACTGGTTGGGTAGGTGGTTACATCACAGGCACTCTCCCTAGTCACACAGAAGGTTTGGTAATGCAGACTCAGAAGGTTCTTTAGAAACAGCTCTTTTATTGTAGTAACAGCAATCAACTTCAACACCAACCAAACAAGAAACAAGGGCACAAACCCTCTCAACTGCCCCGCCAAGAGCTCTGATTGACCCTTAATGGAGGCCACAGATTGGTCCATAAGATCAGCCAGTTCTCAATGTCCACTGGTGGATTTCTCAAGCCCTGTTCTGCATAATGCCCCTGAAATCATAGTTCTGTCCACAGTTAACACGCTATTTACTATCTGACTGAACTAGTTACTTCCCCTAGTGGAAGAAGGGGAAGGCAGTGTTTGCCAATTCCCCCTCTCATTCCAGGCCCCCACTTTGACCTCTCCCAATGCTGGGGCTCCTGTGACCCAGAAGGCTTCAAGGCTCAAGAGAAGACTGCTACAGGGGGCAGGGGGAGGTCGCTATTTCTGCCATTGATACAACACAGCTCTGCTTGTGTGGCATAGGACCCCAAAATAATCTTTTAAATTGACCAAGTGAGTTTTCAAGAGTGTTTTCTAAACACATGAGGTGTACCTGATTACATAAATAGGTCTCTGATGATGGAAGCTTCTATGGAAGAGTGGGAACTTGAATCAGCCTCTCCCAGATCCTAATACATCACCACTCTAACCACTCCACCAAGCTGGTTCTTTGTGAACAACTCTGTCCTATTCTGTTGTTGTATTTATCTTAGGTGGAAAACTCCTTTTTAAAATAGAACAGGCCCCAGGTGGACGTGTACACAGCTGTGCATCCCAACCATATTCCGTCCCACTTCTGGGGTTTCTCAACAGTAAAAAAGTTGATAAAGGGTGAGTCAGAAGAACCATAAGAAGATGGATGATGCCCTGCTGGATCAAACCAGTCATCTCTCTGGTCCATGCTCCTCTTGGGCACAATTGCCAAGTCAGAAGAACAACAAACAGGGCACAAGAGGCCCTGGAGGAACCCTTGAAAAAATTTTCAGGCTTTGAGGAACTCCAGAAGTGGTGACATGACCCTTCAGATAAGTGGCCATGGAAATAAGATGCAGGAGCCAGCTAGTCAGGCAACCAATCATTTACCATTCCCATTGTGGAGAAAGAGACGAGGCCTGTAGAGCAACAGGGAAAGTGGCTCCAGTGATGTCTAGTGATGTGAGAAGCCATTTGAACGTCTGGTATGCAGAACTCCTGGGGAGCAATCAGGCTTCCTCCAAATCCTGATTGGGAATCTCTGGGCGAAGGTGATGTTGTCTCCAAGCCCTGGTATTCATCCATTTCCTGTCTCTGCGCATGGAGGTTTCTTTGAGTCACCAGGGTTAATAGGATTTATTTATTTCTTGTATGGCCTGTGTGTCATGTAGCCAGGAAATCTGAGGATTGTCTGTAGGCAGGCAAGGGATGTTCAGAGGTGGTTTGCCATTGCCTGCCTCTGTGTCATGACCCCTACCCCTACCAAATTCAAAGAGGTCTCCCATCCACATACCAGTTTCCAAGATCTGACAGGATCAGGCTACCTGGTCAGTGCTACCAGGGATAGTAGCCACTGATGGACTTCATTAATCTACCTAATCTTTTTAAAAAGCTCTCTAGGCTCCTGGTCATCTCTGTTTTGTTTTTTTGTGTGCACAGACTCCAGTTTTAACCACTATACCTGGTTTCCACCTTCCCTCCATGGGTCGTCCCCTGCGCAAGAGCCCCTGCTGGTGTCTCTCAGCAACTGCACCCAGCGTAGAGCCCTGTGAGAATAGGTTCGGTGCAGTTTCTGTTTAAGCAAATATTGAACTTTGCGCTGGACCTTGAGCGCTTCTTGTTGGTTTTTCTCCTCCCCGAATCCTAACCGAAGTGAATCTCTTCTTCCTTTTCTCGGCCCGTGTTCCCTTCCCGGGACGGACGGACAGACAGACAGCCAGCGCCCCCAGACCCCGAGCCACTCGGATCCCTTGACACGATCGCCTCTCATTGGTCTTTACCAGGGACTCGCAACCTCCTCCCGGCGGGACGGCGGCAGGCGGCGCTTGCAGGTTGGGGTGTTTCAGCCCCCACCCGCTAGCGCCCCACAACGCGCAACACGGAGCAGCGAAGGACTTGCCGGTCTCGTTGCAACCTTGGGGGGACCCAGGAGGACCGAGGAGCCACCATGCCGCCTCTGAAAGTCTGCATCATCGGATCCGGGAACTGGTGAGTCCAGCGGGCTGCGGAGCCGCAGGGGAGGGAGAGACCTGTTGCCGGGCGCTGTCCCAGGGAGAAGGGGCGCCTCCGGCTGCAGCGAGGGGACGCGACCTTTGGGGTGCCCCGAAAAGCCGCCCTTTGCAGAGAAAGGGGAAAGCGGGGCGCGGTTCTGACCCAGTCCTCCGCACGGCGTTCTGGGGCTTCCTCGTCTCTCTGAGCGAGAGAGACGCCTTTCTCCCTTGCCCTCCCTCTCCGCGTGAGAATGGCTCGTAGTCCTCGGGTCTCCTCAGCCCCTCCGCACACTGGGGAAAGCCCTGGATCCAGATGGATGACTTCTTCGCCTCCCATAAGCCTCCCCATCCAAAAGGGGGTTTTATCCAGCCTTGGCATGAATCCTGAAGGGAGAATTCAGCTCCTGAGGCTGGATAATGGAATAATGTTGGAAGTATAGTTTAAGTATGAGCCTCTTGTGGCCCAGGGTGGTAAGGCAGCAGACATGCAGTCTGAAAGCTTTGCCCATGAGGCTGGGAGTTCAATCCCAGCAGCCGGCTCAAGGTTGACTCAGCCTTCCATCCTTCCGAGGTCGGTAAAATGAGTACCCAGCTTGCTGGGGGGTAAACAGTCATGACTGGGGAAGGCACTGGCAAACCACCCCGTATTGAGTCTGCCATGAAAACGCTAGAGTCAGACATGACTCGGTGCTTGCACAGGGGATACCTTTACCTTTACCTTTTATAGTTTAAGTAGCCCTTTGACAAGGATCTTCTGTAAGTGGCTTAGGGACTTGTTCAAGCTTGCCCATCTAAGAAGGAGAGTCACTGCACTGGTGACTGGGTTGGACTGGGACCTGAGTTCGAATCCTGCTCCTCTATAATGTAGAATGCAGGATGAAAATAGGATGAGTGATGGCAGATGAAGTGACAACAGTTCTATAGGATAGGCTCTCCAATGTACCTCTAAAGCAAACTGTGGTTCTCCAGATGTTCATGGACCACCCACGCTGGCAGGGGCTCATGGGAATTGTAGTCCATGGACATCTGGAGAGCCACAGTTCGGCCACCCCTGCTCTGAAAGGCTAGCAAGGTAGTACTGGATATTGGCATCCCAACTGTAATGTAATGAAACACTTTTATGTCATGTTTCCTGCACAGCTGGATCCAAATGGTTTCAGCTCTGTGTGTGTGCAACACACAAACTCGCACACAGTGGGAGGGTATTTACAGCTTAGCTGTCCCAAGTAACATCTTTCAACAACAGACATCCAGTCCACTCTTACAGTTTGCCCCCAAAAGAAAAGAGATAAAATAATGACTGACCGATGAGCCTCCCTTCTATTGACTCATACCATTAGCCTGTCAAGGTCAGTACTGTCTACTCCTACTAGCAGGAGCCCTTGAGAGTCTCCAGCATTGGTTTTTCGCATTACCTCCTGCCTGATTCTTTTAGGTGGTGAGATCATCTGCATGAAAGTGTTCTCCCACTGAGCCATGGCCCGTCCCCCATGTGGAATCTGCTCTGTGTGTGATGTTCCTACAGACTACAAATGTCAAAGTCCAGAGGAGGGAAATGTTAGAATCATAGAATCATAGAGTTGGAAGGGGCTATACAGGCCATCTAGTCCAACCCCCTGCTCAACGCAGGATTAGCCCTAAGCATCCTAAAGCATCCAAGAAAAGTGTGTATGTTGAAATGGGTTGGGATTTTTAGGAACTTGTGGTGGGGAAGGACCTTCTGTGAATTTTTTTTTTCTCTTTGGGGATGAGTGACATGCTTTTAAGACACGGTTTATTCACTCAAAACATATAGCATGATGGTTTTGAGGTAGGAGTACTTATAGCATTAGAGAATGGGCATTCCTGTGAATTCTATGGACATATAACAATATATTTTAAATGCTTATTGCTTAAGTGGGACTAGGTTGTTCTCAATATGATATAATGTGCTATTGTTTTTGATTTCAATCAGGCTTTGGGCTGATCCTGCGTTGAGCAGGGGGTTGGACTAGATGGCCTGTATGGCCCCTTCCAACTCTATGATTCTATGATTCTATGAATACTATAAAGTGTATCCAACTCCTCTGCTAGTCCTGTTGCAACTGTATAAGACTGTTTCTGTTCAATTAATATACTGAATTATTGATAGAAATAGGATGTGATAAAGGCTGCTAACTCAGATGGCTTGAAACTGGAACAGCCAATTGCATGGAGAAAGAGGCTGAAGAGCTGGAATTTTGTACCCACCTTTTACCGACCAAAGGAGTCTCAAAGCGACTTACAATTGCCATTCCTTCCTCTCCTCACAATGAACACCATGCGAGGTAGGTGGGGCTAAATGAGCTCTGAAAGAACTGTCAGTGGCTCAAGGTCACCTGGCTGACTGCATATGGAGGAGTGAGGAATCAAACCTGGTTCTCTAGATTAGAGGCCATCACTCTTAGGCACTCCACCAAGCTGGCTCCCAGTGGAGACATGTAACAATAGCTGCTAACCACAAGGATTAAACAGAACCTCCACATTCAGTGGCAGTTTACCACTTGAGTGCCAGTCAGTAGATAAGAACAGCAGGAGAAGACTATTGTCTCCTTGTAGGTTTAATGGAGGCATCTGGCTAGCTGTTGTGGGATACAGGATGCTGGACTACATGGATGTTTGGCTGTATCCATCAGGGATCTTCTTATAATAATTATAACATATACAAAGCCATAATCATAAGGAAGAATGACAATGTAATGTAAAAGATGACATGGTGAGTATCAGAAAAAATAACAACTGATTTATTCGTGTTCTCAGGTCTTTCCTTGCAGTCTTGCATGATCAGCTAATTCTGTATTTGAAACAGATGTCCCCCCCCACACACACACTTTTTTGTACAATCTGTCAGCATGTCAGAGAGAAAAATAGGTGCTACTGTTTATTTACACCCCCTGCCTCCTGATTGGTAGGCCCATAGCTTTCTCCTTTCCTCACCTTTTCATACACTATTTTGTGTGTTGCCAAGTTTACCTGAAGTTAAGCCTGCTTTCACATTCCTCGAGAGAATAGCACATTTAAATGCAGATCTCTGTTTTCTTAACATCCAGTTTGGGCACTCTAGAATAATATGTCTCCGGTGCCTAGCTCAATGAAAAGAATATGATACTAACTGCAACAGCTCTAGTTATACAATATCAGTAACTGACAGGAAATATGGCTTGTTCATGAGTTTTAACCTTACTTTCTCTGTTTGGAAGACAGAGCTGATTGATCTGATTTGTCTGCAACTTTTCAGCTCAATCTACAGCTTCTCAAAACAATTATGAAAGATTTGTTTTAAACAATGCAATCCTAAACAGAGTTCCACTCTTCCATTACAGCCAATAGACTCAGAAGGGTAGAAGTGTGCTGTTAAAAGAACAGACACCAAGGAAACAATAAAAACACACAAATCAAAACATGTTATCATACTGCAGTGGGACACCATGCTGTTCTAAAGAAACATGTTATAACGCTAATTAGTCCACTTGATGAAATCGTACAAATTCACCAGTAAATTACTGTTGTCTTTTTTAAAGGCTCTAAGAATGAAATGAAAGTAGCCAGGATACGGGAGAAGATATCATCAACTACTTATCCATATCAATCGTACAAAGCTTTAATGAGTGGGACCACCCCCTCCCCTAAGTAATTGAGCAGAGTTGTCACAGATCACATGCTATAGAAAGGCCTGCACCAGTTCCTATTAAAATGCAGACTATTTGGTTTTTGTGTGAGATCACATGAAAATCTGACAGCTTGCACTATAAATCTCCATCCTAAGTCGTGTAAGTAAGTAAGTAAGAGGCAGGGAAGCAGCAGGATTCTTGCATTCCAACTCACCCCACATCGGAGATGCACCACCATCCAGGGAACATGGTGTTCTTTTCTTCGTGTTTTGCCAGCTAGTGACCATTTCTCCCATGTCTAGGTACACAGCCTAAATTCTGGAAACTGGTAATGAGAGGAAAGACTGTAAATTACAGGGGTGGGGGGGGGGAGGATTTTGAAATGAAGCTGGATAAGTACGGCTTGCTGGGTGATGCCTTTTGACTGCTGGGTGAGTTTCTTGGCTCTTAATCACTTTATAAGAGGGATCTAACATCACTTCGGGTTCAACCAAAATTGAGTCCAATAGCACCTTTAACACCAGCAAAGATTTATCAAAAGCTCACACCTTGAATAAATCTTTGTTGGTCTCAAAGGTGCTATTGGAGTCAGTTTCTATTGTGCTACTTCAGACCCACACGGTGACCCACCTGAATCTATCTCTTTGGGTGGTTGCTGCTGCTGTGGCAAGAGGGCCACAATCCCATCCCCCGCTTTCAAAGGGCCTCTTATTGTAAAACCCTGTGACTAATAATAGACACCTCCCGCTTGCAGCTGTACCCATGGGAACCCAAGCAGCTCAGGATAGCCATCAAGTGCAAACCCAATCCGCACCCCTCCTCATGCTGGTCTGCTCCTCCAATCATGGCCTGCCCCACACACCCAAATTAATTGAGGGGGGCAATCCACCCCTCCAGAGGTGTGTCACAGAATGCTGTCTGACAGCTCCCTGCCCTGTGGACTTAGAGATAGTGCACATGTGCCCTGGTGGTGGGCAGAACAGAGACCGGGCACCTAGCACCAGTGAGCAAGCAGTTGGAGGGAACACATTACTGGCAGAGCAAAGTTCTACACTCTGGGGCTGACTTCTCCCAGATTTCAACCCCCAAAGGTACACCAGCTTTTCTGCCAAGATCCCAAGGGGGAGCCACACACAAACAGGTAAGCAAGGCATCCCTTCTGCAAACCTCATTCCCCTCATGGCCAACAGCAGTTGCAATGATCTGTGCTGGACACAGCATCTCCTGCTCCTGAATTCTGCAGCGGGAGGAAGAAGTAGCCCTCTAGATACACATTCACTCCACAGACCAGGCAGGCTTTGGGGGCTGCCCAAGGCATCTGCCAGGGGAGGGGGGCCACCGTGGTGCCAGAGCACTAGGCTGTATGTTCTGCTGGTTGGCAGTTCTCCCCACACCACTTGTTCTGTTCATCAACTCCATGATCCCACCCTCACTGTTCAGTTGTCCACGGATCCCTCCAATAAAGCACATCAATTGTGCATGTCTCAGGTATTAATGGCACACTTTGGAAGGTGGGAGTGTGTGGGAATGCTGCACATACCACAGAACCCTTGCAGAAACAACAGCAGTGTGAGGGAGGGGGTCATCCTGACATTAATGACACAGCTGTAGTTGCAGATGGGTGAGAGGGAAAGGCTACAGTCCAGGCTACCATTCCTTCAGCTGAAAGCACAGACCACACAGACAAAAAAGCCAGAGCCACCACACTAATCTCCTTGAATCAGGTGGGGAGAATCCAAAGGAAGGCATGAAAATGCCATGATCAGGAGGGATGAGCTACGGATGCTGATGACATCCAGCCAGATGTCTAGAGGTTGTGGTGGGATGGCTTTGGCAGAGTTCCTCAAAACTCAATCCCTCAAAGAGGGGGGAGGGGTTTCCTGTAACTGGGGAAGAAGGAGCGAGGAGAGGAGGCGTGTCTCCCCTGCCTTGACAGAATTCAATTAACAGCTTCATTCACCATCAGGAATTTGGGGGTGAGTTTTGATGCCTCTGTTACAATGGAGGCACAAGTCACAAAAGTAGTGCTCCAGGTGTTCTGCCATCTGTGCCTGGTGAAGCTACTAGCGCCCTCCCTGGCCACAGAAGAGCTAGCCACAGTGATCCATGCAATGGTCAGCTCCAGACTGGATTACAGTGACTCGTTCTATGTGGTGCTGCCCTTGTCCCTGAACTGGAGATTACTGGTACAAAACACCGCTGCTTGGGTCCTTACAGTGACCTCATGCAGGGCTCATATTTGACCTGTCTTCCAACAGCTGCACTGGCTGCCAGTGGAGTTCCAGCTCGGGGGTTTGGTAGTGACCTTCAAGGCCCTATGCGGTCTGGGCCCTGTGTATCTGAGGAACTGCCTCTCCCAATATGTTCCCCAGAGAACATTTCATTCCGCTAACACCAATTTGTGTGTAATCCCTGCCCCTAAAGATGTCCACTTGGCCTCAACCACAGCCAGGGCTTCAGCCTGATGGAATGAGTTGCTAGTTGAGATCCAGGCCCTGATGAAGCCGTGACAGCTCTGCAGGGCCTGCAAAATGGTACTCTTTCATGAAGCTTATGGTTGAGGCTATAGTGGCCTGAAAATATATGGGCCTGCCTCTCTCCTCTCCCTGGCTCTCCCTGGCTCTCCCTGGACCTTATTCTATCCAATATGGTTAGCTGGTGGGTGAGATTAAAGAGGGTGGGCAGAGGGGTCAGGTTTTTAAGAGTTTTATGTTTTTATGTTTGTTTTATAAGATAGAAATGTAAAAGTAGTAGTGAGAACTGTATGTTCAATAAATAAATAATATGCTTGTACAAGCAGATGGCTTAAAAAGCATTACAGCTTAGCAGTTTGTATCATTTTGGATCAAGCAGTCTTGCAAGTCCCCCAAAGGCTGACGTCTCCCATGAGATAGGCTGTAGGTTGAAGTTCCATAGTGTAGGTGGGAAAGGTTTGAAGCTGAGGCCCAGATATTAAATGCCAAGTATTATCTTTGCAGAGTAACATTCCTTTAGCACTAAAATAGATGTTAAAGGTCAGTGTTCAGCAATCTTAACAAAGCAATCCTTCACACACTAATCACCAGTTTCTTAATAGCTCTTCTCAAGGGGAGAAGTTCTGAATTCAGATGGGGATGACCTTTGTTTTTCCCAATAGCCTTAGACGTTTTGCTGCTGTGATATACCTCTTTGTTCTTAAATGGGAAATCTTCCTTTCTTCCAAAAATGGTCATCAATTTGATGTTAAACCAATTGCATTTGTGGGCCTGGTTCTAGAGAAGCCAAGACCTTGAATTTTCCATGTCTCCCATCAACCTTGTTATCTTCCTCTTACCTGTTCTGTGATGTGAGTCTGCTATCCATTTTCCAAAGGAGACAGCTAAGACCTGGTAGTGAGAGCAGCTTAGGGAACAAAGGTGGACACAAGTGTTACCTGGTTTAACTCCAGAATGGTGCATATAACTTTAAATGTTTCGAGGCAATAAGATGCAGCTATTATACCTACTCTACTGTTCCTTCAGTGGGGTCTTCATCTATTCTCCTCCCAGTCTGCAGTAAATGAAGAGTATCTAGAACAGGTAGGGTTGGTTTAGGAACAACTCAGCAGATGAAATCATTCTTGGTGCATCACCTAGTGGTCATGGGAGATTTCAATTAGAAATTGAATGTTGGAAGATCAACTCTGCTAAAAATGAAAAATCCAATACATTCTTGACTTGTCTTGCTGGCAACTTCATTCCCCAGAAAGTGGAAGGGGCAACCAGGGGATCTACTATTTTAGAGTTGATTCTTACGAGTAGGGAAGAACTGGATGATGAGGCAAAAGTTGTGGGTGCACTGAGTAGTAGTGACCATATGATTTTGGACTTTGTGATCTTGGAGAAGAGAAAAACTGTACTTCAGGAGAGCAAATTATGTTATGTCACTTCTGTGGAAACCTGAATTGATATAATCAGATGCTCTAGGAACGGCAAAACTCTATAAGTGATACTGGAGATGATACGCCTACTGGGAAGGGTAAAGTTCAGAGATGGGAAGCAGCTCAGTAGGGCTATGAATCTATAGAGTCTACCCTCCAAACCTGACATTTTCTCCAGAGGAACTGATCTCTGTAGTCTAGAGCTTGGTTGTAATTATGGTAGAATTCCAGGCCTCCCCTTGAGACTGGTAATCATAGGCACTAGGCTTGGGAAACAACTACAAGTCTGAAATAATAGTGCAGGCATCTAGTTAGGGATGCTAGGTCCAGGTTAAGAAATTCCTGGAGGTTTGGGGGTGGATCCTAGGGAAGGTGTAGTCTGGGGAGGGAAGAGAGCACAATAGAATACAATGACACGGAATTCACCTTCAAATGCATTCGTTTATCCCAGATGAACTGATCTTTGTAGTCTGGAGATCAGCTGAAAGCCTGAAAGATCTCCAGCCCCCACCTGGAGGTTGGCAAGGGGACATTTTGTTTGTCGGTCTAGTAAGGTCACAGACTTTGTGAATGGATCCAATGGATGATACCTGTACCTTATCAAATATGTATGTCAGGACTGTAAGTAATGACTCCTCAAGGGGAAAAGTTAATCTTGACCCACATTGCTAGGGACATTGTGTTTGTATTCTCATGTTTATTTAAGAAGTTGCCTACTGCTTCCTTCACATAAGTAAGATTACACAGTCGTATTGGAGATTAGTTAATACAATCGTGGCATAAATGTAGCTCTTAGTAGTTGAGACCACTAATGCACAGTAGAAGTTCCACCCTTTCCAAACATTTACTATTCTTTAATCAAGAATCTCAGTAAGTTTTGTTTGTTTGAGAGGTCAAGAGAGAGTTCATCTATGGGTCTGATTTTTAATATAGAATATTATGATAATGAGGATTACCGTAATAGGAAACTAGATTTGCTATTAATCTTTTTTTGAGAAAGCAGGTATGCGTTTTCCTGTTTTATAATATGCACAACTGAAAATGTACAGCTTCTCTATGGGTCTTTAAGAAATAGTCCTCTTGAAAATAAATGAAATAAAATGTTTAGATAGGAGCACCCTCAGCTATGTTTGTCTAACATGATAATCTGTTCCGAGGCTGTATAGTCTTCACAGTACTGCACAGATTTCACAGTTGCCGAAAATTCTTCTTCTCACGAAAAGTTAAATGTTGCATTGTGACTTTCAGCTTGATTTATAATTATTTTATGATAATTACAAGCAAGCTTTTTAAATGTTTCCTGTTATTTCAACATATTTAATTTTTTAAAAAATGCAAGCTAAGTTCCCCCACTGCAAGATATTGAGCATCATTGTTGACTCTCCGAGCCAAACAGGGATTTTTACTAGCTAAGTGTGCATGTTTGGAGGGAAAAGAACTCAGGAGACTGGTATCTTTTATCCATAGTCAGTTCAGACTTTGAGCTCAGCAGGAAGTTCCTACACGAGGCAAGGAAAAGATGTGCACCTTGAAAATGAGTTATGTCACTCCCACTAATTGCCAATGCTCCTTCCACCGTCCTTCCTGTTCCCTGGGAAATGAGTGGGGAAAGCAAGGTAGTTACTTAGTTGGACTTCACTTTTGAAGCCAACAACCTCGCAAAATTCTGGCTTCACATTTAAAGCCAACAATCTTGCAAATTGCAAATTTGCAATGCAACGCCATTTGCAAAAGCATTACAATGACTCTAAGGCACTACAGCTCCCCCTAAGGTGTTTTTGCCATTGGGCCATAGAAACGCCTCTTCTTCCCCCTCCCTCCTGTTGCCCTGGAAACCAGAGAAAAAGGTGGGAAAGAGTCGTAGAAGAAAACCAAAAGTCTCTCTGCAGCATTTCAAACTTCTCTGCCACCAGCTATTCAGTATTGTCGAATATACCCCCAAAAGCTGGAAAAAACTGGCAGCTGATCAAATTCTTGGCTAAAAAATATACCCTCAAAATACTGGTAAGATATTTTTTGTGTATTTTTGGAGGGCTCGGATATAGCTGAAGGCAGGTCCCCTAGTTGTGACTTACTGATTAAATCTCTCTGTATGCCTTTCATGTCCGCCAGTGAACCCAGCAAATCTTGCAATCAGTTCTTGCAATCGTTTGCTGAACAGATAACAATGATTATACAGGTACAAAGTGGACAAAAAAGCAGGCAGTGCCTTATCTCTGATCTCTGTCATTTAAATGATGTATGGACTGTGGACCCAAAAAGGAGACCAAGAAGAAGCGGCCCCATGCTTTGTAGGTCAGTCAGTCTAATGACCTAAAAGACCATAACCCTAGAGCATATTTCCTGTTTTTCACTAAATAAGCTGATTTAAAGATGACAAACTGCACTAGGCAATGGAGAATGGATTTGATAAGGATCTTGCTTCAGATGTAATCAAGAGAGTTAGAGTAAGGCATGTTTGCCTAGTGAGCAAGTTCACTGTGGATTTCTCAAGACAGCTAATTAGAGCATGTGAAGGGTTGTGAAAGGCAACTATCTCTCAGTGAAACTAGTAAATACTGTAAGATTTTTATTTCACCCTATTTCCAAAGAGCTCAGGATAATGCTGATAGTTCATTTATTTTATCTAACAACTGTCCTGGGAAGTAGGGGACTTGTAGCCCTCTTGCTGGTTCTGCTAATGGCTGATGCTGGCCTTCAGCTTAAGGAACCTTCCCCGGACATGCAAGACTCTTCTGCTAGTGAGGAAGGTACCACTGCTAAGGAAACTGATTGGTGTGATGCAGCCAAAGGGGTGGCCCAGAGTCTCCCCATGAGTTTCATGGCAGCATGGGGATTTGAATCAAGGTCTCCCAGCACTCCGGCCATTTAACCAACATGCTACTACTACAGGTATACTAAACTTTGTAAAACTCAGATAATTTGAATACTACTTGTGTGATGGTTCCTGGTTGAGAGCACTTACAAAAACAAGCACTTCTGGTCTGTAATTATCAAATTCTTTTCCATTTTTAAAAGGGGATCTGCAATTGCAAAAATCATAGGTGAAAATGTCCAGAAATCCAACAGATTTGAGCCAGTCATAAACATGTGGGTGTTTGAAGAGTTAATCAATGGGAAAAATCTCACAGAGATAATTAACCAAGATCATGAAAACGTGAAGTATCTTCCGGGTCATAAGCTACCTCCTAATGTGGTAAGTTGAATAAATGCATTTTAATTTCAAGCTTGAATTTTGCACTGGATTTTGTCCTTCAATGGAAGATTAGACTCTTAGATAAAGAGAAAAGTTGCAACCAATTTACTGTCTTACAAGAAATTCAGAACACAGTAGGCTCTTTAGATAAGAAACCCGCAGAAAGAAGGGAAGATTCCATTCAAACGTATCTGTGTATCAGCATAATGCAGGAGGAATTCTTATGTAAAATGAGACCATGGACACAAGAATGTTTGCCTAGTGAACTGTGCATTAATTACATGTGAACTGTGCATTAACTGAGCTAATCTAGTAATCATGAAGAATCTTAGCACTATTATAAGTGGAAAAGAAGATGTAGTTGTAGAGCAAACTTTTCCTACCTTGGTGGCTGTTATGGCTCTCCTGCTGTGACCTAGATCAGATCTTGGAAGCTAAGCAGAATCAGCCCTAGTTGGTTGTTAGATGGGAGACCACTGAGGAAATCTAAGGTTCCTATGCAGAGGCCGGCAGTGGCAAACCACCTCTGCAGTCTTTTGCCTTGAAAACCATATGGGAGCACAGTAGGCTGGCTGTGACTTGACAGAATTTACCACCATTACGTACCGCCGTTGTGCAATCCTAAGTACTCTTTCCTGGGAGGAAATACTGTTGAATATCGAGTAGGATTCTGAGTAGACGTGTTTAGGATTGCTTTCTTAAGTTCCCCATTTTTGCCCCTAAAATTTAAATCTGAATTATGCTTAACATGCTTTTCACAGGAATAAAATTTGAGTTTGGTGATGCCGTTAAGACCGACAAAGTTTTATTCAAGGTATAAGCTTTTATATGCACAGCACATTTCCTCAGATACAATGAAGTGGGAATTACCAGTCCATTCATACAGGTAGAGGGTGACCAGTAAATTAGCATACAGCGTAACGAAGATCTTTAATGGATTCAAGGACTAAACAGGAATTCAAGGACTAAACAGGAATAGCAAGCTGAATTTATAATGTTACCATTTGTTTGAGTTTGATTCTGGGGTCAAGGGAGATAACTCTTCATGGTGAATTGTTCCACTTCAAAGAAGAAGATGTTGTAAAGATGCCTCCATGCTTGAAAGGAGATGGGTGGAGCATAATGACAAGGTCTCAGTTAATTACTCTCAGAATTTCACAGATCTGTCCGTTAATTTCCAATTTTGATCTATTTATTTCCTTCACTATGTTTCCCCCTGGAATTTAATCCAAACAAATGGTAACCTTTTAAATTAAGCTTGTGATTCCTGTTTAGTCCTTGAATCCATTAAAGGTCTTCATTATGCTATATGCTAATGCAGTGTTCACTCTCTACCTATATGGATGGACTGGTAATTCCCATTTTATTGTATCTGAAGAAGTGTGTGTCTGCACACAAAAGCTTATACCTTGAATAAAACTTTGTTGGTCTTAAAGGCACCACCAAACTCAAACTTTGTTCTGCTGCTTCAGACCAACATAGCTATCCACTTAAATGTATACTTTTTACAAGAATTCAGTAATATAAAGAGTTTCCCTTAATATTTTTGTGTATGATTTTGTGAATTTAGGGTTAATTTAGGGCAGCTTCACAGATTATTATTGTTGCTGTAGGAATGCCTTGAGGTAAACTTGTGTTTCTCCCAGCAAGTACATAGCATTTGTATCGCCCAGTTTACACTTCTCTTTGAAGACTTATATCAATGCATTTGGAAAACCTGATTTGGCCAAGGTTTATGGATGCAACTCTCAGTTACCAGTTATGGAAAAGTTTAGTAACTGTGATTTTTGTCTTAGGTTGCTGTACCAGATCCAGTAGAAGCAGCAGCTGATGCAAATATTCTAATATTTGTTATACCCCATCAGTTCATTCCTAAGATATGTGACCAACTTGTTGGCAAAATAAAGGCAGGAGCCATTGGAATCTCATTAATAAAGGTAATTCAAGACCTTTCCAAAGGCATGTCAGACCTTATGGCAAAGTTCATGCTTGCAGGTGGGGTTGCCAACTCTTTTAATGTCCCTGCTCCTGCGCCTTTAAACAACAGCCTGGCATATACGTTTGCTCCGTAGGCAGGACCACTCTTGAACATATGACTAGACCGTCCAACAGCGTAGATTCATCACAGTTGGGGACCTGGACTTAGATGGAAGGAGTGCTTCCTGCTGGCAGATATCAGTTACTTTGCCAGTGGGAAGAGTCAGAGAAGATGGCTCTGAATCTGTGGGAAGGCCCATGACCAGTTTTGAGTATAGGACATGTACCTTGGTGAACCCCAGCAAATGAGCACAGTGACAAGATAAGCATTCATTTTTCGCAGTCAACGGCAGTGTGAATGAGAAGGGTGCTTTAACAAATAGACCTTGGGACATCTGGAGCCCCAGAACAAGGGGGAAGATGGAGGAAGCTCCCAAACAAGGCCCTTGGCCATGCCCTCTCAGCCTATCCGTGTTAGTGAGTGGAACTTGGACAGTATAGAGCAAGTGAAAGGGAGTGGTTTTTGATCCCTAGGACAATGGAGATGATCTCACCTGCACTGACATCAAAACCAGTCCCCAGGGGAAAAGTTGGTGGCCAACCACCAATCTTCTGACAGCAGGGCGAGTGAGAGGCAATTTTTTTGGATCTGACTTTTTACTCCCTGGAAGGGAAACCCAGATATTCCTGGTCTTTCTCATGGCCACCAGATAAGAAAGGAAGGACATGGCCCATCAAACATGAAACCATCACTGAAAGGCAAATCCCTTGGAAATGGATTGGATTAGCCCTGCACTGCCATTACCTTGCCAGCAGTGAGAGTGAAAGAGGACTGACTATGGACTGAGTAATCTAACAAAGGGAAGGCCCACAGGGAAGGGGAAGAAGGAAGACACTCAGTTTGCAACATCCTGAGAATTTTAATTCATTTTTAGTAACAATGGGTTTACCATTGTAGAGGGAACTTTTTCCTGCCCCTGCTGAAAATAATTCTAAATATGGGTAACTGGACTAAGTACAGTTTATTCCCACTTCTGCCTTCCTTCCCTCCTTTTATTTTCTATGTTGTGGGAACTTTAGGATGTAAACTGTATCTTACCTCCTAAATTGTATGAAATTATGTTCTAAAAAAATATAGCTTTTATTCCTACTTTCCTGTTAACCAGGGTGTAGATGAAGGCCCTGAGGGATTGAAACTCATCTCAGACATCATTCGGGAAAAACTGAAGATTGAAGTCAGTGTGCTCATGGGGGCCAACATCGCTAATGAAGTGGCGGATGAAAAGTTCTGTGAAACCACAATTGGTAATTCATTATACTACAAGAGAGTATGGTAGCTTTGGTATATAAATAGCCTTTCATGGTGGTGAGAGAAAGGCACATGCCTGGGATAGATTCAGTCACCTGCATTTACATCATGTAATAACTCAGCTCTCTACCTGCAATGAGACATCAGAAAGTCATGTTATTGTGAAAACACTTTATTCATGCTTTGTGTGGCACCGCAGAATTCCCTCTTATGATATTGCAGCCAAAATTGTCAGGCCTCTTACAAGTTAATTTGTGGTTGCCAACCACCTAGAGAAAAATAAATACACTGTTCTTTTAGTAATGGTTTAAAGGGATGTTATTTACCAAGTGATGTTATTTATCTCTGTGGTATGAAAAACTTAAGTCCATGTCCATATACTAAACTTTGGTTTAAAAAGCAGAACATTTTCCCCCAGGCCTGTGGGGTGTTTGTGGCAGTGAAATATAGGGCTCTACTTAGCGTTGCCAACCCAAAGATTTGAGGGGGTGGAGCCTGGGGCAGGTGGTACCTTAACCTGGCATAATGCTATACCGTCTACCCTCCAAAGCAGCCATTTTCTTCAGAATTGATTTTCTAGATAATTTATCTGTAGAATCTGAAAATTGCTTGTAATTCTGGAAGATCTCCCGGCTCCGTACAGTGTATGGAATGGAACTTTTCAGGAGGGCATTTCTATAAGAGGTGTATTTCAATGTTTATGCCAAGTTTGGAATTTATATTTATTGTATGTATTTATTGCTGGCTTTTAATTTTTGTAATCCACCTTAAGTCTTCTTTGAGAGAGACAATAAATAAAATAAAAGTTTTCCCCATTGGCTAGAAGAATAGCTTGGACAGGAGAATTTTGATTTGAAAATGCCAGCTAAAGAGGGATGGATTAATAAGCAGCTACTCTTTTCCCATTAAATTCAGCTCATAGATCAGGGTTGAGGAATGATGCTCAAACAGTCTGGGTACATCTTTTGTACCTATGCTTAAAATGCAGTGAAAACATACAGGCCATCTTATAAGTCTCACCTTTATAAATTTAACCACATGTTGCTTAGTTTCATTTGAAAATCCATAGTATGCATTTTGGCTTATGTTGCTAGATAAGTCTCTGGAATGGGTACAGATTAGCACTGATTTAATGTCTTATTTCTCTAAAAACTGTTTTCAATCTTAATTCTGTATGTTGCAAGATGCATGCATATGTCATAGAGGATGGGTTACACATTTTAGCATGTATCCTGTCTTGGCCTTCTCCCACTAAATTGCTCTTTTGTTGGAGGAAGAGCCACTTAAATGGGTGGAAGGCTTCCTGGGGTTAGGAGGTAGGCTTCAAACTTTGCTCAGTGTCAAGGTAGGAGATATGCCATCTAAGTTACAAAAAGACTCTCAGAGTCAGTGGACTTAGAATGGTGTAACTCTATTTGGAAATGCATTGTGATTTTTTTTTTTTTTACTGTTGGGGACTTCTGTCGAATGCACACTTGCACTAAGGAATAGCTATCAAAGTCAACCATTCTACACGATAGCTGCATACTTCTAACACCCTAGGTTAGTTATATTTGGTAGTTATAATTGTAGCTATATCTCATTAGGTTAACACTTCCTAATGTATTGCACTTCTTTCCCAAGGTTGCAAAAACAGAGATCATGGGAAGATCTTTAAAGAATTAATGCAGACCCCAAATTTCAGAATTTCTGTAGTGGATGACTGTGACACCGTGGAGATCTGTGGAGCCTTAAAAGTTAGTAAACTCAAATAGTGCATCTGTAGTTCTGTAAATCATAACTGGTTTAGCTACTAAAATATTGCAAAGAATGCCGATTCTGTTTTGATTGACTTTATAATCTGACAAAATTTAGAAATAACAGGCTCTCAGAAAGTTTCGTGACATGCGATGAAACCAAGGAGTGGAGGGCCTTTGGTTTTCATGATTAAAAAAGAGATGTTTTTCGGGCCAATGCTCTGCCTGATTTATTAGACCAAAGCAGGTAGCTGCCACTGAAACATCCTCAAACCTTGGAAATTTTAATCCCTTCTTGGGACACAGTCCTTTCTTCCTTATAGCTGAAATAGAGGGTTTTTCACAGACATACAGAGCAATAGCCTGACTTCCCAGTGATCTAATTATCATCATGGAAGCCTGGGAAAGTTGCCTCAGTTGTCATCATTGGGGGGGGGGGGGGAGGGTGTGCATGGCCCAGCATTTGGCCAGGAACTAGGGTGCCGTGGAACCTTGCTCAGTTGCTTAAGCTAAATGCAGCTGCTTGCCCACTGGCAATGCGTATGCACCAAAACATTTTAGTGCTCATTTTGAAAAAGTGCAGCTTTTTTCCCCCATTGTTTTTGTACAGAGATGGTTTTCTGATCACTTGATTGTTTCTTCACACTCAATATTGGGTTCGATGCACCTCTAGAAATTGCTGCAGTGACCAGCATTACTTGCTGCGTATCTTTATATACCAATGAAACACATTACAGATCTCATGTTTGTATGAATTTGTCTGTCTGTGGACCTCTAGGAGCAGTTAGGTGAAGAAATACAGCTGATATGATAATTAAGGACAGTAGAGAGCAGTTAGCAGTCAAATTTGTATTCTAGAGTTGAATGCTGGCTATCTGAGCCTCCAGATCCTCTCAGTGTAAACACTGAGCGCCTGTCCAAAAACACAAATCATCCACTTGTTTTCCTCAGAAACTGGGGCTTCAAGAGACACGGCCTCTTCATTAAGTTAGACAGGTTCTGAGGGTTCCAAAGTCTTCTGACACAGGTTCTCTCTCAATTAAAACAGCGGAAATGAAAACCTGATCTCCACAGTCACTAGTTTAAGTCGTTTATGCAGAGGGCAACCTCTGAGACAGGATCCCTCCCAGTGTCTCTCTCTCTGAAGGTTCAGGCCCCATCTGTCTGAGGTGACAGGAGAACAGACTATTCTCTCTTGTTCCTTTCTCCCATTTGGCTCCTCCAGTACTTTCCAGGATCCTGGCTGGCTGCTGGGTGCTGGGTGCTGGCTGCTCTGTTCTCTCATCCAACAGGACTAAAGGGGATTGGTGTATTGCAGCACAGGCTAGCTGATGATACCTTAGCAGGCTGTCTTTTCTTGTCTTTATGACTCTTTACTTTTTCTCTGCCCTGCTGTATTCAGAACATTGTGGCAGTAGGAGCTGGATTTTGTGATGGACTGGGCTTTGGTGATAATACCAAAGCAGCTGTAATTCGTCTGGGCCTCATGGAAATGGTGGCTTTTGCGAAAATCTTCTGCAAAGGCCCTGTATCAATAAACACATTTCTGGAAAGTTGTGGCGTTGCGGATCTGATCACCACATGCTACGGTGGACGCAACAGGAAAGTGGCAGAGGCCTTTGCACGTAGTGGAAAAGTAAGACGTTTTTTTCTTTTTTCAAGAATTTGAGGTTTCTATACTATGCACTGTTATATGGGAATAAATTTAATTGAACTCCATGGAATTTACTCTTGGGTAAATGTTTCCAGCATTAGGCCATTATCTTTATAAAGGTTATTAATCCTGCAACTGGAAATGTTTGCATTTATGATCTCTCTGCAAAAGTCCTCCGCATGTACTGATTACATGGAGAATCCATGTCTAATTTTGCATCAGTGAAATATTTGTGTAACATGGCTAACGTGAGCCCACCAGAAATGGAAATCACCTTTGGCATTTGTTGATTAAGGATGCTTTTCCCAACTGACTCAAAGTGGTTACCAAAATGGTAAGGACTAGTTTATTTTTATTTTATTTATTCTGGGATTTATAGCCTGCCCTATCTTTGGGAACTCAGGGAAAGTGTAATCTACATACAATCCCTAATTTGGATTAACACAATAACAATAAAGCATTTGCATTAAAAACTCAGCTTAAAATCATAAATTAATCATGAATATTATTAAAATCGACCGTAGCAGTGGTGGGAACAGGAGTGTGGTGAAGAGGCTGCAATCTTTGGTTTAGAGTAGAGCAGCTATACAAGACAAAGGGATTGAGTTTGCTCTTCCAGAGCTAGTTTGTTTACCATTTCTTTACCTTCAGGGGGAAATGGGCATGGCAAAGAGCTGGGGAACATTTTCTGAGACCCCACTGGCCTTACCATGAACCCTCTCCCCAACCCAGTTTTTGTATGTGCATTTACTAGTAAGAAAGTGTTTTGAGTACAATGCAATGGTTCTCCCCCAGGATGTAGAGAAGCCAGGCCATTTGCCGCCATGTTCAGAGAGTTCAAATCCTTGCTCATCCTTCAAGCAAACTGAGTAACTTTGGACAAGACAATGGGTTGGATTCAGAGATGGTCTCTGTAGGGAGAAAAAAGGCTCCTTTGGATCCATCCCATAGTCTCTTAGTGTGCCTCAGGCAGAGGTGGTTGTGAGGAAATGAATAAACAAAGTAGTTGAAAAATTGTACAAATGATAAGAATGGCTAGCTTCAGCTGTTTTAAAATTATGATGTATGAAGTATCATGGGTAAGGGCTTATCAGTTGCCTTGGAGCTGTTGAAGTCCTCTTTTTGATCTGTGCTTTACTGAATAGAAATTTAAAAGTATAAAAAGCAAGTATGCTTGATATTTTAACTGGGGATGATGGATCAATAAAGAAGTTCCTACTTGTTATAATGATATCATAATTTTAAAATGCATGAAAATTATATTCTTTGTGTTCAAGTGTATCTGCATTGCCTAGGAGTTGGTTCAGTCTGGCATTTATGCTTACTGTATCTTGGCCAGGTTCATTTCCTAACAAGTAGACTTAAAGAATCTCAGCTAGCAGGTACTAGGAGAGACCCTTCCCTGCATCAACCCCTATAGAAGTAGGTAACAGCTCTATTCACCACTTACAGAGACTACATGTGCGTCCTTCATGCATGCATCTTTTTGTAAGAAAGAGGCACCTGTGTGCAATTTCCAAATGAAATTGGTGACCAGATCCTGCATACATGTGTGGTTTTAACCACACATTCCACAGTACATACAGTGAAGAAAACTTGGAAATTACTCAACAGGCATATGAAGAAGAACCAAGTATACACCATACAAAGACTGTACACACATTGTGGTTACGAGTGCCCTGTGGAGTGAAAACAGCCCCAGAACAAGCCAGGAGCCACAGGGCCACGCAGCTCAGTGGGACCAGCAGCAGATATTAGCTCACCTACTGCATCATCCCCCAAACTGGAAGTAGGGCAGGAGCAGATGGTTGGTGAGCTCAGCTGACACCACCTACCATTGCTGATGGAAAGTCTGAGCTGAGAGGCATTCCCAGAGTTGCTGGGGCTTGGCTCTGCTTGCTGCTGACCAGCAGCAGCTCTCCTGGGCAGTGGCTCACTGGGAAATTTCCCGGTAAATTAATCTGTCCGGTCACTGCTGACTAGTATTGAGATTAGTAGCCCAATGGGTGAACTCTCTATAATAATGGCTTCCAATGTTCAGATAATGAGGTTGCAGTTTAATCATGGACTTCAGCACTTTTAAATTCTTTTTACTTGCAGTTCACTTGCATCCTTTCCTTTAACCCTAAAATTATTTGCCCTTTTTTGTTTATTCAAGTCAATTGAGGAACTGGAAAGCGAGATGCTGAATGGACAGAAGCTTCAAGGGCCTCAGACGGCAGCTGAAGTTTACAAGATCTTGAAGCTGAAGAACTTAGTCAACAAGTAATGTGATTTTCTTTATGCCGTTCACCCTAGTACTTTGGACTATATACTTCTGACTTTTCCCGTCATGAGCCATATTAATGCATTTCTAAATGCTGAGTTTGCTGTGAGATGTGAAAAAGGAGACTTTGGGTGAGTTCAGATCATCACTTTCCTGAAAGTCATGGGGGTGGTACCAAAGGTTCATGCTACACGTGCTGAAATCATATGTTGGACCGCACTTCTAAGCCTGCAATACTTCAGACTACAGGTGAAAGGGAGCCATGTTCAAACATCTCACCACATTAAAATGCACTTTCTTGTGAAAAGCTATGAAGTCAGAAGTGAAAGCCCATACTGAAATAAATGTTAGAAAAAAGTTTGAGTTCTGTGGCACTGTTAAGAACAATAGAGTTTAATTCTGGGTATAAGTTTTTGTGTGCACATAAACCTTATGCCTGGAATTTCAAAATGTTGGTCTTAAAGGTGCCACAGGACTCCAGCTTTGTCCTTCTGCTTCAGACTAACATGGCGACCCACCTGAAATAATTGTTGCTTGCCTTCAAGTGAGCCAGTGTGGTTGTGTTGGAGAATCTGGAGAACCAGGGTTTGATTCCCCATTCCCCCACATGAAGCCTACTTGGTGACCTTGAGCCACTCACAGTTCTCTCAAAGCTTTCTCAGCCCCTCCTACCTCACAAGGTTTCATTTGTGGGGAGAAGGGAAACTGCTTTGTGTCTTAGCATAGGCTCAGGTATAAAACTCAACTCTTTTTCTTCTTCTAGCCTTCAAGGTGCCTCAGGACTTTTGTTTAGAAAAATCTGACCCAAGCCTTTACGCCGTGCTGCAGCCAGCTTTCTATAGCCATAAAGTTTTAGAAGTGTGTAAAATATTCAGGCATGCAACACTGAGCATGCAGTTTGGAATGATACTGTCCCTGGAGTGCTATTCCATTTCTCAAGGTTTTGTTTGGTTCTCAGTTTCACATGATAGTCATACAAAATGCAGTGTGGAAAACTTGTCTGAATCCAGTCTTAAATGTCACTGTCCCTTAGGCCTGATGGCAGATGTCATTCCTTAGGGTTGCCGAATGCCTGTTGGGAATCAGCCCAGCCAAGAGAGGTGTGATTTGCGGAAATTGTCAGGTGAAGATTTTCATGGCAGGGAGCAAAAGATTCTCTGTCAGTTACGCTGTTCCAGATGCAGGCTGCTGCATGGGCCAGTTCCAAAGCTGGCAACAGTAGTCATCCCTGCAACTGTATCACAAAACATAGTAATTGTGAGCACTTCCACTAGAACTGTCAGTTTCCCAGCTTGAAGCTTGCTAGGTCAATAGCTGCTGATCTACACAGACACTGCCTTTCATTTCTTGTGAAACCAATACCAACACTCTCCAAAAACAAAAGCCATGGATTATTTTTGATTACTAGGCTCACCAAGAGGGAGCTGGAGTTCTCAGACTAGAGATTCATTTCCTTCCAGGAAACTTTGGAAGGTGGACTCTATGGTACCATATCCCTGCTACCCTGCCCTGCTTTTCTCCGAATGCTGCCCCTCCCAAGATCCAAATCTCCAATTGAAGTTGGCTACTCTCTCTATTAGGACAAACCCTCAATAACACAAAACTGTGTGCAAGCTTCAGGTTCTCTAGAACTCTTCATCATGAGAGTGTTTAAAGCTGAAAGGAGGGAGGAGGGGGAAGTCTCAGACTGTGGTCCTCCTGAGGCCTTGTCTTATGAGCTTCCTGTGTGAAGTGCAGAGTAGGCGTGTGGATTTAAAAATGGCATTGGTATCAGGTTGCACCCTTGGCCCTTTGCACACGCAGCAGAAAAAGGAAAACATGGAGGCATTCCACTTTTTAAAATTTAAGCAGTTGATCAACTGTCTCTTAAACACCTGGTCACACATATGCAAATTCCTTAGAAGGCTAAGAGCAGACAAAGAACCTAGTATATTGCATTAAGGAGAGTGGAAAAGACTTTGAGTTGCAGCCAGTTTTTATAATGACTATACTTAATGAAATACCATCAACACTGTATAAAATATAGGGCATAATGTCACAGATCAAATTAGTAGGGGATTCCAATTCAGTAGATAGTTTAGCTCCTCTTTAACAGCTGGAGTTTCGGCAGATAGAGCTTGCCATATCCCAGTACTACAGAGATCAGATGTTAGTTTTGGTTCCCCTTTGCTGTGCATAATTTTAAAGAGGGCCTGGGACAAAATCTGGGCTTTGACCCCTGGTGCTGGATGAACAACATAAGAATTCTCCTTTGCCTGCTGTCAGAAGCAATTGCAAGTGGGGGGGGGGAAGTGTCTGTCTGATGTGGTCCATTCTCCCCTCCCCCTTAAGTTCTTCTAAATCTCCCCAAGTATTATAGATTGTATCCTGTGGGCAGTAGATGGCTTCAGTTAACAATGATGACTCCATACACGTTGGGTACTTTGAATGTTTATTTCCGGAACTTCATTTCTCCTAGGTTTCCACTCTTTGTCACTGTCTACCAGATCTGCTACGAGGGAAAACCTGTCAAAGAGTTCATCACTTGCCTGCAGAATCATCCAGAACACATGTAAGGCCCTTTGGCCCATCCTCCCAAGCATCCCCTCTACTCAAGGCTTCTGTCATCTTGAGTGTGGTTAATAAAAGCAAGCAAGGCAAGAGATTTTGTAGCTAATGTTTATTGTCTTCACTCAGGACAATGCAGAAATTGTTTTCATAATCCCTCCCACTCCAGCCAGGGCACGAAGGCCCTTGACGCCATAATTCAGCATTAATTTCAAGTATATTTAGCAAAAGCACTCTGAAACTCCCGCCTCACCTGTTACTGAAAACCTACCAAGAAAGGAAATTCTGAGGCAGTGTTTTTAATTGTTGAACTGCCCATATGACCTACGCATTTCTACTGTGGAGGCTCAAAAGCAATTTGCTCGGTTAGCTCAAACTGGTCTGCTAAATTCAGTCCTCCCCTATCTACTTCTTAGCCATCCTGTTGCCATTTCACAGTACTACATAGCACAACGCTTCAAGTTACAGACCAAGCCAGCCTTCCTGGACTATCTTTTCTGCCAATACTGCCCTTCTCCCCCGTTTGAGGTTTTGCCATGTCCCTACTTTCAGCTTTCTCTACCTGCATGATTCTAATGCCCATTCTTTCCTAATTTCTTCCAGCAACTGTTCACCCTGGGTATTCCCACATGGGTTATTTGCTGCAATTTTGATATTTTCCCTGTTCCTCCAACATACCTACCATTTTCACAGCAATCATTGCCTCTCTTTGCTACTGGAGCTTTTTGCGTTTTATTTTTAATTAAGACCAGTGAGGTGAAACAGGAGCCATAATTGTTTAGCCTGTCAGCCCTGACTGCACTTTATCTGAAGTTTCTGCAATTCAGGCTCCAGCTTTAAATGTTTTCATCAATGCATACCTTATTACCTGGTCCTTCTTGTTTTTATTGTCAGCTCTTAATAAATTCTTTGTCTAGCTTGACCTGGCATGGTACCCAAAGGGTTCTTCAAGCCATCAGGGATATGCCTTATTTAGACCCTCCAAGAGGGTGTTTTTAGGATGAGGTTAGGTAATGGTTGTCTCCTGCCTTGCAGTGGTGTTGGCTCTTTATTCTTGTAGTAACTGTATCCTCATACAATTAATGTTAGAGAGGAGCCTCTTGCTACTTGGCCAGAAAGAATTTTCCAGAGAATGAGTTAATAGCCTTTTAACTATTACAGTGTTTTGCCCTGCTTGTCAACATATATTGTTATCAACATTTATTGCTGTTAAATAAAGTTTTACCTTTTTCGCTGTTTTAAAGTGAGCTTCTGGTTTTTATACTGATCATTTATTTTAGTTTTATGATTTTTGGATATTTTTACTTGAGTGCCAACTCTAGCAGCACCATATTCCGTAATTCAGTGGTCCCCAACCACGGCTCCCTCTTCCTGGCTCCCCCCCGCAATGAGAAACTTCCCAGGCCGCAAGCAAAGCGGCCGCCAAAGTGGCCAATTAGCTTGCGGCCCGGCAAGCTTCTTTTTGCAGGAGGGGAGAGGGGGAGAGGGAAGCACGGCCGCCGGCGCAAATGCACATGTGTGGCAGTTTTGTGCATGCGCGGCCGCTGGATCGCCCTCCCCCACCCACCGGTCCGCAGCCTAAAAAAGGTTGCGGACCACTGCCTTAATTCCTTAAATAGCAGGATGTTTTTATTGTAAACTGCTTGAAGCGGCTTCACAGGGAGGAATAATACATAAATTATGAAATAAATATAAAAAATAATAAAAGGAACACCTTTGAAGAACTTCCTTAGCTTAAAATGTGTTTGAATTGTTGAGTGCTGCAATGTACGGCCACTTTCCTCGACGCTTCACGCTTATAATGGGTTCCTCAGTTTGTCATCAATATGTTGATTATATCCAATGTTAATATTTCTTTAATGAAGCACTTGGTTTTGTTTAGAGCACTTACCTAGTACATAGTCCCAGCTGGAGTGACTCATCTTGACTTACATCTAGGGTGGTCACAGTTATATTTGCTTAGGAGTGTCTGATATGTCTCTAAATTCCACAGAATTCAACCACAGTGAAGATGGAAGATGTTCTGCCTTACATAAATCATAAATTCTGCTCAGAGCCACTGTATCAAGGTGTGAGCTAATTTGCTGCAATGGAATTTCTTTGTCACTCATGATGGGCCAACTCATGTTTTAAGTGATCACTCTGTCAATTTGGGATTCCGCACATCAACTGCTGATCATAGTCCAATGGTTAGAGAGTCTGGCTAGGATCTGAAGTCCAGAGTCCTCCATTGTGGTCCCCCATCCAAATACCCTGCTTAGCTCCAAGAACTGATGAGCTGTGGCCGTATGATACCATTCCATATTCTGTTTGTTGACATCTCTCCCAATTGCAACCTTTGAGACAACTAACGAGCATCTGTCTGAGGAATGAAGTTATCTTCCTCACTGGCAGGTCAGCCACAGCTAGAACAGCAGCATTCTCAATGGCTGCTTCTAACTTCTGGAACAGCCTTTCTGAGGGTTATATCCCTGGAGATCATCCATGGTGGAATTATTCAGCAGGGTTTTTGGAAATTTTTAATTTTTAGAAATTTTTAAACAGAGGCTGCATAGCAATCTGACGGAGAAGTTGATTCTGTGAAGGCTTAAAGGGGTGGCGGGTTATAGTAGATGAGCAATTGGGATGTGAGTGTCCTGCACAGTGCAGAAGGTTGGACTAGATGACCCAGGAGGTCCCTTCCAACACTATGATTCTATCATTCTATGACACAGACACCTAAATGTTTCCAAGATCATGCCTAGCTATAATTAGCTGGTATAGTTTCCAATAATTGGTTTTTATTTGTTTATCTTACCATTGTAAACCTGCCTTGAGCCAATTGTGATGTGGTGGGTTAAGAATGATCTTAAAATAAAAAATATGAAGCTCAGTATGACTTATGACTTTTTACAGTCAAGTAAAACTTCCAGAAAATTGCTAAAATGCTAATTATACATTTATACTATCATATATTACAGTACTGAACCAGCCTGAGGAATAAATTGCACACTCTAATGTTTCAACTTAGAGCCTCTTGTGGCGCAGAGTGGTAAGACAGCAGACATGCAGTCTGAAAGCTCTACCCATGAGGCTGGGAGTTCGATCCCAGCAGCCGGCTCAAGGTTGACTCAGCCTTCCATCCTTCCGAGGTCGGTAAAATGAGTACCCAGCTTGCTGGGGGGTAAACGGTAATGACTGGGGAAGGCACTGGCAAACCACCCCGTATTGAGTCTGCCATGAAAACGCTAGAGGGCATCACCCCAAGGGCCAGACATGACCCAGTGCTTGCACAGGGGATACCTTTATCTTTAATGTTTCAACTAAAAACACATTTCTCCAGCTTTTAATACATAAATTATATTCCTGGGTACATGTTTTCTTTTAAAAGGAGGAGCAAGACATGCTTCAAAACAATATTCTTTAATAGACACAATAATGCTCGATTAGTTTATACTTCAAGAACCTTCTACATACTTAAAATATTTCCATTGCATATGTAGTCACTACATATATATCCTAGCCCTCAGAGTCCACTCACAAAAAGCAGTTACATTCTGTAGGAATGGTATAACATAATTAAACTTACTATGGGTAGCAGATTACTAATTTTTATCTGCAAAGTTTAGTTTACATACTAAAAAGCTGACATGTATTATGAAGGAGCAGACTGCACATACACAGTAAATAGAAATGGACAACATACTTCAAGCAGAGGTTCAATACCCATATAATCATTTACATATCTGCACACCCACTTTCCATGGCATATCCATACATGACCTTAAGCCATTTAGCACAATCTGCTCGACAATTCGAGAGACTCTGGAAAGACACTCATTTTGCTAGAGTTCATTCGGACAGCACAGCATTCACAAAAAAAAGGTCCAAGTCACTATGGCTGGCCCCCTTAAAAGCAGAAGACAGAATAACATTTCCCCCCACTCTTTAAACTGGTTATAAACCTGCATCATATCAGGCTACATAAAATGCAGAACCAGGTATATGTTCAGAGCCCTGCTCCAAGAGCTAAGAAAAGCAGCAGACTTAAAGAACCAACCAGTGGCTTACAGAAAGGGTCCAATTGAGAATTATCAGCCCTTTCACAGCAGCTTTTAATTTAAGGACATCCGTACCATAAACTAGGATCCAACAGAATATCTCATATTCTGCATTTTAGCATAAGCAGCTTTATAGACAATTTTTTCAACATTTAATTTCTTTCCCCAAGAGGAAGCTTATAAACATTCTGGGGGTACAAGTATAGCCCAAGCCCAGGCAAGATCTGCATTCGTCCCACCAAGCCAGGGCAGCCAAGGCCACTCAGCAGCTCCAGCAATGGGCATCAGCTCATCTCTTGCTTCCTCCCACAACTGACAGTAGTGCAGGAGGAAACAGTTGGTGAACTGACACCAACTGCAGTTGCTGATGAAGAGTGTGAGCCAAGTGGCCCCTGGTACATCCACAGTTGCTGAGGCTTGGCTATGTGTTGGTCCCAGCCACCCATTCATGGGGAAATGTCCTTGTATGTTAAGTGGCCAGTCCACCCTGAGGCATGTTGTCAATTAAAGATTGTGCTGGCCTAAGAAAAACACTTTTACAGGCTAGATTCCGTCATAGCAGGCAGATGGATGTATTTGTCAAGGTAGGAAAATAAGTAGCAATACTAGCTATTCAGAGAACTAGCAACCTAGGATTCAAGTGAAACTAGAAAATATCACAACCAAATCAGCTGCCTGTAGACTCTGAAAAAAGGCTTATATTTTTGATTAAAGATAAAACTGTCAGGGATTCATCAATACATTCCATATCCTGAAATAGCAGCTTCCTACTGTGTTGCTTCCTATTCCTCCAAGAACCCAGAGATGTGTTTATTCTTCAGGATCTTTAAGATTTCAGGATTAACAAAGGCAATGAATATTCTATCAAAGCATACCTGAAACCGAGGTAGTCAGTTCCCCTCAGTTCTTTGTTCCATGGTGGGAAGCGTTTATTCATCTGCACAGGCAGACACTTAAGCCACATAACTACCTATCTAGTATTTATTAAGAAAAAGCTGCCAAATTTTGTGAATATACATATATATCGACCTCTAAAATGGTCCTTTGACCAACAGCTCCCAGAATCCAGACAGCCATTTTCAAAACTGTTTTCCCCCCCCCCCGAGGCGGGGGGAGGGGGGAGAAGAGTAGGAAGAGACACCATCTCTGAGATAGTATTATTATACTATACCTTGACACAACATTATAATGAAGTCGTTCTGTAACTTTAAAAGTACAGTATGACCTTAGCTGGTCTTCCAAAACTTCTCATACTAATGAAGAAAAAAGAGGATCTAAATGTAAACATCGGATTTCTTTATGCACAGAAGCCAAAGTCAGTCTTACATTTCAGGCTCATTGACAGCTAGCCTCTTCCCAGGTGTAACAAGAATTTCAGAGTAATACAACTGTGTTTTTACTTAAAACATCTGCAGACAAGGCTCTGGAGGGTAAAACATATGAATGCTCTTGGAATACAGTACACTGCAGTCACCAACATCATATAGTACAACTGGCAAGAACATTTCAAGCCATTTCTCCAGTTCACTAAATTCTCAGACAGATTTCACTAATGTCCAACACAGGAGACATTATGGCTTAACTCAAGTTTTAGAACACGAATTGATACATTAACACAGGTATATGAATGCCTATATAAAAGTTAATGATAACATTGACACAGTGCAATTGTTTTACTTCAAGACAAATAACAGGAAAAGAATATTCAAGTATAAAAGCATCTTGAAAGGATGCTGGATAAATTCAATTATTGCACAAAGAGTTTTTTCAGCTCTAGCTTCTAATAGTTTTAGATGACTTGATTTCACAGAACTGTCTCATGCCAATTATTGAGCTACTGAAATTTCTAATGTTTATTTTTAAAGCATTTCTTAACCCTCATATTTTATTGCTATTTCTATGTCATCCCCCCTAATTTAAGGCTAAGCAGGGCTTATACAACAGAAGTAGGGCAATTATGTAGTACACATTTACATAATTTATCCAGATAGGAGATCTGCTCAACACTATCACATTCTTAGCCTTCTCATGCTGCAAACAGGCAACAGTTTACTGCCTGTGACTGATTTACAGAAACCCTCATCCTAAAAGCATAGATAACTTTTAAGGAAAAAATATAATAGGCACAATTGTAGGTTTTCTTTCAAAATAAGTAGATTCTGCTGTCATGAAAAAAGTTTCTGCTTTCATTTAAAGGCTCTAGCCCCAACACACTGGCTAGTCTGCTGTCATTGTACACATTATCAAAGGGTGAATAAAACTTTTTTAAAGATTTTTTAAAGGCTTTTTGGGAGCACTTGTGGCCCACAGATTCTTGCAGTTGCCATCAGTGAATCAGAAAGATCAGCAGCCCCAACTGTCACGTCATCTAGCCAAAGATGAGACTTACTTGTACCAGCTTCACTACTAGAATCCCTGAGGGTCTTGGGGAACAGATTATTCTACAGGTTGTTCATCCTATGTATGGGCCAACAACCTGTCTGCTTAAAATGTTTAGGTCTGCTTAAAATACCCAGCATCATCACTGAGGTGAGAGGTTCTTTAGTGCACTGGAATGACCAAACTAGGATACTTGGCAAATAGTAGTAATCATTTTGGCCCAGCAGTGTCAATATGGTGTTCAAGATTTGTAGTTCTGTTAAGAGGAAATGGTTCTCGTCACTACAGTATGTTGGCTCCAATCAGAAGACTGTTATTTCACTCCTTTTGGCTTATCCACCCAAGGGATAAAAAACTCCACCTGGATCCTATACCCTTACTAATATTTGGGGATGGGCTGAATGGAAAGAATAGAAGGCCAGTATTGTGAAGGGAATATTCATTAACAAAGGCTCTCCATTTTGTCAAGATATCCTGTAAAAAACATTAATAGCCCATGCTGAAATACGTTTATTCTGAAGTAAGTTCATGGAAGTTATGTCTTAGCAAGCATGATTGGGTTTGCCCATCTAAGTGCATCAAGAGTTACAACTCAATACTCGAAACTTAAATGTTCATTATTAAGTGACATGGGGAAAATATGTCCATTACTTAGAAATATCAAAAGTGCACAATATGTAGCTGTTAAAAAGTTCACTGATATTCTGAACTGCAAAGAAAAAAATAACCTCATATCACTGTAGCGTAATTAGACTGTAGTGCAGTTCTTCTTGGATAGAACTGCAAAACTCCATGAAATTTTCTGAATCTTATCAATCATGGCAACTGATTTTACATGGCTTTGGACTGAAATAAACTCTGAGGTATATCTCTGTCTAAGAATTTTATGAAGATCCTGCTACCATCTCAGAGGATTCTGTGTAAAGCATGTTCCAAAACCAGGGGCAGCAGAGAGGCAATTCACCTCTGTGACTTTTGGGTAGGAAAGTCAGCCTCCTGAGAGCAGAGGGGGAGCCCTCTCGAGATCTAGAATTCTCCATTTCAAGCTTGATAGCTCATCTACTTGGCAGGACTGCAACAGTGCAGACCCCACATGGGACTACACAGTAGCCACCAAGATTAAAACAAAACTTTAAATTATGCCTATGAGAGACTTAGGACTTTTTACAGTCATAAAACTCCCGTAAAACACTTTAAAACTTTGCCTCTTTCTTAGCCTAGAGGCTGCTGACTAGCACACCCCAGCCTGTGTTCAGTTGCTCTTCTTGCCATGAGGTAGATGGAGAGGAGAACTCTCTTCTAGACAGCAGCCTTTGAGATACGCTGCACTGTTGCAGTGCAGTCTAGGAATGCATCATGACTGTACAGTAACTTGGGAGCACAGTTTAACTCCATGCACACAGAAGAAACCCTGCCAGCAGTGGAAGTAAGTTTGCCATCAATAGCCATAGGGTTACTACCAGGCTGGGAGAACAGGAGCACAAATCTAAAATTAAAAAAAAAAGAAAGAACCATGAAGAAAGTCAAAACATTGTAGTACTTTTATAGATGCTGTTCAGACATCCAAATAAAAGTCAACCAGATGTCCCCCACAAGATCTACAAGCAGGGCATGGAGACCCAAGATTCCTCCTTATGCTGCCCCCCCACTAAGTTTAAGGACTCTTCAACAAACACCAGTTCATCATCTTAGAGATGAGAATGTAGAGTTAGATAACATGATAAATCTAACTTTTGGGGTTTAATTTTAACATCTCTGCTTTTGTGGCATGAATTCATTTTCTCATCTATTTTTACAGAGACCATATATTTTGTAGAGACCATATTTTGCTGGTCTTAAAATAATTACTGCCAACTCTCCTGTGAGCTCAGTTCAAAGTGCTGGTGTCATGGTTAAGAGGGACGGCTTCTAGTCTGGTGAGCCGGGCTTGATTCCCCACTCCTCAACATGCAGCCAGGTGGGTAAACTTGGGCTTGTCACTGCCCTGATAGTGCTCTTCTGACCAAGCAGCCCCGTAGAAGCTCTCTCAGCCCCACCTACCTCACAGGATATCTGAGGTGAGAGGAAGTGAAAGCAATTCTAAGCCGCTTTGAGACTCCTTTAGGCAGTGAAAAGCAGGGTATAAAAATCAACTCTTCTTATTCTTCTTAAACCCTGAGTGTTCTGAGTTCAGGGAAAAGGACCACTTATTCCTAAAGGAGAATGCCTATTAATTTAGCAGCTTACTGAAAGGACTGCTCTATGGTCCTCAACTTTCTCAACTAAGGTAGGTGGCCCCTAGAGGCAGGGCCAGGTTATGACACCTCAGCTGCAGAACTTCTATGTAAGTTTTCACTTGGTGCAGAGGTGGTTGGTACTAGACAAAGACATTTTCGCTTAACATTTGAGTGATGTTTCTTTCACCCAACTTAACACCATCGATCTGCTAAATTATTTTTTTGCAGCTGCTGTTGTCTTGTTTTTGACATTTTAATGTCAATGTTAGTAGAATCATGGAGTTGAAAGGTGCCATACAGGCCATCTAGTCTAACCCCCTTCTCAATGTAGGATCAGCCTAAAATATCCAGGTTGTCCAGCCACTGCTTGAAGACTGCCAGTGAGGGGGAGCTCACCACCTCCTTAGGCAGTCAATTCATAGAATCACAGAGAAGGGAGGGACCTAAAGGGCATATAGTCCAACCCCCTACACAATGCAGGAACTCACAACTACCTGCCCACCCATGGTGACTCCAATTTCATGTCCAAGTGATCCCTCCACCAAAAATCTCCAGAATCCAGCCTGGCCTGGAGGAAATTCACCTACCATAGATGATTCCACTGCTGAGCTGTTCTAAACTGCAGGTTATATTTCATGTTTTATTTGTTTTTTAGGCTTTTTTAAAATCACAGTGATGTGCTACTTCAAAGCCATTTCAATAGTTGATTGGACTGAGTATGGAGCATGTATATATGTCTTAATAAATAACATTAGAGCTACACAAAGCCCCATTAGATTCTGGATCTAATTAACCCAAGCCCATATAATTGCAACTGCATAAAAGCTAGCTTCAGCTGTTAAAAGTATGGCCGCTTTCAATTTTGTTTAGAAATACGTTAAGAGTTATTCTCAATTTGCTTACCAATAGGCGTAATTCTTGATAAGTTAGACACTGGAGAAGGGTCTTTCTCAGGTGGACAAGAATCACAGAAATCTGTACAAGTTGGGCAAATTAGATTTCCAATATGAACCCATCCATTCATCTGAATATTCACAGTTAGCACTTGACCTGATCGGTTGCATAAGTATGCCACGTCCTTAACCCAAACAGTCAAGCCTTGGGGAGAACAAGAAACCTTAAAAAATAAAAATAAAAATAAAAACTCATATGAAGTAGACTATGAAGTAGACTGTACACAGATCTGATCAGTTTGTCAAAGAAAAACAAACAATCCCATCTCTGTGGCACCTGAGTTGTCCACACATGGATACATGAGATCTGTTGCCAGCTGCTTATTTGACAGTTGTTCCACTAGGAGAACAGAAATCCTCTAGCCGTGCCTTACCATTTATTAATTACAATAGTTCACAAACATAACACAAAGGAACGAATTAGATAGTTAATCCTGAACCATTGTCACACAATGCAAATTTACAAATTTAGTATGTGCGGAAGTTACCTGATAACATCCACTACCCCAGTCAGGGTAACTGAGTTTCTTTCTGCATTGCTCCATAACAAATGCTGACTTCTGAATAAGACACACAGAATCTGGTCCGTACTTCTCTGCACCATAGTTTTTGAAGGGGTCTAAAAAACATGCACATGTCTTCTGAGTTTATTTTAACAGCAAATTCACCAAAACTTACTATGTAAAAGATGGGCCATTGCAACCATCACACACTTTTTTGGGTAACATTCTTCTGACAACTTACAAATCAGCTGCACGAGCAAGTGAGCATGCAGCATGTTAAAAAGGAATTACAGTACATTTTTGGACAGAGTTACACCCTTCTGAGTTGACTTTGATGGACATAGAAATGCTTAACTTTGCTTAATATTGTACTATTCTATTTTAATCTTACAAACAGGTCCATAAAAGTATCTAGATTTCCAAAGAGCAAGTATATGAAGAGAACATATGGTGATTTCTAGTTTGGAAAACATTAATGTTCATTACAAAATGCAAACCAATAAAAACCATATACAGGGGATTAAATGGGAACTAGTATCTTGCAGTATCCTGCACTGTTCCAATAATCTCTTGCCATATTTTTCCATACCTCACCCACATCTTAAACATTTCTTCCAGAAAATATATTAACTATAAAATATTTTATCCCAACTTTCCACCCAATCTAAGTCCTAAGGGTGGCAAGCAGTAATATATATAAATATATATATATATATATATATATATATATATATATATATATATATATATATATATATATATATATATATATATATATATATATATATATATATATATATATATATATATATATATATATATATATATATATATATATATATATATATATATATATATATATATATATATAAATTTATAGGCCACCCCTCATTAAAATCAGCTTTAAAAGGTCAGTTGATGAGAACAAAGAGAGCCGGGAAAGGTGAAGATATGGGAGTTGAAGAAGAAGAGTTGGTTCTTATATGCCACTTTTCTCTACCCAAGGGAGGCTCAAAGCAGCTTACAGTCGCCTTCCCTTCCCTCTCCCCACAACAGACACCCTGTGAGGTGGGTGAGGCTGAGAGAGCCCTGATATCACTGCTCGGTCAGAACAGTTTTATCAGTGCCCTGGCAAGTCCAAGGTCACCCAGCTGGCTGCATGTGGGGGAGTGCAGAATGCCAGATTAGAAGTCTGCACTCCTAACCACTACACCAAACTGGATCTCAGAACAAGAAATAATGTGGGGAGTGGGATATACGGGGAAGTGAGGTGTCACCCAAGTTCTTGTGGATTGTCTGTGGTGCAATTTGTTCTGGCCAAGGGGAAGACATAAGAAGACATAAGAAAAAGGAAAGGGAGGTAGATAAAAATAATTTGGCTGAAGCAGGGGTAGAAATGAGAGAAGGAAGCAGGAAAAAGGCTACAGGGGCTTCAGGGAAAGGAAAGAGGAAATAGTGAGGGAGGGGGAAATGATATGCCTTCTACAAGTCCTTCAGGTTCTCCATTTTTACACACATCTAATACAAAAATTAAAACATAAGTAAGGGAACACAGTAAATAAGGCAAGTAAAGGAACACCAAACAAAATGCTTTTCACCTACAGGCAGAAAACAACATCAAAGGAGAACAGACAAATCATCTTGAGGAGGAATTTCATATTATTGGTGCCACAGCTGGGAAGGCCCTTTATCAGGCTGTCCAAATGGGGGTCCCCAAAAATGACCATAACGGTCAGGAAGCTTTATATGGGAGTAGCCTGAAGGAATGCTGGCTCAAGCTATCTAGGTCCTTTAAAGTCCATACCAGCACCTTGAATTGGGCCTGGAAGCAAATTGGGAGCATAAAACCCACTCAAGTGAGCATTCTCACCACAGCATACCGTACAACTGCAGTTTATGGTTGGATGTTGCCCAGAAAATATCTTACAAAAAAGCTAGTATTGAACAGATAACTTTAGCATAACAAAAATACAGAATTCCAAATGTCACCCGCTATTTTCTTGTTCATATACCTTCTCCCACATATATATCTCTCAGAACAAATCTATCCTATCCTATATATGGATAATATTCCTGGAAGTAGAGGTGAGGAGAAAATATTACTGAAATAAAGCACACACAAAGGTTCTTTTTTTTTTTAATGGTGTGTCTTCAGCACCTTTCTAGAACCCCTCAAAGGGAGATCCATACACAAAATACACTGACCTGGCTGGTTTTCTAATATTCTGCAATCCGAACTGCGCTGAAATTCACCACTCAGGTGCCAACTAAATTCCTGACTGAATGGACAGTAGTCAGCAATTTCTACTGATCCCCCATAGTAAGGCAATTCTTCTGGCATTACTCCATCTAGGCTGTCAAAGTACTGCAAAAAAGTTTAAATGGGGGGGGGGGAGAGAGAGAAAGAACAGGTGATGTTCATAGCAAAGGCACAGCTACCCTATGGCTGTTTTTCAGTATTAGTACCAAAACATGACCATCAGTAATATACAACTTCCTGGAATCAGTGATAACCAGAGCACTGAGCTGTGATTATCACCCTTCTTGCAGCCATTTTAGCACCATCAAGATTGCTCAGTGGTGTGTGGAAAATAGAAGCAACATTGTATGTGTGTAAGCAAGGTTGTGCTGATGTGACTTGAAACTGTATGCTGTGCTTGGAAAGTGAACTGGATCCTTCCCAATACTTGGACCATCAATTTTAATTTCTAATATTATAAGGGTAGAGCTAAATCTATGTATGGGAATCCTAGAATGGGTAGGCAATCAGTTTTATAATAAAAATGTGCAAGAATCAGATTCTGGCAGATTATGTGGGAACACACAATCTGCCACAATCTGATTACTGCACCACCACCACCACCACATTTGAGAGGGGTGTCCTGCTCCTCATTACGAGTTTCCTGCTTAGCCGTTAATCCTGCCGCCATCGCTGTTCCCGCTGCTGCCGCTCGTACTGGTACGCTCCCTGGGGCAGGACCACAGACGTCACATCCTTGGCCATTTCCATCCCAGGGGTCGTGTCTGTAGATGTTCCCACATCAATAATGTAAAAATATTATTTAGCCTGCCCTTCCCCTAGGGCTCAGGGCCAATAGAACAATATTATGATACTTTATATTAAAAACGTAACGGATGCCTTAAAATAGTTCTAACCACTTCTGTTCTTGTAACAGGAGGGTTGATATAGATCAGACATTTAGACTCAGAGAGAATTTGGCTGGTGTTTTGAACAGGGAGGCCAGGATTTCAGCACTCCTTTTATTTTATTTTTTTTATAAGATTTTTATTTTTATTTTCCAGGATTAAAGATAATGAAATACATGCAATCTACATTGTTAGTACAGAAAAAAGAAAGGTTATGCTCTTCATTTAATACATTTAGTTCCCCGTTTCAATCCCCTTTTGTATTATTTTCTTAAATAGTTCAGGTAAGGGCACTCCTTTTAGGTCTCAATTGCAGGCCTGGAAGAACAGTTCTCTTACAAATCCTGTGGAACTGTCCAGAGTCCAGCAGGGGCCTGATCTTGCCTGGGAGAGCTTTCCACCAAACAAAGGCCAGGGCATTCAATATCTTTGAGGCTGGGGATCTTGAGCAGGTTTTACTCCCTAGATCTTAAGTTCTTTGGGGGGACATTTGGGAATATCTAGGATCAAATACACGACAGGCAGCTGGGACAAACTGATTACCTTTAAGGAAGAAAAAACGGTTTAAATGGGTAGTGGAACAGTTAGCCTGCAAAATAATGCTATTTCTATGTTTGGTCTACTGCAAATTATATTGGAAGGTGATTCCTAAGTATTTGAACCATTTGACCTGCTCAATTTGATGACCACCAATACGCCAGTTTAAGGGGGACCACTTCTGAGTGAAGACCATCACTTTGGTTTTGACTCAAAAATTCTTCCCCAAATTTTATATGGTATCCCTCTACGGATCTCAGCTTTTTACAAAAACTTGGAAAGGTTCCAGTCTGCCTTTTTCCAGCAGATTTTGGCAACTCCAAATTGTGTCCCTTACTCCTCTTTATGTCTCGAAATCGGTCATAATCTTCTCGAAACTAAGGCCTGGATTTCTACCTTCAAGTATTGGCTAAAACTGCATTTTAGGGTTCGATCAGATAGTCTACTGGCCTATTGATTGAGAGACTCTAAATGTAAATGGTTCTCTACCATCCTAACTACACGCAAACAAATTGGCATTGACTACGATTACATCTTCTCTCTGAATGTATCTTCCATTATGCACCAAATTAAACAAAGGCTCCTTGATCAGGAATTCCAAAAAGTCCATCCTACTGTTCCAGCAACTTGCTCTCCCCGTGCTCTTGGTCTCCAAGTGAAGCATGGGATAATGCCGGCTTATTTCTATAACTTGGCAAATCCCCTCTATTGCAGAGCGTTTTTGCTTGCTCGGCTCAACACCTTTCCATCCAAAGTATTACAAAGGAGATTTGCCAAGATTCCTTTAGAAAATAAACTATGTCCCTGTGAATTAAAGACTCCTGACACCATGCAAGATATATTACTGGACTGTCCCTTGTTTATTGTGCAGCGAATGCATATTATACCTTTTATATCAAAATGGAGAAACCATTCAAAAGATCTGATCTGCCCATTTTTATTGAGTGATAAGGACACCAATGTCACTTTTATTATGGCTGAATTTTTGTCTTCAGTTTTTAAACTTAAACTGATTGATGTATCCTGACTATCTCTGTTCATTTTGCTAATCTGCTTTATGCCAATAAAGGTATTGTGCGTGTGTGAATATCTAGGGGATATATTTCGGAGATGTATGGGAATACCGTTAAGTGTAGAGATAAATCTATATATGAAAATCTTATAACATTGCACAACACATTTTTCAGTCTGCTTACGTTATGCCCCTTTCTTTCCAATTTCTGTAAAATTCAAAAGGTGGATTGAAGCAATCTGATAACATGACACAGGGGAGAGGGTAAGTGACATACTTTTTCATGAAGCTGATCCATTATACCTGATACTCTTGAGGCAGCTGCTGTGGGAACTTCTGTAAATTGCATACCGCTACTGCCTTTTTGTCCTGCCTGCAGGTTAGCTGCAGTGGATTACTCCGCAATGTGTCACAATATGGGGCCACCTCTTCTTTCCTTGAAATGACATTAAACACAAAACTGTTACAACTATATATCAACAACATTCCCCCTCCCTCAAGACACCACTAGCCATCCAAACATTGAATGGTGCAATTAAGTACCATTAGCTAGAGGTATAACCATGTATCTTCAGGAACTGCATTCTTACTTTTTCCGCTTCTGGTCAATCCAAAACTTACAACTCTTCATCACGAAGTCACAGCCTTTACCTTGGCCCCAGTCTAGTTTTTCTGCCATGCTGTAGTTGGCTTTATACCAGCTGCAAAGATATGTTGAAATGGAAATACTGTTATTTGATCTTGCACTGCTGAATGGTAGGCAAGAAACTCTTCCAAAGATCTTGATGGTGCGCATTAAACATCTTAAGGAAACAACAAATTGTACATGTTGAACTTCTTGTAACGTTATAGGCAGTTGAAGCTATAGCATACACGAGTATTCCTACATCAGGCATATAAAGGTTCCAAGGCTTGCTCCCTGCACTCAGTGCTTTTGAATTATACCCTATTTATGCTATTGTTAGCAACTTAAAACAAACATCATCAGGACACCACTCCCCCCTTTCACTGAAAGTATAAGCTAGTCAGATGCAGATGTGTCTTTGGCAGTAACTCCCCCCCCCCAAAAAAAAGGCTTACATCTATCCAAAGCCATGTTTGCAGCCCTGATTATAGCTTGATCTTACGTCTTTTACATTTCACATGTTCGAAGTAGGAGTGAAAAGCCTTGCTATTTGGAGTAACTATGGAGTACATGCTACTGCTTGTTCCGATGACTGTTTAGTTCTCAACTGCACAACACACAGAACATGCTGAGATGAAAAGCAGTAAAAAAGAAACTTTGGTTTCAGATCTCCGGGCTAAAACACAACATCCCCACAATCAAGGCACAGGGTGTAAGACCCAAGCCAGCTGCCTTACACTGAACCACACCACTGATCCACTGAGGTCAGTACAGCCTACTCAGACTGGAAGTGGCTCTTCAGAGTCTCGGGCAGAGGTCTTCACTTCAACTACTACCTGACCCTTTGAACTGGAGAGGCCAGGGATTGAACCTTGGATCTTCTGCATGTGAAGATGAAATGCATAGAATGCTGTGAATGTACATTCCAGACGTTTTCTTTAAAGAGCAGGCATGCGTAGGTCTGATTCAGATAATGTCCACAATACAAAAGAAGGGAGAGTTAAGTCTCTTCCCCTGCTGTCATTTTGCTGCTCTGTGGGGCTGCTATTTGTCCAGATGGAGGGAAATATACAGGGGCCCATATCAGTACAGGTTCTCTGTAAGGGGCAAATAACTGCTCTGTTGGGCTGCTCCTGAATGGGAAAACATCACAAAGAGGAGGAAGGTCACAAACCTTGTTACTCAAAGAGGCAGTCTCCTAATTAGTTGGGGGAATTATCTTTAAGGAAACAGAGTGAGAGGAGGTAACTGGAATTCTTTGCCTATATTTACAGGGATTTTTCCCTCAAGAGAACTCTCAAAATAAACCAGGCAGATGTTCAACTGAAAAGACCATTTATGAAAAAGAGAAAGAATACAATGAAATGCACACAATAAACACACACACAAGAGTTAACTAGGAGAAACACATGGAGGAAATGAGAGAAGCGATTTCAGGCAGGGCTATAATTGCTAGTGTCTAAGAAAGAGGTCCATGGAAGCAGCTAGTTGAGCAGCAAAATGAACAACATTTTGTGGAGAAAAAAAGAAATCCAACAAAGTGGGGGCGGAGTGAGAGGATCCAAGTAACATACACACATGGAACCGTGGCTGGATGCTCTGGATATAAGGCAAAATGTATCCTGGGGCAAGCTGATGTATTTGTTCCCCTCCCCAATACCTTGATGGGCTTTCCTGAGGTGGACAATTATTTGGGAGAAGCTTGATGACCTTACAAGTACTGGACAGGAAAGCTAATGGGCTTGAAGATTAGAACTAAGTTGAACAAATAGAATTGAAGAGAATTAGAATTAAGGGTTGATTAAGTAGTACTTAATTAGGGTAAGTGAGTGCAGAGGAAACAAGGTTGGACTTAATAGGATTAGTTCAAGACTGAATCAAAATGTTTTGGGAGACCCAACTGTCCTATAGTTATACATCTCTCCAGGGCATGGAGGGAAAAGTAGACAACTATTCTTACTCACACTTCCAAAACACTTGCCTAGACTTGTTCCTGACTGGCATCCATTTTATTTCATTTTGGGCCAGGCAGTAATGATTTTGGAGGTGATATTAAGAGGGGGCTTCTGCTTTTCTAAGCTATAAACTGCCCCTCTGCAAGTGGAGTGGTCTGACTGCTAGCAACCCCCCAGCCAAGGAAATACATTTTAGGCATATTACTTGGTTTACTTAAATGAAGAGGCAAACAGGATGGGGGACCTAGGAAAAAAGAGAGAAGAGGAGAAGTGAATGAGGAGGACAAGGAAGGAGAAAGAGGGTCATCAACTAAAAATGATTGAGCAGAAACTAAAACAAACCAGATTAAAGACAAAAATCTTTTTCTTTCCTGAATCTAAGCTGTTGTTTGTTTGTGAATAGGGGGCAATAGAGGGGAAAGGCTTCACTATCTACAAGATCAAATTAAATGCAACTCAAAATGACCAAATACTAAATCAAATAGTGAAGCAAGAGATAAATGAATCAACTCAATCAGTTTGACTAAATAATGAGGCAAATGAATTAGCCAAATGATAAAGCGAATTAATGGAACAAATAAAACAATGACTTAAAGCACCGGATCAACTTACATAAAACAACGAATTCATGGAAGATAACAAACATGAAAACCATCATATCATAACCATAAAAACGTATACACAGATAATTTGTGCGAAATAGATTTTGAAAATTACTCCCCCTGAAGCCAAAGTAACCAGCAGCTTTAATACAGAAGACAAAAACATTTTTAAATCACCCCACCCAGATGTCCTGATTGTCCACATGTCCTGATTGTCTTGGACAATCAGGACATACGGCGCGCGCACACTCACAGACACCATATTCAAAGACTATGTTTAGAGAATCACAGAGAAGTGTTTGTGGCTGGCAATAAATACCGATCACAGGCCAAAAGGTTTGCGGAGGCATGGCCAATGACTTTGTTGGTGAGCATTTGAAGGAACAGATGGGTGGATGACTGCATGGCTGCCCCATTAATGGAGGCTGGTGAATCCAGGTTTGGGTGCCTACAGCTTGAGAAGAAGCTGAGAGAGATCAGTGTTTGGAACCACATGGCCAGAGCTGTGGGTTTTTTTTGGGGGGGGTGTTGATGGAGGGAAAAGCAGGAAAAGCTAAGCTGTTGGTTTTCTCCAAGATCTAAAGGCCAGTAGCAGCCAGGCCTAACAAAAAAGGTCAAAGATCTAAAGGTACTGCTGGGTGAATCAGGGCTCATTCTTCAGCAAAGCTTTCTGGTCATGCAGATTAGATGACATGTTCAAAGACATGGATGACAAAAATGATCAAAAAGAAAACATTTTCCAAAAGTAAGAAAGTGGAACATAAGACAGTATGCTTGGTACTATGTAAAAAGCTGGGTGCTGGCACTAATCACTGGAACAGCTGAAAGATCTGCATTTTTTAAGTGGAACACATCTTCTGGCACGCCCCCTGGAAATGGCTATGGACATGTGGTCTGCAGTTCCACCCCAGGGAGTGCATCAGAAGAGGCAGGGAGGCAGCTGGCCGAAGAGGCCAAGGAGGCTGAGGCGGCAGCAGCACTGACCTCAAAGCCCAGGAAGCGGCCGTGCCACTGCCACCCATCCTCCAAGATTGGTCCTGCGCTCAGGAGAATTGGCCCAGCCTCAGAAGACTGGCAGCGGAGGAGGCAGCAGCAGAGCAGCAAGGCCCAGCACTGAGCCCGGCTTGATGCTCTGCTGCTGCCACCCATCTTCCAAGGTTGAACTTGACTCTCTGGGAATCATGGCATGGGTATCTAGTGCAAGGCCAAGGTATTTCACCTTGGTTTTAACTAGCTGTGCTTTTTTCTTGCTTGCTTTGAATCCTATGTCCCTAATTATTCTAATAACTTCCCTAGTTACATCATGCGTGTACCTCACAGGTTATCTGTTGTGGGAAGAAGAAGCTAAAGGTATTTGCAAGCTGCTTTGGGACTCCTTTGGGTACACTTATGGTATGCTTCATGGTTAACTTCAGCGTGTTGAGTTTTTTGGGGGACAGCTAGATAATGAGCTTCATGCTGGGTTTGGGGGAGCTGCTGTTCTAACACTGCACCTCTCTCCTCATAAGGCCTCTTCTAACTTCTCCCTGGAGTCCTAGGCAATGAAAACAAAAGTATCTTTGTCTACAAGCTGATTAGATTTCTCTGCTTGCAGCTGATCTAGCTTTTGAGCTTAGCATCGACCTCCCTGGCAATGTTCATGCAGTTATTCAGGTCAGTCCAAAGACCCCCATGCTGCACAAGCCTCTTTCTTAGAGCCTCACAACTTTTACTTCTTGCACTGCGCCTGGAAGGCATTGAGCAGTGTCTGTATGGGGTTGGGGCATCTGGAGGAGTCTTACTCCCATGCTTTTTGGCCTTTCTTGACCACCCACTTCGCTCATTTTGTCCAAGTTAGGGCAATGTTTGAACATAGTTGCAGCTCTCCTCAAAGAGAGTTTTAGGTGAGGCTGAAAAATTGCTCTTGGGGCCAAAGAGTTGCTACTCTCACTGCCTGGTTGTTCAACTCCTAAGAGTCCATAATAGGTCCAATATATCACAATTAGTTAACCACTAACTGTGAACCTAAAACAGGGACATAAGTTGAGGGACAGGAAGGATTCACTCCAACCCTTAAAGAGACCTTGGCTCTACAGTGCAGTTAAGTGGCAAGGGGGGAAACAAACTCTTTGGGACTTAAAGCTGTTGCTCTGGTGAGGTATGCAGAGCAGAACAGCAAGAAAGTCGGGAACCAAACTAACCTAACCTGGTCCAAATTCAAATGCCAATTTTTTAAAGAGGATACCTTGCCCCACAGTCCAGGAAAACTGCTAAATCCTAACACATCTGTCACCATGGAGATGCACACAACTGTTCTTCTAAGGGGCATGAACCCTGGGGAATTAAAGTTATGGTGCTGGGAACTCCCTCCTGCTGCTGAGCATGAAATAGCTAACTGTGGTTCATTCTGAGGGATTCCTACCCTGTTTCTACACTCCAAATCAATTCTAATTAACCCAAGGTAGGGGAGTTGACAGAAGAACAGCATGTATCACCTCCTTGCACCCTAAAGAACCTCATGGCCTTTTGCACAGACTTAAGGGCTAATAGGTATGGTTGAATGACACAGGCCCAAGAGGTGAAAAGGGGGAAAGATTCCAACTCTGATAGTCGTTCTTATAGCATCACACTCACAGAACCACACACACTCTGGTGAGAGGTTCTCTGGGGATGTCTCCCCACACCTGCCCTCTAAGTCATCTGTGTCTACTCACAGTATTTAGAGCTGCAAGGTGTTGCCTGCATGATCCACCACAAATCTGTCCCCTAATTAGTTGGGGGAATTAGCTTTAAGAAGATGGGAGTGAGAGGGACTAAGTGGGATTCTCCACCTATGTCTACAGAGAACCCTTAAGAGAACCTTTGAAATAAACCAGGCAGATGTTCAACTGGAAAAGCTTTTTATTAAAAAGAGAAAGAATACAACAAAATGCACACAACATATACTCAAGAGCTCTCTAGGAAAAACACAGGGAGGAGACAGGAGAAGTGATTTCATAGAGGGTCAGAACTACCAGTCTCACAGAAGTAGCAAGTTGAGCAGCAAAAAGACCAGCATTTTGTGGAGAGAAGTAACTCAACAAAGTGGGAGTATGCAACAAGACCCAAATCACACACCCTGCACCAGTGGCTAGGTGCTCTTGGATATAGGGCAAAATGCACCCTGGGGCAAGCTGATGTATTTGTCTGAAAAACAGTAGCATTTGCTGGCAGGGGCTCATGGGAATTGTAGTCCATGGACATCTAGAGGACCACAGGTTGACTACCCCTGCCCTAGACATCCAAAATCAACAAAACCATCTTGAGATACAAAACTCCTACAAAACAATGTGTATGCTTAGGCTAACAAACGTATATACGATACAGATGACATTGTTTTCAAAGCTTGAACAACGTCAACTGCACTATACTGAAGTGTATTTTTAAAGGTAACATTAAGGCTTTCTTATCCAGCTACTGGTTCTTACCCAGTGTCTTCCATTAAAGCCAATGTGATTCGGGAGAACACCCTGTTCTGAGTGTGTGATCCAGTCATTGCTTCGTTCTGTAAATAACAGGTCAATAAAGTCAAAGTTTTCTAAAGACTGTCTCTGTGCAAAGCTATTCATTTCACATGGATAATATTTGTGCTTAAAAGATCTGTTCCCTTTAAAATTATGTACTGTTCAGTATAGGCCCATTTAACTTTACATAATTCTGTATCCCCTAGACTAGCTGTTCACAACTCCCGGTCCGGAGACCGGTACCAATCCGTGGATCAGTTGGTACCGGGCCACGGCTCCTTCTCGTCCTCCTCCCTGGCTGCTGCCTCAGGGGCTGCCCTGCCACTCTGCTGCCGGCTCATCTTTGGTGCTCTCCGGCGGCTGCCATGGCTGGGGCTCCCCCTTGGCGTGGCACTGCACAGCTGCTGCTGGCAGCACCCCACAGTGGGTGGCAGGAAGTCAGGGGCGCTGGCGGGAAAGCAAATGGAGCAGGGGCTCAGGTGGTGGCAGCAACGTCCCCCGGCAAAAGATTACCCCGCCCCCCGGGCCTCAGAAAAATTGTCAAGCGTTGACCGGTCCCCGGTGATAAAAAGGTTGGGGACCACTGCCCTAGACTACCAGTTTTTGCTTTTTAAAATATTGTCAAGCTTTAGACAACAGAGACTGAAAATAGGCAGGGAAGAAACTTTCAGTAACACATCCTTAGATATTTTATTTCTAGCCAAACATTTTGGAACTGGTGACAAATTAAGCCAGAAAAGTAAAATATTAGTTATTGATGCTGCTGCATGCTCCCCTCACCCCCCTGTGTTAACTAGAAACATATGAACACATGGAGCAACCCTATGATATTCCAAAGAATGAAGGTACTCCATACACACCACCACTGGAATGTTTTGGAAACCTGAGAATGACAGTCTTCACATGCAAAAGTTAACATGGCAGGGCAACTTTGGACAAACAAAAGGTCTAATCTGTGTCTGCTGTCTGAATGCAGTGCCACCTTACACTAAATCAGAACACTGGTCCAACAAGGTCAGTATTGACTACACTGATTGGCAGGGGCCCTCTACCATCTCAGGTAGGGTCCTTCAGATCACCTACCACTTCAGCCTTTTAAATAAAGATGCTGGTAATTGAACCTGGGATCTTCTGCATACTACTACCCCTCTTAAACCATAACATTCCAACATCAGAATTATCTTTACTAACCTCCAATAATCGTTTCTCCCAGTGATTGAGCTCAGTGCCCATGCCCCCTTGATTTTCAAGTTCCATCCCCTCTAGGATGGGGCAGTTAAAATGTTTCCGGGCTTCTTCCTTGAGAAAGAAATGTCAGAAGAAAAATCTCAAAATACAGAACAGCTTTATTTGAAAAACCAGAGTAAAGATCAGGGTTTCCTACATATCAGAGTTATATTAAAATCAGGACTGCCTTCATGCAGCAAAACACACAGGAGGTTATGTCCACTTCACAAAGGATGTTATCAAAACTAATCTAGCACAGATTTTATATATAATACATATCTGTAACTATTGGCTATATAAATAAGAGCTGAGCCCTCCCGGGTGGAGCGCCTGTCCGGACTCCAGGCCAATCAGGAAGCACACAGTGAAGCTGCCATTGCACTCCTGGCCACTGCACGGAAAGCCTGCTGGAGGGCTGGTGAGTGCCATGGGGGAGCGCTGGCTGCATTCCCCCCTGGGCCGGAAAGCCCTCCCACGGCCTCAGAGGGCTTTCCGGTCCACTGGAGTCCTGCGGTCTAACTCTGTCTTTTTCTATCACTTTCTTCCCCTCTCTTCATTTACTTCTCTCCCTCTATTAATTTCTATCTCTTTCATTCTCTCTGTACTCCTCTGTCTATTCCCCCCTCTTTCTCTCTATTTGTCTCTGTTCTTCTTTCTCTTTCTTACTTTCTTTCCTTCTACCTATATTTCTTCCTATCACTCGCTTTTCCCTCTCTTTTCTTATCTCTTTATCTTTGTTTTTAATTAACTAGATTAACCTAATTTAGCCACCCCACCCCCCATTATTTGGATTATGTCAATCACCAGTAGTTTACCTGGAACAGATATTAAGTCACACCCATTTCTCTAACTGTTAAGACAGCTTTCCCTAGTGGGACATGGCATGAATAGATGCTATCTGAGAAATATTGCAAACTTCTGTGAAAAAGCCAAGTTATACTTACAACTACTTTAGGAGTTATCAGAAGAAATATATTGTGACGTAGAATCTTATTGCCCCGTACATCCCATATTCTTACTGCGTTACGAACAACTTTATTGCTCCACTGATATAAGCCAAGGCTATAAAGAAGAGAGATTTAATATAACATGGCTGTCAAGCAGGTTCTAATAAAAATTTGACTGCTGGGTTGTCCAACTGGGAAGGATTATGATTTTTTTTAAAGATATGACTTCTCTAAAGACAATTGTTCATAACACCCTGGCACTCTGTGTACACAAAAGAAACATCATCAAAGCAAACAAGTACTCTTAGTCATGTTATTAAATGTTGTTAGAAAAAAATATTCATAAATATCCCCACTTAAAGAAAGCTTACATACCTTTCATTGAAGGACGGCACTCCCTCTGCATATCTGGCAGTCAAAGGATTTCCCTCGTTATCATGATAAAAAGCAAACAGACCAGCAGAAAAACCCTTTAAGACAAGCCCAAATGCAAGCATATTAGAATTACTAGTATCAAAGTGCGTGTTTTACTCAGAAGCCCCAAAACGAAGAAATACGGAGGAAAGTACTTGAAAAGCAATCTGTCTGCATAGGCAAACCTGGCTTCCATGTGTACCAAGGACACTTATACATGTTTCAAGATACCACCAGTTGTTTAAAATGATGCTTTAAGTATCAATTCTTACCAATGCATGAATGATTTCATGTTTTACTGTAGACAGCATCCCAACAAACTCTTGTGGCTGGGTTGAAATCATATTTGGACAGAGATTGGCATACCCTGCAATTGGTCTAGGAAATGACAAAAGAAAAACCATGTCATATTGGAACATACAGTTCTCACAATTATTAGATAGATTAAATTTATGTTTAGATTTGTGTTTGAATAAAAAGTGTACGCACGGTAACTGTTGCTCATCGATGTCTTCTGTGCAGACACACGCTGAAACTGTGTATGTGGAACATTTTCTCTGGTATAAAGCTCCTAAAGGGGGTACCCCCTTTGGGAACTGACATACATGGGTTTTCTTGCCCAAGGCATCATGTGCTCCAATGGCAGGTACTCCTTTCCCCCTGTTCCTGCAAGGCTGCTGCAACCCCAAATGACAGAAGGAATCATAGGAGAGTTTATAGTGGGGCAGGAGGAAGGGAATACGTATCTGCAAAGAAGATACTGCTGACCAATAACCTGTTTTTATCTTCAGTGCAGTCCCATATGGGACCATTAGCAAGTTACTCACCAGAGGAGAGGGGGTGAAGGTCTCACTGAAAGAGAGCTTGAAGGACTGCTTTCCCCACATCTACATCCCTTCTGGCTTACAGGTACGCGGTATAATGCTTCACAAATGTATCCTCTGCAGACCAGGTAGCAGCCTTGCAGGTGTCCACTAGGGGAACCTTTCTGTGGAATGCAGCCGAGGAGGCTGTACTCAAGTGGCGTCTGTCTCCCTGTCACCAGGACAAAGACTGGAACAAGGCAGCCTTCCCCTTCTTGGGGCCCCAATATGACACAAAAAGTGTCCTTTCCTTATAGAATAGCTTGGTCCTGTCAGCACAATATAGAAGACTTCTCCTAACATCAAGAACCTTGGCTATTCTCAACATTTGCTTTCCATAAAGAAGCAGATCCTTGCTAGGTGAAACCATGGTTGGATCCCTTCCTACGATATTTTTGAGTAAAGTGTCAGAAGCACTCTTGGAGCTATAACAAGATGGAAATCAGAACAGAGCAAGCTTGAAATGGGTTTGGGTAAATCTAAGATCGCTCATACTGGCATCTTATGGGTGGGGTTAGTGGGTATCTCTTTAGGTATGTAGGTGACATACAGTATAGTATTGGGGAGGGCATGCTTGCTGCCGCAACAGTGAGGGAGCTGGTCCCAGTCTCATGAACTGACCCATAAGGATACTCAATTGATCCTCACCTAAATCTGTAAGGGGCCTGCCAGGAGAGTCAAAGTGCGGTGACAGGGTGCAAGAAGGCACCAGAATGACGTCTTGGTCATCTGTGGACCTTCTGGGGGCAAGTGATGTCTGCTATGCTTACAACTGAATTAGCCCTATCCTTAGGTTTCAACTCCTCCTGTTTCTTCACTAGAGGTTCTGATTGGGAACAAGCAGGAGTCATTTGAGCCAGAGACGGCGACTGAGGCCATCTAGACTGAAGCAAGGTGCTATAGAGGAGGCCCTCTTTGATAAACTTGGAATTTTCTTAATAGCTCATCGAAACCAACAATGGTCTGGAATGGGTCCCTGGTGTCAGATCGGAATGCTAAATTGCTCGAAGGGGAAGGGTCCAAGCTCGGTGTGGACTTCAGAGGAACCAAAGGGGACAATGTCTTCTCCGAAGCCTTATCACATTGAGCATTAGGCATGAAGTGTTGACAAAGAGAACAAGCACCAACATTATGGGACTCTTGAAGACACGTGAGACAAAGTTCATGCTAACTGCTGTACATCATCTTGGTCCCATATTTAGGACACTTTTTAACAGCACTTTGGTAGCCATATCTTAGCTACCACAAGTGATCATGCCAGAAGGAAAAAATCAGTGTAAGCCAGTCACTCAAAACGATACAAAGAAAAAGCTTTCTATCTTCATGGAGGCAAAAAAAAGGGAACCGAGGGAGGGGGTGCCTACTGCCAGAACACATGACACCTTGGGTGAGAAAACTTGCAAGTCAGTTCCAGAAGGGGGGGGGCACCCCCATTAAGAGTTTTATTCTAGAAAAATGTTCTGCAGGTGGCCTGAAAGAGGTGCAGCTCCAACAGCAGGCTGCACTGAAGACGAACAATGAATTTAACATTCCAATCTGATGCAATCCAAATAAACACATCAAGCTACTGGCCAACAGCAGCTCAGCAGTTATGCTATACCACCTGGGTTGAATGTCAATTTAGAAACAGAAAAACTTTAGGAGCAAGCAGAAATTTCTTCCTAAATACAAAATTACACTTCTGAAACAATACTAAGCATCTGAGATTTGACTGTAGCTTGTTGTACTTCTGACACACACTGCTCTCCTTCCCCTGCTATTTAACGCAGACATATACCACTTTCATCCTCCTGAAAAGAAAACTTATACAAGGGCGTAAATCTCCTAAGGTTGAACAACTTATTTATTCTTTGCAAGGCCCCGATTTTCCTGGTTCTTTTTTTTGTTCCTACCTGACCATTTTACTTCATTTATCCAGCTTCTGATCAATTGACATCATGTTGCATTTTACAGAATCAGAAAATGCATAAGTACAATGAAAACTAGGATATACTAGAAACGGTCTAAAACTACATTAATTAAATCCAAATATGAGCATCTAAAAATCTTAGATTATCCTTTGAGAGCTCTTACTGGCTTGGCATAGTGGTTAAGAGGAGCAGCTTCTAATCTGGTGATCTGGGTTTGATTCCCTGCTCCTCCACATGTAGTCAAGCTGGGTTACCTTGGGCTCATCACAGGCCTGTTAGAAGCTGTTCTCACAGAGGAGTTTCTCAGAGCTCAGCCTCACCTATCTCACAGGGTGTCTGTTGTGGGGAGAGGAAGGGAAGGTGACTTTGAGATTTCTTTAGGGAGTGAAAAATGGGTCATAAAAATTATTCTTATGACAGAAGCCAGATCTCCTTGCAAACCTTGGAAGTTAAACATACAACACTTAGTACTAGTTCACTCTGGTAATACTTAATTTTATGACTTATGGGCTGTTACAGGGATCCGATGCTCACACAACTGGAGTGTAGAATAGGCATTTCTATTAATGTCTAAACTGTTGGTGTAGGCCCAGGATTCTCAAAAATCATGGCTCTCTGTGCTAGTAGCAGCTAGCAAACTGGCGGAATAAGCCAATGAAGTCCCATATTATTTCTACATTTCAAATTCACTTTAATTTGCAAAAAACTCTCACCTGTCCATGTTTGCTTCCAGTTGGCAGTATGCTGCATATGCGATAATATTTTCTTGGCCGCATCTTTCAGTAGTCAGAGCACTAACGTATAGTATGAAGTCAGCATCTTGAACCCCTTCTTGATCTGGTAAACCGGCAGGACCACAAAGCCATTCGTTTTCACGACATACCCTACATTGCTGAAACAAAAGATTTAGGAATGATGAATTAGTTTGTAGCAAATCTGAAACAATCTGAAATCTGAAAGTCACTTGACTTTCAATGCAGAAATATATATATTTTAAAATATCCTTTTTTAGATTGAGAAACTATGTTTAGGACCAAGATCTTCTATTAACACCACCAGTAGACAAATTTTAAAAGTTTAGGTACACAAGACTTTCTTGGTTTCAAAACATACACCTTCCAGAATCCACCAACTGTTCCTTAAACAATCCAAACTGTATGGATTAGAGGAAAAGGTTTTTAAATAGGAAATAACATGGTGCATGCCCAATATTCACTTCTCTTCCTTTAGAAAGGAATCCCAACTCATATATTAAAGGGTCTTCAAGCTTTGAAAGCATCTATTTATCTAATGAAAAACTTTGAAAATTAGATACCTCGGAAATACATCCGTAACATGTATCTCATACATGCAGAGAACATCTGAAGAGACTGCAGTATGCATTGCTGAAATGTAGAAATCTGCTATCCGTGTTCAGCATGCTCTTCTAATCCTAAAAAATCTGGTGTCAGAGAACTGACAGAGTGAACTGAATGTTCACTCTTGATCATTTCAACTTTCTACTTCAACTCACGCCAGAAATTCAAGCAATCTGATGTTAATGACTGGAAGATTAAAGGTGATTCTTGGACATCAGCTAAGGCTCACCACAACAACAGGGCATGAATATCACTAAGCTGCCAAGTTTGAAGGCTCTGCACTATCCTTTTCCATCTTTTTTATTCCTCACTCTCATAAGAAACAGAGCTAAGTTTCACTACTGTAAATGAACAGTTGTTGACTGAAATACCTGCAGGTGTTTTTCAGGAACTATGACCGGACCACACCTAGTAAACTCTGCACAGGCTCCACGACAGTATCTATGTGGGTCATCTTTCTTCCTTATATATTGGTTTGTCACACACTGTCTTCAGGCAAATCAGAAAGAAAGTTATTTACCAAGGAAATTCCACACAACACAAAAGGACAAGAAAAATGATGATGAATGTCTCAGTAGTACAGCAGATGACAGGTTCTGAGGGGTCATATTATAGCTTCTCCCTAGTTTTCTGGTATTCCTGCTACAGCCATTCTTATGGGGCTCATGAGAACCACACACACACACAACCTGGGAACTCTGTTGCTAACCACCATCAATTATTATTGGTAAGTTTACATTTCAGGAGGTGGAATGCTTATACTGGGATCTGAGGAAGACTGATCTGTTTGTGAACTGCAATCTTAAAGACACCCTGGTATGGACCACCAAAGAGCATTTATACCTGCTCAGTAAGATAGTACCCGTAGGTTTCCGAACTTGAAATGTCTTTTCCAGATAAGAAATAGCTTGTGGGAAAAGCTTATGCTAGAAAAAGAAAAACAAAAGTTCACATCAAGAAAAATGAAGCCAGATTCTGAAACAGAGAAATCACTAGATTTAGGACATTTGCCCAGAACTTTTCACAGCTTTGCACTATGTGTGTGAAACATGTGTCTGATGAAAGAGATTTGTGCTACATTACATCATCAGAACATAAACAGCTACACAAAACTGACCCAAATTAAGATTCTCTCTTAGCAAGAATATTTAAACTAACTTGAAATGTTCAATGCTAACTGTGGGCTAGTGATAAAAGCGCTTACTGCTGGTGCAAATCGCCAACACTAGCCTCAGGGCATGCAAAAAGGGGACAAACGGCTGCTACTATCCAGTCTGGTCTCCGTCTATTATGGCTTTCAAATATAGTTTAGACTAGACTGCAGAATGTTACATTTGCAACAGACCATCCCATTCCAAAAGAAGATTCTGATGAGGCAGGGAAACTAGTGCCTTAAACGCTGAAAGACCCACCTGCAACAATGGACCTCATCATATAGATGTTTGAACTGCTGCAGTTCATCTAGAATTCCACGCAGCAATAGTCAACACACATGCAATAAAAAAGGTCGACGTACCTTTATAAGGTGCCTTTTTTCAGGAAGCAGTCTATGAGAAAAGAAAGCAGTTCTAGGCGAGAATGTTTTATCACCATCACAATTTTTTAATCACTCAGTAACAATGAAATTACTTTGGACCTCTCCTTAACACCCTGGTCCCTGTCTTTGTGCTGCTTCCCAGGCTACCTGCTTAGACGGGAAGGTAGAAAGAAGGGAAGTGAGAGAGGAAGTCTGTCCTGCCATTGGTTACTTTCCAGTCACAACAAGAATTCTGGAAGACTAGCATGATACTCACTCCTCAACACTGCCATCGTATTCAGTCTTAATTCTCAGTTGTCCATCAGTGCTTCTCTTCTTAATATGATTTTGCTTGAGATAAACTTTATAGATAACCTGGATAATGTAAAAGTATATTTACTGTTGGTACCTGCTCTAAGCCAACCAGGAAGGGTAGGCAATAAAAATAATGTTAACATTATTATTAATAAGAATTGGACAAACAACTTGTGTAGCATTTTTGTTTCAACAGGCAAATATTTTATTTCCCCATTTAATATGCTGAATTGCCCTCAGCCCTATCCTAGGTATTTTTATTCAGAAAAGTCCTATTGAGTTCAGTGGGGTTTACATCCATTTAAGTATATTACTGCTGCCTGATTTGAAAGCAAAATCCACAAATTTTCATGCAACTTGCCTCCAAGAAAACCTATCAAATTAAACATGTCAGTGCCTGGATACTCAGAAGTAAATCATAAATGGGATTGTACCTATTAGGCCTGTCTCTGCCTCCTACTTCAGTGTCAGCATAAAGTCTACATGCATACTTAAGGTCATACCATATGCAGTTTGTATGAATGTAGGCTCGCATTAGGGTGAACCCCATTGGCAGAGCTAGTTGGCATGATCCTACTCCATCCTCCCAGCCATGCATGTCCATACCTTGTATGCATAATGGTCCTGACTCCTCAGATCTATGGAGTCTCTATGCTATGCCTGCTGTACCAATCCTTTCCCCCTCCCCAAATTGGCTTTCTGCTGTCCTTGAGAATTAAAGCAGACAGACAGATGGACTGTCAGTTTACATAGTTTCAGCTCCTGAATGTTGGACTTAATTCTTCTGTCTCATTTTTGTGGGCATTTGTTCTGGTCAGTTCCTGATTAGTAATTTAATAATTGCATACCTATTTTTTCTCTGGCTATAATTTTTTTAGAATTTCTATTTTTATTGCTCCCCAATATAATGCATGGAGTGCAAAGTGTGAAAAGTTATATGTTCTTTAGCGCTTATGTGTCTATGTGCCACAATGGCACTTGAAACTAGCAATATAATTTATACAAAACGTTCTACTTTTCACATCAGAGCTCTACAAAACACTATGATGTAGTCAAAATCACATCCTGTCAGATAAGGAACTTATTTTTATGATATCTGTTCTGAGCATTCTCTGAATGGATCTGCCATATATACATAACTACTTTTGGTCTTTTCATCCAGCCTAATATCTGTAGTCAAATCTTGTGGCAGTAGAGTAGGCTTGCTTTATGAGCGATGCCATCGGTAGCCTTTGTGTCACATGACACAACTGCAGGGATTTTTTAAAGAGGGTAAATCTGAGTCATGAGGAAGTAAATATGCAACTAAAGTTACCAAGAGCCTCAGTTACTCAACAAATTATTAAAGCAAAGACAAATATCCCCTACCTGTTCATAAAACAATAAAGCAATTAAAATAACTATGCAACCAATTCACACATTTGGGATCACAGAACACAGGACTCAAAGATGACTGGCTAGTCTAGTCCATAACATGCAAACTGCAAGTTGACATGTACATCACCATCACCCCACATAGGGAACCCCATTAGCATGGCAAGCAAATAACACTGGCGTAAAGAATTCAGTTAGGACATTCAAAGGTTGAATGTCTGTATAATTGTTTAAATTATATTACTTTTATTGCACACAATTAAAAAAAACAACTTTAGAAATTAAAAACATATATCCGTATTTGCCGGCGTATAAAACGACTGGGCGTATAAGACGACCCCCCAAAATTTCCACTCAAAATATAGAGTTTGTTACAGTACATTACAGTACTATGGGCCACTATGGGCAGCTATGTTTATCCCAACTGAAGTGCACCCGGCGTATAGGACGACCCCACCACTTGGAGGCATGTTTTTCAGGGGAAAAAGTAGTCTTATACGCCAGCAAATACTGTATTCAGCCCATAGGCTATTGCAAGCCAGTATGCTATGCACTATGCAAACTAATACACAAATGCGTTTTGACCCTTATAGGGCCTTCGTCAAAGATCTGGTTTTAACACACACCAGTTCTTAACACATACAAAATATGTATAGCAGCCAATAAAAGCTCCAAAGCTCTCTTCCAAAGGCTGCTCAAAATTTTCAATTCTGTATTTCCTTATTAGTGCATGTATTGCAATGAGTGAAATTAAAACCAAAAAAATCACGGCAACCAATTAAAATTTAACAACATTTTTAAAAAGCCATTTTAAATTACCTTTGAAAGGGAGTAAGAATGACCTGCAGTCACTGAAAAAAACCCTGCAAATGTCCATCATAGTCCTCATCCTCTGACAGAAGTGAAAGGAGAAGTTAACACAAAAGCCCAACTGGTGTACAGGCTAATACTGGGAGAGGCAGTCCTTCAGGCACATGATCCCTTCATACCAATACATGGACTTCTGTTACTGTAATTTGGTCCTCAGTAGTAAATGTAAACACACCAATTTTCCAACTAATTATAATTCTTGGGGATCTTCAAGAGTACTTCAAACGCTGGCTGTACATTTGTAGTAAAAGAGAACATTTATTGAAAATCCCTACAAGTTTTACATAAGCAACACCAGAGAAATACTAACATATCTTGTGATTTCTTTATTAAATGGGAGGCTTAATATATATTTTTAAAAATATTATATTTGCATACTGTGGCTTTTTAGAAATGTTTGGTGGTGGTGGCTCCTTCCTTCCTTCCCTCCTTGTTCTGTAAAATGTATTATGTCAACGTTTCTGCAGTCTATATCATGCTATATTCAAAGTACATGCAGTAAAATAATGCCCCTTTCAAGGAGTCCCTCAATGTAGGAGAATGTGGCTAGATAAGAGACCAGAGCTTGGTCTATACATGCAGCAGCAGGGAGGAAGAGTAGAATTCTGAGGCGACAGAACGGGCTGTACCATTCAGACCATGGAAATGGGGTCACACACTTAGTGCTCCACAGTGTAAATGCTCACTGCAAATAAAACATTAATATTAGAGAACTTAGATGTACTGAGTTTTTACATGGGAGAATCGTTCTAGCATAGCCCTTCACATTCTAAGCCTGTTTCCCCCACTTACAGGGAATTCATATAAGGGAACTTTGAGAAAAGTGACCCCTCACCTGCAATCTGAATTGACACATGCCATCTTCCAACCTCATTAATACCACAGTCTGCTGCATAGATCTTTCAGGCCACAAGAACATAAGAAGAGCCCTGCTGGATCAGGGCTCTATATGGATCAGTGATCCATATAGTCCAGTATCTTGTCTAAGTGCCTGACTAGCTCCTCTGTAGGTCCAGCAACAGGTCACAGATGCCCAGGCTTTCCCCTGCCTCCTGGCACTGGGCTTCAGAGGTTTACTGCCTGAGAATGGAAAGCTTCTCTTTAGTTACTATGGCTAGAGGCCACGAATACACTTATATCCTCCATAAATCTGTCTAATCCCCCTCTAAAGCTTTCTGTGCCTGTCACCATCACTACATCCTCTGTCAGCAAATCCCACATTTTAATCACTCTCTGTGTAAAGTAGCATTTCCTTTGGGCCATCCTGAACCTACAGCCCATCAGCTTTGTTGGATATCCCTGAGTTCTAGTATTTTGGGAGAGGGGTGAAAAATTATCTTTGTCAACTCCCTCCACACCATGCATAATTTTATAAACCATTATCATGTTCCCCCACCCACTGCACTACTCACTCCTAGTTCCAGATCATTTATGAATAAATTCAATAGTAACAGTCCCAAAACCAATCCTTGTGAGACCCCAATGCTTATATTCTTCCATTGTGATAATCACCAGTTTATTCTTACTCTTTGCTCCCTGGGCATAAACTCTATAGGCAGGATAAGGAGGGCCAGGCTGCAGGAGATGCTGTATCAGAATGGGCACAGAATCAACATCAGGGGAATTAACTCTGCAACAGAAGGGATATGGGTGGAAATACTGGGCCCTATGGGCTACTTAAAAGTGGGAGTGTACTATCACCCACCTGATCAAATCCTTGAGGCTGATGAGTGTGTGCCATATATTTCCCCCATTCCACTGTTACTGAGAAGCTTACTACAGCTAAATTGGCCCTGAGGCACCAAGCACTCTAGCTCCCCACCTTAGCTCAGAAGTCTAGTGCTGGCACTTGTAATGCATTCTCACTTCCAGCAACCCTCGCCTCCCTTGGCCCCTTTCTCACCACACATGGCCCCCTTTCACCATTCCACCCACACTCCCAAATTCTATAATGTGGTATGTCCCTATCTATACTACCCAGAGTGTTTGTGCAATCATACTTTTTGATTGACTTGACTGGAACAAGAGGGGCAACTCAGTCCCAGATTTTGTCGGCCAACTGATATGGTGGCTATATTGTTAAACCAATCATCCTAACCATACCAATGCTGAAATTCCAAAATCAATAGACCTTTACTTTCAAGTAAAAGTGATCAGGCTATAACTAAACTGCACTCCTTCATCCACATATTGGAAGAACACAGAGAGATGTGTATTTGTAGCAGCAACCTCCATACCCCATGTCCCCTGCACACTCCATGCATGGCAGCAGAAGGGTTTTTCAGGCTTTTAAAAATAATCAATCACTACAGCTCAAGAGGCTGTTTTGCATTTCCTACTTCCTTTCTTTTTTAAACCAGCAGTCAGTTATATTTCTTTTGTGGAAATATAACCATCTTGAAAAGAGTTACAGAGTTACCTTTAAAATAAAATGGTCTGGGAAGAGTCTTTTTTTAAAAAGTCATACAGTGGCACATGAGGGAAATGGAAACTGTGGCATGGAAAATAGCATTAATGTGCGTGAAGCCTTCAAAAACTCAGAACCTCCCTATCCACATGGTCTGCAAAGATGCTTTGCTTGTGGTATGTCCAAAAACAGCATCATTTATTATACAAGGCCCTTTACATGTGTGCAGCTGCAGCACAAAAACTTCTATTTTTCTCTGTTCTTTCCTACACCAAATCCCAGAGTGCCTGTCTAAAACACTGGCCTGGATCACAAGAACAGGGTTTTCATAATCATCATACCGAAGAACAAGCACCAGTCAAAGTTCAGTATTCTGTACACACTGTACCACTTTGACTTTCCACTAGCAGTAACGTACAGTAAACAAAGTTACAAAGACAAAACCAAATCATATACAAAAAAAAAATAATACTCCAGCATCCGCATTTGTATTTGCACAATGAGTTCTAGCAATATACTGTTCATGTGAAGACTTCAATTTCAGTTTCCCAGATCCCTCTGAGTTCCCTGTTATTAAAACAGGACAAAATATAATTGATACACAAGACCTGGTTCTTCTGGCTTGGTGGCTGCACCCAAAGACAGACATTAAAAAGATTCTGAAGGTAGATAAGACCTTATTGCAATAAAGGGAAGATTCCCTTTATTCGAATTGGTAAACATAGGCATTCATCTTTCATACCTTTTCAATAATTATATGCATACATCATATCATCGCAACATTACACAGACTCCTTATCCAAGACATGCTTTTAACTTTGAAATTGCAAACAGCTGTTCGCTAAGCATGTCCCTACTTATTTTTAGGATGGGTCTTTCCTAACTCGGGGCTCAAGTTCTAATTCCCTGTGTTCCAAGGAACCAGGCACCATCCTGTTTCTCCATTTTGCTACTCAGCTAGCTTCTGCATTATAAACATATGTTGCCAACTACCAGGGAGATTACTGTATCGGCTTTCTTTTAATCCTGGCCATTGCGAGGTGAGCCTTGGTTGTTACTTGCAATTCATTATGAGCTCAGCCGTGATTACTGAGCCTTCATAACGATCGCCCAAACCCAGTAGCTCCAAGTGACCCCTCAACTTCACAGAAAGGATTAAAAGCAACAACCCCGAAGTGCTCGGTGCAGCCTGCAGCCTACTTGTCCAGAATCACTGCTCCTATGCAGGATTTCATGGAGCTCCCCGATATATGCAAACACTGAGGGATTCTCGGAAGCCAAATGCAGCGCAAGCAAGTCAGAACGACTAAGCTGAGTGGACAAAGGGAAACAGGCGAAGCCGAACCCAACGCGCGTCTTCACAGCTCTAGCCCTCTTCTCCTCCTCTTTGCACCGGCTCACCCGGCTGCACCCCCGGCATCCTCACCTCCTCGGCGCTGGGGACGCGGTGGTGGCAGGCAGCCGAAGCGGGGTCAGCGCCTGGGCTGCCACCCAGCAGGAGCCACGCAACCAGAGCGGCGGTGGCGGCGGCGGCGGGGAACACCGAGGGCGGCCGGAGACGCAGACGGACCCGCCACTCCGCCGACATCTTGCCCGCCTCCTGCGCTACCCCCGCGTAGCCATGGTCTCCGCAAGGGAGCCGGCCGAGCGCCTCGCCTCCCAGCCAATAGGAACGCGCGAAGCCAGTAAGCAGACTCCTATTGGGTCTCTCTCGCTAAGCGGGCGGGCGGGCGGGCGGCTGAGGCTAGAATTCTACCGAGGTGACTGGGCGACTAATGACGTCATGCCAGTTCTGCGAGCAGCCAATGGGGCAGGGCAGAGAAAGGTTGGCTGCGTTGTGATTCGAGGACGCTCCATGAAGTGGGACCTAATTGGACGGCGGGGGGAGAGTAGGGGCAAAGTCAGGGTGAGATGAAGTTGATGGTAGCGGCAGGTACGAAATAAGGTCAGCGGAAGGAGCGCGTACCTGCCCTTTTATAATAATTAACAACAACAATAATTATCTCTTAAACCCTAAATTACTGGAGTTCACTTTTTATCGGGTCGGGTATTATTCTTTTAAAAAAACAAACGCAATAACCGAGAAAGAAGAGGATTCTAGCTACGAGTCAAGCGCTTAAGCTGGTGTTGCTAACACACTGGAGGGAAAAAAAATACCTTGACCGTTTCACAGACGCCGACTGAGATATTATTTAACAGAAGGTGTTTTCTGCTCTCTCTCTTTGCCATGCAAAGGTTTAACTGTCCATTTCTACATATTAAGGCTAAGGGGACAAGACTGTTGGGAGCCCTAGTTTAGGCTTGGATCGAGGGATGTAGAAGTAGAAGCATAAATGGACTCATGCAAGCTCTGCGACACTCAGTGAGATCTTTCCTTTATCTTATAGGACGCTGAGTCCAACGAACTCAAACTTTGTTCTATTGCTTTAGACCAACACAATTACCCAATTAATGTTATCCACATTGGAGTTTACACATATTTTTGAGCAAGCATAAAAGCAGCTTGGGATATACTGCTTACCTTAGTTAAGGTAACAATCAATGGAACAAATATAACTGGAAAGTCCAGTCCTGAGAGATGGAAGGACATGGGTTATGGGGGGAGGGTATTTTTTTCATCACCCGAGCAGGTTGTGATTTGGGTTTTACGGTTTCTAATGTTTTTATGTATTGGGGTTTTATTCTTGATTGTAACCTGCCGTGAGTCAACTCTGAATGGTGGATAAGAAATCCAAATTAATTAATTGCCATCTGTGATATTTAATTTTCTTTGCTTTGTATTCTTTTTACAATTTAGCTGCATTGCACTACATGGGTGCATTATATTTTGTGTATTCTACTGTTTGGGGAATATTGTTCTCCAGTTTGTAATCAACTTTATGCTTTTCCTAATGTTGTCTTTAATTGTGGAATCCACTTAAAATGTCAGCAAGGAAGATGAACCACAAATGAAGTAAATGGGGGGGGGGTGGAATTAATCATCAGTTCTGTTAGAGAAGCCATCAGATTTGTTGGGGAAAGAGGGGCTGTTCCATGTTAAGACTAAGGTAGACTGCAAAAGATGTCGTCCTGAGAGGGTGGCAGGGCATCTGCTCTGCTATCTCTGAAGCCTGACAGGGGTCAATTGTGCAAGCAATTGGCAGAAAAGAGGAGGGGTACGCAAACCCCACCTCACCTTTCTACCCAGGAAGTTCTTGGGGCCGTCTCCAATCCTTTAGGGAGTATATCTCCCTGGATTATAGGCTGTCAGCGTTCCAGGTCCAGAGGACGACTGCCATTTTCTACCTCGGACTTTCTTTTCTTTCTTTAATCTTAAAGTATCTGCTTCAACCCTACATGATGATTTACCACAAATGAACGCTTTGAACTGAGGGGAGGACTTCGGCTGAGTTCCAAAACATCATTTACTGCAAGTATCTCTCGCTTTTTTTTTCTCTCCATCTCTCTTCCTGCATCAAAGCCCTTTGTTTCCCCCCTCCTCTTACTCTGCTCTGCCCGAAGCCACCTCGTTAAGAGGCAGGCTAATTCTCCTAACTAAGCAGAAGAAGGACTCAAATCAACTCGAATTAATTGGCAAAAGCTCTTATTGTAATTGTTTTGGTTCTCAGAGATAAGAGATAAGAGCAGTGAATGGGAAAATCTCACGAGAACTTTGTGCCAGTACGAGAATCCCTGCCTTAACTGGCTTCAATACGTCACATGCCTGTGCCGGAACATTAGAGGATAAAACAGAGGACCTCTACTGGCCACTTGTAAAATTGTTTGGGGCCGGTTTTTTTTAAAGTCAAAATCATGTCTATGTTAAAAAGATTGGCTCATCTAATAGAGATACAAACCCAAGATTACAAAGTATTTTTAGATGGATTGATCAAAAATATCTCCAAGGAGATCCAAGATGGCAAGGAAGAAGTCTTCAATAAGAATGATGGATCAATAACAGTGACTGATGACAGCTTTAAACAAGGTGGAAAACCAACAGCAGAAGAGAAATCTGAAACTTATATCTTCAAGGAGATCCAAGATGCCAAGGAAGACGTCTTTAACAGGAATAATGGATCAATAACAGTGGCTGATGACAGCTCTAAACAAGGTGGAAAACCAACAGTAGAAGAGAAATCTGAAATTCTGGAGACGGAAAATGGGATGCCGGAGTTCTGCAGCCCAGATAAGGACACCCTTTTTAAAAAGACATACAGCCATCTCAAAGCAACAGTGTACAAAAATCAATCAAAAGAAATATGGATCTGCAGTGAAAGTAACCGATTTAAAGGATCTCTCTGGGGAAAAAATTGTATTGATACTGGAGTCCAGGAGGTGCAACGGCCTCAAGATTTATCGATGCATATTCTGCGGGAAAGAGTACAACTGCACTTTCTACGCCAAAGGCCAATGGGACAGAATATAATTTTACGGGAACGACAAGATGTAGCAAGCCTCGAGATGAGACCCCCTTAAGAAGACCGAAAGCTCATATTGTTTTATGTTTAATGTTATACTGTATTCTATATTTCCATTTCTATGAAAAAGGGGAAGCAGTGTCTCTTTCTCTCTTGTTTTCTTTTTTGTTTTTGTCTCTTTTCTTTTATAGGCATATAGGTAATATAATCATTAGTGCTGAAAATGTAAAATGGGGTTCTCCCCCCTTATTTTTTCTTTCTTCTATTAGTAAATTGTCCTAGGACTAAAGCCTACACTGACTTGTAGAAAATGTTTAATGTTAAGCTTTCAACTTAAATTGGTGTATTGTTATAGGGCCAAAGCTCATATTGATCTGTAGAAAATGCAAAGCTCTCAACTTATACCTGTCAGGATGGCTCTTAGAATGGGTCAAGTATAAATGGTTTGTAGATGTATCTGTATTAAGGATAAGGAGAAATTATGAAATCCTTTTGTAATTTTTTTTTCTTTGTACATTTTTAAGGCAAAGCCCTACTTTCCTCTCCCTTCATCAGGGTATTGATACAGGGCCAAAACTTATACTGTGCTATAAGAAATGTTTAATGTTAAGCATCTAACTCAAACCTAGAAATATCTGCCAGGATAGCTCTTAGATTGTATCAAGCAGTTAATGTGAGGTCTACGATCTCTCAAGTAAGTTGATTAATAATAACTTTTCTTTTGTATATCTAAACAGGCCTTTTTTTTTTTTTTTAATGTAGTGGAAATGTGGATGGCTCTTAGACTTATGGCTCTTAGAGTTTTGGGCAAAAGTTTATATCACTGTGGAGTCAATGTGGGGTCATATATTCTCAAATGATGATTATATTTCTATCTTTATGGAAAAAAAAATCATTATAAAAAAAAAAAAGACTAAGGTAGACTGCACCCACTTTGGCCCTGTAAAAGCCAGAACAGCTCACAATGGACATTATTTATTTATTTAGATTTTTATACCTTCCATACAGCTCTGGGTGGTTTACACAGAACACCACAGGGTAATTACACAGAATATTGTAATAAGTATAACAACATTTCAACCAGAACAATATTTTAACAGGAACAGTAATATTGACAAAGCCTTGGATAGGTCAGATTGTTCAGTTATGGGAAGGGATGTGGGGGAGGGGCAGGGGGAGAACCAGCTGTATGTTTTTGAGTCAGTCGGCCTCAAGCAAATGCCTGACAGAGGAGCTCCCTTTTGCAGGCCCTGTGAAATTGTGGGAATTTGGACAGGGCTCTGATCTCTTCACCAGGTGGGAGCCAGGACCAAGAAGGCTCTGGCCCTTGTTGAGGTCTGACATGCTTCTCTGGGGCCAGGGATCCGCAGCCAGTTGCAGGTGGTGGAGTGTAAGGCTCTTTTGGGGGTATAGGCAGGAAGGCAGTCTTTCAGGTGCACTGGGCTCAGACTTCATATAGCCTTGAAGGTGATTACCAAAACCTTAATCTGGAATTCAACTGTGAGCCAGCCAAGTTGTTGGAGTACAGACCGGATGCGGGATCTCCATGATGTATTAGTGAGAATCCTGGCTGCGGCATTCTGTACCAGCTGTAGTTTCTGGATCAAGGATAAGGGTAGGCCTGCGTAGAGCGAGTTGCAGAAGTCCAATCTAGAGGTAACCGTTGCATGGATCACTGTGGCTCGGTGTTTCAGGGCCAAGTACAGTACTAGTAGCTTGGCTTGGCAGAGGTGGTGAAATGCTAGCTGTGCTATCTTTGTGACCTGGGCTTCCATTGTAAGGGAAGCATCCAGGATCACATCCAGCTTCCTTGCTGAGTGAGTCGCTGAGAGCTGCACAACATCCAGGGTGGGAAGACATACTTCCTCACATGATCCCTTCCTGCTCAGCCACAGGACCTCTGTCTTTGCAGGGTTGAGCTTCAAATGACTCTGCTTGAGCCATTTTGTCACTGCTTTCAGGCAGCTGGCTGATGCTTCTGGGGGAGAGTCAGGGCGGTCATCCACCAAGAGGAAGAGCTAAATTAAGCAAACATTAAACAAACACGAGCACCACAAAAGGCTGGAATGCATTATGGACACTAGAGAACAATATTTTAGAAATGACAATGAGGAAATCTCACATATTTATTAACCCTTTCTAGAAACAGGCATTAAACAAACAATAGTACTGCAAAAAAACAGGTTAATTATACAATGTTCCTGTGTTTGATTTTCAAAATATTGTTCTGGAGAGACTTGAATATATCTCAATTTTTTTTTGCAGTAGCCTTGTTAATTAATGGCTTTTGGAGATTTTTTGGTCTGGCAAGGCAGCAAGGGTTGATAAAGGTGTGGGATTTCTGCCTTTTAATTTCTAAAATATCGTACCCAAGTACCTGTAATGCATCCCACTGTTATTTGCCATACTCTTGTTTGTTTAGTGCTTGTTCCGGCCGTTCTGGTTTTTACCCTGTCCGATTTAAAAAGCATATGACCCATCCCTGTAGATCTGGCTTTAAACTCCCCACCCCCCACCACCGAAAACAGCTGCTTCGGAGGAAGGACCCGCTAAAGCAGGGGTAGTCAAATGCTGGCACGGGCTCATGGGAATTGTAGTCCATGGACATCTGGAGGGCCGCAGTTTGACTACCCCAAAATCTGGCATTTCCTAACTCCCAAGTAACTTGAGAAAGTTCCCAGATTCTACAATGGGGGAGGAGGGAGGGGGGAGGAGGAGCAACGCTGAAGGCCGCAGACGTAACAGCATTCCCTATGCCGACCAGCGGGGCTGCCCGCCTTGAGAAAAAATCGCTCTGCACATGCTCAAGGGCTTGTTTTCCATTGCCGCTCTTTTCTCTCTTGCATGGTTCCCCCACCCCGCCTCGGCCCTGGCAGGCGTAGTAAAAGTGAAAGACAAAAGGGAGGAGCGGTGGTTGAAAAAGGAAACCGAAAGTTAAACGCGCTTCTGCGTCCAGCCGTGGAAACCTTGCTGGCAGCCAGATATCCCCTGCCAATATGGCTGAGGAAGAAGCGTTTCTTTTCCCTGTCTTGGTGGAGGGGGATTGGGCCTCCCGTCTCAGCAAGAGTCTGAAAAACAAACTCCTCTGCTATTTCCAGAGTCGGAAGAAGTCTGGCGGAGGGGAGTGCAAGATCCACGCGGGACAGGATGAGCAGATTACGGTCTACTTTGCGGAGGACAAAGGTGGGTGCGGCGTTTCTGCGCTGACTTGTATCGGAGAGGGGCGCTGTATCGCGGCTCGATTCTAGGCACGTGTTTACATAGACATTACTCCCTGGTGATTCCTTTTAAGGATTCCAACCTTGCTGAGGAGTGTTACCCTGATGTAAACTGGTCGAGGGTAAACAAGGCTTTTGCTTTAAAGGCGTGCCGAGTACGGAGCTGCATTACTTTATTTTGGTTTTTGCTTTGTTTAGAACGCTGGTAAATTACTTTAAGCTTGGGAGTTTGTAGGGAACGTTTGTAATAAACACCGACTCTCATTTTACACTATAGCGGGTTAGAGGAAGCGCAGAGTTGTGGCTGCAGGGGCGGACTGGAAAAGAGAAATGCTAGTAAGTGTACCATTTGTCGACTCAATTGAAGGAGCTAAAAAACCTGGAGTATCATCAAATTATTACAGAATAAGGCTGGTAGGCCTAGAGTAAAGAAAGGCTTTGATACCAAAGGGGTTTATTTTTAAATGAAAGCTTTGTCCAAACTTGGAATCTAGAAACAGAATTTTAGTTTCACTTACAGTTTTGCACCCTTTAAAAGAAACGGCTGATTTCTTGTTAATGTACAACACCACTTGTCATCATCCTTTTTTAAAGTGAAAAGTGATCGCTGTTTTCTTGGGTAATAAAGGTGATTAAGTTGTGGAGCAAATGGGGGCTACTTTACAAACCCATTAGGAAGCCGCAGAGACAAAGTGTGTGCGCCAGCTTTTGTTCCCCACAACTCTTCTGTAGTGTGAATGGGCCTAACTGATGAGAAGGGGAAAGAGAGGACAAGGACATTTTAGGCCTCAAATAAAGTCTCTCAGTTCAGCCCTCTCTTCTGTCCCGACTCTTTCTGTCAAAATATCACCTCTTCTCTATGCTGTTACCATGTGACATCCTGTCTTGAATGGTTATGCTGGTTTCCCATCTCACCCAGATCCAGCTCTGTGTCCTTGTCTTTCCCATCAGTTTCTGCCTTCTCTTTGTTTTATTCCAAAGTGTCCCATGCCCACCTTCATTTCCTCAGGCCCGCTTTCAGCTTTCGAAAGGTGTCTTCCTCTCTGTGATCCTTTCTTCCCCTTGTGATGAGGCCTCCTTCAAATGGAAGAACTACACTTCTTGTAAAGCTTCTGGTTCAGCTCCTTTATTTGTCTTCCGCTGTTGACACTGATACAGCTGAACTAGATAAGTTTCCTGTTTACCTTTGTCCTCCATTTTTTTCCTTCTCTCTCTGCTGGTGTTTAAACTGCAAGATCTAGAGGGCAGAGTCCCTGCCTCATGTTCTGTATAACAGGCTGATGGCACGGTGGAAACATACTAATGAAGTGTTGACTTTTGAAAGCGTAAACCCTGAAAGTGTTGTTAGGTTCTATGGTGCTCCTGGACTTGTATCTAGTTATTCTATGGCAGACCAACATGGCAGTCCTCCAAATCTGTATATACATACTTGATCATATATTAGAGGTTGACCATATTAGCCTGTAGGAGGGCAGTCAGATTTGAGTCAAGTATTTCTGTGCCTCCTGTTTACATGACAATAATTGAAACTTAATGGATTTCCTCTTATTGATTTTAGTGAGGCAGAGAGTTCTTGGCATGAAGAACCATGAGCTCATCTTGCAAGGGAAAGAGACGTTAAAGCTAACCCTCTCTCTGCCTGCAGTGGCAACTGATGAAAATGAATCACAAGAACCCAATCCAAATCAGGTAAGTATGACAGAGCAGATGCATTCCAATCTAGGCAAGTTCTTCTGTGCTCTGCCTTTTGACTATTTCAGGAGACAAAAGTTACAGGTAGGGATGGACACCAACTGCAACCAATATGAACTAGGCGATTGGTTCATGAACTGAACTGGTTCATTATGGGTTCATGATCCCTGCTTTCTAGTCGCTGCTTTTTGCAGGGAGCAGAAACCAGGGTTTTCCCCACAAAAACAGCTGAGTAGCAAGGAACAGAAAACAGGCTTAAATGGATTGGAGCCGTTTAAACTCCTGATTTCTGCTCCCTGCCACTCAGCTGTTTTGCTGTGAAGAGCAGAAAGCAGGCTTAAATGGCTTGGAGCTATTTGAACCCCTGCTTCCTGCTCATCACAAGCTGCCTTAAAATTTGTGGAAGTTTGTGGCAGCTCTTCAGTTCACAAATCATGACCCAGCCAAAATTTATTATGAATGAGCCAGTTTGTGCCCTTCCCTGGTCACAGGGAATATACTAGTCTTTTCACCACCTTGGGGACCTTATGTAGGTAGGAAAGCAAAGTAGAAATGTTTTAAATAAATAGTAAACTGTGCAGACTCTGACCTGTGTAGTCTGGGCATACCCCATCTTGTAAGCTAAGCAAGGCTGCCGCTGACTGGTATTAGGAGGGGAGATCACCAAGGAAACCCAGGGCTTTGATGCAGATCTGAATGTGTCTTGCCTTGAAAAAGTAACCCTAAGTCAGCTGTGACTTGAGGGCAAAGCAATGGAACGAATAGTATAGATGCAGAAGCCCAAAAGAAATTCTCAGTCACGGAGACTTAAGTATCAGCTATCACAACTGAGGGAATTGCTGCTGGGATTATATTAGACCTATCTGATACATTGGTTTGTTTTGAGGAATCCTAGCATTCCTTGGCAGTTTATTCAGGGTTCAGTAAGCAGGTCTGTGATGGGGAACAAACTTCCCTGAAGACATCTTGACAGTTGTTCTTCCATTCCAGTTTGCAGGTACAGAGGAGTGTTCGATTCACTCCAGAATCAGTTGACATGGGGTGGCACCCACCATGCCTTGTCAGTGTCTTATATGAGCTGGCAGGAGCTTCTGGGAATTGTGGTCCATGGACATCTGGAGGGCCGCAGTTTGACTACCCCTGATCTAGAACATACCCCAAAATCCTTTGGAGGAGGCTAGGGCTCCATGGCAGATGCACAAGGGTTTCTCAGTTGATAGGACAATACAGAAAGAATTATTTGAGCATTTAAAAGCCACTGCTTTGCTCTGGGACATGTGGATCTATGCAACTTGGTCTCCAGCATGCTCAGAACTGATCACCTGGGGAAAGGTTAATGGTATGAACCAGGCTATAGTTTTTGTGGACAGAAAACATGTCAGCTGATCAACGGCATCTCTCTTTTAGGAGTCCATTGAAGTCAATCAACCTCAAGAGTCCAGTAAGTTATTGCAAAACACCTAGATAAGACTGACTGTTGGGTGTAAGCCTCTCTTGCTTCTTAGTGAATGACTGACTTCATTTTTAGAATGAAGCCCCTCAAGAGTTGTTCTTAATATTTACTTCTTTTCAAATAAGGGGTCTGCTTATAATCAGGCAAGCTTTCTATCGATCCACAGAAGAGGGATAAGGCAATTCAGTATACATCTAGGGATAACCTTTGCAGCAATGTTTAGAATGCTTGACTAAATCTCAAGCTCAGAAGCAAGGCCTGCTTCCCAGTCCCTGTAGCAAATGTTCTATTTATGTTCTTAACAGTATGATGACTGAGGTACTGATCCTAGGAGTAGAGAGACTGACCGGGGGCGGGGGGGGGGGGAGAAGTTGACTTGATTAGTTTTCCATAGTGCACACACCTCCACTGAGGTTAAGATTTGGGGTGAAAGAAGGTGAACTTGTGAGAAGTAACCTTTAGCCTGAATTCACTTGTGTAGCAAAATTCGGAGTCCTGGACATCACTGGCTCTGCAAAGCTCGTTAGGATGTTATGGGTGTGGCTTGCTAATATGGCAGCTTGCAGTGCTTTAGCTGTAGCAGGGGTGGCCAAACTATGACTCTCCAGATGTCCCCCAGCTGGCAGGGGCTGATGGTAATTGTAGTCCATGGTCATCTGGAGAGCCACAGTTTGGCCACCCCTGATCTGTAGAGTTACGAAACTTTCCTTTATCTGCATTCTGATCCGTAAGGCCCTAACTTCAAGGCTGCTGAGTCCGATCTGCAAGCAAGAGGAGAAGCCGGAGCACCTGCATCACAGCCTGAGACAGATAGCTCTGCTTTGACAGAGGAAGATCAGGCACGTATAAAACAAATCTTAATGCCAAAATATGCTGCAGCTAAAAAGAAGTTAGGCAGCTTTATGGAAATTATTTGGTTTCCTTAATGAGTTAATGTTGTCGTGTTTTTAGGAGTCCCACCCATCAAGTATATCTGAAGAGAAAGGTAAGATTTAAAACCTAATACACCATCTGCTAAATATGGAATATTTATAATGTGCAAAATAGAGCTTGTTCTTTTAAAAATCTTAAATTCTGTTTTTCCTTGTAGCGTGTTTTAATGAAGAAATGGAGGGCGGAGACTGTTCCAGTAAGCAGTTTGCGTGAGCCACAAAACATTTACATAGAAGTCTCTCGCCCAAGAGTCAAGAAACTGTTTTTCCTTTGCAGTTTCTTCTTTAAGTTTTAACATTGATTCAAGTTTTTAGCCTGGTAAAAAGATCTTGCAAGAGAAAGACTTTTATCCTTATGAAACAAAGCAAGCAGTTAGAAACTTTAGTGACATAGATAAGGGAGAGGGGAGGTAACCCAGCTGCGGTTCTTTCTGTTAGGCCTTGTAACTCCAAGGACAAGAGATAGGGGAGGGTACTGATTTCTTGTTAACACCTGAGATCACATATAGGAGAAAGGTGCTTGAACAGTGAACCTTGTGCAGCTATAGAGGGCCAGGTTGATTGACAAGCCTCTCTGATCAGATGGATCATCTCCTTAGCAACAGATCTGGTAGTTAGATTACATTAGTTGCCCCACATCTGATTGGCTAATTAGAGTCAGGCCAACACTGAGCCTGCATCATGAACTAAAGGTTTTTGTTTTAGTTTTTGTGGTAAAGCTGTACCAATTGTGTACAAATTGTACAAATTGTTCCAATTGTGCTGGGCCTTAGGTGTTTACTGGGACTGTCCCTGTGCTTGGATTAGCCCGGGTATTGTCTTGTTTGGTGGGTCTTGCTAACTGGAAACCTTTTCCTGGGCTCTGAGGCTTGGAACCGTCAAGACTTTAGTCTGCTGTTGGCTAAGAACTGAAACCTTGAACCAGTGTCTGCAAAAGTGTTTAGATAGACCTTTGCTATTTTTATCCTCACTGTTCGCTGCTGTGATTGTTTCTTCACAAGTTTAAATAAATCACTTTGCTCGCATTCTTGTAGAGTTCTGAATTCAGATATCTTCAATGTGACTACTTTAGTCCTCACAGGCTAATAATTGATTGTGAAGCTTGCCTTGAAGATGCCCTGCCCTACAAGAATGTCTTTCTTGATGTTGGTTCCAGGAGGGCCTTGGCTCCATGGTCTCCAGCTGCCTGGATAGTAGAAAAGGACTGGTGGCAGCCCTACCCTGAGGAGTGGGGACTCACACTTCAGGCTTTTATGGTTATTTGCTCTGCTTTGACCAGCCCCCATGTCGAGAGTTTGGCCCTAGTTTGGCTGTTTGGGATTGAAGCCTCTTGACAAACAGTGCCATCATAAGAAGAATTTGGCTAATTTGAACTAAAAAATACCCCCCCAATAACTTACCAGTTTTTTTTGGGTGGGTATTATTTAAGCCAATTACAGATTCTCTGATCTGATCAATTACCAGTATAGCTGAGCTTGAATAAAGCTGCATTTTTGGCTTTTATTTGAAGAAAGCTCTCAGCTCTCACCATCACAGCTGATCCTATCAGGTCTGTGTGCACCAGCAAGAGACCTTCACAGTGCACATATATCCTGTGGAAAACTTGTGTTGTGGCATGGTTTAGACCAAGCGAAGCTCTCCTAGCTAGCCAGAAAAATGCTTAAAATAACTATGTACATGTACAATAAGACTCTATGCAATATTTTGGACATTTTAGATGTATACAAAAGAAGGTGAAATCTATATAGGGCAATGAAAACCACTTCTGAGTGCACTCAGTAGGTCTTTCTGTTAGATAATCAGATGGTGATAGTGCCTTTTACCAGCTTCATTTGGTGAACCAGCCTTGGCATTTCCTGGACAGAAAAGATTTTGCCACTGTGGTCCATGCCCTGGTAACTCTAGGTTAGATTAATGCAGTGTGCTCGAGGTTGGTGGGGCTGCCCTTGAAGACTGTCCAAAAGCTGCAGTTGGCACGAGATGCTGTGGCCAGGGTGTTGACTGATGCAGGTCATAAGGACTGTTTCTTCCATGTATGTTGGTTTCCAGTATGTTTCTGGGATTAATTCAGCATGCCGGTATTGACCTTTAAAGCCCTGTAGTGGCTGAGACCAGTATACCTGAGGGACTACCTTCTTCCATACGACCTACATGTTTACCCCAGTCATTTTTTTAGATCCTCTGTCAGTTGCTACTGCAGTCTGAGTTTAGATCAGTGGTAACTCAAAAAAAAAAATTGGGGGGGGGAGGGGGGGCTTTCTTGGTTGTAGTACCAAAACTTTGAAACTCCTAGACTCATCTGTCTCCCTCCACTTTTATAGTTTTTAAAAGTTGTTCAGGCGTTTTAATTTTTTAATGTGCATTACCTTATGTAGGTGGATGGAAAAGTGGTATAAAATGTTTAAAATAAAATAAATATGTAAAATCTATGGATTAACAACTAAACATAGTATAACTCTATATTTTTTGGTAAAACGCCAGAGTTTACAAACATACATAAGAAGTGATTACTGTAAAATATAAAGAATATATTCTGTTAAAGGTAAAGGTATCCCCTGTGCAAGCACCGAGTCATGTCTGACCCTTGGGGTGACGCCCTCTAGCGTTTTCATGGCAGACTCAATATGGGGTGGTTTGCCAGTGCCTTCCCCAGTCATGACCGTTTACCCCCCAGCAAGCTGGGTACTCATTTTACCGACCTCGGAAGGATGGAAGGCTGAGTCAACCTTGAGCCGGCTGCTGGGATTGAACTCCCAGCCTTATGGGCAAAGCATTCAGACGGCTGCCTTACCACTCTGCGCCACAAGAGGCTCTTATATTCTTATATTCTGTTGGCCTACTATTTATTGTTACATGCTAACCACCAAAGCTTTCACATTCCTTAGGCAGATTCTCGAATGGCGAAGCGACAAGAAGTATGATATTTGTGCTTGATATAGGGACTGCAATGTGGCACAGACATTGCTGTGAAATAAGTAGAATGGGGTTCTTAAAGGGCCACAAGCTAATCCTATAATTACTGAACTCAGAATAACAGCATGAGTAATGTTCAGATCTGTTTTTTAGATGTGACTGTGTAATTAGTCTCTCTGGGGCTAGCATGTCTGTGGTTTCCCTTCTGTTTTTATTATACTTTCCTCCTCTATAGCATGATGGTCTGAACATCCCTAATAGTATAATTTCAAAATTGGCCATTTTCAGGTTAGTTGGTAGACTTTTAATGATTTTGCTCCAGTTCTCCATTTCAGAATAATATCAGTCCCAAGATAGCTTATTATCCTTGTGAGGGTATTTATGCCTCATGTGGGTGCCATTGCAACATTGTGGTGGTTTGGAAGCCTAACGATGAAAGTCCTTGCAGGCAGAAGTCAACATGGCAGCACAGCTTTTGACAAAGGAGAGTGTTAATTTAATTTACACAGTTGCCATGAGAACCCATGCCACTCCCTTATACTGAATCAGACCACTGGTCCATCCAGGACAGTACTGTCTGCTCAAAATGTCGGTGGCTCTCCAGGCTATCAGGTTAAGGTCTTTCACATCACCTCCTGGTGGGGACAAGTGTTGTCAAGTCACAGGCAACGGTGACATGGTTTTCAAGGCAGGGAATCTCCAGGTGTGCCTTTGCCCACCTTTGTATGACTACTCTGGACTTCCTTAGTGGTCTTCCATCCAAGTACTAAGTAGGGATGGCACTGCTTAGCTGTTGGGCTAGCCAGATCAGGACCATGACATTCTGTTTAATCTTTTAAGCTAGAGGTACTGGAGACTGAACCTGGGACCTTGTGCATGCCAAGCAGATGCTCTTCTGCCCTGGGTAGCCTCAAGAGGGCATAAACTCTTAATAGTCAACCTTTCACTTCTCAGTTCTTGAATTTGGCTTATTTCATTGAGAACGTATAGTTTTACATAAACCACGTTGAGTGGGTTTTTAATCAGTGGGTATCACGCTATCGTTCCTTTCCTTCTTTAAAATTTCAGGCTCTCCAGAAAGTGCTGCAGGAGACAAAACAAAACAGGAAGAATTCCGTGTGGAGATAGTGACAGCTGCTGGGGAGGAAATCGAGGAGGACATTGTGGAGATGTACTTTGAAAATAAGAGGCGGTCCGGTGGGGGACCCATTAAATCCTGTGTTAAAGATGGCCAGCGCTTAATTATCACTTTTGAAAAGGAAGAAGGTATCTTTATGAGAAGAGATATCCGGTTTGTGTGATATCCGGTTTGGTTGTGCTGAGGGAGAGGATAAATTTGCTCGGGGAGGGGTGTGGAATCTGTGTTTCTAAGATAGACAGCTAAGACTACAAATATATCCAAATGGCCTGAACCCTACACCTAAGCAATTGTGTTTTAGTTTAACCACATATGGGCTGTTTGCATGGCAGCTGGTTAGTGATCTCTCCTATGTGGTGAGGCAGCAGTAGATAATTGGCTTCTAGGAAATTTGTTTGAGAATATAGTTAGACAGTTTAAATACACTGCACTTGCCTTGGTACGTAAATCCCAATATACATATTCTCCTTTTGCAGTTTTTTTTTTTGACTGATTGTGCAGCCTAGTGTAGAATTCTGTATAACTAAAAAAGATCAATATTTTGCATTGGTTGGTTTGGTCTTGATAAAAAGGCATTACAGCACTATTGTATTTGTAACTGCTGCGTTAAGGACAACAATCCCATGGAACCTGTGGTTTTGATCTCAGAGTTTGTCCATGTTAGCTTCATTAGAAGTTCCAAAAGGCAGTGTTGATCTAAGCAGAAAGCTGACCACAGCTGAAAATCTGTGGATAATATACATTATGATAGATCAATGAAGGCTGTTGTCCCCCTTTCTTGTAAGAAATACACATTGGGCATTTTAAACCACCGCCTTTCACTTTTGAGTCATTGGGCTAGGGGAGTTAAATACTTTTTTCCAGATTGTGTGCTAGAAATAGGAGGGCTGTGCTGTGATTATGAGCACAACGATGTGATGGTGTGAGGTGGGTTTTCGTGCTAAAATATGCTGAGCTTAGATTTGACTTTGGCATTCAGTTTGGATGAAGATGGTCCCTTCAGTATTCTTTTTTTCTTCCTGCCTCCTTTCAATCAGATGCTCAAGCAGTGTTACAAAGAAAGAATCATTTGGTAAAGAAAATTGCACTTCATGTCCGAGAATGCCCGCCTGAGACTACTCAGCCACAAATGCTGACTTCTCTAGTTGTGCTTGAGAATGTGCAGGAGACCATAGACCAATGCATGCTGATTCTTCTGGTAGAAAATGTCAGTGGCTTATCAGAAGACGACCGTGATTTCAGTGTGGAGATGATACCAGAGAAAAACGCTGCTGTTATTACTCTAATCAAGCCTAACGGTAAGAAGAAGTAGAGAACTAAGCATAATCAAGAACCAGCTCAGTATAAAACAAACAACAAGATGGTAGATTCTAGGGAGAAAACTGGTAGTCTGAAGAGCTGGACACACACCCCTTTTTGCCCTCTAGTGGCATATCAACAAATTTTAGTTGCAAATGAATTCAAAGCAGCTTCATTAGCTGAAGAAATAGTCTGTCCATTTGGCTGGCACTTCTTCTGGATTGTCATTTCCAAAGGAAAAATATTTCAGGAGGGAAAGACCTTTGGATTGGAACTGATTACTTAAGAAGCCACTCCAGTGCTTTAAATCTGTGTAGTGAGACATTTGCTGTGTAGTGAGACATTCTGCTTCATGTTGTATGAAATAACACCCCGTGGATATTGCTCAGGGCATAATGTTGCTGTTGTCTCAGGACTGCCATTTTATTGGCTTTAAATATCTTGCCTATATGGTTGGAGGGGGTAATACAGGGAGCCCAATGAGAGAGGTGATCCTTGAGCCTTCATCCGTGGAACAGAATGAATTGATGGCAGGCATCAGAGTTGAGTGGGTCTTAATGACAGAAGGGGATATTGATAGAATGAAGATAAAATTTTCCAAGGGATAACTAAGTGAATAAGAGACTGCAGGAGTTGTGGTTATTGGAAGAAATAACTGAAGGAATTGAGGAGGGAGGAATGTGCCATTAGTGTGGAGGTGCAACTTAATGTTTTTAAAACTTGTTCACAGACTTAAACCAGTTCATCAAGGCATTCAACGAGCACCATAGGGTTAAACAGCTGAAAATGTCTGCAAGTTTTCTGGAGATGACCAGAAGTATTCTGGTTGAAAATATCCCTTCTGACATAGCCAGGGATTTTATTACTTTCTATTTTGAAAGCAAGAAGCATGGAGGTGGGCCAGTGTCAGAGGCCAATTATCTTTCCAAGGAGAATTCAGCTATCATTACTTTTCAGTATAACAAAGGTAATCTGTCATGAATGTACCCTTTGAACCATATTTGTGCTAGCAAAGAAACAAAGAAACAATCTTGCACAAGATTTATAGAGGTTAATTGGTGGGAAGGAGAAGAAAGTATTACCTTGGTCTTGTTTCCTAGGGGGAGGATTAATTTGCTGTTTTGAATTCCTGGCTTTCCTTTGAGAGGGAAACATTAGCATGAGTAAGGAAGAGTATGGGGGATTCTGTCATGATAGACAGTCAGCAGGTGGAGCTAAAGGTGCGGGTGAGCAGGTGTTGATTTTCTGACCAGAAAACAAGTATTCATTGAAGAAATAAGGCACCCAATAAAACAACAGGAAAAACAGTTCTGCTCAGCCAGTTCTCTTTGAATAATTGGAAGACTATTTCAGTAGTCCTGGTAAAGGCCATTCCCTTGCCTTTTATGGATGGCAACCAAGGTTTGAAGGTTGCCAATGTTGTTGCATGGTGACCCCCATAATGGCCACTGAAATCTCAGACGGTATCTATTTCTTAAAGGTACAGGTGCTGTTTCTATTATTGTGGGGGGGGGCAGTCCTTTAATAACTGTATTCATCAAAACCTGCAAGGGAGACCTTAGAGAAACTCTTCTAACTGTGTGTGGCTTTTCCCTCCCTTTCTTTTTAAAGATGTAGTTACAGTCTTGGCCCAGAAGCATTATTTCAACAAACAACTAGTTTTTGTTCATCCATATTACGAGTCTTTGGGCACAGCTCTGTATGGAAAGGCAAGGCCACAATGTAAGATGCCAGAACCAATCAGAATCTCATTGGATCTATACCACTGGCAATATTTACAGCGGAATAGGCATTTACTTGAGGAAATAGATCGTGAAATGGCCAAATACTGTTGTGAGATACAATGGCCTATAGGACATTGTCCGCACCCAGGAATCACCATCTGTCCTTCGCACTCCTTGTTCAAACAAAAAAGATCCTTGGCCAGGACTTGGAATGAAGATGCTTCCAGCCAGTTTGCTCAGATCCTATCAAGGCACAAAGTTGTGAAGTGCAAAGTGACTGCTGAGGTGTGGGAAGCCATAAGAAACAGTGTAGTAAAAGATAACATCTTGGTCTTCCCAGATATTGAAGAAGGGATAGTTGCCTTGGTGGGGGCAGCAGAAGATGTAAATGGAGCAGAGCAAGAGGTGAAGGTGCTCATAGGAAATGCTGTTAAAAAATTTGAAAGAGAGATGCAGGCAATAGAGGTGATTTTGACAGTTGATGCTGTAAAGTATACCATTTTAAAAAATGCCGGGCTACTGGACAGCATTGGTGTGGAGTATCCAGACCTAAAGGTTTCCTATGATAATTCAAAAGAATGCATTATTTTGTTTGGTCTACCTGCTGAAGCTTTTAAAATAAAAAGTGATATCCTTGAAAGAATATCCAGTATGGCCCAGAAGACTATTGATGTTCATGCTTACGTGCTAATATTTTTACAACATGTTGATAATGAAAATGTGTCGCGCATCTTATTCTGGACCAAAAGAATCAATGCCTTTTATGAGCTCAAGGAGAAGGAGGTCCAGCTGAGAGGAATAACTCCTCATGACCTGCAACAAGCTGAAGAGGAAATTAAGAAAGATCTGGACTACAAATGTGTTGAACTGGAAGACAACTCAATCATCCGGAAAAGGGAGTGGAGGGAACTGACCGATAGTTTGTACAAAGCTCATAACTGTTCAGGAGAAGCTATTGTAATTAATGAGTTGGAGGATCGAGTAGTCATAGCAGGTTATTTCAGAGAGGTGGCCAGTGCCGCACAGAAGCTCTGTGATTTTGTTGACCGCAACACTTACATACAAAAAACCATCAAGACTAATTCTGAGGTGGTTACAATGTACATAGAGAAGGAAAAACGTGATACTTGGCAGAGTCTGGTTCAACGTGGAGTGAAAATTGATTTTGGTACACGGATGAATCGCAGACTGATTACCCTCGATGGTCCCAGAGTAGAAATGTCTAAAGGACTTGAGCTCATGAAAAATCTACTGTCTTCACTGAGTGCTACAAGAATGGTAGTTGATAAGCCGGGCGCCAAATCTTCGTTCAAGGAACAAGAACATTTGTACATTACAGGGGCAAAGCAGCAATTTAATTGCTTGATAAGGCTTCAAGAAGATGGGGAAGAACTTGAAAAGGATGATGGTAATGAGAGCGTTCATGAAGGATGTGGGAAGCTGTGCTGTGAAGTTAAGATGGCAAATGGCATCGTGGTAGCAGTTTGTAAGGGTGACTTGACTCGCTATCCAGCTGATGTTGTGGTCAATGCATCAAATGAAGACCTGAAGCATATTGGTGGTCTTGCGGATGCTTTGTTAAAAGCAGCAGGCCCTGAGCTACAAAGAGAATGTGATGAATTTGTCAGGAAGAATGGCCCTTTGGAGCCTGGCTGTGCAGTTGTCACAGGTGCTGGGAATCTACCATGTAAACAGCTGATTCATGCAGTCGGGCCAAGGTGGAAAAGTTTTGAGAAAGAGAAGTGTATGCTGCTGTTAAAGAAAGCTGTGAGGGAAAGTTTACAGTTGGCCATATCCCATAATTATTGCTCTATTGCTATGCCTGCCATCAGCTCTGGGATCTTTGGATTCCCACTAAAAGAGTGTGCCCAATCCATTGTGACAGCCATCAAGGAAACTGTACAAGAATCTACTGGGACCGGCTCCCTGAAAAAGATAGATCTTGTGGACTTCAAGGAAAATACAGTTCAGGCTCTGACTGATGCATTGAATGAAGCATTCAGAAATGGCTCATCCCCATCTAGAGACAGATCTTCTGCATCAAACTCTGAAACCGATAACCAGCCCAACCAGCCCAGCCAAAGAATAGTGCATCAAGGAATAACCACTTCTGAAGGGCTGAGGATAATACTACACCGAAAAGGAATTGAAGAAGCTACGGTAAGTATGCTGTAGTAATTTGGATCATAAACATTGAAAGACGTTACCTTTTTTTGGCCTTCAAATTAGCATAGTAATGTGCAGTTGGGCTAATATTTAAGTTTGGGTGTTTATTTGCTCATAGTACTGTGCAGAGTTAAAATATGAAGTTATAAAAACTTGAAACCAGCTTGGGAGGAAACGTGTGTTCTCAAGTAGGTCTCTGGAGAGGTAGTATATAAATATTTGGAAAAGCAAAAAAGAGGACACATTTCCTGACTGACAACTTTAAACAAGGGATCACTGTGACAAATCTCGTTACAAATGCCCCATACTATTTAAGCTGTGATCATTATGACTAAATACTCCTAGCCTTCCAACTCAAAAAAGAGGATATTTTCATAGTTTTTTTTAAGAGCCCAAAAGAGGACTGAGACCAAAAAAAGTATATGTTCTTTAAAAAGAGGACATCTGGTAACCCCAGTATACATTTAAATAAAAAGTTTCTACAATTTGCATAGTAGCCTTAACTCTGGAGTAACAAGCATTATTTAAATATCCTAAAACTGTTAAGTGGATAGGCACTATCCAGCTCTTTATCATCTCCTGCCCCCCACGCACTTCATTACTAAATTTAATTTTTGCATCACCTTGGAATGTTTTGGAGTTCATGTTAATCAAATGATAATCAAATTCAAAATTGAATGATAATCAAATTCAAAGTTGTTAGTACACTTTATAATTTCATTTTCTCTATGTGGACTACTTGGAAATTTTACCAGATTGGTTTGGGAGAGTCTTCCCCTCCCCTTCTAGACAATGTCTACTTCTGTAACCTTTGCTGTTCATTCCATTTCCGTTGTGTTCAAAGAAACACTTTTGAAACAAACTGAGAGGATGGTCATGGTCACAAATCCCTCTCTCAGGTGAGCCACCTGCTTCTTTACACCATCACTGTAGCATGGCTTCGAGTTGGGTGGCCCAAGGCAGACCTGGTGAAGATTAGCACCCATATATCCCTAATAACCTTGATCTGTATGCCTTATAACCGGCAACAGTTTGCCCATGAGTTCAAGGGAAACGCCCTTGCCCCTGCCCAAACCCAGTGCTGATTCAGGCAGAGAAAGTGCCAGGGCTGAACCATTATGTGGTGACAGTTGTACTATACAGCTGAACACCAGTGTTTTAGACCCTAAATATTTCTGTCTCTTAGTCTTAGAGGGGTACTAGCCCTTTAAACATAGTAAATGGAAAGTGCTTGCTGGGCATGGAGGTGCAGCAGCTCTACATAATTTGCCACAGGAGTGTTGGCCCAGAGAATGCCCCTTGTTTTTTGCCATGTGGCCACAGTTGGCATTCATCAGATATTCTGAACATCTCTCTGCTTTTACTTTATCTGAGTGACCAGGAACAGAATCCTCAGCCATTCTTCTACCTAAGCAGACGGAATACTTCGGAAACATTTAGAGGTTGGAGCGGAGGCATTAGCAGCAGTTATTTCACACTGGGCTCCATGGAGGGAAAATAATAATTACTATATTAATTATAATCTGTCTTTCTCGCTGAGACTGAATGCAGATTATGCGCTTAAGTCAAGTAGAATGAACAGGATGAGAAAAGAGCTCTATCTTAAAACTAGTACCACATGCTACAAAGACAACTGAAAGATTGGCTACCATGTTTCTAGTTGGTTGTTTTTGCCTGTCTGAGCTGCAGATTGGATGGGGGCAGGTGCCATAATGGGACAGCAGGTACCATGCTGATTAAGAGACAGTACTGAAATGCAGCATTGGCAGCATAGACCTCTCCCTGCCGTCTGCACCCTCACAGTCCTCGTGTTGAATGGATGCACTATTCTCCCCCTCCCCCCGCCCATCTCCTTTACCTGAACTATTTTGGGAGCTTCGGGATTTGGTGTCTGGGTATATTTCTGTGTACTGAGAAGGACTGGTTGGTTGGTTGGTTGTAAGGGGAATGCCACCTTCTTCTCAGTCATAAGACATCTTGATGTGTGCTGCTAATGAAAGTGTGAAGGCATTGGGACTACTTCCTGCCACTGGCTTTGAATGGGGGTCCATCCATAGGGATGTTCATGGGCAGGGATGGTTACATACAAGCGAGGTGACTGTGCTGTACATTGTGCTGTTTGGTTAAAGCTTCAGATTTTTTTAAAGCTTTATTTTTAGGCACTCTCAATTAGAGGGTTACAGTTCGGAAGTCTTATAGTTGCAGGTAAACTTTAGAAAATGTGCTGATGTGTCCACTCGTCTGTGAGTTTTCCGCCACTCAACTATCTCTCTTCTCTTTGTTATTTTTTAAAAATAGACTGATGTTGTTGTCAACAGTGTTTCCAGAGACCTCAGCCTTGACAAAGGACTGCTCTCCAAAGCTCTGCTGGGCAAGGCAGGGCCAGGGCTCCAGGAGGAATTGGTCACACAAGGCCAAGGGAGAACCATTGCCGAAGGCTGTGTGTTTAAAACAAAAGGCTATGGCCTGGGTTGCTCTTTCGTGCTCCATGCAGTTTTGCCTGTCTGGGCCCATGGTCAAAAATCTGAAGACAAGGTAGGTTAACACATGTGTGCACACGAAAGCTTAACCCTTGAATAAAACTTTGTTGGTCTTGAAAGTGCCTCTGGACTTGAACTTTGTTCTGAAGACAAGGTAGAATTGGATCTTTTGCAAGACACTGGTGTTATCTAAGTGGATGTGATTTTTCAATGCTCATGAAGTATACCTGCTTGTCACAAGAATTCTGGAGGATGCCAAGTGAAGTTGACTGAGATGTGCTGATGGTCACCCAGTAAGTGGGTTTGACAGGGGGCAGTTGGGCATGGGTCCTCTTGTGTCCACAGCTGGCCCTTTTTTAGCCACTCCTGCCTCTTTTTGCAGCACAGTTCCCCATTGTAATTGGATGCTCATGGAGTCCAGGTGAACAACTTTTAGACTGCCAATTCTAAAAGAAACATGTTCTTTTGTTTTCCCATCAGAACTTAGGGAAAATTATTGATGAATGTTTGACCATCACTGAACAGCATTTTCTGACTTCCATCACAATTCCAGCCGTTGGAACTGGCAATTTAGGATTTCCAAAGCCACTTGTTGCCAAACTGATGTTTGATGAAGTGTTCAAATTCAGTCAGAAAAAGAATCCAACAGCCCTTCAAGAGGTTCATTTTGTCTTGCATCCAAGTGACACTGACACTATCAAGGTAACTTCCCTCCATCTGGGGGCTTCTCTGTTCACATGGTTCTTGTGTTTCAAGGTGACTTTGAAAGATAATGGTGCAATCTTACGCAGGCCAGTGGCTGCTGAGATGTGGGAAGACATCAAAAACAGTATAGTAAAGGGTAATGTTTTGATCCTCCCAGATATGCCAGAAGGAATAGTTGTCAAGTAAAAATTGTTGTGACTGTATAATTGTTTCTGAGGATGCAAATAGCTGTGTTGGTCCAAAGGAAGAATAAAAAAAACAGGAACCATATTAACACATCATTTTAAGGTGAATCAAAATATCACAAAACAGTGTAAGGACCTCTTCAAGGCTGAGTTGCAGTCTTCCTAAGTGGTGGATGGGGAATCTTGGGTTCATCTTGTTCTTCTGTGTAGCTCCACAATTGGGACTGGCCATGTATAGATTTGCCTCCCAAAGAAATTTCTAACTTTCAAGCTCTGCAGGACACCCCTCTATTTTCAGCACAAGCGATACCTTGGTGGTGTGATTAAGAGCAGCAGCTTCTAATCTGGCAAACTGGATTTAATTCCCCCATTCCTCCACATGCAGCCAACTGAGTGACCTTGGGCTGGTCACAGTTCTGCTAGAGCTGTTCTTGTAGAACGGTTCTGTCAGAGCACTCTCAGCCTCCTCTACTTCACAGGATATCTGTTGTGGGGAGAGGAAAGGGAGGTGATTGTAAGCGGCTTTGATACTGTGTGTTATGCTTCTAGTCTTTTTGGAAAGTGTATCTCATAGTGTAGCAAACACTGAAGCATGGCTTCCCAGAACAGCCTGAGGGAGGGGAGGGGAAGGGAGGAGGTGATTAGATTTCTGTCTCTGGATTTTCCCATTGCATTATTAGCAGAACAAAATTGACATATAAGTACAAAAATGGTTTACTTGTACAAGTAATATGGGTTGCATATTTCAGGGGAGTGAGAAGTTTGGTGTGTCTTGAGACAATTCAGAGGGTTTTTAAAAATAAAATTATAATTAGATCTGGACTGTAAAATTCTGATTGAATGATACATGTATGAACCTCTGTGAGCTAAGTTAATATAAATTAGTGTATATCTTTAACCGCTCCGCTAGGAGCGGAAAAAATAAAGCAGAAAGGGCCCCGAGGGCGGGCCCTGTACGGGATGAGGAAGGGTGCCAATAGGCCCCTTCCCCCAGACTGACAATTGGAGGGCCCAATCGGCAGGCGCAAAGTGCCTGCTGATTAGGCCCTCCAATTGTCAGTCCGGCGGCAAGGGACCAATTGCGAGGCGCGCACAGCGTGCCTCGCAATTGGTCCCTTGCCGCCGGACTGATGAATCACGCCTCCCCCTCACAGTTCCCTCGCACGCTGCCGGCTGCTGCCATTACCTCACTTTCCCCTCAACCGTCCACATCGCCGCCTACCTGCAGGGAAAGGAGGGCCCAGCGGCCGCGCCTCTGGCGCCAGGGCCGTCGCTGCGCCAGCCGCCACCAACTTCACGCCTCGCCGCTGGCCCCCGCACACGACGGTGCCAACACCCGCTGCCGCCTGAAACGGCTCCGTCGCCGCCCTCCGCCGCACACCCCGCTTTTTAAGTGCACTCTAAATGCTGACTGGTTACTGTTATCTTTTTTCTCCTAGGCATTTACAGATGAATTAAACCTCAGGTTGGGCATGGGCCATAACAGCGTTTCAGTATCCAAGCCTCTACTGGAGAATTCCCAGGAAGGCCAAGGTAAATCCTGACTTTCCAAAGACAAGGAGACAGTTTTCTGGGTGTGAAAAGGGTTCCGACAGATCTCAGTAAGATCTGACACATTTTTAGGTGCCGGCTCTGGTATTCTCAGTTTGCTTTTGAGTCTGTGGAGAAAAGGGAGAGGAGGTTTAACCCTTCTTTACCCCTCTTACATTTCGGGGTAGATGAAATAGGTTTCTCCTCTCAACAGGAAGGAAGGAAAGGAAGGAAAAGACATGTATGTTGAAAACAAGGCCTTGCCCCGCTTTAATTGCTGGTGACAAAGTTTGGAGCCCAGTTGCAGTTGTGGGGATTGACAGGTTAAATGATCTCTCCCGTCTCTGCATGGCCTCAAAGGGAACTGAGGTGGCAATGTGCATTTTATAGATGGCCAGAGTGGCCTAATAGCCCTCCTGCCTGTTTCGACCCATAGTAATTGTTGAATCTCATTTTCAGGAGCAAAAATTGGAAGCAAACAGTAATAGAATGTTAATGAATACCAGCTTGCTTTGACTGACCAGTCTTTCTTTGTCCTTGTCACCAGTCAAATGCTTCCCCTACTCTGGTATGCACAGGAGTTATGGGGAGGCAAATATTCAACTACTGTGAGATACTGAGAGGGTAAGATGCAGTGGGAGAGACTTCTTCTTAGTATTATTTATTTAATTTATATACTGCCTTCCCAGCAGACTGGCTCAGAGCAGTGTGCAACATCTCATCTCATTCATATAAAATCACATAAAATGTTTAAAACAGTTCATTAATTCAATTAATAGCAATTAAAATTAGTTTATAGCAGCAAATGATTTGGGTACTAGATCTTAGTACCAGCTGGTATTGTCAACAGTTGGTATTGACTGTTCGAATTGGGCCATTGTGGTGTTTTTAGATGGAGTTTCCACCAGGATCTCTCCCAGTTGTAAGGTGGCTGTGAGTCCCTGTGGCAGATTTGCATTCCTCATAACATGTAGTTTTGCCTTCACCAAGAGTGTTGGTTTAGGAAGGAAAATATATGAGCTCTGAACAAGTGTAAGTTAAGAATGTGAAAGATTCTGCTTGCATTCATCCAGGATTTGTGGTTTGAGAATGGGCTGGTTTCTATTTCTTCTTTCAGCTTTGAGTGGTGTTTCAGTTACAACTGCTGGAGTTCATGAAATGCAGATTGGCTCAGTTACATTTCAGGTAGTGTGCGGAGATATTACCCAGGAAGCTACAGATGTCATAGTGAACATAACCAATATAACATATAACTCAAAAGAAGGTATGTGAAATAATCTATTAGGTTAATCCCCACACACTTGGAGTTTGGTTTTTGTAATTTGGATGCAGCTGGATGCAATGTTCAGTATATACACTTTCATCTCTCTTAAAATAAAACTTCTAGGGTTGCTAGGGGTGCCTCAGTTGTTGTTTTCAATTTTCTTGTGTGTTAAATATAATTTTCAGTTGTTGCAATACTGAGTGCCTATGGGAAACTTTCTACTGACTTGTTAAACCCTGATAAGAATGGTAATGCCTTTTGGAAGCAGATTTTGAGGGGCTTGTGATGTATAAGAAATCTGATGAATTTCAGATCTGCAACTTTCCCAATAGGTCAGAAAATACTGCTTTGAACTCATTGGGGGACTCCTGTCTGGAATTCACCACTGTAAATTATGCTAAGAGACCTAAATGCAGATCTGATTCTATACTATGAGTTGTACTTCAGTATTGGCTTATGTTTCCCATAAATTGAATGAGGAAAGGCTGTATTCTAATGGATTGACATTGCTATTTTACTTTCTTAGACAAATGTGGTTTTCTTCCTTTTTAAAAGGTGTTTCCAGAGCGATTTTGGAGGGAGCTGGACGTGAGGTGCAAACAGAATGCCTGGTGCTAGGTAGAAGTCTTCTTTGATTAGCCTTTCTGTGAATGAAGTCCTCTTTGTAACCTCAAAAAATCTTAGATTCTCCCCATATATGTGATAGTAGTTGTATCTGTGGACTGAGAACATAATGACAAAAAGATCAGAATTACAATGATTACAGCACATTGGGGTTCATAAAGCCCCCTAAATAAATATGTGGCCTCCAGGGGTTTCTAGACCCCATTTTGTAATCCACTCTATTAGAATATATATTGAAGCCTTGGGGACTTTTATCTAGTGCTTATCAGCAGGTATTTTCATTGAGAGTAGCAGGGGTTGGTAGGAACGGGAGTGGAGTCAGAACATGAATGCCTACCAAAAGAATATGTGAATGCTGTATCAATCCAAAAAAGATTGGGAGTATGAATGTCTTTGACTTAATCAATTGATTGATTGCCACTCTCCCTTGAGTCCTCCAGTTTCCAGTTGGGATAGATACTTGTGAGAATTGGTCCTTGAATAGTTGTCATCTATATATTAACTAGGGGCCAAGCCTGTTGCATTCAGGAATACAGTGGGCCCTAGATTAGGGGGGGGTAGAGTGGAAGAACTCTGTGGACAGGCCCCCCTCCCCCCAGGACCTGGAAAGGCTGCAAGCAGCTGTTATGGAACTCACTGACAGGGGCAGCTCTCAAGCAGCAGGGATCTGCAGCCTCTGAGTCTCAGAAGGAAGTGGAAGGAGGAGGGGGTGGTCCAGGGTTGGGGACAGAAGGTGATTGGCTGGCTGCTGGACAGACAGGCAAGCTGGTTGGAGGCGGAGGCACTCAGAGGCGGGACAGCCACCCTGAGTGGGTGTTAAGCGCAGAGTGGCACTTAAGCCATGAGACATGCTCCTCCTCCAAGGGCTTACAAGAAATATTAAGTGGAACAGATAACAAAATCAGCCGATTCTGAGGATACTTAAATATGGGGACTGGAGCATCGAAGAGACAAGACAGATCTTTAAAAAATAACCTGAAAAGGACTTGCAGAAGAATTATAATCTAAAAATACATGGGCTTTAAAAAAAACCTGACAATGATAAAAGGAGCACCATAAGTTTAAACAACAGCTTCCTTTGGTGGCTATTGCTAGGCAACCAGAAGAAGAAAAGCTGGGTTTTGTACCCTACATTTCACTACTCAAAGGCAGTGGCTTACAATTGCCTTCCCTTCCTTTCCCCACAAGAGAGACACTGTGAGATAGGTGGGGCTAATGGAGCTCTGGCAGAACAGCTCTAAGTGGACTGTGACTAGTCCAAGGTCACCCAGCTAGCTGCCTGTATGACAGGATCCTAGTAGAGCAGCTCGACTGGTGATCCCCAACAGCAGCAAAACTGAGATCAATCCAAGTAGTAAAGAGCAAAGTCAGTCTTCATTGAGGATTGCAACAGAGCAAGCATCTTCTTCAGGAAACACACGCAGCTGGATTATTGGCAAACACAAGGCACAAAGGAAGACATTTTAACTACTTGGGCCCCACCCCCTAAGCTTAATGTGGGAAAGGCGGTTCTCACAAGAGAGATTTTTTGATCTGCAAAACTAGGAGACTGCCAGTCCCTGATTCCCTGATTCTGCCCCAGCTATCGTGTCCCTGGGAGCTGGGAGGTTTTACAGCTTCCAAGGCTAGAGATAACTTTAACATAACATTGGCTAGAGGAGAGCTTCAAAGGGAAAGCCAAGGAACAACGATGGAACAGAGAACACCTGGGAATGGAGGGGGAGGGGGTCACAGCTGAGAGACAGGCCTGGAGGAAGAAACTGGGGAAATTGGCAGGGCACATGACACTGTGGAGGAGTGGGGAATCAAACCTGGCTTTCCAGATTAGAGGCCGCAGCTGTTAACTGCTACATAAATTCCAGCCTTGTTTCTGTCAGTAAAAGGCAGGGAGAGGAGACAGGGCCCTTTGCAAGCCTATTTTGGGTATGAAGAGAAGATTCATTGTGGCTATGCTTGGCTAGGAATGCCAACTTGAGGTTGGAAATTTTAGATTTTGTAGTAGGAGTCTGAGGAGGGCAGGGTTTGGGGAACAGAGACTCCACAGCTGGGTATAGCACTTCCCTTCTAAGCAGCCATTTTCTACAGGGAGACAGATCTCTGTCATCTGGAGTTCAGCTGTAATTCTGGTAATCGCTAGAACCTCCCTGGAGGCTGGCAAAACTACACCTGTAACAATTTCTGGGTGACTTGAATCATCTAACTTGCATGACTCAGCTAGGTCTGGCTGCTTGCTGCAGTTCAGCTAAGAAGAAGTGCAAAGGAGAAGGCTAGCCAGTCCCAGGACTCCCAAGAACGAAACTAACAGGATTGGTACCAGCATGAAAATAAAGGTTCTAACCTCATGTCAAAGAATCTGAATGTTTATTATGCTGACCAAGAATGAGCCAGAAAGGGGTTCCAGAATATTCACCACAATATTCAGTCTTTCCTCCGTAGCAGATTCCTTGTGAGGCTGTACACAATATGTTCAGGTTGTGTTACTATTCCTCAAATATAGTCATCAATGTTTTCTTATAATATCCATTGACACAATGTTGTTGTTTTAAGGGAGGCTACCTGCATAAGAGCCTCTTGTGGCACAGGGTGGTAAGGCAGCCAACATGCTGTCTGAAGCTCTGACCATGAGGCTGGGAGTTCGATCCCAGCTCAAGGTTGAGTCAGCTTTCCATCTTTCCAAGGTTGGTAAAATGAGTACCCAGCTTGCTGGGGGGTAAAATGGTAATGACTGGGGAAGGGAATGGCGAACTGCCCTGTATTGAGTCTGCCAAGAAAACACTAGAAGGCGTCACCCCAAGGGTCAGACATGACTCGATGCTTGCACAGGGGATACCTTTACTTTTACCTGCAGCTTTGCTGGAATATAACCTCCATTCCAGCAAGGACGCAAGGATGTGGGCAGCTTCCCTTAAAACAAGAATGTTGTGTCAATGGATCTTACAAGAAAACATTGATGTAAGCCGCTCTGGTCCCCACAGTGGAGAAAGGTGGTGTATACATGAAATAAATAATATACTTAAAGGTGGGAGGTAGATAAAAGATAGGTTGATGAATGCCTGAGGAGCAGAGATTGAGGAAAGGGAAATGGAAAGAATATGGCGGTTGCCAGAGCTGGAAAAGGAAATAGTGTGGGGAGGGAGATAGAGAGTAAAGTGAGATGCCACCCCATAAATCCTTGAGGATTCCCTACTGTGCAAGTGGGCCTCATTCAACGGCCAGCATCACAAGACTGGGCCACAGTTTTCCTTGCTATTGGTTACCTAGTGGAGGGCTGAGAGGGAACACTTAAGTTGGAAGAAGGTAGGGCTATGAACTCCAGATTAGGGACTTCAGAAAGGTATAATCCCATACACTCCACCCTCCTAAGCATCCAATTCCTTCATGGGAACTGGGTTTGTTAACGTCCAGGTGGGGGCTGGAGATCAGCTAGAACTACAACCGCTTTCCAGGTAACAAAGATCAGCTCCCTGTCCTGGGGCTGAGGAGTAGTGGGGGTGGTATTGCCAGCCATGTGAGCTTACCCTCCCGCGTGGTGTTTTACTTTTTTAAAGAATCTGTGTAACATTCTAAATTTATTGTTTGTTTTAAAGAAACCTCCTGAGAGTTTGGATTGGGTGTTATGAGTTTTGTTGATAACTGCTGCACGTGACCCTGACTAGCTGCATTCCTCAACCAGTGCAGAATTGAGGCACTTGCTTGGGGGTAAATGACACACCTGTAATTATTGGACATGACAAAATGGCCCAGGAAGCCCCCTAGAATGGGAGACTTGCATTTCTATTGATTGTAAGAAAACAATTTTTGTTCCTCATCTTACACATTCTTTTTTTTTCTCCAGCATTGCAGCCTCACAAAAATGTTATATGCACGCAAGGGGGAAATCTGAGGTGTAAAAATATAATCCATCTTGTTGCCAATAATGATATAAAAGCACAAGTTTCTAAAGCTCTCATGGAATGTGAACAAAGATGGTTTACCTCTGTTGCCTTTCCTGCAATTGGGACAGGTCTGTATTTCCTTGAAGTGACTGTGGAAAAACTGAACTTCCAGGGTCTTGGAATTGAACAAGCAACATATAAGAGAACAAGATTGGTGTTGAGGGCTCCCTTAAAACATATACTTGGGTACTTGAAGGGGCAGACTAGATGTATTTTCCCAGTCACCCATTTTCTAATCTCAGGTACCCCCAATACAGATCTTGTGCCCTAGGCCATGCAGCCCCTTAGTACCTGCCTTTGTTGACTAGGCATCTGAACCAAACCACATAGGGGGATAGAATTCAGGAAGAATGCATTATCCATTTGGATTCCTCCCATTCAGACTATGTCAGAATAGGTAGTGTGCCACCTCCTGAGAAGTTCCAGTTAATACAATTCCCGTAGTATAATATTGGCAGAGACAGTACCAAGCCAAACTCTGCCGTCCAACAATCAAGCACCGTGTTATCTAAAAAGCTTTATTCCACTTCAAGTTAATTAGAAAGCGTTTATCAGAAAGCTATATAACGACAGATACATATCAAAATTGGCTAGAGAAACAAGCATAACACAATGCTAGCTACATAGTTAACTTACATTTTATTGTGCATCTCCCCATCTTGAGCTTCTGCTCACTGTTTACAACTTCTACCACCACCATATTTTACAACTGCAAACTCCTCTTGGGCATTGGACTGCTTATTTTTCTATGACACACTTTAGCCATTATTGTTCGTCTGTGCCTTCCACTGACAGAAAAGCCGCTTTACCTGCAGAAGGTTTCAAGCTAAGCATTGTGGTAGGATACAAGGCGGTAGATATATAACTCCAGAGCTTTACAAATCTGACATCTGGATACAATCCATGTTCTGATATTACATGTGCCTCTTGCTGCTGTGATGTGTACCACGTAACTAGCTTCTATACTGGAAATGTTTGTTTAGAGATTATAGTCCTTCGTCCAGACTTCGTCTATTGTACTCTCATTTGTACACTGTGAAATTGCTGAGATTTGTTTAATGTTATGTTTATGCCTCTTGTGGTGCAGAGTGGTAAGCAGCAGAAATGCTGACTGAAGCAGTCTGCCCATGAGGTTGGGAGTTCGATCCCAGCTGCTGGCTCAAGGTTGACTCAGCCTTCCATCCTTCCGAGGTCGGTAAAATGAGTACCCAGCTTGCTGGGGGGTAAACGGTAATGACTGGGGAAGGCACTGGCAAGGCAACCTGTATTGAGTCTGCCATGAAAACGCTAGAGAGCGTCACCCCAAGGGTCAGACATGACTCGGTGCTTGCACAGGGGATACCTTTACCTTTATTTACTTGTGGGCATTTGGCTAATATGCAGAGCATCCCATTTATGAGATGGAATCAGTGAGATTAGTGAGCTTCCAGCATAGTGAGAATTTGCAGTGGTAGAAATGGGGTATATTTTCTACCTCAGGGATCATGGTGTTTCAGGTAGCAGTGAGGGCGAGGAGTCTTTTATATTTCAGTTATTTGTATCTTATCGAAGGTCTGTTATCATTATAGGAAAAGCAGCACGGGATCCAGCCGCAGTAGCTGACGATATGATAGATGCCATAGTGGAATATGCAGGCAAGACTTCTGCCCCAGTGGTAACAATGATAAAAATAGTAATTTTCCAGCCGCATCTAGTAAATGCATTTTATACAAGCATGCAGAAAAAAGAAGGTGCACTCAGCAAGCCTGGTGCTAGTCCACAAAAATCCATTTTCTTTAAAGTAGCAGGTAAGTAGTGAGCTTATGGATGTGGTTTCTACTTGACTACTGAGGAATCTAAAAGTGTGAACCTGTTTTCTGAATTAATGATTTCCTACAGAGTTCTTTGGTTTCAACAAGCCAACCACAGAGGCCAAGCCAGTCTTTCTTTTGGAGAGCTCTGTGAAGCCAGCCATTTTTCAGATTTGTGGCGACAGCCAGAAGAACGTGGAGAAGGCAGAATCTTGGATCAGAGAACTGATTTTGAAGAACCAGAATGAAATCACTGTCTCGGACGAATGGATCTCAAGCTTCAGAGAAAAAGAATATGAGAAACTGAGAGAACTCCAGATGAAACTGCATGTTGTCATTCAGCAAGGAACAGCAAGCTCCCTCCGCATTGGTGGCTTAACCCGGGATGTCCTAAGTGCCAACATAGAAATCCAACAACTGATCCAAAGGGTGAGGAAAGCCCACGAGGAGCAGTCAAAGGCCAATCTTCTCAGCAACCTTGTGGAGTGGCAGTATGAAGACAGTGGCCATTACAAAACCTTTGACAACATGTCAAGCATGCATATAGAAGTGGCATTGCAAAATAAGAGCACACATGACCTAACCATAAGGAACAAACGCTACAGAGTAGACCCAGCTCAGCAGTGGGCGAGAGATGACCAAGGGAGAAGCATTAATATTAAGCGCATCGCGAAAACAGAAGGTACATTCTGGGAGCTTGAATATGCTATTTTCTCTCCTCTGTCCCATGCATTTCCAAAGTATCTACTGACTTATTGGGAAATCCAATATTACAACCACTCATCTGAAGATGTGCCATCTCTTATTGTCCCTAATAGTCTATCTATGCACAGCTATTTCCTTTTGCCTTCATAGTGTCATGTTAGAACTTTGCAAATTAAGATTCTGTATGAAGCACTCTAATCTTGATATCTTTGCAGGGAACCAGTTGTTACAGAGGCAGACTTAAGATGCACAGAGGTTTGATCAAGGCCACTCAGTGAAACCATGACTGAAGTGGGATTCAATCCCAGATCTCAGCTCAACTCTCCCCTTTTGCTTATTTAGTAGTGATTCTTCCGTTTGCACCCTTCTGTGTTGTTACTCATATACATGGCTTTTTTTTGTAAATAATAACAGTGTTCATACGCATATATAATGTTGCACTGATTCCCACCAAGTCCCCTCCTCAGGACTTAAGAGAGCCTCCCCCCAAGGTCCCAGTGCTCAATACTGGTTAGTCGTCATCCCGCCCCCCCCCAAAAAAAAAAGCCCTGCTCAGGTGAAGCTGCCTTATAATGAATCAGATCATTGGTCCATCAGCCTCGATATTGTCTGCTGAGACTAGAGGAGTACCCAGCTATGGGGGTGGAGCACCTTCCCCATGAGAAAAGGCTGAAGAGTCTGGATTTTTCAGTTTAGAAAAAGATGACTAACAAGGGACATGATAGAGGTTTATATAATTATGTATGGAGTGGAGAAACTTTATTGATTGATTTTTTTAATACCACCACTCTTCCAGTGGTCTTGCAGCGGTTTACACAAGATAAAACAATAAAAATAGAATAAAACCCCATTAAACACCCTTTACAACAATAGATCTATACTCTCTCCCCCCCCCCCCCTTCAGCCAGGGGGCCAAGCCTTCTTTCACTGGGAGCGAAGGGCCAGATCTAAAAGGCATCAGGGGGAGATCCTCTGATGAAAACACCGGGACTCCAACCTGGCCTCAACTATACGCCTGGCGGAAGAGCTCTGTCTTGCAGGCCCTGCAAAAAGCTGACAAATACCGTATGGCCCGTAGCCCTTCCGGGAGTTCATTCCACCAGGTTGAAGCCAGGTGGACGTCCCGGGGGTCCAGAACAAAAAGTAAATTCATACCCACAGAGCAAAGAGCTCTGTGGGGGGCATAAGCAACCAAGTGGTCCCACAGGCAAGTAGGACCCAGGCTATGTATAGCCTTGAAGGTCGATACCAGTACCTTGAACTTGACCCGGAAGCAGACTGGCAGCCAGTGCAAATGATGAGGCACCAGCTGAATATGGGCCCCCCATGATGTTTTACTGAGGACCCTAGCAGCTGCGGTTTGTACCAGCTGAAGTTTCCAGATCAGGGCTAAGGGCAGGCCCGCACAGAGCGAGTTGCAGAAATTGACCATTTTTCTTCCTCCCTCAATATACTAAACTCGAGGGTGCCCAATGAAGCTGATGCACAGTAGATTTAGGACAGACAAAAGGAAATACTTCTTTACACAATGTGTCATTAAAATGTGGAATTGGTTGCCCACAGATGTAGTGATGGCCACAGGAATAACAGCTTTAAAAGGGGATTAGATAGATTTGTGGAGGACTGAGGGGAACTTCCACATTCAGAGGCACTAATCCTCTGAATCCCAGAGCCAGGAGGCAACATAAGGGGAAGGACTCAGCCTCTATGCCAGGGGTAGTCAAAGTGTGGCCCTCCAGATGTCCATGGACTACAATTTCCATGAGCCCCTGCCAGCCCTGCCTATGCCTTTTTTGCCCTCCAAAGGAGTTGGCTGGCTACCATGTATGACAGGATTCTGGATTAGATGGACTATTGGTCTGATCCAGCATGGCTTTTTGTACGTTCTTATGACTGGTGGGTGCTCTCCAGGATTTCTGTCTTTCACATTCCATACTAATTGATATTTCTAACTGGAGATGCCAAAGTTAACATGAATCATAGGACCATAGAATAATAGAGTTGAAAGGGACTTCATGGGTCATCTAGTCCAACCCTCTGCACTATGCAAGACACTCACATCCCAATCATTCATTTACTGTAACCTGCCACCCCTTTGCCTTCACAGAATCAGCCTCTCCATCAGATGGCTATCTAGCCTCTGTTTAAAAATTTCCAAAGATGGAGAACCCACCACTTCCCGAGGAAGCCTGTTCTACTGAGAAACCGCTCTATCTGTCAGGAACTTCTTCCGGATGTTTAGATGGAATTTCTTTTGAATTAATTTCATCCCATTCGTTCTGGTCTGTCCCTCTCGGGCAAGAGAGAACAATTCTGCTCCATCCTCTATATGGCACCCTTTTAAATACTTGATGGTTATCAGATCCCCTCTCAGTCGTCTCCTCTCTAGGCTAAACAGACCAAGCCCCCCCCCCCGACCTTTCTTCATACGTCTTGGTCTCCAAAACCCTCACCATTTTTGTTGCCCTCCTCTGGACATGTTCTAGTTTTGGATGTTTTGGATGCTCATCAGATGTTCTACCACTGAGCCATCACAGTGATACGGTGTACTTTCAATGAAGTATGCCTCTCCTTGAAGAGGTACTGTTTGCTGTGGCTTAACCAAGTGCCAATACTGATACATACTGTGATGAGCCCCCACACACACTGCCGCACTCTGAGATACATTTCCTTCCAAAAGTAAAATTCTGTTCCTTCACTGACTGAGTAGCCCAAATAACAGGGTTTCTAGTTTTAAAACAATGACACTGGTTATCCCACCCTGTATCGGATAATTTGGCATTTAGCTCAGCCCTGGAACACCAAGGAACAAAACAGAAGATTTTATTTAACCTACAGGGAAAGGTTTGATGGAATAAGGAGATAAAACTTCATTATAAAAATCCATTGTTCAGTTTGTAGATCTTAAATTCAGACTTTTGAGAGGTATTGGAAGCATTTTCTTAGTTTCTGAGTTCTCCACACTGAGAGGCTTTTGTTTTTGTTTATCTAAACACTTCAGAATTTTTCTTTGAGCTTTTTGAACTCATCTGGTTTTCTTTCTTTTTTTTTTTATAAGATTTTTATTTTTATTTTCCAGGATTAAAGATAATGAAATACAGGCAATCTACATTGTTAGTACAGAAAAAGAAAGGTTATGCTCTTCATTTAATACATTTAGTTCCCCGTTTCAATCCCCTTTTGTAATATTTAAAGATAATACAATGCAAGTACAGAAAGAAAAAGATTATGCTCTTCGTTTAATACACTTGATACCCCGTTTCAATCCCCTTTTAACTTATTTTCTTAGGTAAATCAGATAAGGGTCCCATTGTTCTTGAAAACCCTCTTCTCTTCATTTAAGATTATAAGACTGGCTACAATATTATGGACTTTTACCCAAAGCTTATAAACTTTTTCACGTTTCCACCACATTTAAAAAGAGAAGTCTACTTTGTTACCATCGTTTCAACATTTGTTTGCATAGTTTTTAACAATTTTGACAATCATAAACAATTTATACTTAACGTGGTCTTAGAGCCATCCACATTTCCACTAGGGAAAAGAAAAAAGGAAAAAATAAAAGCCTACTTAGTTGTACGGAAAGAAAAAATATATATATATATGGGTTGTTAAGGTTAAGTTATATAAGTGTACATTATTAATACAAAAATGATAAAATAGAGTCTTCATTAGTTAGTAAAATAAAGTCTTCGTTAGTTACATTTACACCTCCTCAGTTAGGTGCCTCCTTTTAGTTATGCTTTAAGTTTAGGCTGAGAGTCACTACAGAGATATGTTAAATAATTCAAATTCAGCTAACATAGGAAATCTAAGACCCCACACTTACATGGTAGTATAAACCCATTCCATTAAGTGTCTCCTTTTAATTAAGCTTTAATTTTGGGCTGGTAGACACTACGAAGTTAGATTTAATAATACAAATTCAGCTTACTTAGAAGATCTTAGACCCCAAATTAACTTCTTAACTAGTTATATTGGCTATATGGCTACGGAAAAAAGGAAAAGGAGGAAAAGAATTTCAAACACTGTGTCTTATTTCCGTTCCCCAAGCTTCTTAAGGGGGTCTCATATCGAGGCTTGTTGCATCTTGTTGTTCCCATTGACTTATGTTCTGTCCAGTTGGCCTTTGGCTTAGAAAGTGCAATTGTAGTCTTTCCCTCGGAGTATACATCGGTGAATCTTGAAACAGTTGTACCTCCTGGGCTCCAATATCAGTACAGTTTTTTTCCCCCAAGAAGCTCCTTTCAATTGATTACTTTCACAGCAGATCCATATATCTTTTGATTGGTTCTTGTGTACTGTTGCTTTGGAGTGGCTGTATGTCTTCTTCGGTAGGGTGTCCTTATCTAGGCTGCAAAGCTCCGACATCCCCTTTTCCATCTCCATAGTTTCAAATTTTTCTTCTGCTGGTAATTTTCCACCTTGTTTAGAGCTATCATCAGCCACTGTTATTGATTCATCATTCCTGTTAGAGACTTCTTCCTTGACGCCTTTGAACTCCATGAGCATATTTTTAAGCAAGCCATCTGTAAATGCTTTCAAATCTTGAGTTTGTTTCTCTAATAGATGAGCAAATTTTTTTAGCATAGACATGTTCTGTTGTTGTTATGTGCGAAGTCGTGTCCGACCCATCGCGACCCCATGGACAATGATCCTCCAGGCCTTCCTGTCCTCTACCATTCCCCGGAGTCCATTTAAGTTTGCACCTACTGCTTCAGTGACTCCATCCATCCACCTCATTCTCTGTCGTCCCCTTCTTCTTTTGCCCTCGATCTCTCCCAGCATTAGGCTCTTCTCCAGGGAGTCCTTCCTTCTCATGAGGTGGCCAAAATATTTGAGTTTCATCTTCAGGATCTGGCCTTCTAAAGAGCAGTCAGGGCTGATCTCCTCTAGGACTGACTGGTTTGTTCGCCTTGCAGTCCAAGGGACTCGCAAGAGTCTTCTCCAGCACCAGAGTTCAAAAGCCTCAATTCTTTGACGCTTGGCCTTCCTTATGGTCCAACTTTCGCAGCCATACATTGCAACTGGGAAGACCATAGCCTTGACTAAACGCACTTTTGTTGGCAGGGTGATGTCTCTGCTTTTTAGGATGCTGTCTAGATTTGCCATAGCTTTCCTCCCCAGGAGCAAGCGTCTTTTAATTTCTTTGCTGCAGTCCCCATCTGCAGTGATCTTGGAGCCCAGGAAAATAAAATCTGTCACTATCTCCATTTCTTCCCCTTCTATTTGCCAGGAATTGAGAGGGCCAGATGCCATGATCTTTGTTTTCTTGATGTTAAGTTTCAAGCCAACTTTGGCACTCTCCTCCTTCACCCGCATCAACAGGCTCTTTAGTTCCTCTTCACTTTCTGCCATTAGAGTGGTATCATCTGCATATCTGAGGTTGTTGATATTTCTCCCTGCAATCTTGATCCCAATTTGTGACTCCTCTAATCCCGCATTTCTCATGATGTGCTCTGCATACAAGTTAAATAGGCAAGGCGACAGTATACAGCCTTGCCGAACTCCTTTCTCAATTTTGAACCAGTCAGTGATTCCATGTTCAGTTCTCACTGTTGCTTCTTGACCTGCATATAAATTTCTCAAGAGACAAATAAGATGCTCTGGTATTCCCATCTCTTTAAGAACTTGCCACAATTTGTTGTGCTCCACACAATCAAAGGCTTTAGCATAGTCAATGAAGCAGAAGTAGACGTTCTTCTGGTACTCCCTAGCTTTCTCCATGATCCAGCGTATGTTGGCAATTTGATCTCTAGTTCCTCTGCCTCTTCGAAATCCTGCCTGTACTTCTGGAAGTTCTCGGTCCACATATTGCTAGAGCCTAGCTTGTAGGATTTTGAGCATAACTTTGCTAGCATGAGAAATTAGTGCGATGGTGCGGTAGTTTGAACATTCTTTGGCATTGCCCTTCTTTGGGATTGGAATGTAAACTGACCTTTTCCAATCCTGTGGCCATTGTTGAGTTTTCCAAATTTGCTGGCATATTGAGTGTAGCACTTTTACTGCATCGTCCTTTAAGATTTTGAATAGTTCAACTGGAATGCTGTCACTACCACTAGCTTTATTGTTGCTCAGACTTCCTAAGGCCCATTTGACTTCACATTCCAGGAAGGCTGTCTCCAGGTCAGTAACTACCCCATTGTGGTCATCAGGGATGTTAAGCTCGCTCTTGTATAGTTCTTCTGTATAATTTTGCCACCTTTGTTTGATCTCTTCTGCTTCTGTGAGGTCCCTACCATTTTGGTCCCTTATCATACCCATCTTTGCATGAAACGTTCTCTTCATATCTCCAATTTTCTTGAAAAGATCTCTGGTCCTCCCCATTCTATTGTTTTCTTCTATTTGTTTGCACTGTTCATTTAAGAAGGCATTCTTATCTCTTCTAGCTTTTCTCTGGAATTCTGCATTCAATTGGGTGTATCTTTCTCTTTCTCCCTTGCCTTTCACTTCCCTTCTCTCCTTAGCTATTTGTAAAGCTTCCTCAGACAGCCATTTTGATTTCTTGCATTTCTTTTTCTTTGGGATGGTTTTAGTTGCTACCTCTTGTACAATGTTGCGAACCTCCGTCCATAGTTCTTCAGGCACTCTGTCTATCAGATCTAGTTCCTTAAATCTATTTGTCACCTCCACTGTGTATTCGTCAGGGATATGATTTAGTTCATACCTGAGTGGCCTAGTGCTTTTCCCTACTTTCTTCAATTTAAGCCTAAATTTTACAACAAGAAGCTCATGATCTGAACCACAATCAGCTCCTGGTCTTGTTTTTATTGACTGGATAGAACTTTTCCATCTTTGGCTGCAGAGCACATAGTCAATCTGATTTCTGTGTTGACCGTCTGGTGATGTCCATGTGTAGAGTCGTCTCTTGGGTTGCTGGAAAAGAGTGTTTGCTATGACCATTGTATTCTCTTGACAAAATTCTACCAGCCTGTGCCCTGCTTCATTTTGTACTCCAAGGCCAAACTTGCCTGTTATCCCGGTTATCTTTTGGCTTCCTACTTTAGCATTCCAATCCCCCATGATGATAAGCACATCATTTTTGGGCGTTGCTTCTAGAAGGTGTTGTAGGGCTTCATAGAACTGATCAACTTCATCCTCTTCAGCAGCAGTGGTTGGGGCGTAGACCTGGATCACTGTGATGTTGAATGGTTTGCCTTGGATTCGAACTGAGATCATTCTGTCATTTTGGGGATTGTATCCCAAGACTGCTTTTCCTACTCTCTTATTGATTATGAATGCTACTCCATTTCTTCTGTGAGATTCTTGTCCACAGTAGTATACCTGATGGTCATCTGAATTAAATTCACCCATTCCTGTCCATTTTAGTTCACTGATTCCTAAAATGTCGATGTTCAGTCTTCTCATTTCTTGTTTGACCACGTCCAGCTTGCCTTGATTCATGGATCTGACGTTCCAGGTTCCTATGGAATAAAAATCTTTACAGCATCGGACTGTCTTTTCGCCACCAGTTACTTCCACAACTGAGCGTCCTTTCGGCTTTGGCCCAGCCGCTTCATTCATTCTGGCGCTACTCGTACTAGCCGTCTGCTCATCCCCAGTAGCATATTGGACACCTTCCGACCTGAGGGGCTCATCTTCTAGCGTCATATCGTTATGCCTATTGGAACTGTCCATAGAGTTTTCATGGCAAAGATACTGGAGTGGTTTGCCATTGCCTTCTCCAGTGGATCACCTTTTGTCAGAGCTCTCAGCTATGACCTTGGGTGGCCCTGCACGGCATAGCTCATAGCTTCACTGAACTACGCAAGCCCCCTTGCCACAACAAGGCAGCGATCCTTGAAGGGGGAGACATGTTCTAGGCTTAGAATTTTATTAGTCTTAGGCAATTTTGCAAATAACCAGTAGAGGTCCTACAGAGTCCTAACGAAAGCAACAGTCTGTTTTGATATTAAAGCAATGTCTCGTACTGGAACAGAATTCTCGCGAGATCTTCCCACCTACGGCTCTTATCTCTTATCTCCGAAAACCAAAACAAGTGCAGTAAGAGCTGTTACTAATTAGTTTGAGTTAGTTTAAGTCCTTCTTCTACTTAGGAAAGAGAATTAGCCTGCCTCATATCGAGGTGGCTTCAAGCAGAGCCAGAGACGGGGGGAAAAGGAGAAACGGAGAAACGGAAAAGTACTTGCATCTCTGTGCGTTGATTGATGTCTTAATATCTTGGAATTTAGCAGATGTTCTCCCCTCAGTTCACAGCATTCATTTGCAGTAAATCGTAGTAGAGGATCAAAGTAGATTCGCTTATCTTCCTGTCACTCTAGCTTGCTTAAATTAAAGAAAGCAGCTTTCCACGCCGAGAGTTTATTCCAGGGGAGAAGGTGCTGGGGGAAACTCCACTCACTGTTTATAGGCTCGATCTGATGTCTGCCAGATGTTTTCACTCCGGAGTTGTGATGAGTCGAAAGTCTTGCAGGGAAGTATCCAATTAGCTTTGTAGATTAAAATAAGAGCTTTGTAGATTGCAGAGTTGAAAGAAAAGAAAAAAGTTTTAAAATGGCGGATGGCACTTACTGGACCCTGTGCACACTGAGCTTGCGTTCCAATGGGATATTAATTTCCCTGCGGAACAGAGAGGCCCCAGAGATTCACAATGAATTCCTGAGTAGATGGTGGGTGGGTTGGCGTACCCAAAACCCAATTCTGTCAATCACAGCAGCGATTGACCCTCAGTGGAACAGGAGCTCGAAGTATTCGAGCTATCCAAGTGTCATGTCTCCGCCCACTCCAACTCATCTGGTTTTCTTGAAGGTTTGTGCTTTCTGTTGGTACCTCAGTCTCCCTTCTTTAGAAATACCAGCTTCTATCTAACTCCTGAGATGTCTGTGACGGTTTCTTTTCATACCACACCAGAGAAATCCTCACAGCTGATTTCCCCTTTTAAGTGGGCATGGATCCTTTTTATCTCTCTAGAAAATTTACTCGCCCCTTTCCTTCAGCCTGATTGGGAGTCACACACAGTTACCCAAATCACTCTGCCAAATACCATTCCCTGTTCTCTTGACTGTGTAGCACTGCTTTCAGCTGCTTTCACATTAGTCAATACCATGTTCTCTGACTAAAATCTTCTCAGAGTAGAAGTTTTACAGCTAAAACATAGACAGACTTCTCTTGACATAGATTTCTGCCAGGATCCCTTCCTGCAGCTCTTGTATCACTTCTCCCACAATTGTTGCTGACCAATCAGAGTGCTTGGAGTAACCTGCCACTCAAGCTGTGGCCTCCTTGGAAATTTAACCCTTTACTTCCTGGCTCCCTGGCTTTCTAGCACTTTGAGGCTTACTTTGAAAGTGCTGACTATCACACATTATAGTTTGAAGTGCAAGGGTGTTACTGTGCTGAGTCCGCTAGCAGCACTGAAGGTATACTGCTTTGTGTCACTTTTAGTAAAGCCTCAGCAAAGGTCAGCTGTGGTGCAGTATTTAGGAATCAAGCTACTTATCACTCTGCCCATGACGGTTAACTGTTCATTGCACAACTGGAGCCACCACAGGGCTGCTAAGCCACCTGTGACACTGGTAGTGCCCTTCAGTGAATTGATCAAAAATTCTGTGCAAATACTGCCCATTAACTTACAAAGTCTAGCACTCTTGTGTTAAAAACTGAGCCTTTGGCCTATTAACATAGGGATGTTTTTCACTCCTTTGTGTAATATTTGAAAACACAATGTTTTAGGTGGGGGCCTGAAAGGCAAAGCAGATTTTAATTACCCTGGTGCTTAATTAGCCCAATTATTTTATTTTTAGCAAAGGTTTGTTTAGATTAACTCACATTTCTAGTTATACCACTACCACAAGCCTGTTTGGAGGTTTGGAATGGATGACAATCACTAAAAACTGGACACTTGTCCATTCTTAAACTGAAAGCCACTCCCGTCATTGGTATAATAAGCGCAGCCATTGAGCTTCAGTCTGCTGAGTTTCAGTCTGTTAGAAAGGGTGCCATTGGTCTAACTGTAGAACAAGTAATATTACTGCAATTGTTATTACACAGATAAATCTGTAATTGCACTTCCTGAAGAGTGGGGAGACATGAAGCAAAAGCGTGTCATTGCAGTGGAGTTAAATCCAGGAGTGAAGGAATACCAGGATGTCCATCAGATGTTTAGCCAGACATGCCAGTCATTCACAGTTGAAAAGGTAAGTAGATCTCTGTTGTTTTGCTGCTGCTTAAAACAGCCAGTGAGGAAGGGGAGGGAAGTTGTCTTTTTCTTGCCTTGTTGTTCTTGTGGTGGTGTTTTTTAAAAACAAACAAACTGGCAACTTGTGAAGAAGAAAATAGTAGCATGCACCGAGCCACATTGCCAAAAATCTGGCTGGTACTTCCTGCCAAGCAGATGCTAGAGTCCATGGGAGAAATTCAGTGTGAATGTTGTAGTTCACTACTATATGGGCAGAACTATTGTGGAAACCTATTGGACAACTATTAATGCCCATCTGCAAAATTCTGCACAAATAGACCTTTTTGGTCAATGCCAGACATGTTTCTTGTTTCCATAATCCATATTTTATAGCCATACTCATGGGACTGATGATTCTATTCCAACAATTATTCTATTCCAACTCTATGATTCTATGACTCTATTCCAACTCTATGATTCTATGACTCTATTCCAACTCTATGATTCTATCTCTATTCCAACTCTATGATTCTATGACTCTATTCCAATTCTATGATTCTATGACTCTTTTGGGTCCAGAAACATAAAAATAGGAGAGTTTTTAAAAATCCAACACTGTCCTTTGTTGTGGTATTATTGTGACCTACAGACTTTTCTCTGTCTCCTGTTCCCTATTGCATTGTGGTGATTTCCCTGCAACTGTGGCTGAAGGCCCCACTGATTTTGAAAGTAACAGTACTGAAATGCTGCCCAGGGAAATACAAGCTTGCTAAAGAGAACTAAAGAGCTGGTTTGATATTGCTGTATCAGACATATTCAACCTCTTCCCACTTCATTGGTATAATATCAATACAAATTAGTCATGCGCAAAGTCCAGGAAAAACATGGCCCTTTGGGAAAGGGATAATAGGGTTGGGCACTTAAGCATCCAAAGCGGCCGTTCGCGCCCGAAGCAGCCAGCGCCGTGCCACAGGGGGGTGGCATTGCGCTGGCTGCTTCAGGTGCGAACGGCTGCTTTGGACGCTGAAATGCCCAACCCTAACACCAGATTGATCCTGCAGAACGCTTTTCAAGTTGTTATTTGTTGTTATGTGCGAAGTCGTGTCCGACCCATCGCGACCCCATGGACAATGATCCTCCAGGCCTTCCTGTCCTCTACCATTCCCCGGAGTCCATTTAAGTTTGCACCTACTGCTTCAGTGACTCCATCCAGCCACCTCATTCTCTGTCGTCCCCTTCTTTTTTCAAGAGAGATACTTTAATGCAGGGGTAGTCGACCTGTGGTCCTCCAGATGTTCATGGACTACAATTCCCATGAGCCCCTGCCAGCGTTTGCTGGCAGGGGCTCGTGGGAATTGTAGTCCATGAACATCTGGAGGACCACAGGTCGACTACCCCTGCTTTAATGGACTAACGGCTCAAGTTAGATACAGTCATTTCATGATCTTCAAATGGTTATGTTCCCATTGCCTTTTTTGTGTCAGATCTTCTGTTTCAAGACAGATATAGCCAGAATCAAGAGACTTAATACAGCTCTGTGCTGACTTCAGGGGGGGAAAGTAATGAGGCACTATCATTTGGATAACTGGTCAACTCATATTTCTGCAGTTATTATGTACTTGGCATTTGGTGTCTTCGTCACTAGTGCCTTGTGAGGAAAGAATGATTTTGAGATGTCTTGCACTGGATATCAAGTACGTTTACAGTTTAATAGAGTATTACGTGTTCAATGTTTTGCTGTGGATTCTTGTTTAGGGTGTGGGCATGGATCCTAAACATCTGAATAAAACCCCAATAAAACCCTCTTAAAACAGACATAAAAACCAAAACAATACTAAATACAATACAAAAAAACAAACCATGAGGATAAGATGCTGCAGCAAAAAACTCATCCCAGTTCTAACAATCCCAGTAATACGTTCTGGAGGGGAAGGGTGAGCTGAGGGCGCAGATGGAAATCGCTATCACCACTCCTATGTGGGGGGGGGGGGAATGATCTTTCTTGCTGCCCAGCGTCAACTGTAGACCTGGCGGAAGAGCTCCATTTTGCAGGCCCTCAACTGAGATCTGATTGTTTCTGGGAGTTAGATTTCTTCATGGTGGAGAGGTGGCTTTTGATGACACCCCCCCCCCATTTTCTTCACTGAAAAGAACTGGCAGAAGTCCTTGATGGCTTCCAGATCACTCTTTAAGAAATGTATGCAGTGTGCAACCAAAATCACTTGCAGTGACAAGCACATTCTGTGCCTTGCGTTTGGTAGAGCCCCATAATTTAACAACTTGCAAAATTTGCCAAGCGTTTATCCCAAAAGTGTGCTTCAACAACAACACAAGGCCATTATCTCCAAACCATCAAGTTGCTCCTAGAATTTGATCCAGCAAAGACCCCTTCATTCAGTCAACCCCTTCCGTTCCCATTCTGTTCCAACCCCATGTCGGTATGCTCGGTTCTGATGGTCTGGCAGCAGTGAAGACCCACTTACCTCTGTAGAGACTTATCTCTGGTTTTGTCTTTGGTTCATATGCATCCAGCCTCTCCTCTGCCTCTGGCCTTGGTTTCAATTTGCATTTCTTCTGAACCACCCTTGAAGAAGGCAAAGAAAATGAAGCATAAAGAAAATGGCTTCATATTCCAAGCATCAGAAGGGATTATCTTCCCGTCTAACATAATTTTGTGCTGCCCTGCACCCCACCATCATACCTGCCATCTCCAAACAGATCAGTGTCAGAGTAAAGTTTGAAAGGATCAATCCTCCCCACAAAAATCTATCACCTCTCAAAATTGAAACAATGAGAATGGCCCCATAGTTCTGGCCTGGCCGACCCCTATTTATTTGTTTGTTTGTTTATTTATTTATTTATTATATTTATGTACCGCCCACCCCGGAGTCTCAGGGTGGTATATATAAAATGTATGAACAATACAAGAAACAATCCATAACGTATAAATAACCATAACATTAATAGTATTAACTGATCATTGTAACAATGGTAACAGTACAAACAGATCCAGCAGCAACCTACTATATGTCTGTGGCAACTTACTATATGTCCCTTACTTACCTGCAAACAGTAGCCTGAATTTTATCTCCAACATATGGAATGTAAACCAGGGTATAGTCATTCCACAGAAGATTTTCGCCATTATGAGTCTGAACTACCAATGATGCCATCTGATTCAGAACCCAAGGATGAAAGTACAGTCGTATGCTACTCCAGCTCTGGAGCTAGTAAGAACCTTCACCAGATGACAAAGGACCCCATCCATATCTCCTAATAAGGACCATCACCTATATGATGAGCAATTGCTGAGGGTGGCTAAGGTATTAGAGACCGATCTCTCAACAATGGATAATAGGCCAAAAGATTAAATTCTGAGCTGCCCCTATCTGGATTCTCCTTTCAAGTCTGGCAAGGGTTTGAAGATCTCCTGACTCAAAAATAGAAAAAAACAGCATTGATGTATGAACAATACAAGAAACAATCCAGAACGTATAAATAACCATTAATAGTATTAACTGATCATTGTAACAATGGTAACAGTGCAAACAGATCCAGCAGCAACCTACTATATGTCTGCGGCAACCGGCAGCCTCACAAAAGATTGAAACTCTGTATAGGTTCAAGCAAGATTCTTGTGAGTTCCTATCTACACATCCTCCACCTTCCTCTCTCCCTGAAATGTGGCAATTCAGGTGGGAAAATGCCATCACATCTACTTCAGTCTTTTAAAACTAGAAAAATTATGTCCATGTCAGGCCTGTGCAGTCCCAATGTGTGTCTTTATAGAAGAAGTCATCAGATATCAGTTACAGGTAAGTGCATTTTATTTTTTAACATTCCTTCAAAAAGACAAATGGCTTATTGTCAATATCCTGTTTAATTCCTGTGCAGATTGAGAGGATTCAGAATCCGTACTATTGGCAAGCATACCAAATAAAGAAACAGGAGATGGATGCCAAAAATGGCACTACAAATAATGAGAAACGCCTGTTTCATGGAACAGCACGTTCATCTTTGACGCTCATAAATAATTCTGGATTTAATCGGAGTTATGCTGGAGTTCATGGTAAGATGGTGATCAGATCACGTCACTGGATCATGTGCCTTCTATGCATGATTGGCAAGTCCTGTGGAGTAAATTATTACTTTACATGCTGTGTTCTAGAAATGAGGAATTAAGATCATAGCCTGAAACACATGCTGTGATCTGGTGAACTCTATTTTGTATTTTGGGTTTGTCTTAATAATGATAATTGCCTGGTTATCTGCACCCTCTGCTGTTCTAAGAATAAATCTAAAAAGATGTGAGTATGCAAGTAAATTCTACAAGAACTGATGAAGGCACCAGCTTTCAGTATACACAGTGGAGTGGGTGTGCCTGTTACAGTTTTTGAAATGAAGATCCTAGCACTCCTGATAGCTTGTCAGCACCTGGAGCCAAGCTGAGAGAGTGTCTGCTTGGCTACAGGGGGCCGCTATCAGCAGGAAAGAGGGATCCAGTAGAAAGGGAGGAAAGTTCTCCCAGGAAGGGCCTTCACCCCTTTGATTTAAATCCTGCTTTCTGCTCCCAGTGAAAAGCTGCAGAGACTTAAAAGCAGAGTTTAAATGGCTCTAAGTCATTTGGGCCAAACAGCTGAGTAGTAAGGGAGTTACCATCCACTAAGTTGTTTCTCTTGAAGAGCATGAACTGTTACAAGCTGCCATAAATTGTGCCCAAAATTTGTGGTAGTTCTTCAGTTCCTGCACTTAGGTTTGCAAACTCCAAACAGGCCAAATTTCTTAGGGTTATATTTTCCAGTAGACCAAGTGGTCATACATTAGGACATTGTTTTGAATTCTCTTTTAACAAAAGGAGAGAGTATAGTGTTTAAGGATACAAGTGAGTGGGGTACAGCTCATACGTAGGATACAATATTGGGGAAAAGCCCATTATAATTAATCAAATGCTTGAGTCAGTAAAAATGATTTTACACCTAAGGATGCCACATGGTGGCTGAAAATGTCAATAGTCTGTGCCTTTTCTATATCTCAAATTGCCCCGGGCTTTCAGCATAGATTCATCAACTAAGAGCATGCCTGCAGGGTTTGGACTAGATCCTTTTGGCACCTAGTTGAGATCTAAAATTTGGCTGTGACTCGCATTTGCTACTGAAATTTGATTGACAACTGAAAAAACAACTGCGGTTGGCTGGATCAGCTTAATTTTGCAGCCTGAAAAGTTCTGCAGTAATACAAATAGATTATGGTAATGCAGTTTCAGGTAGGATTTTGCACACGCTTAGAAACCAGGAATGGAAGGTTCTTCTACAGATGTGACTGTTTTTTCTCGTTTATTATCAGAGATGGAAAGATAATTGCACCTTTGAAGTTGTATACAAATAAAATAATACAAATAAAATAAAAGGGAGCTCCTCCACCAGGCATTTGCTTGAGGCCGACTGACTCAAAACATCTAAAGGTTCCCCCCCCCCCCCGACTGAGAGGTCGAACCTCCCTAGGGATTGTCAATGTTATTGTTTGTTAAAATGCTGTTCTACTTGGTATATTATACCATGATTGTTATCCGTTATATTGATATTGTTCTGTGTAAATGTTCTAGTGTTTTATGTAAACCACCCAGAGCTGTAGCGAAGGGCAGTATAAATATGTAAATAAATAAAATAAAATAATAAATACAAATAAAATACCAGGTCTTCTTCCCCCCCTGGTTTATTCTTCAGTGCCTGAATTCTGGCTTGCAAAAGTCAGATGTGAGGGCAGAGAAGCATACCATTCCTTTCTCCTGAGCTTTGTGCATGTCTGGAGATCTGAAGATAGATTTTTCAGAAAACACTTTTGCGAAGGCAAGAGAACTCCCTCTCCATTCCACAAGATTCATAGGAGGAGGTCTTGAACAAGCATACAATTCTATCTGCTATCTAAGATATGACTTTGTGTACGCCTGTCCTTGGCTGTGTTTGAACTTCCATCCGTTAATGCCAGGAGGGCCAATAACGCCCACTGGTACATAAAGAAAAACTAGAAAGATAAGCAGTGATCAGGATGAATCTCAGGATTTGTTCCCCTTAGACTGATTCTGTCCATCCCCAACAAATACATTTAAATTTGTTGTTGTTAGGTGCGAAGTCGTGTCCGACCCATCGCAACCCCATGGGCAATGATCCTCCAGGCCTTCCTGTCCTCTACCATTCCCCGGAGTCCATTTAAGTTTGCATTTAAATTAAAAGGGGTCTAACTGCAGTGCCTGTCGGGGGCAACCGGGCACTTTGCATACAAATGTAGCATAACAGTCCACTTAATATGATAATTTGTGAAATTGGCACACAGATTAAATTGGGGCCTCTACAGATTAATCAGTGGTGGTTAATTATTCTTGTTCTCCCCCCCCCCTTTTCTGTAGCTGCAGCCTATGGGAATGGAACTTACTTTGCTGTTAACGCCAACTATTCTGCTCAGGACACCTATTCGACACGAGATGAAGAGGGGAAAAAGTACATGTACCTTGCTAGAGTGCTCGTTGGAGAATATTGTGTTGGATCGGCAGGCTTAGTTGTTCCAAAAGCAAAAAGTAAAGCAGATCCTACTAACTTGTATGACAGCGTGACTGATAATATGAAAAGGCCCTCCATGTTTGTCATTTTCAATGATATCCAGGCCTATCCGGAGTACCTCATTACTTTTAAATGATTAAGTGATAAACTTGCTTTTTTATCCTTGCTTTACAGTTCACTGCTTTACATTGATATTGCATCATATATTTATACACTAATAAATGAACAAATTCATGTGAGTGTATGATCTTTATTTATTTTGTATTTATTTATTAGATTTTTATACCGCACTTCCATATGGCTCAGTAGACCAGGGTGTAAACTGCACGGAGCTTTTATTCCAACCCCAGATCGATTCAATCCCTGCCCTCTACACAGAATGCGATTTCTGTTTGGATTTGGGGCGATTTAAAATTTCCTTCTGCAGCAAGAAGGATTGATCCGGAGTGACCCTACCTTTATTGTGCGATATCTTTTAACCCTCAATATTTAAAGGCTGTTTTGAATCTGGGCTCTCCTCTATGGTAGAGGATCCGTGATTGGCCACAGGTGGTCATGTGACAAACTTGCCTTAAAGGAGAAGCCCCTAATTTTTCTCAACTTCTGTCAGTCCTGGATTTTTTCTCCTTTCTCTGCCTTTTTTGATCTTCTCCCCCACCCCCTCCAAGAAAAGAGGCTCCCTGCTTAGCTCCTCCCCCCTTCAAGAAATGAGAGGCTTGGCTCTGCCCCCCTTTTGAACTACCCTAACCACGTGCAGAACACTTTCCTGTTTCAATGGGGGGGGGGGAAGAGGACAATCCGAGTTCAAAGTGATCTGCATTCAACAGGATTGACAATGGAATAAACAAAGTAAGTGCAGACTCTGCATTGCTTGTAGGAGGTTGTTGCAGTCTGGATTTTTTTATGAAAGCCTTTCAAATTGGCATTGTACAGGAGCAAAACATGAGCAAAGCAACATCCCTTCTGCATAAAGTGTTTTTCTTTGATTCACGTGGGTAGCCATGTTGGTTTGAAGCAGCACAACAAAACAAAACTAGAGTCCAGTGGCACCTATATGACCAACAAAGATTTATTCAAGGCATGAGCTTTCGAGTGAAAGCACTCTTCCTCAGCATAGAGACATTTTTTTTACAACTTGGAGCAAATCATTAATTTTTTTCTTGCATTAACTGAATCGTGACAGTTTCTACGTAAGACTGTCTTCTAAAGTTACTTTTTAATATTGCCAGAGAAAGAAACGACTTGTTTCCTTAATAAAATGCTGTTCATTTTTTTTTTTCGTTTTGGTATCCTTATGTTTATGTCTCCTAGTTGGTTGGGCACACCAAAAAGTAGTACAATTAGAAAATTGCCAAGGAAAAGCATGTATGTTCGCAGTTGATTTCCATGGAAGGAAAATTTCAAAATAAAGGGATTAGTATTTTGGGGGTGGGAGGGAAGAGTAAGCAAAGGGGTCTCAAACAGTTTGACTACCTCTGATTTAGAACCTCAAGAATAGAAACTTACTTAAAATGTACATGGCAGATTAAGAGAAAAAGCACAAACAATGATGGCAGCGTTGTTAACCAGAGCCAAGGAAAGAACAAAAGCAAGGGGTATCATTTTGCTTCTTTTCTGGGACATCTTATATGTGACACCTGAAAGGGCCCCTTTCTGAGATGATCCATGTTATGGTGCCTCTCTGCCTTCATTAGCGTTTTTTATTTTTTGCTGCCAGCAAAGGCTCTTGCCTGAGTCTTCTTAGTTGAGCAGGAAGGATAGATTAGTAATGTTTGGCAGAAAGAGGTCAAAAATATGAAGGTGGATCTGAATTAAAAGGGGATTCTTTACTCTAAATAAAACAGGCATTTTCTCTTAAACCTAGTTTATTTAGAAGTCTAACAGCATAATAGCTTCAGCATTCTTCATAATAATGGTTTCTGATAGGTACAGTTCTTCTTAAGGGACGAACCCACCAGACATGTGCGTAGCTGGCAGCTTTCCGCCCTGCCAGATGGCTGGCAAGGAAGCATCGGACTCTCGTGGCCTTTGCGTGCCTCCTCCTTGCCCTCCCACCCTATTCGAGGGGAAGCCTGGCCTGCTGAGGCCTGAGCTGGGGGCTCCCGAAGCTGTTCCACCCGCAGAGGACAGGCTGAGTGGTGGTGGTGAGGCAGGGGGTGGCAGCTTGGGAAACACTGTTGAAGTTCCTTGGCCATTCGGAGGCGTTCTTCTCTCACCTTTTCTATCTGCTTCTGTGGTGGCTGCAGGGTCTAAAGATAGGAGGAAGAACACTGTCTGCCGTTTTCCCTCCTGTTCTGGCAGCCAAGACTGACTCTGCAACAATAGTAGCAGCAGAATACTGTGCTCAGCCCAGAGCAAGCCCAGCCTTCGGAGAGAATTTTCAAAAAGTGGGACTCTCTAACCATTGCGGAAAGGCGCCAGCTGGCTGCCCCGCTGGGTCTGACAAAGAGAGAAAGTTCAAAGGATGGCTTGAGTATCGCAAGCGGAGAAGTAAGAAGTGTGCCAAATCCAGTGGCAAAGTTTCCTGCCTTCCGCCCTCTTCTTGTCATAAGATTCCCAGAGTCCCACCCAACTTTCCTCAGTACTTGGCTGTGTGTCAGCATCAAAGTGCTCCAACTTTTGGTTTGCCCTCCAGCTCACACTACCCATTGTACCTGCCCCCACTAAATCCTCCCACCCACTCTGTGTTCCTGGTCTGCCCTATCACTTCCCCTCCCCCCAGAGTCCTTGGTGCATCCAGCTATACAGAATCAATCAGACTGCACACCATCTCCGCATTCTGCTGAGTAAGGTTCCCCAGGGCCCGGTCCATGAAGACATTGTTTCCATTTGGAGTCTTTTCATATATGGAAAAAAAATGCACTGACTTCTTAAAGAAAAAATATTAAAACTCCTTAACAAAAAGCAAAGAACAAATTTCTTAAGTAGCCCTAGATCTGAATGCTTATTTTCCTCATGTGCCACTTAGGCTAACAACTTCCACAAGTTTAGTAATATTTAATATAGAATCATACATTACTTAGTAGGGAAAATGAAAAGTGGGGGAAAGGAAGAAAATAAAGGGGGGAAGACTACATGAATGTTTAAAAAAGAACCTGTAAAGATTTAAATTCAGCAGTAAAGAAACATGAAGTGCATTGAGGATCTTATATAAAGTGCAATGAGGATCTGGCATTTGGGGGGCAGGATGCCACACACACTGCTTGTTGTGGAAGGGGCAGGATGCTCTCATGGGGGTAGGAAGCGAGTTTCCCAGTTGCAGATTTCTGAAAACTACTGAAGCAGCAAACCTTTTACCGCTGTCTCGCCTTTGTTGGAAAACCCTGGGATCTGATCTGGCTTTGCCTCACCAGCAAAGAGACCTAAGGACAGCTGAGCATGTCCATCTCCAAAAGCAGCTGTTAGGTGCATCATTGGCATTCTTTTGGAGTGCCTTTAGGGATGACTGTGCAAATCCACCCATGGTACAAGGGAAGCTTTCCACTCTCACCAAAGGGGAAACACCAGGAACTGCAGAGAACTGAAAGTGAAAGGCTTGCTCTGGGCTGTTGCAGTTGAAGGGCAGCAGCCCGGGCCTGGACACAGAGGTACAGGAACAGGGACGGGGGAAGGGCAGGCCTGTTATGCAATGTGCTGGGAAAAGCAGTAATCTGAGCTGGGCAGGAGAGGCGGTTGACAAGCCACTAACTCCTGGGGATGCAACTTCCGGACAAGGGCTCCCCCTCCTTGGGGGCTGCGGTAGTCAACTGCAGGCAGCCTTTCAAAACTGTGCAGGTGGAGAGATATTTTTATTTTTTTAAATCAAAGTTCCCTCTGAGAGAACAAGATAGAAACATTACTCAAAAGTAGCTCATGGACAACCCAGTGAAGAAACTGATATATTCAGTGGTGAAAGTACTTTGGGGGGGGGGGAATGGCAGAAGGGCCAATCAGAAAGTGCGATTGGCCCCCCTGTCAGTTCAGGCCTCCTGTGCGGGCCCCCCAATTAGCCCCTTGGCCCCAGAATGACAAGCGGACTATTAGCCGGTTGGTGGCAGCGGAGCGTAGAGCTCTTTTGGGGGCATAGGCAGGGAGGCGGTCCCTCAGGTACCATGGGCCCTGACCGCGTAAAGCTAGATAAATGGCAACCCATGACAGGGCCTTCTACATTGTGGCACCAAAATTATGGAATTTCCTTCCTAGGGATCTTTCTCTATCTCCCACTAAAGCTGTGTTCTGCCAGGAAATTAAATCTTGTCTGGTTTCTTGACACTCTCTCACTGACTCCCTTCCAATGCTGATTGGGGATCTTAATTAGGTTGGAAAGGTGGCATAAAATGTTCGTAATTATTATCATCATCATTATTAATAGAACAACAAGTTTCTTGGCAACGTAGATAAGACGGGAAAGTAAAAACGAAGGGAAAAGGAAGAAAATGAAAAGAATGCTTAAAAGTTACAAAGAAAACGAATCCGTGACGATTCAAGAACCAGCGCTAAAGCAATACCAAGTCCATAGAGGATTTCTACACGCTCAACAGCTGGCCTGTCCACCGGCATTTCTTTCGGGTGCCCCTGGTCATGGCGGAGGCAAGAGTCCCTAACGGGAGTAGGACGGGGGCTTTCCAGGAGCAGAAGTTGCCAGCCCTTATCAGGCACCGCGGCGTTTCTCTCTCGCCAAAGGTGAAGTCGCTGCTGGGAAATCCCTGGAACCGCCTTCGCGGGAAAACGAAAGCGAAAGCCTGCCGGGCTCCGGGCTCAGATTCGGCGCCATGGAAGAGGGCGCAAAAGTGTGTCCCTTTGCCGTGCTGGTCAAGGGGGACTGGGGGGGCGCGGGCCCCCCCAAGGGCGTGAGAAACAAACTCCTTTGCTACTTCCAGAGCCGGAAGAAGTCCGGCGGAGGCGAGTGCGAGCTCCAGTTGCGGTCCGGCCAGGTCCTGGTTTGCTTTGCCAAGGAAGAAGGTAGGAGAGGCGCCGTTGCCGTGGGCTTGCATGCGGAGTCTCTGGACCGGGCAGAGGGGCAGGCCCGAGAGCTCCCGGGAAGGCGGGGATCCGAGCTGGCCTGGCGATGGCCGCCAACTCCCGCCGAGCTCGCTCATCTCGAGGCTGGGGCTGTGCGCTGAGTGGCGAGCAGCCTCGACAGCCCTGGGAGTTCCGTGCTGGCAAAGGCAGACTTTGCTGCATTCCTTCCCCTCCTTTCCTTTTTAAGGCCCCTCTACGAGAACGTTGTAGAAACTTTACTAGGGAGCAGCTAGTGCAAAGTCCAAGCAGGAAGCTCGATTATGGTATTTGCTTTGGTCGAAGCACATCATATTTCAGCACTTGATCAGAGTGATCCGTGTTACAGCAGTCCCGCAAGGGAGGCCAGTATTTCTGTGGGCGTTTGGAGGCCTGAAGCTGAGAGGGAGCGGGGCGCCTCTTGTGAATTCGTGGCTGAGAGGAGAACTGAATCAGATGTGATGACGGTGTCCGTTTCCACAAGAGTATCTGGCCGAGTCCGGTACTTTCGAAAAGTACTGTCCCCCTTCCCCATGGCATCATAGTTTGCTCCTGTACCTTTTTCTCCCGATTTTTTTGAAGCTTGCTTTACTCCAGAGCAGGGGTAGTCAAACTGCGGCCCTCCAGATGTCCATGGTGTGTTGGTAATGTCTGAAAGGTGGCCAAGTGGGTGGGTAAACTTGGTGGTTCCAGCCCACATGACAGCCATTGTCCCTGTGCCTACAGCCATTCCATGCCTGGCCCCACACCCATGGTGTCGAGAGTTAATTTAAAACAAAATCTTCACATTTCACTTTAAACAAAAAGCAGGTCTCTGTCCTCCTTATTTACTGGAGATATAAAGGAAAAGGTATAATTTCATAATGGAAGAAGCTGGAGCCATTTTTTATAAATGAAACCCGCTGTGCCGATAGTTATTTATTTATTTATTTATTGCATTTATATACCTCCCTTCCCGAAGGCTCAGGGTGGTTTACATCAGAGATAACTGTACAAATAACTCAGTATACAATAACATAATAATAACTATAACATTATGAACAATGATTTATAATGGTTGTTGATAGAACAATATCCTAGTGCCAATTGAAAGTCTTGGTTGGCTAAGGGAAGAGGGGGGGACTTCTGGGGGATTATGGTGTGTGTGTGTGGGGGTACTGAGAAACCTGCCATCTTAAAAACCCCTTGTTGTTGTGCTTTGTCTGCAGCTGCACTAGCAACAGGCAAACCAAAGAATCCATGCATAATTCTTTTGCCACCAAAGCACCATACATATGACCATAACTGTTACAACAACCCTTCAGTGTAGGTCATTATTTTAATCTCCATATTGCTGTTGAAGACTGGGAGAAAGTGGGCAGCTTAAGGAACACCTAGTATGCCTAAGGTGAAATTTGAACTGGATACTTCCAGATGACAATTTTTTTTTTGGGGGGGGGGCTATTCTAATTACATCAGCATAGTGTAAAGTTATGAGGAAGTACAGGCACACCAGAACAGCCCCATATTCACTAGAGACTCCGCATACCTCCGCCCTGTATTATTTCATTCTGCCCTTCCGCTTGGTTGTTCCGAAGCGTGCCCTGATGCAGTGAAATGCCATGATTGGCTCTTCACTTCTAGGGAAGAGATGCTTGGCTGGAGACCTAAGTGGGTACCTGCAAACCCATTGGCAGGCATCATGCTGCCCACAGTAGCCAAGTTGGGATGTGCCAACACCTAACATCTCTATGTGGGGAATGGGAGTAGGTAGAAAGCAGCAGCAGAGACTCTCCTCAGATAGTTGGAGTCCCAGATTGTCACATTTCTGACCACTCAATAGTATAAATTGCAAGCATCTCCTCCCCTCAGCTTGTTGCCTCAAAAGCTATGGTTGCTATCGCCTTCCTCAACATTATTCCACTTGTTATATATTAAGAGTCCACAAGATTCCTGTTTAATTTGGTTGTCATATTGTTGTTTTTCTGAACCTGTAAATTAGAATCTCTTTTACACACCATTGCCTCTGTTTCAGTGAGGCAGAGAGTTCTGTCCCAAGAGGTCCATGAGCTTGACTTGGCTGGAAAAGAAAAATTGGTACTGACAGTCACACTGCAGGAAAGACCTGATGCCCCTAAAAAGTCCACAGAGAAAGAAACCTCTGACCAGGTAATACAGAGGGCATTTCCGCACATCTGTAAAAATAGTCACACCAGCCGAATGACGTAACGCTAAAAATAATCACAGCCTCCGGCCCCTCCTCACCTTTTTCCTGTGCCACCTTTTTGCGCTTCTCCCACTCCAGATTGCCTGCTTGAAATGGCAAAAGAGAGCAATGCGGTTTACGTGTGACTCTTCTGCCTGTCAATCAATCGAGGCAACCAATCCCCTTTCTCCATGTTTTTTTTTAAATTCATAATTCTCAGTTTAAATGCCTATCCATCTAATCATAGATGCTTAATGCTTTTTTAACACCCACCTTTATGGAATCATGAGTCTTAATACTTTAAAAAAATTAATCTTGTTCCTGACTTGGGAGGGGGGAGAGAAAACTTTAGAGAAATATGCTTTGTGTTACAACTTTGAATAAAAATTCCTTTATTTCTAGCATCACCTGCATGGTTGGCCGCCTATTCATTGTGCCATATTGTTAGCCATTTAAAAAAGATTCCCTGCCTGGCCCAAGTTGAGCTGCTGAGTGGGCCATGCTGCTGCCTTTCCCAGGCTTGGCTGGCAGGGCACCCGGCCCCCTCCGCCCACCCATGCCCACCCACCCCGAGCAGGTGGCCTGCAGCTGGGCCACTGCCTCCCCTCCACCAGCAGAGCTGGCAGGATGATCGGCCAGCCCGGGGGAGCCTCCCGCTGCCGCCCAGGCTACGGGAACTCCCTGTGGGCACAATGAACAACTCTCCAGAGAAGAAGGTGCTGCTCTCACACAAGCAACGGCTAATGGCTGCCAGGAGACTTCAGGAACAGCTGCGGCAGGGTTGTGCTCTCCCCAGTTTGGCCGGCAGGGCACCTAGTTCCCTCCACCCATCCACGCCCACCAGCCCTGAGCACGCAGCCTGCAGCTGCGCCACCGCCTCCCCTCTGCCCTTCTTCCTCTTCCTGCAGCACCAGGAGCCAGTGCCTGGAGTCAGCACTCCTGGGTGTCTGCCATTTTTTAAAAGACATTCCCGTGGAAGAGGGAGGCGGCTGAGGCTGGGATGAGGCACGTGACTTTAGGGTGTTTGAGCCTCCATAACTTTCCTCTGCTGGTTGCCCGCTGGTTGCTCCCCCTTAGCTAGCACTTCATAGATTGGTTAATCCACTTTTTGGGATTCGCCAACTAGTGCTTTAAAATGGAGGATGTACTTGGCCGGTTACTGCTTGGATGCTGGATGTTGGCGAAATCATGTGGAGGGGCTGGAATATAACGACTACATAAAGGAACTGTAGCCCTGCAACATTTGTTAGCTTTATGGTTTATTCACATGCTGCTATGGTTTTTTTCTAGGCTTCTGAAAAAGAAGATGGTCCAGAAAAGACAGGTATGACCAGTGACAAAGAATTTTTTAGCACTGATACAATTGGTAGATAATTTGACGTGGTTTGTTGGTGATCCTTTCTTAGTTTTAGTGTCCCTGCAATCCCATGTATATGTGGACCCAAACAGCAAACCCTTAAGGACTTTTCCAAGAAAGTAAAACAAGCAGACTTTTACTGGTCTATCAGTGGTCTCCTAAATCTAGCACACAGTGCTATATCATGACCCGCAGAGTGTGTTGCAGAGGAAATGGACTATTCATTGTGGGCTGTTTTTATTATTGTTTAAAGCACAAGGTACTCATACTTTAGAACTGGAAAGAGAAATGCACAGTCCAACCTTAAATGGCTTTTAAAGGTTGGGGGATGAGCAATGAGAAAATCCATGAGAAATAACAGGAAAGGTTTTGAGGATGGGAGCAGCAGCCTTGCTGGTTTCTGAGCTTCTAAAGGCCAGCTCTCAGCTACTAGCCACCAATAGGCCAAAGGTAAGGTAGCCTAAGAATGGTCTAGATGGGAGAGCACCATCTGTGCATTTGCCAGTTAATCTCTTATCCAGTCATTGCTTACCATGTGAAATAATAATATTTATTACCCACCTTCTCTCTGGCATGTCAGGGCTGTTGCAACAATTGAATTTATTAATATTATTATTAATTGAATTTCTAGACCACCACTCCCAGCCAGGCTGGCCCATGGCTATTTACAATAAAAATGTAAAAGCATTACAATCATAATACAAATACAAATCATTTACCCTACATAAGCAGGATAAAATCAATATAAGAACTTAATTGATTAATTGAAAATATTCAAACTATTACAAAACTATTGTCCAATTTTCATTATCTTATCAGAAGGGGCGGTTGATTTTCAGCAGGGAGACCAGCACTTCCAGGTGTCATTTCGATCTCAACCATAGGCCAGGTGAAACAGTTTCATTTTACAAGCCCTGCAGAACTGATTAAGGGCCTGCAGAGCTTTGGCATCCGTCCCCTCCCTCCCTCCCTCCCTCCCTCCCTCCATCCATCCATCACTCCCTTTCCTGTGGGCTCAGTGTGGTTCACATGATAGACAATAAATTTACAAAACATAATAATAAAATCAGTTAACTTCCGATGATTACATTATTAAAATTCTTAAAAATTATAAATTATAAATCCACACATTTCATGTGTTATTCATTGCAGATTAGGATCTTATTTTTTTTTAAATAATTTTTAAAAATTTTGATGTTTCTTAGGGCTGGTAGTCAAGTTTTATCTTTTTTTGTTGAAACTATCGTTTTGTGAATTTCAATGGCTTATCTGTATAGTTTTAACACAGTGGCTGTTAGTGTTGTCCAGAATTCTTGTGTCTTTAAATAGGATTCTGTGTGCAAATTGATTTAGAGCAGATACTTCTGATTTCTCAGGTTGTTTTAGTTTGCAGTGCAAAAGGTCAAGTCGCTATGGTCCAAATATATATTCGTCCACAGCTGCATGGTATGTGGTAGACTCCTGCAGAGATGAAGGGGTCTCCCTAATCTCTCTTGACAAAAAATGGGCGTCAGCATGGAATTATAGAATCATGTAATTTGAAGGCATCTCCAGGGTCATCTAGTCCTACCCACTGCACAATGCAGGAAACTCACAACTACCTGTACACCTGCGGTGATACCAGTTCCATGCCAGATGATGCCCCCCCCCCCAAACCAGAATCCCTGGCCAATATGGCCTGGAGAAAATTTGCCCCCCGTGATCACAAAGTGGTGAGTGGTATTTCCCTGAACCTGCAAGACAGGGCCACAAGTGCAAAGCACTGACAAAACACTAGTAGATTATGCAAAATGGATCTGCAAAACACAGTTTCTCACCAATGAACTTAATTATCTAAACTGTGTTGTACAAGCTAATGGCTACTCCAAAAATGAAATCAGAAGAGCTATAAAACCAAAAGGAAAGCACATAACTGAGAGGGAAAACCTCTGACAGAGAAGTATTTCTGACATACACCAAGGCAATCACCAACCAGTTGGGAAAACTGATGAAAAACCATAACCTGCAAATAGTCTTCCGATCCACCAGAAAAATACAACGAACTGTAGTGAAAGACAAACTCAGCAAAAGACAAGAGAGATCCCCTTACCTCTACTGGATGCAGGAATCTACTGCATACTGTACAGGTGTCGACAAGTATATTGTGACTACAATACTCAGCATTCAGAGAAGAATAAAAGAACATGAAAGGTACTGTAGACTAAAGCAACCTGAGAAATCAACAGAAGCTGAACATGCTCTAAACTAATTTGGACATTGAGTTCTATTTAAAGACACAAATACTGGACAACACTAACAGCTATTATGTTAGACTATACCGGGAAGCCATTGAAATTCACAAACGTTGATACAGTTTTCAACAAAACAGAAGAGAGTCTGAAAATCAATAAAACCTGACTACTGTCCCTAAAATACACCATAATAATAAAAAAATGGGACTCTTAAAAACATCTTGCAACTTTTTCTAATGGACTATCAGACCATGGTCACAGATCCTGAAAAATCACAGCAACCAGTTGACTCCAACTCAAAATTTTATTTGTTCCCCGCACCCTCTCACCACAGTTAACTCAGGGCGGCTTACAACATTTAAAATACAATACAAATAAATGTGATAAGTATAAGACAATAACACCAATTAAAGGATCAATTTAACAAGCCAATCTGAAGGCTTAAAATAACTGGTCACCTCCCTGGTTTGTAATGCAAACCAAAAGCTGCACAAAGCAAAGCAGTCTTGCATGCCCTACAGAATGCATGGACCTCCCTGGGAAGCTGGTTCCAGAGAAAGGTTAGCCACTCAAAACGTCCTTACCCTGTTGGGTGATAGTTGGACAATCCATGGGCCAGGTTTCTGTAGATGACCCTTTAATGATGATTCAGGGAAACAAGGGGGGTCGTACTGGGAGCGGCAGACATGCAGGTAAGATGATAGGGTTTTATAGGTTACCTAGATGAAAGTCACTCTTGTTACATGGTATCACGGTTTATTTTGCAGTCATCTGAAAGTTCTGACCAGACTTTGCTTTGGTATCTTTCTATTAGCTGAGTTATCCTAGTTCGCTTTTTAGTTAACTCCTTGGTTAACAGTTGGAGACGGAGGTAGAATAACATTTTTATTGTTGATCTCCTTGCACAATACATGAAAATACATATTAAATTTAAATATTTGAGTGAGGATTTCTTGACACATTGGTTTATGTATGCTGGCTTGAACCCTCCAAGTGAGTATATCTCCTTTATGCTCCTATCAAAAAGGGGATCTCCAAGCAACAGACGCTTCAGCTGGAATAAATCCATGTGATGACAAGGATGTTTACAAAGACCTGCCAGCATCTTCTCTTGTTGTTCTTGGAGATGTCAAAGAATCCATCACACATGAAATGTTGACGCTGCTGGTGGAAAATATTACTTGTTCTTCAGAAGGAAAGGAGTTCCAAATTGAATTGATAAGGGAGAAAAAAGTTGCTGTGATAACTTTTCAGCAAAATAATGGTAGGAAATATGTAATTGATAATATTTAAATATTTCACTTTAAGACAATCTCAGATATAACCCATTTATGCCATTCCTGAAATGTGAAGGAAATCCTTGTAATTTCTTCGCCAAAGATTTGTTCCTCCCTGTGTCAAACGCTTGTGCGCTTTTCTTTCTAGATGGAATCCGAACTATACATTTAGTCTGTTTCATTGCTGCTTAATCCAGATTTGATACTGCTGTTACTTGCTTCAGCTAAAAACAACTTTGGCAATTCTCTGACCTTTACCATCCTTAAATATTTTTACACTGTGACTCTCCTTAGTCCTGTTCATGCATTCATAATTGGGTATGCTGTCTACATGTATGTCAAAACCAGGAGCATACTGCTATATCTACAGTAAGTCCATGCAAGTGTACAGGTTTATGTGCATAGGAGTTCACTGCAGTTTTTTAGCTGTAAATGTTATGTTTGAGGATGGGGCCAGGAGATAGGTGTTAAATGGGAGGAGAGGAATGGGAAGGCGACTGTAAGCCGCTTTGAGCCTCCTTCGGGTAGGGAAAAGTGGCATATAAGAACCGATTCTTCTTCTTCTTCTTCTTCTTCTTCTTCTGAGTGATGGTGGAAAATGCAGAACCCTTCCAACAAGTGCACAGGACAAAATCAACAGTGTAATTAGCAGGACTTGTTATAGCAGACAAGATAAAAATATATGACTAGCCCAGTTAGATCAGAAATTGATCTCATCCAGCATTCTGTTTCGAAGGGGACATCCAGTTCATGCAGTTAGTATTTCTTTCTTTGTCTTTCTCTCTAAGCAGCCTGATCCCTTTTCTCTGTATATTGCTCTTTAAAAATAAGAACAAATGGGGGGATTATGAGATCTGTAGAGGGGCAAAAATCCTGTTATTATCCTTTTTTTTTTTTTGCTTCTTCTTTTCAGATGCTGCAAACTTTCTACACAGGTGTGTCCAGAACCAGAGGTTTACATCATTCAAAATTACTGCCAGGTCTCTTGAACTGACTAATATGATCAAAGTTGAAAATATACCTTGTGGAACTCAAAGAGATTATATAGTTCTTTACTTTGAAAGCCCAAAGAATGGAGGAGGACAAGTATCCAACATTGAAATGTGTCCTGAGGAGGATTCTGCCATTATTACTTTTCATGACCATCAAGGTAATGCCACCTATCTGTGTAGGTATATTTTAGGAATTGTTAATTATTGGGGTGGCTTGGAAAGAGAAGTGGAGTTTGTGACTACTGGATATCATTCTGCCTGATAGCAGTAAGTGTTAAAAAGAGCCTTGCCTCTTTAGACCAGTGGTCCATCTGGTCTAGTATCCTCTTTCACATGGGGTCAGTCAGTTACACTGGAAATCCAACAAACTGGGCCTGGAAGCCAAGGCCTTCCCCTGATGTTGCCTCCCAGCGCTGGGTTTCAGGGATGCACTGTCTCCAAACATGGTGATTCTCTTTAGAAGAAGAAGAAGAGTTGGTTCTTCCCTACCCAAAGGAGGCTCAAAGCGGCTTACAGTTGCCTTCCCTTTCCTCTCCCCACAACAGGCACCCTGTGAGGTGGGCGAGGCTGAGAGAGCCCTTATATCACTGCTCGGTCAGAATAGCTTTATCAGTGCCGTGGCGAGCCCAAGGTCACCCAGTTGGCTGCAGGTGGGGAGTGTAGAATCGATGGCATGCCAAATTAGAAGTCCGCACTCCTAACCACTACACCAAATTGGCTCTCATTGTTATCATGCCAAGTGCCTAAAGATATTTGAATGTGCTATTTAAGCATTCTGCTGTAGATTTCCCAGGGATTTTGATGCTGCCAAATGGCAAATATTTTTGGAATTCCCTGATCAGCCCCTTACAGTCTGGATTTGGCCTGATCAGTGAATTAATTAAACCAGATAATTTATGCTACCTCACTCTATTAATATGCAATCTATTTTTCTCAGTCATCTATCTAATAAATATAAAATCCCATGTGCTTTCTTTGTGCATCATAGGAGTGAACATTATAGCTTAGAAAATCAACTAACATGATCAAGATATAGCACTTCTTTGTTTGAGCAGTTCCCTTTCCTCTAGTGACTAGAGGGCTGTGTTTTTCTGAACTACTTCCTATTCTTATGATTTCATGGGCATGATTTCTACGCCTGCAGTCTTTTCTCCTTAACTCATTCTACAGCAATGCCATTTCTGTCTGAAAGGTTTTAGAACTTGTCACCAAGAAGTTCCAGGTTCTGTAAATAAAATTTGTACTTTGCAGTTGAAATAAATGGTGACAATGAGGCTCATTAGCTGCAGATTAGTATGCCAAAGCAGAATGGATGCAGGGATACACTTGGACGCATAGGAATCTGATTTTGGTGCTGCTTATGCATTAAATATATGTTGCATTTTTAAGCTTTCTTCCCTGCTCATGAAAGGTCAAAACGTGTTAGTTTTTCCTGTTATGAATAAAAGGCAATTATTTCAGACTAGTTTCAAAGCCCCTTTATAAAAAGGGGTTTTGAAAGGGGAGAAGGCGTCAGACCGGCAGGGAGGGAACCCCCAGCAGGCGCGCTTCGCGCGACTGCTGGGGGTTGCCTCGGGCGGCGGTCTGACGCTGCGCGAGGCGCTTCGCGCCTCCCGCAGCGTCAGACCGGCAGGGAGGGAACCCCCAGCAGCCGCGCTTCGCGCGACTGCTGGGGGTTCCTTCGGGCGGCGGTCTGACGTGGCGAGAGGCGCTTCGCGCCTCTCGCGGCGTCAGTCCGGGAGCAACTGCGAGCCGCGCTGCGCGCGGCTCGCAGTTGCTCAGCCTGGGAATTGGAGGGACCAATCGGCAGGCGCTTCCGATTGTCTGTCGTGAGGAAGGGTCCAACCCGGACCCTTCCTCATCACGGACAAAGCCTACCTCTAGGGGGCTTAACGAATTATATAGTCCGTGGCGCCCGTGGCGCCACGGGCTGTTTAAAGATTCTGAATGGGCCACATTTTTAAGTCCCTGAGATGGTGTGGGACTGGACTGGATGGCCCTTTGTGGTCTCTTCCAGCTCTGTGTGATTCTGATTCAGTTTTTGTAGCTCCTAAGACTGTAGCTCAAGAGCATAATGTGGCTTTTTGACATGCCACCTGTGGTTTTCTCAGCACTGTTACACACCCTTTCCTCACACAGTCCAGGGAGGCCTGTGCCTGGCAGGGCTTTTCCTCTTGAAACAGCCACCAACTCAAGATAAGCTGTGAGCCAAGCTGCAGGCCTCATGCTTGGAATGGAAGTAAAGGACCCATTTCGTCCACGTCTTTCTGTGCAGCCTATATACTCTCATCCCAGCACCCAAAATGAAAGCAAACTGGCTTCAGAGTTAAAATCATCCCAGCAGCCACCCAGGAAAAGAGCAGTCTGGTTAGAGTGGGGTGGTAATCAGTTGACTTACCTTTCTTCATGACCAGCTTGCTCTTAGCCATGAGGGGGCCTGCTTAGTTGTGGCACCAAAATTCTGAAACTCTTTTCCCAGGGAGACTTGTTTGTCCTCTTTGGTTGCCATTTTCCACCAGTGAGCAAAGACTTTTGTTTTGATGGAGGTTTCCTTGGTGATTGTCCTTTTCTACTCCATGTTTAATTGTTGCTTCAATTTTTTAAAATGCACTTTTAGCTCTGGTTTGAATTATGTGTTCTTGCGGGGTTTTAATGGTATGATGAAATGGGCCTGCTTTGACCTATTGCACCCTGCCCACTCCAAGGGATTCTTAATACCTGGGCCACTGCCACCTGACCTTTTGTATGCAGTTGCCTGATGAGAGAGTCAGGAGGACTCCCAGATTTGTTCCAAGTACTGAGGCCTTGCCTGGCCACCATGTGGAGCAATTTACTCCCTGCCCTGCCCATGGAGGAATATCTGCTTGCCAACTGCCAGCCTTCCCCTTTCCTGGAGCTCCCTTTTATAAGAGCATGTCCAAGATAGCGGAAGTAGAGTACACAGAATCTCTACCAGCATTCAAAGTTATAACATATTTATTAAAATGAAAATGTTTACAAGTATACTTTTAGCACAGCACCAGAATGAGCAAGGGATTTCAAAATAAATGGGTAATAAAAGTTCTCTTGGAGTTGAAGTGTGTGTGTACTGACTGAACCTATAGATCTAATAGAGTTCTCTGATGGACCCAGAACAAGAGACATCTTTTCCTTACTGCATGGAATTTTTATAAGATCTGTTTCTCTACTCACTGACTAGGTCAGCCTGGGTCAGAGAAGCATCTCCTGGATATCTCCCCTTCCTGGAGTTCCACTAGCATTCAAAACCTCCAGATTCTGTTTCCTGCTTGGAAGATGTGATATTATTATGTGTGTATTTATTTAGCTGCCTTGATGGGCCTTCTGAGGACAGAAAGATGAGGTACACATTTTGTAAAGTTGGATATGGAAGCATCCTCAGACATCAAGGTTCTGTGCAAAAAATATTGACCTTAACTACTTCCATTTAATGAGTTTGCCATACATGGCCAGCTGGATGCCCCCCAATTGTGGAGAAACATTTTATTTTATTTTTATTTTTTATTTATTTTGGATTTTTATTACCTGCCACTCCCAGAACCGGCTTGTGGTGGGTTACAGAGAGTCCAAAAATTAACAATCCAATAAAACCTCATTCAGATATCAAAACAGGACATAACAATTACAACATATAAATAAAAGACACGGCAATATAATCCACTACCCTTTCCCCCATAACCCCCAATCTAATAGGGGAAATGGAAGAGGAGAGCCATAACCCTTGCCATAGATGCCCCTGGCATGCCTCTGCTTAGCACCAGGGAGGGCCCCAATCAGATCTTCCCCTCAGACCATAGCCTCAACCATAGATCTGGTGGAAGAGCTCCATCTTATAGGCCTTACGGAATGCAGAAAGCTCCCGCAGGGCCTGCAGCTCTTCTGGGAGCTCATTCCACCAAATAGGGGCCAGGACTGAAAAGGCCTAGCTTCTCTAGGGCCGGTAACAACCAACAGGTTGGTACCTGCAGAGTGCAAAGCTCTGTGGGGGCATAGGCCGACAGACAGTCCCTCAGATAAGTGGGCCCCAGAATGAGAAGGGCCTTGAAGGTGAAAACCGAAACCTTGAACTGGATCCGGTCTGCAACCGGTAACCAGTGTAGCTGCCTCAGCACAGGTAGGATGTGGGCCCTCCGAGGTGTTCCTGTGAGGACCCAATTGCTCCCAGACTCCCTTTGAGCTGGAGCAAGAAGAACCCCTTCTTTGTTCTGCCTGAAAATGGAGATTGCGGGGCTGGTGAGTCCTTGTGTTGTTCCCACATTTGACCCGGAGAGGAAGTGAAGCTGATTCACATTCTAAATGATGAAACTGCCAATAAACATAATACATACATGGTTCTTTCTGCTTAAATTGATTGAATATTTTTCTGTTTTTGTTTCTTCAGTGGTGCAGACAGTACTGGGAAAGCAACATTCTTTCAAAAACCAGCCAGTGTGGGTTTATCCATACTACAGTTCTTTGGAAACAGTTTTGTATGGAAAGGAGAGGCCACAGATCAAAATGCCAGAGCCTGTCACAGTCTCCATAGATCCTTATATCTGGCAGTTCATACAGAAACACCATAAACTACTGGAGGAGATAAATAAGGAAATGGCAAAATGTTACTGTGAACTAACATGGCCTCAAGTGACTTGCCCGCACCCAGTGGTCATGATACATCCTTCAGCTGCCTTATCTGAGCAAACACGAACAGGGTCTATAATGAAATCCATCAAGGGTTGGAAAGGCAAGGTTTCTGGGGAGTTTGGTTGCATCATGTCAAGGTTCAGGACTGCTGAATGCAAAATAATCCCAGCAGCATGGGACACCATAAAGAATAGCTTGATAAAGGATGTTTTGGCCATTCCAGATGTTCACAAAGAAACACTTACTCTAGCAGGTTTCGTATTCACTGTAGATGGTATGGCGAAGACGATACAAGCACATGTAGAAAATATAACCAAAGTCGAGGAAAGAGCAAAACAAACCATAGAAGAAAGTGTGTTAGTTACTCCAGTCAACTATACTGTTTTGCACTATTTGTTACTAGAAGAGAATGTCTATAAAAAGAACCCAAATTTAAAAATATCTTATGACTCTTCAGCAAAGATTCTGTGGGTACAAGGAATAAATACAGAAGTGTATAAAATGAAAATCTTCATACTGGAGAGATTGCACAAAATGGAATCAAAACAAGTCATTATTCACGCGAGTATTTTTCAGTTCCTACAGCATACAAATAGCGAACAAGTGTCGATGAAACTATTTGGTGCAAATAAAATTCATGCTTCCTATGAGCTTGCACCTGATTGTGTTATATTGGTAGGATGTGCTCATGAAGTTCTCAGGGTGGCAGAGGAACGAATGAAGAAAGACTTGGATCAGAAACAGATTACTTTAGAGGACCAGGAAATCCTCAAGAAAAGGGAGTGGAAGGAATTAATTAGAGAATTACAGAAGAGGCACAATTCTTCTGAAGCAGCTGTAATAATTGATGACTGTCTTGTCATGGGTGAAGAGGGGAAAGTAACTATAGCTGGCTATACAAAAAATGTAGCAGAAGTTTATCAGGTGCTGTGTGAGTTTGTTGGAAGAAACACCAACTTGGTAAGAGAAATCCCAGCCAAGTGTGTGGCTCTTGTGAAGTTTGTGGAGAAGGAAAAGAATGAGGTTTGGCATAGCTTGAGGCAGAAAGGTGTGAAAATTGTGTTTGGCTCACAGGCAAAATGTAAAAGCATTATTCTGACTGGATCCCAAGCGGAGGTCCCAGCTGCAGCTAAGAAAGTTGAACAATTTCTGTCCTTGGTGCATTCTCTGTGTGTGGCAATTGATAAACCAGGAGCAAAATCATTTTTCAAAAATCGAGAACAATCCTACATTGATGAAGCTAAACGAACCTTCGGCTGTTTGATCCGATTGCAGAAAGATGAAGACGATATCGAGGGCTGCAAGGAGAAGCTTGGGCACCCCCACTCTGAAATAAAGTTAAAAGATGGCGTTGTGATAACAGTTCGTAAGGGTGACTTGACCCATTATCCAGTTGATGTTGTAGTGAACGCATCAAATGAAGATCTGAAACATATTGGGGGCCTCGCTGAAGCATTGTTAAGAGCAGCAGGTCAGGAGCTGCAACGAGAATGCGATGAACATGTGAGGAAGTTTGGACGTTTGAAGCCTGGCTGTGCAGTTATTACAGATGCTTGGGATCTTCCATGTAAACAGGTAATTCATGCTGTTGGGCCAAGGTGGAATAATGAAGAAAGAGTGAAATGTAAACTACAGCTAAAGAAAGCTGTGCGTGAAAGTTTACGTCTAGCAGAAACATACAATCACCGCTCCATAGCCATCCCAGCCATTAGCTCTGGAATCTTTGGCTTCCCACTGAAAGAATGTGCCTATTGTATTGTGAGAGCAATCAAAGAGAGCTTGGAAGAATCTAGTGAGAGTGGATGTGTGAAAAAGATCTGCCTTGTGGACGTGTCAGATAACACAATTCTGGCTTTCACTGATGCCTTAAATGAAGTTTTCAGAGAAGGATCTCCCCGGCCCAGATCACCAACTCCTCCTCTAAAGGACAATCAGTCTAAAGCCATCAGGGAAGACGTTCCTATGGTATTTTCTGCTGAAGGCGTGAAACTCACACTAGTGGAAAAGGGCATTGAAGAGGCTATGGTGAGTATGTAAATGGTCATACATGTCATTTTCAGATTAATGCTTGAAAAGAATTTGTAGTTCGTTTTGTAAATGAGAAATTAGATCAGGCATTCCCAATCTTGTTGAACTTGTGACCTATTTTAGAACCTTGAGAACGTAAGTTGAGTGAGTGCCACTACAAAATGGCTTCTATGGGGACGGATGCCAATCACAAAAACGTTGTGGGTTCCAAGCCAAGCATCATCCCATGATGAGGATGCCTGCTTCAGAATGGGTGTGCTCCCTGCAGAGACAAAGGTTATCCCTCCTGAACTCCTGTGAAGCACTTCCTGTTCTACTGACGCAGTAGAAAGCCAGAATTGGCTGCTTGCTTTGTGAAACTTGAAAGTGGACCCTGCTTCAAAAGCTTTGAGAGCCACTGGTCTAATTGTGTGTTGCTGCTGTGTAATCTTATTGTAAGTATTTAGAGGCTGTTTCTGTTTCAGGCGGATGTCATCGTAAGCACTGTTGGCAGTGATCTGAAGCTTGGGGTGGGTCCGCTTTCCAGAGCTCTGCTGAGAAAGGCTGGCCCTCCGCTTCAAGTTGAGTTTGACCAAGTGGTCCAGCAAGGACAACAGGCTCAGGCTGGGAGCGTGATCCAAACCAGTGGATACAATCTGCCCTGTAAATGTGTGCTGCATGCTGTAGTTCCTTCATGGAATGCAGGGAGAGGGAATGGAATTAAGGTAACTCTTTCATTTCTTTGTCTATGCTAATTGTACTGAAGGACAGCCATGCAAAAATTTGTTTGTACTGCGAATTAATAGTTGATTTCATTGTGATTTCATTGATGTGCATTGACCAGGTCTGGGGCACATGCAGGAGCAGCTTCCAATGCTTCTGTCTAGAACTCTTGCTGAATCAGACCAATAGGCCATCCAATCATGGCATCTTTTTAAGGACTGTAGCCAGGAGTACAGCAACGAAAGCTGTCTCCTGCTTCTGCCCCTCAGTAACTGGCATTCAGAAGTATATGGCCTGGGTACATTGAAGACTCGTTCTGTAATATACAAGTTGAATAAATAATAATTAAAGTAGCAAATGGCCATTGATGATTGTATCCTCCATGTATTTGTCTCATCCCCTTTTAAAGTCCTCCAAACTAGCAGATACCACCACATCCTGTGGCAATGAATGTCACAAGTGGTTAGATAAGGTCTTTGCTTTTCATTGATTCGCTTATCTTCTGTATCAGGGGGTGCCTCTGATTTCTCCTAATATTAGAAAATAGATGAAGCAGTCTTTATCATCACCATTTACAATTTTATAAGCCTCTCTCATGTCTTCAGTGTTTTAACACTGAAATGTCCTCAACATTTTTAGCTTTTTTTCTGGAAGGTGGAGGGAATTTCCAGCTCAGCTATATATTATAGCATATTGAAACCTGTTCCCCTGTGGGTTGCTTTTTTCTAGAACCTCTGTAATTCAGAGATGTGATTGATGTTGTCTAAGTGTATATTCAATATCATTTAACAGTTAAGAGGTAACTAATCTGTCAAATCATTATAGGCACCCACAATGGCTTAGAAAATGGCTTTGTTGAACCTATGGTTTATTCTGTCTTGAATTATTTCCAAGAATCCATTCAACCAGCAGGTGCTACTTGGTCCAGCAGTATTTCACTACTATATTGGTGAACCATGCTCCGTCTTCTGTCTATCCAAGTTAAAAGGCAACTGGAAACATAGAAATATATGACAAGAGCAGATGAGAATCTTTCCCTTTATGTTCCCTTGCTCTTTATGGAAAGACAGCTTTATATCTGTCATACATTGAATTGAATCATCTGTGTAGATTAGTGCTGTGGACTATGTTCAGGGGTAGTCAAACTGCGGCCCTCCAGATGTCAGTGGACTACAATTCCCATGAGCCCCTGCCAGCGAATGCTGGCAGGGGCTCATGGGAATTGTAGTCCACTGACATCTGGAGGGCCGCAGTTTGACTACCCCTATGTTCATGAATACTGAGAGAATCAGAAAAGTGTAAATTGTTGGAGAAGTGAAAGCCTGCTCCGAGGTCTAGTTCAGAGTTACTCATAACCCAGAGGGATTATGCTGGTAGTTTTTTAAAGGACCTGGGTGGTTTTCACCTTATTTGGGCAGGTCGACCTGCCCACTCCCCAAATGGCCAGTGATGGCCCTGGACAGGATGGGAACAGGAGGTACCACTGCGCTGTTGCTGGCTGTCCTCAGAGGTTGTCCCTGCCCTCAGGAAACTGCGGGTGGCCTTGGAGGACGAGCAGCGGCGGCAGCTGGCAAGGCCCAGAGCCAAGCCCCATTTGCTGCGCTGCCACCAGCTGTCCTCAGAGGCTGCCCCCATCCTCAATAGAGGGCAGGTGGCCTCAGAAGACAAGTGGCGGCGAAGCAGCGAAAGGGGCTTGGCTCTGGAACTTGCCGGCTGCTGCTCATTCTCCAAGGCTGCCCTGCCCTCAGAAGAGCACAGGCAGCCTTGGAGAATAAGCAGCGGTGGCTGGTGAGCCCCAGAGCCGAACCTCATTTGCTGCGCCGCCACCCCCTGCCCTCAGGAGAGCGTGAACGGCAGAGGCAGCACAGCAGGTAGGCCTGGTGCCCGGACTCACCAGCCACCAGTACGGCCATTATGTGGCTGCTTCCACATAACAACCGAGAATCCTGTTGCTGGAACTTTTATTTCACAATATACACAAACAGTATATTTTGTCTTCTAAAGGCCAGTCTGTATGTTTAGAATAAATAATTGGTATTTTTTTTTCAAGGGCTGCATTCAATCAGGTAGGAAGGGAAAAGTCAAATGTACTGACTAAACACCTATTCCAGGCATGCAGAAATTGAGTATGTGAGGAAGAAAATTCTGGTCTAACCCGTTCCCTGATGTGCTACTTTTCATTATGCAGAAGATAGCTTTACATGAGATTTCCCCCACCTTTGCTCTGAGGTGATACCATTCCAAAGTCTCCCTTTCTATGGAGGCTCAGGTCGCCCAAGTAGCATGGCTAGCATTCTACCACCTTCACCAAGCCAAATTACTAGCTCCCTACTTGGCCCCAGAACACCTAGCCACAATGATTCATGTAACTGTCACCCCTAGACTAGACTTCTGTAACTCGCTGTATGCAGGCCTTGATCCAAAAACTGGTCCAAAACGCTGTGGCCAGGGTCCTCACAGCAATACCATAAAGTTCCCACATTCGGCCCAACAACTGCACTGGCTTCCAGTTGAAGGTTCTGGTAATCACCTTTATGAGCTTCCGCAGTCTGGGCCCAGTACCTAAGGGATCACCTCTCTGCCTATACCCCTCAAAAAGCCTTATTCTCTGCTACTACCGCCTGGTGATTTCTGGCCCCAAGGAAGCTCACTTGATCTCAACCAGGGCCAGAGCTGGCCCCCACCTGGTAGAATGAGCTCCCAGAGCTGATCAGAGCCCTAGTGGAGCTTAAAGAATTCTACAGGGCTTACAAAAGGGAGCTCTTCCACCAGGCATCTGGTTGAGGTTGACCTGAATTCAGTCACCTTCCATTGGCCCCTGAGCCCCCTACCATGAAAACCACCATTGATATGTCCATCCCACAGGGCCGTCAGTATGTTACAGTTAAATGGGTGTTCTCACCATGTTTGTTCCATTATTATATTGTTCTACTGTTATGACTGTATTGCTATTGTTCAATTTACCAATATTATTTGTACTGTTTTTCTCCTATTCCATGTAAACTGCCCTGAGCCCCAGGGGAGGGCTGTATATAAATCTAATAAATAAATGAATGAAAATGAATGAAAATGAATGAATGAATGAATGAATGAATGAATGAATGAATGAATGAATGAATAAATAAGAGAGTTTCTTATTTATTGTTCAGTTTCTATACTACTCCTGCCTGCAAGTGGGCTTGGGCCATTTACAATAAATAATAATACAAATACAAATATCCATCCCCCACCCTCTTAATTACTATTTGCCATGCTAACCAGATTGAGAACATCTTAAACAGAGGGGAGGGGGAGCTAAGGGGGAAGGAGGGAGGCCTGTATCATTCCCACTAACCATGGCCTCAGCCATAAGCCTGGCAGAAGAGTGCCATTTTGCAGGCCTTGTGGAACTTTGACAGCTCTGTCAGGGCCCTGATTTCAGCATGCAGTTTGTTTCACCAGGCCAAGGTCACAAGGTCAGGGAAACCTTTGTGGCCAGGGACTACCGACAGGTTGGTTTTGGCAGAGTGCAAAACTTTCTGGTGAACATATTGGGAGAGGTGGTCCCTTTTGCCCATGCACATAATCTCTAAGGTTGTATGGACATGTCCTTAACACGATACTAAGACAAACTTATTAATGTGGGAAGAAGGAGGAAAAAAGCATATTATTTGGCCTTTAATCATATTTTTAAAAATCTGCTCTACACTGTGTAGGTTCTTCAAGATATCGTAAGAGAATGCCTGGAGAAAACTGAAGCACTATCTTTAAGTTCTGTTGCATTCCCAGCAATAGGGACTGGGGGGTTTGGCTTTCCTAAATCTGAAGTTGCAAAATTAATGTTTGAGGAGGTGCTTCAGTTCGGTCGCAGGAGGAATCTGAAGTCCCTTAAGGAAGTTCAAATTCTTTTGCATCCAAATGATGAAAATAACATAAAGGTAATGTTACTACTTTCCTTTTACAAATTGTTTTAAATGCTGATCAGCAGGATGTTTGACACAATTGCCTTAGATTACAGGGGTAGTCAAACTGCGGCCCTCCAGATGTCCATGGACTACAGTCCCCATGAGCCCCTGCCAGTGAATGCTCATGGGAATTGTAGTCCATGGGCATCTGGAGGGCCACAGTTTGACTACCCCCGCCTTAGAAAGTTTACCTAGTGGTTCGTATCCTGCCACTTCACTCAACAATGTTTGAAGCCTTCCTCTCATAGAGTTGGTTCTTCCACTGGAATAATTTGAAGAAAGATTCATTAAGGAAGGATCTGAAGGAAGTCTTCAGACTTTGCTTTGTGGAGGATTCAAGCCAGTATGTCAGTCAAATTTTCCTTGCCCTTCTTAGAAGGAACTCATGACGTTTATTCTTCTTCATTTCTGAACTACTGTAAGTGATTTTGGTTTTCTTTCTAGGCATTTTATGAGGTGTTTGAATCTAAGATGGAGAAAAATCCCAAGCTTGTACCCACAAATTCTGAACAAAGTGCAGGCAAGTGGATTTGTTCAATTGGTGTCCAATTTTAATGCCTTTTTAACCTTCTAGATTGTCATTTCCATATGTTAGTCTGTTGTAGCAGGCAAAGAATATGTGAATTTTCATGGAATAGAGGCCACTCATCAAATGCTCTGTTGGCAGATGTGTACATGTAGAGAAAAAAGTTTGGAAACCATGGCATTCAAAAACAATGAAATGTAAAAAGGTAGAAGTTGGTCTGTGACATTCTACCACGTAATGTATACAAGATCAGAGCAGATAAAATGATGAGACTTTAGGTAGATAGGGTTGCTAAATACAATTTAAGTATACACCATGTGCTATGTTTGTACAACTGCCATGAATCAGCCAAACTCATGAAATAAATAATAATAATCCAGGCACCAAACGTTTGTGTTTTTTGTTAAGTACTTGATGCTTTTGCTAGATCATACAATTTCTCGTTTCATGTACAGGTTTCTTTGGATTCATTTCAACTCCCGTTTTGGGAATTCATGAAATGCAGATTGGAATGCTTACATTCCAGGTTGCCACAGGAGATATAACAAAGGAGAATACAGATGTTATCGTAAATATATCAAATGAACATTTTAATTCCAAAGCAGGTATTTAAAATAAATAACCTTTTCTGTTGACTTGAATTAACATTGAGGACTCTCATTTTGATATGCAGAATGTTTGTGTTTGTGAGACTTAGCGAGATAAATGTCTACACTGGAGGAATTTGAACATTGCCAATTGGTGCTTTTATCACCTTGCAGGTCTTTTCAAAGCAAAGTGAATTAAAACACAAAGATTAAGGGAGTGATTTGATGTGGATGTTCATATTCAAATCTGCATAGATATAGATTCCATTCCTTGGTGCACATATCATTGAAGTTTTAAAAATGCTATTCTTTGTGTTTCTTCTTTGTTTTATATCATGGTTATTCTAGGTTGGATCTGAATTTTGAAGCTGGGAAATCTCAGATACAAGAAAAGGCAGGGAGCACCAAAAAGGAGTCTTATATATGTAAATCTTTGGGGGGTGGGGAAAGCCCCCCCCCCATGTCTGAGAATTCTCCAAGAAAAAGCTCAGTTGCGATGGGGAGTTTGTCTCTGTTCATTGTTAGTCTTCATCATTTGCAGTTCTGAAAGAATAAAATAGCTGCAGACATGGTTCTGGAGCCCTCTTGCTCCTGAAAGTCCAAGGAATACCTTTCCATCTTGCTTTTTGCATGGATATGGTTCACGGGTTAAAAGAGCATAATAGGAATTCTTTGAAAGTGTTCCAGTTGGCTTCTCAAGTGGCATATTGGAACATAAAATCATAGAGTTGTAAGGAACCTACAGGGTTATCTAATCCAACCCCCTGCAGAATGAAGAAAACTCATAACTACCTGCCCACCCACAGAGACCCCAGATGATACCCCCGCCAAAAAAACCCCCAGATTCTCTCACCAGTCCGGCCTGGAAGAAATTTGCCTCCTGACCCCAAAGTGGTGAACCTTCCCTTCCAGGCAAATACTTGGCAGCAAGAAACAAACTTCTTTCACAATAATAATAAAGCATTCAGTTTGGTTTGATTGTGAGGATTACTAGCATTGAAATGTAAAGCCGGAATCCTTTCTCTTGAGTAGGCAATCGGCAATCATTGTGTGTCCGCTTTAGTGAGCTTCCACTTTAGTATGACAACTGGGAAGCAAACGTTTCAGGGTCATCTTCTTACGTCAGTGTCTGTCTTGTTTCTTTAATGAAGCATTTGGATCTGATCAACAAAACCTAAAAGACGATATGTCTTCTCTAACTATATCTTACGTGTTGGGTAGTCAGCATGGTGTAGTAGGAGCAGGTTTGATTCCCCACTCCTCCTCATGAAGCCTGCTAGATGACCTTGGGCCTGTCATACTTCTCTCATAAATGTCTCAGCCCCACATACATCACAAAGTGTAGGGAGAGGAAGGGAAGGTGATTATAAAGATGCTTTGGGACTGCTTAGGTAGAGAAAAGCAGGGTGTAAAAAACAACTCTTCCAGTTCTATATTTTCTACCTACCATTACATTTTTGTCTTCTATCATTCTTTGTAGCAGCACTTCATCATCACAAACAACCACCCTGAGAGATAGATTGGGCTGTGAGGAAGTGACTTGTCCAAGGCTACTCTGGCATAGCTGAGCTGTAATTCAGCTGTTGCATTCACCATATCCAAGGCCCAGAGTAACTTCTATAGTAGTTCACACTCAGCTGGACATATACTGTAATAACTGATTTGACTCTTGTGGTCTGACAAAGCAGCCCTGCAAATTTAAATATCCCATCAATATTTTCAGCACAGGATATGAGGTTTGAATAGCTTAACATGAATATACTTTTCTCTCCTAATTTATTTGAAGGTGTTTCCAAGGCCATTTTGGAAGGTGCTGGGCCTCAAGTGGAAAATGAATGTGCATTTCTTGGTATGTAATTATATTATTTAACTAGCACGCTTATGGCATATCTCTGTAAATATCTGCTCAAGGTGCTTCACGTGAAGAAACGTTTAACAGTGATATAAATATAAAACAATGACTCAATAAATCTGCTATTAGCAATTCAGTGAAACTAATTTTCCTGCAGGAAAACTATCTTCTGTGAAAATCATAAGTCAATAAATACCAGTTATCTGGATATGGACTACAATAATCTGCTATGTGATATTACTTTAATATAATTTTACTCTGTTGCCAAAACAAGTAAAGGTCATATAACGCCTGAATACTGAAAGTTGAAGAGTTTCCTGCCTAAAAAATCCAACAACAGGATAGTTTTAACTGAATGACAGAATTTGAGGAATTTGGGAAGACCCAGGAATATTTTTTTTAAAATATGATATACTGTTAAATATCAGTGTTAACATCAGACCAAAATTTTAGCTTTAATGGAATAAATTTTATGTATTTATTTACTATAGAATTTATATTCCACCCTGTCTGTGGAAACTCAAGACAGATTACACATCTTTAAACATCCCCGTGGCGCGGAGTGCCACGGACTGAATAAAACAGTAAGGGCACTGTGGGAGGAGTTAGGGTGGGCCCTGTCCGGGATAAAAACTCGGAGGGGCCAATCAGGAGCCGCAAAGCGGCTCCTGATTGGCCACTCCGAGTGTCCATCCCGCCCCAAGCAGCCAATCGGGCGGCTCCCCATTGGCTGCTTCACCCGCCCAGACAGCCACGGGTAAGGGGTGAGCCGCGCCGCCTTCTCCCAGCCGGGAGAAGGCTCGGGAGAACCTCGGGTGGGGGGTGGCCCTTGCAGCCTTCTCCTGGCCGGCGGAGCGGCCTCGCCGCGTCGCAGATGCGGCGAGGCTGCTCCGCCAGCCGGGAGAAGGCTCAATAGAGCCTCGGGTGGGGGGTGGGGGGTGGGCCTGCTCTCAGGCCATCTAGGGCCCATTTCATTACAAAGTGAAATGGGCATTAGATCTAGTTTCATATAATAATAATAAATCCTTATAAAATTCACAATATTAGTCACAGTAATCCACTAAAATTAAACATTTTAAAATAATACAGCATTAAATTGGATTGCTTAAATTTTGCATCAAGATGAATAATAAGCATCTCTTTAAATGTATCCAGATGAGAAAACAGGCCAGAGAGGCAGCTGGGCCTATGGATGACAAAAGAACAAAGAGATTACTGAAGTCAGACGGGGAAGTGACATAGCATCTAAATGAATTATTTTTGTCTGTGTTCACTGTGGAAGTCATAGGGCATTCAGCTTCATTTGGAATACTGTGTGTATTGAAAACAATGGATGTTGGAGACACCTTGGGGCACTCTGTACATGCACTGCTTCAGCTTGGCATTCTGTACATTCACTGGCTGTGCAGGGCTTGCAACCCCCCCCCCCTTACCCTCCTTGGATTTGTTGAGCTGGCATTGCCACAGTGGCATTGGTTCTGCTGGACACTTGGCTATACTAGGCTTGCCCCCCCCCCCCGGGATCTGTTTATCTGGCATTGCCACAGTCGCACTGGAGCTGCAGAAATGCTCCCCCCCTTCAGTTTCTACTTAGGAAAAATTTTGGTTTGACATAAGTGCCTGCTTTTTTGCTGTTTTTTCCCCTCCATTATCAATAATGGAGGATGGGGATGCTTTCTTTGGTGGCCAGTAGAATTTGACCCGATGGTCCAAACATTTTGAAACTTGGGGGGAGGAGGGGGGTCTTTTGAGTAGAGGCACAAAAAGATACATGGAAATTTTGGTGCCTCTACCTCTCACACACAAAACAACTCAGACCCCTGCATATCCCCAGATAGATTTCCCATTATAGCCTGTGGGGAACATGGACTATGTGAGACAGGATGCTGGGCTCTATGGCCCTAGTCTTACCCATTGGGACTTATGTTCCCAACAAAGGTTTATATATATATATATCTTGATTTTCATGGCTAGCTTTCATTTCCCCCCCACACATTATTGTGTATTATTTTATATTGTATTTGATATTGGTTTATTATTGGTTTATTATTGGTTTATTATTATTATATTTATTTCTCGCCTCTCCCTTTAGGCAGGTCACAATAGTCTCAATCCCGTTAAAATCCCCATTAAAAGACATTAAAAAATATCAACATGGCAGCAAAAAAGAAAAGAATCCCATCCCTCTCCCTCCCCTCCCCCCATCAATACAAGAAGATGTCCCTGACATCCCCTCCTGGGGGGGGGCCATGTCCCTGATTCGCTGACCCCAGCCTCAACCATAAGAGCTCCATTTTACAGGCCCTTCGGAAAGCTGACAAATCCCGCAGGGCCCGCAGCTCGATCGGGTTGTTTAAGGGTTGTTTGGGGGTTTTATATATGTTGTAACCCGCCTTGAGCCTTCGGGGGGAGGCGGGTAAGAAATTACATATAACAACAACAACAACAACAACAACAACAATAATAATATAAATTAGGTTTTATTTGTGGTTTTGTATGCAATGTTAAATTGATATTGTTCATGTAGTATGGAATCTTTTCATTTTAAAAAAGATGGGCCTTGAAGTGCTAAATTATAAGGGGACAGGAACTTCTTGTTTAGAAACAACATTGCCTTTGTCAAAACTATTGTATTCAAAGTTGTAGACACTAACTCTAAAGTTTCCATCTACTCCTCCATATAAATTTAAAAATATTTTCCATTTCTTTCTTTCAAGGGTGAGGACGAGAGCAACAGTTAACTTTATTATCAACCATTAGAAACTTAGGAAATTGGTCTTAAGAATGAGATGCAAAAAGTCAAAAGCTACTAGAACAGGAATAAGCAGAACTGGATTGTTAGACATTAAGTTCTGTTTTTTTTAATCAGAATGATTTTTTTTACAATAGATGTAGTTGCTAATTTTCCATGTAAGTCAACAAATGTATTGCATTTTAAGTATGTACTATTTTATTTCAAACATTAATTTTACAGTCCAGGATAGATGTTCATGTAAGTGAGAGGGAGAGAAACCAGACCATTCCGCCCCTGTTTTCTAGGGGAGGGGGAGGCTAGCTGGTCTCTATTTTGCTGCTCTTCTCTTTCCCGAATATTTATCATAGAGAGAAAGAAAAAGGTAAAAAAAATACGCTGACCCCTCTTTGATATGCTGGAGATATGCTAGAGAACTTTGGCAAGGGCAGGATCTGTCTTCCCCATATGGCATGAAGTGAGGAAACGTGCTTCAATGTGCTTTCCCAAGTTATTTTGTTTTTATACTTGGCATTTGAGGCAGACAAGAAATTATTGGTCTGCTGACCATATGTTTGAAACCCTAATTATCTGTGATGTATTATCTGCCAGGACCAATTTCATTCTCTATTTTTTTGAGGGGCTTTTTTAAAATTTTGCTGTCAAGTCATAGCTAACTTATAGCAACCCCATGGAATGTTCAAGGCAAGAGATGTTCAGAGGTGGTTTCCCATTGATGCTTCTGTGTCATGACCCTAGAGTTCCTCTCCCATCCAAATACAGGTCAGAGCCAGCCTTGCTTAGCTACTGAGATCTTATGAGATCGGACAAGCCTGGGCTATCATGGATCCAGGTCACACTTTCATGTTAGTGCCTACAGCTGAGAATTTGTACTCAGATTGGTACATAGTGGATTTACAGAATGTTATTTCTCTTATTTTTTTAGCTTTACAGCCTAACAATGGATTTATAACCACCCAAAGTGGCAATCTGATCTGTAGGAATATTATCCACCTTATCCCTGATTCTGACATCAAAGCTCAGGTCTCTAAAGTGCTCCAGGAGTGTGAACTGAAGAAGTACACATCTGTTGCCTTCCCTGCAATTGGAACAGGTTTGTATTTTCTCCTGGGAGCAACTGCTGCTGTCCAGAAGACTGTATTCAAAGGAGTTTGATGTGCTTCTATGGGAAGACAACCAAAACGGTGTTTCTCTGAAACTCTTGGAGAACAGGTGAAGTGCCAGAAGATTGGAGGTGGGCAAATGTTGTCTCCATATTCAGGAGGGAGAAAAATGAGGATATACTTGACATCTATAGCTGGCAAAATTTTAGAACAAATAATGAAACAGTCAGTCCTTGAGCAGCTAGAGCTGATGGCTGTAATTACTAAGAATTGGCATGGCTTTCTCAAGAACAAGTCATGTCAGACTAACCTTATCTTTTTTTTTGCGAAAGTCACTACCTTACTAGATCAGGGGAATGGTGTGGACATAGTTTACATTGAATTTAGTAAGGATTTTGTTAAGGTTCCACATTATATTGTTATTGACAAGTTGGTAAAATGCGATATAGATCCTATTACTGTTAGGTGGCTTGAGAACTGGTTGACAGATCACATCCAAAGTGTTCTTGTAAATGGTTTGTCATCTTCTTGGAGAGGAGTGTTGAGTGGAGTGCCTCCGGGATCTGTCCTGGGCCCTGTGTTGGTTAACATATTTATAAATGAAGGGGTGCTTATTAAATTTGCAGATTACAACTCTACTGGGAGGGGCAGCAAACACACCAGAAGACAGAATCAGAATACAAGATGATATTTACAGGCTAGAAATTGGGCTAAAATCAATAAAATGAATTTCGATAGTGATAAATGTAAAGTTCTTCAGTTTGATAGGAAAAATCATATGCATCACTATAGGATGGGCAAGACTTGTCTTGGTAGTAATATGTGTGAAAAGGATTTGGGGGTCTTAGCCAACCAGACACTGAACATGAGTTAGCAGTGTGATTTGGGATCTAAAAAGGCAAATGGGATTTTGGGCTGTATTAAAAGAAGTATAGTGTCCAGATCATGTGAGGGGATGTTACTGTTTTACTCCGCTCTGGTAAGATCTCACTTTGGAGTACTGTGTCCAGTTTTGGGCATCACAACTGAAGAAAGATGTACAGAAACTGGAACGTGTCCAGAGGAGGGCTACGAGGATGGTGAGGTTTTTAGGGACTGAGTTGTATGAAGAAAGGTTGAGGGAGCTTGGTCTGTTTAGCCTGGAGAGAAGACAACTAAGAGGTGATATGATAACCAACTTTAAATACTTGAAGGGCTGTCATATCACTCGCAGTTGCTCCCTTGTCGGCAGGGCGGGGATTGGCCCGGCCGATGGTCTGTCCGGAGGAAGGAGCCAATCGGCACCCTTCCTCATCCCGGACAGAGCCCACCCTAACTCTTCCCACTAAGCCCTTACGGCTTTATTTAGTCCGCAGCGCCTGCGGCGTCGTGGGCTGTGTTAAGATAATATGACTGTAAGACATGGCATTGTAATGGAATTTTGAGTTTGACTCCCTGTCCTTGGGAAGTGACCAGCAATTCTCTGGGAGGAATGTCTCACAGTTGTATGGAGCAAGCAACTTATGGAGAGGTGATAGCCTTTGATCTCTCTACCAGCAACACTTTGGTTTCTCTCTGTAAAGTACACTGAATTCTAGGGGATTCATTGGCTGTTTTGACAAAGGATTATCATTGGCTGTATCTGGTTGTGACACAGATGTAACAGAACTGATTTTTGCGATATATCCCTGTTATGTAAGACGGTGGTCCCCAACCACCGGGCTGTGGCCCGGTGCCGGGCTGCGAAGGCCCTGGCACTGGGCCGCAGCTCTCTGCCTCCGCAGGGCCGGGCTGGGCCGTGCATGCACGTTTGCGCGGGAGTGCCGTGCATGCGTGGCATGCACGGCCGGGCGATCGCCCTCCCCGCCACCGCCGGTCCGCAGCCTGGAAAAGGTTGCAGACCACTGATGTAAGAAGATCATAGTCTGACGAAGGGTGCTTGCACTCGAAAGCTCACACCTTGAATAAATCTTTGTTGGACTTTGTTGGTCCAGGTGCTACTGGACTCTGATTTTATTGTGCTACTTCAGACCAACACGGCTACTCATTTGAATATAGAAGATGGAGCAGAGTTGTTTTCTGTTCCCCCAGAGGGTCAGACCAGAACCACTGGGTTGAAAATAATTCAAAAGAACTTTTGGCTAAGCATCCAAAAGAAATTCCTGACAATTAGAGCGGTTCCTCAGTGGAACAGGGTTCCTTGGGAGGTGGTGGGTTCTTCTTTAGAAGTCTTAAAGAAGAGGCTAGATAGTTATCTGACAGAAATGCTGATTTTATGAACTTAGGCAGATTGTGAGTGGGTGGGCAGGAAGGGATGTGTTTGTCTCTAGTGACCCTTCCTTGTATACCCAGGGAATTGATGATCACCACTGTGGAATGGTAGGTGAATTCCCTCCAGGCCAGGGGTCCACAACCCCCGGTCAGTGGCCCGGTACCAGCGGCCGCGCCTGCCTTCCCGCAGTGAGAGGGGGGGAAGAGGCAGGCATGGCTGCCGGAACGCCAGTGACGCAAATGCGCACGTGCACGCACAGAGCTGCCGCACATGCGTGTTTGCGCACCCTGCTGGCGAAAACGTGCACGCGCAGCAGCTCTGCGCATGCGCGTTAGTGCCACCTAGTGGCCATGCTGGATTATGGAGAATTTTGGTATGTGTGAGGGAAGTCACTTGGGCATGAATTTAGGGTCACTGTTGGTGGACAGATAGCTGTGAGTTCCTGCATTGTGCAGGGGTTTGAACTAGATGACCCTGGAGGTCCCTTCCAATTCTATGATCCTATGATTGAGACCCTTGAATCCCTTCCACTTTCCACAGCGGAGGCCATAAAAAATAGGTAAGCTAGGCTGCATTGGATTGGTGAAAGAAAGACCAAACATAAAACTGACAGATCTAGATTTTATATCAGAGCTTTCTCTAATTATTCTAGCCCTCCAGTTTTTTCTCATCTGATACTGCAGCCAGCAATCACCCAACATGCTTAGTTGTGTATGTGTGTCCTGCATTTCACTATAATTTTTGAAACAATTTTTTGGCATTGTCTTACCAAAATCAGGTCATAATTTGATAAATGCTGATTGTTCGTAGATTCATCTTAATAAAAACTCTTAATGGCATCTGTCCTTACATTTTTGCAATTCAGATCTGAATGCCAACTTAAAATGAAACTTTGAAGAAGAAGAGTTGGTTCTTATATGCCGCTTTTCTCTACCTGAAGGAGGTTCAAAGCGGCTTACAATTGCCATCCCTATCCTCTCCCCACAACAGACACCCTGTGAGGTGGGTGAGGCTGAGAGAGCCCTGATATCACTGCTCAGTCAGAACAGTTTTATCAGTGTCGTGGCGAGCCCAACGCCACTCAACTGGCTGCATATGGGGGAGTGCAGAATCGAACCTGGCATGCCAGATTAGAAGTCCGCACTCCTAACCACTACACCAAACTGGCTCTTTGAGGTAGATACATTCACGAGTGGAGCAGTGTTGGTCTGGAGCAGTAAAATAAAGTTTGAGTCCAGTGGCACCTTGAAGCCCAACAAAAGTGTTTTCAAGATAGAAGCACCTGAAAGCTGATAAGACTTTCTTGACCTTAAAAGGGCCACTGGACTCAAACTTTGTTCTGATTCATTTTAAATCTGAGTCTGGAGGATTCTGAAAATGGGAGTGTTTGTGTGTCCTTAAGGAATGAGCCAGTTGGCATCCATTGTATATATAATGTATTAAATACATTTTTCTTCTTGTTACAGGTCAGGGTGGTAAGAGTGCAGAGAAAGTAGCTGATGAAATGATCAAGGCAATTGCAGATTTTGCAGGCAAGAAATCACCCCAGCACTTAAAGGTTGTTAAAATAGTCATTTTTCAGCCAGTTATGCAAAATGCATTTTATGCCTGTATGAAAAACAAAGAAGGTTCTGCATTGCCCTCCTCAGAATCCCTGATTTCTAGATTTAAAAGTAAGTTCAGTTATTTTTTTTAGAGTTCTAACAACATTTCATTAAAAATTTTGGTGCTATATTTACAGGCTGTCTCTTTTTGCAGCATATATCACTGGTAAAAAAAGGCCTGTCCCAAAGAAACGTTTGTTAGTTTTGGAAAAGAAATCAGAAGTTGCAGTGTTTGAAATTTGTGGTGAACACAAAAAAAAGGTTGAAGACACCGAGGCTTGGTTAAAACAGCTGATTCTGCAGGAGCAGGCCGAACAGCATATCTCTGATGTATTAATTGATATGTTTGATGAAGCAGCAATTAAACAGTTGAATGACCTTCAGAGAAGACTACACATTGCCATTTCCCTGGATAGAAAGCAGTCCCCTCCTGTGATTACAGTGTCTGGCATCCCCCGGGATGTCCTGAAGGCCTTCAAGGAGATTCAGGCTCTGATCCAAAGAATGAAGGATGATCAGGAAGAGCAATCCAAGGCAAAACTTGCTCAAAACCTGGTTGAATGGCAGTATTCGTTAAACGGGGAAAAATTCCTACCTTTTGGTTTGCTAGACAATCTCCATTTAGAAGATGCTAAAATTAACAATAATCCATCAGTGAAGGTCAACATTCAAGGAAACGACTACAACGTCGATGTAAAGAACACGACTGCTACAGACAACAAGGGAAGAAGCATAAGGGTCAAGCGCATGGCAAAGGAGGAAGGTACTGAGACTGTCAGCATTGATTGATGCCTGCACTCCTGTTACTTGTTGGCTGCAGCATCACCAAAGCAGCTCCTTAATCCCCAAAACAGTTCTGCTTATATCCAACAACAGCTTAAATTAGGGAGGGTGAAAATTCTAGTCTTCCTTAAGAAAAAAAAGAAGGTGGTGATGCTCAAGTCAGCTTGTAGAGTCCTACCAATTGCCCCAAAGCCTATTTTAACTAATCCTAGAATTCTGTTAGAGCAGGGGTAGTGAACCTGTGGTCCTCCAGATGTCCATGGACTACAATTCCCATAAGCCCCTGCCAGCGGGAATTGTAGTCGATGAACACCTGGAGGACCACAGGTTGATTACCCCTGTGTTAGAGGGCTTTCAGAGTGAAGTGGTATTAAGAAAATTCACTGGGAAGCCTTTCTGCACAAACCCATTTGAAATGATTCCCACATTCATGACCTTGCCCAGAACTTCTTAGCTACATGAGCTGTTTGGTTTTTGTTTTTAATTAGATCTATGTTATCAACATTCTTTCAGGATCTGCACTCTGCACTCAGGATCTGCATTCTTTCAGGATCTGCACTAAAAATCCTTTCACATTTTAACAATGACAGTTCAACAAAGTAGGAGGGTGGGCGTGCTGGTTAAATGGATCTGGGTAGAACACAGTATGCTGGTGGAGTAGTCACATAATTGTTATTTGGTCAGTTCATAAAATACTCTTTCAAGAGCTTTTGGGTAGTGCTGTCAGTGGAGGTGGGTTGCTTCTTAACTGTAGTTCCCACTGGGCTGTTTCCATTGCTGTTTTCTACAATACCTTTGTCATAGTGAAAGTGCTGGTGCCAAGCACAGGGGTTGGGAGGACCCAAGGATGCTTGGAAGGCTGGCAGCACCAACTGCTACAAGAATGGAGGATGCGTAGATGTAGCAGATGCGGCAGAAAATGCCCCCCTTGACTAAATCTTCACACTCCAGGGATCTGAAGCCCAACTCTCGTAACGTTGGTGGCTCCTGTAAACAGTACTAACAAACATTATCTGTTTTGCAGGTAAACTATTAGGACTTCCTAACCATTGGGAGGATATGAAAGGGTCCCACGTGAAAAATGTTCTGTTGCAAACTTCATCACAAGAATATCAAGACGTTGAAAAAAGATTCCGGGCTACCTGTCATAAAAAAATAGAAAAGGTGAACTTTGACAGAGCAAATGAGCTTTACAGGCTGAGGGTGCAGCTCATACATTTCCACAGGGCAGTTGGGAACCTCTGTTATGAATTCTTACATGAGATGCAGCAGCTGGTCAGTGGCGGCAGACTCCACTCCTAAGCATGTGCAGCTGAGGAAAGAAAATAATGATTTGGGCCCTGGCTGTGGTCAAGACCAGGCACATGTCCCTGGGGCTAGGGATCACTAGCAGATTGGTGTTTGCAGAGCATAATGTCTTTTGGGGAACAGGAGAGGCCATCCTTCAGATACGCCATCAAGGCAGGGGAGATGCACTTTCTCTTCTGGCCCTTTCTTCCCCAGCCATAGGACCTCAGTCTTCAAGTGGTTGTGTTTCAGACAGCTCTGCTGGAGCCATCTCAAAAAAGCCTGCAGACATCTGGCCAATAATTCTGGGGGGTATTTGGGTGGCCACCCATCAGCCTTCCTCTCAGGTTGGTTTATCTCAGCTGGCCCTGTTTCTGGTGTCAGAGTATAATATGAGAAGGGCGAAAGCAAAGGCTAAGTGCCCCCTCCACCAACCACCTCTTCTGAATATGAACCGCACTGCTTTTCAGACTCATCTTATATTCTAATAGGGAAATTGTGAAATCTCATAGAATACATGCATCCACATTCTGTGCAGTGTCACACAGGGACTGCACACAAGCAGGTCTACCATTGGATAGGTCTTTATAGCCAAAAGCCCCCAGAGGGCGCTGTGCACTGGAGCTGGAAACTTGTCTGTGCCCCCACCCTTTGTTGCTGTATTGCTGCCGAAGGAAAAGATCATGGGCCATTTCGCACGGCTTCAAAATAGCACAATGGTTGCTAATTGGAAACGCTACTAATTTGCCATAACCCACGACGTCGTAGACAATCTGCAACAATCCTGAAACCAATCAGCAAAAAGCGCTTCGTTGTGGCGCTTTCAGGGGAATCCAGAAAAGTGGATTCACCCTCCGGATAGCGATACACTCCTGCAACCAATCTGCAACAATAGCGATAAAGACCTGTGCGTTACCATTGTTGTGGGTTCTTCAAAGTCCCTCCCCCTGGCTCTCTCCTCCAAACTTCCGGCGAAGCGATCGCCATTTTTTTTCCCCCGAGCGAGTGGAGATCAATGCACCGGCGAGCCTCGGTTTAGCCAGTGAGGCTTCCCAGGCTGCAGTCCCTCCTCAGAGCAGTTTAGTCACTAAGCACAAGAAGCCCGCAGAAGCCCGTTTGCTGATGTATTTTCCCTTTATTTTTCACACTGTTTCGGCTGAAAATCGCGCCCGTGGGGGGGGGGGAGGGGGGATTTTTTTTTTCCACTCCATGGCCACGATCAAATGACAGCTCAAACAGAGGCTTCCCCAGCTTCAGTCCCTCCCCTTCAGTCACTAAGTGACCTTCAGTTTCACACATTCCATTCAGCCGAAAATCGGGCCGTGAGAGGGGGGGGGGATTTTTTTTTTTTCACTCGGAGCCAGCGTGTTAACGATCCAACAATCAAACGGAGCCAGCGTCTTAACGATCAAACAATCAAACTACAGCTCAAACACCCCAGGCAGCTGGATGGGTCTCTCCATTGCAACGAATCTACTCAGATTCGTTACAATGGGTGTGTTTTTTTTTTTAAAAACCTTTCTTAAAGGGAAAGGGGCTGTTTGGGAGCATGCTAACGGCTGCCCATTGGCTGCATGACGGCCAGGGGCGGGACGAGCTTGGCAATAGCGCTTCCTTTCTAGCGATTTCTGCCGAGACCGGAAGCCTGTGGGAAACGCTAAAAAACGCAACTGATTCCACTACAAAGCCAGGTATGCAAAACGACGAATTCCACTATTTTAAATGGCGATTTTTCATTCAGTGACCAATTTGCAACAAAGATCCCCGTGCGAAATGGCCCCATGTCTTTTGGGAGTCTCCAGCTACAATTGAGAGGATTTATTCCAGAGTTATTGAAGCTAATTGGCTTCTGAGTCTCAGATGTCTTTTCTCAATAAATTCTCACAGTGTAAGGTGAAGATAACCATAACTGACAAACATGACTTCTGTTTGGGTTAGAGGCATAGTTTCTCCACATGTAAGTCTGCCAACACTTCTCCCTTGAAGTTCAGGGGGGGTAGGGCGTCAAAACATTGTGGGGGAAAAGCCCTATAAAGTCTCAGAGCTGCAGGCCTCATGGATGTGAGTTTGTATCATATCCTCATTGGTTGGTGTCATACCCACCTTCAGTCATACGCAATCTATGTTGGAAGGGGTATGTTGAGCCTTGATTCTGTTTTGCTTTTGGAAATGGTAAAAATCTTCAATACTGATGTTCTGTTCACAACTTTTGTAGATTGAAAGGATTCAAAATCCTTTCCTTTGGCAATTCTACCAAGTCAGAAAGGAAGCAATGGATAATAAGAACGGCCACGGGAACAATGAAAAGCTTCTCTTCCATGGGACTCCCAGTTCAACAGTAACCCTAATTAACCATACTGGATTTAATCGCAGCTATGCTGGAAAGAATGGTAAGTCCATATCTGAAACCAGGTAATTTATTCTAGGAGATATTATTTGCAGGAATGGAAAGGAACACAATATATTGGCTGACCCATGTATATGTGTGTGTGTGTGTGTGTGTGTGTATATATATATATATATAATTAATGGGATTTTTAAAATTGGAAAATTAGGAGCCTCTTCAGGTATGGGTAGCTTTACTTTTAAAAGGGCAGTGTAAGGGCTTGCATACTTATGCCCTTCTTCATAAATTGCCCTGTGAATAGGCAGGCTTGGTCACCTCAAGCCAAAAATATAGTTTAATAAATTACAACAGTTTGGATCCCTCAAAGGATTTTTACCAATTCCCCCTGCTGCAGACCTTGGTCTACCCGCTGTGAGGGTCTCCTGTGAGGAGGGTCTCCTGTCCTCCCAAAGCAGCATATTGGGGAGACATTTGGAGATGCAGTTGGAAGGGGAAGATGAGAATCACATGTTCCATGAATGTGATTCATCTGTGGAAATCTTTGATAGATCCAACTCCTGAAGGATAATGAGAGTGAAGCACTTCAGAGTGTGACACTGTTATATACTATTGGCCTGTGACCTACTACTTTGAGGTTTTCTACCAGAAGGAGAGCCAGTCAAGTTTCAAGAAGGCTTCTTAGACTGGAGGAGGGCTCCAATTAGTATAACAGGCAGATTGGGCAGTCTACAAAAGGTCCAGTCTAAATTTCTGAGGGCAATTCTGGCAATACCAAACAACATCTCAAACGTAGCAGTTAGGATTGAGACAGGTATGGTCAACGTTCAGTCCAGGCTTTGGATAGCTACCTTTACATTCTGGCTAAAACTACTTTTCCAACAACAAAATCTTGCGAGTCTAATAGTGATACATTCGTTGCACCTTGGCAAATTGCACTCACTAAAATGTTGTGCTACCATGGTCTCTCATATCAATTGTTTTTGTCTATGGGTTATGACATGATCTCAACAATATTCAGGACCCACTTTTTTAGGAAAGATCTCCTAAACAGGAACACCCAGAATCAATATCTAAGAAAAGTGGTAAATCCTGAGCACAGGAGATCCTTTACCCTCCTCCGTCACAATGCCCTGCCCTCTGCTTACTTGAGTGGGAAATTTGATGGACTCCCTCTCAAGGATCGACTCTGTATCTGCAATGAGGGTCAAGTAGAGAACACAGAACACATCTTATTTGAGTGCAAGCTGTATAATCATATTCGCACAGGTGCATTAGTACCAATGCTTATAGAATGCCCTCACAACCTGAGAAAGCATCGCCTGCAAATATTGCTATCAGATACAGATAATCTGCTAAGTAGCAAAGTAGCAAAATTTGCGTGGCTAGCTTTAAGAATTAGGAAAGATTGGGTCACTCATGTATAGCTATAATAGGTCCACAGAACTTCTTATGTTTTTTGGTTAGTAGATATCGCACGTCTCTTAATCTTGTCTTTTGTTTTATATTTTAACAGCTTTACTAGTTTTATTGCTTTTATGGCTAATTTTATCCTTGTAAAATAGTCAACGGCAGTTAATGCTTCTAAATGTTGGCTTTTATGGTGGAGAAGTTTTAAGTTTTATTGTTGATGCATTTTTAACCTTTTAATGTATTACCCTCCCTTTTACAAACTGCTATTGTATAGTAGGACATATAAAATTTTGGTCTAAATGACCGTAAATAAATAAAGAAGAAGACTGGAGGAGGATGACTTCTGCTGTCGCTGAGCAAACTGATAGGATTGGCACCATCATTGTTAGTTAATCAGATATCCACTCAAAGAGTCTGTAATCCATATTTCTTGTGTCACATGGCATTTGGCTCATTTTCCAGATCCCAAACATGGGATTAGTGTTCTTCTGAGAAAATTCATCTTTTTCTCCGTTTCAGCTGCAGTGATTGGAAAGGGCACCTATTTTGCTGTGGATGCCAGCTATTCTGCACATGATACATATTCAACACCAGATGCCAATGGAAGGAAATTTATGTATCTTGCTCGGGTCCTCACGGGAGAGTTTATCGTTGGACAAGCAAACTACGTTACTCCACCACCAAAAACTGCTGGGGGAGTCGACTTGTATGACAGCGTAACTAATAATATGACTAATCCATCCGTATTTGTCATATTTCATGATGCTCAGACTTATCCTGAGCATCTGATTACTTTCAGAAATTGAGCTACCTTTCACTCGAAGAGTTTCCTTATCCTTTCCTAGAAACTTTTAACGTAATTTGAATGCAGATATCTTCATAAAAATGATTTTTAACAGAACAGTCCAAATAATATTGACTGTGATCCTACAGAAATCTGATATTGAGATTTGGGGAAGGAGTCAGCTGTTAACATGGCGCTCTGCCAAGTATCAGGACTAGATGCTGAAATTAAATCAGGATGGGACAGTGTGCACTGCTTATGAAGGAAGTACATAGGGAAATGGCTGCTCCACTTGAAGACCCAGTGACAAGGAAAGGGTTAAATACTTACACTACAGTGTACACACACACACTGAAGATCAGACTTAGGTATAATGTGTAGTTCTACCTCTTTTGCTTATGCTGTTTGCCCTACTTGGCTGAAAAAGGTCCAGTAGATGTTAAAGCCACCAAGGCCTGCCATCCATTAGACTCCCATTTCTGTTTCTGGACAATTATCTTGTACCCCCTTATTTATTCCTTCATGAGCCTATTGCCATCATAGCTTATTGTTTTTTTGTGAGGCAATTTTTAATGAGAAAAACAATATGGTTGTGTGGATGGTGCCCCCCCCCCCCGGCCAAGCTGCTTGCCCTGCCATGGCCCCTGTGAAAGGGTTGTTCAACCCCCAAATGGCTCCTGACCCCCAGGTTGAGAACCACTGGCATATAGTGATACATTTTTCCTGCCATTTCATCATAAGATCATGTACCTAAAATTCCCCCCACCGATTTATTATGTGACACTGCCATGATTCAAATACCTGAATTAAAATCAATAAATGCTTTCAATAAGTCCAGTCTCAAAGTCATTTATATCATGGGAACTCAACTTTGAAAGGGTACTTTTGTCTTCATTTTTATTCATGTTTAGAAGTAAAGATACAGGACAATTGTGAAAGGGACATACTAGCAAGTATGACTAGAGGGAACAATGTGAAGATTGTATAGCCATGATTGTATAGCGTTGTTAAAATTGCAGCACAGGGATAAATTGAAAATTCTTATGCCAAATCCCAGCTGAAAATTCGCTTGAAATGGATAAATTGTCATCCATGTAATGCTGCCTTTCTCAGCTTTTTTACCATTGAGAAACCTCTGAAACATTCTTCAGGCTATGAGAAACCTCAGAAGTGGCAGTATCATGCAGAATATAGTTGGGAAACATAGCTGTGTCCATGCCCACCTGGGTCCCCTCCCCACCACCTCCATGCCCATCCTTGGACATAAACTCCCAGGCGTTCGAGAAACCCCTGTTGAGAAAGCCTGATTGAGTGGAATAATCACCATTCAAGGAGATAGGTGGGCATTCCCTATCTTTCCATTTCATCCATTTTGCTGATATGTGTTAAGTCAGTGGTCCCCAAACTGTTTATCACCGGGGACCACTCAACGCTGGGGACCACTCAGCGCCTTTTACTGAGGCCCGGTGGGGGGGTAGTTTACTCCTCTACTCTCAACCACTGCCCTAACGCTCTCTGATCGCTATGGTAATGTTTAAACATCCCTTCAAAATAAGATACAGACATGCCACAACAATGAACATAAGGAACATTTTATTTTCATGGAAATTTTAACTCATAACAATGACAAATCAATGGGAACCCTGAGCTTGTTTCTCTGCAACGAGATAGTCCCATCTGGGAGTCATGGGAGACAATGACACCCGAAGTGTGTTTGTAAAGGGCCGGGGGGGGGGGGGGGAGAGAAGGCGTCCTTCGGGGCCCACCTCCAATTAGTCAAAGGACCACATGTGGTCCATGGCCCACAGGTTGGGGATCGCTATGTTAAGTGATAAATATGTTTTCCTAAATTGATTTTATATTTTCACTACTGAAAGGAGTCTGAAAGTGGTTTACAATCACCTTCCCTTCCTTTTCCCACAACAGACTAATAGGTGAGATAGGTGGGACTGAGTGAGCTCTGACAGAACTGCTCTGTGAGAACAGAAGTATCAGGACTGTGACTAGTCCAATGTCACCCAGCTGGCTGTGTTTGGAGAACCAAACCTGGCTCAGCAGATTAGAAGCTGCTGATCTCAGCCACTACACCAAACTGGTTGAGCTATCAGGTGAAATGGCCGTGAACAGCAAAAACGGACAATAGTCAATGTTTGAAGGCATCTTCCCCGAAGAGGAGCTCTAAACCAGATCAAGTTCATGTCAAATTATGGCTCATGAGCTGGTTCGTGACCAACCCTATTCTTGATGGCAGTGAGGTTACTGTTGGCTCACAGAAGTATATAACTGAATGTTTGGGGGAACTAGAGTGGCTCCTGGATGAGGTCCAGAGCAACTCTAGTCTGGAACCACTTCACCAAGTAGCTATGGATCAAGAAGTAGAATTTTTCTCTTGGTGCAGGTTGTCTGGAAGCAGGGCAGACAGGTGTCCTGGGAAGCAGTGAGACAGCTTGTGGTTTTTTATATAGGAAGAGATTCATAAAGTCTTGTGACAGTCCATGTACAGGGCAGCTGGCCATCAGCAAGATTAGGCTGAGTTTTTTTGCTGAATTCTTAGTGGCTCAAGTTAGCACAGGATGCAAGAGACTATTACAAGTCTAATGTGACTGGACAGCAAGAGTGGAGGCAAGATGAAGGCACCTGGAATGATAAAATAGCTAGATCTCTTGACTTTTGAACTGAGTGACAAGTTTCTGCGTTCATGTACTGACAAGCTGATAGCTACATGAGGAAGACCGCCTGTGGTGGCAGATCAGGCAGGTCATGTCAAGTGTGGTGTCTCTAGGAAAAAGTCAGGGAAAGGACCAGGGGGTTACACGGACAGGTAGAAGCCCTATCTTGATAGCGGAATCTTAGTGCTGAGCATGACAGAGAGGGAAGGTGGAGATCAGGAGCCTGATGTACGTTTAGCCAACTGTTTGGTCTCAGTTATCTTAATCAACTTGGCGAAAGAAACTGGAGGGACAAGTAAGTTGGTCAGTTCAGAGCAGGGAGATAATCTTTTCAGTTGTGCATCAGTTTGAGACTGGTTTTGGAGGGAGCCAGGGAAAGTGGATTGAGCGAGGGATCGAATAGATTCAGGGTCTCACTACCTGTCAGGTGGCAGTGCCCTTAAAGGTGAGTGCTAAGGATATTTGGCAAGTGGCAATGGAGAAAGAAGCTGCAGCTTGGATGTCAGCCACCATTCTTCCTCCTCAGCCTCTCATTTGACCATACCTTATAGTCTCACACTTCCTGCTGCCCCCACCTCCAAATGGTTCCCAATCCTGACTATCAGACCAGGACAGACATAGTTGGCTCCTTAGGGCTGAGGCCTTACTCCAGGCCCCTACCCTCTGCCTCCCACTTGGCATTTCCAGGACATGCCCAGAAGTGGAGGCAGCTGTCCATGCTGGAGGTGACTACAGACTCACGGGCCTCACCCAGGGGCCATCCTCTGGCAGGTCTCCAATTTACTAGCTCCTCCTGGGTGTTTGCTACCTTTGTCCCTGGTGTTGGTGCATGTGATTCTATCACTGGTTGAACCTTTGGCCTCTTGCCCCCTGGCCCGCCTTTCTTTAAAGATCTTTTTCTTGGTGGTCATTTCCTCTTCAAGTAGGATAGGTGAACTGGCAGCACTTAAAGATGATCCTCCCTTTATACAGTTCTTCCCTAACACAATGGTACTTTGACCTAGTTTTGAGTTCTGTCCCAAAGTTGTTTCTACGGCCTTTCCGCATAAGGACCAATGTTGCCAATTGGTTTTACAAAGCGGAAACGCTATTTTCAATAGTGGAATCTCGGTGTTCCGCATACCTGCATTTGTAGTGGAATCCAGTAGTGTTTCATTCGTTCCCCACAGGTTTCCAGTCTCGCAAAAATCGCTAGAAAGGAAGCGATTTTTTCTGTGCTTGTTCCCACCCCTGGCCGTCAATCAAATGAACAGCCAATGGGCGGTTGTTATCATGCTCCAGAAAATCCCCTTTCCCTTTAAGCACAGGTTTAAAAAAAAAAACACGTTTCAATGAATATGCCTTGATTCTTCCTAACGTAGAGACCCATCTAGCAGGCATGTGAGCTGGTGAGTCATCGTTACCACCCTCCCCCAAGTGAACACAGGCGTGATTTTCGATTGAAAATAAAGGGAACTTGCAAACAGGGCTGTGTTGTGCTTGGGGACTTAGGGCAGCTTTAAAGCACTTCTGTGGAGGGACTGTAGCCGGAGAAGCCTCGCTGCGTGAATGAAGCCTCGCTGGTTCGTTGCTTTCCTCGCTCGCTCCGAGGAAAAAAAATGGCGATTGCTTTGCCGGAAGTTCGGAGGAGCCAAGGGGAGGAGCTTTGTTGTAGCCGCCACATTGAGAACGCACAGGTCTTTTCCACAAGTGTTGCAGGTTGTTGGCAGGAGATATTCTGAGGGTGAATGCACTTTTCTGGATTCCCCGGAAATCGCTACAACAAAGTGATTTTAGCGCTAGTGTTGCAGGACTGTTGCAGATTGTGTGCGACGTCATGCGGAACAGCAAATTAGTAGCGTTTACCATTTGTAAGCCTTCTGCTACTTTTAACTCGTGCGGAATGGCCCTAGATTTCACCCAGTGCAAGTAGTTTCCTGGCTTGTGTTCCTCCCTATTCTCCAGGACAAGCCTTATACGGATTAGACATCAGAAGATGTGGTCAAGTTTATTTGCTTTGCTGGCCCCTACAAGGGCTACCCTGCATCCTTTCCAGAACCCATCTTGCTGGATAGTCCCAACGAATAAACTGTTAGAAACAAGTTGGTGTCTTGCCTCAGTCCGTTAAATCTCACCCCACCAGGCTTCATAAGCAGCTCTTCAGTGAGGGATTCCTCAGTCCAAAGTATACAGGGACATGACTTGGTTTTCTTGGGACACATCTATTCAGTATTATGTTGTGGACACAGATGCCAGACAAGAATCAACTGTTGGGAAACCTGTACAGCACTCTGTTTGACAAGTCATACCTGCCTCTGGGTAAGTAGCTTAGGGGTCTCCCAAATGTGGGGCTGAGCAAAAGACTGAGATGAAAATAGGGCTACATTTACCTGGAACTGTTTCTTAATTTTCTTATTTTTGGAACACAGTGGGGATACAGATAAGAAAAGAGAAAGAAAAACAAGGGGGTATAGAACATAATTGTGTTTGTCATAGACAATTGTGTATTTCAAACATATTTTATTTATTTATTGATTTGACTTATTATCTGCCGCTCTCGATAAACGTCCTGTGGCGGGTTACAATAACAATAAAAACCCCAACACATAACCATTAAAAATCCAATAGTTCTGGGGGACAGCCAGTTAGGGGTCCACAGTGTTGTCTGTTAATACGGTCACAATTTTGTGTTGGTATGATGCGGTCACAATTTTGTGTTGGTATGATGCTAAGAGTTTGTTGATGTGATTCTTACATGACGAAGCCCTTAATGGAACCAGCCAACCATCCTGTCTACCCTCTATTGCTGGGATGGCCAAACTGTGGCTCGCCAGGTGTCTATGGACCACAATTCCCATGAGTCCCTACAGGCATGATCCTAGCACGGGCTCATGGGAATTGTAGTCCATGGACACCTGGAGAGCTACAGTTTGGTCACCTGTGGCCTATTGGCTCTACACCTGATGCAATCACACTACAACACACTACCCATACTCTATGAAGTGCATGTGTGCCTTTATGTCTAAGTAGATTATGTATTTGATGTACAGATAATGTAAACACAACCCTTTAAAAACGCTAGATAACTGGAACACATGAAGGTTATTCTGATTTTCTTCCCATGAGGTCTTACAGGAGCACAACATGTACCATGGTATACCATGAGCGGTATAAAACTCTAAACAAACAAACAGATAAATGTATCCTACCACTTCCCTAACCAAGGTTTGAAAGCCGTCCTTCACTGTAAGAGTCATATAAGGTCCCTTAGAAACAGCTGCACACATACCAAACACAATGAAGAAGTAGTGCATACTTTACTTCAAAATCAAAAGTGTATATAAAGCAATGTAGATCACATAAAAATTTTTTCCTACAGCTGCTGTGTTACAATGAAGTATATCTGAAACCCACCAGATCACACAATGAGTAACAGACTAGGGTTCATGTCTTCATGGAATACACACCTGAGTCTTATTTTGATAACATGGTTTCCATTTAGTTTTGCAGTATAACAAACCCAGAATAGAGAGCCCAGTCCTACAAAATGAAATAGCAAATTTTACTCCATTTCACAATTCTGCGATCAGTAATACTACTTTATGAATGCCTGTTATAACCTGATCATGTATATATCTTCTTAGATTGCATGTATTTATTTATTCTAGTAGTTTGGAAGTTAATTTATGTTAGAATCTATAATCTGTTTTATTTAAAAACCCAATCATATTGCTATGGCAAAAGATCTTTTGCAGTTCACAATCTTGTAGTGGATGAGCGGCAATATTTTCCATAGATCATTTTAACCCACCCCCACCCTAGCATCTTAGTAGTGTGCTGAAATAAATGGTATATATTTTGAATGAAACACATTCTGGACTGTGATTAAAAACCCCTACAATCATTCAATTCCTTTTGCTTTCAATTCTTCTCGAACACGCTTCAGATAATTAGGATCAGGATAGCCAAACCTAGGAGAAAGAGAGAGTTAACCAATTACACAACAAAATGAAACTCCTACAGAGCATTTTCCATTAACATGCTATATATATCTAAGTTCCTTTTTAGAAAGGGAAGTGTTTCAGAGGAAAATGATACCAGTTTGATAACCATCCTCAAAGACCTCTCCAAAGAAAGAAAGCAAAAATGGGTCTGTGGTTAGTTTGGAATGAACACCTGATTTTTACTTTAATTTAAATATTTCCTCCAGATTTTTCCCCAAGTCCAATTCACAAAGCTCATCTCATGGAAAACATCTGTTGTACCTCTTGCCATGCCCTATGAAATGGGGAACCTTGGGCATAGTGTGGGGATTGCAAAGTGTAAATTAACCAGCAACACCCACCTCCCCCCAGCAAAAGTACCCTTCTGCCTGGTGAAAAACCAGCATTGGATCCAATTTTTTACCTTGACAGTAGCTTAAGAAATAGCTGTGAACAGTATAAATATACCAAATTGCCTTACTCTTTTCGACCACCCATCTGTCAGTATTGTCTACTCCAAATGACAGAAATTCTCTGGGGTTTTAGGAGGAGGTTCTTCACATCACCTCTCATAAAGACCACATCACCATTGTTTGACTCAGCTCAGGTTGCCATCACAAGTGGCTATGGAAACTGAAACTTCATGGGACAGATGATGCAATACTCACCATCTTGGACTTTAACCTCAATCAGGATGTACGAATGATATGTCATGCCATTTCCATGTTACAATACCAGGCAAATTCATCACAGCCCCCTGGTTTATTTTGTTCCTAATACAGTCCAATATTTTAATTGTGCTACTTTAAGAACAACAAGCTTTCGCAGTTATGCTTATCCATGGCTCACCTCTGCTATGGCAAGGCAAAACAAATTCTGACAACAGAATAACACTTCCATCTAGGCTGCTGGGCTGCTCCAAGGCAAGATTTCTTGCCACCCGGCTGCACTAACCATACCAAAAACATGTTCTGTAATTTAAATATTGAAGAAGTATTGTGGTCATGGAGGATTTCAACACAGAAACCCCTTCCATCTAGTGTCATTTTGTTGTGTTTGTTTGCAGTTGCCAACTACAACAACAGAGTGGTCAAGACTGTAAGCGATAAGCCAAAAAGGTTTTATTAATGTACGAGACATTCAAAGTTGACCCTCAATTCTCTCGTACTGATCACATCCGGAACAATCAAGAAGCACTTTGTGACACTTGGATACATTTACAAACCATGGAATCTAACTGAAAACTGCCCAGTACTAGGCAGGAAAAATTCAGCATGTGAAGTCACCAAGAACTTTAGTAAGCATTCGTTTTAATAATTACAGAATATGGCAGCCACAGAACCGGTTACAGCCCACGCCTGACCAACACTAGGCTCTTGGGATTACATTAAAACGAGTATTTGTGGCAAAGGAGGAGAACAGTATCAGCTTTTAGTTGGCATCTTAGGGACCAACAAGCTTTGGGGGTACAAACGTTCAAGAATCAAAGCTTCCTTTGTCAGGCACAAGATGGGATTCAGAACTCTGAGTTCTTTCATTAGCACTTGTTCTACTGCAGACCAACATGGCCTATCCCGTGAAATCCAGATCTCTGTTTTCAACACCATTTTTTCTTCAGATATGTTCTATGGATTCCCCCTATGGATTCCCCCTAAGAAATGTTCTATGAACATTTCTTAGGGGGAATCCAGCAGAAAAATCTCATGGACCAAAATGACACAATATCTTTCCCTGCCTTCTTCCTCTAGCAGCCCGCTATAGACCCTGAAAATTTTCTCTGAGGGTTAAGAGCATAGTGCACTGCAGAAATGGAGAAATCAGGCAAAACCCCCTCCTCTTCCACTAATGGGAATAAACAGTGACAAAGAGTGAAGGAAGCAATTTGACCAACTTCCCCCTTGTCACAGCATGCTGCACATTGTGGTGGATTTTCTTCACTAGGTTCTTCCCCAATACTCCCAAGAGGACTGTTGAGGCAAACAGCATGTTGATTTCGGAAAGGCAGGGAGATATGTCCCACCAGCTTTTTCCCTGAGCTTTTCTGACAGCTCTTAAGTCTAATGAGGCTGTGTGACACAAAATCAAAATTAAAAGAAAACTTCTGTAAAATCTGCATGTACACATTTAAACAGAATTACCTATTCGGCCCTCCACATATGCTAGTTTTGTGATGAATGTCATTCCACGTAACAACATCATTCATTCCAGTTGTACGCGACTGGCCCACTGTGAAAATCAATTTCTGATCAAAAGCCCGTCGAAGCAGTTGCAGAATCTCTCTTCCTTCTCTGTTGTCAGGTAAATATGCTGACCGACTTACTCCATAAAATCTTTTTCCTGGGTGTGGATGGTTTTCCTGATTTGTGAAGAAAATGGAAAACATGGTACTTTGTATCAAACCAGCAAGGTGTTCAAAGAATTATTACAGTACTAGCTTCTGTTATATCAGACCTACATTCTTTTTCCAATAGGGGCCCCATCCAGATACCTGTGAGGATGATCCCAAGTAGGATCTTAAGTCAATGACCTTCTCTGTTTGTGTCCACCACCTGATATTTACCAGTACACTGCTGAATTTGCAGGTTCTAATTAGTTGGGACTAACAGCCACTGAGAGACTTACAGTTCATAAATATGTCTAACCCAGAACTACGGCCAGTGTTCCTTCTAAGATGTACACTCATTAACACAGGAAGCCCTGCTCAGCAGCAGTCTGGAGCTGCACAGAGTCTAGCACTACCCATTGTTCATTTTAAGATTACAGCAGTTATATTCTGCTCAGGATGTGAACTGCTCTATGCAGTAGGGGGGAAAAATTTGAGGGAACATTAACTGGGATCCATCTTTGTTAGGTTGCAGCATGGGATGCACTGGGCTATGTGTTGTGTCATATTACAGGAACAAAGGAAGCCAGAGTTGGGACCCTGTAAGTATCAAGGCCAGGATCACAGACAGTGAACCAAGACTTTCAGGGGCAGGAAACACAAGCCAAGCATTAAGAGGTATAGTGAGGATAAAGCAAGGAGCTAGAGTCTGGGAAGAATCTGCTCCATTGCTAAGTGATCTCACTTTGCTATTGGCAGCCTTGCTCTCTAAGCATGTGCACTAGAAACTTCTCTTTCTAAAAAGCCACAAAAATGGAGAATATGGGAAGAATAGCTGTGTACATGCCCACCCGGGGCCTTCCCCTTCCCACCCCCCTCCAGGCCCATCTTTGGCCATTGTTTGTGCAGGTCAACATGACCATATATGGTCATACCACTCAATAAATGTTAAACAATTCGAAAAAATATATAAAAAATTAATTAACTCCCAACCATTCAGCAAACCCTTCCAGGGTCATCAAGAAACCCCAGTGTTTCATGAAACCCTGGTTGAGAAAGCCTGCTGTGAGCACTTGAGACCCTGACCTGGATTGGCCTAGGTAAGTCAGATCTTGGATACCAAACAGGGTCAGATCTGGTCAACATCTGGATGGGAGACCACCAAAGAATACCAGAATTCAAGGACTGTAAGCCACAGGTCTAATTTAAGAACCAGAAGAAAATAAAAGAGTCGCACTAGTCATGAAGACAAAAAACATGACCAAGGCTTATGTTGAAAGAAAATAAAAATATAGCATTACTCAGCTAAAATTTCCCTACCAATTTTGCCAACAGGCTTCTTTCATGAGACTCTGTAATAGAATATACAAATCCAATGAGTTTTAATAATTATATATATTAACAATAACTATTTAGCTAACATTATGTTATGTAAATAAATGAAACACTGTTTTAAAAATCAAATTGCTATTTGTGCAGCATAATATCAATACCCTTGTGGCATCTGGATCCTCCTGGGCCATCCATCGCCCCAGTTTACATCTGTTGACACTAGCGGGAATAGGTGAAGGAGGAATATGGGTCTCTTACGGACTGATGCCAGCCATCTTTGTCTTTTAGGAGGTGTTATTTTATTGCATTATATTGTAATATCAGCAAGATGGTGATCTTATGGTTTATGCTTTTACTAGATATAAAGCCCGCTGTAGGCTAAATACAGCGGGCGCTAGCCGGGTGGGTGGATGGATGGGGGGAAGAAAGGGAGAAAACAAGGAAAAAGGGAGTAATGGAGAAAGAGAGCAAGCAAGTGGAAGAGAGAGAGGCAGAGAGAGAGAGGCAAATAGGAGAGACAGAATATGAGGAAAGAAGGAAGGAATGAGAGGGTGGCATGAGAGGGTAAAGGGCAGGAGGAAGGGGGGGAAGGAGCAGTTGTGGGAGGGGCAAGTATGGTTGAGTGGGGAAGAGTGGATGGTAGAGAAGGGTGGCTGGGTGGCTGGGGAGGAGAGGCAGAGATCCCTCCACCCCCCAGCGGAGCCTGGCTGGGGCTTCTGCCAGCCGCAGGAGCCACCTCGCCGCGTCTATGACGAAACGATGCTGCTCCTGCGGCCGGGAGAAGCCAGAGAGCCCCCCACCCCACCGCGGAAGCTGGCTGGGGCTTCTGCCGGCCGCAGGAACCAGAGATCCCCCCATTCCCCAGCGGAGCCTGGCTGCAGCTGGCAGAAGCCAGAGATCCCCCCACCCCCCAGCAGAGCCTGGCCGGTGCTTCTCCCGGCCGCAGGAGCGGCCTCGAGAAGCCGGAGGAGGACGCCGGTCGGAGGACTCACCGCGTGGGCTGGTAGTCCAGTCTGTGCGCTGAGTTCCCAGCCAGGCGAAGCTCAGCCCTGGATGGACACTTGGAGGGGCCAATCAGGAGCCGCTTCGTGGCTCCTGATTGGCCCCTCCGAGTTTTTATCCCGGACAGGGCCCGCCCTAACTCCTAACCAACAGCCCTTACCCTTTTATTTAATCCGCTCCACAGGAGCAGTTTAAAGATTGTTGCGAACCGCCACAAACCAGCTGGTCTGGAAGCTGGCAGTATAAAAATGTAATAAATAAATAAATAAAGCTAAATACAAAACAATTAAAACCAATTTTGGATTATATTTCATGATTTTATATCTAGTTGATATACTGTACAAAGTGCAATTTGATTTTTAAAACAATGCTTTATTTATTTACACTAGGGGCGAAGCTTGTTGCATTCAGGAATACAAAAGGTGCTAGATTGGGGTGGTGGTGGTGGAAGAACTTTGTGAATGGCCTCTCCCTCCTCCCAGGACTTGGAAAGGTTGTAGGCCCCTGGGAAGGGAACTCACCGGCAGGGACAACTCTCACACAGCAGGGATCTGCAGCCTCTGAGGGAAGTGGAAGGAGGAGGGGTGGTCAGGGGTGGGGGACGGAAGGTGATCGGCTGGCTGCTGAACAGACAGGGAAGCTGGTTGGAGGAGGCACTCAGGGGCGGGACAGCCACTCTGAGTGGGTGTTAAGTGCTGTGTGGCACTTAAGCCATGAGACATGCTCCTCCTCCAAGCCCTTACCAGAAATATATTATGTGGAACAGATAACCATGATTCCTCTGAAGACTCCTATTCGCAAAATACACAGGGAATTTTTAGCTATATAAGAAAATATATATTTACTTGCACCCTTGATCTTGGCCTCATTTTTTTACCTTCTAATTTAATAGCTTCACCTTTTGGTAGTGAATTTCTTAAGGTCTGCCTACTCTCTAGTTCTATTTGGAGGCCCTGTTTTCAGTGTCTTCACTGTCTGCAGTTAGGCAAGCAGCAATAAGAGAAAAAAGCTTCCTAGTCTTGGCATCAAAACCTTGGAATTCCGTTCCGAAGGAAATTCGTCTGTCTCCCTCTGGTGTTGTCTTCTGCCAGCACGTGAAGATTTGTTTTGTATTAATTCCTTATATATATGCCAACAATATGTATTAACCCTTCCCGATTGATGTATTTCGTGTGTTTTATTAATTCCTTTAAACAATTTATAAATATTTGTATTTTGAATGCTGTTTTTAATGTCTGATATGTTTCTCCACTTTGGGTATCCAGAGCTGGGCTGAAAAGGCAGCACAGATATGATTTAAATAAACAAATATCCCCATAGTACAGTTAAAAGGCACATAAGGCAGCAAGCTTGATGAAGCTAAGCAAGGTCTTCCTCTGGCCAGTGACTAGATGGGAGACCTCTTGTAAATTCTCCACTAGCTGCCTAGTTCTACAAAGGAAGAAAAAGGCAATAACAAAGAGTTGTTCTTATGCGCATTAAATGCAAAAAAATTAATTGCCCCAAATTAATTGCCACTCCAGCCTTTCTCCAGTATTCCTACCATATCATAGACAGTCCAGCTCAAATTAAGCAGAGTTAAGCACACTTCAAGCATTATAGAGGGACCAGGCTTCTCTTTTGTTGTTCCTCGGAAACTATGGAGCTTCATGTAGAAATCGACGTCTCCTGGCCTACTCCCAGACTAAATTGTCATTACTTTTCTTTAGCAAATAAATAAAATCATCAGAGCCTAATAGGGAGGCAAAAACGCCACAATTTTAGACAAACTTACCCTCTGAGTGCCATCAAATATATGATATGTGATGGTGATCGTACCAGATCCCTCATAGCCAGGAAGAGAGTGTCGTGTTTTACTGATCTCCATCTTCCCTGGTGGTTGATTTCCTTCTACCTTCCCATAGGCCATGTTACACATAGGGCAGACTGGCTTATATTTCATGGCCATTTGAATGCACCCCCTACAAAATGCATGCTTGCATTTGGGCAGCACTTCTTTCTGGTCAATTTTGTCCATGCAGATGGAGCACTCTTCTTCCGGCTCAGCCTTGGCTGCCTTTACACAGGACGGATCCCCAGAGGGAAATGAGTGCCCTTTGCGGCAACTGTTGTGCTCAAGGGATGCTCCTGAGCTTGGTCCAGCTTTGCTGGCGTGAGAGGCTGACAATATGTGTGAATAAAGAGCAGGGGGGCCAGTGTTCAAAAATAGAAGATGCTTTCCAGTAGAACACACATGCTCTGGAAGGCCACGTATAATCCATTTGTCTTCCATTTTTTCCAGAACAACATTGGGATTTTCTTTTTGCAAATCAATGAAGAACTCATTTACTTTCCCCACCAGATTCAGTGACTGTTTCATGGGGATAGTTTTTTCTGTAGGTGTTTCTAAGGCTCTCTGCCAAGTTCTGGCAAAGTTCTCATAAGCATTTGATGTTAGATCTGGGGTTTTCTTCTTTGACTCAGACTTGAAAGTGATGCGCATTTTTTTACTATCAAGGCAACTCTTTTTCTCCATCAGTGTCCCATACGTTTGCTGCACAGACTGAATTTCCTGGGCTAACTTTGGTTCCAAGAATTCAAACACATCTTTATCAACTAAAATACCAGTTTTGAAAGAATTACCTTCAAGCTTTTTAGGTAAGCTTTGTGCTTCCATTTCTTTCACAAGCTCCTTAGCAGCTGAAAGTTCCCTAGCAGGGCCACGAAGAATTAGTGTGTTTTCCAGAGGTTTAACCAAGATGGTTTTAAATTTGGCGTTTACCATTCCTGATGCTTTAATGACCTGCTGGCTGTCAGCAAGAGGAATGCTTTCCTGTTTCAGATCTGCTGCTACTGTCTGAATGGCATTCACAAAAGCCTGCTGAGCTTCCTCGATGCCACTAGCGCTCCCAGCAGAAGTAAATCGGACAGATGTCATCCCACTGCCATCTTCTTCAATGGTGAGCTTTATGCTAAACTTTTGCTTCAAGGCTTCAGCTTCTTCCTTGCGGACAAGGCTAAAGTATTCAAAGACTGATGAAGGGACTTCCATACTGGAGGATTCTTCAGCATCAGTCTCAATCTCTTCGTTCTGTTCCTTCACAGTCAGCCTTTCCAAATTATTCTGTGTTTGACGGCTTGTGGATTCACCATAGTGAGAGGACTTTGCAAGGAGTGCCTTGAAATGACTGTGCAACACTTCAATATCGCTATAATCTCCTGTCACTTTTTCTACACCTAGCCGGTTTGAGTGTGTTTCTATTTTTAAGGTGGGCCACAGATGTGGCACTTTGTCCCTTTCCTCTCTTGGGAGCAAATCAGTATTCAAAGTAGCAGATACGGAGAGAAATATCTGGAAAGGAAAAGAAGGCAGAATAGGACAGGTGAGTTGCTGCACAAGGGTTAGTGTAAAGTCCCCAATGAGTTCCCACAAAATGGCTGCTGGGAGAGGGGGGGAAGCACCAACTACAAAATGTCTGGTGGTTTTAAGCCAAGCATCCCCCTATAATCAAGGTGTTTGAAGACAGGTGCTCTAAGCAGATGCAATCTGATGCATCCTGGGATCTTCTGAAACATCTCCTGTTCCAATGAGGTGTGGGACAGAGCCCTCTTTACTTGGTCGCCAGGAAACACAATGATGCCATCCCTTGAGTACAGGGGTAGCACCCAGATATTCACATGTGCCCACTACAAACTCACCAGATAGTTTCTTTGTCTGGTATTTCATTAGGCTGTTATCATTGTTCTAAGATTTCAAATTCCATAAAATTCTATTATGATTTCAAATTATAATTTTAAAAGAATACTCAGAATGAATGAGAGATTAGAATATGGTAAGATTAAAGCACCCAAAAAAATGACACTCCAAGATTTTCATCTGAACTTGGGGTGTGTGCGTGAGTGATAGTTATTATTTATTGATTTGATTTTTAGCGCACCTCTTTTGAACAACTCAAGGCTGGTTACATCAGACATAAACCCCAGTAAAAACTAGGGTTGGGCGCTTTAGCTGCCAAAGTGGCCGTTCCAGCCAGAAGCAGCCAGCGCCGCGGTGGTGGTGGTGGGGGGCTGCATGGCTCCGGCGCCAGTGGGCACATGCATGTAGGCACAGAGCCCTGTTCTTGTGTGCGGGTGCTGGGTCACGCCCCCCCCCCCAAGCCACGACGCTGGCTACTTCGGGTTGGAATGGCTGTTTTGGCGGCCGAAGTGCACAACCCTCGTAAAACCCCCAACCCCATAAAACACAAAGCTCCAGCAAGAAGGTAGATAAAAACTGTCCCTCTACCCACAATCCACATCACCCACAACCCACTTTTTCCCCTTGCAATACACTTCCACAACTGCTTGAAAGTGGGTGTTGGTATTTCACACCGTCAGATCCAGTTGCAAGGAGCACTGCAAGTGTGTTCTTTAGGCAATGTCGGAGTCTTACCTTTTTGGTAATATCGGTCACTGGATTATCTGGATATGCTTCACTTGGCTGCATCTTTTCCAAACTATTTAGAGATTGCTGACTGCTTGCAACGGACAGAGGTGGCCTGATAGCCTGCCTTGTCCAGCTCTGTGAAAGTGATTTTTCTGCAGAATTCATCACCTTGGAATCTTGCAGGATGCGTACATGCAGAGTTTGATCACGAGAGATTATAGTATGGTATTCGGATGCCTGCACTCGGCTCTTTGCTACATTGATTTAAATAAGCAAGAAACATTAATAGGTATGTGGATTGTATACCTAAAATTTATAAAAATGGGTTTACACCTAATATACCCAAATGATGAAGCCACCAAAGCAGGGGAGAAATGGTCTTAAACTATGTGTAGAACAGTATTGACTACATAGCAGGGAAAAAAATTATAAGAGTAGTTCAGCAGTGGAATCAGTTGTCTAAGGAGGTGGTGGGCTCCCTCCACACAGGTGGTCTTTAAGCAGTGGCTGGACAGATACTTATCCTGGAGGCTTTAGGCTGATCCTGAGTTGGGCAGGGGGTTGGACTAGATGACCTATAGCAGTGGTCCCCAACCTTTATATCACCGGGGACCACTCAACACCTTTTACTGAGGCCCGGTGAGAGGGGGTAGTTTACTCCTCTACTCTCAACCACTGCCTTAACGCTTTCTGATCGCTATGGTAATGTTTAAACATCCCTTCAAAATAAGATACAGACACGCCACAACAATGAACATAAGGAACATTTTATTTTCATGGAAATTTCAACTCATGACAGTTAAACTGACAGTTTAACTCATGACGGGGGGGGGGAGAAGGTGTCCTTCGGGGCCCACCTCCAATTAGTCGAAGGACCACATGTGGTCCGCAGCCCACAGGTTGGGGATCGCTAACCAATAGGACCCCTTCCAATTATATGCATCTATCATTTTATTATATCCATGAAAATCCACAGTGGATCATTGGAAGGAGGCAGTAAAAGTTATAGAACAAGTACAGGACAGAATGAATTAGATTTGCCCAGCCCTAGAACTCAGCTCAGGTTTACTGAAAAGCTTTCCTTTCCAGCCAAATGTGCAGTCACAAACACAAGGAAGCACAATGCTGCAAAGAAGCCTGGGAATTGTAGCATAGCTGGTGGTCCCTGTTGTACTTAAGAATTGGATACAGAGTACGAGGCGCCTACACAAACAGCTGGAAATATAGTAGACCTGTTCTGCATTGAGCTATTTGCTGAGACTTTTTGTTAAAGGGATGAGAAGGAAGGAATCCCCTAAAGTGCTGCTAAGAAGATCTGTAAGTGCTGGAGGTAGCAGTTGAATACAAGTTGTTGGAGTGAAGCCCAGTCTTCATTAAGCAATACATCCAAGCCAACTGTGTCTGGTGGTAGAGAGTCAGGTTAGAAGGGCATTACAAAACCAGCTTCCAAATTAGACAACACTCTTGAACGTTTTCATTGGAATGTAAACATGGTTCCAGTTTCCTGGCACAGTAAAATTATAATTTTTATAATGTCTAAATACATACTTTGACACCCTTGACATCCACTGAAACATAAAATCGTAATAATGGCAGCTGTGCAAAACATATATACTTTATCTGGAGTAAAGACTTGGGAGGCATAGGTTTCAGCAGACTGATTAATAGTTTTAAGTAGAGGCTGGGAAGCAATCTATTGGGGATACCGTAGTTGTGGGCCGCCCACACTGGCAGTGGGTGACTTGGACTAGATAATCTTAGGAAGTCTTTCTCTAACCTTGTGATTCTCTGAGTGCAGCAGGGAGAGCCTTGAAAACAAAAATATCTAATTTTGGAGTAAATCTGCCAGAACTAGTAAAGAACCTTTTAGAAATCAGGTCCTTTATGGAATTGGAGGAGACTGCATTAGAAGGCGGGGATTTACTGACAATGTTCAAAAGGCACCAACCTTTTCACATCTCTGTAACTTACTATCAGCAACATTCTCTTTGACCAGTGTTTGTAAGACCTGGCAGTTGGCTGAGGTTTAACCTCAGTCTCTCTGAGAGATGCTGAGCCTCAGCGATGACTTCTGAAGGGGGTGGAGAAAACTTCGGAAGTGCTCCCAGGATTGTGGACTTTGCATTAGCACTGGCTTCTTGTGCAACAGAGGAACAGACTAGAGGGCAAGTTACACTGGCTTGATGTGCCGTCCACCGTGAATTCAGTGAGGCTTAACCCCAAACCAACATCCCTTCCACCTGGGAGAAACAGCAGCTGGCAACAGAAATTCACCATTGTGAACATCAGAGCTTGGATTCAAATGACCAGCCGTGTTGGTCTGAAGTAGCACAATAAAACCAGAGTCCAGTAGCACCTCTAAGACCAACAGAGATTTATTCAAGGCGTGAGCTTTTGCAGGAAGATAATGGGGTTGGGTAGCTTTTAAACGGAACTATATTTGGGAGACTGTGATTCACGTCTAAAAGGGGAAAGTCCGCCGAAGCCTATGGGGCTAATCGAAAATGCCAGCTCCCGCCTCCCGCCCCTACTTGAAGCCGGCCAACAAGTGGCCGAGGGCGTAGGAAAGCCTTTCCCGGGCGGGAGATGGAATTGTGGGAAGCGCTTCCCGGTGCTTCGGAGCAAAGCGAGAGTGCCGAGGAAGAACCCAAAAGCAGCAGCAACGGCGGGACTCGAGTTCTACTTTCCAGGCAAGGCGGCCTTCCCCGGGGGTTTCCTGCTCTGCCCCCTCCTACCTTCCTCCGCGCGGAACTGTACCCGATAAAGGCCCCGCTCCGGATCCTCGGCCGCCACTTCGCACTCGCCGCCGCCGGAGTGCCGGGACTGGAAATAGATCTGCAGCTTTCTCTCCAGCCTTTCCCCCGCCGGGGTGACCGCCACGAAGAGCGGGCCAGGCAAGGCAGCCATGGCGAGAAGCGGCGCCGCGGCCGGGAGGGGACGGGACGGCGGCTTTCACTTTCGGTTTCTTGCAAGCGAGCGGGGAGGAGGCGCTAGGCGGGGCTCCGCGGAGACACCGCCCCCTCCTCGCCCCGTGTGCAGCGCAGCCTGCCCGGCCAAGAAGCGCCGCGGTGGCCGAGCAAACGGAGGGCGGCGGCCTTTGGAGCCCGTCCCAAGTTCCACGGCAGGCCATCGTGAGCGCCTCCTTCCCGAAGCTGCCGGATCTCTGGGGCCGCCTGCCATGCATTGCAGAAGAACTGGGGCCAGAAGACCAGTGGGGTTAGTTTGGCCTCCCCACACTGATCCTAGGCTCAGGGTCGGAACTAGCAGCAGAGCAAAGTTTGAATCCAGGGGCACCTTGAAGACCAACCATCTTTTATTCAAGGCCTGCACGGGATGAAGTGCGCGTGCTCACGAAAGCTTCTACATAGCCTTTTGTCTCTGGGGGCTGTAGTGTGAAACAGGTGGACTCGTCTCCGATCATTGCTCCAGTCCCCCTCTCCAGCTTCAGTAATCGTTTCTGGCTTCACAGCCACCCTCCAAATGTACATTGTGTCTGAGGATCTGGGGCTGTAGTCAGCGTTGTTAGCTCGGAACTGGGAAGGCCCTAGAACAGGGGTAGTCAAACTGCGGCCCTCCAGATGTCCATGGACTACAATTCCCATGAGCCGCTGCCAGCGGCTTATGGGAATTGTAGTCCATGGACATCTGGAGGGCCGCAGTTTGTCTACCCCTGCCCTAGAGATTTGGGAGCTGTGTGTGGGAGGGGAGCTCACCAGGGATGTGATGCCAGAGGGTCTGGCCTCTGAAGCTGCCGTTTCCTCCTGAGGAACTGTTTGCCGAAGTCTAGAGATTTTTTTGGAACTTCTGGAGAACTTCAGGCCCTGTTTGCAAATTGGTAACATTGGATAAAATAAACATTTATTAATCTTTAAGATTAAGATAAAATGCTACAAAAGGCCTGGTTTGTTTTGCCTCTAATGCAGCTTTTTGGCCATGCCACAGAAGTTCTACCAGGAGCAATCAATCATTTTTTTCTGGGGGCCAGTTTCCTCTGGACATTTCTTAAGCTGATATCACAAACACCAAATGACCCCTCCAAGTTAATTCTGGTAATTCAGGGGAATTACCAGCCATGATCTTCTCAAAAGCGCTAAAATGGATTTGATTTTTACCACTTATTCCACCATATTTTAGTGCCAAAAAAATCATCCTTTCACTTCACAAATTTATTTTCACTTTATTTCTACCCTGCCTTTCATTCTTGTAGCCCAAAACAATGAGCCCTACTGCTTTAAATTATGATATTATGACCCAGGAAGCAGCCTGATGGTGTCACTGAGTCTCCATAACAACTAGACTAAGATTCTAAGGGGGGAGGTTCTGGGGGAAGCAGTTGCTGCTGAAATGGGGACGAGAAGGAATCACATCTAGAAGGGGAGGAAGAAGAGGAAATTCAAGATGGGGAATATAATGAAACTGATGGTAAAGTCTTAGACTAAAAGATTCAAGCAGATTTTGGAACCTATATGTCAATAACTGTGAGTCAATGTGGTGTAGCAGTCAGAATCTTAGATAATCAAGAGCAGGGAATTTCCTAAGAAAAGGCAGGACTTTTTTGGTCAAAGACACAAGTGGTATCAAGACAAAGCAGAGGTTCAACATATAAACTCAGCAACCAACTCCCGAGTCCAGTAATTCAAAAAAGCAATAAATTTAACTTTCAGATTGTGTAAGAATGTCTGGTCTTGTTAATGGACAGCTGGAATTGTTGTTATTGTTAACCCTTCTGCTTAGTAATAAGGACCATTGATGACAAAACAGTTGCTTTCTCATTCTCAAGTTTGAACTACAGTTCCCCCCTGAACGACCCCTTTTGTTCAAATGTGAGAACAAGAGATAAGAGTTTAAACTGATTTGTACTGAATGTGATAGACGGTTCAAAGTTTCAGCAGTCAAGACATGAAAGAAAAGACATTTCAGAGTCAACAGTATGAAAAGAAAAATAGGCATCTTTCCGTGCAATCATCTGCAAAGTTCCACATTTCTAAGCCCAGTGACTTCAACAGGCTTCGAAAAGTGTAACTTTGCTTTGGATTGCACAGTTTGCATCCCATTCATCTCTGTGTAAGGAAATCTGCATGCTCTTTGCTGCTGGGATCCAAGTAGAGAATTGCCCTCTGGGGGGAACTTGTTGAAGCAAGGAGTTCTGAATGGGGAGTAAAACACACAAACATTATTCCACAGTAGAGGAATTCTGAGTACATTGTTATTTTGTTCCCCCAGGCTTCCAGTTCTGGCACAACTGAAAAGAATCCAGGTAGGTCTTTACACTGTTTGTTGCATATTAGCAATTTGAATAGGATTTTCTCCTTTTCAGGCACATCAGAATGAGGCCTTTAGGCTCTGGCCTCCTGTCCAGATTCCTCCATGACAAGAATTATTGTAGTGCTGATTTGCCCCTACTGACAGAATTACGCGCACACACAATGTATTGCTCACTGAAGGGAGGGAATTGTTTTTAATCATATCTTAAAGTAAAGAGGGAGGCATGTGCCGATCATAAAAGCAGCTAAACCCGGCCACTAACAGAGGAGGCTGTGACTTCTCCATAAGCACACACCCCCCGCCCCATGGCCTGAAGAATACTGAGTGGGTTCCAGGCAACATAGAAATCTGAGAGCACCTGAATGTCAAAAGGACATGAATAAACAGGGGGGGGGGGGATTGGCTTGCTCAAGCCCTTCGGAGCATACAGCATGTGCGGGGGAGAGTTTTTTGGTAGTTTTTTGGGCACAATCCCCAACCACTTAGCCCCTGCTCCTGCACTTTGACATGGATCTCCAGTTTCTTTGCCACACCTCTCCCACTATCTGACAGCAATAAAAGGACTTAGAGATCGCAATTGTTAGTTCTATCTGTCACAGGGAGTATTGGCTTTCAAAAGCTTATGCACTGAAAATCTTGTTGATCTCTAAGGTGTTACTGGATTTGAAACTAGCTGTTCTCTTTAGGATAGCACTGTAAATCGCTCAGGCTCAAGGCTTCCAAGAATGCTTTCCCAATCATCTAGTTCTTAATCTCAGCAATCAGCCCTACATAGCTGTTGAACTATGGCCCTAGACTTCCAGTGTTGCATTATAGCATTTTCTGTCTTTTTAATTTAATTTATTTATTTTAAATTTCTATGCCCCCTGTCCCCTAGGGGTCAGGGCATCTGGCTCATAAAATTTAAGTACAGTCAAGATTGAATGGAATAGTAAAACATTAAAAACCAGTTTTCATTAAAACTAAGACACCCCCCTCACACACATACACACCTGTCTAACTCCCTATGCCTTATGCAGGGCATTATGCTCTGTGAGTGCAAATAGGCTGGAGATCCCTGGTCCATGTGAAGCTCACCTGGCCTCGACCAGGGCCAGAGGCTTTTCTGGCCCTTATTGCTGACATGGATGATGTAATGTTTCAGCCAAAGCTCTGCAGTTTTTAGGTTTGGGCTGTTAGCTGATCTTCCATCTGTAAACCGCTCCGCGGGAGCAGTAATAATAATGCAGTAAGGGCAATGTGGGAGGAGAAAGGGGCAGGGCGATTCCGGGATAAAAACTCAAAGGGGCCAATGGGGAGCCACGAAGTGGCTTCCCATTGGCCCCTCCGAGTGTTAGTCCGGGGCCAAGGGGCCAGCAGTGCCCAGGCTAGAGCCCATTGTATTAGAAAATACAATGGGCTTTACCTCTAATAAATAAATTGAGTAACAAATGCAGTCCATATTACATTTGCTTATGTGAATATGATATAGAGGGCAATCATTTTCCTGTCTTTTCTGAAGTAATGTTAGATAGAAAACTAGAAAAAGCTATAAAAGTAATCAGAGAGACAAAATTGTTTTGTTTTCAGAAAAAGACCAAATGTTTACTTTCCCCCATCTCATAGATAATGGCAGGGCTACGGACGAGGAAATCTTAACAATTCACATCAGCAACAACCTTTATGCAATTCTTAAGAGAAGAGAGAACTACCTCTGCCGTCTGCTTCAGAAGAAGTTTGGCTGCATAACTATCCTTAAAAGTAAAAGGAACCCCACTGAAGTTTATAGGAAAAACTTGAAAGAAGGAATTGACGTCTCAGTCTTGTTAGATGACCTGACCAGACACGAAGCCGATGCTTTGGTGAACACAGCCAATGAAAACCTACATCATTTTGGAGGCCTGGCATTTGCCCTTCTGAAAGCTGGCGGGCCAGAAATTGAAGAGCAGTGCAAACGTTTCATTGAAAAGAACGGACCTCTCCATGCCGGCCAGATTGCAGTCACTAGTGGAGGCAGACTCCCTTGCAAGCAAGTGATCCACATAGTAAGCCCAAGATGGTCTGAAGACCAGAGGGAAGAATGTTGCCTCCGACTTGAAACAGCCATTATAAATATTCTGAAATACGGCAATGCGCCAGAAAACAATATCAAGTCGGTAGCCATTCCTGCACTGGGCTCAGGATTCTTCAACTTCCCGCTGGATTTATGCGCACAAGTCGTTGTTCAGACTATAAAGAATTTTATCCAGCTAGCTCCATTATTTGGCTACTTGCAAGAAATCCACCTTGTGAATGCTGATGAGCCCACAGTTGAAATAATGAAAAGGGCTTGTGAAGAACTGCTTGGTGTTAACGACCTAATGCCCCTGAAGGGAGCCACAGATTCCATCACAGTGAACAATCTTTGCCTGCAGATCAGAAAAGGGAATATAGAAAATCAGCAAGTAAGTTTCTGTATGCTTACAGGCTGCAAATGTTTGAGTTAGAGTTTGAAACTGAAGGTTGATTCCGTAATCATGCAGCCATGAGGTTAGGAGTGCTGATTATTTTCATCACCATGACTTGATCTAAATGTTCCCAAATACTAGGTAAGCAGTTTAGTGCAGTAGGTAGCTGCAGGTCCTGTATCTTGTCCCACTGTTTCTCCAAGAATGCTTCTCCTTCACTGTTCTATGGTGTGTGCACAAGACAGTATGTTGAAAAGATGCTTTAGCAAATACTACCACTCCAGTTTAGAAGAGTTTGAAGCCTTACTCCAATGGCAGGGCCACTTAAGTTGGAGGAAGGCTCCCTAGGCTGGAGGAACTTCTCCAAATGAAAGTTGAATTTGCACCACTTTTTTTCAACATGATTGATAGGGACGCATTCTTATGATATTGTAGATGAATAGTGTGGGTGCCTTGGCTTGTAAGTTTAAAGCATAAGAATATCTGCATGAGGCTGGGAAAAATAACCAAACCCTTAGAATGTGTTCTTCCAGGCAGTTATTAATTGAACTTGACGTCCCCATAGTTTTTCAGTTCAGGTTCCATGATGATACTAAAAGTACTCCAAGTATATCTGAAAGGCATCTACCACCCTGAGTTGCATGGGGCAAGGGGATAAAAACATGCTAGATGCAGAAATTCAATTAATACATGTATTAATGAATTAATACAATTAGTACATGTCCCCCTCAGTTGAAATGGCTTCAGATTTTACATTGTTTTCTTTCAGACTGCCATTATTATCAACTCTGTGATTGTGCAAGATGATCTTTCACAAGGAACCATTTCAAGAGCAATTCTAGAAAAAGCAGGTCTACCTCTGCAGGAGCAATTTCTTTCTGAATTACAGAAACTTCCAGCAGATTGTTTCCAACTGGTATGCACCAAAGGGTACAACATCGCCTGTGAGTTTGTGCTCCATGTGATATGGCCATCTCATAATGAGGGCAACACACAGCAGGTGAGGGCTTTTCTGGTACCAGTACAATTTTATGGTAAGGGCTAAGAGGAGGAGCTGGTCTCATGGCTAAATTGCCACAACTCCCACTCAGGGTGGGTGTCCTGCCCCTGAGTGCCTCCTCCTTCAACTGGCTTACCTGTCTATTTAGTGGCCAGCCAATCACCTTCCGTCCCCCACTCTGACCACCCCCTCTTCCTTCCACTTCCTTCTGAGTCTGCAGATCCCTGCTGTGTGAGAGCTGCCCCTGTTGGTGAGTTTCCTGCAGCAGGGTCATCCTTATCCATGGTTCCTCTATATATTTGTGAAACAGCCTGGGGGGTGGAACATGTCCGGCTGTCCAAGTTGGAATAGGGCCAATCAAGGTGCAGCCAGCAACGGTGCTGCACCCTGATTGACCCTGCCCCTACAGCTCCTGCCCTCCTTCCCTGGACACTAGCCACATTTCTCTCAGATGCGCCAGAGACACAGAGCCCTGCCAGACCGAAGACAATCCCTCATTCCCTCCTATCACTCCTGCTGTGAGGGAGGCAGAGAAAGACACAGAGAGAGCCCCCCAAGCTGCTGACCAGCCCTGCTTCCCTCCTAAGAAGGGGCTTTAATTACCTGCTGTGATGGAGAGAGAGACACAGAGAGAGCCACCCCTGCTGCGACAGAGGGAGAGAGAGTCAGAGACAGAGAGCTGCCCCAAACTGCACACCAGCCCTGCTTCCCTCCTCAGAACGAGCCCTAATTACCTGCTGTGCCTCCTGCTGCGAGGCACGCGGAGAGACATGCATCGAAAGGGAAAGACACACAGAGAGATCCGCACCTCCCAGTGTCTTCTGGGTCCTAGCACTCATTGCATTCCTGGTTGCAATGGGCTTTCTTGCTAGTATATATATAACTCTGTTGTTTTCCTCAGGCACTAAAAGCGGCAGTTTCTAAAAGCCTTTTCAAGACTCAGGAACAGCAATTTCCCTCCATTTCTTTCCCTCCTCTTGGGATTGAAGATTTACATTTGCCAAAGGATGAAGTAGCAAATATTATGGTAGAGCAAATAATATGCTTTGCAAAGGAACATCCTGGGGAAAAGCCAGATGTCTATATTGTAATTCCACCTGCTGACAATGATGTTTATGAGGTAAGATATTTACTATTAACCCAAAATAGGCAGGGCAAAAGTTAACTGTGTTGTCTGAGCACTGAGTTCAAACAATTTCTTATTCTTTGTCATCTGCTGCCGCTTGACGTAGCACCTCCCCCCCCCCCACATACACACACCCATGACGAGGTTGGGAAGCTGGTCAGTTTTCATTTGAGAGTTAATGTTACTGGGGCTCACTAGTATTCAAAAGCTCTGCTCAATAATAGACCAGGTTCACCAGGCATGGGATTATGTAACCTCTGTGCCAGTAGTGTTTGGTGTACCCAGAACACAGATCTGAAATCCTATAAGACAGCACTGCAATTAGTGAAAATTCTGGATGTTCTGAAGTGGAAAAGGACAATCTGTTTCCACGTGCTGAAGAAGTATATTGCATATCACTAAGACATACTGCAATTAAAAATTAGTGGATATTTTAGGTGTCACAGTGACCAGACACTTGGGATTTGTTAAATTCTGTGTGAACCTAAGCTGGTGCAACCATTTTGAGCTTTCAGTTTTAACAGCAGAGAAGTAGGACATGTTGTCGGTACTAAGAATAACACTGAAACAATAATGAATTGGAAAAGTTGCTAATTATCGTATGCAACATAGCATAGTTTGCATGAGAACATTCAGTTCTTTTTATAGAGGAAGTTTGGAATAGACATTGGAATCAATAAAGAACAAAAGCATGTAGTCCATATTAGAAATACTTGCTTTGCAGTTTCCTGCTTTGATTCCTGAACTTGGGTAAGGATGTACAGAATGACATACACAAGTACTACCATGACCAGGTAGAAATGACAATGCCTTTCTTGATTATTTGTGTTGCTCTTTTTAAAGGCTTTCTGTACCAAGATTATGTCAATCAAAAACAAACTGGAAGAAAAAATGGACTGCTGCAGTTTGGATGCTATGGGTAAGAAAAAGACAGAATGGGTAAAATTAGTGGAGATGCTGGTGGTAAAAATTTTAATGAGAAATAGATTACACGGCAAGAAGAGATACAACAAATGAAGCTTCTTATGCGCCTATTGTTTTCCTTTGAGATGAAAAATAACAAATGTGCACTATTTTTCCAGATATACAGACTGACATTCAAGCCAGGGCATGTTCTGAAAGAAATGGACCATTTGTAGAACTCATTGGATGTAGTCGTGAAACCTTAGAGGAAGCAGGACTGTGGCTCAAGAACATAATACAGGTTGAGGACACGCACCAAATTGTTATAAGAAATTGCAGCCATCGAAACCTCGGCCAGAGTCAACCTGTTGAATTGTCCGAACTACAACAGCATTTTGGTATCACCATACAGGAGAGTGTGACTAGAGAGGGGTCAGCATTAGAGATTGAAGGTTCCCCCCAAGCTGTGATTGATGCAACATTTGCCATTGAATTTATGCTACAAAATACAACTGATCCAGAACACCTGAAGGCAGATGGTACGTAATACTGCACGCTTCATTTATGACATGCATGAATACAACAGAGCCAAAAATCTGATGAAGAGATTTGTCTTGTTGAAATAATATGTAGAATTAGTTTAGAGGGCTAGTTTGAGGCTTATGATGATGATCTCTTATAATGTCATCAGGACTGAACACTTTCACAGGAGGGCATTCCTGCCCCTTAATGATTAAAATTGTTCTAAAATTATGCTTAACTTCATTTGTTACCACTAATCTCTTAATATTTTTGGCCTAAATAGATTCAACTTTCTCCAGTCCCTCCATAACTCTTGGTGTATCCTTGACAAGCTGCCTTTGGCTTGATTCCTTGCTGAGTACTTGGCTAATGAGCCCTTGTCCAAATGCTGGAACTATCCATTGGGCTGGGATTCAGCAAACATGAGAAAGATCCACAATCTTTGCATCCACAGTTCATGGGATCTGTCCTAATGCGAAAGAATTAGTTATTCAGATGGCAAAAACAGAGGTAATAATGAATAACTGAGCACAATTTTTTCTTTCTGTGATGTTAAATCTGAGAGAGCTTAGTGGGGAGCAATTATATTTTGCAGTTATTACTTGATAGCAAACAGGGATCCCTGAGGCAGATAATTCTTCAAACTTCAGGCTTCAGCCAAGTAAAATCCATCTCTCTGGTAACAGTATTTTTTCACATCTTTATCTTGGCCCTTTGTTAGCACATTAGTTCACAGAAGTGATTCTATGACACGTGCTTTTGAAAAGACCTGGGGAAGAACTACATTGTTGCAGAAGCTTGGTTTCTGGGTGATTGTATTGGGCCTTCAGTGGTAGCTTTTGCACAGAGGAAATTCTAGTGTTCCTCTCTCAGCAGCTAATGAAAAAGGAAAAAAACCTGAGAATCATACTTTCATTAAAAAGTGTCATGTTAACAGAGATGTTGTACATCCTTCCTTGCTGTGGACTTCACTGTCCTAAATCATCCAGAATATCAGTGGAGATTGAGCATAGGCAACACAAAGTGGTCAAGTAAAGAAGTCCGCCTGGTCTCAACCAGGGCCAGAGCATTCTCTGTTCTGGCCCCCACCTGGTGGAATGAGCTCCCGGAGAAGATCAGGGCCCTGACGGAGCTTAAACAATTCCGCAGGGCCTGCAAGGAGGAGCTCTTCCGCCAGGCATTCGGTTGAGACCAGATATATATAACCAACAGCGACCAAAGAGCCCCTGCTCCCCGCCCCCCCTCAGAACACCACCTATACACTCTGGACCTGTTTGTATGTTGCAACGTTGTATTGTTTATTGATTATACAATTATAATGTTATATGTTTACAATTATCAGTTATTATTGCACGGTTACTGAAATGTTTTATAAGACTGTTCCATGTATTGTTCTTGTGTTATTATGTAAACCGCCCTGAGCCCCCGGGGAGGGCGGTATATAAATATATAATAAATAAAATAAAAAATAAAAATAAAATAAATAAAGTTAAGAAGAATATTTAGCATCTACTGACTTAATGGCCATCTAACTGTAACTGAAAAGGTGAGTGAGACTGTGTGACAATTAAGTGTTTATAGTAAACTCATATTTAGTAAATTCTGAAATGTGCAATATCAGATTACCTGTTAAGGGTTTTTTAAGGGGGTTTATATTGTATTGTATTGCACTGGCAAACCACCCCGTATTGAGTCTGCCATGAAAACGCTGGAGGGCATCACCCCAAGGGTCAGACATGACTCGGTGCTTGCAAAGGGGATACCTTTATCTTATATTGTATTGTATTGTTTTATTGTAAACCGCCGTGAGACAGTATTAAGAGCGACGGTATAAAAATCCAAAAACAAACAAATTAAATAATGAATCTCAATAAGTTTTTCTTTGGGGATGTTGACACAGATGTCTGTACAAATTAGAGGACTAGTTTCAGTCAAGGCATATATTGAAGATGTCTCATGATGCCCACAGGACTGGCATTCCTGCCCCTTAAAGATTAAAACTGATGTGTGTTTATCTTAGTTAGTTCCCACTAATCTGTTAATGGTTTTGGCTTAAATAGATTCAACTTTCTACAGGTGTCTCTTCCAGAGAAATAATTTGCCATGAATGGGCCTTCATTAAAGGAACAACCCATAGCAGTTATTTTCCCTTTTATTTATTTAGATTTATATTTATTTATTTAGATTTCAGAGGGTATTGTTCTCCCCATTATTAAGCAAATAAAATTGGTTGGTAATATCCTTATCCAGTAATTGTCTGGTCAGTCCAAACGTGAAGTCTTGCTTTTACTGTTATTAAGCCTATCCTGTTACCTGCCCCCAGGACATTTGGGAAACGATCTTCATCAAGAAGGGTGCACAGAGGTGGCAAGCAGATACAGTTACCAAGTCATTCCAATAGAGTCGTATCTCCAGGAATTCAAAGACAAAGAAAAACAGCTTGAAAAATCTGGTCTCCGTGTTCTCAAGGTAAAGAAGCCATCAACAGGAACATCACCATGACAGGGACAAAATCACCAGGAATTTAGGGGGACATATTTGGGGGCGAGCCAGGGTGGCTATCCATTATGAGGAACATATTGACATGAAGTTAGGACAAACTTAACAATAAGGGGAGCTCAATTGTGGAATTGGTTGCCCAGGGATGTTGTACGTTCTCCCTCCTTGGTGATGTTTAAGCCAAGACTGGACAGTTATTTGGTACAGAGGGTTGGACTTTATGGTCTTTATGATCCTTCCAACTTAAAAAAAATAAGATTTCTAGTTTGTTCATTGATAGTTTCTAGATTTAAGTGTTCACAGATATGGCCCTGTAGAAAGTTTGATACATATTGTACTACACATAACAAGCTAAGATATAATATATTGTTAATGTTTATTGCAGATAGAGAAAATATATAATCCTGTATTAGAATCTGCTTTCCAAAGGATTAAAAGAAAAGTAGAAGGAAAAAATAGTGGAAGGCCAGTAACTCATAGGTTATACCATCGTGTACCAGCTCAGCATTGCAGTCTTGTCTGCAAAACTGGATTTCAGACAACTTATTCTTCACAAGGTAATCCCAAGCACCTTTGTGTTTATTTGGTAAATGCAGTATATAACTATAAACATCCCCGTTACTAGTTTGATCCTGCAGAAAATTATTTTCATAATTGACAGCCATGCAGACATAAGATTCTTAAAGTATTTTAAAGACAGAATATGGAGAATACCGATAACAGTAATATCCATCCAGTTATCATAATTCAGTATATTCATATGATCTTTCTAAAACAAGAGAAATGAAATTTCACTCATTAGTTTTGCAATTTACAAGCTGATCTGAGACAAAGCTAGATTTTAGGGTTCTGCATTCACACACACACACACACACACACACCCATGATTAATTCCATCTCTTTAAAAGTCAAAGTGATTATACTACTTACTAGGGGCAAAGCCCGTTGTCTCCAAGAATACAATGGGCGCTAGAGCTTGGCAGTGGGAAGAGGAAGGGGAGGAGTTGTCCAGTCTGTAAGGGCATGGGGTTGTCGTGTGTTGTGTGGGAGGTTGTGGTGGCATGGTGGCAAATGAGGCCATGGGTGTGGAGAGATGGGTGTCAAGAACCTGTGGTGTGGAATGTTCGTTGATTGTGGGAGAGGACTGTCCTTTGGGAATTGTGGCATAGTGGTTACAGATGAGCTTTCCAGAGCCATGTCCTCAGATATGTGAAGGGAAAATCAGACTGGAGACTCTTCTTAGGGGAAGATTACATGGCAACCAATTCCCCCCAGTTCTGCGTCATTTCCCTTCTTGTGTGAATTAGGTCACATTCACTGAAATGCCCCTCTGCCCTAATACACATAGGGTAGTCACAGTACACAGGTGTCCACCCTGTTCCTTCTGTCTCCCATATTTTCATTGTCGGTAAAATGTTATGTGCCCACATGCTTCTTTCATGGTTGCTCCTTAGAAGAATGGATTTTTGTACCCTATTGCTTACTACCCAAAGGAGTCTCAAAGCGGTTTACAAACACCTTTTCCATTTGTCTCTCCACAATAGTCAACCTGTGAGGTATGTAGGGTTGTGAGAGATCTGAGAGAACTGGGAATGGGTCGCAGTGACCCAGCAGACCTCAGGTGTCTCAAAGCATTTTCCAATTGCCTTCCCCTTCTCTCCCCATAGCAAACTCCCCATGAGGGAGGTGGGGTAGCGAGCCTCACAGGGAAGCTGGCAACCCTAAGAGGAAAACTGTCTGTGCACAGCACTCTTGACCTTAGTAAGGTTTTTAATACTGTTTTTTTATTTGCCAGGCCAAGGTTATTTGCCAGTTACTATTTCAGTGACGATGTGTCTCCAGACATTTACTTGTTCTCTATTTAGTTTCAGGCTGTAAATATTTATTTAGATCTTCCTGCACTTTCCAGACTCACAGGACTGATGCTGGTCTGCCTGTCTGCGCCCCAGAATACAAACAGTTGCTGATAAGGGCTGGCCATAACCCATAGGCCAGGAGGGACACTCCTGCACCACTCCCTACCAACTGGAGGCAAAAATGGCTCATTTGAAGGCTGGACTCTGAGGCATTGTACGATTTTGAAGTCCCACCTCCAAACCTCCAGGAATATTTCCAACCCAGGGGTAGCCAACCTACAGGTGTGGCCTGGAGAGCTCCTGGAATTACAGCTCACCTGCAGAGTATAAAGATCAGCTCCCCAGGAAGAAAGGGCTACTTTGGACAGGGTTGTGGCAGAGAAGAAACATTTAAGGCTTCCCACACAGGTTGTTGTTGAATTGAAAGACTTGAGGCCTACTGCACAGGGTTGTTGTGCAGATGAAACAGGAGACAAAACAGCCAGCTTCCTCTGCAGAATAACGCTGTGCAGTGGCCTCAAATCTGCAGAGAGTTGCAAAGAAGAAAGACACATGGCTTGGCTGTGTACAACCCCCGGCCAGAGCAGTATTTTAAGTGAGAAGGGGCTTTTCTGTAGCCTCCCTGTCAGGCAGCTGTTTGGCAGAAGGAGAAAGTCCCCCCCCCTCAAAAGGAAGGCCCTCAGGCTCCCCTGCGTTGCTCTTGGAAAGGCCTCCCTCCCCTCAGTCAGGGCCTGTCAGAGGCTCCTTCACAGCAGGCGTGAAGGGGGGAGGGGGAGCACTCTGCAGCCTCCTGCCAGCTCTGTCAGGTTTCTGAGGCAATTTACAGTTGGACATGACAGTTAGGACAGCCTTGGGGTGAAAAGGGCTGGCGCAGCCTCTGTTCTCATCCCCCTTGGCAGCCCTACTGACCTCCTCTCCCTTTGGTGGTCAGGAGCAGACTGGCAGCCAGACTGGGCTGGGTGAATGGAATTTTGGTCTGTCCTGGTGAGGGGCCAATAGGAAGGCACTTTGGACGCCTCCCCATTGGATGCTTGGCCCTGGATGGACACTCAGAGGGCCCAATCAGGAGCCGCTTCACGGCTCCTGATTGGGCCCTCTGAGTTTTTATCCTGGACAGGGCCCACCCTAACTCCTCCCCAGGTGGCCTTACTCTTTTATTTAATAAGACCCTGTCCTATTTAAAGATGGTACACAAACAAGTGAATTAAGTCAGGAAGTTCCACTTAGGGAAAATATATTTTCTACCTCCCTTCTCTTTTTCATCTCCCATGTCATCTGAAATGCAGATGCTGAAAGTCTGGGAAACCCTTGGTAATGGTATGAGTCAGTATTGGGGGACGGGGGCTGCAATTAGACTGGGAAATCCACAGAAATGATAGACTTCCTCGTCATGCAGAACTGTCTTGTATTCACAATAAGGCTTCTTAGGATGTAACCCGGCACTGTATTAGTTGTTACCTGTCCTTCAGGCGTGATTGAAGGTCAAAGGTGATGCAGAATCAAGTATCCAACACTTGTGTTTTGTGGTGGTGCCATGACAAGAACATAACCCACACCAGTCTTTCTCCTCCCTCAGATCAAAAATATGGAGCTGGCATCTACTTTAACAAGAATCCCAGGAACCTTGTGGAAGATATCAGGGACAAGTGTGAAATGGACCACCTGCTCTGTGCATTTGAGGCCGAAGTTGTAACAGGCTTATACACTAGGGGCAATCGAAGCTATGTAGTACCACCGTTAATTAATGCAAGTGGAATGAAACTCTATGACAGTGTCGTTGATGATATTCACAACCCTGAAATATTTGTCATTTTTAATAAGGAACAGGCTCTGCCATTGTATTTGTTGACTTGTTCCCTGATTTGGAATCCAGGGCAGAAGACAAATTTGGAGTCATCAGCCTAGAAAATATGAGACCTCAAACTTCATCAGACAGTAGGCCCAAGCTATGTTTGTGTATTTAAACATCTATAGATGGCAGCTCTTCAGTGCAATGAAAAGTCTTGTTATGCAGATTTAATTATCTTAATTGCTTAATAAGCAGCTTCAACTAACTAAGGAAGCTTAAAACAATGTAATTTTATTTGCAACAGAACTGCACTGACAATTGTATATTAAAATACCAACTTCAAACCCTTCGAAAAAATTATTTTGTGCTGTTCTTATATTGTTGAACACCTAACAATGACCTGGGTCTCTCCTGAAATATGACTTCCCCAATTCCTCCTACTGCAGCATGAAATGTTCTTGAAGGGGGCAAGACCCCCTGGAATAGCTTGGGGGAATTTTCAGTGGGATCCATCGCATTATGCTGAGAGTTCTCTTTAGTATGTTCCTAAGTCAGTGCTTATACCAAAACATCGTAGTTATTTTTATAAGATTTTAGGTAACTTGTTTCATTCATTAGTAACAGGTATTTTATTAGTTTAACTAGGAATAAAGCCCATTTTAAAGGTGAATAAAATGGGCGCTAGGGCGGCCGGAAGAAGGCGGCGCAGCCCCCCCCCCCCCCACGGCAGCTCTCTGGAGCCTTCTCCCGGCCACTGGAGCGAAGACGCGGCGAGGCCGCTCCAGCGGCCGGGAGAAGGCAGCACGCCCCGCAGAGGACTTACCCCATTGGCTGCCAGTCAGTCGATGTGGTGATTCCGTGGCCGGGCAAAGCAGGCAACGGGGAGCTGCGCTTTGTGTGGCTCCCCGTAGGCTGCTTGGAGCGAGATGGACACTCGGAGGGGCCAATCAGGAGCCACTTCGCGGCTCCTGATTGGCCCCTCCGAGTTTTTATCCCGGACAGGGCCCGCCCTAACTCCTCCCACACAGCCCTTAGTCAATTATTAAGTCGGGTTTAAAGACTAGGGGTAAAGCCTGTTGTATCCAGGAATGGGTGCTAGAGTTTGGGGGTGGGAAGAGGAAGGGAAGGGCTGTCCCGCATGCAAGGCCATGGGGGTGGCGGGGTGTTTTGTGTGTGGGGGTTGTGGTGGTATGGTGGCAAATGGAGGTGTGGTAGTGGTGATATGGGTGTGAATAAAGTGTAGTAGGGAACGTTGCATGGGAATGGTTGCTGGCTTCGAGGGGGCTGGGTGGCAGAGGGTGGTGGCAAGGGCTTTTGCAGAGGGGGACAACAGCGCAGGGCAGCGTGTGGCTGCCAAGGTGTCCATCTTGGAGGCCATGGCAGCATTTTATTGGAGAACGAGGTCTGGGGCCTGGCCGTGTTAGCTGAGTTGCAGGTGAGCTTGGTTGGGAAAGATTTGGGGGGTCCAAGTGAGAGGCGGGGGGAAGGCTTTCCTCTCCCCGTAACAGACACCCTGCGAGGGGGGTGAGGATGAGAGAGCTCTCCATTTTAGAGGCTGCCGTTCTTTAACTGTTAGTAGGGGCTGGCAAGGGCTCATGGGAATTGTAGTCTATGGACATCTGGAGAGACACAGTTTAATCACCCCTGCCCTAGAACAACCAGGACTGGGGCAAGGATGAACCCCAACATAATTTTGGGACAGACTTCAGCCTCATTTACCACTGGATCATTCCACACAATTTTCCAAGGCAATGATAGGAAGTGCTCTTCTCTTTCCTCTGTAAGGGAAGAAAATGGGGCAGAATGGCCTGCAGGAAGGGCTGGGTCTCTAGGGGTCTTCTGGGGCAGCATGGAGCAGAAATCCTAGTTTCCCCATCTATCTGTGAGCCCCATCAGTCATGAGCAAGGAAACAAACACCAAGGGCAGCCTAGCCCCGCAGGTGGAAAACATTTGCAAGCTGCCTGCCACTCACCCAAGACTGTGCCAGGATTGCTAGGTAGTAATGAACAGGTGAAGACCCATCAGCCATAATAAAGTAGGGGGGAAAAGTCTCAAGCTGGTGATGGCGAAGTGATTTAATGTTCAATATCACAATGTTCAAAATGAATTCCCAGGTATAGTCCGTTTTCAGTATCTTCATTAGTGAACTCTCAATATTGTAATAACTCAGTCTTCTCTAATAATGTTTTTATGATTGTTGGAAATAACTTAGTCTTTTATAATGTCTTGGGTATATAGTTCAATTATATATAGTTCAAATTTATAGGAGTCTACTAATATTAACATCACTATATGGGTTGTGGTAGGGCGGGCACTCCCCCTCAGAAGGTACAGGTTGGCTTTCCTAAGTTTTGTAGGCAGGAGCCATTGCCTCAGGAGGGCAAAGCCGAAAAGCCCCCACGCACCCCTGGTAACTCACCTCAAGAAAGGTGTCTGAGGGGCCAGGGACTGCAAAGAAGCAACAGAATTGTGGGAAGATGGTTAGGGGTGCAAGTTCTCATTTGATTTGGCAGCCAGTTGGTAGATGGCAAATCAGAGGCATACAGGTGCCAATGATGGACCTAATTGGCCCATAAGCCTTAACACCAACTCCTCCCAGGACCCCTTACCCCTTTTTATTTAGATGCTCATGGTTATAGATGTATTGGTCAGATCTTACAATGCCACAGCATACATACTTACATTAGATTATACTAATGCCAAAATTAGGCATGGGCATGAATCCTATTTTTGCAGTTTGATTCACGGTTCTTAGCTGAACTGTGAACTAAACTAAATCTGCATGGACTGGGAAGTTGGTCCATATTGGTTTGTGAGCCATTTAAAATTTAAACTCCTGCAGCTTTTATCAGGGAGCAGAAAGCAGTGGTCTTAATGGCTCTCAGCCATTTAAACCCAATAGCTAAGTAGTGGGGAGCTTCCTGCCTTTCAGCTGGTTTTTGTGAAGAGCACTGAGGAACACTGAAATAGTAGCATTTGGAATGGAAGGTAAAGACATCTTTACTGTTAATATTATTCAGTAGGAGTCTCAAACAAGTTATAAATGCACCCCCACATGCAGGACTGGAATGTACAAAGCTAGCATAGATTCTGAATTATGTCTCTTGACTTTCATGTGTAGGTAGGTGTTCTGCGCTTTGTGACTTTCACTCTTTTTCCCAGACAGCTGCATATGTGAAAGTGGATAAATATAGGACTCAGTGGATCACATTTCACTCTTTTCCTTGGCTGACCACCAGCAAATAAGCAAGAAGTTATACGGCCATACTGGCCCACTGAAAATCCAGAACAAGAAACAAAATTCATGTTCATATCTTTTATTAGGGCCATTTTGGTTGGTCCTAAGAAAAAGTTTTACATAGATTTTGTTTCCTCAGCAAACAGCTCTAACTAATTTGTGCTTCCCACAAGCAGATCTCATTGCCTCTGCTTCTCACTGAGCCCCAGTCATGGGGATGCATTTATACCAGCCAAAAGCTATCAGGGAAAGCAGGCTAAAATAAAGCAGACCACACATTTTTAAGGATTTGAAAAGAATCCTACATCTGAATGTCTAAAAACACAAACCACTGTTTCATTCTGCACTTTTATTGTATTAAAATTTTCCATGTAAACAATTTGTACATTAGTCAAAAGTCCCCTTTTGTGTCATAATATATATATATATATATTTATATAATTTACAAAATAGCTAAGAATGCTGGAGGCTGTACATAATTTTACATTCTTATCTGATCCTCCAATAAGTTTAATATACAGTAACTAGAAAATAAAACAGCACATACAAAATGTACCAAGTTGTACCTGTTAAAATTGTCAATTACCACAGTAATTGAAAATCCCTGATCTTTGTATCTGCAGCAGTCAGAACACTTGAAGATTACTCCAAAGCTTCTGGGATTTCTCTGTCATCAACAATGAGTGTATGAATAATTCCCTCTCTTCTCTTCCCACTACTAACTGCTTTAATGCAACAATGATGGTTTCCAATACTGAAATGGGTTTCGGTCCCATCGTCTACAAATTCACCCTGGAACAAAAACGGGAGAAGCAAAAATTGAAATTTTCAAATTTTCTGGAATCTCACAAGTACTTGCTAGTCACTAAAGGCCTGTTCTAAAGCACAGGTTAGTGTTCAAAGGGGCCACTATTCACGCAAAACCAAAGGCTGCTATCCCAGTAAAAGTAGGGATTACTCAGGAGTTTACTTCCCTGTTTAAAGAGGGGATTTAACTATTTTAACTATATTTTAATTGTCCCAATTCTACACATTTTGATAAGAGAGTACCAAGGGATGATAACTCAGTTTCCTTGACTGTTCAGTCATGCCCGCAGTTACATTAATGATATTAAAAGTTACATACCGCTGTTTCCATTTTTTTACCATTGTACCAGACATCCATTGTGTCTTTCTCTGTAAAAACAAGACATCACAAAAAGACTAGTTTTATTTTATGAAGTTTAAGCATCAGTACAGGTCTGCTCCTCTTTTACAGGTTATGTTTCATTTGATTCTGATTGCTTGTACTTTTGCTATATTCTTTTGGATTTCTGAGATCAGGTTTTAATTCTTTTATCATCAAGCTATAAATGCAGCTGTGCACCATTTACATGTGCTAATATTTTCAATGAAGGGAAACACAGGAAAAAAGAGAAAATATGGCAAAGGGTCCCCAAGTCTCTCTACAGGACCTTGAAAGTTGGCAGAAATTACATGATACCAAAGACCAATGTCCTTCCCTAATAAAAGGAAACTAACAGACATTAGAGAGGTGTTTATGATCAGGGGTAGGCAACCTGTGGTCCTCCAGATGTCCATGGACTACAATTCCCATGAGCCCCAGCCAGCATTTGTTGGCAGGGGCTCATGGGAACTGTAATCCATGGACATCTGGAGGACCATAGGTTGACTACCCCTGTTTATGATGACTAGCTTAAAAGTCAACCCAAAAAGTTGAGGAAGAGGACTGGTGTCTTCAGACCTTTATTCCAACATAAACAAGAGAAAGTCAATACCTGTTCAAAGGAGATGTTACTTTTCATGCAACTAGTCCCTGCCCAGAAGCAGGACACTGAACAGTTTACTAAGCAAGCCTTTTATGATACATCTAGGTACAAAGTACATAAAAATGTTCTGCTCTGCACTCAGCCTACTGGTGGGTTAAAATAGTTTTATTTCTCATGCGGTTATGTGGGGAAAAAGCCCTCTGTATAAATCTGTAGCTAATTTTTATATTTTTTCCATCTACAATTAGAAGGTTCTTATTTTAAGTGGACAGTGTGATCTTATGAGCATCTATGAAAGCACAGCTTACAGATTTATTCCATTCATGCAACTTATTTAGACCTTAGGGTGCTACTGCTCTGCTGATCCTGCAACGTGGCTTCTCCATAGCACAAATGTGGGATTTTGTGACCTGTACAAGTTACTGTAATTAGCATAATTAATCACCTTTGTATAGTAGTGTTGCTATTTTAACTGTTTTACACATTCCAGACTTGGTAGTTCCGGAGAAGGACAAGTTCTGAAGTGCTATGAAAGCCCTACCCCCAAACAATGGAAGCCTTACTCAATCACCCCTCCAATTTGTGCTGTTTTAGCAAGTATTTCTCACAAACTTACAAACATATTTTCAGAGCAATAACTGCAAGAAACTACCATATATACTCGCATATAAGCCGAGGGTGGGAAATGCAACAGATACTGGTAAATTTACAGGGTGGCCTAAGCGCTTAATCCATGCTCCATCATCACAGGCCTCCAGCCTCACCCTCCAAAAAACACAGAAAAGTCAAGAGGATGAATAGCTGCTGGCTTTTGTACTCCGCTTTTCACTAACCAAAGGAGTCTCAAAGCGGCTTACAATTGCTTTCCTCTCTTGATGCCAGACACCCTGGGAGAGCACTGATAGAACTGCTCTGTGAGAACAGCTCTGGCAGGAGAACCAAACAGTGTCCCCCAGGCCAGCAAACCAGAGCAGAACAACAGTACCCGAATTTGGCCACCTACAACAACAGCTGCCGAACTGGGGGCTACAGTGCCCAACCAGAACAAAACACTGAAATAAAGAACTGTAAAACTGAAAATTGAAAGAACTGTAAAAATCAAATTTTAAAAGAAACACAACCCCAAGAAGAAAAGGCAAACAATGCTGCCCCTCAAAAGAAGAACAAAACACTAGGAGAAAGAAACAGTAAATCCCAAAGCACCCAAAACCCATCCCACCCACAGAAATTAAAAGAATAGGAAAAAAAGAGGGAAAAATATCAAAATCAGTCAAACCATTGATGTCCTACAAGCTGCCAGAGGAAGCTCAGCTTTCAAGATCTTTGCAGAAGGCAATAGTTGGCTGGGAGCAACTAGCTCACTTGCAAAAATTTCAGCTTGCAAAGGCTATGCTACTATTGGCTGGCTGGGAGCAACAACCTCAGCTTGCAAAGGCAATGCTATGATTGGCTGGCTGGGAGCAGGCTGTTATTTCAATTACCCATGTATAAGCCGAGGAGGGCTTTTTAGTACTAAAAACTCTGCTGAAAAACTCGGTTTATATGCGAGTATATACGGTACCTCTGCCCTTGACAAAAAAATACAAGATTATTATGAATCAAATGATGTGCTTTCTTCTGTACTTCTCTGGAATTGTGATAAACATACAGCTCTGGAAATAACCCTTGTGGCAACAGCCTTTTTGGTTCTGGCCTGTGCATCAAGCTTAGGCTTGTACCTTTGTCAGGGTGATATAACCCATGCTTTGTATGGCCACAGCAAGACCAGATTATTAAGACTTGTCTTTGATAGCATGAAACAACTGAAACAGGAAGGCCTTATACAGATCCAACTAGAAATTATGGGAGAACTCCCAGAGTTTCCATGGATCTGTATTTCTCAAGTATAAGTTGTACAATAAAGGAGTCTTTCTGTTCAGTATTTCTCCTCTCCATGATCCAATTTCTTGATTGCAGTTTACAGAGAGAGGAACTGCACGATACATTGTCACATTTCGCTTCTACTAGAATTTAGCAGGATGATGCATGGAAAAAAACACAGATGAATGGCAGTTGCACTTTAAGGACTAGTGAAATCCTTAGAACAAGTTACCTGTTGCAATTAAAACAGTAAAGGTAACCACTAATCAGTTACTGAATTTATTATTCAAAATGTTTGCAAACAAATAATCCTGCTTTGCAACATTACCATAAAACTAACTTTGCGTAATTTAAAATATACCACTAACAACAGAACTATTGCTAGATGACAGCAAACTACAAATTTTTTTTCCTGATCTAGAATACCCTGCACTAATTCTGGAAGTTTTTCTGGGCCATGCACAAGTGGATTTGCAATCAGTCAAAACATACGCAAGATATTGTAGGCGAATAGCTTACCTAATACAATCCTACAGTCAGCTCCATCCAGGGTTAACATCCAAGTGTTTGTAGTCTTTGACCTGTTCTCCATGTACTTCTTGAGGCTCTGTCCATTGATTTCCAAGGTATATTCATATGCAAAGCCACTGATTGCATCAATGTTAATGGTAGCTTTTTTCTTTGCTTCCCCAACGATAAATGTCTCTCTCCCCACAAGCTTGAACATCCATTCTTTTCTCATTATTTCCTGGAAAAAAGGCAGTTGGGTATTAGTAGACAACATTTTGCTTCAATGGTGAAAAGATGGGTAGAACCATGTTAATGTAATGTTACCACGGGGTAGGAATAATCTTAACCTCTTTCTTGATTTCTTTATTCAGATAGACTATTCTATGCCCTATTCTATTTACCAACAATGACATTAGTTTAACCTGACCTGGTTTCCCACAAAATCAAGATTAAATGGCTCCAGCCTGGTGGAATGAGTTGCCAGTGGAGACTCAGGCCCCTATGGAACTCTTGTCTGTAAAATAACACTCTTCCACGAGGCATTTGATTGAAGCCAGGGGCTACACTCTACCAGCTGAACTCCACCCCCCACCTTACTCCTACCATCCAAGCCTGACTGAAAACTGAAGTACCAGCTATGTGATCCCAGGCTTTTTTGTGTGTGCATGCATGCATGTAAGATAGCATACTCTTTGTTAAATAATTTTAAATTGATCTATTTTAGTATTTTAACTGTTGTAAGCTGCCTGAAACCATTTTGGAAGCCCCGAGATACTTAAAGGCCATAGAATTCAAAGAAAATTTTTATAGAGAGAAATCCCCCATCCAGCAATATACATAGAACACTTCTTATCTTCAAAGGTAAATGCAGATTGCGACTAACACCTCTACATGGAAAGGATAGCCTAAGCATCCAAAGCCATGAGGTTGCGAGTATGGGAACAGCACAGTGGGGAGAAAACAATTGGAGAACTCTCTGCAGAGAGTTCTGGGACTTTGGTCAAGCACAATAAAGGGAGAAAATGGAAGGGGGGGGGGCTGACATCTCCCTGGAAAGCTTCCCAATCAAGTTACCAAAATGAGGGGAAAGGTAAAATGGAAGATGAAAGGGAAATACAGAAAGTCAAGGATACTTGGAAGCTATTTAAAACCACATTAATTGGAAATATAATGCATTCCTCAGGTTAGGAAAAGTGCTGCCAAATTAGAAGAGGTCAGGGAAATTATAAAAATAAGGAGGCTTCTTTTAAAAAGTGAAAGGTCAGCCCCAATGTGCTGAATAGGAATGAACACAGTTTCTAGCGTACAATAAGACATTTTGAGGAGTGGGTTGCTAAAAGCAAATAAACATTAAAATAAAATATCTGGAGAATGAACCCAAACAGAGAAGCACTGGGGCCTTTCGATGACAAAGTAATAAAGGGATTGCTAAAGGAAGAGACTCAGTAACGTTTTTTCTTTTGTGTTGACTGTGGATAGTGTGTAGGGCACACATAATAAAGGGGTCTGAAGAACTGCGCCAAATTAAGATAACAGACAAAATTCTAGGCCTTCTGAAGAAATTAAGAACTGGTAAATCTCCAGGTCCTGATGACATAAACCCAACAGTTGATCTACCAACCCTATCACTAAATTCAGCCTTGGTACCAGAAGATTTTATTTTCCTGGGCTCCAAGATCACTGCAGATGGGGACTGCAGCAAAGAAATTAAAAGACGCTTGCTCCTGGGGAGGAAAGCTATGGCAAATCTAGACAGCATCCTAAAAAGCAGAGACATCACCCTGCCAACAAAAGTGCGTTTAGTCAAGGCTATGGTCTTCCCAGTTGCAATGTATGGCTGCGAAAGTTGGACCATAAGGAAGGCTGAGTGTCAAAGAATTGAGGCTTTTGAACTCTGATGCTGGAAAAGACTCTTGCGAGTCCCTTGGACTGCAAAGCGAACAAACCGGTCAGTCCTAGAGGAGATCAGCCCTGACTGCTCCTTAGAAGGCAGGATCCAGAAGATGAAACTCAAATACTTTGGCCACCTGATGAGAAGGAAAGACTCCCTGGAGAAGAGCCTAATGCTGGGAGCGATCGAGGGCAAAAGAAGAAGGGGACGACAGAGAATGAGGTGGCTGGATGGAGTCCCTGAAGCAGTAGGTGCAAACTTAAATGGACTCCGGGGAATGGTAGAGGACAGGAAGGCCTGGAGGATCATTGTCCATGGGGTCACGATGGGTCGGACACGAGTTCGCACCTAATAACAATAATAATAACCAGAAGATTGGAGATTAGCAAATATTACACCCAAATTTAAAAAAAAGGGATTCAGAAGGGAACCAGGCAATTACAAGCCAGTTAGCCTAACATCTGTCTGAGGCAAATTGGCAGAAACTGTAATTAAAGTTAGATTTTAAAGGCATTTTTAAAGTTTGGATTCTGCAAAGAGATATCCTGCCTTGCCAACCTTTTGGGGTTCTTTGAGAAAGCGAATAAGCAGACAACAGTGGCCTAGCAGGACTTTCAACAAGATACCTCACCAAAGAAGTAAACTTAGCAATCATGGGATAAGGGGACAGCTTCTCTTATATACATTGACAGAACCTTCCAGCCACATGGACAATAGTTTTGTGGAACTAAATTGATTTCTGTAAATCTTGTTGTTGTAAAGAAAGTATTTTTAATATTAACACATTTTGGTATCAGTAATCATTACACTTGTAGCTAGTTTGCTCTTTAAATTTCTTTGTATTTTGTCTCTGCACTAACAACCTTGAGAAAGATAAGAAACCTTTGGTACAGTTCTTTGTACTCTATGCTGGTTGCATGGGTAATTTTACCTGTCCTGTACTAAATAATTCTTACTACATTTATGGAACATGAGACTGAACCTATGAAAAGCTTGCATTGATGAGAGCTAAGTAAGTCTTTGAGAATAGTGGTAAAGTGGTCCTTTTACAGAGACCTCCTTGTTTTCTAATTCACTTTATTATGATTTATATTCACTGGGTATTTTTGACTGTTTAATGATGAACTGTAAACAAAATTTGGCTTTACCAGAAGCCTGTCCTGCTGCTAAATCAACATTAAAGATTAATAAAAGGCATACAGCAAACTCTTTTTGGAACTCTTTATTGTTGTGCTTAATAGACTGCTCTTTTGACTGCATTGTTCTATTTCTGTAACCCTCTTTATTTGGTGGTGTTGCAGCAGTGAAAACAGCAAACCCTGTGTTTGGAATTATTAGAGAAGTGATTGAGAGATGTCATAAATTGGACGAATGAATAAATAAAAACAGCCAATATTGTAATGCCCCTGTATATATCTAGGGTGCAGTCTCATTGGGAATACTGGGTATAGTTCTAGTCACTGTATCTCAAAAAAGATGTTGCACAGGAGGCTACCAAGATGATTAGGAGGTTGGAGTACCCTCCTATTAGAAAAGAGACAACTAAGGAGGGACATGATAGAGGTTTATAAAATTATGCATGAGGTAGAAAGAGCTGAAAGGGATAAATTTCTTTCTCCTTTCCCGAACTACTACACCTTGAGGGCATCCAATGAAGCTGATGGACAGTAGGTTCAGGACAGACAAAAGGACCTCCATAAAACTTTACAGTTATTAAAATGTGGAATTAACTGCCAGAGAATGTAGTAAAGGCCACAGGAATAAACAGCTTTAAAGGGGAATTTGATAGATTCTACCAATGGCTATTAGCCATTCAGACGCATTAATCCTCTGAATCCCAGAGCCAGGAGGGGGAGGCCTCAGAATCTATGCCCTCTTGTTGGCAGATGGCCAACTGGTTGGCCACTGTGTGAGACAGGATGCTGAACTAGATAGGCTATTGGCCTGATTCAGCAGGACTCCTTACATTCATTTTTGTCTGCTCCTCATTGTGGGAATCCTTCAGCGTACTGAACCAAAGTGGAGCCATTTTTGAGAGCTGAGTGACCAAAGAAGGATGTGCAGAGTATGGAAAAATACTGCCACGTTGACAGGAACAGAGCTATGTGTCCTAAAGTCCAGAAGACTGGAAAACTACTCCATATAGGAAGGGAAGTGCATGTGGGATGTATGTATAGGAATGTATGGTATATATTAACTTTGTAGTAGAGATAAGCATACTCACAGAGTACAGGGGGATTAAGACTGTAACAATAAAGACGGGGTAGGAGAGAGAGAGAGAGAGAGGAAGAAGAGAGCGCGCGCTCAATTCCCAGACGGGAAAACTCTGCTTGGACTCCCCTCAGCTCCTACCCAGATGGAAAAGGCACACCGACTTTGAATCTTCTTTCAGGGGCTATCAGCTGTCGGCTGGCTCCGACAAGTGGTGCCCTCTCTGAGGCTCGTCGCGACACGTGGTCGGATATTTCAACGCTCACCTCGCCCGGCAAGGGTTTCAGGCGCCATTCATCTTCGGATCCCGGTGAGACGTTCCCAGGTGTTTGCCTTCCGCTGCTTAGTGGTTTTTTTTTCTCCACTATGGGCAGCTCCCTTTCCAGTCCGCAGAAGCGCTTTTTGAAAGACCTTCAGTATATTCTTAAACAGAACAAGCTGGAGGTCCCAGAGGAAGATTTGACGTCCCTTATTTTGGCAATAGCCACGTATTGTCCTTGGTTTCCCGAAGACGGCACAGGGGAAATAGGGCCCTGGGACAAGGTTGGGACCATCCTCCATAGAAATCCGCATGTTTCTCTGCCAGTTTTGAACGCGTGGTGCAAGGTTCGTGTGGCCTACGGCACTTTAGCGCCGCCTAACATCAGCCTGACCACGCTTACGCCTCAGAGCCTGCCTGTTCCTGCTCTCACTCTCCCGGCACCAGCCCTCCCGCAGCTTGCCGCACCTTCGCCGCCGCCAGCTGCTCCGCCTGCCTCCCAGGCTCCGCTGCCGCCTGCACCCCCTCCTGCCCAAGGCCAGCCGCCGCCATCCCGGAAATCGGCTATCTTGCCAGCGACCTCTGGGTCTGCGGAGCCCACCGCTTTTCCAATTTTTGTTCAGCCCTTTGGTCCTCCTACTCATGCGTCCTTCGAGTTCCAGCTCATGAAGGAACTGAAGACGGCTGTGTCCACGTATGGCATTAGTTCTCCCTATGCTCAAGGCTTAATGGACAATGTTTTTTCTCTTCGCCTCATTCCCGAAGACCTTAAGTTGCTGGCGTGCACTCTCCTCCCTCCCTCAGCTCTGGTCATTTTTGACAATGAATGGGAGCATGAGTGCCGCGAGCGGGCTCCTGCGCTCGTTCAGCAATATAATGCCCAGTTGCCCCCTGGAAGTGTTCTAGCAGATGAGGCCATCATGCTAGACGGCTTGTTGGGGCGAAGCATCCAGGCAGCGATAACAACGCAGGTTGCCTTGCACAGCCCGATTCAAGAGGCCTCCGTTGCCGCCGTGCGAGCCGCCTTTCTTCGCACCCCCGACCCTACCAGGAAACTGCAGAAATGGGGAGCGGTCCGCCAGGATCCAGCGGAACCTTACGCTGAATTTATACATCGTCTCATGACTGCCGTTCAGCGACAAGTCACAAGTCCTGAAGCTCAGGAGGTGGTAGTCCGCCAGCTGGCTTTTCAGAATGCCAACGATGATTGTCAGGCAGCCTTGCGTCCTATCGCTGACCTATCAGGAACTGATATTCATGCTATGCTGCAGGCCTGTCAATCGCAGGCCACATACTCCTGTGGAGCAACATTTTCGTGCAGAGGAACCTCTGGCTCAACCACTGGAGGCCTACCGAAGCCTCCCCGACCCGGAGTGGAAAGGATCTGTCCCGCTGAAACCAGGAAAATGAGCTTTTGTATTTTTCTGTTCTGTTACATGCTTCTTTTTGTTGATTGTAATCTCTTTGTACGTTATGCTCACTATATGTTCAAGCAACATGGTAAGGATTCTATCTTGCTGTATGAATCTCCTTTATCGGGGGAGAAAGACAGGGTTTGTCCCTGGCTTATTGGCCTCGCCACAGTTGGTGATGGGATCCCTTAATGAAATGAGAAGCAAGCCTACTGTATTTTGGCCCCCTGAACAAGCTTGAGATTAGTTAGAAACAGGTTTTCGAATTAGATAGATGCGTGTGACCATGTGTACTAAAGGATTGGGTTTTTGTTGTGGGGTTAATAATGTTATATATAACAAACATATGAGAGGATACAATGCATCACAAAAACGCTTGAAAATTTAAAACTCTTACTCAGAAACAAGATTTGGAAATTAAGGATCTTGATATGAAAAACAAGGAATTCCAGGGTGAACTTTTTAAAAGTAAAAACACATTTGCAAAAGGTACTGGCTTTCCAAAGCCACACAGATAATAAATTGAAAAGAAATACAGTAGACCCAGTAACCCAGCTTCACCTCTTGTCTTTAAAGAAGAGGAAATATTCTCAGTTCCCCCATCACAGAGTCAGGAAGGAAATCTTGCCTCTGAACCCGTACAGAGTTCCAAAATCCAAGTTCAAAATAATGGTTCAACATGTGTGCTTCCATTTTTACTTTTGAATTTTCAAGTTTTAAATTTGGCTGCAATTGGTAGAGCCTCCAGCTATAGTTGCAGTCACACTGAAACAGCCACTATTTTGCAATCTTAAACAGACTCTCTTTGTCTAACTGCCTTCCTAGGCACTAAGCCCCATGACTCATGCTTGCTCTCCCCCATCCCAGCAACTAATCCACATAACAAATGACTGAAAGTATTCCTTCTTCCCAAATCAGGAAGGGAAGAAGTTTTGTTTCTTTAAAGACTGACCCCTACCTCAGAGAGAATCTAAGGGTGGGTAGAGTACAGTAAAATAGTTCTGTTCTGTTTTGTTTTAGTTTTTATTTTAAGACAATTTTGGCTGCTTTTAGTATTTGAAATGTTTTCTCTTTGAGAAAAAGCATTCTCTCCATAGCTTTTCCCTCTGACATTTCCTATTTCAAATTTTAATTGGCAGTTAACACTTCTTTTTCTCTTTTTTCCATAAGACTATTTTGTTTAAAAATCTGCTTTTGCAATTTTGTTTTTGTTTTGAATATGTTTAGAAAGCTTCATACAGATCTTTCATTTGGGTACTCAGGCTTCCACAAAGCCTGACTCCTATGAAAAGGCACTCTGTGTATGTACAGAGGAACAGTGTTTCCTCCTTAAAAATGCAATTCTTTTGACACACTATTGTGTAATAGGACTCACATGCAGATTGGGAAGGACGGTCAATGCCACTGGACTGATTATTCAAGAATTGCAATGAGAAATTGAAGAATTATATCAAATGATGGTGCAGCACCGTTTTGCCTTGGACTTTTTGCTTGCACGCCAGGGTGGATATTGTGAAATTGTAGGTCAGGCGGCATGTAAAGTGACTTTTCATAATAGTAGAGATAATGAGTACAGGTGGTGGGACTGGATCATTGGGTGGCTATCTTCAATAACCTGGCTGTGACAAGCGGTGGTGGGAAAACTATGTGTGATTTGTGTATTAATAACAGGATGTTGTTGATTACAATGTATTCCGTCTTTGATGACACAGTGCGCTGATTGGTTTCATGCAAACAAATCGGCCAAAGCCGTTTCTAGACACCATTTCACGGCGCCTGTATATCAGGCGGTTCCCACTAGAGATATGATTGGCTGTCATTTAAAAGAAAAGTGGGTATGTGGGAATCCTTCAGCGTACTGAACCAAAGTGGAGCCATTTTTGAGAGCTGAGTGACCAAAGAAGGATGTGCAGAGTATGGAAAAATACTGCCACGTTGACAGGAACAGAGCTATGTGTCCTAAAGTCCAGAAGACTGGAAAACTACTCCATATAGGAAGGGAAGTGCATGTGGGATGTATGTATAAGGATTATGTATGGTATATATTAACTTTGTAGTAGAGATAAGCATACTCACAGAGTACAGGGGGATTAAGACTGTAACAATAAAGACGGGGTAGGAGAGAGAGAGAGAGAGGAAGAAGAGAGCGCGCGCTCAATTCCCAGACGGGAAAACTCTGCTCGGACTCCCCTCAGCTCCTACCCAGATGGAAAAGGCACACCGACTTTTAATCTTCTTTCAGGGGCTATCAGCTGTCGGCTGGCTCCGACACCTCATGATATGTGTGCCCTTATGCTAGCACGCCTTAAAGTTTTGCAAAAGAGGCATCTTAATTTACCATACTCTGAGACAGTATGTGACTATGGTACAAGTGGTGTATCACATGGCCTTTGAATATCATTACTTTTATGAGCCTAAAAATCTTATAACTCTTCCTTTGTTCAAAAATATAGAGCATACCTCTTTTCTTAGATAATAGATCTTTCATTCTTTTAGCTGGAATGTTTTGTGTGTTTGTGATAGATTTTCATAGACTTCCAAATAGAGTCTAGCTATTTATACTTTACTAATCTGTTTAGAACTAATAAGTTAAGAAGCAGTACAAGGTAGAGAGAGAATGGGTTGAATCCAGGTTTCCCAAAATGCAGTTCCAAAATGGAGCAAATTACTCCCAACAGGAGTGCTTCCTTTCCATGATCTTCAGCCCCCCCCCCTTTCCCTGAGTGTTAATTGGTTTCTGTTACTGCTGTGTGAAAAATGAACTGGGCCTGGGGAACCTGGATGTGATTTGTTAAAAGATATCTTGTGTAGTTTGGCCCTATGTGCCTATCCTGTTTTGGATCCTAGCCCAGAACTTTAATTTTAAACCGCAGAATAACAATTTCAGTACTATCCTAAGCAGGTCTTCTCAGAATCCTAGTTGAGTTTATTCAATGGGATTATTCCCAGGGAAATGCTGTTGATCTGATACTTAGTCACAGTATCACATCAGATTTAATTAGCCTGACTTGACCACTGTTTAAAAAATGACTCCAACATACATTTTATATAACAGTCCTACCTTTCCATCGACACGCACAACTCGTTTGCCAGATGTGGTCCCATGTTCGAATTCAATCTTGTGAACACCGTCACTTAAGGCAACTTCCCAGACAGCTACCAAATCGGTCATGTTGTCCTGGTACCTGTAGTGAGGTCTGTAGTAAAAGCAGTTTAAACATGCATTAATATATGATGAAACCTTAGCCTACAACCCAGACACTCCTTCAGGCACATGCAAGAGTTTCCACATAGACATTAAACTTCACCACCCCTGCTCTTTGCCCTTAGCATTTGAAGTTCTCTCTGAAATATCTCCAAACTCAGCTACCACATTGTGCAAAGTGGGTGTCTTCTGAAAAACAGAAAATTTAAACATCTGAATTATGCTAGCCTTGTCAAAGCCCCCGCCCCATTATCTACTGGGACTAATCTGAGCCTCCTACCTCTTCTCTCCTCCTTTTCCAGTAAGCAGAAGAGCTAGGCAGTTGTGGACTGGATTTTTGTACTTACTTTTTAACTGAATTTAATTTAGTAGTTTTATATTTTATCTGTATTTTATCCTGGATGTGATTTTATAGTGATGGAACCCACTCTAAGTCCCAGGAAACAAATATACTTCTCAGTTTTTCCACACACACCCCCCCCAACAATCTCTTCTGACCACTGGAAAGTTTCTTCCCATGGCTGGGGGACATGCATGGCCTCATACCCATTCAGATTTATTGATTTATTTACTGCCTTCCTGGCAAGCTTTAGGAGGCTAGAGACAGTGAAGGAGGGAGCTCACTTTCTTCTTCCATTAGGGAAGCTGATTTTCACTGGTGCACTACAGGAGGGCTTAAAAATTTGGTTGGTATTGCACAAAAATGTTGTAATGGTGTATTGCTGCGATTTACTAGCTGTCAGATTTAAAAAAAAAACACACACACAACTCATTGTTTCCCTTGTAGAGACATGTTGGGAAAGGAATTTTATAAGGTGCTTCCTCATACCTCTATAACAAAAAAGGGGCTTACTTTAAAAATAAATTAATTCAGCAGAACTACTAGATTGCAATTAGATTGTTATAGTTGTTGTGCAGTATCACAATACCAATTATTGACTTTTAGATAGAAAGCACTCAGAACCCCTCTAGTGGTGATGGGCGGAGCATGCAAGGAAAATAGAGTTTGATGAAGGGAAGAGCATCCAAATCTTTCAGGTGAATATACTATTGCTGATAGTAATGCCACTGTATTCATGGCAGTGATAAATAGAGAATCCTTGCTATGTGGATGCGGTCATAATTTGTCTTCTATGGCAGGGGTAGTCAACCTGTGGTCCTCCAGATGTTCATGGACTACAATTCCCATGAACCCCTGCCAGCATTCGCTGGCAGGGGCTCATGGGAATTGTAGTCCATGAACATCTGGAGGACCACAGGTTGACTACCCCTGTTCTATGGAACACAGAGGCAACTTGCTTTTCTTGCAGCCACAGAACACTGCTTCTTAAAGCACTGCAGAAACTGAATTCAGTTCAGGATCATGGTCTGGGATGAGGTGGGGCTTCTGCCTTCCTCATGCCATTTACTAAGCTGAAACAGCCCAGGAAACTTGCTGTATTTGTCCTGTTTTGGAACTGCATCAGTAAAACAGCACTGGGGGACCCCTCCTCCCCCAAGCGGAGGTCCTAAATCAGATCAGGCCTGTGCAGCATTTTAAAAAGTATTCCCCAAAAGTTGCTTTGTGGCTCTGAGGACATGTACCCATCTCCTTTAAAATATAATCTGTAGCTTGGCTCTAAGTCTTCAACTAAGTCTTCAACTGGAGAGCCAGCTTGGTGTAATGGTTAGGAGTGCGGACTTCTAATCTGACATGCCAGGTTCAATTCTGCACTCCCCCACATGCAGCCAGCTGGGTGACCTTGGGCTTGCCACAGCACTGATAAAACTGTCCTGACCAAGCAGCGATATCAGGGCTCTCTTAGCCGCACCTGTAAGCTCCTTCAGGTAGAGAAAAGCGGGCATATAAGAACCTCCTCCTCCTCCTGTATATTCAACATTCTTTCTAGGCATATCTGTCAGCGATTTGGAGCATGGTGGCTTGGCAAATAAAAGCAGTAAATGCCTCCAGGATGCCTGAAGAAAATCTACAACGCAACCCTAAAAAGAGTGACACCCTTCTAAGTTCATTGACTTCAATGGACTTACATCCTTCTAACACTTCTTAGGATTGCACAGTCCAAGTTAAACTATTTACAAACTAGAGCTACATCACGACTCTGAATTACAGCCAGTAGAAGTAGCCCTCAAGTACTGAATGTGCATTTAGGAAATCACCATTTGCATTACTTGCAAAGATTGGTTTGAGTATGATCAGGATTAAGAGGGTCTCCAAAACCTTTCTACCAGAAGATGTCAAAGACTGAACCTTTGAAAACCCACTTTAAACAACAATTTCAAAGCAATTTTGGTCAGAAGCAACCATACTTAGGTGCATATATAATGCCAAATAATGGTTATGGAAAAGCAAGGGTATTTGAAGAAGAGGGGAGACTCAAACCCACAGTACATTTCCAGTCTCCACACTTCTTAATTCTGTCATCAAAGTGTCCCTCATATAAAAGTACTGGCCGACCAGAGATCAAGGCTGCTTAGGAAGTAGAGTGCAATACATATCAATTGAATGTTCACATTTGTGACTGTGGATTGAATAGTTACTGCACTCCAGTTGCCATCTTACTTGCTTGGAATTCAGAGCTGAAATACTGAATTACAGCTGTGACACTGATATATTTGAGAAGGTGAACAAGAACAATGTTAAATGGCTTGGATTTACTATACCTCAACAAGATATGGAGACATAATAAAGAAGGTGTAACAAAGCATACACAATACTCACATCACAAAAATATATATTATATATATTTGTAATAATAGAATATACTTGCATATAAGCCGAGGTATCTAATTTCACCACAAAATCTGGGCAAACTCTCCCATCCAGCCTTCCTCCCAACAAATACAGAAAAGTCAAGAGGATGAATAGCTGCTGGTTTTTGTACCCCGCTTTTCACCCTCAGAAACCATAGAATAGTTTGGAAGAAGTGATAACTACTGTAGATCCAGTTTTATAGGGAGCAGACTGGACCTGATGAGTCGGTTTTCCAGCATTGTTACTTCACTTTGTATTTCAGTATTCTAACACCACTTTAAAAACTCCTAGAGATTCTCTGCAAACATCTTTCATTGAATAATGATGAGAGCGATTTTCTGATGTCTCATATCCCTGCTATTTTAACAGCTTTACCTGTTAATTGTCTCTGAATATGACAATAACAAAATAAATTTTTCATACAAGTATGCAACTCTCAATAATCCCAAATAACTGATGCTTCTAGAAGCAAAGATAAAACAGCATAAACAGAAACAAAAACAAAAGGCCACTTCATGTGTATTTTGGGTTAATATTTATAATTTTGTGCAATGACTCAGCTTTATCCCTGCTTAAAATGAAATAAGGAGCATACTTATCACAATCAGTACTGTGGTTAAAACAAAAATCATCATTTTATACTGAGAATTAGAGGTCCCTAAATAAGAAGTCCAGCAACTCCTTAAAGAGTAAAAACATTTATTTATTCCAGGATAAAGTTTTGTAAATTAGAGCTCGCTTCAACAAAGACATGCACTCTTATGAAATTAATGTTATTCCTTGTATGAAGGTAAAGGGCCACTATCTACACCCCCCAAAATACATTTTTATTTGAAGCCCCCCTCCTCCAAGAGTTCTTTTGAGTTCTGTATAACTCTTAATTAGGCTACATAGATGTTTACGGAGTGAGGTGTTGCAGACATTGATAATATTTGTGAATTATTTTGATTGGCCGTATTAAAAGATATGACACAGTTTTGGGGGTTGCGATTTCACTTTAGGCCCATGTACCTACCGAACACTTTATATTACCTACACCATATTCCTGAATTCGTTTTACAAAGAGCAATAACTCTTGAAGATATAAAAATAGCACTGTTTCCATGGTTGCGTACCAAAAGCACACTAACAAACAAGCAGCCACTTTTAAGCCAGGCTAGCTACCTAACAACTAGGAACAACGAACAGCTAGGAACCGACTCAACCCCCCCCCCCCCTTTTATGGTCGTGGCTGGTGATGCCAGCGTTAAAAAGCGTGGCTCCAGGGCAAAAGGGATGAGCAGGCGTTAATCTGGATTCATAACCATGGGATGCAGCGGGCCGTGGCCCTCCAAAAAGCGTACAGCGTTAGAAGGGTGCAAATATTTACACACAGCCGCGTTTACACAGGGGCGGGGCGGCCAAAGTCACTATGCAGAAACGCTGAGGTTGGGGCGAAGGTAGCCGACCCCCTCTGCCTGCCCAAGGCCCTTCCCTGGGCGGCGGCGGTGCCAGGAAAGTCATCGCGCCCGGCCACTTCGCGGCACTCCCCCAGGCAGTTCCCACCCAGCAGGTGAGGAGGGCGGAGCCGCTTCCCAACTCCCCCCCTCATACCTGCTGCGGCTCCCCCGGCGGCTGGCTCCGCTCGCGGCTCCCCCGCGCCTTCCTGCCGGCCTCAGCTCGCAAAATGGCGGTTGGGCCCGGAGGAGGGAGAGCGAGCGAGCGAGCGAGGGAGCGCATCGACTGGAGCAAGAGCTCAGCGCATCCCCCCCCCCTCCTCCTCCTCCTTCTCCTTCAGCAACACACCTACTCGCCCCGCCCGCCCCCGGCTCCCTCCCGGCAACAGGCCAGAAGTTTCCTCACCCACGCCTTCTTTTCTATGTCCTTTGTTAGCAGCGGTGGCTTCTTAATTGAATTCTTTCCCTTCCCCCCGCAAATAAAGAATACCGTCTGAGTCGACCCTTTCTTTACCGGGAGTGAAGACCCCCGTCCTGCTCCTCAATGAGACTGCCGTGCTAGGCACACGTAAAGGGGAGTAAAAATATACACAAGTCTCGTGGAAGCTTAAAAGATTAACTCGTTCTTCTTGAATGCTGGTGGATGAAGATACTTTGGCTCCAACTCCTGTTGTGATTATGCAAGTCTCCTCAGAGTGACCGCTACTGGACTGTGGACATGGCCCACAAGGAGGGTTTGTGCTGGTTTCTGACCGTCCCCCCTTCTCACCGAGACTCAAGGCATCCGAAGTAAGGATGGACATAATTCCCATTTTTCATCCCACTCCTTTCTATTGGGGGGAGTTCTCCTCTTCCATATTTCCCCCTTATTTTTTCTGCCATTCATACTGAGGTTATATACCATTTGTACATATTTACGTGAGCCATATTGGGAGGATAGTAGAGATAATAAAATAAAAATAATGCCACAAAGGCTACTTTCCTCACTCCCACCAGGAAAGTTCCTGCCTTCAGGTGCTCCACAAACCTTTGTGACTGAAACCCCACCCCATGAAAGCTTTCCCTCACCTACTTTGTCTTAGTCCTCCTGCCTGGCCCAGTAATCTTCCTGTCAGCTTCCAGTGCTCCACCCTGAGAGATCTGCTCTGGCAGATAGCAGTAGTCAGCACTGCATGCATCGTTGAGCAATGCTGGGTGAATGATGGACAAGTGGGTGCAAGGGGAGATACCATAGGGAAGGAACAGAGAAGTTCTGTAGATGGATGAGAGGGATCTCTGAATCTATCCATGCTGGTCTGCTCCCCACCATAGCACCCTGCCTCTGGAGAAGTTGGAGATCACTATCTGGTGATAAAATTGAGAGCAAACAATTGAGAACTCTCAGGCAACTGCTTTGCATGAGGTGGTCCCAGGTTGAATCCTCCAGTTAAAAAGGACCTAGTGAAAGACCTGTGCCCTGAGAGCTACTGCCAGACTGAGCAGACACCCTAGATACCTTGATGGACCAAGGCTTTGACTGAATCCTGTTCTGATTAAATTCTGCCCTGGGCCATCTAGCAGTACCATTCCCTTTAACAGCTGTGTGAGACGGGAAAGTTTAGCAGGCATCCTTTCCTCTTGTATGGTCGGGAAACTTCACTTGTTGAATGTCGACTGAGGGCGCGAGGAAAAAAGGCGCAATCATATTGGTGAAACGCAAGAGCGCTCGAGTCGCCCGCCCGCAAAGGCGTGAACACACCGGAATAATAAAATCTCGCGCAGCCCAAACATCCTGATCTAAAAGTAAATCCCACGAAGCAAAAGGAGTTCCTTTAAAGGTGCATAAACGCAGCCGCGGGGGTTGGCCTCCTTGCCCACCGCTTCCTTCCACAGGCGGAGCCAAGCAGCGAGCGGAGATGGAAACCCAGCCCCCCTCGCTAGAGGCGGCTCGACAGAGCGCGGATTTCCTGCACCGCCCAGCCTGAGACGCCGCCTGTAACGGCCGGCCTCGGCTTGCGGCTCCACCTGGGCCGAGAGGGGGAAAGGACCAGGGGGAGGCGGAGACGCTCCCGGCGCGTGGCCATTAGAACGCTTGCCCAACACAGGCAGAAGAGCGCGGCGGGGGCGGGATCCTAGCGAGAGTTCGGCGGTCTCTGGTCAGGTGATGATGCTTTTACCTAATAGGTGTTCAAAGCGTTGCTGTTTGGCCTTTGGTACGTGGGAGGCATTTCTGTAAAGCTTTCTTGTAGCCGCATTCGTTTTATAAACCAGGAGGAGGATTGTTGGTTTTAAGTTCTGTTCTACTTTCTCATGTGAGTCGAAGTAACGTGCAATTTAGAAGTGTGTGTTTTATTGCAGTCTAAAACCAAAAAAGGAACACAACCCAGCCTTAACAGGTAGGAACTCAGAAGTTGAGCTGTACAATAAAATGTAAAAATGTTGATTATTTATTATAGTGCACAATTAAAAACAGATTAAAACTTCATAAAAGCTATACAGAACTAACAGCACTTAAGACCAAACGCGTTACGACCCTACTGGTTCTTCCTCAGTGGTCAGAATTGTGATAATACACTATATTTATATTAAACTCATAAAGTGTAGCTGAGTGGTTGAATGGGATCTGTAAAGTATGGCTCCAACCAATATATGTAAATTTTAGACTTTTTGGAGACCACCTCCTATGACATATGCCTAGGGGGTCACTACTCTTCGCTATTATATAATTATGTGCTGAGAGTGTATCTCATGTGCGTCAGAAAAAAAGGCAGTCTGCAATCAGTTATTCAAGCAGTTTGGTGCTCAGCAAGCGGCTCAAACTTGTAAGCTGTTCAAAATTTTTGAAACTGGAATGCATGTTTAAAAAATACCTTTCTTTTGTATCCTGCTGAGGGCCTTGGAATAACTTGAACACTTGTATATGCTCTGACCAAGAGAAGTATACCTGCTCCTGAACTGTTCTGTTACTCTTGTACAGCCTAGTTTTTCTGTCTACTTGTTACTCACTGAGTCAAACGGTGTTTTTTTTTTTTACTTGGCTAGTGCTTGTGTTTTTGCACCAGAACTTGGCAGTCTGATGTTTACTTGGCAATAGTTCTCTGTGGAGTCAGTTATTCCCAGGTAAGTTTGCACAAGATTATAGTTTTTTAAGTAAGTTTGTTTCTTTTGAGAAATTTGTCTGATATGATTGGTTAAGGTAGGAGAATGTGTGAGAGACCATCATCACACATTGTCACCACTGTGTAAGTTTTTAACAGCTGTCTGCCAAGCATAGCCCACTTGACTGAGTGGACTGCTTTTGACTCAGTGGGTCTTCATGTGCAGCTCTATTACAGAAATGGTGGTACAAAAACACAAGTTTATAAGCATTCATGGTTGTACAATGCTGTTATTCAGGGGTGACCTTGATGCTCTAAGCGAGTTAAATGGAAACCTGTGGCCTAATGCTTGAAGATGGAAAGTGATTGTGTCTCTGTATTTTTGATTTACTGCATGTTTAGAGTAATAACTGCATTTAGTACCTTTACAGATGTGTGTGTATATGTGCTGCAAGAAGATAAATGTTTTGTGAAAAATATAGACTTAAAATTCCATATTTTTGCACACTTAAGCTATTTGAAATGGGGAAGAAGTCACAAAATACCAAGGTCATTATTACTGCATATTAGAAATTGATCATTATCATCTTTTAAATTGTTCTCCTGTTATGTGCTACGTTTCCAGGTTCCGTAAGTGACTGAGACATTGATTTCCGGTCAACTATGACAGAGGTGTGTATGTGTAAACTTTGTATAAATGTTGAACCTTGTCTAAACATAGAATCAATGATGCTTAACAATAATAAAGGTAAAGGTATCCCCTGTGCAAGCACTGAGTCATGTCTGACCCTTGGGGTGACGCCCTCTAGCGTTTTCATGGCAGACTCAATATGGGGTGGTTTGCCAGTGTCTTTCCCAGTCATTACCGTTTAACCCCCAGCAAGCTGGGTACTCAGCCCTCCATCCTTCCGAGGTCGGTAAAATGAGTACCCAGCTTAACAATACGATCTGAAGAGAAACCAGAGTATCTAGCTTAACAATAATACCATGCTTCAAATGTGAGGCCTGTAATTTAATTTTGTAAAATGTTTAATTTTTTAAAATCATATTATTAATAGTCAAAGCTAGCAAACTATTAGTTTATTTAGTAAATCAGAAACAAAGATACGGTCCATACTTCTTACAATGAAGCCTTGTAAACTTTATTTTTTGTACAAATACATAAAACTGAATATGAATACATAAAACAGTTTATTAATTTGTGGCACCTTTCATCTTTCTGTTTTTTGCATTCTGCAAAAAAAAACAACAAGTAAAATGTAAAGAGGGTGATGCACTGCAAACATTTCTTTTTGTGCATTTTCAGTCTAGAGTTGTAATAGATCACTAAGTGAGTTGTCAGAGCTGGAGTCAATCCTTCAATCTGTTGTACCTAATCTGATGTCTTTATATGGTGCTAAGAATCAGTTGTTACAAGAATAACATGGTGTTAATTCATATATTTAATTTCTTTTGTTTTGTTTTACAGAGCTCTCAGAATTGTGGCTTGCCAAGAGATTCCTTCTCAGGTTCTGTGGTAGTAAATTCTCAACCAGAAAGACTGCCCATTGATCCGTGGAGTAATGAACATGTAGGATATCAGGTAGAGGTCTTATGTCAAAATGAGCTGGATAGAAGATTCTGCATAGAACATGATGTGCTTCTCTAAAACAGTTTAGTGTTTTAGGTGTGGGTGATGGGGAGGTATTCTGGCTGCATTCAGATGGCACTTAAACTCGACAAGTGCATAAACCAAGTCTGCCCACTTTCCTTTTTGCACAGAAAACATGGTTAGAAAATAATTCTGATTACTCAGTGATATATAAATGCTGGCATATGGTTTAGTCTGAATTAATTTCTCTGCACAAACTGGGGGTTCAGATCTTTATCTCATGTAAAAACCTGGCTCAGGAGAAGCAGTTCCCTGTGTACCTACCTTCATGTAGCACAGATAATGAGTTACCAGTTACCTCTGAATGAGAAACAAGAGGGAATGAATGAGGCATAAGCACAACTCTGATCATACAAATATTGGTTTAAGTGCTCCTGTGTTGGAATTGCTGCTTATGTTAGGAATTTGAGGGACATTTTGGTGCTGGGATACATCACAGCTTGTTAGAACTTATAAAGAAATAAAGGCTAGGATCAGGTTTTTCCCCTCTAAAAGACATATACAACATAAACGTAAAGTGCAAACCAAACTCAGAAACCAGTTCATCATAGCATAGGCCCAGGAAACAGTAGTATTGTAAAAGTCTGGGTTTGAAAGAGAGAGGCAGTTTCTGAATGAGATGCAGCCTGGTAAAGAAGGTAATCTTGCTTCCTATCTGGTGGATTTTTCTTTTTTAATTTAGTTTCTCTTTCTTTCTGTCTTTCTACCTGGCCATTTGGATTTTGTTTTGTTTTGTGGTGTGCATGTTTGATTGTGTGCAGTTAAATACACAAAAGACTTGTAACAAGATTAAAAAGTAATAATGGAGTCACTATAAGGGAAGGCTGAAATAGCCCTGTTCCTCATATGTTGATCTTTTATGTGGTCAATCCCCAAGTTTTGGAATCAACAGGGAATTGAGCAGTCTGCACCTTAGCCTGTTTTCTGTACAATTTCCTGCTAACGCAACTAAGAGTGATTTTTCCAGAAAAGTACATGAAAAAATGTTATTTTGCTGCTGGCTACTTATAGTAGTGTGTTATCGTATTAGTGCCAGGCCCTTCTTCCTTTTGAGGGGAAGTTTGCCCACAAACACCTCTCTCTGAGATCGCCTATACATTGCCTTCACATTGCCCTGCAATCATTTTATATGACTGAAATATACAGATGGATGTCAGTTTTGCATTTCCCGAGCAGAAGTGGAAACTACATGCCTGCTGGATGTCATGCTTTCAGAAGCTGCTTGGACTCTTCAGGTGAAATCACTGAGAGCCTGCAAAGGGCTGTTAATAACTGACTCTCTCTCTCTCCCCATTTAAATTAGCAATGCATATCTTCAGGACATTAGAATTCCTAACAGTATTACTAATGTCATCAATGCTAACAGAGCCAGTTTTGAGTGGTGGTTAAGAGTCGCAGCCTCTAATCTGGAGAACTAGATTTGATTCTCCATTCTTCCGCATGGATGATCTTGGAACAGTCACAGTTCCTGTCAGAGGTCTCTCAGGCTCACTTGAAAGGTAGGCTGTTGTAAGCCATTTGAGACTCCATCAGATACTAAAAATTAGGTACACAAAACCAGCTCTTTTTCTTCTAAAATCTTTTTCCTTCCTTCACCTGGCAAAATTCAATTAGGGAAATCACTAGCATGCCTGCCACAGCTAGTCCGCTTCCTGTCCCAAAATCTAGGTGTTGCCAAGAAACCTGTTATACTTTTAGTCTCACACAGTAATGATTGCAGTAATGCAAACATGATTTTGTCTCTTTTCCTGGGAAATTCATTAAGGATCCATCCAGGGCTATCACAGGTGTTGTTCGCACTTTGGGAAACTTCTGGAATTCCACCCAAGGTCTCAAACCTGTCAAGACCATCATATGCCTTCTAGTTTCTTTATTATACACACATCACTGCAAGTAAATTGCTTTAGTACCCAGCTTTAACCACAAGACACATATCTGGCTATTTTAGGCACGTACCAGAACCTCTGTGTGTGTTTGTGTGTGCTTGGATTCAATACACGCATCCCTACATGCTTGTAGGCTTCATCTTTTCCCAGATATGCTGGTCATTTCTCCCATGGACTTCTTCACGTCGAGACGGTATCTATGCTTTATATTTTCCCCCTTATATTCCCCTACATTATCATCTCAGCTCTGCTTTTCTAAACTTGTGTGTGTTTAGTTTACTTTTGTGTGCACGTTTGTTAGTTCAAGTTATTCTCAATAAAATCACTTATTTTGGTCTGGTTTATTGAGAGTTTCTAAGAAGAATCCTGGTATACACTGATGGAGAGCCTGTTATTACCCTCTTGCTGGCTAAATGCCCCAACTCAATATAGTTTGGGTAACAATTTGCAAGCCTAATAGTACTAAAAATTCTCCCTGGGTGAAGGGAACAGTAAAGTTGGACTGGGTAGAATGTGATTACTAAAACCAAGGGTGGGAAAAGGCAAGGGGAAGGGGGCAAGAAATTGTGTGTGCTGCTGAAAAAATTAGCAAACTGCCAGGAAAGTAGGAATTTTTTGAATGCATTATGGTAGTGAACACTAGCCAATATGGTACAATGCAAATGAAGGGATGACTTGGGGTCAGGTTCAGAGGTTACAGGAAAAAAACAAAATAATCCAAACTCAGAATAAGCATAATAAAAATTGTTGAGGGTTGAATAGTTGCCTTTAAAACAACTCATCAATGTATTATCACATGTATGATCATCTAAAAATTATAACATTTAGTGATAGCTGTCACTAATCTCCATTATAACAAAAAATATTGTGGCTAGAGAAGAGATGGCAGAGGGAAGGAGAATGGGGATGGAGGTTGTGCAAAGAGAGTGTTTATCGCTGGTGCAAAAAAATACCAATTCCAGCACATTGCACCTGGATGTAAGCCAACTTGCAATTGGCTTGGAAATGAAATTGCCCTGTAGGTGTTCTGAAAAAAAACCTTAGAAACTCCAAGGAATCCCCCAAATGGAAAAATGAGTTGCAAAATTGAAAATTAGAAATGCTTGTAGCATGATTGTATAATCAAGGTAAAGTACACATGCAGAATGGGCCTCAGTAAAGATACTGCTGAAGAGAAGGGGTAGGGGAGCTTGGAATTTATGTGGATATGAAAAGAATTGTGATTGTTTGCAATCATTTTGTTGATATGTTTAAATTACAATTAATAATGAATGGTATAGCACCCTTACGTTTGCTTTTTTTCAGTCGTACAAAAGAACAAGAAACCCTGTAGGAGTTTGAGGGAGCTTTCCTTGTTACATGGATTTAACCAATTGCATCTGAAAAACAATGTGATATTTTCAGTGACGTTCTTATTTTCTCACTGTGCCATGCTTGCTGGCATGTATATTTTGACAACTGATGTTAGCTGCACATTAAATAACCTGAAGGAATTTTAGTAGTCAAGCTAAAAAATACAGTACACTATACCAATGGTCTCCAACCTTTTTATCACTGGGGACCAGTCAATGCTTGACAATTTTACTGAGGCCCGGGGGGTGGGGTGGGTGGGTAGTCTTTTTCCGAGGGATGTCGCCGCTGCCTAGGCCCCTGCTCCACTTGCTTTCCCATTGGTGCCCCTGACTTCCCACCGCCCACTGGGTGGTGCTGCTAGCAACAGCTGCGCAGTGCCACGCCAAGGGGGAGCCCCAGCCATGGCAGCTGCCAGAGAGCACCAAAGGTGAGCCAGTGGCAAAGTGGCAGGGCAGCAGCCGAGGAGGAGCCGCGGCCCGTTACCAACTGATCCACGGGCCAGTACTGGTCCCCGAACCGGGGGTTGAGGACCACTGTACTATACCACTGTGTGACTCTGATAGCCTTTTCTTTTCTATTTTCATCATAAATATAGGAAGAAGAAGAATGGGAAAATTTAAACAAGGTACTAAGGCAACATGGTTTAAGACCTGTGTGCCTTGCTAAACCCAGAAGTAGTAGAAATGTGTCAGGTAACAAAATGCTATTTTTAAGAAGAAAAATTATAACTCCTAAATAGAATTGTTTGAAGATGTGAATTTTCATTAACCACAGGTTGTAAATATTGCTGTAAGCAAAGTGTGTCTAACATCACTGTACTGATACTGGGAATTATAAGTGGTACCTTGGTAGATTATTGGGTTAAATAGGGATGGGCATGAACCACAGTTTTGCAGAGATCTGACACTCAGCTGTTTGGTTTAAATGCCACAGAGATGAACCCAAGAAAGCTCCTTTAAACAGCTGAGCTGCACAGACCAAATTGCTCTTGCGTACCCCTTTAAAACAGCTGATCCACACAAAGTAGTTTGCTCCACGTGGCTCAGCCATTTAAAGGGGTTTTCTTGGACAGCTACGTTTGGGGTGGCTACCCAAGAAAGCCTCTTTAAACAGTTGAACTGTATGGAGCAAATTGCTTTGTCTGGACCAGCTGTTTGAAGCTATTTAAACCAAACAGCTGAGCAGTGGGAGCTCCTACTTGCTTAGCTGTTTTTCATGAAGAGCAGAAAGCAGGGGTTTAAACTAGGGTTGGGTTTAAACTAGAGCTCTGTGCCTGCATGTGTGCGCTGACTGGTGCGCCAACACCCACGCCGCCCCTCCTTCCCGCATCACGGCACTGGCTGCTTCTGGGCGTTAATGGCCACTTCAGCAGCCAAAGAGCCCAACCCTAGTTTAAACCCCTGCTTTCCGCTCTTCACAAACTGCATCAAAATTCATGCAAATTTGTGGCAGTTCTTCAGTTTGCAAATATTAATTCATGAATCAGCCAATTTGTCAGCTGGTTTGTACCATTCTTCATGTTAAACTAGTATCTGGAGAAAATTAGCCTGCTCAAGACACATTTAGTAGCATGCCTCCTGCTGGCTGACATATGTAAGAGGTGTCATAGGTTATGACCACAGTAAGTTTTTTCTGTTTTAATCAGCTGAGAAAATAAACAAATTCCAAGTTAAGGAGTTATTAAAGAGGATGAGAATAAGAATGCTAGCACCATAATGCACTTAAATGGTGGTACAGTCACATTTAGAATACTGTATACAGTTCATGATGCCTCAGATAGCTAGAAAAGAAGCAAAAAAGGGCAACCAGTTTGGGGTTGTCTCCCATTCCCTATGGGGGCTCTTAAAAGGCATTTAATGGAAGAAAGGTCTACCAATGGCTGGTAGTTAAATAAAATGTTCATGTTTATAGGTATTAGGCTACTGAATATTAGTTGCAGGGGTGGGGGGAAAACAGACTTTTTGTTCTTGTAGGTTTCATGGGATATCTTGTTAGCCACTGTAGGAATAGAAAGCTGGACTAGATGGACCACAGGTCTGATCCAGCAGGTGTAACTTTTTATACTTGTACATAGTACTTGTACTTGTACTATGATGTGTTTTAAACAGCATCTCTTCTAACCTATTCTCTCTCTCTCTATGTATATAGACATGATTGTTATGGACAGAAGTTCTTCACAAGCCATACGACATGCATTGAAAACACTGCTGGAAGAGTCTGAGCGTCAACGAAAAATTGTCCGTGGCCTGATAGAAGACAATCGTCAACTTAGGTAAACGGAGTTCTGAAGATTTATTCTGTAGCACCCAGTTAAATTTGAAAAGTTCTGAAATTGAGTTTGGAAGGAAGCTACCTTTATGTTTGCTCATTTCTAATCATAGACTTTCCATTCATGTCAGGTTCCCATTTTATAATGCTAGTGTCAAAGGCATAATTGAGAACAATAAAATATTGGTTCAAGTGGGTAGCCGTATTGGTCTGAAGTAGCACAACAAAAATTGAGTCTAATAGCACCTTTAAGACCAACAAAGAGTTATTCAAGGCATCAGCTTTTGAGTGCAAGCACTCTTCCTCAGACAAAATGGAGAAGGATCATGAGAGTACAAATATATAGAAAAAAGGTAAATTAGTGGCAAATCAATAAACTTTGTCATACTACCCAAATTATGCCATATAATAATTCTTTGCTAAAACAGCTAATTGGTCCTTTTGAGTTCAGTTGCAGTTCACAAAAATATCAGAGAAATAAAACTGTCAATGTTAGTAATTAATGACAGACACTTGTGAAAACAAATAATTAAAAGAGACTAGTTGCAAACACTTCAAACCGTCCGCCAAAGAATTAATGGACATAAGTTTGACATCAAACTTAAAAACCTGTAAGAACACTTCAACCTTACAGGACATTTAATAAGGGAATTCTAATTAGCTGTTCTAATTCTAATTATTGCAAAGGAACTTCAAGAACAGACTAGAAAGGGAGGTTGCAGAAATTCAAGTTACTAAACACTCAGAACAACTACATACCCTGGACTCAACAAGGACAAAGGTTTTTTTTATTTCACTATGGATGCTAACCTCATTCAACTCTTATATCCACATTCCTTACAACTCCCTCTTATTTTATTTGGGACAATGTGACACTAATGGGATGTTAGTAATATGTAATGTAATTTGGAATCTCACATGACAACATGCCAGCACAGCTTGTCACTTGCAGGGACGCTTCCACACTTGGGTGGAGACGGATGGGGCCACCAACTAGTCTCCTTTAATTCTTCCCACAACTGGGAAAGTTTCTGCCATTAATTACTAACATGGACAGTTTTATTTCACCAATGTTTTTGTGAACTGCAACTGAACTCAAAAGGACTGATGAGCTGTTTTAGCAAAGAATTATCATTCTGGGAGCTGTTGCACTGTCTTCTGACCGCTGCAAAGGAGTTATTGACCTGGACGCCCATGCCACAGAAGGAACTGGTGCGTCACTTGCCTATCTACCTTTGCATAAGGGCTAGTCTTCCTGGATATGGCAGAATATGACCCTTAGCTCAGGATAATGAGCATGGACACCAGCCAGACCAGCAGGAAACAAGCCTGTTGTGATTGATATGCTACTTGATTTTGAGTTAATTTTGCAATGTGTTAGCGACTGGCTTTTACTGAAGGAGCACCTTTCTTTTTATTTTTTGTTTAAAAAGAGATGAAATACGCATGGAGCGAAGTCGGGCTTCTCGCCAAGAGCAACGGGCCAATGATTTAGACATAATTGTTGAGAATATTAAATCCAAGATACGGCAGTTGGAAGATGAGTCCATAGCTAAAGTTTGCCAACAGCAGACTCAAGTCAGAGAACTTCAGAAAGATCAGCAGTCTTCACAGGTACTTGCAGTAAATTGATATGGGGGTATGTTGTAGATGAATTTTTTTTTTTTGCCCTTGCTTTAACATTTATGGCAGGCTATGAGCTTCTGTATGTGACCTCTCACTTCTTTGCAACTTCTGAAGATGTGGGAAGTGACAAAAGCTCTTAACCCTGCCACAAATTTTGTTAGCCTTTAGAGTGCTACCGGACTTCTGCTCTTTTCTCCTGCTACAGGCAGTACCCATCTTGATCTACTTAAATATAACTGCAAGAGAAAGTAAATTGTCTGTCCTCACCCATCCTATGCATTGATTGGTTCACTTTCTAGAACTGACATGCCTTCTGTGACTCTGTTCTTATTGGCTTCTAGGCAAAGTATCATCAGCAGGCAGAGAAGTTGAAGGAACAAGAAGAGACTATTGCCCGTTTACAGAAGGAACTCTGTAAGATGGGCATAGAAGAGCAGCACCGTATTGCTACACAGAAAAAAATGTTCCAACAGTTTTGCAAACAGGCTCCCAGAACTCACTTGGATCAACAGTAAGTACTTGTGCATCACTATTTTTGATGCAGTCCATTCTCCCAGACATCTGTAGAGTAGGGCTGGTCCCACTGCTACATGCATGCAGCTGTTGACCATGTGATCTGGCTGACCCCCGGGGGAGGGGTGTCTCTGATACATTGCCAGAAAAATATATATACATCCAACTCCCTGGATGACTGGGGGTTGCAAAGCATGCTTTTACAAGTGTAAATATTACATAGTGCAAATCTGGGGCACTTATTTACGGCGGTTGCCAGCATGCTTCTCTGAGGACATAACGTTTTAACCCACATGGTTCAGGTACAGCATCACTGACCCATTTTGTTAACACTTTGATACAGCCAGGTTGCATAGTCAACAGCTGCATGTGTATAGCAATGGGACCAGTCAGATGTCTGGGAGAATGGAGGGATTCAGTGGGGTCCTGTGTAGAAAATTCAGAGGGAGGCAAAAAGGGGTAGGGTGGTGAAGAATTTTTTGCCATTGTTGCCTCTTGCTAAAAGAATCCTGCAGAGATTGGGAAGTAGGCGAGAGTTTGATCATCAGCCTCAACTATGCTTTCTAAGAAATCTCAAGGAAGCCAGAAAATGTCCTTAATTGATGACGGGGTGCCTTCTCAGTTAATGGGATCTTATTGGAGGCTATGGAATTAGCCTGGAGATGCATACTTGGGGTTAGTGTAGTGTCCTCCCAAGCCTCTCAGTTTAGGCTCTAGGCTGAAGAGAAGCTGGTAAACAGGCAGCTAAGAGCTTCCCACAGTATGCAGCTTCCTGCTCTCAGCTTTTCATGTGCCGTTGATGTTTATGGGTTCACAAACCATTATTTCTTTACGTGCCTGAGGGGCTTCTTCCACAGGCAGAGGTTTCTTTGCAGCCTTCATGAGTGCCTTTGGCTGCCTTCACAGACTGGTTTGGTCCACGTGAGGCCAGTTCCAATCAGTTTTGAGTTTGGTCCAGGGGCTGCCTCAGACCCCAAACCAAACTGCCTCTTTTGCTCTGTGCTCATCCCTAAGCTGACTAGTTTATAGTTATGTAAGGTATGGCATGGTGTTATGCACCAACGAAATCCAGCGGTCAGTACATTGAGAAAATCTGGGATTTCTACTTAAAAGTATTCCTCAAACTGTAGAATTTTTTCTTTATTGGAGAGCCAGCTTGGTGTAGAACCAACTCTTCATAATGCTTGGAATTAAATTAATAAAGAATGGGAATGGTATGCCTTGCACACTGGGAGGCAGCAAAAAGGAGACAATGGTTTAATTTCTAGTCCCTGGAGGCACCTGCTGCTGTTTGCCATATTCACACCTGAATTATTGCGGAGTTTCCAATTCTTTGGTTTTGAACTCCTAAGTGGCATAACATATGATTTAAACTGCTTTTTTTATATCCAGTAAGATAAGAAGAAGCTGATCTGTAGTTTGAGACAATCCTGGGGAAAGTATTGATGCTAAACTAGAAAGCTTTTTTAAAATGCTTGGCATGAGTTATATATTTACCTCTGAACCCAAATCTCCTAAGGGAAGCTGAGCCCACTAAAGCCCACCTGAGATGGGGAGAAGAATTGGGCTTGGAGACAAATGTACCCATTAGCATCCGGGGCTTGATCGCTAATGGTCACTGCATGGGAGAAGAGAGGAACGGTTCCTGTGAGTTCCTGCCCATGCCTACAGTTTGTGGATTGGCTGGTTTATTACAGTTAACACAATATAAAAGCTCTACAGACAACAAATGAAAGATTATTTGCCCTGGGAGATAAATCCTTCCTTTGGTGCGTGCAATTTATATTGGCTGAGGTGGCATTCCTGGTCATTCTACTTTTCTGTCTCTCTAGGATTTTTAATCTAATTGACTACTATGAATCTCAGATCCACCAAATGAAGAAAAATTTAAGGTAGGGAAATGGAGGGATGCGGAAGGGGTACTGCTGTTCTGCTGCCAGTGGTGCTTTTCTCTGGTGCAAGGAGTCTTCCACTGATGCAAGGGGCTTCCTTCTACAAGAGAATCTTGCACAGGGGGCAACTCCTGATGCCATCAAAAAGCACTGCTGCCAGGCCCCTGCTTCCCCATTACTAATGTCCTGCTAAAGGCATGATAGTTTTAATCGCCATCATTGTGACTTAGTCATTTTTTTAATGGGGTTTTAATGGGGTTTTAATGGGGAATTTTAATGGTTAATATATTGTATTTGTATTAAAATGTTGTGAACCGCCGCGAGCCGGTTTCCGAGAGCGGCGGTCATACAAATCAAATAAATAATAAAATAATAATAATAATGATGGTGTTTAGCAGGTCACTCTGTTTAGTTTCATGTTTCTAGAATTTTTCATTGAACAGGCGTGGTCTAACTTTGTTTCCTTCGTAGGAGATACAAGAAGGAGACTGGTGATATCCATGGAGGAGGAAAAGATGAGTTTTTGAATGTAGACGCTACTACTAATTACAGAGTTTTGCTCAAGGTAAGAAACTATCAGAGATCATGAGTCTGGAAATGGCAGCCAGATTTTGGATTGGTAGTTTTTGCTTCCCCCCCCCCCCCCCCTGCCTTCGCATTTCAGAATAAGGTTATCAGAGTTTAGGAGTATCTTCACAGGTTGTCACCTTGCTGTGTTCATCATGGGAGGAGAGGGAGAAAAATAATCTAGAACTTCACTTTTTCTTGTGTACACAGTACTAATATTAGACAGGGTGGGCTTTTGTAGTGGAAAAAGGGTGGGCTTTTGTAGTGGAAAAAGAAAGGGAAAACTAGTCCAACTTTCTGTGTAGCTAAAAAGGGACAGCACCTTGTATGAGATCAATGGGCTCTCAGCTCTCCATTTGTGTGAGAGATTTTGTTCCATCAAGAGTTTCTACCTTTACACTATGTTGGGAACAAGAGAGGCAGTTTTGTTGGAAGGCTTGCGTTCTGAAAAGATTGAAAGCTGAGCTTTTGCAGAAAGAAGAGTTCTTGTACGCTTTCTGGCAACCTTTCAACTGGAAACTATTTTTATCCCTCACCACTTAAATATTTCTGAGTTAGATATTACAGTTGATGTTACAGGCCTCAAGGTATTTATTCTTCAGCCACAGGAATGTTATTTGGGCAGCAAGAAACATCAGCCTTGATAAAGGACAGGATTTTTTGATGTGCCAAATTGATTTTGTAACTTCAAAGATTAGGAAAGTGGTCAGACTTTTGATTTTTCAACTGTGGTTTCTCACTTGTGGAAAGCTTTGTTCAAATCTGTCAGTTCTGCTGTTGATTCTCTGAGTAAGATGTTGTTAACTGTTCCCTTCTCACGATGTGGCACATTCATTAATTTACGGTTGTTGTGAGGGCCAATGAGAGAACGTATGAAACTATTATGAATAGTTATAATATATTTATAATCTTTGAAGTATTTCCAGAATCAGATCATTGAGACACAGGCCCGAAATGAACAGTTGCTGCATGAAAATAAAAATCTCAAGGAAGAGTTGGAAATCAGGTGAGTTTGTCTACTGCTTATGGCTCAAAACATTGAAAAATAGCACAAGCATTTTGTATTTCCCCTCCCACCCTTCCCAGCATTGTTCCCCATTGCTGAGTGAATGTGTAAACCTCTCCACCGGATTCCTTCAGGTAGTGAAAAGAGTAATATAAAAAAAACCCTCTTCTGCCATTAACTTTACAGTTTTTCAGATTCTGAAAATACTATTTTTCTTTTTAGACCGACAGAGCAAGAGTTAAAATTTTACAAACATCAAGCAAGGAAGCTTGAGAAAACAGTGAAGAACATGAAGTAACTATGCCTTTCTTCAATCGTCAAATATTGATGTCTGGTTTTGAAGATCTATTAAGACAATAGGGGATCCTTTAGTTAGATCTGTTCTGAAGACTGGATATAGATAGACTAGCAGAAAGTCAAAGAGTAAAGGTAAAGGTATCCCCTGTGCAAGCACTGGGTCATGTCTGACCCTTGGGGTGACGCCCTCTAGTGTTTTCATGGCAGACTCAATACTGGGTGGTTTGCCAGTGCCTTCCCCAGTCATTACCGTTTACTCCCCAGCAAGCTGGGTACTCAATTTACTGACCTCGGAAGGATGGAAGGCTGAGTCAACCTTGAGCCGGCTGTTGGGATTGAACTCCCAGCCTCATGGGCAGAGCTTTCAGACTGCATGTCTTCTGCCTTACCACTCTGCGCCACAAGAGGCTCTAGCCAAAGAGTAGAGCCACCCAAGTTTTCAGGATGCCTCTGACTTTGGGCTATGGCAGAAGAAAGGTGTGCTTGAAGACACAGTTGGTCTGTATTATGTCTTGGTACCTTCCCCAGGTATTCTGAATAGTTGTGCCTATGCAGCCTCAGCCATCTAAGCAAAGTGGTAGGAAAAGGGAGTTGAAAGGTTGGACCTCCTTCTCATCATAGTTGTCTTATTTTTAGTTTCTGCTTCTACACCGTAATGATCAAAAAGATATGTAAATCCAAGAGTGGCTGAAGACGATGGTTCTAGTGAATTTAATTACTGTGTTTCATATTAGCTTAGCACACAAATTACGTAGGGCTGGTATCAAACATCCATTGTGATGGGGCATCTCCCATGGCCTGGCATAGAGCCCATTACTGGGCAGCAAGGTTTGGTCTGTTTGCCTTCTGCTAGGAATGAGAGGGACTGCCTCTGTGCTATTTTATGCTTGGAGAGGTGTTTGAAAGGAACAGAGCATAACTCTTTTGTGCTTTTATTTAGGGGTAATCATCACGCAGGGGGCATATATGATTGTGAAAGAGTTGTACTCATGTCAGATCTTGGAGGAAGAAGTAGCATGTGTGTGTTGTGTAGCCCTTTCTCCCTGGCCAAACCCCTCTCCCTCTAGGTTCGGTGTATAAATGATACTTGAATTGAAATTCGTTTTTGTTTATGGGATAACTGTTTTTGTTTTTTTTTGTCTGCCATGTAGGACATGTGAGAGTGATGAAGAAAATCTGAAAGAAAACAAAGACTTCAAAAGTACTACCAGAGGAGACCAGTTACAGGAAACCTGTAGAAGATATTTTCAAGTAAGCCGACAGTGATTGCACCTTTAAATTAGAACCGAAAAGATGAAATTCTTAAAAAAAAATCATAACCTACCACCTGTCTCCTTTTGGCATGCAGGAAGAAATGTATGATAACATTGTATTTTCTGCCCTGATAGCTACAGTATTGACACTTGGCAAAGAAATCATATGAGGTTCATAATGCTCTTTATCTTGGCTGACTCATGCAAACTTCTAGCTGCTAGAAACCTATGCCATATTTTCTGTGCTGCTCCTCCACCCCCCAAAATGAAGTGGTGCTTTTGGAGCACTCAAGACTGTTGCTCCATCAGCAGCAGACAGAAGTTTATTTATGACTGATACAAACCTGCTCAATTGCCAGTCTCATGCACACTTTTTCAGATGCCAAGGCTTAAGGCAGAAATCTTAACAGTATTAAACCATGGTCAAGAATCCCAGTTGCTCGGAAAGAAACAAGTCTCAGTTGGTGAATATGCCTGTACTTAGATGTCTTAACGAAATTGAAGTAAGAGATTAGTAGCAGTGTTGATGGCAGTCAATCATATTTGTAACTGTTACACACAAATAAATAAAATTCTGGCTTGTTCTCTGTATCTGCACTGAGCCAGTCAGGTAGCAAATTGAACTACCTGGAGAGACTGAAGCACAAAAATTAATGGTGTGAAAGTTTGCATTCTAAAATGCCTGTCCATGAGCCTTTGTCCTGTCAAGAGAGACTCTGCAGTGCAATGTATATCCAACACTTATATGTCTCTTTTACATACTGTGATATAGAGGCCAATGGCGGTAGTTGTCTTTTCACTATCACTTGACACAGGAAGAACAAACTGAAAGGAAAATGCATTTGGGGAAGTTGTGGGTGGGAAGAAGCCTGACTTGTCAGTAGCCCATCACAGCCTTCCCTTGGACTTGGCAGTTTAAAGCCTTGTCAACTTCAATAGGTGTGGTTTAATTATTTTTCAGTGAAATTAGTGGGACAAATATACATAAATTGGGCTTGGTTGTGCTTTCAGATTATTGAAATTCAAAGCCTTACAAGACAGATTGAACTGTATTTTGAAAAATACAATACACTGCAGGAAGTGTATGTTTTGTTTGGTGAAAGATACAAAAATAGATATTTCACAAATAATATAGGATTTTTAGCATCTGGAAAGTGAGTTTTAAGAAAACAGGCTATATCAGCAATTATTTGGGCATGACTGGTATGCCAATTTGAACTGTCATTTGAACTATTTTGGGTGTCTCTGGGAACAAAAATGGGTGATATTTGTGAGAATATTCTCCTCAAATGTTTCTTGACAGCTGTTGTCCAGCATTGACTCTGTTATAAGAAGCCCAAGAAGAGCTCCCTTGGTGATATATAAGCAGAATAAAGGGTTGCCCCGAAGAGGCACCAAAGAGGATGATCAAGACTGTGGATTTGAGCACCTCCTTCCCACCATTGAAATGTGGGCTGACCAGTTAATGGCTCTAAAGGTACTGACCGTTATTGATTTCAGTCTTCAGCTGCTGACCAGACCACAATCTTCAGACCAGACCACAGTCTGATGCTTATTTTACAGAGATGAAAGTAGGCAGCTGTGTTAACAGCTTCAAAATAAGGGCCCTTCGGGTAGTCACTGAGGAACAACTCTTGAAGGCACTTAATCTGCTAGTAATCTGACAAGCCTTCTTCTCTCCTTGAATAGAAATGCATAGCAAAAGTATCTTTATGGCAAATCAAGAAATTCTTGATAAATATGCACTCCCACCACAAGAATGTTCTTGCTCTACCAGTTGCAGATCTCACTTTTTTTTTTGGGGGGGGGAGGAGTAAGCAAACTTTGTTGTGAGAATCTTAAGGCATGTTCATGTAGGGAGAGGCAGTCTGTCTAGTATATGGAATTCAGACTGTAAAGGTCAGAACCAGCACCTTGAATTGGATTTGGAAGCCAACAGGTTGGTTGTGCTGCTGTTGTAATGCTGCCGCCATATGGGTAGCCCAGCTATCACACAGGCTTCTTCAACTCGGCCACTGTCAGATTCCAAGTAGTCCTCCAAGGCAGCCCCACGTGTCAAACTGCACTCTTGTATGCTGATCTCCCTTAGGGGTTCCTATTGGGTTCGCTATACAATGCATTCCAGTAGAAGTGCTTAGGTTGGGCAGAGCTGGTTGCTACAGTCTTGCTCACACTTTGACTTCTAAATTATTTCCTTCGGATTGTCTGTCTGAAAAGGGCAGTAGACTGTAGACTCAGTGAACTATTTTCTTTGCCCATTGGAGAATGGATAATCTTTTTTTAAGTTAGATGGAGTTGTATGAAGAATCTTTTCCGTCATCATTTGGGGGACACCTGATCAGTAACAGTTCCTTCTATAGCAAGAATTATGTTAAAAATGTAAAAGCCAGATCTGTAAAATCCTCACGTGCTTTAAATCTGAGGTGCACAGCATGCAGCCTGGAGGACCGATATTCGGTGACCTCTGTTGACCTCCTTCCCACAGGGATGCGGTGAGTGGTTTCCCCTGCGAGGGAGGGAATAGGAATTCTGCCTGGCCTGCTGTTCATTGGAACCAGGAAGAGGACCCAGTGGGCACATTCCTGGGGAGGAGGGGTCCGAATGCTGAGTCCCACCTGGCAGTTGGCATTCTGATTTTTCTAGGCAGGGCTAGCTTCTTACCCACTCAAGGCAGCAATGCAGTGGGCAGTTTTCCTGGGGAGAGAAGGATCTGGGCTGTGGGTGAGTGCAGCACCTCAGACCGGGCCCAAAGGGTGGCATGAGTTGGTGCTTATGTTTTTGTTTTCAAGGAGAGAGGATGCAGTGAAGTAAACAATTGTTTGCCTCCCTCCCCAGCTGGCAGCTAGCCCTCCTCGGGCGTGGCTGTAGCAGCCTTTCAAGAGACAGTGGCAACATTTGTGCTGCTGATAGAAGGGTTGCCTGTGTGGCTCGGCTTGCTGGAGTGCTGAATGAGGAATGAGCATTGTGTAAGGGCTGCTGCTGCTGCTGCTGCCCCCCCCCCCCGAGAGAATTATTTCAGGGTTTCCCCACCCCTTGGGGCTCCTTTCTTCCTTTCTTCCATCTGCCTTCCACCTCTTTTTTTGATCCTCTTTTATTCCTTTTGCCCCCTTTCATCTTTTCTGGGCCAGTGAGCCCCTTAAAATGCAAGTATCATTAAGAATATTAAGTAAAGGAGAACGAACATTGTCTCTGACTTCTTCCAAGAACCTACAAAGGTCCATGAAAAAGCTGCTGCAACAACTAGTGCCTTGGCATACAGCAACTGTGCAGGATGACAATGAACGCATTAGAGTGGAAGACCTTCAGTTCCTAATAGATGCCGTGCTGGAAGAAGTAGAAAATAAAGAAAAGGTGAGCTTCAAAAGCTGTCCCTTCAGACTCTTCATTTGAAATGAATTTGGTTTGCATGTGCCAGTAAAGAATGTCGTGTTTACATCCTGGGCAAGGATTCAAATGGGATGAGAATTGACAAAACTCAGTTTTAATCAGTTCTCTCGGCTCCCCATCTTGGTGTCCAAGGATGATTTTGGCTGTGCAGGCTTATAATTATCTAAAAGATCTTACCTGTTTAGTCTATTTGTAAAACCAACCAAATTTCTTCAAAGTGCATTTATCATTTCTATTTATCTGTGGGAAATTCCTGCATTTTAGAACAAGTAGATACTTTCATAACATTTATGATGTCTGTATTGAACATTCCCTCCATTTCCCCCCTATCCCTCTTCCGGCATTCTGCAGAGTAGTCATGTTCCTTCGCAGCAAACCTTGTATGCAATCGTCTCTCACTTTCAAAAACTGTTTGATGTGAATTCGTTGAAAGGTGTTTATCCTCGAATGAATGAAGTTTATACAAAGCTTGGAGAAATGACCAATGCAATGAGAACCCTTCACGACCTCTTAGAACTGGGTAGAGTATGAGATATTAAATATATCATTACTTCTCAGTAACATGCAACTTAATCCGTATCTTGTTTCCCCTCATGGCTGCTCAGGAACGATACTGGTAAACGAGACCTTAGTTATAAGGAACTCATTTTCTGCCTTTTGAAAGTGTCATAACTGGAGACATCTCAAGGTCCTCAATTACTGTGTAGACGTACTTTCGCTTGGGGTCCCAGCAGTCTCCAAACTAAAGGCTGGTGCTTGCCTAATAAAATTCTATCAGTGGCGTAGCCTTGGATGTTCCCAAACTGTTTACTGACCATTCAGCTAAGTAGCTTTTGAAAAGACTAGTAGAGTGATGCCCCTGATGGCATAAACTTTTGCAGTACCGAACATTAGCTCCTGGCATTTTATGTACTTAAGTCTGCAGCATTCTGCAACTAGGTGACATACTTGATTGAATGTCAAAGGAAACTTTAATATCCTTGGACTTGCAAAAGAAAAGTGAAATGTCTCCAGTGAATGGTATATTGTTAATTTTGTTTCTCTTGCTTTTATATAGTGGCCGCTAGCCTCAAGAACTGCTTGCTCCTATTTCCAGGGCTTGAGGCATCTCACTACAAAAATAATTCTTTAGGATTCCTAAGGGGGTTGTGCAACCCCTTGACTTCCTCAGTTCGCCACTACAAGCTTGATTTTATGTATCTCTGTTGTGTTCTAACCCTATGTGATATACCAAAAACCCAGGCAGAGATCTGTATTGCTGTTCTCAAGGCAGCTTCATATATTCCCCTTTTAAAACCGCAATTGCTGTATTGCTGTAGCAATATGTCAAATAATGGCTTATCCCCCCCCCAGCATTTGGTATCATGGAGGGGAAGAAGGGCTGCTATGGGGCTGCTAGGGGAACGACAGCAAGGGAAACAATGCCAATGTGGGAGGCACCAGCAGTGATCCTGATTTTCCCAAGTGCACAGCAGTCTCTCCAGCTTTCCTCAACCTAGGGGTCGTGACCCCATTTGGGGTCGCCTGGCCCCTACTGTGTCGTTGCCAGGTTGCTGGCTGCTGCGGCAGTGGCAGGTGGCAGAGCCATGGCACTGGCTGCCTCGATTGTTGTGCGTGTGCGCATACGCTGCCCCTGCTGAAGTTGGTATGAAGGATTATTATAGCTTGTTCACAGTACAAGGTTAGCCATAGCATAACCAGATATTTTAATAATCAGAAACTGATGTGGTCTCTTCTTAGATGGCTCAGCTCCTCCCAGTGTCCTGGTGAACACGGTTGGAAAACTATGCAGTACACTTAATGAGAATGTGACCCGGCAGGTAGAGCAACTCCTGGGAACACAAGACATCAAAAGGTAAGCATAATTAGCAGTAACTCTTGAATGTCAGACTCATTCTACAGAGTGCCAGAAGGTGGTACTTAGTCCTCTTATCCAACACTCAGAAGTCAGCAGAGCATCTTGTTCCAGTTGGACTAAATTTAGAAGAAAGAGAAGTTGCTACAGTTCTGATTCCCCCCCGGCCCCTACTCTGTATACGGAGGCTGAAGGGTTTTCTGGGCAAGATCTGCTTATGTGATAAGTACTCTTTGGTAGCTGAGCAAGTATATCCAGACATTGCTAAGCTACTGTTGGAATAATATCCGACTCTACGCAGACATCATGATAGGCCCACAAGGGTGATCCCAGTGCTAGGAAATAGCGATTAGGACTTACCATTGAACCCATGAACTTGTGCATAGCGTAGCTGTATTGGCACATGGCAGTGCTCCATTAGTATGCAGTATGCAGTTTTGTCCTGCTATAATGCTGCTTTAATTGTAGCTTCATAGCATTACTGCATCAGTTCCTCCTGTCTCACAGTTTCAAAAAAAGTTACAAGTGAACTGTCAAAGAAATGCTGTTCAGAAGGGATATGCAACAAACTTCACTGGTGGAACGTACTCCTTTCTTTTGTCAGCTTAAATAACAGATGAAACTAATTCCAAGGGGGAAATTGTGCATGTACTCAGGACAGCTACTTCCTTCTGCAGCTGCGATTGGCGCACTAGTGCATTGTAATAGCAGAAGCTGCAGTTTTCCTTAAAGCTGCTGAATATGGATGTATGCACTGGACACTGAGCACATGGCTTCTGCCATTTATCCTCTTGAAAGGTTATATGTATCTTAAAATGCTATAGTAATACTGCAGGGTAGTAGAATGTAGCTTCCATTTTTATATCTGCTACATCTGGTGGAGTACTTGTTGCATTTCTGCTGCGTGTCACTGCCAGAATCAGAGGATCCACATGGCCTTGCTGTAGAGAGACTGCAGGGGCAACAGCTGCATTTATGGCAGGGAAGGAGCAGATTTCCCTCTCGTTAAAAAGTGTGGCACAGCCATGCTGAGAAAATGTTTTTTGAAATCAATTAATCTGGGGTAGATATATAGAAGAGGTTCTTCTAACGCAGGGGTAGTCAAACTGCGGCCCTCCAGATGTCCATGGACTACAATTCCCAGGAGCCCCTGCCAGCATTCGCTGGCAGGGGGCTCCTGGGAATTGTAGTCCATGGACATCTGGAGGGCCGCAGTTTGACTACCCCTGTTCTAACTATTAGTTCACAGGTCTGAAGCCTAGAATATATAGGAGTGCTTAGTAGGTTTGTTTGAAAAGAAGACCTCCAAAGAATAAATGTTTGGCATGATTTATATTCTTCAGCATTATCAATAGATTGGAAGAATATGACGACTTCTTCCCTGCATTTCAAGCTCTAATTGAGGACTTGCTCCGTGTTCTAGGTAAGTTAATTTATGCATCTTTCAGCACTACGTCCAGAGCTGTTCTTAGTTGATTGGTTTCTGGGTAAAACAGGGAAGAGGGAGTTGTAGCCGCTAGAGAAAAGTAGCCAATGTTGCAAGAAGCGTTCACTGCATTCTTGAAATCAAGGGCTGACTTATGTCTGTTAAAAAGTTATATTTGGTTCAGTTTGTATCACCAGAGGGATATTTAATTGCATTTGTGTCCTGCTCCTCTCAGAGGCAGTCCATATGCATCTGTCTTGCATCCTCACAACCAACCCTGTGAGGGAAAGTTCTGGTAGAAAGACTGACTTGCTGAAGGATTTATCTTCAATTCATGTCATATTAGGTGATGGCTACAGTTAGCGTATTTATGTTCAGCAAAAAACAAAGGAAGCAGTACTCTTAGCACAGCTGTTCAGCTCTTGATAGTAGACTTAGTGCGCCACCCTAATTCTTAATTTAGCTGTAGCCCACCTTATCTCAGGGCATGCACCTGCAATTTAATACTTAATAGGTGGAATTCTATCCTTTGCCAGTTACACCAGGACTGTAGAAATAGCTGAGAACTTGAGTTGGAAGGATGTAATTTATACTACTCTCTTCTCTTTCTTTTCCTAGAGGTCAGAAGTCTAACTGATATATTACCTGCTGTGCAGATGCTAAAATTGAAAATCCAGTAATGTATGAAGCTATGTACAGAATGAATATTAAATATTTTTATAGTTTAATATCCTATTGTCTTAATGTAGTCTTATTTCATTTCAAATATGCAATACCTACAGGCAAAGGCAGAAAATGTTTACTTCTGCATAGCATATCATCCAACTGACAAGTTTAACACCCCAGTGATACCTCGTAATTTGAATTATTTATTTGTTAAAAACAAGCAATGTCAAAGTTGTCATTGTAGTCTTTCAGTGACATGAAGAACATAAAAATGGGATCAGAATGTGCTTTGCTTGCAAGTCTTTGACAGTCAGGCTGCAAAGGGCTACAGAGGCACTGGGTTTTTGGGTCTCCCAGCCTTTTCACTTGCAGTGTGCAAAATGCCATTCCTAAAGCTTTTCAGCCTGCTATCAGAATCTACCCCTCGAAGGAAGTGCTAACCCTTCTGTGAAGGTCAGTATTGCTATAAGAAAGCACAGGAAGGATCGTTGCTCTTCTGGTTTGCTTGTATCAACTGTTGCCTTTTTCTTTGTCTTCCAAAACATTTCCTCCCCCATGGTCAATTGTTTTCTTGCACTTTCAGAAGGCACAGGAGGACCTTTTGCTCTTGACAGCCACAGCCTTGCCTTTGGGTTGGGCTCCTGATGTATCATTGGTTTAAAGAAAAAGTTTCCTGAAATCTAGCTTGCCCCACCTTTATTTGTTTTTCCCCCCTTGGAGATTTTTCCCCCTTGAGGATTTGCGGGGCCTATAAGTTGGAGCTCTTCTGCCAGGTCTATGGTTGAGGCTGGGGTCTGAGTGGAAGATCTGATTGGGCCCCCCCTGGTGTTAAGCAGTGGTATTCCAGGGACATCTATGGCAAGGGTTATGGCTCTCCTCTCACTATTTCCTCTATTAGTTGGATGTTGTCATGGGGGGGATGGGTGGTGGATTATACCGCCATTTCAGCTTATTATTTATATGTTGTAAATTTTATGTCCTGTTTGATATTTCAATAGGGCTTCATTGGGGTTGTTAATTTTTGGACTATAACCCACCATAATCCAGTTCTGGGAGTGGCAGGAAATAAAAATCCATAATAATACTGCCACTTGCTGGCAATATTCACATTATTAAGACTGTTTGAAAGCTATTGACTCCTCTCAATTTGCTTGCTGTTTGTCCACAGTAAATATTGGGATGTGTCTCTGCATTGAGGACATTTTTTCCAAGGGGACAGTAGGGGAGTTGGCACTATAATGCTATCACTGAAGACAGCACCCTTGGTCAAAGCCCTAGTTTTAAAAGATATCTTTATAAGAAAATTGGTATAGCAACTGGAAAATGCAGGGGGAGGGAGGATGTCAGAGAACTTCTATGCTCCTGCTGGTAGCGGATTGACTGCTAAGAAAAACAGGAATAAGTTACTTGTACACAAAAACTCTTAAGTGTCAAAAGCAAGATTACTGGATAGGATATCTGCATCTTTTCCAAGTGTATTTCCAAATAATTTATTAAAATACATAAAAATCTCCATACAAGTTTATATGTAGTTAAGTTTAAAATATACAAATATACACTTCTTCATTTGGTGCCAAGTATTATCCACATGGGTGTCCATTTATCGTCAGCTCAAACCTATAAAAAAATCAGGACACTCGAGTTGGAAGCTGGATAAAGCAGTAACATTAAAACAAAGATGTGAATACTAGTTCAACTGTTAACTTCTTTCTTTTAGAAATCAGACTAGCTTTCAGTAAATTTTAAATGGGAAAATGCACTCTTAAATACAATAACAGTTCCCAAATGTGTACTGCAGCCATAGACAAAACTAAAGAGACTGTTTTACCAACTAGTGAATGTGTAATTTTCACTATAAAAATTCAATATAATTAAAAATCCTTAGTTTTAAAGCTGCTAAAATCTATGCATTAGGCTGACAAATTTGGAAGAAAGGAATTTAGAATATATATATGAAAAGTGAGGTTTTTAAATCAACATCTTTATGTTAGCTGTGAGACCCTAAGCAAATGGAGCCATGACTTCTATTGAACTATTAGGTCCTTAATGGGTTAACAACCCATAATCCCTCAATGGAAGGTGCTGGTGGCTGCTGATTTTCTGTTATCCCCGTTTCCAACCTTGGGAAAGTGGGTTTTGTGGAGGACCATATGGACTTATTGCCACACAAAGCAGGAGGAAGAAGGGGATGAAATCACACTGTTCTGTCATTGGAGCTCTATTCACACAAGCGGGAGGAGGAAGTGAATCCCCCCCCCCTTTCCACCACAGTCTCCCATGTCATGTGCATGAGATGAGTTAGGAATACTCCCTGGAGAAGAGCCTAATGCTGGGAACGACTGAGGGCAAAAGAAGAAGGGGACGACAGAGAATGAGGTGGCTGGATGGAGTCACTGAAGCAGTCAGTGCAAATTTAAATGGACTTTGAGGACAGGAAGGCCTGGAGGATCATTGTCCATTGAGCCGCGATGGGTCGGACACGACTTCGCACCTAACAACAACAGAATTGCACTGGAAGGTTCCTGCCCTACCCCCATAAAAAAAGGCAAGGTGGTGCGTCTGGGAAAGGGGAGCCTGCTTAAATGCAGTGTGGGCTTAAACCATGTCCATGCTTCCCCACATTATTTTTAAATGCCATGTTTGCCTATAAGTAACTTCTGCTGGCAAGAAAAAAAAAACATGAAGGCCGTTTAGGGTGGTGTGGTGGTGGAAGTGCAGAGTATTAATCAGCTCTGCCCCCCAATGCTATACTTTATCCAGCTGTCCTACCACATCCCATATTGGTGCCTGAAGAACGAAGCTGTCCACCATATAACTTAGTTTGCCTCTGTAGTTTACAAAATTGAAACATACCATTGTGAGACTCCCTTGACCAAGTCTTCCTTTGACAAGTCTATCAGCACCTATAAAAAGATTAACACACGAGCCGTTATTTCAAAAGTGCAACAGTATTGGTCCTAACGCAACTCTGGGTAGTTTGAGAAAACTCTGAAAGGTTAATGTATTCAGTTGGCCAGGATGTATGTTACCTCGTTTCCCATGCCCCACGATCGGATCTTCTGCACTGAGGTTTAACTCCAGCTTGGATTCTTAAATGCATCCCCCTCCCCCCCACTTCCTAACTTTGTGGGTTTCCTCCCAACCTTACACAGGGTATCCATTTGGCCACTGTTGCTCTACTCATTATCTCCCAAATTCCCTGTTTGCACTGATGTTTCTGGAAGAAACAGACCTGCATTGTTTTTTGTATGTGGCATCTGAACAGTTGATGACACTTTAAATGTCTTCCACACTTCCACACCTTACTTCCTAGCAGTTAAAGAAAACAAAACAAGGTGGGTGTTTTCCCCTGGCAGTGCCTGCCCTTTTTAACTTTTGATCAGGTAGCCATAAACTGACTGGGGCAGGGCCAGTCTTGTATTACTGGACAATGGTTATGCTTAGCTACTAAAATTCCTTTTTTCTCTTTAATGTCCTGAACTGCTCTGAGCTGATCAGAGAAAGGGAGGAGAACTCATACCCATGCTCCTCTCCTGATTCTCTGAAGAAGTGGGGGTACCTGGTGTGGGCTGAAGTGTGTGGTGGGGAGGATACAGTAGACCTCTGTTGCCCTGGAAACACCAACTCCTGCTTGTGTCATGGTAGTGTGTATACAAAAGGGGAGAGGGAAGGGGGGCAGTAATGACATCCAAGCTCCTGCTCTGCCATGACGAAAGCACAGATTGAACTAAGATGTGATCCTTCACCCGATATATGTGCAAGGAAAAGCTCCGCTTGCCAGCTCAAAAAAAGAGAAAAATCCAAAAGAATTAACCACCAGTCAGGAAATGGGCCTGTCAGAGCATTTCAGCTGGAAGTACAGTGGCAGCAGAGAAGACACAAAACAAGTTTTTAATGCTGAAACAGACCCAGTGTCTTTGCCATCAGTCTGTGCTCTACTTGGTTTCCCCCTTAACTTTTCCTGACATAACATCAGCAAAACATTGGGAAAGCAACAACAGGATTAATCTTCACAAGCTGAGATTCCAAGAAGCACCTTACCCTTCCAAGCTCCTTCCTTTCATTTGAAAAAAATGGCCGCCTATTCTTTACTGCAACATCCAAGGCTCGTTTCTTAACATCTTCCAAAGTTTCAAAAAATTCAAACCTAAATTGGGTGATAGGAAATAAGTACACCATAACATATATGAAGAGAAAACTCAGTAGAGAACCATCTCGAAATCTGCCCAAACACCTCCCCTCAGAAAGCTTTTAGCTATATGAAGAGAGAGCTTTTAACTTATTTATTGAACTGAAAAACCTAAATTAGACTTAAATGATTAATTGTTCTCCTTCATGTAATATTCAGACATTGTTTCACAGAAAGTGTGGCTGGCTCCTGGCTAACTGAGGCAGATAAGCAAGCCATGTATACACCATCTGCTGCAGGGAAGGTCCACAAGCTCATTCCACTTGGCTGGACTGGGCGGAAGGGACAGATGTGGCAACTATCTCAGTTTACTAGTTATATTATTCAGAGACCAGTCCAAACTCCTCTGAACTGAAATAGTTCAGGTCAGAGTAAGAAAGAGCATGGGTTTGGGCCTAACTGCCACTCATTACTGTTAACCCATGCCCCCAGATTCCCAAAACAATTTTACCTACATGCAGGAGCCTGCTGGTGAAAAGTAAGGAATATTTTATTTTTTGAGTGATTTATGCACTGCCCCTCCCAGCATAGTGAGCTCAGGGCAGTTTTCAACATCTTGCTACAACACCAGTTAATTCATAAAAGCTGTAAAACAACATTCAACATTAACTTAACATTAAAACCTATTTAAACAATCAATTAGAATAATCACTGTGTGTTGCAGTTTAAAATTAAGGACTTGCTGGCTGCATATGAAACTGTTGAAGGGGGCAGCAGATGGTCTACCAATGCAGGAAGCACCTCCTGCTGTGTCAACTGTGACAGTTCCCTAATCCCTGGAATCACCTTTTCAGCACTGGCAGGCAGCTGCTGTGTGGAAAAAATACCACCAAGCCTCTACCAGCACTGTCTGCTGGCACCACACAGAATCCAGTTTAGCTTTCTGCAGGTAGAAACTGGTAGAAGTTTTCATATTCTGAATCAGGGACTGGATCGCAATTCAATGCGGGAGATAACACATTCCAAAATGGCATCTGAGTGAATAGCACATATAATTTATTTCTTATTTTCTTCATTTAGAAGAAGAGTTGGTTCTTATATGCTGCTTTTCTCTACCCAATGGAGGCCTACATTCGCCTTCCCATTCCTCTCCCCACAACAGACACCCTGTGGGGTGGGTGAGGCTGAGAGAGCCCTGATATCGCTGCTCGGTCAGAACAGTTTTATCAGTGCTGTGGTGAGCCCAAGGTCACCCAGCTGGCTGCATGTGGGGGAGTGCAGAATCAAACCTGGCTCGCCAGATTAGAAGTCTGCACTCCTAACCACTACACCAAACTGGCTCTCTGCCGGTTTACATCCTGCCTTTATACCCCGTGGAGACCCAAAGCGGTTTACGTCCTTCACATCTCCCCCATTTTATCCTCATCAAAACCCTGTGAAGTAGAGTAGGCAGAGGGTGTGTAACTGGCTCAAGGTCACCCAGAGAGCTTCCATGGCACAGTGGGGATTTGAATAAGGGTCTCCTAAGACCTGATTTGACACTGTAACCACCACACCAAACCACTCTGGCTTTCAGTCTGTAGCTTCATCCAGTTTTTAAAGGGATGGTGATGAAATGTACTGGACTTCACTTACTTTTCATTGTATTGGGGACTCAGTGTCCTCCTTTTGACTGCAGTCCTCTTTCGCATTGCCCACCTTTTGTCTGGGAGCAAGTAGATACGGACATAAGGATGTGCCCCATGCTGAGAGCATGGCATTAGCTTTCTTTTGAGATAGAAAAAAAACAGTGTTAATAGACTCAAAATTCGGCTGTTATGAGTATTAGTTGTGCTCTTCACTGCATTCAAAGATCTGGAGACAGACGGTACAGATCAAGTGAGCAAAGATCACAGTGATCATGAGCTCTCCTTGGAGGACTATTGTTGACATCAGTTAAAAGGACAGCATAGCCTTTATGGGGAAAGTTGTATGTCTTTGTCCTTTGGAAAGAAGACAAAATAAAAAGGTGTTTATGACTCCTGGCCCAGGTGGAAAAGGCAGCTGCCATTTGGTTGTTGCTTTTTTGAGGGTAGGGTGGGGTGACTCTCCTTGCCAATCAGTAGAGACACATAAACCACAATTTCGGAGATTTGTGAATTTAAAATGTAGTTCAAGACGGGAGGGAGGGAGGGAAAGAAGAAAAGTAAGAGAATAGCACTGGCCACACAATAACATGGCTGGAAGAGGACCATACCATTTTACAAATATGCAAATGGAAAACCTTAAATTTCACAATAGGCTGTGTTAAAAGAAACTGTGTATTTAAATAAGTCAAACTCAAATGAATGCTTGTCACAGAACACAACTTGAAAAGGCTCCATCAAATATTACCTGCATCCGTTGACTGTAACAATGAGAGACTGCCTTATGGAGGCATAGCGCACATTGAGGTGGATTTCTCCCATGGACACTCCAGCGAGCTGCGATCCGCTGCAACAATATAGCTTTTTAAAAATGTTTATGCTGCCCAGCAGGTCTGCACACGCTAGTACCACCCCCATACAAGCTCTGGCACTGAAGTAAACTACACCGACAAATGCCATCCCCTTCGCCACACACGAGTCCATCTTATTTCAAAGTAGACCACTGCAATTGTTGACTTACAAGGGGAGCCTCCTGAAATCTCTGTGCTGTATTTTACTTCAAGTGTGCTTCATGTATTGCACCAACCATATTCACACTATAAGAGAAACTGCATTCAAAGTAGCAACACTTATGCTGCCTTCTGCCGACTGTTGGTAGGACTCCTTAGTCTGACAGGCAGTGACTCTGCAGGGTCTTAGGCAGAAGTCTTTCACGTTACCTGATCCTATTAACTGGCATTGCCAAAGATTGAATATGGGATCCTCTGCATGCAGAGCGGAGGCTCCGCTACTAAGGCTCACCCCCTCCCCCAAATAATATAAATGGCTATATGGAAATAAATACCGCCATCCATTAGGAAGGCCTAACAACATAGTGGCCAAGGAGCATATGTCTACAAATAACTACAGTGGTACAAAATCATGGGGGTGGGAGGTTTGTAGGGACCTTTGTCCCCTGTATAAATGGCTACCATTTCTCAATGCTGCACTTTATACTATAGCTGTATCATACTAAATGCTGCATAGTCAATGTTCTATACATATATACTATGGCTACATCATAATAATATAGACTCAGGTGGGTAGCTGTATTGGGCTGAAGCAGCAGAATGAAATTTGAGCCCAGTGACACCTTTAAGCCCCACAAAGTTTTCCTCATGGTATAAGCTTTTGCATGCATGCTCACTTCCTCAGACTTTGTTGGTTTTAAAGGTGCCACTCAAAACTTTTATCACCATTATATGCCATTGTACAATCAAACATTGCCTGTAGCGTTGCTCTGTTTCAGCTGCAGACCTCAAGAAATGTAAGCTCAATTGCTAGTGGTTTTGGCATGGTGCAGAGTCCTGCATAGGCTTCTCATTCCGCTTCTACACAAGTCAGTGCAGCTATCAAAAATGTAAAAGGAGTTCTGCCTTTTCAACACATGATTCTCCCAGGCTTGAGGTTATCCTTCCCTTTCTCAATACCATGAACATTATACTTATAGTCACACTTATTTAAGAAAGTGGCAGCTGTGGATGGGACTGAAGCCAAATGGCCCTTGTGTTGCTACATACAGTTGAGAAACAAGCATAAATAGTCTGCACATCAGGAAACAATGTGGATTACGATCAACTTACTTGTAGAGATCCAGATTGCTACAGGTGACATCAAAGTGTGAAGAGGCGAGGGAGCCCAGAGATGCAATGCTGGGAGCAAGCTGAATTCTTTGCAGGGCTGGTAACGTTAGGCCTGCTGGAAAGGGCTGTGGAGGTGCCAAGGATGGGGCATCCAGACCCCGAGGGCGTGTCCGTTCATTAATGGCAGCCGCTGCCTCTATCACAACGGGCTGATCCTCAGTTCCAGTAAGATGAGGACTGATCTGCTGCGTGGATTCGGGCATGCTTGAGTCTTTGCTCCCTTGGGGGGCCTTGAGCACTTCCATTTTGGGGGGAGGTGGTGGCAGTGGTGGCGGCAGCGGTGCTGGAGCTGGCAGTGGCATCTTGCCTTCGTTTCCGTCCTCTTCCGTGGCAGGGATAGGGACTTGCTTTAAGGCATTAACTCCAGTGTACATGTTTTCTGGGTCAGGCTGCTCTATGCTTAAGGCCTAGAAATAAAAGGGGGTGAGGGAGAAAATAGCTGAAATCTCTGGCGTGAGCATAGTTACCTTTATGAAAATCTGGACAAGCCAAGGAATCCTACTGCCGTGCACTAGTAAGCATTGCCTTTCAAATGCACACACACCAATCCAAGATTATCCCGAGGAGGGCCGTTTAAAGGAAAGTTTTTTCCACAGCTTAAGGGAAAGTTTTGTACTTCCTCTGTGAGAGATGAAGGCTGGAGTACTAAGTAGAACAAGTGAGCTCCTCTGAACTGAGGAGACCTTTGTTTCTAGAGATTCTTCTATCATGACGCATGAGAAGCTGTGAAAGTTTGACTACTGGGGTGTTAGCCCATATTCTAGTTAAGTTCCATGGACTGGATCCAGACTCTATTTTCCACTAACAGAAAATTGGTATAAGATTGGTATAAGATGTTTTATAGATGATACGTGACTCCTAAGGTAAAATTTCTGGAAACTTTGATATGAAATGTTGGAAATGTAGGGGAAAGGTTGGTTCCTTCGTATGTGGTGAACATGCCAAAAATGCAAAAATTCTGGAAAAAATCCATAATATTTTAGAAGGAATGTTGAAAGTTAGATTTCCATTTTGTTCCGAATGTATGTTATTGAGTGTGTTACCCGTCAGTGTTCCTCAAAAAGCTGGTGGTTTTTTATTTCATGCAACAACAGCAGCACGACTAGTGGTGACTAAGATGTTGAAACACCAAGATACACCCAAATTTGCAGATTGGCTTGAGAAATTGGGAGAATTGGCCAGAATGGTGAAGTTTACAAGCCTAATGAACAATCACTCTGCAGATGAATTCCAGGAACTCTGGAGTTATTATATCGACTACCCTAGGTAGTTAGTTAAGGACTATATTAGAAGATGGTAAGGCTTAATGGATTGTAATGTGTTTTATGTATCTTTTCTTATTTTCTCTTTTCTCTGTTCTATGCAAACGTCAATAAAAGCTGGTTTACCAGCACCTTCAAAAAAATTCCACTAAGGGGAGGGGGCATGTAACTTCCACCAGTTCCCCCTTGCTGCTACACAATCCTGACTTGCTCCTTCGGGCCATTCCTGAGGGTCCCTTGTTTCCCAGGACCAGCATATCTGCTGTGCAGAGACCGGAGGCAGAAGAGATCTCTTCCAGTAGACATCAGCCTTCCACTAGCCCAAAAATATCATTTGGATCCAGCTCCATAAGAGCAAGCTCTTCCTTGTAGGGAACAGCCAGCTTAGGGCTTGAAGAAGAATACAACATTTAAAATGCTTCCTTAAGTCCAGTGAGTGAGGCCCTGGACAGTAGAGCCACGGTTTGAATTTAGCAATTTAAAATATCATATGTTTTCAAATAAAACATTTAAAGAAAACCTGTTTAATAGTCCCTGGTTATTTTTTGCATAAAAAATTACCCCAAGACTAGTTTTGTTAAGGAAAAACAGGCTTCCTGCGACCAATGAAAGAGTTCCTATCGCGGCTTCTGTCATGTCATCCGAAGTAGGAACAGTCAGCACTCTCCCTATGTAGGTGTATCTCACAGCGAGATCAATGGGTTACATCATGTGCTTTTGGTGCACTTTAGTCAACATGCCTTTGGAAGAGGGAGTGCAAAATCAGTACACAAAATTGGATTTGGTCTCAGAGCAGCTCTATGAGACGAGGGTCCTTGTACGCTGAAGAAATGCTCATTATCATCAGTAACATTGGACTGTATGGATGAAAATAAGTCCCTGACAGCCATTACAAAAAATAAGACAATAAAGAGCCCTGCTGGATCACATCCTGTCTCACACAGTGGTCAACCAGTTCTTCTGGACAGCCAACAATAGGACATGGAGGCAGAGGCCTTCCCCTGATATTGCCTCCTGCCTCTGCGATTCAAAGGGTTAGTGCCTCTGAACGTGGAGGTTCCCTTCAGTCACCACAGCTAGTAGCCATTAATAGATTTATCCCCCATGAATCTCTCTCATTCCCTTTTAAAGTGTCATTACTATACCCTCCAGCATCAAATTCCACATATTAATAACTTTTCTCTGTCGTCAGCTTCATTGGATGGTCTGGAGTTCCAGTATTTTGTAGGAGGGAGAAAAAATTCTCTTTGTGAAATCTCTCAATCCCATTTTAGGATTCTGCTCACAGTGAGCCTCAGCAGCAAGAACAGAAGAACAACAGAGAGAGAAGAAGAAGACAAAAACAAAACAAGAGACTCACCCTCAACACAAGTTTCATCTTAATAAAACTGTCTGAGCCAGAATGATCCAGCTGAAATTTTTGCTCATGTGTCATCTCAGGATTTCTTAGCAAATTGGCAAGAGAAAACACCAAGATCCCCAGAGCATTCTCCCGATCCTTATCTTTTATCTAGAGAGAAGAGCCAATTGAGGTGCATTATATGGCAGGTTAGCCCCAACAATATTTAAATCTCTTAAATATTTTAAATCATTCATTCTCAAATCATATCAAAACCCCTTTATTTTCAAATCACACTCTCTATCATTGATGCAGCTAGATACTAACTTCCCCCTATCTAATGAGAGAGCATTTCACCAAATCACTGGAGGAAAAATAGCCCAAAACTCAGCCATTTCATGGTCACTAATGGAAAATGACTCATCAGTATTAGTCTTTCTCCATAGCAACTAATGAAAGGACAGCCTCTGGAATCCAATGGGAAATGAAGAAGAGCAGCTTTTTGGGTACCCCACTTTTCACTACCCAAAGGAGTCTCAAAGTGGCTTACAATCACCTTCCCTTCCCACAACGGACACCCTGTGAGGTAGGTGGGGCTGATAAGAGCTTTGAGAGAACTGTGACTGGCCCAGGGTCACCCAGCTGGCTGTATTTGGAAGAGTGGGAAATAAAACCCAGTTCTCCAGATTAGAGGCCACCTCTCTTAACCACTACAGCATGCTGGCTCTCAATGAGAATGGCGTTGGATGAATTCTGTAGCTATGCTAATACCTCAACTATGAAGTGGGTAAAATTTGCTCCAGGTACTCATTAGGTCTATTAAGTAATGAATTTCAAGGCCCAAGGGAAATCAAGTGGTCCTTTGTTTGTAGGTGGGTGTTCCAGACACAACTGTTCAATATACAATACTTGGGGAATGTACTTTTTAATTAATTTTCATCTCTGTTTGTACACTACAGTGTGCAAAGCTAGTGGTCTACAGTGGTTAGAGTGCTGAACTAGGACTGATTAGGTTTGCATTCAAACCACCGCTCCTTCATGAAGTTTACCAGATGATGATGGATTTGTGGTCCTCTATAACCCCCGAAGATTCATTATCATGAAAAAAAGTGAGCCATAACTTTCTAAAACAGCAGAAATAGCTTACATATATACTAGAATAACTGTGCGAAGGCAGAAAATCAAAGCTCTCTCACATTCCTTGAAAATGAGAAGGGACAAACTGACCTCCAGATGAAGTGACTCCGATTGGGCACCGTGGACCAAGAATGTGAATGCCTGACCCCACACGGGATCTTTGGTGAAATTGCAAGTCTGGAGGGGGGGGGGGAGATGAGAAGAAAAAACATCCACACGTTTATAGAAGTTTTAGTAATGAAGTCTTGACAAAAGTGAACTGTACAAAAACAAATCCCACCAACTTCAGTGGAACTCACTGCCATAGGATCCTGACTTTCATCATAGTTGTCGCACACCCAAATAGTGGGAAACCCAAAGCCTCAAGGAAAAAACAACATACCATCTCAATTCCAGAGGTACATGAAAACATTCACTAAGTGCTTAGCAACCTCAGAACAAGACCTGCTATGTACCCGTGCTGAAATATGCTGTCACAGAAGCTGTCAAGGTCTGTATCTGTGGGGAAAAGGAGGTTTCCCCTGCTAACTGTGGCAGGTTTTAAAACACCAGAAGAGGGTAACAATAAAGCAGATTAATAAAACAATAAAGCAGATTAATATTGCATTCCACCTGGAGCAAGGCTATTTTGCTTGTACTGGGAGTGATAACTGACTCTCTCAACAGCTGCTCATGAGCAAATGCTCTCTCTGGCTCACAAAACAGCCTCCAAGATATGACTTGTTTTGTCTCCAGCCAAAGGAGATATTCTTCTGCATGAAGGCCCCAGATTGCTGCATCAAGCATCATATCTTTACTGCATTGTCTGTCCAGACACAGGAAAAATATTATGAAGAAGTGAATGCCTCTTTAACAATGTATTCAATTAGCTCTTAACTGTACCAACTATTCCCTTGACACAGCTCAAGAAACACAGCTGGTGTGCACTCTCTGAAGCATGATTAGCACACTTTTAAAATGTAGCTACTGTGTAATTTGCCGACATGCTCATGTTTTGCAGAATATAACAGTGCAGATATCACAGGCATCTCTTGGCTGTTGTGACTGATATAATTAACTTCCAACTTCTGCCTCGACCACCCATCTTCCACCCTGTTCAGTCCTTGGCTGCTGCCGTCTCTACTGCCCATCTTCCACCCTGCTCGGTCCTTGGTCGCTAAGCCACCCACCCCACTGCTGACTCCTTTCACATCTACTGATATTCTCCCTCTTTCTCCCGCCTATCTGTCATGGGCAGGGGCAGGAAAAATGGATGTCACGTCCGTTATCATTTTCATTACAGGGAGCACACCAGTAGCTGTGTTTCCACATCAAAAAGGGTTAACCTTTTTTTTAAAAGGCCAGGAAGGGGACATCCGTGCTGTCAGTACGTTTATTTTCTGAGCAAAGCTAGTACCAGAGAGCTCATCCACCGTAACACCAAAACAACTGCAAAAGAGACATTTGTTTTTTTTTTCAGCTATGATGCTATCATTCCACTTCATACTGATACTAGGTTGGTGCTAGCATCCGCATAGTACAAAGGACTGTTTGTTACCTAGAAAAGCCCTGAGATGTTTAGGATAATTTCTTCATTAATCCTTTGCCACAAGTTAAAAAAATACCCTCACACATGACAAAAAAAATCCCTATGACTTTTGTGATACAAGTCTAAGAAGAAGAAAAAAAGATTTTCCCTTACCTTACTTTTCTGAGTTTTGGTGCCCACTGTGAGCTGGACAAAAGAGCAAGGTTCTCGTTCCACCTTCTGTATTTATTTATAGTTTGGATTGGATGCAGAAAACAACATTAATAGCAACATAAGACATGGAGAAGGTTTGAGCAGGAATATGGACATTCGTTTCATGGTTCAACTTTTAGATCTCTCCAACTTTTAGAGGGAAACTACACTTTGCAAAGAGCCATTTGACATTTCATTTTTGTAAATACTGTATTTTCCCAGCTTAATACAACACAGATTAAAACAGCACACAACCTCTTATGTATCCTTTGATGATGTCAAGTTATACTATGAAGCTACAGCTTGGGTACAGAACATTAAAGGTTTTGCAAAGCGCCTGGTGTAGATGAAGTCAGCAACAGGTACTGCTACAGTTGTCAGCTCTGGTTTGATAAATTCCTGGAGATTTTGGAAGTAGAGCCTGGGGAGGGTGGGGTTGAGGGAGGGAAGGGTTTTCAGAGGGGTCTAATGCCAAAGAAGCCACCATCCAAAGCAGCCATGTTCCCTGGAATCTCCATTGCCCGAAGATCAGTTGTAATCCCAGGAGATCTCCAGCCGTTACCTGGAGGATGGCAATCCTACTGCTATTCCTTAAACACAAGATCTAAACTTGTGTCAATTGTAACTAAAGCCAGGGGGAAGATTATTGTTCAGCACAAAAAGACATCCTTAAGATTTAGATTGGAGGACAACAGCTAATCTGTATCTTATATTGCCTGACATTAACAGTTTGCATAGGCCCAGGACTTCAACGGTAGATAAGTGTGTAACCAGCTGACATCTGGTAGCTGAGATAATTAAAGATAATTCCACTGAATGTTCAAAATCAGCAGCTGACTTAGCAGTCATGAGTTCTGAAATGTGTGAGTGTAAATAAGAGGGTTTAAAAAATTAACTTCTCATTATTGTTTCTATTGGTAAGAGGGCTACAAGCAAAGTATTGAAGATGGGGGCCCTGGATACCCCAAACTGGGAGGAAAGGCAGACATTTTTAAATGAATGATATTTGTGTAGATCACATAGAAGCCACTGTGCTGTTCACTGCTGTAACTTCACCTATCCTATCCTGCCAGCTATCTAGTCCCTTTTGTTCACCCTGTTTTGCTTGGCATGCTGCAGAGAACAATTGCAGCACCATAAATGCAAAAATGTTATACATCACAATATCTACTATATCTACTGCATGTTTGTTCAGCATACACAATTCTTTTGAGGCACTGGGGGGAAGGACGGGGGAACTTACCTTGAGGTACCTGGGGGTTCTGTATTTCTTCGCTCCGTATTCACCATTGGAATATTCAAACTGATTTTTCTGTATTAAGGGAAGGTGACATTTACAATTAGAGGAATAGAAAAATAACTCCTAACAATAAGAACCCTGCTCCATAGATATCTGGAGCAAGGGTCAGGAGATGCCTTTTTGCCCTCATGAGAACCTAGAAAGCAGCCGGAACAAAATGTAGGTATCCTCATTTCCTATCCAATAAGGAGACTACCTTGTTTACTGAGTTCAACAAACAGCAGAAGCAAATTTTACTGACATCAAGGAGTGTGAGATTTACAAAGAAAATGATGGCAAGCTATGGGTTAATTCTACATCCAGTACAGGTCAGGAAAGGGAAGCTAACCATTCTGCTCTACCCTCTCACAAACAAGCTAACCACTTCAACTGAGGCTTCTCCTCAAGATTTTTTAAAGAATACTTTCAGAAGAGTCAGGCCTGGCTACTAGCACCCTATCTGTCCTGGGGTCACCTGGCCACGCAACGGTCACCTCCAGAATTGACTTCTGTAACTCATTTTATGAGGGCCTTCTCTTGTCCTTGATCTGGAAATTGCAGCTGGTGCAGAATACAGCTGCTAAGGTCCTCACATCTTGGAGGGCCCATATCCAGCCAGTGCTGAAGGCAGCCCAGATCAAGTTCAAAGCCTTAACCTTTAAGGCTATCCGTGGTCTGGGCCCCACATAGCTGCGGGAACGCCTATCTTCTTATGCCCCATGCAAAGCATTTTGCTTGGTGGGTGCACACCTGTTTGAGGTCCCTGACCCACTGGAAGTACACCTGGCTTCAATGAGGGCCAGGGCCTTTTTGGGCCTTGCCCAGACCTGGTGGAATGAGCTCCCAGGAGAGCTAAGAGCCCTGTTGGGGCTTTCTCAGTTCCACAGAGCCTGCAAGACAGAGCTCTTCTGCCAGGTCTTTGGATGAGGCTGGAGCGGTTAAAATCTGGGCCCCCCTCAAAAGGGGCTAGAACAACTGCCCACCCCTTTTTCCAACTGTCCCCTGAGGCACACAGCTTGGCAGTCCATTGAGCAGAGGTGAGGGAGGGAGTTTCTCCGCTTCCGAGATGGATAATTGTTTCATTGCTTTATATGGGAATTTTGTTGTGGGGTTTTACTATGTTACCCTCCAGGAACCAGTCTGGCTGGGAGTGGTGGGCTATAAGTCAAACAGACAAGCATATACACATATCTTTAGAACACTGCATCCACTAGCCAAGCTACATGATGATGTTCCAAGATAAAATAGATTGAGGTGTGTAGCTGTGTTGGTCTGAAACTGCAGAATAAAGTTTGAGTCCAGTGGCACCTTTAAAACCAACAAATATTTATTCAAGATATACTCTTTTGTTGGTCTTAAAAGTGTCACTGGAATAAGACAAAATAGTGTTTTGCTACCCAGAGGAGTACACTTAGCAAGAATGTTCTACTGGCCAGCACCAATCCAATACATGTAAACTCTGCCCTGTAACAATTCAGTTTACTGAAAGGTATGTACGTCCTGCTTCAGTTTACTCACGGGAAGATTGAAAGCGCAGTCCAAATACACTATGAGAATTGCTGAGGCAAGACCATTCTTGTCCTGAAAAACATTGAACCAAAATTTAAACATTGATGCAAGTGATTTCAGCATCCTTGCATCCCCAACCAGAAAGCTGATCTTGCGCATCAAATGGCTGCTTATTAGCTCCATTGTTGCCCATCCACCTGCCATGCGGCCAGGCTGGAGATGAACAGGGATGCAAACTTCCAAAGGTCAGGATACTTTACAAAATGTTGACCGCAGGGGCAGCCAGGTAACACACACCTGAATTCCTTCCAAAATTACAAATAGGACTCTTAAACACACAGCAAATGTTTAAGTACAGTATTTAGCTATGTAACCTCACAAATAAGTGGCATTATTCAATAGCAGGGAACATGCATAGAATGTTGACACATTGTTATTGTCTATCATTTCCGTCTTCTTTCAGTGACAGAGTCAAACTCTGGCAGTCTCATGGCCACTCACCTCGCACAGTTTCTCTTGATCAGTCAGCAGAGAAAACCACTCAAGCTTTAAATGCAGATGCCCACTTGCTGTCTTGCTCAAGGGGAACCACTTTTAGGAAGAGCAGAAAAACACATAAACATCTTAAAACACATTCTAGACTCCAAGTGTGCTATCAAAAGTATACAACAGGGAAGCCAAGTGGCATTTGTTCAATTTCAATTGATTTATGGGCAAGGTATATTTGAAACAGCCTTAAAAGCTGATGTCTGTAAAATAAGCATCACATTTAAACCTTTTTAGTTGCATCCATGTCTAAAGATGATGCATGCAGCTATTTGTATTTACACTGTTGACTGGTTTAAACTCAAACCAGCTTGTGCAGAAGGAATCTGGGGGAATTATTTTATTATTTAAAACCCCATGTGTTTATTTTATTATTTATTTAATAATTCATTTATACTCCCTGCCTTTCTCCCCAGTGGAGAACCAAAGGAGCTCACATCATTCTCTTCTCCTCCACATTATTCTTACAAAAAAGTTTGCCAGAGTGTGTGACTGGCGCAAGGTCATCCAGCAAGCCTCCATGGCGACATAGGAATTTGGACCTAAGTCTCCCGGATCCTAGTCTGGCACTCTAGCCTGTACCCCACACCACCTCTCAATCTAAAGGATCCTTGTCATGGCTTAGCAGAGTATAGCTGAGATCCAAAAAACACCTTGAGACCACTTCAGAGGAGATCTTCTATAGTTCAGAAGTTGCCACTTGCATGGTCAGCATCTTCTTGTGAAGCAGAAAACACTGGGGCCAAAAAGGAACCTGCTGAAGCCCTGATGTGTTCACAGAGAAGTTAAGAGACTGTGCCTTGAGCCTCTTAGGGTACGTAGTCAACACACCTCTCTTCCAAGTTTTGTATATTGTTAACTGTATATCATTGCATGTTCATTGGTAGTATTGACTTGCTTTGCTATTTTGTTTCAGTTGGGGGCCGCCTCAGTAGGTTCCAGAGAGGCAAGCAAATTCTCAAAAGGGTCTTATGTTCCCTCCCTATAACCATTCTCACATATGTGAAAATCTCTACATGCAACACCGGTAGGATTTGGGCTAGCTCAACAAGGTTCACACGTTTTAGAACTGCACATGTTACAAGTGTGAACAGCCAACATGAAAATGTAAGGGAAAGATGGCCCCAACCAGTTGGCTCCAACCATGCCCTGTACATCCACAACACATTCACATAGACTTCTGCAGAAGATGTGTCAAATGTACCTATGAAAACATTTGGCATAGTAATGAATTTCTGCATCCTCCCCATATATATTTTTATTGTACTTAGTGGTAGCAGATGGATCATTTGAAGTCACTTCTCTTCCTGGAAGAAGGAAGACAATCTAGAGACTGCTCAAATAAACAGTCCCAACTCAATATATATATAGTGCACAGTTCCTCTATAGGTAATGAACAGAAACTGTGCCCCACACTGGGCATCTTAAGCTTTTCTTTTGCCTCCTGCTTTTACTCATCAGCAAAATTTATTCCAGTCTCAATCCTCTCAATATCATAAATCTCAAGTTTACTGTTCTGCCTTCAATAGGCACATTTTAATTAATAATCTAATATTAGTCTTCATTCTCTCATTTTAAATCTCATATTGCAGAACAATTCCCTTTCACTGGATTCATGTGTGTATAGGCTTTGGGTACACACAAACACACACATCATCTTCTGTCCCATGGATCTAATGGTCTCTTTCCTGCTTATGAAAATATTCACCACACTAAAATATGGTGTGTGTGCTCCAAGCCTTTAGGTAGAGTTCAAAAAATTCATCAACAATTCTGTGCAAACATTTAAGACTTCCAGAGACATCCAAGTGAACCCAAATGAAGCTCTAACCCTAGATATAATTTAGGTTTTCATAATAATACATTTTGATCTTTCTTAAAAACTGCCTATAAATTTCACATGTTTTTTATCAACATTGTAGAACATGTAGGAAAAGTCACCAGATTTTAACAAGTTTTACCTCATCAACCACTCTGTCTTTCATCACATCTGAAAGGTTAATGAGCAAGCTGTAAAAATATAGAACAAGACTCAGGCATAATTTTTAAAGAAAATTATTAGATTTAAGATTATATTATGCAACAGATAAAACAGCTATTACATTACTTCTGTTTAAAATCAACTGTGTTTTTCAGGGGCTTGGGCAGGTGCACAAACAAACTCCAGTGTAATAAAATATACCCTGATCTGGACAGCCCAAGCTAGCCCAATTTCCTCAGGCTTGGAGGCTAAGCAGGCCTGGCCCTGGCTAATATTTGGATGGGGAATACCTCTGAATGTCTCTTCCCTTGAAAACTCTATGGGGTTCCCATAAGTCAGTGGAAACCGTATGATACTTTCCACCACCAATAAAATGCAGAGACATACAAAACAGAGCTGGAGAAGCTTCATTCTATCAAAAGTCCTGCTACAATTGGCTCAAAAAAGGAATCAGAGCTTGTTTGCGTATAAAGGGAGCAGACTGCCATGATCTCTTTCAGTAGTATGATACCAAATGTGGGTAATGTAAGAAACGTTGCTTCTGCTTGCCTCAGAAGACTCTGGAGCTAGCTTAATTACTCCATTTCTATGGAAGTCACAACACTGGCACGGTCGTGTAGCACTAATCTCAGAGGGAATTTTTACATGTGCAGTTATCGTTTTAGACATGTATCTGATATCGTAGTCTAGATAGACAAAGAAGGAGCTCTCATTAGACTCTATCATTTCTGATGGCATGTGTGGAATTGTATTTCTGAAAGTTTCCTCACAACAAAATTTCTTTCCACCTAAAAGAAAACTAGCACAACTGTGAAACTCCCCGTCCTCCAAATTCTGGCTCCATATCGCAGCAAATACAGATGAAGAAGAGACATTTATATCCATTACCTGCCCAAGAAGTCATCTTTATCTGGATCTTCATCATACAAGTCTACCTCCAGATCCTGACCAGGCACTTCATGGACAACAAACTACAGGGGAAACACAAACTATTTAGAAGATAAAAACAACATTCACAAAATTTCACAGTACAGAGCAAATTGTAAAAATACAGCTTTCTTACTCCTCTAAATTTAACACTTTCACAGAAATGGTGTTTTCCTGATGGCTGAGTATCATCCTGCAGATGCAAGAGCAGCAGGAGTTTCCTTGTGACCTTTCGTTCCCTCTTCCCATCCCTGTTGATCAGAACAACAGTAACCATGCAAGATAATTATTGGCTTTCCATTCCACAGATTACCACAGGACTAACTTTCCCTCTAAAATACCGGAACTATGGGGAAGCAAAATGCATTGTGAATATGTTACATGGGATGGAATAGATTGTTCCACTCTGATTCAATTATATTTATATCATACAAAAGAAACTTTGTTTATGAGATGGGTTATATTACAAACAAGCTCATCTTTAAATACACCCTCTGCTCTTTAAGCAAATCTATCAGCTTCCTTCTTGTAGCTAAATAAGTGTTACAAAAGTAGGCACCACCTCAAAAGTTTCATTCCAGATGGGATTCAGGTTCCTTTGAATGGTCTTGCTTCGGAGCTGCACCAAGCCAACCCGAAGGAGGGCGTAAGGGTCTGACTTTCCCCGGATTGCCCCAAGAAAATGATCTTTCTGGACAAGTTTCTCAGCTTCTAACAGATGGACTCTTACTACTCCCTTAAAAAAGAAACAAGCACACAAACAAAATACAAGTGTCACTTGGAAATGTTCACCAAAGCATGCAATTTAAATACTGTGACTAAGAAAGCAAATACAGCAGGTACTGTCTATCATTACAAAAGCGGTTTAATGAAATGTATGCTATTACTAAGATGTCATCAAAGGATTCTATATTTATTTCATACTCAAGCACAAAGATTGCTACGTACTATTAACTCAGCCAAAATACACATTCATTGTTAGTGGATATATCCTGCACCTTATTATTAAATAGGCAAATTTATTTTTAATATATAATAAATGCAGAAGATTACTAGAACTGAACCACTGTAATTTCAAAAGCCATTTCTGGATTCCCATACAGCACATCATTTGATGCCAATGTAAACCTAAACAGTGTTCAATGTTCTTAGAGCATTGCAAAGTTGCTAATCTTATCATATTTATTATCTCCTTTATCGTTAACAACCATGCTTCTTTAGTAGGCAAAAAAATATCTCAACACATTTCCATCATTCTAGAGTAAAAACACACTTCCCCCACCCCGGCAAAGACACTTGTTTAAGATCTAATTTCTGCCGCAAAATCCCATAAGATCCTGGATAAATGGGAATGAGAGAAAACAAGAGATCCCCCCCCCCCGCCGCAGTATGAATCACACAGTTCAGAGCTCAGCCTCAACTATACCTGGCCAAAGCACGGCATGTTCTGAGTCAGCTAGCCCATATTCTGGTTCTAGCCTTCATAAAACACAACTCAACATGCAAGATGGAAAAGAGCAAATAAATCCTTCCAATAACCTTCTGCTGAGTGACCGGTTCGAAAACAACACTTACATATGGAATAGGAAACCGCAAGCAGGCCACATTAATGTTCTTTTTCAGTGGGATGGTGATTCTGTTTGGCAACACCAACCGGGAGGCTATGAGATCTTGGATTAAGGTATCAGATAGTACGCTGTAAGGAGAAAATATTTAATTTTTTTTAAAATCCTTGTGGCCCATCATGCTGAAAGCTATGGCCATAAGAAAACAGAGTTGCACTTACCTATAACTGCTGTTCATTGATGTCTTCTGTGCAGACACACATTGGAACTGCACTTTCACAGGCCATCCTCAGACATTTTCATTCTAGCTTAAATTCCAAAGAAGGGTCACCCTGCCCCATCCAGAGCCAGCACATGTGTGGGATTCTTGCCCAATGCATCACAGACCAAATTTGCATGAAAACTCTGGGAATGCATCCCACCTGGGACTATTCTATTGCACCCTTCCTAAAAAGCTCTTCTAACGGCAATCTAAGTTCTGCCAGGTATGGGTTATCTACTGCAGTTGAAGCAGTGAAGCAAAGGGATTGAGATAAGAATTCTAATCTGTAACCCTCCTCTACCATAGACAGACCCAACTGTCTGATCTGTTGCCAGGCCTCTACAAACTGTGCTAGTCTATCCTTGAAATTAGAAATGACAGCAATTATAGGGGTGGTTAGTCAGAACTTTGCAGATCGTTGGCTCTGATCCCTGGGAATTCTGCTGAGAAGGCCTCAACCTCAGAGTATTCTTCCTTTCTGAGAAGGAAAGCAACTGGAACAAGCATTGAGGATACGCAAAGAGATGGAAGTCTTCACTGGGAGGTATTGTTGTTGGATCTACCATGGTATCACTGGGTGACAGATCTGAAACACTACTTAAGCTATGACAGGAAGCTACAGAGATTTCTAGTTTCTGGTGTGAAGATCAAATGGGAATTGACATGGCGCTGGCTTCTATGTTACCCCCTGCATTTGATTCATGATTCTCTAGAAATCTGATGATGATGTCCAGCCCATATATTTAATAAGGTGGCAAAAATGGGGCTGAAGGAAGGGGGGAGGGTACCCGCTGCTGGAGCACCTGATTCACTGGGTGGGAATCCCATGCATGCACTGGCTCTGAAAGGGGTGGGGCACCCCCTCTTTGGTGCTTAAGATTTAAAAAATGTCCATGGCCAATGTGGGGCTGCACAAGATTAAAACAGATTATAAAGTCAAGTATTTCGTGGACTCATGGTTGGTGAGCTGTCAAGATCCCAATACATGAGTATGGGTGTGTGTGTGTGTGTGTGTGTGTGTGTGTGTGTACCAATCCAGTCTGATCAGATTAAAAAGTGAAAATTGCAAACTTCTCATTCAATGCATTTCACAGCTAAATATGATAATGCAGATGGTTTTCACATTCAGATCACCCAGAAAAGGGAGTGGCAGGGTACAAGTTGAATCATATATATAAAAAAACCAAAATACTCAAAATTGCTCTTTTTTTAAAAAAGTGAACAAGACGAACAGAAATAATTTTGTTCAGTTACCCATAAATGACTGAACAAAATTATGACACAGACACACTTTTTGCAAATGAAAATTAAGTGGGTTCATTTTACCATGCAAATAAATTTGTATTGTGCTTAAGTGTGACATCACACAGGATACTTGGCCATCATGGCAAAATCTGCCCAAAGCTTTGTGACACAAAGCTTAGCACCTGAATGACCACAAAACAGGGCAAGTTAAACAAATTTTGAGTCCGGCGGCACCTTTAAGACCAACAAAGTTTTATTCAAGGTATAAGCTTTCGTGTGCATGCATACATAAACAGAGCAAGTTAACATTATTTCAGAATTACAACAGTGACTGCTGAAATGTGCAGACTGGCTCACAATATGTACCATGCATACAAACTTTGTGGAGCTTTCATATATTAATTAGCAGCTGAGAGTGTGGTTGTAGTGGTTAGAGTGAAATAAAATGGGGAGGAGATGAATGAAACTCATTTTGGGAGAAAATATGTATCACAAAATTGCAGTTGTCTGCACTGGAAGTATTATGCATAGCACCGTTTCCCCATATGTGTGCTCATAATTCTCACGCATGCTATTGCACAGTGGTGGTTAAAAGACATGGATTTCCCCCCTTTTTCAGCCATGGTACATATGCACCACAGCCCTAGAAAAAATCAGAATATGTTTCCAAATGGGAAAATATGCATGTGGCACCTTTCAGACAAAATGACAAACACGTGTATTGGAAGGGTCACATGTAGCAAGCAACCTCCATTTGGAAACTATCAAGTAGGCTAGTGCCAATATAGCACCAACATCTTTGAGATGTGAACACTCACCTAATGCCTGGAGCATCTAACAGGTTTGTCAGTCCTGCCCAGTTGATTTCCAGATACTTAGATTGAGCATTAAAAAAAGAAGACACAATTATGAAAAAAATAGAATGAAAAAAAAACACCACTAAAATTAACACAGTTAACAAGATTCTTTGACCATTCTAAATATGCCAATCAACATTATTTAATTGATCTCTAATGCATGTGCCTTTTAGTTTGGCATGAGGTTTGTTACAGTCATTTCAAATGAGCTCAGATTATTCACAGCTACTGAGCCCCTGAGAAGCCATCCAGTCATCTCCCACTCATGCCCATTAGGAACGCATGACATCGGCCATCACAAATTCCATAAGTAAGACTTCACCAGACATAACAGGGCAACCCTGAGATTAGACAGCTCATATCACAAGCAGATAATTAAGCAAAGCCTTTCCACACTGCCTTTCCCAGAACTTGCCATGATCATCCAGTGTCTAACTACACGTTCATCATCCAAGGGAGCATGGGCTTTGCTTGTGGCCACTTTCTAATCTACGTGGATGTCTGCCATATAAACCTGAGTAATTAAACAATTTTAGAACTCATATGACTCATTTTAGAGATGACACTACAGTTTATTTGACAACTATGTACTGTAAAACAGGCCAAAGCAGAATAAGAGGAGGCTAGGAGAAGAGATAATATGGGCCTAAGACACTTTCACAGGAATTGCTCTGAAGATATGTAAAATGAGAATAACCCTAAATCAAAAAGCCTTTAGGATTCTTAGGAATCTTAGTAGCAATCACTGTTTTAAAAACTATTCTCAATGCAGCAGGCAATGCATACACATTTGGAAATATACCTGAATATCACCATTACTTTGTGCATCCTTTTATCATGTAATTAATTACAAGAACACATCACAAGTCATGTACAAGAGGTTGTAGACCCCCCTCCCCAAGGCTGCATCATGCTATATAGCAATCCATTTATAGAACTGCCATATTTGAAAATACTTGCTACCTGAAGAAGTCATGGCTTACTGAAAATGCATTCTTGCTTAGTCATCTATAGTCAATAAGAATCAAATCCAGCTGACCAGGTCAGGGAATTTTTGGAAATGGGAACAGAGACATTGGTTTTAATTTCCAAGTCATTTACAGGCTATTAATGTGCCACAAATGACTAGGTCTAGTATGTGGGTACAGACTGCTTCCTTCTTAATATTGTTATGGCCATTGATTCCATTGAGATATACTGAGATTGCAGCTGTTGTTACCTGGAAACCAGAGGAGAGAAGTAACTAATTGGGCAGCAGGTGCTCGCCAACTTCAATCTACAAAGAGAAGATGTTTGCCTCTCTGAGATATATACCTGCAATCACGACTGGACATGGATGGGATTCATGAATGGATGAACATCAGGACATTTGCTATAGGCACCTGCTTAGGTTAGCAACATCTGTCACACCAATTGTTGATGCCCTGAGCACCCACTGTCCAGTGAGCTACCTCTCCGGTTTCCAGGTAATAACAGTTGCAATCTCACTATATCAATATAGCACAAGGTGCTCTGATTCTACTGAGTCAATGGAATCAAGGCATCTCAATAGCGCTACTATAGCACTGAAGGGAAATATTGGTTTGGACTATAGCATAAGTAAGAGGGTCCGAGGCTGCAAAGGGCTTTAAAGGTAATAGCCAAGACTGTGAATTGGGTCTGGAAGCAAATGGGTAACCAGGGCATGTGATTACAAATATGTCCCAAACAACTGGCTGCAGGCCTGCTGCTGTGTTCTGAACTAACTGGGCATCTTCAAAGGCAGCCCCCACACAGCATAAAGCCATGGATCAAGCTGGAGGTTATAGGAGCATGGATCAGGTTGGCAGGATTCACATCAGGGGCCAGCTTACAAATGAGATGTTGTTGAAAGAAAATGCTCCTAGCAGCAGCCAAGACGTGCTTATCCAGTAGCAAGGCTGGATCCAGCAGCACCCTTAAGCTCTAACTTAAGCTGCCCATCAGTCCTGACTTCCATGGGACACGCCTTGGAGGCAATAGTCCCACATCTCGCCCTGGTCTTCAAAAGTCCAGCCTTTGAGACTTGGGCAGGATGCCAGCCAGCCACACGGGGAAGGGGAGCGGCTCCTGGCAGCGGCGGGAGAGGAGGAGGCGGGGGGGAGAGGCCTGGCAAGGCCTGGCTGCCCGAGGCTGAGGTGGGAGGCCCTGTGGAGGGTGAGGCAGGCACCGAGGCTTTCCCGGGCCCAGGGGCAGCTCTCTGTTGCCTTGGCCGCCGCCAGCAGGCCTCTCCACCACCCCTGGGCCTGGCAATGACTCGTAAGGTGTTCCTGGGTGGCTCTCTGCCCGCTGGGCTGCTGACGGGGGCCTCTCTGCTACCCCTGGGCCTGCAAATGGCTCGTGCCTTCCCTTACCCAGGGGCAGCTCTTTGCTGCCCCTGCTCGCTGCCAGGCCACCTCTCCAGCTCCACCTGCCAGGTAAGCTGCAGGGGTGGGGTGGGGGCTCTCCTTCCCTTACCCCTTACCCCCTTTCAAAGCCCATTTTCCATAAACGGGTTTTGAAGCTAGTCTCCAGGCTGTGCCTGGAGGTTGGCAACCCCGGTCAATGTTGTTCCTCTTTAACAAACTAAAAATTTGGTCACCATACTCTAACTGGATCTATCATGGGACGTTTAACCCCATCTAAGTTTGGTAAATCAACACTGGATAAACATGGAGGCCAGCATTCAAAATTCTATTATGAGATATACTGAACAGAAGAAAAGCTGCAATATGGGTAGGCTGGCAGTTTAAATCTCTTCTCAGTCACTCGTGTACTGATAGGCTTAGGAAAAACAGCCTCGCTGTCTCAGTTCTACGTGTAGAATAACACTGGCCTGCCTTGCGGGGCACCTCGAAGGTTAAAAGTGCAATACAAATGTTAACTAGTGCCATTATTTAAATAATACAGACAATAAAGCTCATAAGCAGGAACTAAGGCTCCAGTCCCAGATCAGAATCCACAACAGACTTACAGGTTTCTGCATGAAAAATAGGGTTACAGCTCCAAAGAAAGGCACATCGGTCATTAGAGGCTCAAGTATCAGTCGTAATGTTCCATTGAGCTGCAAACAAAGCAAGTAAAAACAAGATATTTAATTCACTGCTAGGTAGAGAAAAAGTATGTGTAAAGTGGCAGAAAATGTTTGATAATTTCCCGTTATACTGCATACGCTACCTGTAGTCCTTTCACTCCTACTTTGAACTTTGACACCTCCATGTTGATTTCACAGTCTCCTGTATAACTGAAAGAGCATTTCAAGAGTTAAGCATGTTATAGAGGGGGGGGGGGGAAGATACAAAATATTTAGAGTGGTTTAGGACCCTTCTTTGAGGGTCCAGGTGGAGGTGTGGCAATGGTGAAGAAAGAAGCCAGAACATATAAACCAGGTTTGGAAAGAATTGGCCATGGTTTTATTGAATACAACAGCAGGAGAATTGGCACAGCATGTGGATGGATCAAGCACTGGATGACCCACCTGTTGCCCAATGAACCTAACTCTCCCAAACTGTGGAAAAGCCATGGAGTAGCAACTTTGAGAACTACTTGGTTGCTAAGTGGTCCCTTGTCAACTGGTGGTGGTCCTGAGCTGGACATGCACCTAATAGGCTCTACCCTCAAGACCCCTTTATAGGAATCCCTAAATGGAGAAGGTAGGTTTCTCCTTTGAATCAGATTTGTAAAAGTTTTAAAGCAAATACTCATCCCTTCATTTAGGGAAGGAGTTGGCTATTTTCAAATCAATTTGCCTTCCTACCGCGCATAAATCTTTTTTACCATGTGGTACTAGACTTAAAAGCAGAGACTTCTCTTTGTACAAAGCGTATTTGTATACAGTTTTCTAATTTTAAAAAAATGTCATAATTTAATTTATTATAATTTGCAGTCAACTTTGGAAAATTGTAGAATTTAGTTAGGAATAAGAATTAATTAAAAGTTATTTTTAAACCCAGAGCCTTTATTATTATTATATTTATTTCCCACCACTCCCTACAGGCTCGTGGCGGGTAACGTCTTAAAATCCCCCATTAAAACCCCCATTAAAAGACTATAAAAATACCCAACACGGCGGAAAATACCACTCTCCCCTACCCAAACAAGGGCATTGGGGGATGGAGGGTGATGATGACTACTTCAAACCCCCCAGGGGGGAAATGTTCTTCCTCGCCAATCCCAGCCTCAACCATAGACCTGGTGGAAGAACTCCGTTTTACAGGCCCTGCAGAACGTTGACAGCTCCTGCAGGGCCCGCAGCTCACCCGGGAGGTCATTCCACCAGGTAGGGGCCAGGACAGAGAAAGACCTAGCCCTGGTTGAGGCTAGGCACACTTCTCTGGAGCCGGAAATGATCAGTAGGTTTTCACCCGCAGAGTGTAGAGCCCTGCACGGCACGTAGAGCGAAAGGCGGTCCCTCAGGTATGTGGGTCCCAACCCGCATAAAGCCTTAAAGGTTAGAACCAAAACCTTGAACTGGATCCGGACAGTATTTGGCAACCAGTGCAGCTGCCTCAGCACCGGCTGGATGTGGGCCCTCCAAGGTGTGCCAGTGAGGACCCTAGCAGCTGCATTTTGCACTAGCTGAACTTTCCAGATCAAGGACAAGGGCAGGCCCGCGTAGAGCGAGTTACAGAAATCTAATCTGGAGGTGACTGACGCATGGATCACTGTGGCCAGGTAGTCAGGGGACAGGTAGGGCGTTAGTAGCCGGGCCTGGTGAAGGTGGAAGAATGCCTGGCCTGCTACTCTCTTGACCTGCGCCTCCATAGTCAGGGAGGCGTCGATGGTCACCCCCAAATTCCTGGCTTGGGGCGAGATGGTAAATTGCGCTCCCGCCAAGGTGGGTAAACACGCTTCCTGTTCCTGCCGCCTTCTTCCCAGCCACAGGACCTCCGTCTTGGAGGGGTTGAGTTTCAGGCGACTCTGGTGAATGGTTCCGGGGGGGGGGGAGTTTGGGTGGCCGTCCATTAGGAGACAGAGCTGGGTGTCATCAGCACACTTTATGCTTTCTAACATCAAAAACAAAAAATCTGCAATCAAGTTATCATAAATAAAAGTATTAAATAATTTTACTTTACATTGACATTCATTATGAGGTTTCATCCGATTAATGATAATTATATATGAAGACCAAGGCGATCTCTTAATCACACGCCCTACCACCCCACAACAGGTACACAGGTAGGTGAGGGAGCCAGTATTCACCACCTGTCTTGTCTCTTTTAAAAGATACAGAGACCTCTGACCCTTTTACATACCAGCTTCCCTCTCTCACCCGCAGGCTCCACCAGGCAGCACAGCCCAGTTCCCTTTTTCAACCATCCCATACTCAGCCACTGCAAAGAGCTTTTGGGGTTAGAACTCAAACACTGTGTGAACCACACTTTGCCACCATTCTTTCATCTCTTAGCCTATATATGTAAGCTGAGATCTTACAGGGGTGTGTGTGTGTCTTCCCCTCAGATGAGACTTATTCAAGTCTGCTGACTTAACCATCAACAAGGAATTAACTTTTACTGAAGGTTACAAAAAACAATAGAGTGATTTATGAGAGAAAATGAACAAGATTATGAGGTTGAAGGTACAATGTTTACACACTTATTTTCCTAATGTGGGAGGGTGTCATTGTGACAGGTTCCTGAAAATATATCAAGCTGTCTGACTACCTGGGAGGAGTTAAGACACATAACAATTCTGAATGCTAATTCAGAAGGTCGCATCACCACTGTCATTTCAGTATTTTCTTCACAACTGTGGGAAGGACCCGAAGATCATCTAAAGTGCCATCCGAAGCAGAGTTACACCCTTCTAAGACCGTTGATGTCAATGAGCTAAGAAAGGTGTAACTCTGTTTTAGATGCCAACTGTAAGTAACTCTTCTGAATTGATGAGTGATACCCAGCCACAAGCAACCTGTAAGACATAGCAAGATAAACTCAATTTAGCTGAAGCTCATGTGTCACAAGATTCCCAAAGTGTTCAAATTAAACTTGCATTTCCTGCCCACTTGGCATCTCTTTTCCTGATTCAAGAGGTTCAGTATAGATGTCACATCCTGCTCTATACCAAACTGGTTGTTTAAGATTATGTGACAGCATGCTTATTCAACTCCTACCTTCTATAATATGCAAGGAGCCTGTTTCAAACATACCAGAGATGAACAGGAGTTCATCACACAGTACCCAACTCCACATGTACCATCTTAATTGGTCATTATTAGCACATGTACTTTCAGACACTTTACTCGTTTCTCAAAAACATATCGTTTACATGCAGTATGTAATTTCTCCCCAATATAAAACACATGCATCCATAACCAAGTTCAGAAACAAGCATGGATCAGGGGAGGAGGGTACTTATGGTTGTCCTACATGTTCAGAGCCTGTATTTGATAAATATTTGGTGTCCCCCCCCCAAATGTACAAGGCAACTACACCCTCCCTTTACTGCTTGTATACAGAGAACTCTATTGTAAGAGCAACAATATTCTCAAGCACATTCCACTGGATTCATGCAGAAAATAATTACGTAAGTGCAGCTGTCTTTTCAGGAAAGAAGGGAAGAGAGGGATATGGAATAGTAGATGCTGGAGGTAAAACAAAACAAAATTTGCTGGGATTTATCTGCTTTTGAATTTTACACCTCTATATTATTGTATTAGGTAGTCTTCGGGCACATCAGTTCAGAATTGCCACAACTTGTTTTTAAAATGTAATTCAGACATTGTTATTTACAACCTTCTAATGATGTTGGTCTGTAGTAGCACAACAAAATTTGAGTCTAATGTTTTCTTTATTATCCCCCCCCCCCCCCAATTTTATTTGTGGCAGCTCCTAGCCATACATTTTTCAGGGCTACTCTCCCTGTAATTTCCCTTCCTACCCTTCTTGCTTGCAGCTTAAGTAATTAGTTTTTGTTCTTGCTGGGCCTCTGACATGTATGAATCAACTGCTAATTATCAATTCCTGTTTTTATAGGAAGGAGAAAGAAGAGGAGGCTTAAGTATTTTTTTAATGTTGCCAGTAAAATCAATTTTAATTTATTCAGCTAACATTACAGCAACAAGCACTGGTTTAACTGCAAAAGCTCCTCCTCCTGGAACAACTAACCATTTGATTAAAATATGCTAAGCCTATAGGAAGTGATTAATTTGTTTTCCGGGTTAAGGAACAAAAGTGAAATTGCAGGGGAAAGCAAAACCTTTGCTGAGCAGTACATGGGCAAGCCCTGCATCTCTTCCCTCTCCCACTGTTATCTACTGATGCACAAACATGCAACACAACACTGCACTGCAGGTTTCACTTTCCCTGCAAAATTGTGATTGATTGTTAATTGAGCTTAAAAAACAAAGAGGTTGTTTCAAATACCTTCTCTCCCAAAAACACTCATGTTTACACTCCAATAATTAGCATGGCAACTATGGTTTACTAACTCCAGGTTGAGGAATTCCTGCAGATTTCAGCATAAGGCCTCACTTGGATATGGTACCATACCCCCCAAAGCAGCCATTTTCTTCAGGGAAACTGATTTCTGTAGTCAGGAGATCCCCAGGGCCTACCTGGACCTTGGCAACCCTAGCAGCAGCTCTGTTAATGATGGCAGCAGGGCCATAAAACACAGCTTTCAGCAGGCTATAGTTGTCAGTGTGTAAGAGGAATGGTCAAAACCTAGAGAAGAACGATACTGTACATCTTATCGAAATTGTAGCAAGGAAACTAATGCCTATTATTAGATCTGATTCCTGCCTCTCGGGCTAACTACTTCCTATGTTGCAGCACAGGTTATTACATTTATCATGGCTCATTCATACCTTATAGCCTACCTGTCACAATTAGGAGTCACTTCAGAAGAATTAAAATGGCTATGATGCTCAAGTAAATGACAGCTCATGCCTGCCTAGGGAAGACTACCAGGCATATTCAGGAGGTAGGAAGAAATGTCTTTGTCTGTTCTACCTCTTCCTGTGAAGGCTTTTGGTTCCTCAGCAAACCCAGTAATGAACCCCACAAGAGTCGTGATAGTCCACCATGCCCGACCACTCATTCTGTACCCCTCAGCTTTAAAAGGAGACACAATACTTCTGTCACACGTAAATGAATTGGAAGCTTGACTCTTGCACAGGATCACATTAACAGGAGGTCAGATAAAAGCAAAAGTCCTTTCCAGACTTTACAGTCACAAATACAGCAACAGTTACAGCCAGATGTTACAGGAACATGTGATCCCCAACGACTTCCCAACATCAGGTTGTGTGTACAGAGGCAACATATGTATTTATCATACATGTACAACTCCAGTACACGTGAGCAACTGCGTTTTTCAGCCTTTCCATGCATTGAAGCTGCATACACATATAAGTACACATTTTGTCCCTGTATATACAACATGGCAATCATAGTGCACGCTCCTGTTATGTGTGGTTGTCAGGATCTCAGTATGTGTGACTAACATCTAAAAAGGGCAATTGTTGCCATGTGCTCAGTTCATGTGACAGTGAGGTTTATTTTAATTATGGTCCGTTCATGAAAACATGATTTAGTTCACAGCCATACACTCAAACATTGTTTTTTTGTCAACAAATGCTGGTTTTATGTCCTTTTCTTTGTAGCCTGGGAGGTGTCATGAACCCCGGTTCCTGACCCATGCTTTGTCGGTATTCTCCCGGTCAATCCCAGATGGTTAGCCCCCTCACTCCCTTAGCGACCATAAATCCCTCCCCCATGGCTTTCCATCTCCCTTTGCATTCCAAAGCATCTCTCCGTAAGCCCACCCTTATCACTTCCTGACCTTGCCTGGCTCTGTGAAGTCTCAACACTTGCAACTTTTAGATCAAAGAGTGTTCCCAATTGCTTCCTTGAGAACTGCTGCATTTTCCCGCCTAGTGAACCTCTCAGCTCTCTCCCCGCTATTCATCCCCAGGTATAAAAACCCCAAGGAGGAGATTGGTCCTTTGTCTCTGCCAAGAAGTTTGTTCATCGAACTGTTCCTTTTGATGCCTATTTGTTCTAGTCTGCTGAATAAATATTCCTTTTGGATTTCACTACAATTGTGGTCTCGAGGAAGTAATTATTCCAGTGACTTTACAGAGGTGTCTCTTGCCTGGTTCATGACAGGAGGGCACTATTAAGGAACAAGCCAGAACAAGCTAAAATGAAATTATGCAAAGATGTCTGTTCATATAATTTGTTAAGATTAAATGAGGTTAAGAACCAGCTTCAGATTCATCCATCATCATAGTTTGTGGACTGCATTCATTCATATTAATCACAGTTAGCTCAAATAAACTATGATTTCTGTGGAATGCCTGAACTGAGCCCATGAGTAGACACCACATACAAGTCAGAACAAAATTTGAATCCAGCGGCTCCTTTACGATCAACAAAGATTTATTTAAGGTGTGTGAGAAAGCTCGCACCTTGAATAAATCTTTGTTGGTCTTTAAGGTGCCATTGGACTCAAATTTTGTTCTGCTCCAGACCAACATGGCTACCCATCTGAATCTATCACATACAAGTCAGCTACACCAACTGCTGCCCAGATGTAAAGAGCGTTAGACTAGCCTTGTGTTCTCATCACATGTGCTCAATCTGAAGCAGCTAAAAAGAAGTCAGTCATTCGCTCAGGGATCGGTCATTCTACCCATCAAAACAGATATTGACCAATCTAACATTTTAAAGCTAGTGCATTATTACAACAAAATATAAAATTTTATTATCAGTGCCAACATTTGAGAGTGGTCACACAATCTACGTAGAAAATGTCTCAGCCTAGTTATTGCCATTATTTATATACCTGTTTAAATACCACAGAACATCATTGTCGTATATATATGTGTGTGTGCATGTATAAAGTGCCATCAAGCCACAGCCAAATTATGGTGACTCCTCATCAGGTTTTGAAGGCAAATGACGTTAAGAGGTGGCTTGCCATTGGCTGCCTCTGACTTGTGACCCTGGAATTCCGTGCTGGTCTCCCATCCAGGGCGAACCCTACTTAGCATCCGAGATCCTGCAAGATCAGGCTAGCCTGGGCCATCCAGGTCAGGGCAGTTGTGATATGACCCAGTGTTAAACATTTGTTTTAAACAGTTTGGATACAGAAGAGGCTACGAATGCTGAACTGAGACACATTTTAAAGAATATTTTAACCCTCCACAGAATAATCTTTTTTTTAAGTCTTCAAATCCCCTTGCAAAAATACATGCCCAGGATAACCAGGCCAAAGTCTTCCTCATCAGTCTAGTTGTACAAAGCTGGGGTAGAGTATGAAGGAGTGCGCACTGGTATTTATGTACTTCATTGTACTTTATGTACTTTCTCTCCCCAATGGAGACCCAAAAGACATTTTCATCATTATCCTCTTCTATTCTCTCCTCACTGCAACACTGTGAAGTAGATCAGGTCAAGAGTGTGTAACTGGCCCAAAGTCACCTAGTAAACTACCATGCAGAGTGGAGATTTGAACCTGGGTCTCCTAGATCCTGGTCTTCCACTCTAGCCACAACACCAAACTGGCTCTCATTCACATCTCTTTTGAAAATAAAAGGAGGGGGGGTGAAGGATCATCATACCTGGTGTTGTCAGCTGAGGATCTCTAGCTGGAATCAACTAACTCCCTTGCTTCCAGATAGAAATTGACAGACTCATGCTGAATGGGGGGAGGGGAGAGGGTATATTTTATTGTCCGCCATCTTGATATTATGTTATTGTTCTAATTGTGTTTTAATGGGTGATTTTAGGGGATTTATTGTATTCATGGATCTTGTAAACCACCGCGAGACATTTGAGAGCGGCGGTATATAAAGTATAAATAAATAAATAAACAAATAGATACTTGATCATCCAAGTACTGTGGAGACCAATAGGAAACATTTGACTTCCCTTTCTGTTTACAGAGCACCATGATATTCTAACATTAATTTTGTGGAACCCTCCCCCCAAGTACTGGGATCATGTAATGAAGAAGCTCTGTACAGAAGAAAAGATTACACCAAGCAACAGAAGAATGGGAAGACATTTTGGATGTGGTGGCACCCAAAATGTCCAAGTGAGTGGTGAAAGCAAAAATCTTTCCCACACAACCCCTTTCACACAAAAGAATAACCACCACAAAAATGTAAAGCACAGCATGAGACCACACATACCCTTAGCCAGTTTCTTTTTTGTTAGTATGATCCAATTTTGTTATGGACAATGGGAGTTTATTTTACAGGTGCAAACAGAAAATTCCCAACTCATTCTTTTGTCACCTGAGCCACAGGGATGTTTAGTAACTACTCCCAGTTCATAAAGTAAGGTTGCATCCTCCAAGGTGTTTAACTGGATGGGCTGGTTTTTCTGGGTACTTGAATGCTCCTGTACTGGGACTACTCCTCATTGTTTTATCAGATGAGCTCTTGTAAGAATCACAGGTGGATTGTCGATACTGGGCAAACAGAACCAGCCTATTTGCAATGGAATGCTACCTTCCAACTCAGTCCAGCTGTATTCAAGGACACCCCCAGTTCCTCTTTGCAAGTATAGCTAAAGGGCAAATAGCTGTTCAGTGTATTGGGACTGATATGTACAGAACACTGAGCAATTTCAAAACATCCTATGAGCCAAGCAATTCAAAATCATCTTGAGCTATGATGTTTGGAAAGGATACTGCACCATCTGTGTGTTTACTCAAAGGGAATCTAAAGAACGCCAAGGCTAGATTTTTCCCAATGCACATTTCCCATTTATTTAAAGGTTTGTGCCACTTGTTCTACTTTGAAGTTTCCAAAGCAATGTAATTATTATAAATTAGCAAAAGATGAATAAAACGATACAACCTAGATGAAAATGATTTTTAAAAGCAGTTAGTCAATTAAAGGATGGCAACTTACAAATTAAGAAAGGCCTGGATGAATAAATAGTTCAGTGCCAAAAGTAACACAAATATGCCCAGTTCATGAATCTGCCTGCATACATCATCTGTGAAATAGTCCACTCATTATACTTCCTTGACATTCTTTAAAGACTATTTTCACAACCATCAGAAACCTCCTTGATGACAGAAAGTTGAGAAAAGATAAAATGTGGAATTCTTTCAGCGGGAGAAAAAAGCCACAAACCTCAGATTATTGTGCAAAATAGCAATGATCTACCACTAGGCACTACCCACACTACTGAGTGTTCGGGTACATGTCTGCACTCAAGCAAGGATTCTGCCACGATTATGGGACTGCCAGTTAATTGAGTGATCTAAACACTAGACTGAGAACTTGCCCAGGATGTGATTTTGTGTTTTTTGTTTGTATTTAGCTTAATTGGTTGTCATTTATTGGATTGATAGGTATTTTTGTAACCTGCTTTGGTTACCTACTGGGTACAAAAGCAGGATAAGTTGCCCAAATAAATATTAATTTGTTAATATTTATTTGGCCAACTTATTTTTCTGCTTTTCTCCCCAATTAGCAGTTCACGGCGCTGGAAGATATAACAGGAAGATATTTCCCAATGGGTTCTCTTTTCTCCAACAATTTTCAAATTGAGAATTGAAACTGATGTCATTTGACTTGCAGTAGGCCAAAGTGCTTTTTAAGGCAAAAAATAAAGCTACCCAACCTTGGAATGGTTAGGTTTCATGTTCATGCCTTTGTTCCTTGGAAAGCAACTCAATTCAGTCAAAAACTTCATTAACCACTGGACCAAACTCAAAGATTCCATTTTGTCCTCCGTCATCCATATAGCTAATCAAGGACAAGCTAGAGGGGGTGGGGGCGGGGAGGAATGTAACATTGTACTACCATATTTGCACGTCCAGGATCACTTGTCTTCTATCAACTTCTTTGGTATAGGCTTTTACTCCTTTAATTTTAGGACACTAAAAAACACAAAAACAAAAAACAACAATTTGATATTAAGAATTAAACACAAAAATGTCCTGTACATCTGGGGGGGGGGGGGGAGAATGAGCATGCTATCAGGCTGCAGTCACTAAAATCACAGAGGAAGCAATATTTTCAGGAAAAGGAAACTTGTCTGGAAACAGAAGGGAATAAAAGCATCTCACATTATAAGTCCATTCCAGAGAAGTGAAATTCTGCTTTTTAAACAGCGTGCAAATGAGCCTGGATGAAGCTAGAAGAGAAGCCGAAATAGCTTGTGTGATCCTTGCATGCAACCAACAAGCTGTGCAGCTCTGCACGCACAGCATTAAACAATATGGCTTTATGCTATTAAAGATGATATGCATCTATAAACATAATGGAACAGGCTATAGATTAGGGTTGCCAGATCTGGGTTGGGCAATACCTGGAGACTTGAGGGATGGAGCCAAGAGTGGGTGCGATTCAGGGCAGGGAGGGACCTCTGTACAATGCTATGGCATCCACCTTCCGAAGCAGCCATTTTCTCTGTTACCTGGAGATGAGCTATAATTCCAGAGGATCCCCAAGTTCCACCAACTATAAATGCCTGCCTCATTGCAGCTGCACACAAAGTGGGACAAGTCCCATTTAAACAAAATGCTGGGCATTTGGAAGATGGCACAAGCAAGATCTCCTTACCCCTCAAGTGTCATGTTTAAAATCTGGCCTTGAACATATGAGTCATCATAAGACCAAGTTTTTACTGCCCTAACAAAGTGAAGGGTGACTATGCTATTCAGAGTTCTCATAAGAAAGCAAGCAACTCATCCCCTGAAATGAAAGAATATCCTCTCAAGTTCGGGGCCTTTCTGCAAGTCTTTTATCCAGCATCATACCTACAGCAATCACCAGGTGCCATCTGTGGGCACAGCACATATGGGACAAAAGATTTCAAGGGTCGGAGCCCATTTCTCTAGCTGTTTTTAATAAAGAAAACTCCCTAGCTCACAGGGTTTTTTCCCCTGGAACTGGCTACTTGAGAGCCATTGTTACCTTTGAGGGGGAAAACCTCCCATTACGAACCATTCATTTTGACAGGGGAGGGCGAACTCCGAGTTCAGATTCCTACATTCCTCTACAACTGCCTAATGCAAGCTACCATTAACTAACTCCACTTTTCATTTCCAGTGTGATCACCTTACCTTGTCTCCAATATGGACTTTGGTGAATGTACAGGTTTTCAGATGAACATTCTTTGATCTAATTTTTGGTTCAACAACATCTTTAAATGTTTTTTCCATAATGGCTCCAAAATATGGCCAGGCCTGCTCAAGAACCTAAACAAACAACAATACATATTTACAAGGAAAATCTTGGAAAGAGTAAGAGAGGCTAGTGTCATTCACAATATTCAACTTAAATAACAAGCAAGCTTTTAGTTTCTAAAAAAGAGAGTTTTTTTACAAAGTTCATATGGGCATGGCTCAGACATAAACCAAATTATGGGCTGTGCTTATGTGCCTTCAGCATGTGCGCTGCTCCTCCACCATGCGACTGAAGGTTGGCTGCCTTTTCTATAAACCAGGAAAGAGAGGAAAACATGGTTTCTAGTGTGGCGATAACAAGAAACAATAGTTTGCCATGAAAACAAAGGCACATACAAGAGAAAACATAAATGGCCTTAGCCAAATTCCACTTGTGCCAGATCACATGCAACAGGTAGCAGTTTCTTGGTTGGGTTGGGGAACATCTGGAGATTTTTGCTGGGAGGGGGAATTTGGGAAGGGGGAATTTGGGAGGGGCTTCAGTGAGCTTTAATGCCGTAGAGTCCATCTTGCAAAGAAGCCACTCCGGGTAAACTGATCCCTGTTGCCTGTCAGTTGTAATCCCAGGAGATTGCCAGCCACTACCTGGAGGTTAATAAAACAAACTACAAAGGGAACATGGACCATGCACTAAGCAAACATGCCAAAAGGTCTGTGTGAACTCAGCTACCTAACTAAATAATGTTAGACATATAGTGTATCTTCAGCAAGAATATTATAATTGACAATGCAAGCACCTGGGGGTTGCAACTCTATTTACTACAAACTTTGTGTGTTCTGCTTTTAACTTTTTATCTTTTTTCTATTTTTCTGGCAGCAAAAACTATGTCACACAAGCACGTACTGCAGCAGTTACTGGTTCTCTTTTTCTGTACAATTTGATATTTCTCCAATTTTCTAGGAATTTCTAGGCCGCCAATGTTTTGTGGTTGTAGGGAGCCAAGAACCCTAGGTGTAATGGGGTTTTATGTGGGGATTTTATGGGGGAGGGGGTTATGTGTAAACCGCCACAAATCTTTGGAAAGTGGTGGGATATAAATGTAATAAATAATATTAATTTTGCTTGTAGAAATATGAGGCATTAAATTCAGTAAATATGATCAATAGCACAATTGTACACATTGTTACAAATAATGTATTTGTACTGTGAAAGCAGTAAAATGTTTAGGATTAACTAGAAAATAATTATTTTTCAACATGTCTGTATCCTCCACCCCGCAGGGGAAAAAATGTTTTCTCCCCAAGGCTTCAAAATTTCTTGACATTTTTCATCTCAAGTGCCAACGTCCTCATCACTAAACAAGGCCATACATCAACATACTTTCAACTATGCCCTCAAGTTAGTATCAGTCACGTGCATTCTAAGCATGTACCACCCACTTAGTGGAGTATGCTCATTCATCTGATATGTGTGCATCAAGATATGCAACTGGCTTTAGGAGAGATTCAGTTCAAGGATTACATTTTTCTACATAAAGTTTGCTTTGTGCCTTACCTTGTTCAGCCATTCTACGCGTTCAACATCAGGGAAGTGAACCTGGCAAAGGGGGGAAAATGTGAATCAACTGTGCTAAATTAATTTAGAGACAATATGCAATTAAGAAGGCAAGAGTATTATGGAAACTAAGGTGAATCCAGGATGCACAAGACACTGACATCAATCTTATCAATACAAGGAGTGCTTCTGTTATACTTGCACATTGTATATTTATTAAGAAGTTGCTTGGTATGCTTTTGAACAGGCACCTTGGAAGCTATGGCTGAGGCAGGAACTTTTGAAAACGAAATACAACAGAATGGTATTGCTTGTGACCTTTATTAAGGGAGTGTCTGTTAGAAGTTGGAGCAATGGCATCATAAGCATCTTGGCAATCACCTCCTTCTCAAGGTACACAATAAGCAGAAACACACAGTCAGGTAGTCCAAAATTCTCAGCAACATGAAATGGTTCCTCACAGGTTCCTCTGATTGCTGCTTCCAGGCTGTGCACACACTGTCAGAGTCAGCCCTAAGACTGGAGTGTTTTTAAAGAAATGGAAAGCAGGCAAACACCTGAACCTGTACTCTGAAGGGAAACAGTCCAGAAAGGACTGGACCACTTGGTTTTTATACCTTTTCAAAAATGACTCCAAGATCTATGAATTCTCCAAATGAAAGGTATATCAGGCACAGGAACAATTAGATTCCATTTACCCACAATGTACAAGTTCTGCTCTTGCATTCATCCTTACATGTATAAAAACAGGACTGAGATATTCAGTTCTCTACAGCCACCAAAGCACTATGGGAAGGTGTGCAGCTGAATGCAAGACAATGGGTTGGATCCTCTCTTAATTCCAGCACAATTTCCCAGCCTCTCCCTTCCTAATGCAGCTCTTTGAACTGCTGCTTATGGGCAATGAGGCACCCCTAGAAGTAACATGAAGGAGCTGGAGAGATGCCACAGGAGGGGGCAACTGGCCACCCTCTGGTGCACATGTATCTTTTCAATAGGATCCGACACAATATTATTATTTGGACTAGGAGTGTGGCCTATACATGCAAGAAGTCCCAGGTTCACTCTGTCATCTCCAGGTTAAAGGATTTCCGTAGGAAGGCTGAAGAAGCCTCCCTAAGACTTTGAGGAACCATTGCCAGTCAGCTAGAAGAAGCAGACTAGAGCAGCTGAACCAGTTCTGAGACTCAGTGAAAGACAGTTATTACGTGTTTTGTTTTATTAACAGTGTTCCATCTTCTGTTCTGTGTAGGATTCAACTGAGAGTGGGCCTTTGAAGAGCACAGCATCTACACCTTCAACCTGAAAACTTTTCTGATACACTTTTGTTCAGACAAGAGGATGTCATGTTTCTCTTGAAGTTGGCCTTGGTTGTTTTAAGATCTACTCTACCTTTCTTAAGAAAACACACACGAATATTTTATTGAAACATCATCAATCATGCCTGATAAGTTGTAGAGTATCTAGAGATGAAATGCTCTTGACATGTAGTAATGATGGTGATGAGGGTGACAAATGCTCCAAGAACCAAGCAGTACTGACCTCGGTCGTCAGGCTTTCACTGCCAGTTTAAAACAGGTGTTTGCAATGCATGAGGATTTATTCATATTGATAAGCAGACTACCTTAAAACTTTGACAGAAACAAAGCCCTTCATTATATCCTCAATACACATTTGAATTACATTCCCTGAGCTCCTTAGAGGCAGGACTGGACTGTGGGGGGGGGGGATTAAGGTATTAGGACAATTAATTAGTTGTCCATGATCAAATCTCTTAACTAAAAGGTCCATCCATATAGAATCATAAAATTGGAAGGGATCTCCAGGGTCATCTAATCCAACCCCCTGCACAATGCAGGAACTCACAACTACATGCCTACCTACAGTGACCTCAATTTCACGTTCTTTACAACAAGATAAATGGCTTGGACCCAGTAGGAAGCAGCTGAATTCACATATTGTGGAGTATATATGTTGAATCTGTGGTTCCTAACCTGTGTCCTAACCATGAGCTGTGGAGTTCTCCTCCGTTCTTCAAGCATGTCTCTTGATTCAGATAGCAACTGCAGCAAACATAGAGAAGGGACTTCAGCCTGTCCCATGTGCCGTTTTCCTGGCCTGAAACAATTCTTAGGGATGATAATATATAGCCTTATTCAAGGTGTGAGCTTTCAAGTGCAAGCACTCTTCCTCAGACTATTACTCATGCCTTGAATAAATTTTTGTTGGTCTTAAAGGTGCCACTGGACTCTGATTTTGTTTTGTTGTGCTGCTTCAGACCAACATAGCTACTCACTTGAATCAATATATATCCTGCTCTGGAAAGCTACCTGTATAAACAAGGGTTTCCCCACCAGTGTATTCCCAGCATCCCCTTAGGTCAGGAAAATAGCATGTGGAGGGGAGAGAGAGAAGGGTGAAGTTCCTTTTCATGCAAACAGCAGTCCAGATTGAGCAGCATGCATTTTGGAACTTGAGAACCCACAATATCTGACTGTGTGACACAGGACGGAAACCTCTGAACAATCTGTATACTCCATATAATACTCCATAACTGGCCTTCTGGACATTTGATGTTAGGTTTCTGATAAATTCTTAGGGTATTGTACTACATTTACACTTAACAACCAGTCCGATTCCCCAGGGAATCTAAGAGCAGAAATGGAAAAAAGAGCTGTAATGGGGCACTGGTATCAATGCCCATACACTTTTCAAGCAGCCATCTCCAAGATTTCATGTGGTTCATAAAGAACGCTTACTAGTCCCCAAGATTGTAAAAGAAGGATAATCAGCTAATTGTTTTTAGAAACACAAAACATGCACAGAAATGGGATTCTGGAAACAGAAGTTCTAAAAGGAAACCAAAAGATACCAGAAATAATTTGTAGCATGTTAGCAGTGATGAATGCTAAAATATCAAATATTCTGTGCACATGGGAGGACAGTCTTCTGAGGACCACCAGCAAAGGCAGAATCCATTCTGAGCCCAGTGGTTGCCTGATAGTTTTAAGTAAAGTTTGTTCTACATCCCACTCTTGTTCTGCCTCACAAAGTTGGCAGTACCAAATACTGCACTCACTGAAGTTGACAATTTTTTAAAAATGGAAGCCTTAACAGTGAAATTAGCACAAAGTGAAGGTGTGTTGGCTTTTTCTCACATACAGATGTATACACATAGGTGCAGAATGGATGTGTGTTCACTATAACATGTGAACAGGGCTTAGTTTGTGCCAAAAACTTTCATGGGCAAGGTCCTATTGGTCAGGCTGATATCTACCAGTGTAGCAACCTCTGCAGTTAACATAAGATCATTTTTGTCCATTAGAGCAGTGGTCCCCAACCTTTTTATCACCGGGGACCGGTCAACGCTCGACAATTTTACTGAGGCCTGGGGGAGGGGGGTAGTCTTTTGCTGAGGGACGTCGCTGCTGCTGCCTGAGGAAGAGGACGAGAAGGAGTCGCGGCCCGGTACCAACTGATCTATGGACCGGTACCGGTCTCTGGACCGGAGGTTGGAGGCCAGTGTATTTGATCGCCAGTTTGGTGTAGTGGTTAGGAGTGAGGACTTTTAATCTGGCAAGCTGGGTTCGATTCTGCACTGCTCCACATGCAGCCCTCTGGGTGACCTTGGGCTTGCCACAGCACTGATAAAACTGTTCTGACCAGGCAGTGATATCAGGGCTCTCTCAGCCTCATCCACCTCACAGGGTGTCTGTTGTAGGGAAAGGAAAGGGAAGGAGACTGTATTGCCGCTTTGAGCCTCCTTCGGGTAAAGTGGCATATAAGAACCAACTCTTCTTCTCTTCTAGTATGAATGTTCCAGTAGCACTTTGAGTTCAGAGGTTATAAAAGAAAGGACAGCACTGCTTCCCAATAATACTATTCCTCATCGTGACAGCTTCTTCAGCAGCAGATACCATGGCATGCAAATCACTGGGCTGGAACAGTTGCTCTCTCTGCAACATTTCACAGATGAAAATATTAACACTCTTGTGTACAAAACACATCCATGCTACAACAAAGGTTCACTTGCCTGACCCCACATCCATTCCCTATTCATTAGCTATTGTTCTTCTCTATGTGCTGTACTTTCAACTTGGCATTAACAGTTTATTCTTGAAGTGCACAGCATGTTTGACTGAATATTCAATCTCAGACTGCATCTGGCTGTGCTTATTGTAAAAGAGCCATGAATCAAACACATTCAGTTCTGGAGGGAAGAGACAGAAGGTGCACTGACCCTTAGTGTTCATGAACATCTAAACACAGGCTTTGAATCAAGATGTATGTGCACACACATTTGAGAGAACTCCTGACAGAAAGCCAAAACCTGGAGACCCTTAGCATATGCACACGTGTTCAAAAGTATTTCTTAAATCTTTTCAGTTACTCAAAAGAAACAAGGATGGTGTTTTATCAGAAACCAGAAAACAGACAGCAGGAAGTTATGCCATTGCAGAAAAGCATCCAAGGCCAAACAAAAACATGCAGATATGATTTAAATTGTAATCCTAACCTAGATGGGGAATAAACACTGCTGAATACAACATGGTTTGTGGAATACAATCATGGTGTATCCATGATTAGAATCGGAAAGCTACATATTCCTTTTAATATCAGCAGAAGTGAATTTTCTGCAAAAGAGGCTCCTTCAAGACTTGTTTGTCAGTTCCATGAATGAGGACCCTCCTGATGCAAGAAAGCACTAGAAAAATGTCAAAACGTGTATCTGTTGAACAGGAAACACTAAAGTTTAGCCTGGCTGACCCAACCCTTTGCTATTTACTAGATGAGCACTTTCCTTGGCTACCTTTCTGAGGCAGCAGCTGCACCGCCCCACAATTCTGAGTTTCTTCCTGTATGACAAAGGTCATACTAAGGTATTTAAATATGACCTTCTGGAAATGTGACATTCTTGTAATGATTTTATTTTAAACCACAGTTACACAGTTAGGGAGGAGGTTTCTTAAACCTTCACACTGTTTACAGAAACAAAGGGTGGCTTCAGATGGCATGACCAGAGAAAGGATATGTAGCACTCAAGGTTGAACAGCTATTTCAGATTTGTGCAAGCTAGTTTTAAGTGCCAGGATTCCCAGGTGCCCAGAGCTTAATATCTGGAGAGGCCAAGGCAGCTTGATTAGCTAGGTCCTGTATTAAGTTAGTCAACAGTCAAGGAAAGACTCTCTGCATAATGCTGAAAGGCAGTCTCTGTGCTGGATGCCATGGAAGTGAAGATCACAATAATGGAAGGAGAGAGTCCTGAGGCTCTGTCTGGGCCAAAATCATGCTCTGCCACTATAAACTTGATAGCTGCCCCTAGAGGCTCAGTTCACTTTGGACATCTATGATGCCTCACCATGTGGCATGAATACGGATCACCTCTAAGAGGGCCAGTGTGGAAGGCAATTGTTCAAGACCTGGACTAGGGAGACCCAGGATTGAATCACTTGGCTGTAAATCTCAGACTTTGGACTAGCCCAATCTATTTCACAGGGCTGGTGTGAGGATAATGATTGTCAATATATTATGTTTCCCCATAACTTTTATATATTTATTTAGATTAGATTTGGTTTTATATGACCATACCTCCCAGACACTGGCTTGGGGTGGTTTACAACATATAGGAATTACAATTAAAACATTAAAAAACAATTAAAAATCTAAGGTCCATAGGATTCCGTAACCACTGGTATAAACTTAGTTGCAGAATATTTTATTCCAGGGGGAGTGCTCTTACGGGCTCTTGTAAGAAGGGGGCCAGCTCAATGCTATTCCGTAATTCTTTGGCCCCAACCAAATGCCTGGTGGAAGAGCTCCTAAGAATTTGATGCAGGCAGCTACAGATATAGATATTTTGAGGACTGTGCTGAGCAGATATCTCAAACACCAATCTACTGGGGGAGGGGGTTGTTTCCCAGTGATTATGTGATATCCTGATTGAATGGTATTATATGGAGCATAGCATGATTTCTTGTGGGAGAAAAAAGTGCTTAGGTTAAGGCCTACTGGCTATTGCACATGAATTGCTTCAAATTATAACAGTAAACTATCATTACTTGAACACCTAAGGTACACCTGACATTTGGGAACCACGAGGAGTTCTTAGAAGATGTAATTTTCTCATAACACAAGATTTTCCAATAACAGTTCAACATACTTCAAAGGCAGGTGTAGCATTTGATACTGCTTTACTGAATGTAACTGTTCTCTGAGATAATAGTATTAAAGATGGAGCTGAAACTCACTGAGAAACTTAATGAAGGCCCTCAGTGGACTACATTTTCCTGTCCAGGTTCTGACTTCATAGAATCACAGAGTTGGAAGGGGCCATGCAGGCCACCGAGTCCAACCCCCTGCTCAATGCAGGATCAGCCAAAAGAAGTCATGAGAAGTATCTGTCCAGCTGCTGCTAAAAGATTGCATTTTCTAAGAGCTATATGTTGGCTTTGAACTCTTCTCAGAAATTCTCCCTACCAAGGATATTGTTTCCATTTGAAGCTGATGGGCAGTAGATTCAGGACAGGCCAAAGGAAATCATTTTTTTAAACAGTGTTTAAATAATGAAGGCACAGGTGACTTTAAAAGGGGGATTAGACAGATACGTGGATAGGTCTATCAGCCACTACATTCAAGGCAGTACAAATTTATTATTGTTGTTATTGTTGTTGTTGTTATTATTTCAAATTATTTCTCACCAGCAAGTTGGCTCGTGGCAGGTTACTGAATGAAACCCCACAATACAATAATTTCCCTTTAAAATCCAGTTAAAATTACAAATTACAATAGCAAGCATGGTGGCAAAACAGTGGCACAGTTTTATTCAAGGTACGAGCTTTCGTGTGCATGCACACTTAGTCAGATACAATGACACTGTGAATAAAACTTTGTTGGTCTTAAAGGTGACACTGGACTCTAAATTTGTTCTGCTGCTTCAGACCAACACGGCCACCCACTTGCATCTACATTCAAGGCAGTTAACTGCTGAATTTCAGTACCAGGAGGCAACTTCAGGAGGCTGCCTTGGCCTCTATGGCCTGTGGCTGGACCTCCAGAGGAACTGTTGGACCGCTGTGTGAGGCAGGATGCTGGACTGGATGGATGCCTGAGGTGGCGCTTTTCTTACTCCTGCTGTTCACAAGATCTTTCACAAGATCTTGCCTGCATTAATCCACAAAGTATGCCACAGTCTCCCCCCCCCCCCTTCAAGAAACGGTGGAAACTCCTTGAACATGACTGAGGGGCCTTTTGCTCTACCACTGCAGCAGAAAGTTGAGAATAAGAACACCTATACCGGGAGAAATCAAAACTAGTTCAGCAACAGCAGAGTGTAAAAGGCTCACAACAGGAAGGTACTAAAAGTTAATCAATTATAGGATATTAACATCCATTAAAGTCCTGTCAGAACAGCTTACCAGACCTCTATTCTAGATACCCAAAAGTAAACATCAATCTGGTTTGGGTGGACTTCAATGGAAAGATATTTCTAAGGTTGTGGGTCCACCAGTAGGAACACTTTTCACCAGGCGCATCCTATTGAAGTGGAACTGGGACCACACAACTCTTAACAACTACCCACTGAATGTTTTACATTCGTGCGATAGCCCTAGTTGCCATTAGCGCCACCCCTCAACTATTTCAACAAGATCGTACATCGGAAGCACCACATTGTTAGGCCCGAAGTGTCCCAAGTGAAGCCTTGGATCGAGAATCATCCCCGCGAAAAACTCGCAAGCATACGGGCTGCACGGGACTCCTCGTCAAGAAGACACGCACCGAGCCGGGGCCAGCCCGCGAGCGCCTCACTCACTGACTCACTCACCCAGGCAGGCAGCTGCTGCAAAGCAATGCCCTGGCTGATGGCTTGCTTCTCATCCTCCAGCAGCCCGAAAGCGGCCAGCAGCCGGGACTGCTTCCCTCGCCGGTTCCTCCGCCACCATATCCAGAGCAGCAAGCCGATCAGCACCCAGCTGGTGCTGAGTCCCAGGTAGCCGGCCAGGTACACCGGCGCCAGGTACAGCAGCACCCGCGCCACGTAGGAGGCGAGGTCTCGGAGGAGAAAGGCGGGAGGCTTCAGCTCGGACAGGAGGCGCAGGAGCTCCTCTCGGCCGGACTCCGGCGGGTCGGGCCTCGGGTCGGCAGCCCCACGCTGCCCCGCATCGGGAGGCGCCGCTCTCATGGGACGCGACGGGGCGGGACAGGCAGATCCGCTCCACTCCGCTCCGCACGGAGCCTCTTCGACGCCGGCCTCTCGCACCCCTCCCCCGGTGCCCGCGGAGCGCTCGAGCGCCACACTCCTCCAAACAGGGACGTCGCGCGACGCTGCTGCTGCTCCGCTGTGGGGGAAGCGCTACTACGCGCTCCCCGAAACGCCCGGCGGCCGCGGCGCCAATCCGCTCCGCTCCAGCGGCGGCACAGGGGCGGGGGCGGGGCCTCGCTGGGGCAGGCCGCTTGGCGCGATCTGCATAAGCACGTGGAGGGAGCGGCGTTGCAAGCCTTCGTCCTTCTGGGAGAGGCATCCGCTGGCAGTGACTTAAGCCGCCAGGCGCGCAGGGATGCGTCCGGTGAGTGAGCCGCGGGGCCACAGAAGATTATGCCGCAATAAAGTTGTTAGAGCCCTGATAATAATAGTCCTCTGAGCCATGCACTAGAATTGCCAGCTCCGGGCTGGGAAATGCATGCAGACCTTGGGGTGGAGCTAGGGATGCCAGTCCCTAGTGGGGATTAGGGATCCTCTGGAATTATAGCGCATCTCCAGGCGACAGAGATCAGTTTCCCCAAAGAAAATGGCTGCTTTAGAGGGTGGACTACCCCAAATCCCACCCACTTCCGGTTCCACCCCAAAGTTTCCAGTCAAGAGCTGCCAAGCCCACCTGGAGCTGGGAAATGGGTGGAATTTGGGATGAGGTGGGAGCTGAGTGTTGTATTGTCCCACCCTTTATAGCAGACATTTTTCTTGGGGAACTGATCTCTTTAGCCTGGAGATGACCCATAATTCCAGGGGATCCCCAGGTCCCACCTGGAGACTGGCATTCCCATACTGAACACAAGGGAGGGTGATAACATGTGCTGGATGTAGGGGTGCCAATTTGGGAAATCCTTGGAGATTAGGGAGCAGAGGAGTCTGGGGAGGGTAGAATCTGAGACGAGGGAGTTTAGGGATATGATGGCACTCTAGAACTGCCGTTTCTCCTGAACTATGGAGTATCATGCAGACCACTCTCCAAAGCTCTGTAGTCCAGAGAGAATTTGCTTTCACCAGCAGCAGTGCTAGTTTGTGGGACTGAATGCATACAACACATCTGTTCTGATGCTCTGTTCACATCTCATGTCTTTGTACAGTAAAACAGCTGCACTCTCTCAATGAGTTCAGTCAACTATAATTTGCATGTTGACACTTTCATTTCCAGCAATTTTAGTCTTGGTGCCAGACCACACCTCAGTGGCAAGGCCCAAGAAATTTCAGGATGATGTTCTTTTCATATTGGATACTTTTGAAATATTTGGCCACACACATTTAATTGTGGTGAGTGATTTATTTATTTATTTATTTATTTATTTATTTATTTATTTATTTATTTATTTATTTATTTATTTATCTATCGCCCTCCCTGGAGGCTCAGGGCGGTTTAATTGCCAGCAAAAGCTGGTAAAAGTGAATGGATTCAGCTGTGGTGGGTTTTGTATTTCATAGATTCATAGAATCATAGAGTTGGAAGGGACCTCCAGGGTCATCTAGTCCAACCCCCTCCAGGGTCATCTAGTCCAAATGCAGGAACTCACAACAACCTGCGTGCCCATAGTGACCCCAATGCCTAAATGATCTCCCCAATAAAATCTCCAGAATCCAGCCTGGCCAGGAGGGAATTCATCTACCATCCCTCAGTGGTGATCAGCAATTCCCTGGGTATGCAAGGAAGGGCCCACTCACAATCTGTCTAAATTCATAAAATCAGCATTTCTGTCAGATGACTGACTAGCCTCTGCTCAAAAACTTCTGAAGGAGAACCCACCACCTCCTGAGGAAACCTGTTCCACTGAGGAACTGCTCTGTCAGGACCTTCCTTTGGATGTTTAGCCAAAAATTCGTTTGAATTAATTTCAACCCATTGGTTCTGGTCCAACCCTCTGGGGCAACAGAAAACAACTCTGCTCCACATGATAGCCCTTCAAGTATTTGATGATGGTTATCATATCACCTCTTAGTCGTCTTTTCTCCAGGCTAAACAGACCAAGCTTCCTCAACGTTTCCTCATACAACTGGTCTCCAAACCCCTCACCATCTTTGTAGCCCTCCTCTGGACATGCTCCAGTATGTCTACATCTTTCTTCAGTTGTGGTACCCAGAACTGAACACAGTACTCCAAGTGAAGTCTAACCAAAGTGGATTAAAGTATAATATCACCTCACTGAGTCATGTTCAGTGTCTTGTCTGTTAAGAACCTCAGATCCTTGTCACAAGTACTACTGCCAAAACAACTCTTGCCCATCCTATAGTGATGCATATGATTTTTCCTGCCTAAATGATAAATTTATCATTACATTTATCGTTATTGAAATTCATTTAATGCATTTTAGCCCAATTTTCTAGCCTGTGAAGATCATCTTGTATTCTGATTCTATCTTCTGGTATGTTTGCCACCTCTCCGAGTTTAGTGTCATCTGCAAATTTAATAAGCACCCTCTCTATTCCTTCATCCAAATAATTTGTGAATACATTGAACAACACAGGGCCCAGGACAGATCCCTGAGGCAGTCCGCTTCTCACTCCTCTCTCCAAGCAGATGACGAAAGTCTTTGCCGTTGCTGCCATCTGCTGCATGGATGGAGTATTGCCTGAAAAGATGGATGCATGGGAAATAGTGAGCAGAATCAGAAGTCTTCTCTTAGCTGGAGTCTGATAAAACAGGTTGCGTCTCTTGAAGGAAATGTGGCCTCTTGAAATACATGCAGTGTTAACAATGTTTGTCCCATTTCCCAGGACTGATGAGTAGGCTGTACCCTAATTTATGCCACAATTAAATGGTTAGTCACCAAACAGCAAGACCCTGTCTTGCATTAGGCATATGGCTGCTACCTTCCTGAATTTGTGTTCAACTGTAGTCTTTCAGTGATGTAATAACTATGGCTCTGAGGTGTTTGACAGCAGCTTATAAATTATTGTGTAAATGAGTTATCTACCATCACTGTGACCCTTTTTATCAGTGCAGTTCTCAGCTTTGTGCTTATATAAACTTGAAAGCTGACTAAACTTCCTTTAAATCTTTTGTCTCCATTACCTTTTAGAACACTAAAATAAAAAAAAAAACCCTGTACTTTTGGGTGTAATTTCCAGCACATGGCTTGCAATGCTAACACCTTGGAGATAGAACAGGCCTTGTGCATGTGTCAGAGGATGTAACTGGAGGCCAGGGACAAGAATGCATCAGACTTCACTAGATTCATCATCCAGTCTTAGCCAGACACTGCTGGGCATCACTTAATAGGCTAGTAAGTGGATGTGCCAGTCTACTATGACAGTCACACCTTAGATTCATCTGCCTTCAATCAGTGCTGATGTCCATGCAAAGGCCTACATTTTTAAAAGGTCTTGGTAGTCATACAGCTATTATTTCTAATGACTAATGATGCTTGGCTTCCAGAAGGAATGGTGGGTGCTGTGGGTGTTGTGTAGCAACCTTCTCTTCCAACTCATGCGACTGATATGCCATGAATTGCCAGTCTCAAGGTGGTGGCTGGAGATCTGGAATTTCAACCAGCCTCCAGGTAGAAGAAATCACTTCCCCCAAAGATGGTTGTTTTGAGGTAAACTCTATGGCATTATACTCATTGAGGTCTTCCCCCCCAAAAAAAACCCCCACACACACCCTATCCTCCCTAGGCTCCAAATCTCAGAGCTGGCAACCCTATATGCCATCCCAGCACTAGATATACCCTGACACCATTTTGAAAGTAACGTTTATTTCTGTTAATTAGAATTTAATTTTGATTTGCCACTAGCATCTTGGCACCACAGTTTAGTTTACTGCAGCCTTTCTCAACCTTTTTACTCTTGAGAAGCTCCTGAAACATTCTTCAGGTTTTGAGAAACCACAGTAATGATGCAATCGTACAGAATACTGTTGGGAAGCATAACTGTGTACATACCCAACTGGGGCCTCTCCCCCCCCCCATCCCTTTCAGGCCCATCATTGGACAGTTTGGGGGGGGCAGGTAGACATGGTTAAATATGGTCATTTCATCTGATACATGTTTAATAAATGTTTTAAATATCTTTAAACCGCCCGTGGTGCCGGGGGCGCCACGGACTAAATAAATGGTTAAGGGGTTCTAAGGTGGGATGTGTCCATGATGAGGAAGGGTCCGGATTGTACCCTTCCTCAGGACAGACAATCGGAGGGACCAATCAGCAGGTGCGCAGCGCCTGCCTATTGGTCCCTCCAATTCCCAGCCCCAGGAACTGCGAGCCGCGCTGCGCGGCTCACAGTTGCTCCCTTTGCCGCCGGCCTGACACGTCGGAGGCACGAAGCGCCTCCAACGCGTCAGGCCGGCCGCAAGGGAGCCCCGCGTGGCTGCCGGGGGCTCCCTGCCCAGCGTTCTGATGCAGCGAGAGGCGCAAAGCACCTCTCGCCGCATCAGGCCGCCGCCCGAGGGAGCCCCCGGCAGTCGTGCAGAGCGCGGCTGCCGGGGACTCCCTGCCCGCCAAATGTCCGCCGCCCGGGGAGGCCCCGCCGCCCGACGGACGTCCCACGATCCGGTAAGTGCCTAGAGCCCGCTGTATTACTCATACAGCGGGCTTGATTACTAGTATATATATAAATTAACTCCCACCCATTTGGGTAACCCTTCTAGAGCCTGAAGAAGCCCCAGGATTTCATTTAACTCCGGTTGAGAAATCCTGGTTTACTGACTATATATCAACACCGTCCTGCCTCATAAAGGCACTTATTAAAACAGGTACACCCTGTCTTCCCCTGTGACAGGGTGGCTCACTATACCACATTTTCAAACATATAAAGTACAAGAAGACAGATTGTCGACCTTTTTGAGTTTGCAATAACCTTTGGGATTCTGCCACAATGTGGTGGTAGAAATAGCTACAGCATGAGGTGAGGCCAGCCACAAATGTCCAGGAGTGATGTCATGCATAACTCTAATAGTAATGTCTCAACATTTCAGGCAAAAGCTCTATTTAGCAGGAGTCCTTTAAAATGAACAGAGTGTTATAAATGTTTTCTTGCACCATGAAAGTTGTTGGCAGGCATCATGGTACCCCAAGCACTTGGGGGGGGGTATAAACCTCAGATAATCTCTCGTAGAAGCACGTGGGTCAGAGGGCCGCAGCTACAAATGGAAAATCAGTTGGAATGGCCCTTTTCCCTCTGCTGTGTGGAGCTCTGTCAGTGGAAGAGAGGTGGTTTCCTTATTTCCCCTCCTTGTTGCAGTATTGAAAGTCTGTATGGTGTCATGGTTGTAAGATGCTTTGAGACTCCTTCAGGTAGTAAAAAGCAAGGTATAAAAAATGGCTCTTCTTCATTTACATGGCTTTTTGTCTGTGTATTTCCTATGACTTGAGGCATCATCTTTCCAGAGGTCAAAGGGGTCTGCTGGTGAAAGGGGTTCATGGGAGGAAAGTGTTGCACAGGTTGGATACAAACCATCTTTTGTATGGCTTGATATTATAATACACAAAATCCCCCCCCCCCCCGAATGTCATAGGAAGTAAAATGAACAAATCTAATTGGGAAGAGTAGAAATTAAATCCGTACATCCTCAGACTGAACCTAATTTAATCAAGAATACACATGGTCAGGAGTCGAGAGCAAAATCATATTAACAAGGCTATATTAGATAGCCATCTAGCAAAATGTGATTGAGAGATGCCTCAGAATCTTTCAACTAATTTGAAATATGTAGCAATTCATCATTACCTTATTAAAACTAAACAGTAACAACTTTAATAGCTGGTCTATTAAAACAAAAATATGAAATATGATGATGTATTAATCTGTATTAATTAGGATTTTGGAGATTATCATTTAAAAGAAAGGTTATTCTGTCTTGGATTTTAAATCTATTCTCATAACGGAGAACTAATTTTGTGCTATTACGTAATTCATTTAGCAGGCTAGGAACCTGTCAGCTTTTACAAGAAATAATCTTGATGTCCAAAATGTATGATGTTTTCCTGTGGATATCAGCATATGAAAACCATTTGTAATTTCAAAAGGTGCATATAAATTGAATAAAGGCCACAAATGGCTACTTTTTATGCAATCATGGATGTCACTGAAAAAGTGTGGTTTACAGTTTCATATATCAGATAACCTAATACATTATTTGCCAGGTGAAGCTGGGATAGAAAACAGAGAAAAAATAAATTGCTTAGCCAGTTAATCCCATTAAACACATAGGGAAATTAGGCAGATTTGTTGTACTGAAAACTTGCAAACTTATTTGGAATCATTCATTTGTATGTAATTTATATGTAACTTCCTCGGGCTTTGTTTTGACTCTGTAGTCAAACTTCATATTTGGACTGGCTGCCGCTGCAGTACTCTTGTAAGGGGGAAGACTTGCCCCATAATGGCCATATGGGTATAGAGCATGTTGGTGGTGTTCTGGAATGACTTCAGGAAATGCAAAATTTGGGAGAGGGTCAGCCAGTCAGAGCTGGTGTTGAGCTCCTCTTCCCCGTACAGGATGGTCATAAGGAGATAACTTCCTGGATCACACTTTTCTGTTCCACCAAACATGCAATCATGGTGTTAGTGGAGTTCTACCAGGTGGCCACATCCTAGATGAGCCACTGTTTGGGCTCCTCCCCCTCCCCCTCCCTTGCAGCAGATGCGCAGCCTTGATCGGCACAAGAAGTGACTGGCTGGGCACTGGCAGGTCTCAATCAGAACCTCCAGCTTTGCCCGGCTGAATGGGAATGGGCCTCTTCAGCCACCCAGTAGTGGCTGACACTTCTTCCTCTGATTGGGCGATATGTGGTTGTTGCCCACAACCACTTGGCACACGGGAAACTGAGGGCCTCCTCCCACGACCACAAGCACAATCCCTTCCCTCACTCATGGTGTTGAAGACCTGACCAAGCACCTAACCACAGTTCAGAAGAGTTGACCAGGTGGTCTTAACAAGTTGGCAGAAATGAAAACAGGCAGGCTGGCAGGCAGCTGGTCAGGTAGAACACCCAAAAGGAGAAGTATCTCAGTAGAGGGGACGGAGTTAAGAGTCTGTATGGAGAGCTGGGGTGGTAAGTCACCCCAGGCCCCTGAAACCAGAACAGTTACCCCAAGACATGGTGTGTGGCAAAGTAGGCAGCCAGACAAGCAGAAATCACCCCCCAAAGGAGAAGAAGCTTGGGGGAGGGGTTGAATCAGCATGGAGAGCTGGGGCAGTAAAATCACCCTAGGGCCTTGAGACTGGAAGAATTCCTCCAAGGCAAGGTGTGTACAGGAAAGCAGTGGGATAGGCAGTGATTATCTCAAAAGGAAAAAAAAAAAGCTTAGATGGCAGAGCAGCCCCATAAAAAGCAGCCCCAAAATAAAAAGACCAAAAGAGCAATCCCTCAAGGCTTAATTGCCACCTAAAGCGGTGACATGAAATGAAATGGGAATAAAGAGAAAACAACCGCCCAATTCCTCCCCCTTCACAGCAATCAAACAAACAAAAATTACCAAGGAACCCAGGGCAAAGGAAAGCCCACCAGCCCCAGACTGCGTACAATCCCTCCCCCCCTGCCCAGAAAACTCTTCTGACTCCAACAAACACCCAACAAAAGACACGTAGAATTCTCTTGGATTTACACAACATCTAAGTCCCATTGTGATGAGTGGAAGTCCTGTAATTGACAGGCAGCAGGACCCATCAAACCTTTGGAGAATGCCTCTTGGTGTTTCCACTCCACCTCTGCTGTTGTCTAGCAGTTCCATGCCGGCTTTAATCTGCTTTGTTTTTCTGAACTGCACCCCAAAGCTCAGAGATTTTTTCAGACACAACATGCGTGCTGGACATCACGTCCCAAGTCTTGGTGTGGTTCATGCCCAAGACATTCGGCTGAATGCAGCATGAGGCTGGCTTCAGGGGCCCTCCACTTGACATGAGCCGCTCAAATTGTGTCCTTCCAATCCCCAGCGTCAGCAGCTCTGGCTGTAGCCTGTGAAATACTGTGGGAAGCTTTGTCACCTTCCCACATAAGTGACCCACATAATATAGAGTTTAAGGCAGTGACCATAAAAACAACAGTACAGATGAAAGCAACAAAAGAGTATAACGTCTTATCTGAATTTTATTTGAAAGCAATCATGTTCTCTGTACATAAAAGGATATAAAAATAATCCTATACAGTGTACATGTATAGACATGCAAGCTAAGTAGTAAACATGTATATATAAAACATATATACATATCTACAGAAGAGATCATCAGGAATAACTTCATCACATATGAAATATTAAGATATAGGCAATCAGTGACATTTATGGGTCACTCTGGATTTTTTTTCACCCAGTAACCATCCTTCCCAATCCTTTTGGGCAAAGTTGACCCCCCCCCCCCAACCTGCTGATCCATAAACAAATTTCTGAATTTCTCCCAACTGCATAGTTACATGGGGGGATGCAGATCCAAGTTCCTGCAGAGTGGATCTTCCTTCCCACAAAGTTCTCTTATCACACCCCCTCCCTCCACTGTCGGGTAACACAAATGGTGGTATATTTGAGTGGCATATGAAAAACGTTACACAAAGCTACCAGAGATACAGCACTTAATCCAGAATTAGATGTTTCTGAATGGCTTTTTCTTTCAGTTTCTCCAGGTTTTCTTGCATCCTTTGACCATATAAGTCATTCTGAGTTTGAAAATACCACTCCAGAACCTCTCTCACGTCTCTGAAAAAGGATAAAGAAAAAGTTCAGCACTAGTTTCTGGATTAGCCTGAGGAAAGAGGGTTCTCTTTGCATAAATGGACATGACCTAAATGGGTAGCATTACTTTACTTCCACTGATTTTTTCCTAATATATAGGTTACAGAATTGGAATAGCCATACAGATATCTACACCTCTGGTTTTAAATACTTGGGATCTAATGCACCCTCTTGAACTATTTATAAAGACAAGAGTAGCTAACTTTTAGGGTCCTCCTATCTTTCCTTATTCTATGGGTTCTATGCCCATCCCCTATCATAAAGCCCAAATAAATGGGAACCCTGACCGTACAATCCTGAACAGAGTTGTACCCTCCCAAGGCCAGTGCCTTTAGTTTAGCATTGCACTATGAGTAAAGGTAACTGCAAAACACAAATTACTATCAATGCTATTTTGATGTCACATAATCACTTACCTGGAAACAGGTGCAGAAATAGTCAGTGACGCGCAGGAACCAGGCTTAAGGTCTGCATTTGTGTCACTAGAAAGAGAAAGTAATTTTAATTACTAATGGCCCAGTCTATTGGTCTGACTGTACATGGAGTACTGTGTGCCGTTCTCAAGATCACAGGATGTGGACAAAAATGAGAGGGTGCAGAGGAGAGCGAAGAGGATGATCTGGGGGCTGGGGACCAAGCTCTATGAAGATAGGTTGAGGGACTTGGGAATGTTCAGTCTTTATTTATTTATTATAAATTTTATAGTCTGCCTCTCCCCGTCATACATCATGACATACATCATACATCACGCTTTAAAATTACAGTTAGAACATTGAATAAAACCTTGCAGAACTCTGTTTTCCTGCCCATCACTCCAATCGGTCAATCCACCTGTCAGTAGATTTATGGGATTAATGTTATTTCTCCCTTTGAATTCACCTTTGAGTTTAGTGGTGGGAATACCCTAGGGATGAATGGAGGGAGGCTTATAGATTTTGTTAGCTATATTAGCTCATTCTGGCCACAACTATACACCTGGTGGAAGAGTGCAATTTTGTAGGCCCTCTAGAACAGTGGTCCCCAACCCGTGGGCAGGCCTTGGCGCCGGGCCGCAGCTCCTTCTTCCCTCCCTCCCCGAAGCAAGAAGCTTGCCAGGCCGCAAGCAAATCGGCCGCCAAAGCGGCCGATTAGCTCGCAGCCTGGCAAGCTTCTTGTTTCGGGAGGGGAGGGAAGAGAAGCTTGCCAAGCCGCAAGCTAATCGGGCACTTTAGTGGCGGATTTGCTGGCGGCCCAGAGGGGTCGGGAGGGGGAGCCGCGGCCGCCGGCATGGCGGCGGCGCAAACGCGCATGCGCGGACTGCCGCACACGCGCGTTTGCACCCCTGCCGGGCGCAAACGCACGTGCGCGGCAGTCTGCGCATGCGCGTTTGCGCTGGGGCTGCCACGCATGCGCGGGCCCCTGGGCCGCCCTCTCCCCCCACTCCGGGGCGGCGGTCCGCAGCGCGTGAACGCTTGCGGGCCAATGCTCTAGAATTTAGGTAGTTCTGTCAGGGCCCAGATCTCAATTGGCAGCTCGCTCCACCAGCTCGCTCCCAGATGAGTTGAGGCCAGATGCGCTTCTTTCAGGCCAAGGACCCCCAACATGTTGGTATTTGAAGATCTTAAAGTTCTTCTGGGGGCATACTAGGATGCACTGGGCCCAGACTGGATAAGAGAACGTTGAGAGGGGACATGATTGCTCTCTTTTATGTATTTGAAAAGTTGTCATTTGGAGGAGCGCCGGGAGTGGTTCAGTTTCCATCCGCAATTCAGCTACTTTATTACAGTAATCAGAGCCAGCTTTCAAAGTGCACGGACCCTTCTTCCAGCAAAGTAATCCTGTGCAACATGAAATCTTGCCTTTCCCTACCAGTAGTTCATCCACTAAATTTTCGGATTTGGATCCCAGTTGTTACTTTGCTGCAATTACAATGCTCATAATGATTATGGAGTAAATCATTCATAGGATGCTAAAGAGATGACCATTTGCAACACACAAGAAGTAGAAGCACAGGTTACCATAGAGGCTGGTGCCAGAACACAATCTGTGAGAGTATCTTAGAAGTCACAGCACAAGTTCTTTGCCTGTCTTTTGAGCATTTTCTCTTACCTTCCCTCTTTTTGCGTTTTATTTTTATCATCAGTTGAGTGGTCAGTCTGTGGAAATTCAGCTTTTATCATCTCTGGCACAAGTGACATAGCAGCCTCCCAGCCAGTATCTCTGCAAATCAATCAATCGACATCCATGTTATTTTGAAGCTTTTTTAAAAAAAGGACGCTGCAAGAGAACTTCTCCCATATACAAGTAACTTCAGGGCAAACCAAAACAATCCTGCATGCTTTTCATCCTTTGTATCATGAGGTCTCTTGTATGAGCCTCTTGTGGCGCAGAGTGGTAAGGCAGCTGTCTGAAAGCTTTGCCCATAAGGCTGGGAGTTCAGTCCCAGCAGCCGGCTCAAGGTTGACTCAGCCTTCCATCCTTCCGAGGTCGGTAAAATGAGTACCCAGCTTACTGCTGGGGGGTAAACGGTAATGACTGGGGAAGGCACTGGCAAACCACCCCATATTGAGTCTGCCATGAAAACGCTAGAGGTCATCACCCCAAGGGTCAGACATGACTCGGTGCTTGCACAGGGGATACCTTTACCTTTTATCATGAGGTCAGCTGTGCTAGTTTGTAGGAACAGAACAAATGCTGAGGTCATTAGCCCCTTAAAGAGCGTCCGCCCAGGTTCTCAGTCGTCCACCAATCCCAGAAAAAAAGCCAGGGGACGGGCGTGGGAATTGTGATACAGGTCTGAGAATCCTTTTCCATGAGGACACTACCCATTCCAACAATCCCAGGAATTGTATGTGTGGGCCTAGTGTGTTCAGCAGTGGAGAATTTGGCTATCTGTCTGTTATGCTGACTGCTTAACGCATCAGCGGATGCCCTGGCTAACTTCTTGGAGCTATTGGCCAGGTGGGAGTTGCAGTTTCTTAGACTATTAGTTTGGAAGGGGGGGGGGAGTTTCAATGTATACGTGGAGATGACTGGCTCCTCCCAGAATTCAGACCTAGCGTCACCACTGCACTGGCTCCAGATTGGAGACCAAATCAGGCTCAAGGTCTTGATCCTTGCGTTCAAAGCCCTAAACAGTCAGGGACCCCTGTATCTATGGGACCACCTCTCCTGCTACGTGCCCCCCTCCAGGAGCACAGCTTTTTCAGCCTTGGCCTGAGCTTGGTGGAACGCTCTGCCAAGTGATATCAGGGCCCTCTGGGATTTTGAACAATTCCTGAGGGTCTATAAGACGGAACTGTTTTGCCAAGCCTATAGTTGAGGCTAGGAAATCAACACCAACAAAATACTGACCTCCCTATCTGAAATATCATCTGTAAATTTAAGAACCATCAGAAAAAATCTGACTTAATACTGACCAAGCCCCTCCCCTCAAAAGGTTTTTTAATATGAGATAGCTTTTATTTAATTAATTTTAAAACCTAGTGGATGTATTTAATTTGTTTTAATGTTTGTTGACTGAAATTGTATTATAATATTTCGGTGGATTGTTACCACCCTGCTCCTACCAGGGAAGGGTGGGCTATGAGATTGAAGATTATTATTATTAAAAACCAACAATGTTTACCAAGGTAAAAATTTTCATGAGTCAACACTTACTTTGTCCAATCTGTGTGATTGTGTGTAATCAAAATGCAATAACTTCTTGTGGACAAACCCCAGAAAGCAAACTTACTCATCCATGACGTTTTCTTTATCTTGCTCCGGCAACTTATCCACAATGGGAGGCATTTCTTTTGGAAGCATGTCTGTATTATAAGGATCAGTGCTGTGAGAAACGCAAACATAACACAGGGTCAAGCAGAGAATACCACAAGGGGCACCTGCATACTTGCAATTCTGTCTCTGTTGCACTTCCTTTGTGTTGGATTAGGTCAAAAATCACCCAATACATATACATGCAAGCAACAAGGCATAAAGGACTTTTTATTATATGATGATGTCAGCAGTTTTCTAAGAACCACCATTCAGTTTTTTAACAAGAAAAGGCAAAACAAAAACAAAGATAATGACATGCCTATTCCGTTACCTTCCCAATACCCGCCCTGCATCCATCTGTGTTTCAGCCTCCATCTAAGAGTGAAATTTTTATAAAGCTCAGCAAGTGGTGATTACACCCCTTCGTCCCGAGGACCTGATTTGGTCCAATCATCTTTCAGCACAAACTGATGAGCAATGGCTTCATTCTGCTCAGCCAAGCTTTTCCTTGAGCTGCTCATCAACTATCCCCCCCTTCCCTCACCTCTATCACATTTTTACAGTTTTCATCCTTTCTCCAAGGAGCTTCAGACGGGACACATGGTGATGGCATACCCTTTTCCATGTTATCCTCACAATTCTGTGAGGCGATAAAACGAGAACAACTATGGGCCTCCCTCCACCTCCCTCATTTGAGCTTGTCTAGGTCTAGTGGTTTGCCCCGCACAGAAAGATCTCCCGCCACAGACTTGAATAACCAATACAGAATGCCAGTGGAGCTATGGAAGGGGAAAGAAGTAGACAATTTTAAATTGTAATTTAAAAAAAACAGATTAATTGATGTTACTATTCAATTTACTGTAAGCTGCACTGAGCCTGCTTGCAAGGAGATATAAACAACAACAACAGTCCAACAATAAGCTGGACATGGGTTTTCCCTACCATGAGCTAGCTGGAGAGGGGGGGGGTACAGCCATCCTGACCACCAAGCACGCTCCTGATGCCCCATGCCTAAATCACTAAGTCACTTCCAACTAATCAGCTTAAATACATTACTAAACCTAGCTTTAAACTCATAGCATCTGCCTGGGCATCTCACTGGATAACTCAGAGAAATTGCTTGCTAACAGCCAGAAACTTCTCACTAAGGTTCTTCCACTCTCCATCCGGAAGCCAGCCATTCCCAGATTTCATTTTTGCTTTGACCAAGATAATCTTTCTTTCTTACCAGAATGGTACCAGTGTGCTGTTCAGAGTGGGGACATTGGGCAAGGTGGAACGAATAACCGGTGGGAATTTTCTCCAACTAGTCACGCCACTAATGACTTCCTGGAATGACAGCAATCACACCCATCAAAATATGCTGCTGGCCATTTTTGCTGGTCTAAAGAGACATGCTTTCAAGGCCCCAGTGCCATCCTGGGCTTCAGCAGATCTTACCCTAGGATGGAGAAATTTCTTTTGTGTAGTCAGGACACTGGACTTTATTGGGTATTTCCTGGTAAGGGCATATTTTGGATGAGGACAAAGGTGATAGTCCATGCTGCTTTCTGAATAAGGGAGTGGCCGTTTGATTTCATACAGTCCTGGGCTAGGGTTCTAGAACAGAAAATAAAGAGTGAGACTGAAGCTCAATGAAGGTATCATTTATCATACGCTTGTGTAGCATACACAGTCCTCGCTTCTTTTGAGTGGAGTCAGGAAGCAAGAAACTGACAGGCCCCAAGAGATGAGCTGCAGCCCCAAGCTACATTCCATGGTGATGACAGCGGCTTCCTGTATGAAGAATCTGTAGCTGTCCACATTCAGGAATGGCAAGATCTCAGTCCAACTTCTGCCATCTAACCTCACCCTACAGGAAGCCTGGCCAAGATGCGCATCCTAGCAGGAGAAGGACCTGGCCTTGGAAAACAGAAGCCAATCACTCCTGGGTGAGATGGACCACTGAACTGATTTCCCTTAAGGCAGCTCCTTCTGCAACAATCTGTGGTACTGACAACCTTTGGTCCCAAGGGTTGACCCCAATGATCCAATCTGTGGTAGAAGTGTCTTCAAGTTGATATATCATTAGCGAGCGGGTTCCAGGAAAACACAAACGCCTTCACTCACCTGGATTTTTTTAAACTTACAAAAATCTGAAGAGGATGATCTTGTGGTGTATGAAGCAAATTTTCAGGAGCCTTAAGGTTTAGGAGGGAGGTCTCTATTTCCAAGGAGTCGTCCTCTTTGGGCTGGAACAAGGCAAGGCGCAGCCTCTCTTCTGAAGCAGGCAGGACCGGGATCAGCTCTTCCTGATGAAAGGGAGAAAACAGATGTTTTGTTTTGTATTTGTTCCATCACTTGGGGGAGCACATTGGGCATCTTTCTGTTACCTTTTTTTTATAAACCTGGGCATGGCTGGAGATGGGAGCCAAGGAGTCTTTTCGTCCATGGCTCTCAGCCTAAACTCCTGAGTGAACCAACCCAGTGGATCCGTGACTAGCTCAAGAGTCTGATGTTGCATTGTATATCTTTTCCAGCTTGTCTAAATTGTATTTGTTGTGTTTCTATTTAAGCTGCTTCAAAGTCCCCAGTGTGGGGGATTGCAGGGTATCAGTGCTTAAAGATAAAATAAATGATGAAGTAGATTTTTTTTAAAAAGCAAAGAAATTATGCTGGACCAACTAGTTACCTCTGCGCCCTTCCTCAGAATTGGAGAATACTTTGGAACTTTGTAGCTGGTTGCTGCATGATGTATGCAGAACGGTTGATATGCCATAAGCCTGAAATGCTGCGGCACCTGGGGGCAAAGGGGAAAAAATATTGCAGGAAGGTAGACATTCCTAATAATCCAATGAAATGCAATGCTCAAAAGATGCTTATCCACATTTCCAGTTCCCTAAAACTATTCAGGCTATATCTAATTGTATTATATATATATATGCTACTGAAGAGGTTGGTTCTAAAAGTTTCCTACGTATCATGTACAGATGTAAGAAAACTGAAAATCTGCCGATCCAAATCTGTGCGTCATAATAAAGTGTCGACAGCTCTCAGATACAAAGATACTGAGGCAATTCAAGCACAGGAGAGCAATGCTGTAGAGCTAAACAGGCCACAATCTGTAACCAAATTAAGACAAGGTATTAGTGTGGAGACCACTTTATTCCAATTATTCTCTGGACCAGAACTTAGTCAAATCGTATCAAGCAGGCCAATTAGCCAGGCAAAGAGGAAAACTTTCTGTACCACACCTCCACCCAAGTTTTGTCTTAAAAATAAAAAGAGATCTCGGAACAAGCCACAGTCACTAATGCTGCTACCAGCTGTGTGTTCCATCCTTTAAACTAGCGATCCCCAACCTGTGGGCCGCGGACCACATGTGGTCCCATCACTCCCAGATGGGACTATCTCGTTGCAGAGAAACAAGCTCAGGGTTCCCATTGATCTGTCGTTGTCATGAGTTAAAATTTCCATGAAAATAAAATGTTCCTTATGTTCATTGTTGTGGCGTGTCTGTATCTTATTTTGAAGGGATGTTTAAACATTACCATAGCGATCAGAGAGCGTTAGGGCAGTGGTTGAGAGTAGAGGAGTAAACTACCCCCCTCCCCACCGGGCCTCAGTAAAAGGTGTTGAGTGGTCCCCGGTGAGTGGTCTCTGGCGTTGAGTGGTCCCCAGTGATAAAAAGGTTGGGGACCACTGCTTTAAACTATGTCAAGTAAAACATTGATGGCGGGTTGGACTGAGACAGAATTTCCTCTCAGGGCAACAGAACTTTCCGGCCATCTCCCCTCCCACTGCAGCCTGCTGAGTTTCTGGGGAACAGGGAACCCTGAGGAATGACATGAGGGAAGAGGGAAGCAATGAAATTTCCAGCTGAGTCTGGATCTAGCCCAGGGATTCGAGAGCCATTGTGTCTGACCTTTAGTTCAAAGAAATGGTGAAGGTGTTTAATTTCAGCTTCAGTGCACTTGACAGGAACGGTACCAAGAGCCTCAGGTAACTGGGGGGGGGAAATACAGTATACATGTTGATAACCAATTTGTGCTGTTATTAAGGCTAGTATGCATTTTTGCACAGTTATTACCTTTGTTCGCTTTATTTACTATATATTTATTATTACTAGGCAAAATAAATCCATACGTATTGTCTAACTAGTTTACTTCTCATTGGAAAACATGGTGGGATGCGCACAGTGGCTGAGATAGTTAGGAGGTACAAACAACGGGCTACACCACATTGCATTGGCCGCTGTTTCCAACAATGCCGCGGGTTAGAGACTAGGGCCTGCAGTGGCAGATGCAGAGACCACAGTGATCTAATTCACTCCTACCAGGAATGATCCTAAATATCTAGAGTTACCCACCCATTGGTGTCCCTTTGAAGGCTGCAAAGGTGAGAGGTGAGCAATGGAGTGCCACAGGGCTTGGTACTTTTCAACATTTTTATCAGTGATCCAGATAAGGAGGAAGAGGGATTCATTTAATTTACAGAGGATGCCAAATTGGGAGGAGTAGCAAACACCCCAGAAGACAGTATTCAACGAGATCTGAACATGCTGGAAAAGTGGGCAAATAAGAAAAAGATGCAATTTAGTAAGGAGAAGGGCAGAATTCTTCATCAGACTTCTTCATGAGAAGTATGCATACTGGATGGGAGATATGCTGCTGGGTAGCCTTGTGTGTGAACGAGATGTTAGGGTACTTGTGGACTGTAAGCTAAATATGAGCAGACATTGTGATGTGATGGTAAAAATGGCAAATGCATTCTTGGGCTTTATCAACAGAGGCATCACATCAAAATCATAAGATGTCATATAATCCCACTGTATACCGCATTGGTCAGACTGCACTTGGAGTACTGTGTTCAGTTCTGGAGGCTTCGCTTCAAAAAGGGAATGCAGAGGAGAGTGACAAGGTAAAGGTAAAGGTATCCCCTGTGCAACCACCGAGTCATGTCTGACCCTTGGGGTGACACCCTCTACGTGCAGTATAGTACTGCCTATATATCAGGGAAGAAAATTCACATCAGAGTAGTTCAGCAGTCTTCTAGCAGTCTTCAAGCAATGGCTGGACAGAAACTTTTCATGGATGCTTTAGGCTGATCCTGCCTTGAGCAGGAGGTTGGACTAGATGGCCTGTGTGGCCCCTTCCAACTTTATGATCTTCCACACTTCTCTTTCCACCCTATCCTTTCTCTTGTGCCCCTTTGAGCCCTTAGTCCAGTTACTGCATCTTGTTTAGTTTTAAGTTTTTTTAGACTCAGAGAACAACCTCCCCCCCCCCAAAAAAAAATCTGGGCCTGACAATTTGGATTTGACAGTCTTGTTTATGCTAGATTTGTAACCACTGTTAGTTAAGTGAAAAGACATGCGGGACTCTGTTTCTTTATTTAGATATTTACACTTTTTCCCGTCCCCAATAGGGAATCCAGAGTGGCTTACAACAGCAGTCTCTTGTCTGCTTTGTCCTCACAACAACCCACCCTATGAAGGAAGTTAGGCTGACTGGCCCAGTGTCACCCAGTGGGCTTCCACAACAGAGCAAAGACTCAAAGTGTGACACTGTCACCGCTCTGCCATTAAAAAACCATTGGTTTTTAACTGATGACATCATGGTGGAACATACCAACTCGTCAGCCCACCGAGGGGGGCTGAAAGTGGGGAATTGAAATGGTAGGATGCGGCGTGCAGTCAACAGAAAGGGCACTCTCTTCTCCAACTCGTTGATTGCGTTACTGTTTTCTGTTGAATGGAGACAGACAAGCTGTTGGTATGAGCACTAAGGTCATGGGTAGCCAGCATGAAAGACTGATGCATCCCCCACTGAAGATGAGCCAAAGAAAACCAGCTCATCTTGATCCAACCGACTAGAGAGAAAAGGTCCCCCAACAGCAACCCTTGTAGACCTCTGCAGGAGCTAATGATTTTTTCTGGGACCACAACATATGGCTCTGCTTCCATATTGATTTATTTCACAGTACAACAAAGTTGGAGCCCAGTGGCACCTTTAAGACCAACAAAGTTTAATTCTGGGTATAAGCTTTCGTGTGCATGCATGCTTCATGAAAGCTTATACCTAGAATTAAACTCAGTTGGTCTTAAAGGTGCCACTGGACTCCAACTTTCTTCTATTTTAGGGTTGGGCGCTTCGGCCGCAAGGCCTTGGATGGCCAAATTACAGAAGCAACCTTGTGGGAGGATTTTTTGAACTATGGTAGTACAATGAATACTAAGACTTTACCAAATAAACTCCCTGCATTAAAATGGCTCTAGGTTGTGATTATTTTTCAAAATCTCAAATTACATTTGTTTATAAGGAAAATTAACATTTTCAAATACCCGAGGGTTTACCTGATATGAATGTTTCCTCTTCTTGATTTCTAGATTTCCATATTTCATCGAGTACATTTAGCTGACGTTTTAGGCGACAAGAAAACAGAATCTGAAAGATTGAAGAGAGACTGTTAAATAAGCTTTCAGCATTCGTTTGGCGCACAGAAATGCAAGTTCAAAATCTATGCAAAACTTTGGTGTCTACAAATGACAACATTTTTTCACATTCATTTCATTGATCCAAAGATTAACTATTTCTCCTATAAAGTATATTTAGAGACTTTTCAAAACAGAGGTGCTTCCCCATAAAAATTTATTTGTGGGCAGGAAAAAGTTTGAATGTAAACCAGGGCTACAGTTCCACAACAGAGGCTAGATAAAATGGATTTTGGCTTTATTTTAAAGAATGCTATGATTTACAAAAAGAAATATGACATACCCTACCCGATTAAAGAAGATCTTGGAAACGTAAACTATGCCTGCACACTGTGTATAAGCTAATATACTCCCATATATTTACCTGAGGGAATTTGTTTCAGTACCTTTCGAGCAGCTTGCTGGAACCGCCGCAGATTCCAGTGCCTGTGGTCCCAAGGGTTGTTAAGCAGGAGATCAAATGTAGGCTCAAATTTTGTGTACTGCACAGCATGCAAAAAGTGGAGGTGAGTCTTTGGAATTAACTCAGTTTCTCATTAACAGCATATTTAGACTGCTGAACACTATCAAATTGCATTTATATATACACACATACACTTCTCTGGTTTCAATGGAAGTTAATTTGACATAAGCATACCTAGGAATGCGGTTGTAATCAAATGATCAACAATATGGGTTTTTGTTTCCTCAATCAGTCAGCTCTCAATGGCAACTAGTTATGAACTCTACTTAATCTACAGCTGTGTCCCAGGCCATCATTTAAGCCAGCCTTTCTTAACCGTGACTTTGCCTTTAAATAATCTTCAGGCTTCAAGACTCCCCGGAAGTGATGTCAGCAAGCCACACCCCTAGAAGTCACTAGTCACCAGAAGTGACAGCAGGCAGACACTGCCACCGCATGCAACATCACTTTCCATCACCCTCTGCCCCCCCCCAACACCAGAAACAGCCCAGTGGTCAACTCCACTGGGCCAGGGGCAGAGGTGAGGCAGGCATCCTCCACCCTGTTGCTGCCTGCTGCTCCCCCAAAGCAGTTAAGTTCAAATGAGAGTACTTACCTCGCAGGACTCCAATCACTACAGTATATGATAAGCCTTGGCTAGCAAGGATTTTTATGATTGGGGCATCTCCCCTTTCCACCCCTTCCAGGCCCATCCTTGGCCATTTGGGGGGACCAGGTTGACATAACCATATATGATCCCAGAAACCATTCTGGGACTATCAAGAAACCCCAGGGTTTCATGAAGCCCCCTTGGTGTAGTGGTCAGGAGTGTGGACTTCAAATCTGGCAAGCTGGGTTTGATTCCCCGCTCCTCCACATGCAGCCAGCTGGGTGACCTTGGGCTCGCCACAGCACTGATAAAGCTGTTCTGACTGAGCAGTGATATCAGGGCTCTCTCAGCCTCACCCACCTCACAGGGAGTCTGTTGTGGGGAGAGGGAAGGTGAGAAAAGCAGCACATAAGAACAAACTCTTCTTCTGTTAAGAAATCCTGATTTAAGCTGTGCGCACACTTATGCTCTGCCACATGTAATTCCCTTGTGCACAGGCACACTTTCCACCTACCCTCACAACAGACAGCAGACAACTTCGTTTGGATTGCATGACAAGGATGTGAATAGCCTTCTGCTGGAGTCCCCCATCTGCCATTCAACTCTGGCACAATAACATACCTCATCGACCTTTCGGATGATACGCTTGACAGAGGTTTCCACTTTCTTCCTTTGAAACTCCATCTCCATAATGGGATCTCCTCTTTTAATCTGTCTTAGCACCAATAAAAATAGATCTGTGTTAGTATATGAATTGATCTTTAATCAAAATCTTGCACAGACTTGCAACCTTCCAGGTCCATCAAACTTAACGGGCTCAGAAAGTTCTCTTTAGGATTGCATTTTGAACATTTTATTTTATTTATTTATTATTTTATTTATTTAGATTTATATACCGCCCTCCCCGAAGGCTCAGGGCGGTGTACATTAAACTAATCAACAATACATGAAACAGTCTTCTTTTCTGGGATGCTTTACAATGCAAGTAGAACAGAGCAGTAAGATATTCTATGCCAAGGCTTATGAACGCAATTCTTTCAACCCCTAACCCTCCCACCCACACCTCCCAGAACTATTAAAGGGTATAAAAGCATGCGTGAGCTGCAGTACCAGATCTTAAGGAAGCAATTATTTAATATGCAAAGTACTTAAAAAATTTAATAGCTACTCAATAAACAATTCCAAACAGTAGTTTTGTTTTATAGAAGGGGAATTAGAGTTGAGTGCTCAGGATCTGAACAAAGCCTCTCAACTGAGTTGATAACTGAATCAAGATTTGAACAAAACACTCCTAAGATCCACAGTTCATCATTGGACTATGATTTATATTTGGCAAAGAGACTGCTACTGTCAAATAGTCAAAGGCCATGGAACTGTAACAATGAGAACCAAGTCATGAGAACGGATGAGCCATAACTGGTTCGTTTTCATCACATCGCAGGACACTTTCTCAACCGATAGTTAAGATGGCCTTAAACAGTCAACTCCCCCCTCCCATGAGCTTGTTTTCTTTAAGTATGACATGTGAACCCTTAAGGCAGGGCCTGAACTATTCAGATCATCAAAATACTGATAACGATGCATGAACCTTACTGAGTTCAAATCTCAATGCAAGTGTTTTTAAGCACCCCTCCCTCTCCAGCAGGCCTCCTGCTGCCTACCACAGGCAGATGGAGCTGTTCTCCTGAAGAGGGCCCAGCTATTGCATGACATGTACAATCCTATCTAGTAATTTAAAAAATGAAGAGCACATTCTAACCTGGTACTGCTTTTCATCTCTTTGCCGATCTTCCAGAACCTGGTTGTGAAATGCCAAAGACATGGAATCTTTCCCTAAATGAACTTGCCTGCATTCAAAACAGAGAATTAATAGTTTCATATACAGTTCAGGCAAAGTGGGGTCAGGTTTGCTCTTTAAAAAATATACTAATTATGCTTCCACATGGATGAAATCAACCCAGTACAAAACGGAGGTAGATTTTGTATCTGTAAGGCCAAAGCAGATTGAGAGATCTTTACTCAGGGACAGAGAGACAAACTGGAACAGCCATTTAATCCCTTGTCCCAGACCATTTCCTCAATTGACAGCTAGATTTAAATATGATTCTTATGAGGAAAAGGTGTGCTGAATGGCTGCTTTGCATGGGTAGCCGTCCAGTTTAAGAGAGATGTTGCGCAAACACAAAAATCCCCCATTATTGTTTTGCCCCAAGTCCCCAATGAGTTCTTTTGTCACCAGAGCTTGGAGGCTAAGCAGGGTTCACCATGGAAGGGAGATCATCCAGTTAGACTAGTGCTGCTGTGCAGAGGCTGGTAAGAGCCAATCACCTCTTCCCTTGAAAACCCCAAGGTCCTGTGGTTGCCATGAGTTGGTTGCAACTTGGCAGGATACAATTGTAGAAAATATATAAATGGTTACTTTTATAACCCTCTCTTCCTATATAGCTTAGGGTGGGTGACATGGTTTATATGACCATCAACTATTATTATTATTATTGTATCATTATAGTATGCACATGTTACAGAGTAAATATGATATGAGCAAGAGCCAGTCAAAATTAGAAATGCTTAATTCTTATAAATTTGAACAGCACAATTAAGAGTGGGTTGGATGTCACAACCGTCTCTTGCCAAGCGAGGAACCAGGCTCCAGAAGATGTAACGAGATCATCCACCAGAGTCAGATTCTCCACTTGACAGAGGGAGTCACAGGATCCAATGCCACATGCTTAACTTTTTCCTACTCAGCAAGAGTGCAGTAGAACTGCAAAAAAAATTATTCAAGCAAAGCTTTTGTGAATCAGAGCTCACTTCATCAGATGCGTGGAGTACCCTCCTGAAACCAACAGAATTTCAAACTGCTTAATTTGGGCTGGACTGCATTGTTTGCAATGGAGCCCAAAGCTATTTGTATTAGTGCATGAACAATCTGTAGATCTGGGATTCAAATGTTTTATTGTTCGGTATTTGTTGTTCAGCTGCAGAGGAAGAGAACATTTTAAAAACCCTAACCAGTGTGAACTACTTTGTACTACTCATAATCAGATACAAGCAAGATTACAAAATAATACAAAGCAGTATTCAGTGAGAAGAATGGGAGGAGAAGGGGAAGAAGAAGAGCCGTTTTTTGTACCTTGCTTTTCATTATCCAAAGGAGTCCCAAGGCAGTTTACAAACACTTTTCCCTTCCTCTTCACACAACAAAAGTGCTATGAGGTAGGTGGAGCAGAGAGAGCTCTAAGAGAGTTGCTCTGCGAGAACAGCTCTAAGAGAGCTGACTGGCTTAAGGTCACCCAAAATAAAGACTGCTGCTCTTAGCCTCTACACCAAGCTGGTTCTCCATTACACTAAGAATAGGTACATTCCACATGAATTCATTTCTCCCCTCTTGCATAAAGCAAGACATCACTTACCATTTAAGCTGATTCGTTTCTTCTTCCTGGATGTCCTGCTTGACTTTCAGTTCAAAGACGGCTTCTTTTACTTGCCTTGTTCTAGCTCCTCCATCATTCTGGCCGCCTAAGACTGCAAGAGGCAAATATCAATTGCTGTTAGATGGGACACTCAAGAGGTGGCAAGAAATAACCCCTTCTGTTATCACCAATAGGGGCAGCTGATTAATTATAAAATTTAGATTGGCCTTTAGGGGGACTTGGAAATATGGAAGCTGCAGAGATCACACTGTAAAAAAAATCCATTTAAAGAAAACAAGTTCATATCATAGGACGATGCCTCAACCAATATGGGACTGTCTAAACTGAATCACAACTCAGAACCACTAAATGGAATGAAGACTGTGGTCATCATTCCTAATGAGGGCCTGGCATTATCTGTCTTGAAAATGTTTCCAGCTTTCCCCAGTTCTTAACACAAGCTAAACCCACAGGGCAGAGCGGGGCAGGGCAGGACAGCAAAGCAGCCTTTATTGCCTTGGAAGGTATACAACAGTTTCTAGGAAGTTGGAATGGTTTTCATTACATGTCATAGAAATGAAGTGGAATGCTGGTATTTGGGGAAACAGTTAAAATTGTAAGTCATTTTTAAATTTAAAGTATTTTTATGCCACCTTTCCACTCAGTCAGAGCCTACAAGACGACAAACATAAAAACAATTAAAATACAGTCCCAGCCTCCCCCCACCGCTGTCTCTGCTAGCTGGACCAATGGGGCCAGCTTGACTTTTCCTGCAGCATGCCGCAGTAGAAGCTGATCCCAGGACCTGTGGGCAGTGTGGTAATCTCTCCAACTATTGGCTTCTGCTGCCCTGGCCAGCCCTAGACTGGTGTCTCTTGAAACTGTTTAAACCAAGCTGCAACAGGAGTCAGTTCCAGCCAAGGCAACACACGGCTCTCAGTTTCCACTAGCCTCGCTGATTGGTTTAGTGGAATATCAATGAATAAAAGCCCACCCACCCCAATTGAGCTCAGCTATATTGGTAGCCTGGGGGATCATTGTCCATAGGGTTGTGATGGGTTGGACACGACTTCGCAACTAACAACAACAACAAAATATTGGTAGTCAGATTCTCTGTCATCAGCTTAAATAATACCCCCAAAATACCAGTACAGTATTTTTCCAGTCTAGATTAAGGAAATGCTGAAAGCAGCAGGAGACCAGGAACCAGTGTAGGGGTTTCAGGAGGGATGTTAAGTGGTCAGATAGATGAGAATTAACTTTATGGCAGATGGATAGATAAAACTGAGGGAGGCCGAGGTTTGACAGTGGAAAACCAGAGAGGAGAAGTCAAGTCATTTGAGGACTAAGGATGCAACAGCACATTCACTCCCACCTTTTCATATGTAGGCTTTCCCTTGACCCTGAAAGCTGGTATTTTCCCATCTAAAACTCAAGCATTCTGCATTAAAATCATAGCAAATGTTAAGCTTGCTGCCATTTCTATCAGATCAAGAAATGACAGCCACACAATCCACACAAATACCTGGTACTCAATGTTGTTACCTTCTCTTATCTGTTTTATCTTCATTTTGCCTGGCTCCTGAATTAAAACAGTAGCCACAGCAGAGGGATTTGACAGATCTGTTGGGAACTGTAAGCTTTTATATTCAATGGTCTATGAAAGAAAAGACAACGTCAAAACAGACAATGGGTGAAATTTCAGTTCCACAAGCTTTGTTGGGTCTTCCCCCTCCCTCCCACTAGCAACCTTGTACCTTTAATTTCTGTGGGGGGCGTTTACACTTTGGTGGTGCCATCCGCTGCACTAGGCAAGTCGCTGCTTTTTCTGGAGCCATTGGTTTTTTCTGGACATGTGTCTCTTTCTTCTCAAAGTCTCGTTTTCTGGATTTTGAAAAAGCCCCACAAGCAAAAGTATTGGGGATGTAGATAACAAAAAGGTGGGCGTCTATAGCTTATCTTTGCCTGGCAAGCAAGAGACATCCATTTGCTCTTCGTCCCTTGGTTGATGCTAAACCACAGGGAACCCCAACCAACAGACTGTACCTGTAGTTATTTTATAGTTCCTTGAGCTAATGCCTCACTTCCCTATGGCTCTAATCCAAACACTGTTTTTGCACCTTCTCTTTAAATGTGTATGGCTTTCAGTAGTCCTAAGGTTGATTTTTTTAAACTTCTAAAATTTTCTTTGGACACTCTGTGATTTACATTTACTGCTGGCAGACAGCTTCATCTGACTTTTGCTACCACTGCCTCACAAAACGATTTTTTTACTCAAATATATCCTGATGTGTTTGTGTTTGTTTCCATGCCCAACTTATCTATGTTATTTAAAGACCAATTTTCTTACTAAGACTCAAGATGGATTCCAGTCAATAAAATCAATGAGACAGGACATTCAATGAACAATGTAATAGGATTAGGATGGTAAAAAAACTTGGAATGTACATCAGGATATAACTGTCTCAATGAGAAATACTTAGTAGGAATCATTATTTTTATCATGTCAGAGAAACACAAATGAGAAATGGCATTCGGTAACACCTACGTTAAACTAGGGTAGGGTGTTGATGTCCCAGTGAATACACATACATAAGGCTTCGAGTTAAACTGTGAAATCCACAACTGGATCTTGATCTGGGCTGTTCCATATTCAAATGGCACAAAGGAAATGACCACTTCTGCTTTCCCATTGGCTGGGATTATTCCTGTAATAAGTGAAACTATGAATTAAATGGTGCAATCACCAGTAATTCACACAGTCAGTGTTTTGGCCAAAAGAAATGCAGTGACAAAGATTTAGGAGTTACCTCCAACCCAATGCCATGAAGGTAATGTGATCGTGACCAGTTGCCAGAAAGCAAGGTGCGTGTAGTATATGTAGCTGAAAAGTCAGTGGCACTTACTGGCAAAAATACAGATAACTGTACAGCTCATTCTTTTTGGAAAGCTTCTCACTGTAACTGCTGCAGTTATTTGTCCCAATTATATTCTCATATCTTCAAAATATTGCATTCCACCTGTATTTTCCCCTTTGACCACCTACCACTTCTGGGTAAAATCCAGAGAACCACAAGTGGAGTTCTGGTTGTAGACAAAGTCTTCCTGCCTCTTGGCACCAGCAAACTTGTACACACTTCTGAAAAGCTAACCCTGAGGGTCATGAGGCCTTTGGGAACAATGTGGAATGTGCAGGGGGCTGCAGCAGGAGGGGAGAATCAGCAGAAATCATAGAACCCCTTCCTTACATGACCCAAAGTCTCTTTTGCTCATGCAACCAGGCCTTTGAGTTCTTTCTATCACTTTGCTGGAGCATAAGAAGGCATTTTTGACACACAATAGTCACTTCTGCTACTGGAATAAGCTGCCTAAAGAGGTGGTGAGCTCCCCCTCACTGGCAGTCTTCAAGCAAAGGTTGGATACACACTTTTCTTGGATGCTTTAGGATGCTTTGGGCTGATCCTGCGCTGAGCAGGGGGTTGGACTAGATGGCCTGTGTGGCCCCTTCCAACTCTATGATTCTATGATTCTATGATTCTATGATCAACAGTACAAGCAAACTTGCACACTAACCTTGAAATAAGTCCCACTGCATCTGGTGAAACTTACTCCCGAGTCACCATGTTTAGAAGCAGGCTGCCACAGAAAGAGAACTGGGCAGCTTGTAGCTGTAGCCATGGATCTACCTTGATGATTAGATCTGCTGAACATAGTGCTATTTCTCAATTTGTTTTCACACAAAATGTTTTCGTACAAAGGTACTAGATAGATAATCTTAAAGAGTAATGAACCAATGCTTGCAGTTTTAGTCATACCGGTGGTGGGATGAACGGTAAAGGCTTTGTGAGCCTGAAGATACTCAATGTGGAACTCAAAATCGATGGGACAGCTGCACTGCAAAGGGATCACATATTCCTTACTGGGGGGAAAAGGATGAAATGAAAGAATTAGAACAAATTCAGTTTGTATGTGTTGACATATTTATTATAAAGGTAAAGGTAAAGGTATCCCCTGTGCAAGCACCGAGTCATGTCTGACCCTTGGGGTGATGCCCTCTAGCGTTTTCATGGCAGACTCAATACGGGGTGGTTTGCCAGTGCCTTCCCCAGTCATTACCGTTTACCCCCCAGCAAGCTGGGTACTCATTTTACCGACCTCGGAAGGATGGAAGGCTGAGTCAACCTTGAGCTGGCTGCTGGGATTGAACTCCCAGCCTCATGGGCAAAGCTGTCAGACGGGTGCCTTACCACTCTGCGCCACAAGAGGCTCATATTTATTATTTATATTTATTATACTTATTCTTATATTTCTAGGCCGCCCCTCTCCAGGGGCAGCCTTGGGGAGGCTAACAACAGTTTAAAATGCCATACCAAAAATAAGCATTTACCTTTAAAATCCATATCAAAAATAACGATCTAAGAATATGCTCTCTCACTGTGACCTGGGGGCAGATGGGTTGGATTAATCAACCAGGCTTAGATGGTGGAGGTGGAGAGGGTGTGGGCCATCTGCCCCGTGGAAGAGTGCCACTTTACAAGCCCTTCAGCACTTTGACAGTTCCGAAAGGGCCTGGATCTCTGCTGGCAACTCATTCCACCAGGCTGGCACCAGGGCTGAGAAGGCCCTGTCTTGGATTGAGTCCAGGCACACTTCTCTGGCTCTGGGGGCCACCAATAAGTTGGAAGTAGCTGAGCAAAGTGCTCTTTAGGAAGTGTAATCGAAGAGACGGTCCCAGCTACATCACCACAGAAGGATACTGAATAGGCAGCTTAAAACCTTATATCCTGAAGCAACAATTGTGCAGTCTCTTCCGGTATTTAGAATTCTGCACAGCTATACTAGACCTATGGCAATAACAACCAAAACACAAATGTATGTTCTGTCCCCTTCATATCCACTTTCATTGTGGAAGACCTGATCTACATGTGCAGCAAAATCAGGTGGCAGAACAGTGCAAGTTGCAGGTGGTTATGGTTTTGAAATGCTCCCTCCCATTTAAAAACACAAAAAAATGACAACTTATCACATGTCGAAATAGCCTGTAAAGAGAAGACAGCTCCCTGATGTCTAAATTCAGACGTTTTCTATACTCCAGAGCACTCAAATGCACATTGCCTCGCATGCAGTCTGAAGGAGGAGGATCTAGGCAAGGTTCTTCAATGTAATGCTGAACATCAGCTCTTATTTGGGAACCGCAATCAATACAGCATCAGAACTGTACTCCTTAGTACACAATATGTTTGACTCTCCAACTATCTCATCCTTATTGGACACCCTAATGCATTTTCCAAAATCTCTGTGATGGGAGCAATCTGCCTGTGTCTGGATCTAGCTAGTCAAAACAGAACAGCTTAAAAAAACACTGCATATTCCTGAACATGATAAAAAATACAATTTATTCAAATGACTCCTGCATTTTATAAACTGTTTGACTGTAATCCCATCCAGCCTGATTAGCAAGGAATGTTGTTTATGTACATCATTTCTTTGAAATGTATTTTGAAAAATGTAGACAACATGGAACAGAAACAAGGAGGTCCACTGGGTGTGTTTTTTAAACATTTCCAATTTGGGGGTAGCCACTGTGTTCTTGATGGGAGAGGGATGTGTGGATGGGGTGAGATTGCTGACAGGGTGAGATTGAAAGGTTAATCAATGGAAAATGGGATTCAGAAATGTAAAAAAATAATATACGTATCCTGAGAATAAAGGCAACATTTGTGAAAAGACAGGTTGGATCCAAGCAGCTTTTTAATGCCATTGTGGCTGATTCTCCATTACGGTCCCGTCCCACATGTCTTTTGAGCATGCATATCCCTTGATCCATGGCACAACCTTTTGGGCAGCTAAAAAGATTTTAGCCTCCCTTTTCACCAGTTGAAAAGTTGTTTGGATCCAGCCCACAATTCTAAAAGCAAAGGTGGTTCTATGAAATCCCTGCTCAAGGCTTCCTTTGTAGTAGCTTTTCGTGATGTTAACAAAAGGAGCTTTAGAAGAATGATAGGCCTGGATCTCATAGGCTGCTCAAGCCTGCTGTAAATTTCAGCTCTGACTCCCACCCCATCAAGACATATCTACAGTCTTTTAGCATAAATTGAAAATCCATTCAGGTCTCATAGATCTTTGCTTCTATTATAATAGCAGGAAAATTCAGCAAACTAAGGCTAGCATTGTGTACTGGAGACAAATCAGCTGCTATCATCAAGTAGGTGACCATTTTTATGTCTTCCCAGTGCCAACAAATGTCCAGCCTTCAATCTGTCATTGTCATCATCATCATCATCATTTATTTAGCTTGTATGCTACTGCTCCTGTCCAGCCAACTTGCGGTGGCTCACAACAATAAAATTACAATAAGTAAAAACACCAGCATTCAACTACCCCAGCTAAAAACCACCCCCAACCTACCAACCTCACCTAATCCCAACTACCCATCTCCAGGTTGTTAATACTAAAGAGGGGCATCGGAGGAGAGGCAAGATCTTCTGTCAGCTCAGCCTCAATCAAATGTCTGATGGAAGAACTCCGTCTTCCAGGCCCTGCGGAACTGAGTTAGGCTCTGGCTTTGGTCACAGCTAGGCAGACTTCACATGGGCCAGGGATCACCAATCTATTAAAATTCATAGAGTGAAGAGCACTGCAAAGGTCATAAGGAGTTAGATAGTCTTCCAAATACACTGGGCCCAGACCGCACAAGGCCTCAAAGGTCAAAACCAAAGCCTTGAACTTGATTGGTATTCAATTGGCAACCAAGTCAGGTGCCTTAGCCCTTCCTGGCAACTAACCCCCTACCCTTCCTCCACCTGCATCTAAAGGCTTGAGAAAAACTGTTTGTATATGTGCATGTACATGAGAGCTTATACCCATAATTAAATTTTGTTGGTCCCAAAGGTGCCATTGGACTCAAACTTTGTCCTATGACTTCAGACCAACCCAGCTACCCCCTGAATTTATTAAAATAATTTATTAAAATATATAATGTGAGCACTTAACCGTGAAGATAAAATAATATCTAACCTACACATATTTTACAGTCACTGTTTCTAAATCCAGATGTTACCAGGCAGATTGAGTCCAACACAATGTCAAAGTCCAAAGAGCCAGCACAGCCCTCCCAGAATCAAGAAGAGGCGTCCTCAAGTTAGTTGTAATCCAAAAGACGATCTCATCAGACTGAGCTTGCACTCAAAAGCTCACACCTTGCAGAAATCTTTGTTGGTCTTAAAGGTGCTACTAGACTCTGATTTTATTGTGCTACTTCAGACCAACACGGCTACTCATTTGAGTCTAGCAAGTGACAACTGTAGATAATCTTGCAGGATGACCTAATGTCACACTGGGCATTGGGATGAAAAGTGTATCTATTCTATGCCAAAGCCAGATCAAATTTTATATCCTGATTGAATAACTTAATATTTTCAGCAGAATTACATGATCCTTATATATTTTTCTCCAAGTTCTTATTATGCAGATTGTTTTAGCAATGCATGAGGAACACCTTCTAATAAGAAATCATTGTTGTAATAATGGCTTACCACTCTCCCAGTGAAACATCAGAGAAACTAATATAGGATGGAAATTCTACAGCATTCATCACAGGATAGGCATGTATGGGAACCAGTAAAGTATCATCTCCCTGGGTGGAAAATAAGAAGAAAATTACATAGTTGCTCAAAAGATGGATAGTGTTCCACATGCAAGGAGTAGCTCCCTGTTCCTTCCCATACAAGCAAAGGGCAATGGCTGAAATGAATTGAATTTTAGACTTTGGACAGATGCCCTCCCCCTTAGATGGTAATGTATACTCAAAAAGAGAAGGTACAGCCTGCTTAGGGGGACTCCCAAACAAATTATTTGTGAATATTGTGAACTAGGACATATTTTCCTGCCCAGATGCAGAAGGTAAGCATACAAGCTCTTCTTTTGGGGTGCCTCACCTCAGAATGGATTCGGATGCAGTCATAATAGTATCGCCACTCATCAGGACAGAAGATGACTGTAATTGTAAAAGACAAGCCAGGTACAAGTCGTTGCTGTAAAACAGAGCAGAATGTTTCCCGGACAATGCTCCAAAGTCACTGGCATGTAATAGGATGACAGTCAAAAAGGAAGCAAAGAATGAAAGGTGAACAACTTCAAAGGCTGTTGCTGACACTTACTGTTTTGTTGTATTTGATCTGGAAGTACTTTGTTTGGGGCGGAATAATGTGAACATTTATAAGATTGCCAGAAATATTCACAAGTTTCTGTAGAATGAGAGAGGATTTTTCAAAGAAAGTCAGAACGTACTTATGGCCTGTTTTTAATTTGAATTGGCCTTTTCATACTGAACAAGACCTACACATAAATGTACCTAGTCAAGCAAGAACAGTCAGTGGGTACTTGTCTTATTATGCCAACTAACTAATAACAGCTTAATTACCTACCAGAGTTTGTTGGTGATGTTTTTCAATTTCATAACCTCCATAATGCATTATGGCAGGCTTAGCCTGTATCACATTATTTCTTAAGAGCTTTGAATAAATTTCTGAAATTATAAGAAAAAACAAAAAAGGCACATTAATGACCTTCATTCAGCTAAAGCATGTTGCAATTAATTCCCACACTAAGTAAAGGGAATATTGGCATGACTCACTTATTCTGTTGATTTTAATTGTACCGTACTTAGCCCTGACCAACATTAGCCAGTTTTAGAGTCATGTCAATTTAGCCAACTCTCTTCTGTGCACAAGAGGTTACTACCTATTGCACAAACATTGTAACAAAAACCAATCCCTAATTCTCAATTGTTTATATTATTTCTTCTACCAATAAAATGTTACTGTCATATATAATATATAATACTAATGCTGTATTCATTGAACTTCTACACTGATAGGCCTCATCTCCAATCATTTGCATGCCTGGTTTCCAAGTACAGACAGATAAAACTCTTTCTACTCTCTTTCAAAATAAATGCTGAGCATGCCAAGACAGACTGAAGTAGGAGCATGAATGTGAATCAGAAGGGGGAGACTTGGATTCAAATCCTCATAAACATGATCTTCATTGTGGGAAAGTGAACCAGTCTTCTCTGTTCGTTCAGTTTTCCTCAAATTGTTGTGAGAATAAAATGGAAGAGGAAAGAACTACTTATGCTGCTCGGAGCTTCTTGGAGGAAGGGTGGGCACAAACGAGGCAGACAGACAGGATAAAGATATGGACAGTCTTCCAGCAAGACATGGTCCTTTAAAGAATATACATAGAGTTGAGTTGCCATGTTCAGCTGCAACTAAGATCATCTGTAGGTTATAGACTTTGAAAGGGGTTAACCTTTTTCCCTGGGGGGGCACACAGTTAAGCCCTCCAAAAGCCTAAAATCAACAGCTCTTTTTGCCAAGTCACTTAATCACTTACTGGACTCCAGGAGGTAATTAGGGACATCAGCTCTTCTCTTAGGCTCTTCCACCAGGCTGTCCAAACGAAGGGATGATAGTTCCTTGAAAGAGCCCTTAGTGTTATTGAAATCAGAACCAACTGCATTCACCACTTCCATCTTCTTGTGGGAAATACAGCTTTTTGGGCATCAAAATGGTCAATCCCTGTTGTCAAATAAAATACAAAACATAGCAGGAGATATGGAAATTCTCGCTTGCACAAACATACCTGCTGTGTAGAATTATTTGAAAGGTCAAATAATTGCAGTGGATGACATGGTGTTGTGCATGAATTGATCAGGAATGCCAAGAGAATGATTGCTATCTAAAGCACAGATGGACTCTCATCACTACAATTCAATCAATAGGTCAGTAAAAGAGATATCAGGAGATATAGTGATTTGTACAGGAATTCTTTCAGTCTTCTAGAAATAGACTAAAACTTACTTGTCAGTCCACTCTCTGACACATCAGCTTACCTCCAAGTTTATCTTAGATCCTAACAGTAAAGTTGAATTCTTAAGAATTTCAAAACAGCCAGAATGCTCACCCAGGCAATGTTACACATTTTTGTTATAGAAATGTAACTATGGATCATAGTTCAGCCTAAGTCTTACTAAATTTATGTCTAGGAAAAACGACTAAATAAATGCACACAGAGAATTTTCTTTCCCCAATTTTAGAAGAAGAAGAGTTGGTTCTTGTATGTCACTTTTCTCTACCTGAAGGAGTCTCAAAGCAGCTTACAATCGCCTTTCTCTCCCCACAACAGACACCCTGGGAGGTGGGTGAGGCTGAAAGAGCCCTGATAGTACTGCTTGGTCAGAACAGCTTTATCAGTGGTGTGGTGAGCCGAAGGTCACCCAGCTGGCTGCACGTAGGGGAGTGGTGAATCAAGCCCGACTCGCCAGATTAGAAGTCGGCGCTAACCACCTCACCAAGCAGGCTTTGGGAAACAGAATATGACCACATTTTCTCAGAATCTGGTAAACTAGCCTTCTCTGGCAGTCATCAAAGTTATCTTTCCAACTTCTTTAACTACTAAATATTAATGGATGCAGTGACAGCCACAGCATTTCAATTCTTTGCTCCGAATAATTTTAGGATAGCTTGTTTATTTAATAAAGACAAATGCATAACACAGCTGGGCTAAGAGGGATTACTGGGCCAACTGAAGCACGGTTATCTAAATGTAAATACATCTTGAAGCTTGTCACAAAATACTAAGCAACAGACTGCACTATTTACAAAACCTAGTCAGTTGGATTCTGTCACAATTGTCTCCTTCACAATGTCAAAAAGGACTAAGACAAGCAAAGATTACCGAAAAGGACCAAGACAAATCCTGTGGCAAAAGCAAGGAAGAGAAGACCAACAAACCTGTGAAATGGTCTTAGATGGTACAACCAGTAGGATTGTCAACAAGCGTGGAGTAAAATGAAACCTTGCATATAGACATAGGCAGCCAAAGCTTTTTCTGGCAAGGTCAATAACATCTCATTAAACCAACTTTTTCTCCAGGCAGCTGGCAACTCTAACCACTCATTGTACTTAACACAGACCGTTTACGCACTGGGAACTTCACTGCCCCAGCTTCCATGCAGGAGCCCAAATTGGGGGCGGATGAGGTGCACCAGGTCAAATGCTCCCCCATGTGGGTGCAGGAAGAGGTGGGGCAACCTGCCACGACTAAAACTCCAGCCTGCAGCCTGGCATGAAACCTCCAGCGCGTAAATGGTTATGGAGCTGCTGTTTAAAGTGGGATCGCATATAGTTTTCCTCCCCACCCCCCGCCATGTAGCCATCACTCTCCCTGGTTCTTGATGGATTTCTGTTTTGCCCTATTCCTGTTCAAGATTGTTGGTTGCTGCTGGCAAGAACTGGGTAATTCAAAAATTGATAATATTATAAAAGACCATGCGGGGAAAATGTTCCTGTTGTTGGGGAAATTCAACATGGGGGTGCAGCTATTGGCAGCAGCTTTATGCAAATGGCACTGCTGAACTATCCCCCCCTCTAATATTCAGCTGGCATGTTTAAACCCATTATTTCAAGTCTTATCCTCTGTTGTGCACCTATGCACAAGGAAAGTAAATCAGGGAAGGCCTCAGCCTCTATGCCCTGTTGCTGGCCTTCCAGAGGAACTGGTTGGCCACTGTGTGTGACAGGATGCTGGACTACATAGACCACCGATCTGATCCAGCAGGGCCCTTATGTTAGAGTTTTGGACCTCAGAAATTCAAAAACTTACTAAATGACCTGGTAATCTTATGAAGCCACTTATATCTGACATAGTTTAGGGCATCTGTATTTCTTAATCCAGTCCTGAGGATGACAACAAAAACTATTGTAGACCATATGACTTCGAAAAAGACACAACTGCATGGCTGGGAATTACATCCACATCAAAATGCAAGGAGAGGTAATTCCTGAAGTGGCATTAACATGGCATTTCTCGAAAAAGGTCAAACATAGATGATCTTCCTGTTGTGATTCTAGAAGGGTCATAGCGAGCCATTTGGGAGATGCATATCAATGAAAATTCAAAGTATGATGAGGGAACCAGCCAAGAATAGATGAATTCAAGAATAATTCCGGTCCTGTGCCTGTCCCTGTCTAGGATATTACAAATGCTTATTCATGCACCATGTGGGTCACTCTCACCACAGTTTGGCCATTCATGCTCTAGAAATGGTTGTCTAAAAGCAGCATTGGCATTCTCTTTACACCTGTCTAAAAGTACAAAGCCCAAGCATTTGAATATGCTTTTTAATTTTTTAAATAATTTGGGTTGTGTTACATAAAGTTGGCTTGCCACAGAAATGTCCTTTCTATAGATTTAAACACAGATGCCATGGCACAAATGCTGCACACAATCTACGCTTCCCCCAATCTGCTTCAAAGTGACCTCCCCTTTCCTACCCTACAGAGAGACATAGTAACAGGTTCTCCAGTGGAACCACAACATATTCCTTCCTAGGGTTGTCAGCTGCCCCCTGGCCACAGGCCGCGGATGGTTGCCAGATCCAGGTTGGAAAACTCCTGGAGATCTGGGGATGGAGGCTGTCAAGGTCTGAGACCTCAGTGGAGTCCAATGCCACAAAGTTCGCTCCATAAAGCATCCATTCTCCCCCCCCCCCCGCCGCCCGGGGAATCAATCTTTGCAGTCTGGAGATGAGCCATAATTCCTGGGGATCCCCAGGTCTCACCTGGAGGCTGGCATCTCTATTCCCCCCTCCCTTTTGCCTTACTCGCAAACAAACCTACCGTGTGTGGTCTGTGTGCAGTTTACTCCACACAGACTTGCGTGAGCCGATGCAGTTTGGGAGGTTGGGGAGCTAAGAAGAAAGGGTGTAAACGGGGCTGGGGTGAAGTGTCTGTGCGTGTGTGTGTGTGTGTGGGGGGGGGGGGGGGTAAGAGCAGTAGCCACGCTGCTCCCTCCGCCCGCTGCCTCGGTTGCTAGGAGAGCGCTCAACTCACAGTTCCAAGGCACAAAGCAGGCATTGGACCGTACCATTCTGGGCACTTTGGTGGTGGGAGCTGCAAAGTGTTAACTGTCCAGAAAGACCGGTTTTTCCTCCTCTCGCGGGCAATATGGAAACACAGATTACCATTTCAAATCGAGGTGTATGCTCTGGTAGCTTTAAAAAAGGTTTTATGGGGCAGGTAGAATAATCCCAATGGGACTGTTCCATTAGTTAACTGGGAGAGGGGCGAATTCCTTGTTGGACAAGTTAGGAGCGTGGTTGTCAAGGAAGAGGGTAAAAGCCGGAGCGGATAAGACGGGCATTAAACAAACAAGAGAACTGCAAAAAATGGGACATACCAAAACTAGGGACAGCAACTGTCCATAGACAATAATGGATTGCCCATAGAGAATACATACCTGCCCATAGGGAATAAGGGAATAATGGAAAACACGCCTGCCCATATGAAACAAGGCAAAGCACGCCTGCTCATGGGGGATATTGGAAAGCTTGCCTGAGGAAATGTGAGGAAGAGTGCTTGCACTCAAAAGCTCACGCCTTGAATAAATCTTTGTTGGTCTAAAGTTGGCACTGGACTCTGATTTTGTTTTGTTGTGCTTCTTCAGACCAACACAGCTACCCACTTGAATATGCCCATAGGGAATAATGGGAAGCGCGCCTGGCCATAGAAAGAAGGGAAAGCATGCCTTCCCATACAGAATAATGGAATGCACGCTTGCCCTTAAGCAGTAACAGTCATCATGCTTTAGAATAGGACAAATGCTAATAAGGTTGCTTATTGTAGTAGAGATGAATATGTGTTTTTATTGATGATGAAAACAAGGAATCAAGAGTCTTGAACAATTTGAAATTATTGTTCCGTATTGTCAGCCTTTCAGTTGATAAATTTCCCAGTAGTCACTACTTTTGTCTTCTCAATGTTCAGCTGTAGTTATGCTTTGGTGATCTCTGCACTGATTTCAAATCTTCAGTTGTTTCTCACAATAGTGTAGTATCATCAGCATATATGACTAGTTCCTTCCGCCAACTTTTTATGTAATCCAGTTTTCCTTATCATATAATCTGCATATAGTTTGAAGAGATAAAGATATAAAATACATCCTTGTCTGACATCTTTGCCAATACCATTTTGTTTCTCCCTATTCTGAACTAACTGTACCCTCTTGTCAAGAGTACAGGTTGCTCATTAAAACAATCAGATCCTGTGGCACATCTATTTCCTTTAAAACCAATCATAGATTTTCATGATCAACATATCAAAAACTTCTGCTACAATCTCTGATTTACTGATTTCTTCTGAAACTCTTTGTATGTTCCAGCATCTAGTGTAGATTTGTAGTATAATCTCTAGTTCATAGAATCGTAGAATCATAGAGTTGGAAGGGGCCATACAGGCCATCTAGTCCAACCCCCTGCTCAACGCAGGATCAGCCCTAAGCATCCTAAAGCAACCAATAAAAGTGTGTATCCAACCTTTGCTTGAAGACTGCCAGTGAGGGGGAGTTCACCACCTCCTTAGGCAGCCTATTCCACTGTTGAATTACTCTGACTGTGAATTTTTCCCCCCTGATATCTAGCCTATATTGTTGTACTTGAAGTTTAAACCCATTACTGCGTGTCCTCTCCTCTGCAGCCAACAGAAACAGCATCCTGCCCTCCTCCAAGTGACAACCTTTCAAATACTTAAAGAGGGCTATCATGTCCCTTCTCAACTTCCTTTTCTCCAGGCTGAACATTCCCAAGTCCCTCCACCTATCTTCATAGGGCTTGGTCCCTTGGCCCCAGATCATCTTTGTCGCTCTCCTCTGTACCCTTTCAATTTTATCTACGTCCTACTTGAAGTGAGGCTTCCAGAACTGCACACAGTACTCCAGGTGTGGTCTGACCAGTGCCGAATACAATGGGACTATGACATCTTGTGATTTTGATGTGATGCCCCTGTTGATACAGCCCAAAATGGCATTTGCCTCTTTTACCGCTGCATCACACTGCCTGCTCATGTTTAGTTTACAATCCACAAGTACCCCAAGGTCTCATTCACACACCATGTTGCCTAGAAGCGTATCCCCCATCCAGTAGGTATGCTTTTCATTTTTCTGACCCAGATGCAGAACTTTACACTTATCTTTATTAAATTGCATATTGTTCTCATTTGCCCATTTTTCCATTGTGTTCAGATCTCATTGAACTCTGTCTCTATCTTCCTGAGTATTTGCCAGTCCTCCCAATTTGGTGTCATCTGCAAACTTGATGAGTAGTCCCTCCACCCCCTCATCTAGATCATTAATAAATATGTTAAAAAGTACCGGACCGAGCACCGAGCCCTGAGGTACCCCGCTACTCACCTCCCTCCAGTCTGATGAAACATCATTGCAGTGGAATAGACTGCCTAAGGAGGTGGTGAGCTCCCCCTCACTGGCAGTCTTCAAGCAAAGTTTGGATACACACTTTTCTTGGATGCTTTAGGATGTTATGGGCTGACCCTGCATTGAGCAGGGGGTTGAACTAGATGGCCTGTATGGCCCCTTCCAACTCTGTGATTCTATTATTCTATGATTCTACATCCATGGGTAGAATTTTGAGAATTGATTTTTGAATTATTTAAACTGTATTTTAATATATTGTATTAAAACATTTTAATGTATTGTGGGACTTATGAGTGTGTTCAAGCACAGAAGGGGGTCTATAAATTTAAATAAATAAAAGCTTGAGGGACCATATCAAAACATCAGTGCATTACAATAAGGGGATATAACCAAATTCATAATAGTATATAACAAATTTACCATGATACAACTCCAAAAGACCCACTAGGTTCTAAAGAAAACTCTGCTGAAAAGGAATAGTGGAGGATCACAGAACAATAGAGATTTTCAGAGGGTTACTTTTGTTAATTTCTCCAAAAGATGTCTCACAGTTTTTCAGTCAAATGTGGTTCATATAATGTTCGAAGAGCAAGAATGCTCTGAATCATTCTCTTTCAGAAAGCTTGATTTATTCCCTATGGACAGGCATGCTTCCCATTATTCCCTATGGTCAGGTATGCTTTCCATTATTCCCTATGGGTAAGTGTGCTATCCCTTCTTTCCTATGGGCAGGCATACTTTGCCTTGTTTCCTATGGGCAGGCATGCATCCCATTATTCCCTATGGGCAGCTGTGGTTTGCATTATTCCCTATGGGCAGGCGTGCTTTGCCTTGTTACCTGTGGGGAAGTATTTCTTCCATTGTTTCCTATAGGCAATTGTGCTTCCCATTATTCCCTATAGGCAAGTATGTATTCCCTATGGCCAAATATGTATTGTCTATAGGCAGCCACCATCCTTAATTTTAGTATGTCCCCGGAATTTGGGACAATCAGCTCAAATTGCTTGCAGACAATTTACTCCCTACCTGATTGGTCCCCTCATAAATATTCCCCCAATAGAAGATGGCCCTCAGCTATAACTGATCCACCCTGGTAGTATAACCCCAGTCAAGAGGGATCATCTCTCTGCTTCCAACTTCCTGCCAGTTTCAGAAGTTTGATGGATAGAAGAGGAGGAACAGAGCATGCCCTGTTACCGGTAAGTTGCCCTGGCCTCCTGCAAATCAGAGGACATGGGGGAAAGCAAGTTGTTTCCAATGTGCCTTCTGGAGGGGGAGGATGTGGGAGGCTCAGAAACGGCTCCCTACTGACCCTCTAGAACCCAGGGCGGCCAGGAAAAGCCTCTGCCCTGGGAATGTTTATTCATGAGTAAGTCATGTGAGAAGGGTGGAATACTTTGGGGGTAACCATCACAGGCAATTGCAGCAGGGAAATTAATGCTGATGTGGGTGGAACTGGGAAGATGTAGACTTTCCCTTTCAATATGGATACCACCTTGGTCTTGCTGTGGTCTTTCTAAGACCACCACAACAAAGCAAATTTGAGATAAATGGCATGAAAGGTGGGGAAACTATAAACAGGGCAAAGAAATGCCATGAGGTCATGTGGATGGGGGGAGATACTGTTTTCCAGTAGTACCTTCCCAGTAGAAGAAGAGTTGGTTTTTATACCCTGGTTTTCGTTGCCCAAAGGTGTCTCAGAGTGGCTTAGAATACCCTTCCCATCCTCTCCCTACAACAGACACTCTGTGAGGTAGGTGAGGCTGAGAGAGCTCTGAGAGCAACTGCTCAGTGAGAACAGTTTCTAATAGGACTGTGGCTAGCCCAAGGTCACCCAGCATGTGGAGGAGAAGGTAATCAAATCCAGGTTACCACATTAGAAGCTGTTGCTCTTAACCACTCCACCAAGTTGTACAAATTGCCATTGCTTGAAAGAGATGTAGCTAGAGCACAGGCAGAAGAAGCTATTACAGGAGGATGGTGTAAGTCTTTTTTGACTTGCTCACTGACTGCTATGGAATTCTTTCCCTTTAAATACAGACCTTCTAGCCATGGCTTCTCAAAGCAATCCAAGGTGATTTTGTGGTTAATAAGGTTTGCTATTTGAGAAGGAAGGAATGCTTTTTTCTTCTGTATTCTCTGTGTGTGTGTTTGTCTGTAGAAGGGAGTGCTACACAGCTCCACCCCACCCCATCCCCAGCAGCCCTTTCCTCCAGAGGAACTGATATCTGTAGTCTGGAGAGGAGGTTTCATATTAGGGATTCTCCAGGTCCCACCAAGAGATTGGCATCCCTGGAGATCCCACTTCTGGGGTTTGTCAAAGCCTGAAGGATATTTCAGGATAAAATATTTCAATGGTAAAAAGTTGAGAAAAGTTGTCATAGAGGCGGATCTAAAAGTGAGGCCTGGCCCAAGGAGAGCTGGGGCACTACTTAATGTCCATGGGGGATGTTTAGAGAAGCTACCAATATTCCCTTTTGCAAAATTACAATGTGAAGTCCCCACTTTCCCTGTTTCTACAAATCTAAACATCCTGTTCAGTCACCTTTAACACTAGTTGACTTGCAGGAAATCATTTTGGGCTCAAGGAAGACACGCACACATTTCCATTGGCTTAAACAAGGCCACAGCTTTATTAATACTCCACAGGAGTGCTGGCACAGCATGGGAGAGGGAGCCTGACTTGCAAGCAGAAGACCTCAAGAACCCAGATCCCAGCAGCACCCTGGAGCCCATCCAGATCCTCACTGCTAACATAGGTCTCCTTGCTGCTGGGATCCCACCCACGGGAAGAGCCAGCAGCTCCCTGGGGCCCACCCGGTTCCCCCACTGGGAACATGGGTCGCCTTGCCGCTGGATTCCCACCATAGGGAAATGTCCATCTGGGGTGCCAAGAGGAATTGCACACTTCCCTTGGCCCCCACCCCAGGCCACCCGCACTGTAAGCCCTAGGGTGCCAAGGAGAGGCCCCACCTCCCTCTTGGTCCCACCCCAGGCAACTTGGCACTGCGAGCCCCAAGCCTCTTTGCCACCCAGCAAGCCCTTTCATTTTATGCATGAGCGCATTTCTCATAACAATTTGACTACTGAGGAAGACCCCCTCGGAGTTGAAACGTGTTTGGTCCATTCTATGTTGGTCTATTCCATGTGTACAACAAGGTCACAGTCCAATAGTACCTTTAAGATCAACAAAGGTTTATTCAAGGCGTGAGCTTTCAAGTGCATGCATTCTTCCTCAGACTAATGAACTACCATCATAACAGTGGAAATATAAGACAAAAGCTAATTATGGTAAATTAGTAAACTCTGTCACAACATCCAAATTCAGCCATATGATGCCATATGATAATTCTTTGCTAAAACAGCCAATCCCTTGATTTCAGTTGTAGTTCACAAAAACATGGAAGAACTAAAACTGTCGTCATAATCACTAACGTAGACCAGGTAGTGTTATCAGGGCTCTCAGCTTCACCAATCTCACAGGGTGTCTGTTGTGGGGAGAGGAAAGGGAAGGCAACTGTAAGCTGCTTTGAGCCTCCTTCGGGTAGAGAAAAGCGGCATATAAGAACCAACTCTCCTCTAACTGAACTGAGAAACCCCGCAAAAAAACCAATTTATATGCAATCATGAACAATGTATCTTCACATCACTGTTCAGTTTCTGTTTGATTACTGTGAAAGAACACTTGTATAATTCTATGGTTGGGGGTCACCACTGTTGGACTTTGGAAGAGATAGAATTCTACTTCCTCCCGATGTTTGAATGCTTTCTGCTTTAGGCAGAGAACACCATGGAACAGCTAAGGTATAAAGCTCCTGAATGAGCTGTAGCTAGCAATGTATTTTTCTTGTTTTAACTTCCAGTTCCCTTACCCTGTTTAGCTAGTACAGTTTGTCTTTTTATACAGTAAATCTGCCTTGTCTGGTTTCATTATTTATACAGTAACTCTGCTAATCTTTACTACAGTAACTCTGCTAAGGGAATAGATTTTTCCCGATAATAGGTTATGTTGGCCCATATGTTCCTGTGCATGTTTGACTTTTGAGACCTGGCAGAGAAGTTTAAAAGGTAGATCAGGATAGGAAGGAAAAAGTATTTTTTGCATTTTTCTTATTGGAGATCATCTTGAGTTTTTTTGCAAGAAGATGGAGGATTAATTTTTTCTTTTGCGCCAGAGCTAAGAGTTTCAGAAAAGCCTCTGATAGCTGTACAGAAAGAAAGACCCGCGCTGACCTTCTGCAAAGGAAACAGGAGCTGAGCCTGATGTGTGCTGGGCTGAAGCTGTGAATACAGCAACTTACTTGTACAATATATCACATTCAAAGGTGATTGGCAATACACCATATGAGGCTTGGAATGGCAGAAAACCTAGCCTGGGACATTTGAAAACTTTTGGAGATAAAGTTTATGATGTGCCAAAGCAAAAGCGTGGAAAAAAAATTTTGTAGGTTACAATCCATACAACAAAGGATTTAGAGTCATGAATCCTCAAGCTTTAAAAATTTTTTTTTATTAATACAGATAAAAATTACATACAAATTACAGAACAACAAATACATACAGGGAGAAAAATAGTAAGAAAGAAAAAAAATAAAAGAAAAATATCATGTAATTTAAAAAGACTTCCAGCTCTACTTACAAAGAAAAAAAATTCTTAACCTTTTTTGCCCATATATACACTTTTGTTGTATCACAATATCAAATATCTTGAGTTATTCTATGAAATATAGAGGCATTCTTAATATTTATAATAACTTTGTTTTGAATTTTTTTCAATGTAAATTTTCCATTGCTTCCATTCAACATCAAAGTCTGAGGTATATTTGTCTTCTACATTGTTAGTTAATTTTGCAAAACTGGCTAACTCCATCACTTTACATTGCCATTCATGAATTGTGGGTATTTCTTCTGACTTCTATTTTCTTTCCTATATAATTCTCGCTGCAATAGAGAGGTATCCAAAAATTTTTCCTAGCTCAATTTTTAAAGAATCCTCTAAAATGCCTAATAAATAGGCTTCTCGTTTAAATTTAATCTTTTTCCCTAATTTTTTTTGAAATTCCCTCATGAATTCCCCTCCAAAATTGTTTTGTTTTCTGACAAGTCCACCATTGATGGTAAAATGTACCTGGCTTTTTGTGGCATTTTCAGCATGTATTGTTTGACTTCTTACTCATCTTTGAGATTTTAGATGGTGTCAAATACTAATGCATTTTGTAAATATTTTCTTTTATGTAATATCTATTTGAGAATTTAGAACCATTTTTTCATACAAAATTGCCAGTCATCGTATTGAACCCCATGTCCTACATTCTTGGCCCAAGTTAACATAAAATCCTTAATAATTTTGGACTCAGAATCCAAAATTAGACATTCTTCATATGCTCTACTTATCAGATGTTCATTACCTTTCATTAGCTGACTTAACAATAGAGCAGGTTTACTTTCAAATCCACATTCTTTATTGTCTCTAATGAATCTGTCTTTTAATTGAGCAAAAAGCCATCAGTCTTTTAATTTACCTTCCTTGCGTAATTGATCTAATTATTTTAGTTTAAATTCAGTCTTTCCATCTTCTATCTGTTCATTTAATAGTTCTTTGTATGTGAGCCATACTTCCTCAGAGCCAACCTGTCTCCTGGATAATGCTTCGTGCAGTGATAGCCATCACTGTTATTTGTCTAATAACTTTCCTTTGTTCTTATTCCATATTCTATTTAGTGCAAATCTTAATAAATGATGACCAAACGGTTTGTTTATTTTTCCTTTTCCATACTACATATAGGCATGCACACCGTAAATGGTCCCTTCTCCTTCTAATGATAACTATGGTTTTTTTTAGTGATATCTTTATTTTTTCCAAGCCTTCTCATAATTATTTTGAAAAAGATTTAAATTAGAGTTAGTTATTGTTTAAAATATCTTCTCCCAGGCTCAATCATGATTCATCTTCATCCCTAACCATTAGTGGCTCTAACAAGTATTTTACTTTACTGACTATTTGAAAACCTTATTTTTCTTCCAAGAGCTTTTGGTCTTTTAATAGGATATTTTTAACAATGATTTTAGATTTACCCTTATTAACTTTTAAGACTGATTCTCTACCAAATTCTTCTAGTTTTGCATTTAAGTTCTCAATGCTATCTTCTGGATCTTCTAAGATAATCAATAAATCATATGAATATGCCGTAACCTTGAATTCCTCTTTTCTAATCCTAAACCCTCCTATCTTTTTTTCTTCTCTTATATCATTAATCAGTATTTTCAACACGGGAATAAAAAGTAGTGGGGAGAGAGGACATCCCTGCCTTGTTCCTCTGTTTATTTTATGGGCAGGAGTTATTTCTCTGTTAATAAACTAGCGTGTTGATCTTTATATATTTGTTTAATCCAACCAATATAATTCTTCCCACAGTCCATCTTTTCCAGCACTTCCAACATCATATTCCGGTCCAAAGAATCAAAGGCTTTTTCAAAAAAAAGTAAAGCTAATAGTTTATCTGGGTGATTTTGATAATATTCAATCACACTGATTAATGTTATCATATTTTCTTTTATCTGTCTATTTGGGAGAAACCCTACTTGGTTTTCATGAATCAAATCTTTTAGGATTAATTTTAGTCTTTGTGCAATCATTGAAGTGAATATTTTATAGTCTACATTGAGGAGTCAGATAGAGTCAAATCACTAAGATTTGATACAACATTGTCAGTTTTAGGAAATAAACAATATTTGCTTCCATCCATGAGACTGGTATTCCATTGTCTTTTATATTATTCATGAGTCTAACTAATGGGTGGGACAATTCCTTGAAAAAAACATTTATAATATTTAGCAGCAATAACATCTGGGCCCAGGGCCTTCCCTGGCTTTAATACTTTCACCACTGCCTTTAATTCCTCTTATGTAAATTCCCTATTCAATTTTTTTTGTTGTGCTTCACTAAATTTACTAATCTTCTTATTATTTAAGTAATAATTTTGTGCCTTTCCTTTTATTGAAAGTTTCATGTATAATTCGGAGTAATATTCCTGAAGTTTTTTCTTTATTTCCTCACTTTCAAAAACCTCAGAGCCATCTTTGATTTTATCAATCCATTTCTTTTGATGTTGTTTCTTTAATTTCCAAGTTAGCCATTTCTCTGGCTTGTTTGCTGATTCAAAATATTTTTGTTTGCCACCTTTAGCTGCTTACCAACTTCCTCTGTTAACAGCATATCTACTTGTTGTTTTAATATATTTAGTCTTTGGGTTGCACTCTTTTCTTGGATTTATCATTAATTCTAATTCTTCCTTTCTAATCTCTTCCTGAATTTTCTGATGAGAATTATGAGCAATCATAATTCTTATATAAGCTTTACTTGTGTCCCAAACTATTCTATCAACACCTTTGTTCAGATTCTGATTTAAAATTTTGTTTACTTTCTGTTTATAGTCTTCTACCACCTCTTCATTCTGTAACAATAAATCATTTAATGACCATCTAAATTTCCCGGGGGGGCCTTGGGGGGGCCTTGGGGGGCCTTCATAGTTCTCTGTTTCAATGACCATATGCATATCACATTTAAAAAATATATTAAAAAAAATTGTGTTGCAGCTTTGCAAATAATTTATTTCTGGCATCATCTGCATGCTTGTCTGCCTATTTGTTGCTCCAGTAAGTTAGCCATTTTTAAAAAGTAATTCCGATCCCTGGGAACAAGGGAGAGAAAGGTGGATGAGAGGGCGGGATAAGGCAGGTGCCTTTAGTGTGTTTGAGCCTCCATTCCTTCCCTCTGCTGGTTGCCTTTGGGCCTTTGTTGTACCTGCCTTACTGTAGTAAGAATTAGCACAGTTACTGAGTAAATAATGAAACCAGACAACACAGATTTTTACTGTATAAAACAACAAATTTTGTCACCCTTATTACAGCATTCCATTCATTGTAATTAGGAGAGTTGACAATTCTGCTCAAGATCCCTACTGCAGCTGTAATGTCAGCTGTCAGACACATTACTCAGGTGTAACAACTTTCCAGTGGCTTCTCTGTATGCCTTGTCGTTATCCAGTGGTTGTCCATCAGGTAAGGACATGTAAGCTGCTTCTAGTGGAGTGTCAATTCCTTCTTCTTTGATGCCCATTGACTTAACAAAGTTCATTATTTTGTGTTTTTGGCTAAGTAGAAATCCACCATGTGTGGTTCCAAGATAGTTACTTATGTTGCCTAGTTGCTTGACTACAACATGTTTATTCAAGCATTCAGTAATTGTTTTGTTCCTGAGCATTAGCTCTCATGTTGTGTGATGCTACTTGTCTCATTGTTCGTGCGTTCCTCTGCCCCTGTAGAGAAATCCTGTAAAGGAAACTGCTTGGTACAATTCTCATGTACGAACACAACATGTTTTATATCAACTTCAAAAGTTATTTACCGTCCCCCACCCACCTCGAGCTTGTGAACCATGGGCGGAGGAGCTGTTTCCTGATCCCAACCCATAGAATCCTTTTGGAGAAAAGGTTTGGGAGGTTGCTCCCAATACAAAAACTAATATAAACTTTTATATTTCAACTTGAATTTGAAGCTTACTTACATTGAATGGAATGCATGTGAGAGTCAAGACCCTCGTAGCTGTGTGGGCCTCTGTGGGAGAATAAAGCCAAATTGCTGATAAGAAAAAGAAACAGAACTGTGCAGAAAAGGAATCAGCAGTGTAAAGTCATTAGCAGGAACTTCTTAAAAATTTGTGCAGAGTATGAAGGGCAGTGTTGAAAAAGATAAAGATATTGAAAAAACCTACAAAAACAGCTAGTAATGACACCACGGAAATGTAGCCAAACTCAGCTGCAAGCAACTAAAACTAATATTACTGCAACACCACATATGTAAGAATTAATAGGAAAAAATCGGCCAAATGACTGAGACAATTGTGGATTCAAACAGAAAAGTTGGAAAGAGACCAAGACCTTGCCAATATTAAGAAAGAAACAACAAATATTACAGATATGGAGCAGAGCATTAAGCAGATTGTGGAGTACTTTAAAGTCATAAATGACAAATTAAACCAACTGGAAGAATGTATTGAGGTTTTGGAAGAAGAAAGAGAGAAGGTTGACAACAAAAGACTTATGCTAGAAATTAAACAGAAGGGAAAATTCTTCAGAATTAGAGCCCTGTAAGAGACACAGAATGAAGATATTAATGGCAAGATCACTCAGCTTTCGGCCCAGAAGTTAGACAAAGAAGAGAAAGATTTTGACATTGAGATTGATGAGGTTTTTCGTGTGAACTCTAGGAGTGGCAAAAGAGAAAAATTTACCAAGGGATATTTTGGTTAGGTTTACTCGAAAGTCAATGAGAGATGCTGTTCTACATGCTCATTATGAGTCTAAGTTAAAAATAGAGGGTCAAGAAATTATCTTAATGAAACAAATGCCTATGCTGGCATTGCAGAGGAGAAAAGAATATATTGTAACTGAGGTCCTTAAAAAACATGGTATTTAATTTCGTTGGGAAGTTCCAGGGTTTTATGTTTAAGGGAGGAAAGAAGAATTTGAGAAACATCCAAATGGCTAAAGACTTTATGTCTAAGTATAAAAAGGACTTGAAGTAAGATACAGAAATTTATATACATAGGAAAGATTGAAAATGTGTGGTAAGGGTATTAATATCTTATCTTGGAATGTGAATGGGTTGAATGAGCCATGTAAAAGAAAAAAAGTTTTTCAGTATTAAAAAGAAGGAATATCATTCTTTGTTTACAGGAGACAGACATTATTAAAGAGGCAAAAAATATTTGATTTACAAGCAATTAGGTAAGGAATTTATAGCAACCTGTCAGGGTGCTAAGAAAAATGGAATTGTGATGTATGTTAAAGCGAATTTGAAACCAAAAATAATGATGGCTGACAATATGGGTAGATTTTTATTGATTTAAATAATACTTAATGAAATAAAGATTTTGTTGGTAGGAGTTTATGCTCCAAATGCAGGGAAAGGATTTTTTTTGTGTTCTAAAAAATATTATAGAAGACTTACCTAATCATGATGGGAGATATGAATGCAGTGAAAGACCCATTAATGGACAGAAAAAAGGAAGAGGAAAAGAATTTAGATAAAACTCTTGGTAAATTACCACAGAACCCGAACTTACCCGAAACTCACCACAGAACCCGAATTACCACCTGAACTTCCACAGTTCCGCGGGGCCTGCAAGAGGAGCTCTTCCACCAGGCATTTGCTTGAGGCCGACGATTTGCTTAAGGTGGTTTTGTAATCTTTTGATGTTATATTGAAAGTTGTTTTTGATGTTATAGTCTGTATAATGTTTGATGTAAGTTATAATGTTCTGTATAAACCACCCAGAGCTGCAAAGAAATGGGCAAGATAGAAATCTAAATAAAATAAAAAAATAAGATTTTTTGAGTTAGTGGAAAATTTAGGTTTAATAGATATATGAAGAAATAGAAATTAAAATTCACATGAATATCCATTTTTCTCAGCCAGACATAAATCTTGGTCTAGAATTGATTCCATGTGAGTTTCAAAACAAATTCAACTTATGACATCTAAAGCGGAAATCCTGCCAGGTGTAATTTCTGACCATAAACCTGTAATATTAAAACTTAAAAATTTCAAGGTCAGAGGGAAATTTAGATGGTCATTAAATGATTTATTGTTACAGAATGAAGAGGTGGTAGAAGACTGTAAACAGAAATTAAACAAAATTTTAAATCAGAATCTGAACAAAGGTGTTGATAGAATAGTTTGGGACACAAGTAAAGCTTATATAAGAATTATGATTGCTCATAATTCTCATCAGAAAATTATCAGGGATAAAAAGCTCCAACAAATTCAGGAAGAGATTAGAAAGGAAGAATTAGAATTAATGATAAATCCCAGAAAAGAGTGTAACCCAAAGACTAAATATATTAAAACAACAAGTAGATATGTTGTTAACAGAGGAAGTTGGTAAGCAGCTAAAGGTGGCAAACAAAAATATTTTGAATCAGCAGACAAGCCAGGGAAATGGCTAACTTGGAAGTTAAAGAAACAACATCAAAAGAAATGGATTGATAAAATCAAAGATGGCTCTGAGGTTTTTGAAAATAGTGAGGAAATAAAGAAAAAACTTCAGGAATATTACTCCGAATTATACATGAAACTTTCAATAAAAGGAAAGGCACAAAATTATTATTTAAATAATAAGAAGATTAGTAAATTTAGTGAAGCACAACAAAAAAAATTTAATAGGGAATTTACATAAGAGGAATTAAAGGCAGTGGTGAAAGTATTAAAGCCAGGGAAGGCCCTGGGCCCAGATGTTATTGCTGCTAAATATTATAAATGTTTTTTTTGAGGAATTGTCCCACCCATTAGTTAGACTCATGAATAATATAAAAGACAATGGAATACCAGACTCATGGATGGAAGCAAATATTGTTTTAATTCCTAAAACTGACAATGTTGTACCAAATATTAGTGATTTTAGACCTATCTGACTCCTCAATGTAGACTATAAAATATTCACTTCAATGATTGCACAAAGACTAAAATTAATCCTAAAAGATTTGATTCATGAAAACCAAGCAGGCTTTCTCCCAAATAGACAGATAAAAGAAAATATGAGAACATTAATAAATGTGATTGAATATTATCAAAATCACCCAGATAAACTATTAGCTTTACTTTTTTTTGGAAAAAGCCTTTGATTCTTTGGACCGGAATATGATGTTGGAAGTGCTGGAAAAGATGGACCGTGGGAAGAATTATATTGGTTGGATTAAACAAATATATAAAGATCAACACGCTAGTTTATTAACAGAGAAATAACTCCTGCCCATAAAATAAACAGAGGAACAAGGCAGGGATGTCCTCTCTCCCCACTACTTTTTATTCCCGTGTTGAAAATACTGATTAATGATATAAGAGAAGAAAAAAAGATAGGAGGGTTTAGGATTAGAAAAGAGGAATTCAAGGTTACGGCATATGCAGATGATTTATTGATTATCTTAGAAGATCCAGAAGATAGCATTGAGTACTTAAATGCAAAACTAGAAGAATTTGGTAGAGAATCAGTCTTAAAAGTTAATAAGGGTAAATCTAAAATCATTGTTAAAAATATCCTAAAAAGACCAAAAACTCTTGGAAGAAAAATCAGGTTTTCAAATAGTCAGTAAAGTAAAATACTTGTTAGAGCCCCTAATGGTTAGGGATGAAGATGAATCATGATTGAGCCTGGGAGAAGATATTTTAAACAATAACTAACTCTAATTTAAATCTTTTTCAAAATAATTATGATAAGGCTTGGAAAAAATAAAGATATTACTAAAAAAAAACATAGTTATCATTAGAAGGAGAAGGGACCATTTACGGTGTGCATGCCTATATGTAATATGGAAAAGGAAAAATAAACAAACCGTTTGGTCATCATTTATTAAGATTTGCACTAAATAGAATATGGAATAAGAACAAAGGAAAGTTATTAGACAAATAACAGTGATGGCTATCACTGCACGAAGCATTATCCAGGAGACAGGTTGGCTCTGAGGAAGTATGGCTCACATACAAAGAACTATTAAATGAACAGATAGAAGATGGAAAGACTGAATTTAAACTAAAATAATTAGATCAATTACGCAAGGAAGGTAAATTAAAAGACTGATGGCTTTTTGCTCAATTAAAAGACAGATTCATTAGAGACAATAAAGAATGTGGATTTGAAAGTAAACCTGCTCTATTGTTAAGTCAACTAATGAAAAGTAATGAACATTTGATAAGTAGAGCATATGAAGAATGTCTAATTTTGGATTCTGAGTCCAAAATTATTAAGGATTTTATGTTAACTTGGGCCAAGAATGTAGGACATGGGGTTCAATACGATGACTGGCAATTTTGTATGAAAAAACAGTTCTAAATTCTCAAATAGATATTACATAAAAAAAAATATTTACAAAATGCATTAGTATTTGACACCATCTAAAATCTCAAAGATGAGTAAGAAGTCAAACAATACATGCTGAAAATGCCACAAAAAGCCAGGTACATTTTACCATCAATGGTGGACTTGTCAGAAAACAAAACAATTTTGGAGGGGAATTCATGAGGGAATTTCAAAAAATTTAGGGAAAAAGATTAAATTTAAACGAGAAGCCTATTTATTAGGCATTTTAGAGGATTCTTTAAAAATTGAGCTAGGAAAATTTTTTGGATACCTCTCTATTGCAGCGAGAATTATATAGGAAAGAAAATAGAAGTCAGAAGAAATACCCACAATTCATGAATGGCAATGTAAAGTGATGGAGTTAGCCAGTATTGCAATATTAACTAACAATGTAGAAGACAAATATACCTCAAACTTTGATGTTGAATGGAAGCAATGGAAAATTTACATTGAAAAAAATTCAAAACAAAGATATTATAAATATTAAGAATGCCTCTGTATTTCATAGAATAACTCAAGATATTTGATATTGTGGTACAACAAAAGTGTATATATGGGCAAAAAAGGTTAAGAATTTTTTTTCTTTGTAAGTAGAGCTGGAAGTCTTTTTAAAATTACATGATATTTTTCTTTTCTTTTTTTTTCTTTCTTACTATTTTTCTCCCTGTATGTATTTGTTGTTCTGTAATTTGTATGTAATTTTTATCTTTATTAATAATTTTTTTTTTAAAGCTTGAGGATTCATGACTCTAAATCCTTTGTTGTATGGATTGTAACCTACAAAATTTTTTTTCCACGCTTTTGCTTTGGCACATCATAAACTTTATCTCCAAAAGTTTTCAAATGTCCCAGGCTAGGTTTTCTGCCATTCCAAGCCTCATATGGTGTATTGCCAATCACCTTTGAATGTGATATATTGTACAAGTAAGTTGCTGTATTCACAGCTTCAGCCCAGCACACATCAGGCTCAGCTCCTGTTTCCTTTGCAGAAGGTCAGCGCGGGTCTTTCTTTCTGTACAGCTATCAGAGGCTTTTCTGAAGCTCTTAGCTCTGGCGCAAAAGAAAAAATTAATCCTCCATCTTCTTGCAAAAAAAATCAAGATGATCTCCAATAAGAAAAATGCAAAAAATACTTTTTCCTTCCTATCCTGATCTACCTTTTAAACTTCTCTGCCAGGTCTCAAAATTCAAACATGCACAGGAACATATGGGCCAACATAACCTATTATCGGGAAAAATCTATTCCCTTAGCAGAGTTACTGTAGTAAAGATTAGCAGAGTTACTGTATAAATAATGAAACCAGACAAGGCAGATTTATCGTATAAAAAGACAAACTGTGCTAACTAAACAGGGTAAGGGAACTGGAAGTTAAAACAAGAAAAATACATTGCTAGCTACAGCTCATTAAGGAGCTTTATACCTTAGCTGTTCCATGGTGTTCCATGGCAGATGGATCTGCTTCTCTGCCTAAAGCAGAAAGCATTCAAACATCGGGAGGAAGTAGAATTCTATCTCTTCCTGCCAAACTTGTGTACATGACAAATCAGAGTCAGGCCATGGCCACAGTTAGGAAATTTACATTTGAACACAGCCCATTTGACCCACTCTGCCTGTATCACTAGTAACAAATGTAAACAAACAGTTTAACCCTTTGACTGACAGTCTGTGGCTGGCTCTTGCTAAAAGACAGAGTCCAACAGTGGTGACCCCCAACCATAGAATTATACAAGTGTTCTTTCACAGAAATCAAACAGAAACGGACCAGTGATGTGAAGATACATTGTTCATGATTGTATATAAATTGGTTTTTTTCTGGGGTTTCTCAGTTCAGTTAGAGGAGAGTTGGTTCTTATATGCCGCTTTTCTCTACCCGAAGGAGGCTCAAAACAGCTTACAGTTGCCTTCCCTTTCCTCTCCCCACAACAGACACCCTGTGAGATTGGTGAAGCTGAGAGCCCTGATAACACTGCCTGGTCTACGTTAGTGATTATGACGACAGTTTTAGTTCTTCCATGTTTTTGTGAACTACAACTGAAATCAAGGGATTGGCTGTTTTAGCAAAGAATTATCATATGGCATCATATGGCTGAATTTGGATGTTGTGACAGAGTTTACTAATTTACCATAATTAGCTTTTGTCTTATATTTCCACTGTTATGATGGTAGTTCATTAGTCTGAGGAAGAATGCATGCACTTGAAAGCTCACGCCTTGAATAAACCTTTGTTGATCTTAAAGGTACTATTGGACTGTGACCTTGTTGTACACATGGAATAGACCAACATAGAATGGACCAAACACGTTTCAACTCCGAGGGGGTCTTCCTCAGTAGTCAAATTGTTATGAGAAATGCGCTCATGCATAAAATGAAAGGGCTTGCTGGGTGGTAAAGAGGCTTGGGGCTCGCAGTGCCAGGTTGCCTGGGGTGGGACCAAGAGGGAGGTGGGGCCTCTCCTTGGCACCCTAGGGCTTACAGTGCAGGTGGCCTGGGGTGGGGGCCAAGGGAAGTATGCGATTCCTCTTGGCACCCCAGATGGACATTTCCCTATGGTGGGAATCCAGCGGCAAGGCGACCCACGTTCCCAGTGGGGGAACCGGGTGGGCCCCAGGGAGCTGCTGGCTCTTCCCGTGGGTGGGATCCCAGCGGCAAGGAGACCTGTGTTCCCAGTGAGGATCTGGATGGGCTCCAGGGTGCTGCTGGGATCTGGGTTCTTGAGGTCTTCTGCTTGCAAGTCAGGCTCCCTCTCCCATGCTGTGCCAGCACTCCTGTGGAGTATTAATAAAGCTGTGGCCTTGTTTAAGCCAATGGAAATGTGTGCGTGTCTTCCTTGAGCCCAAAATGCCTTCCTGCAAGTCAACTAGTGTTAAAGGTGACTGAACAGGATGTTTAGATTTGTAGAAACAGGGAAAGTGGGGACTTCACATTGCAAAAGGGAATATTGGTAGCTTCTCTAAACATCCCCCATGGACATTAAGTAGTGCCCCAGCTCTCCTTGGGCCAGGCCTCACTTTTAGTTCCGCCTCTATGACAACTTTTCTCAACTTTTTACCATTGAAATATTTTATCCTGAAATATCCTTCAGCCTTTGACAAACCCCAGAAGTGGGATCTCCAGGGATGCCAATCTCTTGGTGGGACCTGGAGAATCCCTAATATGAAACCTCCTCTCCAGACTACAGATATCAGTTCCTCTGGAGGAAAGGGCTGCTTGGGATGGGGTGGGGTGGAGCTGTGTAGCACTCCCTTCTACAGACAAACACACACAGAGAGAATACAGAAGAAAAAAGCATTCCTTCCTTCTCAAATAGCAAACCTTATTAACCACAAAATCACCTTTGATTGCTTTGAGAAGCCATGGCTAGAAGGTCTGTATTTAAAGGGAAAGAATTCCATAGCAGTCAGTGAGCAAGTCAAAAAAGACTTACACCATCCTCCTGTAATAGCTTCTTCTGCCTGTGCTCTAGCTACATCTCTTTCAAGCAATGGCAATTTGTACAACTTGGTGGAGTGGTTAAGAGCAACAGCTTCTAATGTGGTAACCTGGATTTGATTACCTTCTCCTCCACATGCTGGGTGACCTTGGGCTAGCCACAGTCCTATTAGAAACTGTTCTCACTGAGCAGTTGCTCTCAGAGCTCTCACAGCCTCACCTACCTCACAGAGTGTCTGTTGTAGAGAGAGGATGGGAAGGGTATGGGCAATGAAAACCAGGGTATAAAAACCAACTCTTCTTCTACTGGGAAGGTACTACTGGAAAACAGTATCTCCCCCCATCCACATGACCTCATGGCATTTCTTTGCCCTGTTTATAGTTTCCCCACCTTTCATGCCATTTATCTCAAATTTGCTTTGTTGTGTGGTCTTAGAAAGACCACAGCAAGACCAAGGTGGTATCCATATTGAAAGGGAAAGTCTACATCTTCCCAGTTCCACCCACATCAGCATTAATTTCCCTGCTGCAATTGCCTGTGATGGTTACCCCCAAAGTATTCCACCCTTCTCACATGACTTACTCATGAATAAACATTCCCAGGGCAGAGGGTTTTCCTGGCCGCCCTGGGTTCTAGAGGGTCAGTAGGGAGCCGTTTCTGAGCCTCCCACATCCTCCCCCTCCAGAAGGCACATTGGAAACAGCTTGCTTTCCCCCATGTCCTCTGAGTTGCAGGAGGCCAGGGCAACTTACCGGTAACAGGGCATGCTCTGTTCCTCCTCTTCTATCCATCAAACTTCTGAAACTGGCAGGAAGTTGGAAGCAGAGAGATGATCCCTCTTGACTGGGGTTATACTACCAGGGTGGATCAGTTCTAGCTGAGGGCCATCTTCTATTGGGGGAATATTTATGAGGGGACCAATCAGGTAGGGAGTAAATTGTCTGCAAGCAATTTGAGCTGATTGTCCCTCATTGGAAGAGTACAATTTGAACTGACTGGCCCTCATTGGCAGCTTGCAATTTGAACTGATTGGTAATCATTGGCACAGTACTCTCTCCCTATTAGCAGCATACTCCCAGGGAGGGCTAATCAGGTAGGGGATTGTCTGCATGCAATTTGAGCTGATTGGCCCTCATTGGGAGAGTGTGGTTTGAACTGACTGCCCCTTATTGCCAGAGTGCTCTCTCTCTATAGCTGGGACGACCGCAGGGAGGGCCAACCAGGTAGGGAGTGAGTTGTCAATGTGAGTTTTTATTGTGTTTAATGATGATGATGATCTGTGGAGTTCCAGTAATTCTTTTCAAGTTTTACAATACAGAGAAAGGGAAAGAGAACAAGGACCCAGGCTTCCTACTAAGTGTAGCTTCTCCACTGCTTTGTTCAACAATGCCTAAATGCTGAAATGAACTCTTACTCTTTAGTCCCTAAAGGCAGAGGCAGACACTTTATTTTTATTTTGTTTAGATTTATTTAGACTATGTACAAATGTAGGCAAGGGCCTCTGTTGTCCTACTGCATTTATATGCAGCTTTTGATTCAGTAGGGACTTTTATAGAAAGGTCTCCCATCTGTACTGTTCTAAGCTCATGGACTTCAAATGATTTGGAAGAGTGTAATTCTTCTTAGGATGGCAGTGTTTATGTACTGATGTACTAAAAGGACTAGCTTGGACCATTTTTTACCAAGAGATAAAACTGAAAATAAAATATTTGCATACTCAATTAATTTTAGAAATACAAAGAGAGAAAACAAAAGGAAAGACACAAACCATTTTAGAGCAGGAACCAAGTCATGAGTAAAGCAGTCCAAAGAGCTGCCAGATGACACCAGTTCTCAGTCTTTTTATACAGTTGTGGGTTTGTTTGTTTTTACATTGGAGTTAACTACTCATATCTAACTTAAATGGCAATGCAAAGTTTTGAGTTTCTATATTAGTATAGCACTAATATCCTGTAAGTCTCCTGTGGTAGATTTGATGTTAAGAGGTATGGTGGCTCACTCACTCATCCAAATTCCGGGGACATACTAAAATTAAGGATGGTGGCTGCCTATAGACAATACATATTTGGCCATAGGGAATGCATACTTGCCTATAGGGAATAATGGGAAGCACAATTACCTATAGGAAACAATGGAAGAAATACTTCCCCACAGGTAACAAGGCAAAGCACGCCTGCCCATAGGGAATAATAGAAAGGATGCCTGCCAACTGCCCATAGGGAATAATGGGATGCATGCCTGCCCATAGGAAACAAGGCAAAGTATGCCTGCCCATAGGAAAGAAGGGATAGCACACTTACCCATAGGGAATAATGGAAAGCATACCTGACCATAGGGAATAATGGGAAGCATGCCTGTCCATAGGGAATAAATCAAGCTTTCTGAAAGAGAATGATTCAGAGCATTCTTGCTCTTCGAACATTATATGAACCACATTTGACTGAAAAACTGTGAGACATCTTTTGGAGAAATTAACAAAAGTAACCCTCTGAAAATCTCTATTGTTCTGTGATCCTCCACTATTCCTTTTCAGCAGAGTTTTCTTTAGAACCTAGTGGGTCTTTTGGAGTTGTATCATGGTAAATTTGTTATATACTATTATGAATTTGGTTATATCCCCTTATTGTAATGCACTGATGACCAACAACAACAGCTGGACAGAGGAGGGTTGACTATGCTTGTATTGCCTGAACTTACAGCAATGTTTAATACTGTAGATCAGCCTTTCTCATCCTTTTTACCATTGAGAATTCCCTGAAACATTCTTGAGACTTTGAGAAACCCCAGAAGTGACACGTTCATGCAGAACATAGTTGGGAAGCATAGTTGTGTTTACATCCACACAGGGATCCTTCCCTTCCCAACCGCCCTCCAGGCCCATCATTCGTAATTTGGGGAGGGGGGAGAGGGTTGACATGACAATATATGGTCATATCACCTGATAAATGTTTAACAAAATTAAAATATATGAACATTAATTGACTCCCACTCAGTTCGGAAAGCCTTCCAGGGCTCTCAAACCCCCCCAGGGTTTCATGAACCCCTGGTTGAGAAAGCATGCTGCAGATCACGAGCTTCTTGCTTGCTGCCTCATTGATGCTGGGATATGGGGGACAGCCTTGAAATGGCTTTCAACACGGCTGAAGACAGAGGGAAGCTATTGAGGGGGAACAATCTTGCTACTTTAGTCTCTGGTGTGGGGTTCTACAGGGTGTAATTCTCTCCTCGGTGTTCTTCAACATCTCTATGCACACTCTAGCCCAGCTGGTTTGGGGATACAGGCTTGGGTGCCATCAATATGCAGATGACACCCAGCTCTGTTTGTTGATGAGTGGCCTGTTCAATCCCTGTGTTGTTGATTGGGTGTCTAGAGGCTGTGACAGAATGGCTCAAAGTTTCCTAAAATTCTACACTTCGAAGACAGAGGCCTTCTGGCTTGGAAGGAAAGGGCTTGATGAGGAATTCTGCCTTCCCAGTTTGGACAGGGTGCATCTTGTCAGGAATCTAGGAGTGACCATGGATTCCTCTGGGTCACAAAAGTAACTCGGCTGAAATTTTTCCATAGTTGCCAAGTAAAACTACTATCTGGCCCAGGAACAAATGCCCACCAAGATCTATGTGATGGTCAACTCCAGACTAGACTTCTGCTCTAGGCTGTTAACCTTATCCCTGATCTGGAAACTGCAATTGGTGCAAATTGCATCAGCCCAGGTTCTGAGTATGATCCCTTGGGGGGGTTCATATCCAACCTGTCCTCTGGCAACTGCACTTGTTACCAATTGTATTCCGGGTCAAGTTTAAGGTGCTGTTTTTAACCTTAAAGGCCATGCACAGCCCAGGCTCTGTGTAGCTATGGAACTGCCTAACTGAATATGTCCCTAGAAGGGCCTTGCACTCAACCAGTGTAAACAGGCCAGTGGTTCTCAACCCCAGACAAATTTGACTGGCCTCAATCACAGCCAGGGACTTTTCAGCCTTGGCTCCTGCCTGGTGGAATGAGCTCCCTGGTGGATGAGTTCCGTGGGGACTGCAAAAAAGGGTTCTTCCACCAGGCCTATGGTTGAGTCCAATAAAAACATCAAAACATCAACATTACATTGTCCCTCCTCCAGTATCACAGAACCACACTGGGTTCAGGGTTCTACACCCCTGGGCGGAATTTTGAGAATTGATTTTTGAATTATTTAAACTGTATTTTAATGTATTGCATTAGAAGAAGAAGAAGAGTTGGTTCTTATATGCCGCTTTTCCCTACCCGAAGGAGGCTCAAAGCGGCTTACAGTCGCCTTCCCATTCCTCTCCCCACAACAGACACCCTGTGGGGTGGGTGAGGCTGAGAGAGCCCTGATATCACTGCCCGGTCAGAACAGTTTTATCAGTGCTGTGGCGAGCCCAAGGTCACCCAGCTGGCTGCATGTGGGGGAGAGAGAGCGGAATCGAACCCGGCATGCCAGATTAGAAATCCGCACTCCTAACCACTACACCAAACTGGCTTACAATTAAAACATTGTAATGTATTGTGGGTCTTATGAGTGCGTTAAAGCACAGAAGGGGGTGTATAAATTTAAATAAATAAATAAAAACTTGAGGGACCATATCAAAACATCAGTACATCTCAATAATGTGATATAACCAAATTCATAATTGTTGCTGTTGTTAGGTGCGAAGTCGTGTCCAACCCATCGTGACCCCATGGACAATGATCCTCCAGGCCTTCCTGTCCTCTACCATTCCCTGGAGTCCATTTAAGTTTGCACCTACTGTTTCAGTGACTCCATCCAGCCACCTCATTCTCTGTCGTCCCCTTCTTCTTTTGCCCTCGATCGCTCCCAGCGTTAGGCTCTTCTCCAGGGAGTCCTTCCTTCTCATGAGGTGGCCAAAGTATTTGAGTTTCATCTTCAGGATCTGGCCTTCTAAGGAGCAGTCAGGGCTGATCTCTAGGACTGACCGGTTTGTTCGCCTTGCAGTCCAAGGGACTCGCAAGAGTCTTCTCCAGCACCAGAGTTCAAAAGCCTCAATTCTTTGACGTTTGGCCTTCCTTATGGTCCAACGTTCGCAGCCATACATTGCAACTGGGAAGACCATAGCCTTGACTAGATGCACTTTGGTTGGCAGGGTGATGCTCTGCTTTTTAGGACGCTGTCTAGATTTGCCATAGCTTTCCTCCCCAGGAGCAAGCGTCTTTTAATTTCTTTGCTGCAGTCCCCATCTGCAGTGATCTTGGAGCCCAGGAAAATAAAATCTGTCACTATCTCCATTTCTTCCCCATCTTTTTGCCAGCAATTCAGAGGGCCGGATGCCACGATCTTTGTTTTCTTGATGTTGAGTTTCAAGCCAACTTTTGCACTCTCCTCCTTCACCCGCATCAACACGCTCTTTAGTTCCTCTTCACTTTCTGCCATTAGAGTGGTATCATCTGCATATCTGAGGTTGTTGATATTTCTCCCTGCAATCTTGATCCTAATTTGTGACTCCTCTAATCCCGCCTTTCTCATGATGTGCTCCGCATACAAGTTAAATAGGCAAGGCGACAGTATACAGCCTTGCCGAACTCCTTTCTCAATTTTGAACCAATCAGTGATTCCATGTTCGGTTCTCACTGTTGCTTCTTGACCTGCATATAAGTTTCTCAAGAGACAAATAAGATGCTCTGGTTTTCCCATCTTTTTAAGAACTTGCCACAATTGGTTGTGCTCCACACAATCAAAGTTCTTTAGCATAGTTAATGAAGCAGAAGTAGTCGTTCTTCTGGTACTCCCTAGCTTTCCCCATGATCCAGCGTATGTTGGCAATTTGATCTCTAGTTCCTCTGCCTCTTCAAAATCCTGCCTGTACTTCTGGAAGTTCTCGGTCCACATAGTGCTGGAGCCTAGTTTGTAGGATTTTGAGCATAATTTTGCTAGCATGAGAAATGAGTGCAATGGTGCGGTAGTTTGAACATTCTTTGGCATTGCCCTTCTTTGGGATTGGAATGTAAACTGACCTTTTCCAATCCTGTGGCCACTGAGTTTTCCAAAAATTCCAACACAATCATAATAGTACACAGCAAATTTACCATGACACTCCAAAAGACACACTAGGTTCTAAAAAAAACTCTGTCTGCTGAAAAAGGAATCAGAGAACAATAGAGGTTTTCAGAGGGTTACTTTTGTTAATTTCTCCAAAAGATGTATCACAGTTTTTCAGTCAAATGTGATTCATATAATGTTCGAAGGGCAAGTATGTTCTGAATCATTCTCTTTTAGAAAGCTTTATTCCTTATGGACAGGCACACTTTCCATCTTCCCTATGGTCAGGCAAACTTTCCATTATTCCCTATGGTCAGGCATGCTTGCCATCATTCCCTATGGGTAGGTGTGCTGTGCTTTTTTCCCCCTATGGGCAGGCATGCTTTGCCTTGTTTCCTATGGGCAGGCGTGCTTCCCATTATTCCCTATGGGCAGGCATCCTTCCCATCCTTCCCAAGCCTTTGGACCTTTGGGCCTTTGGGCCTTATGTTGACACCACACATTGTACCTGCCTTACTGTAGTAAGAATTAGCAGAGTTACTGTATAAATAATGAAACCAGACAACACAGATTTTTACTGTATAAAACAACAAATTTTGTCACCCTTATTACAGCATTCCATTCATAGTGATTAGGAGAGTTGATGAGTGGGCCACCAGGGTCCGGGATGCCTGGGGGGAGGTGACTGATGCCTTGACCAGGGCGAAGGCCGACTTTAAAAAATGGGTGGACCGCAAGCGGCAAGCCCCCCCCCCGCCTATGCGGTGGGGGACGAGGTGTACATCTCCATAAAACACTTGAAAAACCGGAGGCCCTGCAAGAAGCTCAGCTACCAATATGTGGGCCCAAAGGCCCAGGATTTCCACTTTTTCAACTGCCAAAAACAAGACAAATCCTCTCTCTTGGGGAGGACCCCTAGAACCACTGCCGCTTGCCCCCTTCAGTCTTTCAGACTGCTTTTACTGCCACTGAGGGAGAATATGGTTATTCATACATTTTAAAATCTGCAGAAGGTTAGTAATTTTTCAGTAGTAAAACACTGCAAGGGGTTTAAATAACTCCTCCTGCCTGCACTTCTCTCTCTTTATTGTATCATGTGTGGTTAGGTCTGTGTTATAAAATTTTAAGAAAAATGATCACAGCACTGCATATTTATACCAGCTCTTGCAGTGTTGTATGTGGATACAGGTGAGGTTGGTAGACAGGGAGTACTTGATTCCTTACCCACACCGGATCAGATGTGATGCCTACCCACTAAAGCTTGCTCCTGCCTACACGTCTGCAGAACTGTGCCCTGATACTTCTCCCTATTTATTTGTTTCTTTCGTTGACTAGAAGCTTATACTTCTATAAACCCTGCAGAAATTAGTCTTATCAGTTTTTGCTGTCAGTTCCCATGCACTCCCATGCAGGAAAACGCAAGCTGAGCTGGCTTCAACAGATGGTCAGTTTGAACTGGCCTCTGCAAACCTCTTGTTCCTCTGCTGGAAATAAGCCATACCTGCCCCGCTCCTCCCAGGACCCATAATAATCATAACAATGGTCCTCCCCTTTATAGATTAATCTTTGCCTGAGGCAGGAGCATTCTTTGTTTCCTTATCATTGGACCATAGAGCATGTTCATTCCTCACTGAAGTGCGAGTGATAACAATGAGTAATGGAAGAGAGAGATGAAGATATCTGAGACGTGGACTGTAGAGGCACTTGTGACTTTGGGACTGGTAGAAGAGCATCTTGCTGTACAGAGGCACTGGGGGACCTGCAAGTTCTTTGAAGCAGATGCAACAGCACAAGCATGGGATGAGAGAACACCTATGGAATCAGAGAAAGAGTGAAGATGTGGATGAAAGGGAATAGAGAACCTGCTGGAGAACACTCAGAAAGCTGCTGAAGTGACCTTCAGTCCTGTGCATGAAGATGCAAGAAAGCAACCACAGCTGACCATGTGGACTATCCTAATTATTCTCTTCTCAACTTCATCACTAACTGTAAGTATCAAAACAAAATTTGAGTTCAATGGCATCTTTAAGACATAAGTAACAAAAGAGGCTTCCATTATATCCTCGGGCACAGAAATGAACATATATTCTATCAGACTGTGCAATTGGGAGGGGAAAGAAAAAGTCTCCCATAAGAAAAAGTTTGGCTTTACACTATGTAGAAATCCTGAAGATGTAGGTCTAACTTGCTTGTTAAAAAATTATGGGAGACTTAACAGGGTCTTATATTGCCATTACAGGGGAAAAAAAAGGTGAAACAAAGCATTCAGGTTGGTGATTAGATCAAAATGGGTATCTAGCACAGGGGTAGGCAATGTTTTATTTTATTTAATTCATTCATACCTTGCCACTCTCATCTCCTCCATTTTATCCCTACAAAAATCCTGCAAGATAGGTTGATTAGCCCAAGATTATCCAGCAATTTTCCATGGCAGAGTGGGAATTCAAACCTGCATTTCCCAGAGCCTAACCTCACACCACACTGTCTCTTTGTCACATCCCCCCCCCCCAATCCCTATCTACTTGTGAGGACATTGATGTGCTGACAAAGGGAATGGGATGATAGATGAGGACTGGACTTGGCCAAGTACACTGGGAACAAGCTAAGCCCTAGTGGTCCTGCCAGTGACTCCAGGACTTACCTTAGACAAGACTAGCAGGGACTATATGGGTCCATAAGGCACTGATGACCATAAGCTATTGCCCCCAGTGGTGCTACCAGGACCTCAAGGGCTCATCTTGGTTTCTTGAGCGGAAAACTTGCTGATGTGTAGGGCTGGTCACTCTGGTATGGGAAATACCTGGAGACTTTAGGGTTAGAACCTGGGAAGGGCTGGTTTAGGGAGGAGAGGGACTTCAGCAGGGTATAGGACCACAGAGTACACCATCCAAATAGCCAGTTTCTCCAGGGGAATGAATTTTGATTGTCTAGAATTCAATTGTAATAGTGTAAAATCTCTAAGTGCCCCCTGGAGGTTGGCAACCATACAGATGTGCTAAGCAGCTTGGTTAGATGTGTTGCCATTTGATACACTTCTAAGGATATGCATCAAATGGTATTTGCCCACCCTTGGCATTTGCCTACCCCTGGGCTAGCACATTTTGGCAACATCCATGTTCAGCATGTTCATGAGGGCAATGCTTTGATTTCACTAAAACATCCCCTATCTTTCCATAAAGACTCAGCTGTGCTCAAAGCTGAAAGTTAGCTGGACTTAATATTATCTACTCCCTCGACTGCCAAAATATGGTTACTGTGTGACATAGGGCCTAGTAGGCTTAAGGATCTTGGAGAATTCAGTTCATTAACATATGAAGCTGCTTTACACTGAGTCAAACCACAGGTCCATCAGCAGCAGTTCTCCAAGTGATCTACTTCCTGATCCTTTCAAGTGTTTCAAGTGATTTACTTCCTGATCCTTTTAATGGGAGGTGCCTGGGACCTTCTACATGCCCAGCAGATGCTCTTCTACTGAGCCATGGTCTGCCCAGTTTCTTGGATCAGTCTCTCACATCCTGTACAGAGTTACTGCACATTAAACACACTGAAATTAATAGGCTTACTAGAGCCAGTTTGGTGAAGGGGTTAAGAGTGGCACCCTCTAATCTGGCAAGCCAGTTTTGATTCCCCACTCCTCCACATATAGCTAGCTGGGTGACCTTGGGCTAGTCAAAGTCCTGTTAGAGTTGTTCTCTTTGCAGAGCAGTTCTATCAGAGCTCTCTCAGCCCCACCTACCTCACAGGGTGTCTGTTGTGAGAGGAAGGAAAGGTGATTTTAAGCTGCTTTGAGACTTCGGGTAGTGAAAAGCGGAGTATAAAAACCAACTCTTCTTCTAGAGTAATTTTGTATAGCATTGCATTGCCAGTTTCTTAAAATCTGTAATTGCTGTTTGTCCATCTATCTGAAGCAGATTGGGAAAGCTGTCAGTCAAAAAGAAATATTCTCTTATCTTTAACCTAATAATTATTTATTGTAATAGATAAGAGCCACTTTGCTGTCAAATTACTGACTGTGTCTGTTGATGTGCATCTGCTCTAAAACTTGTTTACTTTTCTTCATGACACAATATTGTTCAGCTTTGGTTATTAGTACAAACGGAAGAACAGAGAGCATTAACAGATGGACAAATCATTTAAAACAAACAGCAAAGATGATTAATAAATGAGTAGCATATTAAATAAACTTTAAAATTCTTCCTATTCTGATGTTTAAAAATTGACAAAATATCCTGACATTTATATAGAAGACTCTGATGAAATTAAATGATTGCACCTTCCAGACTGTTAACACGGAAACAAGAATATTTTTAACCTATGCAGAATCGTTGATAGACATTTCTGTCAGCCCATTTAGCAAAGTAAACCAGGAAGCCCATTTGTATCCTTCCCATTCCATTAATCTTGTCTAGTTCCTTTTTAAAGCCTGAGTAAAACATCCTGGGATAGCAGCCTCTTGTAGCAATGAATTCCACATGTGTGACATAAGATTTTCCTCTGTTGATAATACACATGTTGAGAGGGGGGAAAGAAGTGTGATTTTCCTAGACAAGAACACTCCTCTCCCTAGATAGATTATATCAGATATCTTATTTATTATTTATGTTATTTATTGTTCCTTTCTCACTGGGACTCAAGGTGAATTACACAGAGTGAGCCAATGAATCTTCCTAGTCTTCATCTAACACTCAAACCCCTCTGCCACAGTTTAAAATGCCATGTTAGGCTGGGCATGTATAATCCATCAGTACCCAAGGTTGCTTCAGATCCCAGAAAAGAATATGGAAGGAAAGACTTGTGTTTTCTCTCTGTATTCCACAATCCTGATATAATTTGAACTCTCACACACCTAGAATCATAGAATCATAGAGTTGGAAGGGGCCATACAGGCCATCTAGTCCAACCCCCTGCTCAACGCAGGATCAGCCCTAAGCATCCTAAAGCATCCAAGAAAAGTGTGTATCCAACCTTTGCTTGCTGTAACCTGATACCCCTTTGAACCTTCATAGAATCAGCCTCTCCGTCAGATGGCTATCCAGCCTCTGCTTAAACATTTACAAAGATGGAGAACTCACCACCTCCCAAGGAAGCCTGTTCCACTGAGAAACTGCTCTGACTGTCAGGAACTTCTTCCGAATGTTTAGATGGAATTTCATCCCATTGGTTCTGGTCCATCCCTCCTAACATCCTTCAGGGGTAGGTTAGGCTAAGAAAGTTTGATTAGACCAAGATCACTGTTTAGCCAAGAAGTTACTTTTGTGGCAGAGTAGGGATTTGAACCGGCATCCCCTCAAACCCAGTCCAACACATGAGCAAAACTGAACATGGCTTAGTTCTAACCCCTAGTGATTTCTCGTTCCAACTAAGTTCAGAAAGGCAAGCATAATATTTAAAAACATGATCTCATGGTAAAACTGCCCTTTAAGGGTCACGTATTATAATCAAATGTGTCACAGACAACTTTATGTTACATTTTGTAGATAATATGTTAACCTAATGGCAAATAATAAAATAGCTACTTTCTAAAAAATAACTAGATTGGAGCCATGATGACAACATGTGAAATACTGGAAATTATGAAAAGTGAAGAAGAACTCTGCATGTCGATCCTCTCCCAGGAAGAAGTGAATAGAACAGTTGAAAATGAGTGGCTTGGAAGTTCAGGTAAAATGCCAATTCTGCGGGAAAAATAATCCCATACTCAGGCCCATTCCGCACCAGGATCAATGTTGCAAATTGGTTTCGGAACGAAAAAACGCCATTTTAAATAGTGGAATTCGTCGTTATGCATACCTGCCTTTGTAGTGGAATCCAGTTGCTTTTCAATCGTTTCCCACAGGTTTCTGGTCTCGGCAAAAATCGCTATCCAGGAAGTGATATTTGCCGAGCTTTGTCCCGCCCCTGGCCGTCAATCAAACGAGCAGCCAATGGGCGGCCGTTATCATGCTCCCGAAAAGCCCCTTTCCCTTTAAAGCAGGTTAAAAAAACACACACACACGTTGCAACGAATCTGCGTTGATTCGTTGCAACTGAGAGACCCATCTAGCTAGCAGGTGGCATGTGAGCTGCCGTTTCATCGTTGCCACGCTCCCCCGAGTGAAAAAAAATCCCCCCCCCCGTGCACGGGCATGATTTTCGGCTGAAAATAAAGGGAAACAACAAACGGGGCTGTGTGGTGCTTGGTGACTTAAAACCGAGGGACTGCAGCCGGGGAAGCCTCACTGGGTGAATGAAGGCTCGCCGGTTCGTTGTTCTCCGCTTGCTCCGAGAAAAAAAAATGGCACTTTCCAGAGGGTGAATCCACTTTTTGGGATTTCACTGGAAGCGCTACAATGAAGCACTTTTTGTGGATCGGTTTCAGGAGTGTGGCAGATTGTCTACGACGTTATGCATAACTGCATTTTAGTAGCGATTAGAATTTGCCACACTACTGCTACAATGAATCTGTGCAGAATGGCCCTCAGATTATTCTCTTAATTATCCTCCCCTTCTTCTGTTATTATTGTAATTCTATCCCACCACCAGTCCACAGAAAGTCTGTTTTGTTCCCTTAAATATGAAGCTCCGATGCTGCTGGTTGCTCTATGTAAACTTAGGTGCTGGTGAATGTCTGTGTGTACATTTGTCAGTCAGTCAAACTTTATTACAGTCGTTCAGACCAAGTTATATGAAGTTAATACATAAAAGACCCAAAGAATATGGTCATTTACATTTGTCTATACATCAGGCTTCTCATGCACGTTCATATGAATGTGCAGAATCTGGTGGTGGGATCAGTTTGTGCAAGCCAACTTTTCATTATATGCTCTTGGTTTCCTACCCAGTGCTAGTTAAATGTGAATGAATCCTAGAGACCTTTCTGCATATGAAGGGTAAGGGGAAGAATTATCCACTCCCTTTCTCTTTACTACTTACAGAGCTCTTCTCACAATGATGTTGTCATCTCTGCCCTGAGATAAATGGGAACAGGAAGTGCTCAGACAAAGAAGCCTATGATCTTCCTATGGGTTTGGGGGCCAGTGGTACATTATCTTTCTTATCCTTGATCACATTGAATCTTCTGATATCCACACTTTATCTACAGCAGCCTTTCTCAACTTTTTTTTTTTTACCATTGAGAAACCTCTGAAACATTCTTCAGGCTTTGAGAAACCCTAGAAGTGGCAGGATTGTGGCTGGGAAGCATAGCTGTGTACACACCCACCTGAGGCCCTTCCCCTCCCCTTCCCACCCACTCCAAGCCCATCATTGGCCATTGTGGAGGGGGGGGGGGAATGAGTCAACATGGCCATATATGGTCATATGACCTGATACATGCTTAGCAAATTTTTTATTTATATAATTCCCTTTGGAAAATGAATGAGGTGAATTAACTCTCCTTCCAATATCACTGCATTTTTTCTTTCCCATCACTTCTTAATATTAACATCCTACATATTACCAAAACCTCTCCATGAATATCTACCCCATAAAATTGTTACAGAACCTCATTTTAATAGTATTCTGGGGGTGTTCCTATTAGCACTTAAAATCAGTTTAATTTTATGACTAGCTTTTCTGTTTTTGCAGCTGTTTGGTAATGTTTGAAAAAAATGACACACACAAGTACCACACACAAAGTACCACACACAAAATGTCTCCTGTTTCCTCCATTACAGAAGAAACCCTGCATGTGGTAATCACATCTGGTGATTTATGCCTCTCTTTATGGTATTTTTAGGTAAATTATTGTGGGTGACATATGTTCCTGGGGTCTGGGAAGGGTTTGCCTTCTGGGAAAGAGATTTCAGAACAATGGTTGATTGAGGGGTAATATTTGCTGTTTGCTGGACTTGATTAATGACATTTTATTGATACACTACTGTCTTATATAAACAAAACACCGTGGCTTTGCCCATCCTGTTTATCAGTGAGTTGAATCCAGATTATAAACCCATAATGTGCAACTCTTGGTCTGTGGGAACCTTTGACAGTAATGGCACTGTATGTTGTGTATCTGCTCCCCGCTATCCCTGGGCCCACCACACTCTTGTTCTCAGGAACACTCAGTTATGAATAGTCAATAAACTTGGAATGGGTAAGCATTTGGGGGGGGGGGAGGAAAGAGAAGTAGGCTGTACAAGGTCAGCTGCTCTCCCTTTCCCAGCACATTTATCATGGTTTCTTTAACAAGCACTCCTAGAAGTACATGATTAATATCCATCAAGATTAGTTAATGGAGGCTTGTATACAGCTAATTCTTCAGATGTTTGGGTTGTGTAGGAATCAGGCCTAAATTATCTAAACCAAAGCATATTATTGTATGACACAGGGTAAATAAAAGAAGCCCTTTGTATTTTACCAGCATCTGGGAAATACCAGTACCATTAGAGGGGAAATATAAGTGGTTATGTAATATAAAGGCCAGTGTACACAACTGCCCTGAGCTTGACAATCACATTTTTGTGTGGCTGTTATAGCTCTCCAGTAGCACCTAGATGGCCTTGGGCAGAAAATGCTATTTTATTTAGCAATTTTATGCCACCTTCTATCCAATTTAGACCCCTTAAGGTGGCAAAAAGTAAAAAAAATTAAAACTTCCTCATCCTAGAATTCACCTTAATGATTCAGTGGTTGTGACCGCACTCCTTCTGTGAGTTGGAACCTGACTGTGAACATGTAGCCAGCAAAAAAAAATGTGTGTATGAGGACGGTAAACCATCTAGCCTCAGACACAGAGCACTTCAGTAGATGGGTCCTCATTCTTTCTCTATGTCAGTGGTCCCCAACCTTTTTATCACCAGGGACCGGTCAACGCTTGACAATTTTACTGAGGCCCGGGGAAGGGTAGTCTTTTGCCGAGGGACGTTGCTGCCGCTGCCTGAGCCCCTGCTCCACTTGCCTTCCTGACAGTGCCCCTGACTTCCCGCCTCCCGCTGGGGGGCCCTGCCAGCAGCAGCTGCATAGTGCCACGCCAAGGGGGAGCCCCAGCCATGGCAGCCGCTGGAAAGTACCAAAGGTGAAACAGTGGCAGAGTGGCAGGGCAGCCCCTGAGGCAGCAGCCAGGGAGGAGGATGAGAAGGAGCTGCAGCCTGGTACTGACTGATCTATGGACCGCTACTGGTCCCCGGACCGGGGGTTGGGGACCACTGCTCTATGCAACACAGGAGGTTACTATCTTTGTTCTTTTGTTTTTGCCTGTTTTCCCAAGAGACTCTGGTGATCTTTCTACTTTTAATCTGAGATACACTTAATGTGGGCAGCCATAACCTCTGTTGGCAGAGTCATTAAGACAGCAGCAGTGTAGATTAAAGTGTAGCTCAAGGTTCCTTTAGAAAATAATATACTTGATAGCAAAAAGGAGAGACAGAGATATGGGTCCTAACTACACCTCTAGCTGGGATGTCTACTGCGTGGAGGGAGTTATGCCATGCTGCCACCTGTTTTTTTTGGCCCAGGGATAGTAGCCCCAATTCTTCCCACTACTGCACAGGGAGCCTTTGGCCTGCTTCCCTCATGTCCACACTGGATTTTTGCTCCTGCATGAAGTTTCTTAGAAGGTTTGCAGCAGGCCAGGCTGGGGGGCAGCGGTGGCAGTGGGTTCAGCACCAGCTTCCCTCCTTGGGCAGCTGCGGATAATGCCAGGGTGTCTGCCCTCCTCCTCCTCCTCAGCTTACCTTGTACTCTTAGCTCCCCTTGCTCTGTCCCCACTACGCACCTCCCCCTTATTTTTAAGAAGCGGTTATTGTGTTATTATGCAATAACTCTTAAAAAAAAAAAAAAAAACCTCCAAGCCGCTCAGCCATGCAACAGGAAGCATTAATTTCATCTTTTTTGAAGGAGTTTTAGCAGGCAAAGGCAAAGGTCAATCAGTGGTGGCAGAATGGGAGGACTAGGTGGCCTGAGTGGACAGCCTAGTGAGCAAAGAAGAGCCAGTGGAAGTGGGTGCAAGGGCGGGGAAAACACGTCAGGACAGCCTGAGTTTTCCCTGAAACGTGGCCCACCACTGACTTCAACCTTATTGTGTTACACGGTAAAAAAAGGGATCGTGGATTTCTCTGGTCCATTCCGCACAAGTTTAATCTTGCAGGAGTGTGGCAAATTGTAATCACTACTAATATGCAGTTATACACGACGTCGTACACAATCTGCCCCTGGCTCTCTCCTCTGAACTTCCGGCGAAGCGATCGCCATTTTTTTTCTCAGAGAGCGTGGAGAGCAATGAACCGGCGAGCCTTCATTCACCCAGAGAGGCTGCAGTCCCTCCACAGAGCTGCTTTAAAGCTTGCCTCAAGTCACCAAGCACAACACAGTCCTGTTTGCAAGTTCTCTTTATTTTCGGCCAAAAATCACGCCTGTGCACGGGGGGGGGGGGGGGATTTTTTTTTCACTCAGAGGAGCGTGGCAATGATGAATCGGCAGCTCACAGGCCAGCTGCCAGCTAGATGGGTCTCTACGTTAGGAGGAAGCAAGGAATCAAGGAATCAAGGCATATTCGTTGCAACATGTGTTTTTCTTTTTTTTTTTAAACCTGTTCTTAAAGGCAAAGGGGCTTTTCTGGAGCATGATAACAACCGCCCATTGGCTGCTCGCTTGATTGATGGCCAGGGGCGGGACAAAGCACGGAAAAAAATTGCTTCCTGGATAGCAATTTTTGCCAAGACCGGAAACCTGTGGGAAACGATTGAAACGCAACTGGATTCCACTACAAAGGCAGGTATGCGTTACGCCGAATTACACTATTTAAAATTCCGTTTTTTCTCTCCGAAAGCAATTTGCCACATTGAACTTTGTGCAGAATGGACCTCTGTGTTCCCTTGCTGCGGCACATTGAGGGCCTGAGTTGGGCCAGGCCCCATTCCGTCTGGAAGCAGGAATTAGAATCGTGCCCCCAAAAACGATGATCATAGCCAGCTTCCTTGTGTGGAAACCTTCTGAAAGAGAGAAACTTCGTGTGAAACTTCCAAGAAGCAGAATATTGCTCTTACAGTAGCAATATGAAGACAGACAAGGAATGACATTTAACAGGAGAGAAAGTGCTGACTTCACTATCCTATCTAATTGTCTTCTTGCCCTCCCCCTTCAGAGTCTTCTTCTCTTCCTCTTTGTTACCCCAGACATTGTCTATTCCAATATTCTTTCAGAGTTGTTGGTGGCAGCAGTAACAACCTAGACAGAGGTTTGATATTCACTTGCAGTAGGGAAAAGAGGCAGCATCTCTGAGGCTGATTCTGCACCAGTGGTGCCGCTCTGAGCTGCTGCCAGTGTGCTGCTGTGGAGCTGCATGCTCTTCAGCTTGCTGTGCCCCCCCCGGGAAACACAGTGGTGGCAGGAGTGGTCGCGGTTTTTTAATTTTAATTTTTAACTCCACCATGTGGAGTGGTGGCGGTTTTTTAATTTTTTTGCCAAAGGTGGGATTGCGTTCCACACAATCCCACCTTCCTGCAAAATAAAATGAAAATGCCCTGGTCTGTCCCATGGCACCATGAAGCCCGCAAAGCTGTCCAGGGTATTTTTTTTGCCCCCTGCAGGACTCTGTAGGGCAGGGAGGAGCCAGGCTCTTCCCATCTAGATGGGCCTGCCACGGGACAGTCCCTGTTGGTCCCCACAGTGCTAAAAGAGAACATGGAGGAATCTGTGTTTCCTTAGCTTGGGGCTTCTAGGGCCCAATCCGCACCAGCCCCAGAAGGGTAGCGGCCTGGCGGTGACATCATGTAGAAACAGGTATTAACCCCAGGTCCATACAGACGCTGCCCTGGCCTTTCCCACCCATGTAGAATCGGTCTGAGCAGAGATTTATAGTGGTTGTGGGTTTTTTTCCAATCTCCTGGAATCAAAGGGGCCAAGGCTTGCAAGTCTCTTGCTTCCAATCAACAATTAACCAAAAGGAATCAACACATAAACAGGAAGAAAGGTCAGTGAGGGAACAGGAACAAAACAGAAAAGTCTTTATTTGATAGCGGGACAGATGCATCTCTCTGGGAAGTTTCAGGAAAAGGCCCATTCTCGGGTTGCCTTTATTGCTTTAAATAAACAAACAAACCAATATTCAGAGTGATATTGTACTTTAATCAGAGGAAATGACCCGTTGACAATTTAATGCTTTAATTTTTGCTTTCCATCTTCACATTCATAAGGTTATGATGCAATCTAACTTTTTCACTCTAGCATTATTATTATAACTTGCTGTTAGCTGTTATTAGCAGTTACTATTATCTTATATCCTTCATCCAATCTGAAGATTTCAGAAGGATATAGAAATAAGCTTTCAATCTGGGATATTGTATATTATTCTGCAGATTTCATTGTACCTGTTTACATTAATTGCGGAACATCAGTTACTCTTTTGCTACTCAATTGTAAATAGATCTGGTAATTTTACACTTGAGTCTATGGTTCAGATTTCACTATAGTTTTCCACCTGAGATCATGATATTCCAGTGGATTATTGTTTAGCTTTCCTCCTTTTTGTATATTCTAATTGGTTCTTGTCTTGCCTTTAATTTTCTGGAATACCATTCTCCTTTCTTTACTTTGTTAAGAATTATAGGTCTCCTCTCTCCTCCACTTTCTTTTCCCAGCCTGTTTGCCACAAACCTGGAATATGGAACTTTAAACTAGGTCTTTTACTGATACTTTGCTGGATACTGTTGGATACAAGTGGCAAATATGTGTGATCAGTTTTGTGGAGGTTGATGCTTTAATATTTTGGACTGGCCCATTTTTAAATTACTGAATATTATTGATTCTGTGATCAATTATTTTTAGCCACTCTGAGCTCATGGAAGAATGGGGTTAAAATGTTTAAATTTAAAAAGTTGCAAGAATCTGATCTATGTGAAATTGTCATTGGGGGTGGGGGTGGATGCAAATACTTGTGTGCCCCCATTCCCCCTCCCTCCGTGCCACCTTGAGTTAAGTTGTGAATGGAGCCCTCCCTTTACCTTCTACGGCATTTTAAAATGCTGTTCTAATAAGTAGAAATAAAAAACACAAAATGCAACAACAACATAACTTTCTTTATACCATAGCCACAATATGCATTTTTCTCCTAGCTTCTGGAATTTAAACAATTGTGTTTCTATTCTTGAATTGTAGGTAGTTGCCTTGGAATGTGGGATAATATAACCTGTTGGCTGTCCTCCTCAGTTGGACAAACTGTTAGAGCTCCTTGCTCCAGAGTCTTCCAGATCATAACTGGGGAAAAAGGTAAAGCTAAAAATGAATTTTTTATGAAAGACATGAGCCAGAGTTCAGTTCCAGGGTCTAAAGAAGCATTCTATTTTAATGTATGAAAAACGTTTATTTTGGAAGTTAGTTGTGTCATGTTCTGTTTCTTAAGGACAATCCCATGAGCAGAATATAACAGAAATCAAGACACTAGGAGAAAAATAGTGCATTACATAAACCTTACTGATCAGCACTGTAAAGTAGTCAGCCAATCCTTGCTTTGGCTGTCCTATTACTTCCATTATTTTATATTAAAACTAGCTTCAAATCCCGTTCCTAAGAACGGGCCTTGAAAGGGTCCCGTCCCCTGGCCCAGGGGAGCTTTGAAGGTCATACCCAGAATCTTGAATTGGCAAAATGGCAGCCCATGCAGCTGTTTTAAAATGGACAATTACTAGAAAATAATGACTGGCTAATTACTGAAAACAATCAAGCTGCCACATTCTGGATCAGCTGCAGTTTCCAGGTCTTCAAGACAGTTCAATTTAGAGCATGTTACAGTAATCACACCACGAGGTTAGAAAACTATGGGTCAGCAAGTCTACATTGGTTGAATTTAAGAAAGGGAAAAGTTGGGAAACCAGATGTTGCTAAAGGTGTTGGCCACTGTCCCAACCTGCTTTTCAAATAGCACAAGTGGATCCAGTAGTTCTAGAACATCACTCTTCCCAATCAGTATTTCTTCAGCTTGTTCTGCACTAGCCACCTGATCATGGCCTCCAAAGCATTGGCTCTGAAATAGGGTGAATGCATCTGTATGCTTGGATACTAAAATGTAGAGCTAGGTGTCATCTACATACTGGTAACAGCCATCTCCAAGGATCTGGAGCAGCAGCCTCCTATAGATATTAAATAGCATGCTTGAAAGAACATAACACTTCGGCATTCCACAACACAAATCCCACCCAGCTTTTTCTGCTTTTCAGATGGAGTACCTCCTTGTGTCTCATATGACAGAAAAGATTAAAACTATCAGACGGGTCCTACAGAGTATAATACATAAAACCCCAATAAAACACCCCTAAAATTTTATAAAATCACATAATCTACAGACCCAAGATGTACTGCAGCGGTAAAAGCGCCCCCCTCTACCCTAGAGGTAGTTCCAAAGGGGGGCTCCAAAGGGGGGTCAGATCTTCCTTGGCGCGCGCTGGACTCAACCATGGACCTGGTGGAAGAGCTCCGTCTTGCAGACCCTGCAGAATGCCAGAAGCTCCTACAGGGCCCGTAGCTCTTCCGGGAGCTCATTCTACCAGGTCGGGGCCAGGACCCAAAAGGCCTGGTCCTGGTCAAAGCCAAGTGCACCTCCCTGGGGGCTGGGTACGAACAGCAGATTTGCACCTGCAGAATGGAGTGGTCAACTGTGTCAAAAGCAAATGATAGACCTAACAACAGGGACAACAGGGACACCAACTCTAGCAATTGTGAGGGCAGTACTGAGCATTTGGGGAAGGGACAAAGTTCAGTGGGGATGTGATGTCATAGTCTCTGCCCTATGAAGCTGCCATTTCCTCCAGGGAAACTGATCTCTGTCGTCTAGACATTGGTTATAATCCCAAGAGAATACCAGATCCCAGCTAGAGGCTGGAATTAACAGGGATGACTGCCTCCTTTCCAGTTTTAAATGAAGATTATCCTCCAATAAAACTAAAGCCATCTTGGTTCTATACCCAAGCCCTAAACTGGATTGAAATGGGCCAAAGCAGGACTGTTTCTGCATGGAGGCGTTAAACTCGTGCCAGCTCTTGCTTGCGAATGCGCAGTTGGAAGCCGCGCCTTTGTAGGAGCCCCCTCCTGTGTTTTCCTTCTGCCTCATCATGGCTTTTTGCCTCCTGACGAGATGGCAAGGGAAAACAAAGCGAACTTATTCCCCTGCTCCTCGGGTTGTCAGTCAGGGTAAGCCACCAATCCCAGAACAATGGTTGTTTCGGGGACTCAAACTTCCTTCCCCCTGAGCCCCCAAATTATTTTTTTTTAAATGCCATTTCCGCATTGCTATGCATTCACACCACAACACAAGAGCATTTAAAAAAAAATTAACACTTCAGTGTTGCTATGGAGAAACGCCACAACAATAAAGCATTCCCCCACACTCTTTTGGGGGGATTCTTGGTGTTTTGGTCTCTATTTACATTCAGGTAGATTTGTGAAAGGCTGGTGGAAAGCCAGGAGGGTGGGAGCTTTCCTGACTTTTTCTAGCTGACCATTCCACTGGCTGATTGTCCATTTGCATGTTGACACCTCCAGAAGGTCTTGCTCAAATCAGTGAAGCTGTCATGACAGAGTACAGGAGAAAAGGTGGTCTCAAAGATAGGGGGATGGAGACCATGAAGGGCTTTGTACGTGACAGCTGATACTTTAAATTGAGATAGATAATCAGTGGGCAGCCAGTGGGATGATTCCAGAATGGGAGAATTTGCATACTCCATTAGCTTCAGGAAATTGCTTAGTTGGGGCATTCTCCACCAACAGTAGTTTCAGAACTGATTTTAAAGGGAGACCAATGGACAGCGCATTGCATAATCAAATGCTTTGTTTTGTTGCTGTCGTTGCCATCCAGGGTATATGTATCGTAACTGCACCAGGGAAGGCTGGTCAGCCCGATTCCCTAGTATACATGTTGCTTGCCACTATGATGTGAAAGAAGTGAATGCTACTTTAATTGCACAGAAGCCACGGGTGAGTTCAAATGATTCATATTTGTGGAAGTACCTCCTCAATTATGTACCTTCCCACTGAAATAATATACAAACAATAATTTAGTGGTTCCTCATTCAGTCAGGTTAAGAAGTGCTGGGGCAGGGAGAGGGAGGGCAGGAGTCTTGGGCAATTGGGAAAGGTAATGGCTGAGTGGCAGGCGGTTGGACCAATGTGGGAGGGGGGGAGAAAGGAGCAGAAGGGAAGGGGGTATGACAAACAAGAGCAGGAAGAGAAGAAGGCACTTACTAAAAACCCACTAGAGAGAACCTTAATGGAGGTTGAACTGACACAGGGGTGGGAATCGGCCTCCCTTGCTGGGCAGGAAATGGAGAGGTGAGGGTGGGAGTGAGGGCAGGACAAAGCTGTTGAGACTATAGTGCATTTCCCCCTCCATACATTCTTTTTCCTGGTTGCTCACTGATTGTTCACCGGTGGCTCATGCGTTTTTATTGCATGACAGTTTTAAAATGGTGAAATCACAAGCTGGCTACTGGGTAGCCTTGGGATACTGGTGATGTCATATGGAGGGGCCTGAATATGCTGATGCCAAAACCTTTAATTAGGAGGACTTTGTAAGACTGTATGTAAACATTATTGCCTGCTCCCAAACACAAGAAACTAAGCATGCATGAACAACCACACATATGTCAAAAACCTATCATGATTTTGGTTTGAATGAACACACAGATGCTGTCTTGACCAGTTCTGCATATCAGTATCTGCACTGGGCCACCACTGCGAGTTTGTGGCAGGCCATGTGTCCTGCTGCTCCCTGCATCACCATGGGGGACATTTTGGGTGCCACACCAGGTCTGCCCCAGGTTACTGCCTCCACTCTCTGGACTCTCAGTCAGGAAGTCAATTTTTCCCATTGGCTGCTACTGAAGACTGCTTAATCACAGAGGTTTCTCTTAATCATGGCTTCAAAACTTGAGTGCTTTTTCTTGCGGGGGTGGGGAGCTTCCATCTGATATTTCTTTGTCATCATCCTGTATGCTACCATGTCTTCTGGAAGGAATGGGATACATTTTCTTTACCCACAAAAGTCCTGCCCATTTCTGTGCATTTGCTGTAGTCACCTCTTGTGTTTCCAGCATTTCCCTTCCTGTCAAACCACTGGAAGGATTTTTTGATGATTTTAAAAGCCAGCTTTTGCTATAACATTATACTGCTGTAGGACTGTAGCCCTATTACAATATACTGCCCTTTATCTGTTTCAAATTTTCATCTGATTGTTATAGTAATATAAGGTATGCATGAAGAAAATTACCAAAAAAAGTGGGTGACAAGTTGTTACAATGACCATGTCCCTGGAGAGTTACTGCTGAATGCATGTGGAAGGGAAAAGCTGGAGAAAATTGTGCAGAAAACTCCCATCTGTGGAAGCTCCATCCCCAATGTGTGTACCTCTGCATTTACAGAAGTGATAAATGCAATGAAAATAATAATTACTGTGTGGAAGCATCCCATGATCCTTCCACTACATTCAGAATGCTAGATTCATTTTTCTTATGGTTGGAAACTTTTTAGACAGCGTGACAGAGATTTAGAAAATCAAGAGATCTAGCAGCACCTAGTGGCATAACATAGTATTGTTCAATTAGATCCAAGCCTTCTTAGAGTATGCTTTTCTAAAAAGAAAAGTGGTCAATTAAATGATAATTTTATGTTGAAGGAAAAAAAAAACCTGCAACAAAACCTCCACATGAAAGCAACCTTAAATCAAGGATATTTGGCAGGCAGGGCATAGGAAAAAGTAGATACACCAACCAAGAACCACGACTACAGAGACCAGAACTGGATCAGAAAAGGTAGAGCTGGTCCAAGGAATACACAAATCAGTACTAAATAGTTTGAGGTGATCATGGTCTTAATAGATCATTGCTTACTTTGCATCATATATTTATGCAACAGTCTAGTGAAACTAACCAAGAAATACCTTTATCTTCATGGATGTGGTCTTCTCATTGCTGAAGGACTCACAGACACTTGTGGTTAGTCACATGACCACCTAGCATGTCTTTCCAGATTTTAACAATTTTGTGCTGTAGACTTACACTGGTAGGTTGGTCCTATTTTTCAAAGACTAGTTTTTAAAGCATATCATCATCAGGATCATCATCATTTCCAATAATAATTTGTTGCTGGACTGAGAATTAGGAAGAGGTTCTTCAACTAGTTATTCTCACTGTAACCTTTCCTCCCCAAACCCACATGAAACATGATACATAATAGAAGCATACCTGTTCAGGATTACTTGTGACTGGCATTAAATTTAAATTGAGCCTGGTTCTATACATGTGACATTAGCAGTACATTACAGCATGTCTCTCCAAGCCATTGTTTCCAGTGCTACAATGTAAGTCCAGGACAGATGACCTGCTTAAAAGGAATGTTTTTTACTCCACATGGATGTATTTCCTTATCAGGCTGTGGCAAGCTTTTAGATTATATCTCTCCCAAAGATTCAATGGTGCTCACTGATTATTTATTGGTAATGGCAGCTTTAGGAGAAATAAGGGTATTGCATGTTGTAAACTAACAACAGTAACAACAAGAAGTTGAACTGGGTGAATTCCTAGGTCCATTCCGCACAATATAAATGTAGCCAAAGTCTTACCTTTTGTTAACGCTATTAATTTAACGTTCCGCATGACGTCATAAACAAACCTCAAAACTCTCACCAAACTCCAGCAACAATCGGAATTTTTTAGCGCTTAGGGGAAAATCCAGAAAAGTGGATTCCCCCTGAAAAAACTGCTACACTGCTGACCACATGCCGCAACACATCAGCGAAAGACATGTGCCTTCTCAAAATAGTGGTAGAAAGAATGTCCCTCCCTAGCTCTCATCTCCGGAAGCTCGGGGGCAATCGCCATTCCCCCCCCCTAAACTGGAGAAAGCAACGAATAAGCAAGGCTTCTCTGGCTAAAGTCTCTCCACAAGCAATTCAGAATTGCTTAACAGTAAAACAAAGCTCCCTTCTGCAATTGTCTTTAAAGTTCCCAAGCACAATACAGCTCCCTGTTCAACACTGCCCGGAATTTCGGCCAGAAATTGCATCCATGGGGGAGAGGGATTTTTTTTTTACTTGAAGAGCATGTAAACAATTAAGCGCCAGCTCCTATGCCAGCAAAACAGGTCTTGAGACATCGAATGAACAAATACTCATTGCTACTGGTGTTTTCGGGTTTAAAAAAAACCAGTTTTAAAGGGAAAGGGGCTTTTGGAGAGCATGAACCCAACAGTTCATTGGCTGTTCTGTTTGATTGGTGGCCAGGGGCGGGAAGAAGCATGGAAAAATATTGCCTCCTTTGTTGCAATTCCGGTGAGACCGGAAACCTGTGGGGATGAATAGACCGCTACTGGGACTTCAATATTCCACTAGAATTGAAGGTATACAGAATGATGAAATTCCACTATTAAATATAGCATTTCTGCATACTGCAAACATTTAGCAACATTGGTCGTTGTGCGGAATAGCCCCTAATGTATGAACACATTTCTGCCTGAACTAAGAGCCATTGGTCTTTTCACAGCAATCGTATATTATGAAGTTAAATATTGCGTACACTGTTGGATACAGTTTCTCCTTGGCAGCTCTGACAGTTGCTTTAGGCATTTTGGCTTCTTTTAGGTAAGAAAACTTATTTCTTCTTTCTTTTCATTTCTTCTCCTTCTTCGGTTAATGCTTTAAGAGACTAAATTATAGTATTTGTAGTTTGTGAATGAAATTTTGAACATACAAAAAATTAGCACTGAGTGACTATATAAATCTGGAGGATGGAATAAGCCAAAGTTGTAAAGAACCAGCTTTCCCCCCCTCTTACCATCAAGATATGCTCCCTTCTGCAAATCATTGCTGTTCCCCGTACCATACTTACTATTGGTAGGTTCTATGGATCTTTCTATCCTTTCCCATCTCTTTGCCCTTTGAAACACTATTCATTGAGGTTGGGGGGGATCTCAAGAAACATGGAAATGCAATATGGGATTCTGTGAGTTATGTGGGGTAGGGATCAGCAAAAGCCTTTCCCTTTTGTTAGCGGACATGCCATGCCATCAGCAGATGACTTAGCAGCCAGTGATGTGTTTTGTGGATTGTATTTTAATTATACTGAAGAAATAGAAAGATGAGGTAGGAAGCAAATATGGAAATCTTATATCCTTGGTGTATCAGTATTCTTAGTTAAAACAGTCTACATCCCTTTATCTTTTGAGGAAAAGGCTCATACTGATAACAAATACAGATACATATAACTAGTAAAATCACTATTTTAAAGGTATTGCTTGAAAAACAATGCATTTTTTTAGTATATGAACTATGTGGTGGTCATTACATGACTTTTAAAGGAGAATCATGTATGCCATCCTAAGAACATTGAAGGAATGGTGGGCTAAAGATACTGTAGGCAGAGACTAGATCCAAATGTTGTTAGTTTTTCTGATCTCATAGATGATAGACAAGCAGCGGCTGGACAGATATCGTACTTATTGTGGATGCTTTAGGCAGATCCTGCATTGAGCAGGGGGTTGGGCTAGATGGCTGTGGGACCCTTCCAACTCCAGGATTCTATGATTCCAGGTGACAACTGGCTCATAATAATGGAAATAGCTTTTGGAATGTTTCTGTTTTTATCATGTCATAGTATTAACTTGTAAACTGATTAGGCACTGGCTTTAGATCATTGTTGATGGAGTACTTCAGAGTACTTAAAAGTTCAGTCTGACTTGAAGGGCATAGAACAGCACTGTCTATGCATGCAGAAAGTCCCAAATTTAACCTCTGGCGACTCCAGTCAAAGGACCTGAACCCCTAGAGACAGTTTACAGCTGATGTTAAAAATCTTAAACTGGGGGGATCAATACTGGACTAGTTTTGGATATCTGTATTGGACAGGTGTACATGTTCATGAGACTGATGAGATCATGTGGAAATTTCCTGTTCAGAAACCAGAATTTTTTTTTCTTTTTTGGTATACAGAAGACTTCGCTGTACAAGGAATTACATCCATATGCATCTGTTTGTATCATTCATTTTGCGAGCCATGGCAAACTTCATCAAAGATGCTGTCCTATCTGGAGATACCGATGATTCAGTCTACTGTGGATTATCCATGGTAAGAAAGAGAAATCTGGAAACAACTTGCGGGGGGAAAAAGAGACTCAACATTATCCTAGATGTGTATGTTCAATTTGTTTATGAAAAACTGAACTAAATAATCACAATAAAGGCCATCCATGCCAGCCCCTAGCCAGAGGTTCAAAGGTCTCTTTGATTTATAAAGACAATTATACATGGAGAGGGAAGTGCTAAATTAACCAAATGAAACTACCACCACACCATACAAAGTAAGAGGAATTAAAATACCAAACAGGTGTAAACACAATTCTGTTTGATTATGTAATGTCATGAATCCAAGCCAGAGAATGAATCAAGGTACATAATGCAAAATGTATTGATTTTAGAAGGAAGTAAATTTGAAACTGGGGGAATTGGTAATAAATTTGCAGATGTAGGTGCCGTTCATGACTTATAAGATAGCATTTTATTTCAGATCTATTGACAATCTTCTAAGAAAATTAAGGTTTGTGCTTGTGAGGATGACTGTAAGAGGCAGGCAGAGAGGGATGACTCATATTCTCTTTTTATTTCTTCAGGTAAGATGTAAGATTGCCATGGTCTTCTTCCACTTCTGCATTATGGCTAATTACAGCTGGCTTCTTGTGGAAGGACTATACCTTCATACTTTACTGGTGATTTCGTTCTTCTCGGAAAGAAAGTACTTCTGGTGGTTTGTGGTTTTGGGATGGGGTAAGGATAACTTTTGTTTTCAATCAAAATATTCCGTTTGCTTATGACTTCTTGTGCATGAATTGAGAACTAATAAAAAAAAATTAACTCATTCCTACAGGCACCCCAATCCTGTTCATTATGGCATGGGCTCTAGTCAGAGAATTCCATGAAAATATTGGGTAAGCCCCAGTTTTATTAATTTCCTCCACATTTTATGTTTTATAAACACATGTTGCCTCATCTGTGTATCTACAAGTAAGCTTTTTATAGCTGCTTTCAATCAACTGTAATATCTTTCAATACGTAGACATTTTGAGGGGAAAAGGAGAATTATAAAATTAGATGAGGGAAATGAACACATAAATGCTTTTGTTCCCCTCTTTGACCCTTTACAGCCACACCGGACTGCTGCCGGCATTGCACCAGGGCAGGTTGCCCTGGCATTTCCCATGTACTCATGGGGGAGGAATCCCCCAGAGCATGTGGGCTGCTCTGGTATAGCGCAGGTGCACACATGTGCACAACGCTGTAGCTGGAAAGCCTGACAAGCTTCCTGGAGGCAGCAACAGCGAGGAGGTGAGTGGGCGGGAGTGGGAGGAATGGGGCCCCCACCACACAATGGCAGGGAGCGGCATGCTGCTCTCCCACCAAGGTGGGGGTGAGGGGACTCCCCAGTCAGCTCTGCAGCTCTGCGGAGCCTACAGGGGCGTACAGTGTCCCTCCAGGGACACAGTAGGTTGAGGGGAAGGGCCAGGCCAAAAGATCCGGCTCTTCCGCTTATGCATGGGGCTGGTCCACCCCAGCCCCTGCTGGTACCCGTGGCATCCCAGGGAACATGGAATCTTCTGCGTTGCCTTGTCATGGGTCTTCCAGGACACTGCGCTGGACCAGGGCTGGGATGGCAGCAGCAAGGTGCATAATCGGGGCTGCCCTGCTGCTGCCATCCTGGATTTTCAGCCCTGTGCATAATGGGTCTTTCTGTTTCAAATCTGTTTATCATAACTCCTAGTCAGAGAATCCTAAGAACTGTTCTGAAGGAGCTACAGGTTCCCAGTCCCCAGGATCCTCACCAAAATGCCATTTCCAAGGATCAACAGCATGGGTTAGGTACTATGAACTTTTACAACTGATGCGAGAAATCCCTTTTCACTATGGCAAAGTTTATGCCAGGGATCGTAGGAAGAAGACATACGAAAAGAAATGTGAACTAGAACTGTCGTGAGGAACTGATGTGGGTGAAATCATTCCTCCTCTGCCTTGCACCAGCAGAAAAAACGGCAAGATCCAGCCACATGCCAATACTTCTGCTTTCAGGCCACATTTCTTTCACCAGCCATGCAAGCTTTAAGTCAGGAAGTAACTTTACAATTGTCATACTCGTTTGAACAACAAAGAAACAAGATTTTTATAAAAGTCCTCCCAGACCATGAGCTCTCTGCATTCATATTGCAATTGCAGATGTATGACTGGAGTTGTCATGTTTTCCAGAATGTTATTCTGTTGTTGCATCTTAACAATTCACAAATATATTGTTGCACAAAGATTATATTTTCCCATTCATCAGATAAAGCTTTTTGCAAAAAAAAATCTTATCATCAAGCAAGAATAATATTGTGTTTCAAAAAGTTCATTAAGAGTCTCAAGTCAAAAGGGAAAGCTGTAAATTTGGGCTTAAGAACTATATGAAAATAATGTCTCAGAAGTAACCACACCTTAGCCTAGGTAAATATCTATTCTACACTAAAGAGATGAGAGAGCTGTTGAGGCCTCAGGAGAAATCACTACCATTCTTGGGAAGTGGAGACACGAATGACACTTCGTTATATCTTTATAGCAAATCTATGAGGTAGGACTTCAGAAACAGTAGCCGGTGATTAAGCAAGGATTTTGACCCAGATTTCCCAAGTCTAACACCATGTTAGCTAATAACACACCCTGGGAAACTCACAGATGAATGGGTGAACTGAAGTGGCTGGTGCAGCTCTGTCAGTGATGTTTCATCTGTGGTGGCTTTTTCACACATGCAAGTTGCTACTGCATTGCAGTGATCATCAAAAAGATGAATGTGCACATGCCTTGAGACATACATTGATTATATTTTTCAACATAATTCTGTCCAGTCTTTTCAACACAGATCTCAAAGATGGCTAACCGGGGGGGGGGGGGGGGGAATCATATAAAAATCCATATGCAAATTAAAATGACAATAACCCCCACACACACTGCACAATGAGGCTATTAAAGCACTAGATTGCCTAAAAGATTTGTGAAGAATGTGACTTCTCTTCCTGTTTCTTCCTCATACTGCTGCACCCAGCCTTGATTTAAGGATTTGCAGGGCCCGTAGCTCCAGAGCCAGTTTAAGGGTTTGCAGTGCTTTCCAGAGCACAACTGGTGCAATTTCTTGAGCTGTAACAGCGGGACGCCCTTCCCAGGGAGAGCTGGAACTTTGGAAGCAACAGACAGCTTCTTTTGTTCCCATTTTTGTGGTTCAAAAGCCACATAAGTATGAAGATCTCCTAACAATCACAGCATAAAGACCCCCTAAATGTACAGCACCATGGGTCCCTTGGAACTGCAGGGCCCATAGCATGTGCTACACGTGCCACTAGGGTAAACCACCTCTCTTTGCACCCACCAGATTTTTGTTTCTGAGGGATCAGTAATTGCTCAGAAACAGCATGGGGTAAATAAGGACCACAGTGTGAATGGGCAATCCACAAAATTATTCCCCACCTCCAATGAAATAAATATCTTTGTTATTGGAAGCAAATGGTTGGATATATGTAGAAGCCAAATATAGCTCACAGTTACAGCTCTTAATAGAGGGTTGAAAACAACCAGGACATTCCAAAAACCCTTTGGCAGAGAGAACATGCAAGTTAAAAACTGGGATGCACCAAGAGGGGACACCGTTCCCTGGTGAAGCCACCCGAAACAGGGATTTCTGGGAGGACCTTAAGGCGAGGGAAGAAAGCATATGGCAGCAGGTGGTCATGCAGAACAGCGTAGAAAATAGAAGTATGAATGGACCATTCTTAGGACTCCTTACCTCTGCTTCTTCATATAACTAGGAACTTGAAAATAACTTGAGTTCTCCTGAATCATGGCTTTTCTCTTATCAATGTGCACAGGAATTTATTATTGTGCATTCCCTGCTTGTAATGAACAACTGAGTTTCTTCTGATGGTGTAACTTCCCAAAAATTTTCATAACCATGGTGGATGCCAAATTATATCTGGCGTGGGGTGGGATTTTTCTCTACAGTATTTTTTTATTCTGAGATAATAAAATGATTTAAAATTCATGTAAGCAGGTACTATAAATTCTGTTACTCTTCACTGATCAAAACATCATAACTGATTTTTTCTCATTACAGATGTTGGGATACTAATCCTACAAACATCTGGTGGATCATTCGAGGCCCTGTACTGGTATCTATTGTTGTAAGTCAGTTTCACAATATTCTGTACTATAGATTGAAATTCAGAAAAGGCCACAACACATCTTTAAAATATAATGCCAATTTGTTATTTTTGCAGATAAATTTCATTCTCTTTATCAATACTTTAAGAATTTTGATGGGAAAGCTTAGATGGCCAGATGAAAGGAATAATGATGCAAATCAATATAGGTAAGTTAACTTCTTTACAAAAGTACAAAAAGGGCTATAATTAAGTCACAGATGAACAAAGTCTTTTCTGCACGATTTGGAATGGTCTTACCCCTCTTGTAGTGGGGGACAGGCTGTTTTTTTTCCTGCCTTGTTGGTATTTTTATGGTTTTTCACGGGGTTTTATAAGACTTTGTAACTTGCCCTGAGCCGATTCGGAAGTGGCAGGAAATAAATTGAAATATAATAATAATAATTAATAGGTTTTCTGGGGAAATGCTTGAGAGAAAACTTACCTTTCCCCAAGAGTTTATTTGTATCTTGTTTTGTTGGCATGCATGCAGTGATAGAAGCAAGTACATGCACATTTCCACTCTGGAACTGTAGTGAAAAAAATGTTTTCCTTTGCATTGTTTATTGTTAGATTTAATTTTGAGGATTTTTAGAAAAAAAAAACCCAATCCTGTCCACTGGAGCGGTCTGTTACTGTTGTTGTTGTTGTTGTTGTTATTATTATTATTATTATTGGATTTATTTCCCGCCTCTTCCTTTAGGTTCGAGGCGGGTCACAATAGTCTCAATCCCATTAAAATCCCCATTAAAAGACATCAAAAATACTAGCATGTTGCAAAAGTGTGAACAGTATATCCAGGAAGAAAATTTTATTTCTTCCAAGAAAGTAATGTCTGTAATGTCTAGGCCAAGAAAAGACCCATGAAGAGCAAGTTACAGTAATCTAGCCTGGTGGTTTCAGTTGCATGGATCACTGTGGCTAGGTGTTCTGGTGTCAGATAGGGTGCTAGTAGTTGGCATTGGTGGAAAAATGTCTACTGACTTACCATTGTGACCTGCACCTCCATTGTAAGGGAGGCTTCAAGCATCATCCCCAAGTTCCTGATAGTATGTGCAGCTTTCAACTGCACCCTGTTAAGATGGGGGGTGCGCTTCTCCTTCTGGACCTTTCTTTCTTAGTCACAGGACCTCCATCTTCACGGGATTAAGCTTCAGGAGGCTTTGCTGGAATCATTCCATCATGACTCCCAGACATCTGGCCAAGGACTCAGGTGCCATATTCAGTTGGCAGATTGAGCTGGGTGTCATTGGTGTACTTGTGACACCATATATCATATTTTATACATAATGAATCTTCAAAGTAGCGAAATACCCTTTTCAGACCTAATAAAGATCATGAATTCTGAGATGATAGTCTGTAATGTGCTTCCCTGGTATGTGGTGTAGGAGCCCCAGAAATATAGCACCTGATTTGGAGAGGCAGATATTCTCTGTTTGCCTTGTATATACCTTCTTTTTAATTGTTGAAAAAATACTCTCTGCTTGTGCTGCTGTTGCCACAGCCTGACATAAGAGGCTATTATGCATGTACTGGTTTTCACTGCAGTCAGTTCACCACCCCTTTTAAATTGTCCTTTAAAAAAAGTTTTCAAAACATGCATGTGCTATGATACTGCATTGGGGTTTTTTTGCTGCTGGAAGGGGCCCATGGGAATTGTAGTTCATGGACATGAACCACCATACCATCCCCTCCCATGTGAAGTTTTTAAAAAATTACCAGTGAGCCCAAACCGGGTCCTGCACCTATAGCCTGAAGCAGCTCTGCTTCCTCATTCTTCTGCAAGATGGAACTGGCATTTCAGACAGCTTCTAAACCAATGCAAGGCAGTTCAGGAAAGACCCCTCCACTTTGCCAGCCTGATAAACTGTCAAATAACTCCCCCCCCCCCCCGCACCACGGTCACTGATGCAAGGTAGACTGCCGCTGCAAGTAATTACTTGTGTAATATAGTTCTACAGAGAAGCAAGTTTTGTAGTCTTAAGAGCATTTGAGGAAGGCTGTTGTAGGAGTTATGCCATGCATTACAGCAGAGATATTCCATGGGCTATTGTGCAATAAAATAATAAAGTTTTCTAGGTTGCCAGGGAGACTGATTGCTAACATTGTGGTGACAGAAAATCAGCAGTAGGGACCTCGAGCTCCCACTGATGGATGAGAGACTGTGAGCAGAAAAGGGGCTATCAGGGGAGGAGACCAAAAACATACTAACATTTATGCATCAAAAAAAGAGCATCCTCAGTACCATCACACAAGAAAAGTTGTTGCAAAGCTAGTTTTTTATACTGCACTGAAAAAATGCAGTTGACGCTATGAGGAGCGGCTACCATGCATAATCAAAAATAACATGATGAGTTTCGTACAGCAAAAATGATTCCAAGCTTCTTTGGGCAGACTTTTTGCGCGGTTTCCTGCCATACACCAATATCTTATTTATATTGAGGATAACATGACCCTGTCAACATCCCTTTCCTGTTCTTTCTCCTAGGAGACTTGCAAAATCAACACTGGTCCTCATCCCTCTCTTTGGAGTCCATTATATCATCTGTGCTTTTTTCCCGGATGATGCCAACAGCAGTGTCTTGGAGATTCAGATTATATTTGAACTAGCCCTAGGATCTTTCCAGGTAATTCTCTTATTTAAAACTTTGCAACTCCTTCAGAGACTGTTTTTACTGCTGAGACCTATCTTGCTTTAGCATCATTTTGGATTTTCATTTGATGCTGCAAGTCAATGCTAGACTTTCCACATTTGGACACCGCCCCCCATTTCTCAGGCTGACATCTACCATATGTTGTCTGCATTTGTTTTGAAAGGAGGTAGTCTCCCATCATGCTTTGCTCTCATTCCCCTTTTCCAAGGATATTTTTTGTCTGCGCATGGTTCTCCCTCTCCCCCCAAGTATACTAAGCATGTTCTTTAAAAAAATTGAGAATGCCACTATTTTGTTCTTAGAAAAAGTGGTATAATGCGATCATCCCATTTAAAAAATAAAATGTTTCAGGGGGGAGGGGGGAGATGGTGATGGAAGTGATGCTGGAGTGCTAATGGTGGTCCAAATGTGAGAGCTTGTACATGGGACAGTGCTGAATTAGGACCCACCTCAAAAATGAAATTTTTGATGGGGTAAATTAGTGGGCAGTTTGGGTCTACACCTGAAAAAGCAGATTTAAGTGTGGAAATGGATGCAAATGTTGCCCCTTTAAAGAGACAAAATCAATGGCTATTGCAAGTGAAGAAATGGTTAGAGTCAAAAGCTCCTACTCTTCTTTCTCAATTGACATAAAATCAGCGAAGGAAACTGCAAATCTTTGAGGCATGAGGGCTTTTCTTCTGGTATGGGTCTTCACAACAAAAATATAGTGGAATGCAAACATATCAATTACATATAACCAAGACCAACACAGTTTTATTCAAGGTATAAACGTCTGTGTGCATGCACTTGTTTTGAGATACAGTGGCATAGATACAGTAAAACAAGATGTCCTCAACCACTATGTATCAGTAGGGGGGAGGTTTGTTGCCTGGAAGATGGACTCTTCCTGCCAACTAACCTCCACTCTCTCTCATAAAATCATGGAAGGGATCTCCAGGGTCCCAAACCCTGAAATTCACAGGACAAGGTCAGAAGATGTCATGGGATGGGGCCTGGTGATTCCATACTTTCACAGTGCATCCCAGTTAGTTCCATTCAGGGTCAGTTCTGGCTGATGTAACTTGAGTTGTGCACCTCTGCTATAAAAGGATAGAAAGATGAACAAATCCAGAAATACACCTTAGGCTGAGGCATGTAAATCTTCTCATAGGAATTTTGATTACACAACAGCCCAGAAATTCCATTTTTCTCAATAAACTTTACATGACTACCAAGGATCTGTTTCATCTTGGTTCATATTACTTTTCTTTTAAGAGTGACTATGTTGGGAGAAGAAGCTGTGGTATGGGAAACACTACATCCTTTAACAGAACTTGTATTCACCAGACTATATCACAGCATTGTTCTTTTCCCTGTGGGAAGCAGCCTTGTGTTTTTTCTCCACTGGTGCTAATATAGCACAGTGATGACAGGGTTGCCATACAGCGGGTTTCCCAGGACATTTTTCAATTGAATAGTGTTATATTGTTGTGTTTTATATCAATAGATGTACCATACTCTCTGAATTCAATTTAAAAACTTTTAAAAAGTTTAAAAGAGGTACACTTTTCAACAAATGTATTTAGCTCCTTTCCTTGTGAAGATATGTCTTTTTCCATATTTATTTGCAGTGAAAGGGTACTTGATACACGTATTGGTATAATGGTATATCAGTAAAATGGTATTCAATTGCTGATTGAAAAGGAAAGGAAAAAAGCATGAGTGATAGGAAATGGCTATTATAGGGGAAATGACTGCAGTGTGGGTAGGACTGAGAAAACGTAAACATTTCCACTCACTCAGCAGCCAAACAGGGACCCTCAAAACTTCAGAGAGAAACAGGTTTGGGAAAGGGTAAGAGAGAACCTGTGGAAACCTCAGGAGATGCATAAATGCACCATTTGCAAAAGCAAGAAAAAACATTTCATAGAGCATCAAATTGGGGGCAAGTAACTCATAACTCATATGTGCAAACTTAAATGGACTCCGGGGAATGGTAGAGGACAGGAAGGCCTGGAGGATCATTGTCCATGGGGTCGCGATGGGTCGGACACGACTTCGCACATAACAACAACAAACTCATATGGAAACATCTATGAGTCACTTGGCCTTTGGAAGGAACAGGCATATAAACAACCAACCGAAATCTGCATGTTGTTGTTGTTGTTGTTGTTGTTGTTAGATTAAATGTTATACCACCCTCTCAATATGTCTCAGGAAAGTGTTCAAAATGGGTTAAAATTAACAGTGGATTAAAAACCAACACAGACATCCATATATTAAAAATAAGACAGAATAAAACATAAGCAATGAATTGGCAGCATTAATAATGCCAGTCTCCAGACATTTCACAGCCCATAGGATTCCGGACTAGATGTAGAAAGTCTTTGTTTTGGTTATTCTGGAGTCCAGGTATCCATTTTCAATTGTATATCTGGTAATATGGGGAGGGAAGGCAGCATGGTATAGCCTGGACATGTCAAATCTTGGAAGCTAAGCAGGGTCAGTACTTTGGAAGAGAGGCCACCAAGGAAGACTCCTCAGAAAAAGGCAAGAGTGAACCACCTCTGCTTCTCACACCTTACAAGCCCCTAATGTGGCTGCGTTTTGTTTCAGGGTTTTGTTGTGGCTGTGATTTACTGCTTTCTTAATGGTGAGGTAAGCATCCTTCAAACACACATTTTCTAAAACTTAAAGTATTTGCCTTCCTTTTATCAATCGCTTGTCATGTCAACCATGCCAGGTTTTTTCTTACGCCATGGCTAGGGCATAGGGGCTGATTCATCTGGTCCTTATAATGAAGGAGGAGCCCCCCCCCCTCCGGTCCAGAGGAAGGGTGTAGCAAGTCTTATATGTCAGACTGAACCAAAAAGAGTCCTTAGCTGAGCTCAGGCACAGGATTTTTAAAGGGCGGGTTCAATGCACTCCAGAACCCCCATGGAACTTTTAAATTAGTTCCTTCTCACTTTTTTCTTGCATTTTAAAACTCTTTTTCTATTATTTTTTCCTAACTCATACCATTGTTAATAGGTTTACATCGATTCAACGAGTAGATTTTTGTATCATTTATTTTATTTATGAGGCTGGAGGTACTTAGGTGACCAACTCCATAGAGCCCACACATCCAGAAGTCCGCTGCCCCACGAGCAAATGTCTGCCCCTTTTGAGGAGTGCCGCCTGCCTGAAGTACTGTAAAACGTTTCCCTTAGGTGCAGCAGGAGATTCAGAGGAAATGGCGGCACTGGCACTTAAGGGAGTACATTCACTTGCGCAAGCCTCACAGTTCCTCATCTCATCACGAAGTAAGTGGATTCACACAGGTACTGCAGTTGATGAAGCCCAGCCCCCAGGAGCCAAGAAGAATGGATGCCTCAAGGCTGAACAAAACACACACCCCTCTGGTGCAGAAAAGAGCTAATTGCTTGCCTGGAAGTACACTCTCACTTGCCTCATCAAGCACTGTGATTACGGATATGAAAGCTAAATGGGACTCTTAATTAGCTCTGCTTGGAGCCAGGCTTCTGCCTATGGCCTGAATATTATTACCTGGAGTATTTTATGATGGAGATGCATAAACATTCCTTGCATAGAGGAAGAAGATTATTCCTCTCCCAGTCTTGCTTATTTTTCCGTCTTAAGCCACCACTAGAGATGGGCACAAACTGAACCATGAAGCACAATTTGTGATGAATTTTGCCATTTGTGGCTTGCATACTAGCAAAAACCTTTACTCAAGTTAATGGCAAAGGACAAATCCCACCTGGATGGAAACTTAGTACTGTTTTCCTCATTTACAAAAAAGGGGACAAATCTGCTCCAAAAAACTACAGGCCTATTAGTTTGCTGGACAAAAATGTGTAGCAAGTTTTTGCTGATTAAGTTGGAGGTTTGCAAACAGAAGTTCATGATGGGTCTACCATCATGGACTTTCACAATTTTAAGGCAGCTCATGGGCTTCATGTCAGTTTGTGGCCAGAGTGGAAAGCAGGGATGTAAAGGGATTCCGAGTCCCTTTAAACCCCTGCTTTATGCTCCAGCAGACTGCTGTAAAAACAATTGAGTATCTAGGAGTGTTCCCAGCAGCTTAGCTGTTAAGAGCTTTCATGTGCAGTCTCTTCAAAGTTTACAGAGACTGCACATGAAAGCCCAAAAATGGTGAACTGCTTGTCTGGAGTTGGGGCTAGGAACTGCTTCAACAGTTTGCTTAGTGAACCAAGAGAGCTGAGGTGGTCACCCATCTTTCCATGTTATGTGAGGACAACTCTGACACCTGGACCTTCAAGTGGGAATTCACCCAAGAGGCCAGTGGTGGAGAAGGGACAGAGAAGGGGCAGCCATTTGAGGTGGTGGGTGGCAAGGTACAGGAGATAGCTTTGGTGAAACATGCAGTGGTAGCAGGGATGTTGCTGTGGGCCCACTCCAGGAGACTAGGGTGGGAGTGGGGGAAGTAGTGCTGGCAGGGAAGAGGACTGCTGCAGCCCAGGGAACCATGTGGGTTTTAGTGTCTCTGTGGCCAGCCAGCTTCTGGCTGGGCCCAACCTTACTACACTGGAGGTCTCCTTCCCTGCCGCTCATTGCAGTAATCTCTTCCATCTTGTTGCCAGTCACCTCAGCTGGTTACTTCTCCACTGCTGGCCTCTCCTGCTCCGCCAGCCTCCTGGGTGGATTCCTCCTGGGAGGTTCAAGTGTCAGGAGCACCTTCAAATGCAGGGGGAGGGCGGATGATGGGGAGAGTAGATTGCCATTGACAATGGGGGCTTCTCCTGTAGAAGGACTTCTCAGCCCTAACCCTGCATAGCCCAACCCCCATTTTCTGGCCTTCTTGTAGAAGAAGAAGAGTTGGTTCTTACATGCCACTTTTCTCTACCTGAAGGAATCGCAAAGCAGCTTACAGTTGCCTTCCCTTTCCCCCCCAACAGAGACCCTGTAAGGTGGGTGAGGCTGAGAGAGCCCTGATATTACTGCTCGGTCAGAACAGCTTTATCAGTGCTGTGGTGGGTGCAAGGTTATACCCAACTGGCTGAATGTGGGGGAGGAATTCTGCACTCCTACTACACCAAGCTGGCTTGCTACAGTTCTTTTAAATTTTAAAGGGACCGCACAAGGAAGTCAAAAACATCTGAATGGTGGAGAATGCTTCCACCACTCAGCTGTTTTTGTGGCTTTCTGAAGATCCTGCTAAAAGGGACTGTTGTCCCTATAAATGAGGTTTGCTGGACCCATGAACTGAACTGGTTTGTCAGACAGTGAACCAGTTCAGTTCATTATTCGACCACCAACCACAAACTGAAGTGAATTTCTGTGGCTCGTGCCCATTCCAAGCCACCACCCTAATGATTTTTTCTCACTCCTGTTAGCAGAATTAAGTGTCAGATTATTATTATTATTAATTGGATTTCTATCCCACCACTCCCAAAAAGGCTCGTGGCAGGTTACAACATACATAAAACCCCCCAATAAAATTCCCCTAAAGCACTAACAGCCCCATAAAATACCCAAACAATATACAAGATGTCCAGAAGCGGCAGAAACTGCAAAAACTGACCTCACCCACTATCCACCATGGGGGCAAAAAGGGGTCGTTGACTGTTAACCTGCCATAAGAGTAACCCAGGGGGGTCCAGCTCTTCCTGTGCCAGCCTCACCCATAAACAAATATTGTAATGCTTTTTTTCTGTTCAATATTATATATCTTACAGTTATGTGGTCCAGGAATGACCCATGAGCTCTTGAGGAAATTTGGTGTGGCCTGGAGACACATTTTAGTAGACAAGCTCCCCCTCCTTTTTTTTTAAAGCAAGGAATGAGCCACTTAAGTATAAAGTTTATCAACATGAATAATGGGATGAAAGCTAGGAAATGTGATCTTTCAGCCATTGGTTATGCTGTAGTCTGGAAGCAAGACCATTGCCATGTACTTTGGGAAGGGTTGCCAGTGCTGTTCTTTCAATTGGGATAGAAAGCAGACAGGGTTACCTGAAGCATAGCATACCTGTGTTCCATTCTCTGTTCTGCTTTCCATATATTCAAAATACAGTTTTTGACCTGTAAAGTTTCAGGTATCTTGGGGTTTGCATACCTTACAGACTGATTTTTTTTCATTACATTTTAGCATGGTCGTTTTGATAGTTGAGAGTGCCCTACATCATATCAGAACACCAAGCACTCTTAGATATGTATTTAATAGCTCCTCCATAACTCCCTTCTCGGTGAGACATGTCAAAAATTGAGCTGAACATATTTGGGATATATAATAAGATTTGTTTGGGTCTCATGAGAAAGATTTATAGGAAACTTTTACTCTGTATAGTGCTGTTATTTCTGTATCTGTATAAACCTATTGTAAATGTGGTTGAATGCCAGTCTTGTTAGCTCAGCTAAAAGAGCATCTTATCCTGGCCAAGTGTGATAAGTGCATACGTCTAGGCTTTCCGTTGTAGGTAATCTCATCAACATCGATCTAATCCCCAAGTGAGAAAAACTCCATCACATGGGGCCACCCTGGGGTAGGGTATGTTTTTCAGAGATGTCTGAAAATGTGTAGGGTTAATCTCTTATAATAAACAGTGAGGTTTATGCATGAGCAGGTACAGGGGAGAATAGATGCTATTTCCATAGCAATCAAAATGAAACCCAAAACAGAAGAAGGTGTTAGCCATGATCTGAGCAGGGTGAGAGCACTTGTTGGGACTGCACCAGCAGGGGTGTTTTTACAACCTTCAGGATGGCCTGAAAAACTGGGGCTGTGTCAGCTATCCTTGAGCAATTTAAAAACAATTCAAGCTCTCTGGCATTTGTATCGATCTTTTCTGTTGCTGCTTTGCAAAGTGACCCTAGTAAAAACTTTGCTAGAGCTCATCTAAACTAGTTTAGTGCCCCACAGCTGTGCCTGTTCTGCCATGAAGTTCCCCTTGAACCTATCACTCTCTCAGCCAAACCTACCTCACAGAGTTGCTGTATAGACAAAATGGGATCATGAGAACATTTTATTATCCAAGGGATGCAGTTGCCCTGTTTATACTGTCAATCTTGCTATTAGCTATTCATAACCCCATGGCCATTAGCCCAAAGTGTGTTTGTTAGAGCAGTGGTCCCCAAACTTTTTCAGGGACCGGTGGGGAGGGGAGAGGGAGGCCCGGGGACTGGGGGGGGGGAAGAGGGAGGCATGGGTGTCAGTGCGCCAGTGGGTGCGCCTTCCTCCCCCAGGGCACGGTGTTCCTCCCTGCAGAGTGGCTAGGCTTGAGCACTGCACTGCCACAGCCCAGTACCGAGGGTTCAACGGACCGGTACTGGGCCGAGGGTTGGGGAACACGGTGTTAGAGGACTGACAGTTGCTTTTTTGGCTTCACATTGTAAAAATCAAACAAATAAAATCACATCTCTTCCCTATAGTTCTGGTGGTCTGTTTCATACATTTGATGAAGTGAGTTATCTGGCCCCAATAACTTTGTTACTCTTGAGATGTCAAAAAACTGTTTGTAGTTTTGCTGCAATAGATCAACACAGCCGCCTCTTCTGTATAATCTGATATAAACTGTAACTCCACAAACACTGATTTGCTTACTTAATTGCACATCTTCTACGTTCAAGTGACTGTTGCATCTACATGAGAACTTGTAAACCAGCCTTAAGGCAAAGATGGGGAAATTATCACACTCCTTAAAGTGCCAGGATTTTTAAAAATCTGACTATAAATCTGCGCAGATGGAACAGAGTCAAAAACACACAGAGCTGCCAAAGTGTAAATTAAGATCTCCATGAATTGAACATCAAAGACGTCAATATGCTTCTTTCTGTTTGTTTTTGTCATTACCAGAAATCAATAATTTACCTTCCAAACCAAAACCGGAAGATAGGTAGTGATTGCTTTGGAATATAAAAGATGAACAACATTGAAATGTAACTATAAATGGCATATGAGCATGTATATTGGTGTGTGTATTCGTGTATGTACACATACACAATTTTCTAAAAACAGGCATACTGTGAAGGAGCCTCTGACAGGTCCTGACTAAGGGGAGGGAGGCATTTTCCTTCAGAGAGCAACGCAGGGAAGCCTGAGGGCATTCCTTTTGAGGGCGGGGGGGGACAAACAATTGCCTGACAGGGAGGCAACAGAAAAGCCCCTTCTCACTTCAAATACTGCTCTGCCCGGAGGTTAGACACAACCAAGCGATGTGTCTTTCTTCTTTGCAACTCTCTGCAGATTTAAGGCCACTGCACAGCATTATTCTGCAGAAGAAACTGGTTCTTTTGTCTCCTGTTTCATCTGCACAACAGCCCTGTGCAGTAGGCCTCAAGTCTTTCAATTCAACAACAACCTCTGTGGGAGGCCTTAAATGTTTCTTCTCTACCACAACCCTGTCCAAAGTAGCCCTTTCTGCCTGGGGAGCTGATCTTTATACTCTGCAGGTGAGCTGTAATTCCAGGAGCTCTCCAGGCCCCACCTGGAGGTTTGCTACCCCTGAGTTGGAAATATTCCTGGAAGTTTGGAGGTGGGACTTCAAAATCATACAATGCCTCAGAGTCCAGCCTTCAAAGGAGCCATTTTTGCCTGCAGTTGGTAGGGAGTGGTGCAGGGGTGTCCCTCCTGGCCTATGGGTTATGGCCAGCCCTTACCAGCAGCTGTTTGTGTTCTGGGGCGCAGACAGGCAGACCAGAATCAGTCCTGTGAGTCTGGAAAGTGCAGGAAGATCTAAATAAATATTTACAGCCTGAAACTGTAAATAGAGAACAAGTAAATATCTGGAGACACATGGTAACTGAAATGACTTATTGGCCTGGCAAATAACCTTGGCCTGGCAAATAAAAAAAATCAGTATAAAAAACCTTACTAAGGACAAATTGCTGTTCACAGAGAGTCTTCCTCTTAGGGTTGCCAGCTTCCCTGTGAGGCTCGCTACCCCACCTCCCTCATGGGGAGTCCGCTATGGGGAGAGAAAGGGAAGACGATTGGAAAATGCTTTGAGACACCTGAGGCCTGCGGGGTCACTGCAGCCCATTCCCAGTTCTCTCAGATCTCTCACAACCCCACATACCTCACAGGTTGACTATTGTGGAGAGACGAATGGAAAAGGTGTTTGTAAACCTCTTTGAGACTCCTTTGGGTAGTAAGCAATAGGGTACAAAAATTTGTTCTTCTAAGGAGCAACCATGAAAGAAGCATGTGGGCACATAACATTTTATCAACAGTGAAAAAATGGAAAAGAAGGAAAAGGGTGGACACCTGTGTACTGTGACTACCCCATGTGTATTAGGGCAGAGGGGCATTTCGGTGAATGTCGCCTAATTCACACAAGAAGGGAAATGACGCAGAACTGGGAGGAATTGGTTGCCATGTAATCTTCCCCTAAGAAGAGTCTCCAGCCTGATTTTCCCTTCACATATCTGAGGACATGGCTCTGGAAAGCTCATCTGTAACCACTATGCCAAAATTCCCAAAGGTCAGTCCTCTCCCACACTCAATGAACATTCCACACCACAGGTTCTTGACACCCATATCTCCACACCCATGGCCTCATTTGCCACCATGCCACCACAACCTCCCACACCACACACACATTCAACCCCATGCCCTTACAGACTGGACAACTCCTCCCCTTCCTCTTCCCACTGTCAAGCTCTAGCGCCCGTTGTATTCTTGGAGACAACGGGCTTTGCCCCTAGTCCTACATAACATGCTGTTTCTCTACACAGGTCCTGTAGATCCAGGAATAAATATTCTTGGGGTCACAAATGGGTGCTGTGGGAAAGGAAGAGCTGGGAACACCTGCAAGTATCACAAATGTGTACAAATAATTACAGATTTGTCACTGCAGACATCAGCATTTCTACCAATTCACCTTGATCTTGTTCATTTACATAAAAAGTTTGAGTGGAGAGCTGATGTTTTATTTACTTTACCATTTTATTTACTTAACCATTTGTATCCATTTTAAGTCCTGATAAATGGGATGGGACTCAAAACAGCATGTCAAGAAAGCTGCGTGTTTTACAGAGCTTTTGAAATCTTTGCAATGTTGGGTTCTTCGTCACATCCTCAGGAGGACTATTTTACAGAACAAGAGGGGCCACTCAGAAAGCCCAGGTACTTACTGCCCTGAGTGAGACACCTGCCCTGAGTGAGACACTTACTGCCCTGAGTGAGGGAACAGCTAAAAATCTCTAGCCTGAAGATTCAAGGTGACATTGGTATTACTGGTATTCCCTCAAGATGAAGAACTGGAAATGGGAGAAAGTTGTGGGCAGGCACATGGTCGATATTATGCATGCCTGGAAACACTCCAGGCACACAAATTTCATGCTGAATCCAACTGTGTGCAGGAAGGAAAAATCTTTCAAGAGATTATCCCTTCCTGACTAAGCTTATGCAAGATGCTACTGTCTTTAGCTAAACAATTGTTTAAGAAAAACTGACTACACTGTGTCAGACTGTCTAGTACAGCATTCTTTATCCAACAGAGGCCAAATTTGGGCCTATGAGAATCTTACAAACACTCATCTTGGCTCACTCCTGGACCATTTTTTACTTCCCAGTAAAAGAAGAGACCGAAAGGAATCTCAAAGCTGCTACACTGACTCATATGGGGAAAGTGGCAATTGAATGCTTTGAGTCAACAGGCAAAAAGCCACAACACAGTCATGCCAGCCAATATTGTACTGCAACATCATTCTTGGCTAATCACTCCTTCTGGTACCCAGAATCAAGGCTAAAACCTGGGGGGGGGGGGCGTACCCTTCAAGGGTAAATGGTTATTTAGTGTTACTCCACATCTAATTTCTATTAGGGGACATTGATGCCTCCTTATATGGCTGCAGAGCACAGTGCTAATACTGGGAAACAGGGTGAAATCGGGACTGTGAAATCAGGACACGAATACTGTGAAATCAGGACATGAATCTAGACTATAAATAAGACTGTCAAAGTTCACGGCCATTAAACATGCCTTTGATTCTTTGGGACCCATGATTCAAGGACAGTGGGTCCTTTTTGCCCACAGATGACTCTATGGCATAAACCGATATGAATAACATAGGCTCCTTGAATTTATGCCACAAGGCCACAATGCTCGGGTTCTATACAATATGGCACAATGCTAATGTGTTTGCCATCTGCATTACAGGGAGCCTCAATGTGCTTGGTGCTGGCCTCTATAGCACATATATTAAACTGAGTTGCTCCAGGGAAAATTAAGCAATGATCTCAGTCACATACAAGTGTCATTACAAACATGGCTCCTTTTTTGCTACAGGAAGCGCTGTACATGGTGCTCATTTGCTGCAGGAATCAATGCAGGCTGTGTCTGGAGCATCAGCGTGTTCACAACCCACTGGCTATCCTTTCCATTTTCAATGGATGCCTTCCCCCCCCCCTCAGAGGGCTCTGACACAGTATTTGCAAATTCCCAATGGACAGTGCATTTTTGGAGCTCCCTATAAGCCAAGTGGAGTGTGGTTCCCACAGTTGGGAGACTTGTCAAGGTGCAGGTTCATTGACAAAACCGGAATTCCTGCACAGAGACTTCCACCATCACCTAGTAGTTTGGCAATCCCAACTGATGGTTTGTCTGCTACTCCTGGCTGGGGTCTAACATTTAGGGTCTGCAGGGTGTTGGTGGTAAGCCACAAACCGTCCCTTAACCATTCAGTGGAGTGTTTTCCTTTCTTCAGTACATGTTAATGCATATACTGTTTGAACCAGGCAGTTTACAGTCTGTCAGTTTCTTTTACATAGTACATCCTTTTTGAATGACCATTAGTTTGGCCTGAAGGGTGAGGAAATTTGTACCTTATCTGATGGCCCTCTTTTTTAAAGATTTCATTGGGGTGGGTGGTGTTAAAACCAAGTGTGTTTTTTTATTCCCAAATGGTATCTAAGTAATTCCCAGGTCTAGAGGTCTCCCGACTTGCCCCCCCCGCCCAAATACGTAGCTTAGAGAGAGGACTGTGTATACAGGAGAAGTTCTCAGGACCTTACCCTTTTATTTTCATGGAGTAGGCTGATCCAGGCAATATAGGAATTTCTTGATCGCCTTACTGACCCAGGAAAGGCTAAAAGGGCCTCAATTTAAACATTATCATAAGAATGAGGTTATCCATTAAATTGACTTATACAGGAGTACTTCAATCTATTTTTCCACTATCTAAGCTCACCCCCTCCTCCATGGTGTGTGATCTTGCTGTTTTCCCATGCGAGACTGTACAGAAGCCACAAATATGAAAACAAACTTGTTTGAGTTGTCTTCTGTGCAGACACACAATCCTTTCCCCACGGTGGGTTTATGCTTATGGTTTGATCCCTTCCTGCAGCAGCAGATGGAGAACTGAAGGAGGAGTGCTCGCCCCTTCCACATCACATGACTGTGGGCAGGAAAGTCAGCCTCCTCAATGAAGGGAGGAGGAACAGTCCTAGGATCTAAAAACATCATTTTAAAGCTTGCTAGTTCTTCTCCATGGCAGGCTTGCGAAAGCACAAACCCATATGTGCCTGCAGAAAAGAGTTACAGGTAAGTGAAACCTTGCTGTATTCTGTAACACTTTACACAGTCTAACTATTTGTGGTTTTAGCTTTTGTCCCTCTCAAATCTCTTCTCCAGCCCCTTCGTTTTATTTTGTGCAAAGAAACATTCAGTATATGTATGCTCCTATTAAATAAGAAATTATCCACCCCAAGTTGTGATCTCAAATGTTATAAATAACCAGAACTATCCATTCAAAGCGTAGTTTATTGAACATTTGACATTCAAGTTGTATATGTCTTAGAAAATAGTTACAGCTTAGAAAAGCTACAAGATACAAATTACACAACAAAGAATTACAGGAAGGCATCAACTCATGTGCTATGATGCTCCCCGGAATTTTCTGACAAAATAACATTTAACAAGCATTGAATCATGAGGCAACAGAAGAGTTTGCAATAGAATGCCTTTTACAACTGATCCACTCAGGCTAACACACTTCAGCCATCATGTCATAGAGGAAAAAGCTTTTCTTGAAAGGGAATGGGATGGTCCCCAGCCCATATCTAATGCACAAGAGGTAGCCGCTTAAGAAAAATGGGAAAGGACTTATTTATTTGTTTGTTTATTTATTCAATTTCTTGCCCACTCACAGCAAGCCATCTCGTGGCAGGTCGCACAACAAAACCCCCACTGGAAAATGACAGTGGCACAAGATGGCAAAAATCCCTCAAAGTGGGATTATTTGAAGGAAGTTCCTAGGATTTTACACAACTATCGAGCCCATTTGTTGTTCTGTAAGGAGATAATTTGGATAGGCTCTTAGCAAACAAGTCTTTGCTCAATTGCTCTATCATTCTTTCAAAAGGACTTCACATTTCTTAGGCACATTTAGGACGGCCTTTGAATAAAATTAATGGTGTGCTGTCTTTGTCTCCAGTTGTCAGCATTTCATTACGTTAAAGGGCTGCCCTTTACAGAAGAACATTACAGCTCCAAACATCAAAATCCCCATCTTTTATTTTAGAAGCCTGTGTCACATGCTACAATGAGCAACAGCAAAAAAACAAAAACAAACCATAATCTGCCTTGGGACTAAATAATAGACATAATTTCGCCAAATGCCAAATGCAGGTTATCTCTACTGTGAAAGGGCTTTAATTGCATTACAGCAATAGTTGAAAACATGTTCTTTTTTATAGCTATGTGATATTGGAAGAGCCTCTTGTGGCGCAGAGTGGTAAGGCAGCAGACATGCAGTCTGAAGCTCTGCCCATAAGGCTGGGAGGTCAAGCCCAGCATCCGGCTCAAGGTTGACTCAGCCTTCCATCCTTCTGAGGTTGGTAAAATGAGTACCCAGCTTTCTGGGGGGTAAACGGTAATGACTGGGGAAGGCACTGGCAAACCATCCCGTATTGAGTCTGCCATGAAAAACGCTAGAGGGTGTCACCCCAAGAGTCAGACATGACCCGGTGCTTGCACAGGGGATACCTTTACCTTTATGTGATATTGACCATTACAATAATAAGAGTGGAGCTTTTGGGGAGGGTTTGCCCAGCTACATGTAGTGTACTCCCCAAACACATAGAAGAAAGTTCTCTGGTCAAATGAGACAAAAATTGAATCCATCACTTCTCATCACCCCAAGAACACCAGTCCCACACTGAAGCATGGTGGAGACAGCATCATGCTGTGGGGATGTTCTTTATTGACAGGGACAGGACAACTGATCAGGACTGAAGGAGCAATGGATGGCATTAAATACAGAGTAATTCTTGAGGAAAACCTGTTTCAGTTTGCCAGAGATTTGAGACTGGATGGCCAATATTCCCAGACACAGAACTGCTTTTACAAATTATGGCACTACAAGGACACTCTTGCACTGTGTCAAAAAAAAGAAAAGGACAATATTTACTCCTGGTCACTGAGGTCTGCATTATTTCTATTCTGTGAAGGTTCAAGGGGGTGGCAGGTTATAGTGGATGAGTGATAGGGTTGTGAGTGTCCTGCATTGTCCAGGGGGTTGGATAGATGACCAAGGAGGTCCCTTCCAACTCTGAATCTATGATTGCTATAATAAAACACAGTATGAAGCCACTTATTCAAGGACACATGGTTGCTATGGAACAATGAAGAACAAACATGTTAACAGACATAAACTTGTTTAAATTTGGATATACAATGTATGTGCCTGTAAGACAGAGAAACAAAGAATGTTTCATGAGAGCATTCCTAGACAGTTGAGAATCTGTTTTTTCCCCCCTCTACAAACATAAAAAAACATAGAAAAACACAGAGTGGGTGGTTACTTTTAAAGTTGACATGTCACTTTTCCCTCGATTGGCTTCTACTTCACTGATGAAAGTAACTACAATGAAGACTGCTTTCTACATTATTTCTACATTTGGTCACATGATTCACACATGCTATTATTTTCCCCCAATGAATCCCAAATTTGCATGATTTGTGGACAACTGCTTAAGACATATGCAGACTAATTATGAACAAATGCCTGTCACTCACACACACTTCCGACAGCTTCCTTTATATCTTGAATGAATTCTTCCAGCTGCCCTAGAGCTATACAAAGCAAAGACCCTCTCTCAGATCTTGTATGTTACTTCTATTGGCTCCTTGGGGACTGTATAGAGAGGGCCCAATCCAAATTTCTTAGGGCCATCCTTCAATTCCCTTGTTGCATGTCAAATGTTCTAATATACCTGGAAACAGGGATGTTGAAAGTAGAAAACAGGGCCCTCATTTCTTCAGTTGTTATGTGGCTGAAATTAAATCACCACCTCAACTGCTTGACAGCATTTATTTTAAAAGATAAATTTCAATAGTCTATTGCAGGGGTAGTCAAACTGCAGCCCTCCAGATGTCCATGGACTACAATTTCCAGAAGGGAATTGTAGTCCATGGACATCTGGAGGGCCGCAGTTTGACTACCCCTGGTCTATTGGAACCAGTGTACAAAATCTGGGGATGTCAACAAATGTCTTATTAGAACTGAACCTGCATCAGATCAAATGCCTAATTAAACAAAGGATCCATAATTAAACAAAGCTCCAGGTTTTCTGACTCCAGACAGAAATAAATACTAGCTAAAGCTGGCTACTTATCTTTTCACTCTCAAGAACAATAAACAAAGACAAGCTTTAACATTGGCCAGATGCTCTGCCCTCCCCACAGCTTTTTGGAAAGTTATTACAAGAAGGTCCCTCTACCTCAGAGACTATGTCCTTGTAACAATGGACAGGTAGAAACCAGAGAGCACTTCATACTTTATTGCCCAAGATATGATATGATTTCAGGCAAACTGTTTCAGCCTATTCTAGAATGATATTCAAGAAATGTCAACAAGGGAACTGATAAAGAAGCTGCAAAGTGACAGAGGAAGCCATGCAACTGTCTATATTGCTAAATTTTCTGCTGCTGCTATTAAGATACACAGCACCATTAAAGGCTAAATAAGTACTTTCGTTTTATACAAATTTTAGACTGGACCTGATCAAATTTTATATCATTAAATCACTTAAATTTCTAATTACTATGTTTTTAAAAACACCAAATTGTACATATATATTATATATTTTATATTGGGAACTGAGATGTTTATATTATATGCTAACTGTTACACTGATCTAAATGCCTGTAAATCAAAAAATGAATTCACATGACATGGAATCTGCACCCTTGAAAAACCCTATGTTAGCAGTCTTGTGTGGGTTTTGGCCTTCTGAAATGATATTTTCTCTATAACATACTCAAAATGAGCATAGGTAAACACTGACGAATGAAAGGTGCATTAGGGGTGACATGGGTGATTCACATAGAATTATAATGATAAGAATATCAATGAACATGTATTTAGATGAATCTCAGGGATCGTTTATGCACTGGAGGGTTTCATATCAGGCTGCAGGCTGGAATTTTAGTTGTGGCAGGTTGCCCCACCTCTTCCTGCACCCACATGGGGGAGCATTTGGCCCGGTGCACTTCATCTGCCCCCGATTTGTGCTCCGACATGGGAGCTGGGGCAGTGAAGTTCCAAGTGCATAAACAGTCAGGGGGTGGGGGAAATCCTGTTAGCAGTAAATAAACATAGTATTCCAGGAAGCCTGACCAATTCTTCTCCTACAAGCATTCTTGTCTGAGCGCTTATTTTTAACAAGAATACCGAGGAGGATTTGGATCAATATTACCGAGTCAAATTGTTATAGTTATCCTTTGAGAGAACACAGGAACTTCCTGAGCTTTTTATAGCAAGGAAGTAATGCTAAGAAGGTTTTAAGCTTACCTTTCTCCACTCTACATTCAATCCTGCATACAAAGTGGCTCCTTCAAGGGGCTATCTTGCCCATGGAGGGAGGTTTTTCTTCCTTCCCATTCCAGGAAAGAAGTTCATAGGGTCTGCTAACAATTTTTTTGACCAATAGAAATAGTCACATATAATCCAAATTTGCCAAACAGCACAGAATTGTATTCCGTAGGGGCTTGAGGAACCAGGGAAAACATTTTGATTCTGTGGATTGCTGTCTTTTCAACCAGAATGATATGAAAGAATGATATGAATGATATGAAAAATGTGGATTCAAAGGGGTCTTTGTACAATTACATAAACACAATCAAATAGTACCTACATAAATTAATACTGCAAATGTTATTTCATAGTGCAACTTGTCTACCCATACTGTTAGAGTGACAATTAAAATCAGTGCAACAGCATTGCCATGATTAAAGCCAAACTGCTAGCATGAAACCTTTTTCTCTGGTTCTTTTTAAAAAGTCCATTATCTTTGCATGCTACAGCCCCTGAAGAAAACAGAATCAACAGTTATGAAAATGGTGCAAGATAAGACCATCTCCATATTAAGCAGAATCACATTACCACAGTGAAAGACTTAGATAAAGAAATGGCCCCAAAGATTATAAGTTATCCCACTGGACATGATAAAATGTTATCATTACTATGATAAGGTATTGGAATTGCATATGAAGTTTATATGTTGCCATGAAGGAACTAACGAGGCGCAAAGCTCAACTAAAGGTTTAACCTAAGCCATGGTAAAATATACAGGTTTATTATCAGAAGCTGATGATCTACCTTGTGTTTTCCAATTGTCTTTTCACAAATGTTTCTTCCAGTCCTAACTATAGCAATGAAGGAATGAACAAACCAAGATTTAGAAAAATAACAAAACAAATGTACATAATGTTTGTCTTATTTCAATGCTAATTTGTGTAAACTTCTGAAGTTAGTTGTCACAAATTTAATTGAGAGTCATTATATGTGTTAATCATAGCCAACATTACATCATTTTCAACAGGACTTAAGAGAACCCGCTGTGCAGAGTTACTTCAGTTTGTCTGTTAGCCAGAGTTAACTCTGCCTAGGTTTGTACTTCTAGTCATGGTATGCCATAGTTGGATTGGGACAGATAGGCTTATGCAATGAGACTCAAATTAATTACCCATTTCTTATTCCATATATATGTAAAAAATACCCTGCTGGTCTTAATATCCAACTTTCCGAAGTTAAATATTCATTATCAGCTGATCTTGGACACATCCTCTGAAAGTGGTACACAGCTGCAAAATGTGTGGTCTAAGAACTCCAGTGTCTTTTGCACCACATGTCCTGACATACTGTACTGAGTCGAAGTGACATCCAAAGTTCTTAATTTTTTCTCATTCTGTTCTGAGGAAATGTTATTGAGTTAAGGTGAAGCCCACTGATCCCATTAAGGAAGAAAAGGAAGGTGGCAATGAACTCACACCAGTACATTAATGTAAAGCCCATGACAGTGATGTAGTCTCTTAGAAGGATCACAAAGCTCAAAACTCCACTGGCTGAGAGCAGAAATGAGAAAAGAATGAGGACAGACCCCATTGACCACTTCTTCCTTGAGCTGATGTCTTCACACACTTGAGAGACCATGAGGAGTTCCAAGCCAAAGATGGCTACCACAATAGCAAACGACACCATACTTCTCGCAAGAGTCATTCCAATGGTGAGCCCACTGATGCTGGCCTGTGTAAGACTGGTGGTACATTTCAGGGCACTATTGTTTCCAATGGCACAGAAGTGCCACAATCCGAAGAGTTTCCCTTTGGCAAATAGCCAGTGACCATCACACACAGAAATGGATGACAGGACTATTGCTATTGCAACACAGAGGATAATGAGGCTCCTTATAAACGTCTCAAAGAACGATCTCATGGGTCTTCTGTGAGCAAATAACTGCTGCGCCTTAAAGAGAAGTTCCCAAAAGAAAACAATGTTAAAACATGCCTTCGACATTTCATTGACATATGGCTACCAAACATATAGCAGCAAGCGCTGAGGCTGATTAGAAAAGAATATTCAGAGACAGTAATTATCTTTGGAATAAATTAAATATACCTTGAAGTTTATATGCATGTTTGACAGAAAGGGGGGAAAGAAGCATTAAAGGGGTCATGTGTAACATATCTAAATGATACCAGCATATTAGCAAATACTACAACTTCCTCCAAATTAGGCAGAGTTTTGGGTGTTCTGGAATTGTGGTATCTATTCTGTGGTACTCTATGGGAACACAGGGTTCAAAAATAATGCAGAGCACAGAATGTTTTTCAAAAGAAAGGAAAGCAGCCACTGAGTGGCAGAAAATGACACAGCAGGCAAGGTGAAAGATAAGAGTTTGTAAAAGCAGTCATCTAATTTGCATACCTGAGACAAGGTACATTATTATTTGCTTTACAAAAGTGTCTGTGTAACTGATATAACTAACATTTACGGCTGTGATACCCTCGTACTCACACATGCTGAGTAATCAGACCTTATCTGGTAGGTGTAAAGGGGTATCCATTCTGGAAATGAAAAAGGAGCTTTCCTTTCGGGTGCACCCACCTAGGGCCCCTCCCCTTCCCACCCCCTCCAGACCCATCATTGGCCATTTTGGGAGGGGCAGGGTGGGTTGACATGACCATACGTGGTCATATCACTTAATAAATGTTCAACAAATTTAAATATATATATATATTAATTAAGTCCCATCCCTGGTTGGGAAAGCCTGCTTAAGTTAAGTGTTGTATCTCATGTGGTCTGTGTGCCATATGATCCACTAGCCATTCAAGGAAAGACTACTGTTTGTGGTATATACATAAACATGCCCTGAGTAATTTGTGGCTTTCAACCTGCAATGGGATATGTGTATACATACATGAGTTTAGGAGCCTATGCCCCATAGTATGAGTTAATTGAATCAAAACGATTAATACAATTAACCACTGAATTATTGTGGCTAAACAGCTGATGTATAAGGCTTTATCACACAGTTTATGACTTGGCCCATGTTTACCTCATAACTGCACAATAAATGTAGGTTAAGTTGCAGTCTAATAATAAAACCCCTATATTTAGTATTTCTCTGTTTCATTTCCTAAATGCTTCAATCATGTCTCAAACAATAACTCAGTAACCCTCACCACCACCTTATAAAGTATTCTGGCATGATGCCCATTATCCAGATGGGGAAGCTAAGGCCAAAAGATATAGGATAGTGGTTGGCCTCAAAGCTGTCCAATGGCTTTATGGTGGAGGATCTCCTAACACATCCTTGAATCACTTTCCCATACATCAGCCCAAACCAGCCCAGCAGTGCTTGAGTCACACACCCATGCCAATTGGGAAAGGCAAACTGGCCCCAAGGGGTAAGAATTACTACCTCCTAGCGTTTCTATAGACAAACAGGAATTAAACACAAAATAGTTATTGATACTTAAACAAACATGTTGGCAGGCCCAAGGGAGAAAGTCAATCTACATTCAGTCAAGCAATTCTGCTGACGATACAACACTCAGAGGTATACATTGTACTGTAGGGCAGCGACTGAAATGTGAAGCCCACAGTTCAAAATGCAACTCGGTTATGAGCTCACTAGATGGCTTTAGGCAAGCCCTTATTTCTCAGCCTTGGCCCATTAATTGCAGTAATAAATTCTGGGATACTGTACAGAGGTTCTTTGTAGACTACTTTAGAGTGCTTTTTGTGGAGATACACAGTTTAGAAAAAAGGAGAAACAGAATGAGACAAGAAAAATATACTCCCAATGAACTGTGTTAGGTTGGGAACTAACCATTTCTGGAATGGAAACCGCTAGGCATCATCTGAGGCACTTCCAACAAAATCTTATGCATTTAATAATGCAATGTTTTAAGCATTTATGTAGTACTTTAAAATGTATATTGTACTTTTCAGAGCACTTTAGATATTCTTGGACTAAAAAGTACTTTCAAGATTCTGAAGTGTTATATACATTTAAATACTAAATATATTATAAATGTCTGACTTGTTTGAAGTCCCTTAGGCAATGTTTTTTTCATGCTGCAATCTAACTGTTCATGTTGAGAGTGTCTTTCTTGTGCACCATCCTATATTTCCTCTTCTCTTGATTGGAACTCCTGCAATACATTGTATTTTTAAATACAACATTTCTGTACAAAAACCCTTCCAAGAACCAGAGAGAGACAGAATTTTGCTGAATATCAGCAGACAGGAATCAGATCTTTGCTTGATCTTTGTAAACAACTCACTGCATTCCAAGACAGAAAGGAAAACAGGCTATCTGAATTCTTTGTTGACAATATCCACAGTGACTGAGTGGAGCAAAAGCATTTTTTGCAGGCATTAATGCATTCACCCCCCCCCCAAAAAAAAAAACCTGAAATACTTCTGTATTATATCTTGTCTCTTCCAGATAATTATTGAAAGCTTGATTCTTATTGTCAGTGTGTGAATTTAAGTAAATCCTAAGAAACCAAGCAACTAAAACTGATTTCTCAGAAGGGAAACGATTTGCGTTTGCAAAAGAGGGCCTCTTCCTGCTTTCCATTACTTTTACCCTCGATAGTATATCCAGATATGGAAAAGCTGCTGAAAAGCAAAGCAAAGGCAACAAGGATTTATCGTTTGCCTTTGGAAGAACTCTTCTCTTTTTTCTTAAAGGGGGGGGAAACACAAAGAGCAACAGGTGGGGAGAAGTCAGATTAAGTGGCTGCCAGGAGCTGCTCTGCCTGTAGGGCGAATAGTAAACATGTACAGGCTGCTTACAATAGGAGAACAAAGAACAGCTCCAAGCCTGCCGGATTTCCAGCCACACTCCATCTCTCGCTCCCGAGCAACAGAGAATTTCCCCCCCGACAGCCGCTCCTGGCTCTCCTGACCCCCAATTACCTGCACTGCTATGGCTGTCATGCTGACTTCTGCTCCTTCCAGAGAGGAACTTAAGACTGCGCTTTGTTTCTGGCGCGGACAGGGAAGTCTCATCCCCTACCCCCTACTTCAGGGCCAGACGGGCCCAGCCAGGAGTCGTGGCGAAGGCAGCGGCCACTCTGTCAACATCCTCGAGGAAGAGCTGAGGGAGCCGCTGGGAGGCAGGGCGGCTCGCTCGGTGCCCTTTGAGTTTTCCCTCTGGCTGAGTCAGCAGCTCAGGGGAGGAGAAAGGCAGGCAGGCAGGCAGGCAGGCAAAAGCGGCTGGAGCTGGCAACCGGAGGAGGAGGAGGCGATGAGTAGCTCTGGGGAAATCACGGCACCGGGAAAGTGCAGCTGTGTCGTCCTCTCATGCCGCACCAAGTCACCCACAAGTGATCGGCTTGGCTCGTACAAAAGCAGAGTTCAAGAACCCTTGCCAGAAGCAGGCCTGGGTGCGGCAACCTCTTCCGGTGAAGTCGTCTGGGTGCCAGCAAGCCAAAGGAAGGAGGGCTGCCCCCCCTCCCAGGTGCTGGCCACTAAACTTGCTAAGACAGCCTGGGAGCAAGGCCACTCCAGGGCTCACTCTGGATCTGACAGGTGGCTTGGGGGACGGGAAAGAAAGCAAGGATGGGCTTTCTGCAGGTGTGTGCCAGCATGTCAGGGACAAACTTCAGCTGTGTACAGAACTGGCTCTGCAAGTCCAGCAAAAGGATCTGTTGTACTGCTGTTTGGCATTTGTGGCAGAAGCTGGTTACCTCTGGCTTAGGCTTTTTTAGCTGAGCTGGTGAAGACGTAGAACTGCTTCTGTTGTGGTATAGCATTTAACCCCCTGTGCCATTCTTCGAAGTGGCGTGTTGTGGCTGAAGAAGAACAGGTTCTTGTACACTACTGCGAGGCTGGTCCAGTCAGAAATAAGGCCTACATTATTCAGTGGGGCTCCCGAGGGAAGCATCCTTAGGATTGCAGAGCTCTCTTTTGGAATGTTTACATTGTCATCCATAAAAGTGATCCACACAGACCTTGGTATATTAGCCTCATATTTTGAGAGACAGGCTCTTAGGCTGTAGAACTGGCTTTGATTCCCCATGTCTTCACATGCAGCCAGCTGGGTGACCTTGGGCTATTCACAGTTATCTTCTGACAGAGCAGTTATATCTGAGCTATCTCAGCGCCACCTACCTCACAGGGTGTTCGTTGTGGGGAGAGGAAGGGGAATGTGTTTGTACTTTGGGACTCCTTTAGGTAGTGAAAAGCAAGGTATAAAAACCCCAGCTCTTCTTCTTCATCTTTTCCCAGCCATGTCAGTAGTGGCTAAAGGATTAGGGCCCTAGCACTACTTCACATATCATATGATTCCTAGCGGAAGCTAGGAAATAGCCACCTGGGGCCCTTCCTTGCACATACTTGGTTATATATATAAACAAACTGATTAAAAGTTAGTTAAGTGGCATAATGATTAGAACATGCATAACTGCCCCTCCCCTAAGCATTTCCTTGGCCCTGATCACCACATTTACTTAGAAGAACCTGTGGCTGGGATCCACTGATAATTTCTGCAGCTGGAAGGGATTTCCATGCACAAAGTTTTAATTCCCTCATCATCTTCTTCTACTGCAACTCCAAATGTCCCCTGAAATGTCGCTGCTGGAGGACAAGGGATACTTACGGTTGCTGACTCTGGGTTGGGAAATACCTTGGTGTAAACTGACCGGGCTTTTATTCCAATCCCAGGTCGATTCAGTCCCTGCCATCTACACAGAATGTGATTTCCGTTTTGATTTTGGGTGATTTAAATTTTCCTTCTGCAGCAAGAAGGATTGATCCGGAGTGACCCTACCTTTATTGTGCAATATCTTAGAGTGCTTTTAATGGCCAATATTTTTAGAATCTAATTGAGAAAGCAGGCTATTTTGAATCTGGGCTTTGCTCTGTGGTAGAGAACACCTGATTGGCCAAAGCTGATCATGTGACAAGCTTGCCTTAAAGGAGAATCCCTTAATTTCTCTCAACTTCTGTCGGTCTTGGATTTTTTTCTCCCTCCTCTGCTTCTTTGATCCTCTCCCCCCCTCCAAGAAAAGAAAGAGGCTTGGCTTGAAAGGCTTGAAAGGCTTGAAAGAGGCCCTTCTGAACTACCCTAACCACGCGCAGAACACTTTTTGGTTTCAGTGGGGAGGGGGGGAAAGAGGAAGACCTGAGTTCAAATCGATCTGAATTCAACAGGGTTGACAATGGAATAAACAAAGTAAGTGCAGACTCTGCCCTGGAGACTTTGAGGGCGGAGCCAGAAGTCCAGTCTGGAGATAATTCCAGGGGATACTCCAGGAACAGGGTTGGATGGAAGTCAGAGTTTTGCTGTGCAAGAGAGATCTCCCCGTTCACAGAATTCCTTCATTCCATCTAAGCCTACTATTAGAGAGGAGCTCTCTGAGTGGGTGTTGTGATATGCAAAAGTTATTTGCAGCCAGGCTTTGCCTGCCAAACCCTGGATCAAAGATTATTTACAACAAAACTTAATGATACATGTGAGATTCATGATCAGGCTTTCTTGGACTTTTTAAGGCAAAAAGTCAATATGGGGAAGAGGGGCTTCTTCCTGTGTCATAGTCTGTTTCCCAAGTTAAAATTTCCCCAGAAATTGTTTGCCCTAAGGGGATGCGGGTAGATGAGAGAGAGAGAGACATCAGATAAAGGCATAAGGGGGAATGGTAAGATCCTCCTCCCCAACCAATCCAGTCCCCCACCGACTTTTAAGTTGCAAAATGCAAGTGAACATGTTCAGGGGCGCTTTATGTATCTATAATTGAATATGGCCCCAGGGCTACAGTCCTATGTAATCCTATCTCCTATAGGAAAAATACCGGCAGTCATGTTGGTCCATTAAAAAAAAATCCAAGTGGCTACAATTTTGAAGTCTGACTAATACGTCTCAAAATAGTGAGAGAACAGTTTATTTTATTAATTTATGTGATTTATTCACTGCCCCTCCTGGCACTGACAAAGATGGGAAAGTGCTAGTTAAGCTACTCTTGTGACCTGCATTGAGAGTGAGGCAGAAAATCAGGCCCAAATTCGTAACAGATTGTGCTGCTCTCAACTGCACGGTGTCTAGGCAGGGCAGTCACACTGCCTCATAAACTTGGATAAAACAGTAAAACAATAAAAAACACAAAACTGTAAGACTGTAACCCTGAGTGCCCCAGTTAGATCACCTTTTAGGCCTTGTTCTTTAGGCCACCTTTGCCAGCATACTCGGCAGGGGGTGTATTCCGGAGAGGGGAGGCCCAATGATTTTATTTGTTTGCTCTGACCCCAACTTGTATGGCCAATGGAATAACGCCACTTTTCCAGCCCTGTGGAATGCTGACTGGCAGCATATTGCATCAGGGCTGAAAAGGCTCTGGCTCTGGTTGAGGCTAGGTACACTTCTTTTGAGCCAGGGACTGTCAACATGTTAATTCTTGATGACCTGAGTGTTCTTCTGGGGGTCATACTAGGGTTCTAGTTCATATATGTACTCCAAACAAAATGTGTTTAAACATGTCTCAGATTAGTGGATGGCTGCAGACAAGTTCTGTCAGTAATGCACGTCTTATTCTCATTAGGTTGCCTTCAAAAAACTGAAAATTGCATTGATGAGAAAAATGCAGGAAAAGTTGTGCTGAGGATTTCCCCCCATCACTACAATGCACTTACTCATTCTTCAAGAGTAGCAAGAGCAGTACTATAATTTTGTTGAGAAACTTTACCCCATTCACCCTACAGCTCTTATCTTGCCCCTTCAGATTTCTTATTGTTCCCCAAACTCAAGAACATTTAAAAGGAAGATGATTTGAGTCCCTCAAGGATGCCAAAACTGCCACTTGACATGGTATAAATTGAAGAGTGCAGAATTCTTTGGGGAAGGTTTAGAAAAAAGGAGGCACTGCCTTCAGAAATGTGTAGACCTAGATGGAGGATATGTTGAGAAACAATAGCTTCATATTTTGATATTTTTGTTTAATGAAGATTTCTATGATTTTGTAGCAATACTTTTTGACTTACCCTCATGTGTGAAGACTTGGTAACTGAAAGGCAAGGGCAGAATTCCATAGCTCTTAGCTGATGATAGAGTAGGGGGCTCATTTCTCCAATACTTATAGTTCTTCAAGCCTCTTTAGTCGCTTCCTGCAGCTGAGTATCAGATTCAGCCGGTCTCTTTGGACTATTTGTTTATACTCAGAGTGGTAAAATGCACAGTGGTTGATTTAGCACAGGGCCATTTTCTCTATCAATTGAATGTAACCAAGCTTTGACTGTAGACTAAGTTCAAATTGCATTTAAGCAAAATATAGCAAATGTCAATGGATGACAGGTATCTAGAGAGCACTCTGTATGGTACTGGATAGACAGCTGCCATAGTCATATACTGCAACAAGATATCTGCAGAAATATATATCTATGGGGGCCAAACTGTACAAATTCATCCTCAGGGATGATCCTAGTATTACTTTTTCCTAATCCTCTTCTTTCAACAACAGTACTGCAGTTTTTTATTGAAGATTTTTATCTTTTTTGACTCTAAGGCCAGCCCAGCATGTGGCTGATCTTGTTTGGTTGATCAGATTACTAAAGAGATAAGTAGGGACATGCAATACTAGACTCTGTCCCTGGAATCTGTGTGTCTTCTATACCATAATTTTATTGGATGTGAAGGACTTTACACTGCCTCTTAGCCTCAGACTTCAGAGGGGGACTATAATAGAGTCAGCCTGAATCTGCACTGGGTTTTTTATCCCTAGTGACCCTGAATTTAAAAAAGTCATCTACACATTATTCAATTACCATTTTGATATTTAGCACCTTAATGTTTTACTCTGCAATGTCTATGATTGATTTGCGGTGATACTACCTTTCCCCCACGATATCCAGGAGCAGATATAACTTGCTGCATTTGAGAAAACCGCTCCGAAAGCCCCAGTATTATGTAGATCGCTGCATCTTGCTGGATTAACGTCCTCCTGATGCTGACAGCACGGTTGTCTGCCACTGATTGGTCAGGGCACCAGTTCAAAGACTGCTGGTTCCCGGTTGCCATTCTCTCACAAGATTTATTTTTGCCCTCATTTTTTAAGTGACTGTGCTCTTCTCCAGAAGCCCACACTTCTATGTGTGGAGATTTGCTTTTCAGATTGTCTTTCTTCCCACCTTATTTTTCCTCCCCCTTGCTTGCTCAGGAAAAGAAAAATAAACAAGTAGCCTTGTGCTCCATAACCCCCCCCACACTAGCTTTGGCTGTAGTCAGATGAACAGCAGGGAATAAATCCCTCTCCAGCCTTGTGTTCCTTCAGTCCTGACAGGAACTTCACAACCACTGCTCCCTTCCCCCCTCTTAGCTTCCCTAATCAAGTGGGAAGAAGAGAGCAGCCTCACAATTAAGTGTAGAATACAACATTTGTTTCAATTCGGGAAAAACAAAGGGAGAAGACCTAGGTTCAGATTGATCTGAATTCAGCAGGATTGACAACAGGGGGGAAAAAGTAAGTGCAGAACCAGCCTCAGGGAGATAGATAGGCTCAAACACAGAACATCCTTTCACTCTCTACTCTGCAGCTATCCCTTTCCTGTGCAGATTGGTATTGTCAGGAAAACCTTTTGATACCTTCTCTCCACATTGTGCCTGTTCTCCATTCTTCTGGGAACCATGCATGTTAGCACAACATGGATTCCTGCATCTTCATCCATCCAAGATAAACTAGATATGAACTCTCTTCACTATTCTACATAGAATGGAGTGCCCTGTAATAAATGTATTAGTTTGCAAAGGTAAAGTGTGCATTTGTTATTTTAATTCTTGCCTGCACACACACAGACATCACATGGCCTCTTCTGCATTGCAAGCCTTGTGCATTCTGCTAATGCACCGGAATTTCATAATAATTCCAACAAGTTTGAGATCCCTCACTGGCAGCCTCCAGGTAGTGGCTGGACAGATACTTATCCTGGGTGCTTTAGGCTGATCCTACTTTGAGCAGGAGGCTGGACTCAATGGCCTGTATGGCCTCTTCCAACTCCATGTATCTATGAAAGTGACTGTTACCAATGCTCTTTTTATTACCAATGCTCTGTTACCAGCTGCATCGGCAGGAACACTGCCAGTAAAGCAGTACTTCTTTTTTGTTTTCATGCCTATATGCTCATTCATCAATGGACTGGTTGATATCCTGGCATTTCTGACTATTGACTTAATTTAAGGGAAGTTTTACTTGTTTTCCTGTGTTATCAAGAACAGTCCATTTCATGCCTCATTAGAGTTGCCAGCTCCTGCTGGAAAATAGCTGGAGATTTTTATGGTGGAGCCTGGGGAGAGTAGGGTTTGGGGTAGGAAGGGCTTTAACAAGAATACACCTTCCAAAGCCGCCATTTTCTTCAGGTAAATGGATGATCTGTCATCTGGAGATCCATTGTAATAACAATAACAGCCGCACAGACATTTGGCCTGCCATCCTGAGCTCAGATTTGTCACACCTGAAACTCATGAGAGATATTCACTCCAAGCTAAAGTTCCTGTTCACTGAACAGTGTTCAGGCCAATCTGACAAACTTCCTCTGCATCTTAGGAGATATATTTAAGGTTAGTCCCCCTGACCCATTCCAATAATGGAACCTTTTACTGTTATTCACTGTTGAATACATGTTGTGTACAATGAAAACAAATGTATTTAAGCCCAAGCATTGCTGTTGTGGCAACAGGAGATTCTTTTGTGATTTTGTTTTGGGATTTTTGGGGAGTTTTTTTGCATTTGCAAGACAACTGGAGCAAGTCTTGTTTTTCTTAACTGTAATACATTAAATCTCCTCACATTTGTTGTTCTGAAACCTTAAAAGTTTTACAGCATCATAACCATCTGTCTTTTGTGTCTTCTAAGTTTTGACATAGTCTTCATTTTCCCATATTGCCAGCTTGAAGAAATATTAATCCTTGCAATCAATATATGTGTTTATTCAGATAATCTTGTGGATATCACATTTCAGTTTGGTGACCTTTCTATTTTCCCACCTCCAGATGACTCTGATTTAAGCAAAGTTCAAAGGAATTGGATGCAATTGTGTGGGATGTAATATGTTGGCAGTGTTGAATGACTATTTTGAAATGTCTTTTGAGGCTCTTTTGCATTGTGCAATAAATTAGACATTGTTAGATCTCTCTCTCTCTCTGAAAGAAGCTGCTAGTTATCAGGATCAACAGAAACGGTTAAGATGGTTCTCTAATATATTTCAGAGCGTGCAATCTACAGTTTTATATAGTTCATGGAATAGACAAAAGGTCTCAAAGAATCCCCACACACTATTTTTATATTTTCTCATATAGCTTATATCAACATCACAAGAAAAACACTGTTGGGATAAGTTTTATTATTTGGTAAAGTGGCTACTGCTTCAAACAAACAAACAAAAGCTGTGATAGCGTGCAAATCTTAAGGAAAAACACTCTTCCTTATCAGGCCATGCAGTATTGTTGCTTCCAAAGTCCAAACTTTGTCCTGCAGACACAGCAGTTTGGGCTTAAGGGTGTCAGTCACAGGTCCGCAAGGGATACTCTGGTACTAATTGTTCATGTAGGGAGAGGCTGTTATCCTACAGTATCATATTAAGTCATAGGTGAGTGATAAGGTCACAACTTGGTGTGTACCAGGTCCCAGGGTCTCTAGTTATAAAAGTAGCTGGATTGGAAAAGGAGTTCATGTCGGAAGTAAGATCTGCACCCTTTAGATTCTGTAGCTGCTTCAGTGTGCTTATCACAGCATAAGCAGATAAGATAAAGTAGGTTTAAGGGCTCACAGTTTTATCTGGAGGGAACCAGACAGAGAATAGCAGACTTTCTCAAGGCCATAAAAGGAATCCATTAAAGAACTTGCAGAAGACAAACCTTGCTTTTGCCTCAAATTGTAGCTGTAAGATACGTCTCTCTCCTCTCTATTGAGGAGAGAGAGTAATAAAAAACAACAGCCAGGAAGTCCAGTGGAAGTGGTTCTGTACAAAACAAAGTGAGCGTATTGTGAAATAATATAATCTCCAGTCCAAAAACCGGAGAGGAAATGGAAATGTTTACTAGGCTCAGCTACATTCCCCTGAAAGGGCTCTGAGGGCAATGCATGATTATTACAGCTGTGGATCAGCTTTGGAATTTTGCTCTGTCAGCTCACGTGGATCTCTCAGCCACCTCACAGCATCTTGGCATTCCTGCCGTTCTGAAAGACAAAAAGCTTTTCTTCCTGAGCATGGGGAGCTTAAACAGATCCTCCCGCTAGTGTACTAGCACCCTTAAAAGAGCTATTTCCTAACACCCAGACTCTTTTTCTTCTTGTTGGAAGCTTATACACAGGTGAATAATAAGCTTACCATGTGGGAAAGTTTCCCCTTTTAAAAAATGTTTTGTAATGGAAATGCTTCCTGTGAGGAGGAGATGTTAAATCCAGGGCTGGCAGCATCACACCTTGAGGAGGAGCATCTGCCGGGGCCCCAGGTTCTTCTGGTGTGGCCCACTGCCACTGACATCCCACCAGAGCACCCCTCCTGTCACCCGTTCGTGTGCCCTTCCCTGCCCATTTGCTTGCAAGCACTCCATCACCCATGCTTCTGGCTTCCCAGCATGGAGATGGGAGGCCATGCAGGTAGTGTGCAGGGAAGGCACTCCTGAGAGCCAAAGCAGCTGCACAACAACTGTGCTGTTGGGAAAAGGACATGAATGTGTCGCCGGTGGTGGGAGGGGGGAAGGATGCAGTTGTTCAATCTGAATACAGCTGTAAGCCCTTTCCATATTAAATATACACACTGTATATACACACTGTATACACAATATACAGTTGTGGAATGCATGCTTGTTCAAACCCCCCCCCCACACACACACACAAGCCCTTCATCACAGCATACAGAGATCTCTAATATTTCTGAAGTTTCTTGTTTCTTTCTTTTTTATTCACCCAGACTGTCCACTTAGGCCTGATGAATAGCTCCCATGGTTCAACAGAGAATCTGATATGGGAGGCAGGACTCTGTCTCACTCCCGTGCACTGCCCTCTGATGGGATGATTAAGGAGGGCAGGACGCTACGGCTGCTGTTTTCCTATCAATATGGTTAGAGAATCGTTACTTTCCCCTCCTATACTTTCCTGCTGCCAATGAGATATTTTTTCATTATGCTCTAAGACTCTTTGCTTTAAAAATTAACAGTGCTATATCAGGACTCCAGTAACAGCAACCAGCTTTATTATTTCTGTGTACATTTTACTGCATCTGAACTATATGACTTTTTAAGTGCCTTCTCTTTTGCTTTATGGTGTGTGTTTACTTAGGGAGTTACTGAAACCAAACCCAGGTAAAGCCCAGTGACATTACTGCACCAAGGAGAGTCAGCCCTGACAAGCATGTCCCCATAAATTGGAATTGTTACATATTTTTTTAAAAAAATCGTCTGTAGTCACTGTCAAGCTCACTGACTTTAAATTGTGCCAGGACTGAATGTGATGTGGGACATCTGACAAGGCAGAAAGTCTCGCCACTTAACCTCTCGGGACAGGTTGCAGTTGTATGTTAAAGAGTAGGGACCTCTCTGCCTACTCAAAGAGTTCTTTATATGCCTAGAACAACCAAATTGCTTTCTGCTTCTGTCTATTTTAAACACAAAACAGTAAAAATTGGTGGGAAGGGGGTTTCTTAACCTTTTCTCCTGCAGAGTTTTTCTGCTGCTGAAAGTCATCTGACCCACTATTTTTCCTCTTCAGCTATTAAAAGATATAAATACATTCACCCCAGGCTCAATGAAGGGTCGGCTGTAGGAGCTCTAAAGAAATAAAGCATCTGGGTGTCCTGTGATTTCCAGCAGAAGATCTACCAGAGGGAAAAGGGTTACTCCCATCCATGCTGGGAAAATGAGAGGCAACTGTGCCTGGGTAGCTTGGCCCTGGGAATGAAAGCTACTGCGTTTGTTCAGAACATTTCACCCTGCCTGTCTCCTCAAACTCGAGACAACTTCATCCCTTATCTATCTTTGAAGGAGAGGTATGACCAGAGATGAGAATGGGTGCCAACTGGCCATGGTGGAACAAGGAAAAACTGGGCCACATGGACAAAGGCAAGAACATTTGCAAGGGATTTCTGTCCGTCCTCAAAGCAGATCTTTTTTGCTCCTGCAGTAAAAGTTAACATGCTATTCATGACATTCTTTCTCTGAGGAATGACCCTGGAACAGTGATCTTCTGAATTTTCCCAAAAGGAAAGTTACCAGACTTTGCTGCATTTAAATCTATTAAGTGGCAAAGTGATGCATTCCATCCCACCCCATCTATCCAAAGGGTTTAATTGCAGGGAGAATGTTTTTTATCCAGGAAACCCAACTGAAAGAGGTACATTGCCCCATAAGCAACACTGCCATTAATTGCTCTCTGATATGCTTAACCCACTTGAAGGATCTTACTGTCACAAGTCCACATTAATATACTGCAAGACTAACTGGCGGCATATATGGAACAGGATCCAGTCATTCCATTAAAATGGGCACTTGTAGCTTCTCACCTTTGTGCAGGGACAAAACGGCTGGCCTTATTTCTTAGCTCTCTATTATGCTAAGGAACCAGCCCTTCGACCCACTGCCTCCAAGCATGAGGTTTATTTATGTTATTTAGAGACCCCTTTTCTAGGTGGGCAGGTAGTTGTGAATTTCCTGCATAGTGCAGGGGGTTGGAGTAGATGACCCTGGAGGACCCTTCCAGCCCTATGATTCTATGATTAAACAGTGAGTCAGACAATCAACAAGAGCCCTGACTTGGATAGCCTAGGCCAGCCTGATCTCTCCAGAGCTTGGAAGCTAAACAGGACCAACCCTGTCTCATGTTGGATGGGAGACCTCTAAGGCAGTGGACCCCAACCTTTTTATCACCGGGAACTGGTAAATGCTTGACAGTTTTATTGAGGCTCCGGGGGGGGGGGTAGTCTTTTGCTGAGGGACGTCACAGCCACCTGAGGCCCTGCTCTGCTTGCTTTCCTGCCAGCACCCCTGACTTCTTGCCGTCCACTGGGGGTGGGGGGTGCTGCCAGCAGCAGCTGTGCAGTGTCACGCCGAGGGGGAGCCCCAGCCATGGCGGCTGCTGGAGAGCACCAAAGGTGAGCTGGCGGCTGAAGCTGGGGAGGAGGACAAGAAGAAGCGGCCCGACACTGACTGATCCACAGATCAGTCCCAGTCCCTGAACCGGGGGTTGGGGACAGCTGCTCTAAGGAATACCGGGGTCATGAGGAAGAGTCAGACAATGACTAAACCTCTTGCCTTGAAAACCCTATGAGTTGCCATAAGTCAGCTGCGACTTTGTGGTAATTTCTGCCATCACAATCCAAAAGATGGGATGTTCAATATACTGTGAATTAGAACTGTAGAGACCTGGAACCAACCAGAAAGAACTGAAGCATAGTATAAGTATGAACATGACACATTAGGTGGTACAGAAATTACACAATAGGGTCCTACTTGCAGTAAGCGATACACAGCAGTGTTGACTACAGCCCCTAATCACTTACCCAAGGAGTTTTGTGAGACATTTTTGTACAGTACAACCATATTACCTCCTTAAGTAGAAGAAGAGTTGGTTCTTATATGCTGCTTTTCTCTACCAGAAGGAGTCTCAAAGTGGCTTACAGTTGCCTTCCCTTTCCTCTCCCCACAACAGACACCCTGTGGGGTAGGTGAGGCTGAGAGAGCCCTGATGTTCCTGCTTGGTCAGAACAGCTCTATCAGTGCTGTAGTGAGCCCAAGGTCACCCAGCTGGTTGCATGTGGGGGAGCACAGAATCAAACCCGGCTCACCAGATTAGAAGTCCGCACTCCTAACCACTACATCAAGCTGCCTCAGTGTGGTGAGTTGGAGTTTTCCTGACTTTCTCAGACAGGCCATTCCACAAGGGAGGAGCCACAATGGAGATAGTATTTGTATGGCAGCCACTGATTTTGCCCATTTGCAGGTTGGTTCTCTGCAGATGGTCCTGCTGTCATGAGTGAAGCTGCTGTGGTAGGAGCACAGGGGGAGAGGTGGTCACGTAGATAAGAGGGACCAAGGCTTATATGGGGTAGACAATACCATAAATTGAGACCACCATGAGATGGGCAGCCAATGGAGCATCTGCTGAACTGGACTAATAGACATGCTCTGACTGTCTCCGATAACAGTTGTACCAAGGCTTTCTGGACCAGGCACTTTCTGAATTGATTGCAAGGGTAGAACTATGTATAGTGCATTACAGTAGTCTAGCTTGCGGTTTCTGTGGTGTACATTGATGTGGCTAGATCAGCCATTTCTAGGTAAGGGGCCATCTTGTGGGCTAGGCTGAGTTGGTAGGAAATTAAAAAAAAATTTTTTGCAGCTGCAATAACTAGCTTTTCCAGTAATAAAGCTGGATCCAGTGTAACCTCAAAGTTCAGCTGAACTCTTGTCAAGAGTGAGGACAATGCTCTTTAAGCCTCCCAATCAGTGTTACCTCTGTTTAGTGTGGTGCTAGCTTGGTGTAGTGGTTAAGAGCGGTGGCTCCTTATCTGGATAGTCGGGTTTGATTCCGCACTCCTCCCCCACATGCAGCCAGCTGGGTGAACATGGGCTTGTCACAGCCCTGATAGTGCTGTTCTGACCCAGCAGTTCTGTCAGAAGCTCTCTCAGCCCCACCTACCTCACAAGGTGTCTGTTGAGGGGAGAGGGAGGGAAGGCGATTGTAAGCCGCTTTGAGACTCCTTTGGGCAGTGAAAAGCGGGGTATAAAAAACAACTCTTCTTCTAGCTGGAAAAACAAGCAATTCTGCTGATTTTAAAGTAGCTTCCCACGCTGCCAAATGTAAAAGGCAAGATATCGTTTCACAAGGAGCAAATATATAAGCTACTGGGATAACACGTGAAAGAACCTGAGAAGCAGAATCTGTTCCCTAAGTTGGGGAATCCTGTGAAGTTAGCTGCTCCTCCATTTTTCCTAAGAAGCTCTTTCTAATTTGCCGGCTGCCTGGTGCCCTCTGGTGACTAACTGGGCTTTTGCAGCGTGCTCAATTCAGGATAGAAGTTCACTGAATCCTATCTGGAGCTGTGTCTAAATAAAAGGCATTGGTACATGGTTTTGGGTTTTGATGGTGGACCAACACAGGAGCATACGGTCTATGTCTATTCTAGGAATACCTGAATTGAGCCACTAGACCGAGATTTCTCAACTACAACAACAAAAATCTGGGAAGACTCCTGAGAGGTGTCCAGTTGTCTTCCCTTGTTTCTTTAGGGCATCAACTTAAGCTGGTTGTTTCCCCCTGTTTTTGTCTCTTTTAAGGGATTTGCTCAACTGCAGGCATTTCTATTTTTATTTAAATGGCTTCCATTTTCTTGCTTCTGCTCCCCTTAAGGCCACGGGTGCCACCTGGTACCAGCATCACCCAGAATCCATTGCAGCCAGCCCAGCATCATATACAGCATGCAAAGAAGGGGGTTGTTCTCTGAAAGCTTTTCTTCTCTTCCCCTTTTCTGTAGTTACTTTTCATACATAGACTTCTCCATATAATACATTAAACAGTATCCATAAGATTATTTAGAGAGGTGTATCTCCAGCATGGTGCGGTGGTTACAAATGGCAGATTCTAATTTGGAGAATTGGTTTGTACTGGGCGGTCATAATGTATGATCTATGGCCCAGAACCCACACTAGACAACATTTTCACAGAAAGCACTTTCCTGGGGGTGCCTTCTTTGGATCTCCCAAGGCAGGGCATGTGCGTTTGGGGGGGGGGCATCTGGGGAAGGTCCACCATGAGTTTGATGCCTCTAAGCTTGCATAGGGTCCATTCTACATTTTTCATCTCCACAAAAAGTCCTTTCCTGAAGGCACCTTGTTTGGGTGTATGTAACTTGGACCCCCAATTTCAACCCTTACCACATAGTGATCAGGTAGGAGAAAATCAGCTGGAGATGCCATGCAGTTTTGGAGCATCTATGACTCCCCCCCCCCTTGCCCTATGCCACATCATTATCTCCCACTGAAGCTCTGGCTTGAAGCCAGTGTAGGAAGGGATGGATGCAGTCATCAGTGGTCACAATGAGACCCAGGAGGCACTGTCAGGAAGGAACTGGCCTGTGCTGGTGGGTGGGCTGCAGAGCAAGTGAGGGGAGGGGGCGGTTCATGCACATGAGCAAGGAGAGAAGAGTGACCAGATAAAAGATGAGCACAACTGACCAGCTGGGGCCAGAGCTGGGGGTAGTCGCTCAACACCCATTACACCCTGGAAAGAAGCACAGCTTGCAGTCTCACCTTGACAGTGCAAAGAGAGAATGAAAATGGAAATACCAACTTCAGGATGAGTCACTGGCTAAAATTCTGGCAATATGGTCACAGCCATCATTTTGATAGGGTGGCAGTCAAAACCTGTGCTCCAGCACATTGCCACACCCCAAACACCCAAAATGAGATACAGCATGACACAACCAGAGCAAAATGAAACAAGGGGTGGCTCTGGAATGCATCCCATACTTGAATACCCTAGGTTGATTTGGTCATGCCCTGTAATTACATTTACAGCAGGCAGACTGAAAGGCCAGGTGGTCTGGATCTGGATCAGCAAGACAGAATCTCACACACAGTTGGAGACCTGGACCTAGGTGGGTTTACACTCCAGAAGGATTTAGCTGTGCCTAGTAATGTTGCTAGCAAGCACATCCTGCAACTGGAGGGCCTGAGTTGAAATGAACCCTGTGCAACAGCACGGATCCACTGCATTGTACCTGGCCCGGAGTGAGCTCTGCTTTGAAAACACCCTGGAAGAAAATTAGCAATGGCCCATAATCACATTGCCCACAAGTAGACAGAAAGGCTCTAGTAGCTCCAGATGGAGGGCCCCATGGGGTCTGGATTAATAACCAGTATTTATAACTGTGGCAATCCACAGTATTAGACCTGGCTGTGGGTTGAGTCTGTTTTAAAAACATACAGGGAGAATTTGGCCATAATTGCATTACCTGCAGGAAGATTGAAAGGCCATGATGGCTCCAGATTTTTTTTTTTGGGGGGGGGGTGGATTGGGTCTTCTGACCACCCAGTACAACCACCTGGATCCACAGTTTGGTAATTGGTCACTGGTGGGCCATGATTCTCCAACCCACCAAAAGATTTGGCCATACCCTGTGATCACGTTGCCAGCAGGCAATGAAAAGCCATGGTTAGCAGCTCCAACTGAAAAGCATACTGTAATATGACTGGACTCTCCAACAACATGGACTTATTCTTTAGCACACTCCAACACCCATTTCCAGGAATGGAAGAAAAACATGCAAGTTCACTCCAAAATAGTACTCTTTAATAGCTAGAATGAGTGCTGGTGATAACCTCACTCTCAGAATACAATTTCTTCCTCCGTGGCTTAAGGATCTGTGAATAATTTTTTTTTACAAGCATATATAGCTGTAGATGATTATCTCTGAAATTGTCTGAACCTACAATTATCACTTGGCCCCAAGGGGTCATAAATTCAACCATAGTAAACGGAGACCATGGACATAGCCTACAATGATCACCGGCACTCATTTTGGCTAAAACAGGACTATTAAAGAACAATATTTTTGTCAGCTTGCACATTTTTCTTCTACTGCTGTTTCCTCGGCTGACGGGTCTCCTTTTCTGCTTTGTGCATTACCAGGAAGGGTCCAAATGATCTCTCAAGAATGCCAGAATAAGATTAAAGCAAACAGATGTCTTTTATGAACTTGATAGTTTTATTCTATAAATCATTAAGTTCACAGAGCAAACCATTTACACAGCTATTAATTCTTAAATGGCATTACCGCTTGGCACTGTAGTCATGTGTAGTACAACATTTAGTAATCCACAGTATTAGCAAAATATGTCTTCATTTAAGGCCGCGTGTATGAGTTCATTCCATTCCGTATTTGCCTTTCAGTTCTTCCACTTTTGCTATATACGCTTTCCTTGCATCTTCTTGGGACATTCCTGAAAGAAGATCAGCCAGGTGAAGATATAGTGTCAAAGCAGCATTTGTGATTCATGCCAGGATCAACACCCCCTCTCACCCACTCCGTAATTTATACCATACCCTAGTGGGGCAACAGCAGAGTTGAGAAATCTTACTTAAGTCAGGGTTCCACTTGCACCAATTGGTTGCCAAACCTCAAACATTAAGGTGTTGACATCAATAGTAAATTCAGCCCTGTTCCAAGAACAGCTGAAATACTGCAGGTTTCAGGATGCTACAAATGGAAGGTGCATTTTGTGGGTCTGTTCTACATATAGCGTTTGTCACACAGAACCATCTTGAAACATCAGACTGATGATATCTCCGTCCAAGCTGCTCAAATAACTGTAATGCAGCCTACCTCACCAAACTTCTAGATCCCATGGAGATTGCACTACTCACTGTTGGGAAACTACAGTAACTTGTATACCAAATTACAAGGAAAAAGGTTATGCGATATTCTGGACTGGTTTAATTGGGAGAGGACAGTTTGAGGCACTATTTCAAGAAGCTGCACATGGTAAGTTGCTTAAAACTACTACCTGTTCCAGAGTTCACAAGGGCTCTTCCAGACCAACTTTAAAGGAATCTAGATTAATTTCAGCCTCATGACATGTAAGCTACAATACTGTTCATTTGACACTATTTCCTGTTAGGGAAACTGATCACTAGGATTTTAATACTCAATTCTCTGATTCTACATACAATCTTATAACGTTGTAAGAACTGAAGATTTTGAAATGCAACTTGCAAACCACCACCATACACTGCCAGGCCTTTTTTTTCTTGGTAGGCATGTGTGGAAGCCAGCAGAGGAAACAGTATAGACAAGATTTCCAAAAGCCCCCCCCCCCCCCATCCTTTCGGCATCTTCTGCTGGGGCACTGCAAACACAGAGGTTTCTACATTTACCTGCCCTCTCTCCCTCCTCCCATGAGCACATGAACCAAGCAGAAAAGTCTGTTTCTTCAAGTGCACTGTTAAGTTACATCAGCCCTTTCACACACGGTCAGCAATAGAGTCTGAGGGCTTGGTGCATTCCTGAGCAAGCTCAGCTTGTGGTTTATAGCTATTTTGCAAATACTCTGCTTCAGGCCTACGTAGTCACAGCTGCTTTTGCACTTGAGGCTTACCTTTCAATGCATTCCAGGCATCCCACTTGGCTTTCCCTTTAAAGTCGAACATCCCGGGACGCTCTGAAAAAGAAACCATTTTAACACAGCAAAACAGCTTCGGTCTCGCTTGGGCTTCTGTGGTTCTTCTTGGGCAAGGATAGTAAAACTGCGGCCCTCCATGGACTACAATTCCCAAGAGCCCCTGCCAGCGAATGCTGGCAGGGGCTCATGGGAATTGTAGTCCATGGACACCTGAAGGGCTGCAGTTTGACTACCCCTGTTCTTGGGCTTCAAACGACTGCCCACAGCTCAGATCACATGACCATAGTAGAACTTCCATCCACTGGCATCATTAGCCAATTAAGACACCAATAATGATGTAAATTAACAATAAATTGACCTAATGAACTGCCTGTTTGAATTTCATACGTTCTTTAAATTCGTGCATGGTCATTTGTTGCTCATAGGATTATAAATCTGGACTGAATCCTTTGCTGTATTTTATATAATCGACATTAAAAGGATCTAGCTACCAAATTCCATTTTAGCCTCAAGACAGTTTTCTACTTTTACTAGCTGAGAGGCTTACAAGGCAAGCGGACAAAGCTCTCTTTTGTCATCAAAAATTAAGCATAGAGATCACACTAGGAGTAAAAATCTTGTTGCATATTGAACAATGATAGTTCCAGTGATTTTTTTATGACTGGCTAAGATACACTTCCTGAAAACTAGAAGTTGCTTTAGCAGCAAACAAACTTCTCTCTGCTTCTGATCAGTGGTTTAAATGTAAACCCAAAGCAGATTCATTTATATTCTGTATGTTCATGATACCACCTGAGCTTCTGCTTTTCTCAGTATAGGATGTCTCTTGGGCATTGTCCATTGTTGAAGGATCAATTTCATTAGTGTTCCCAATAACATTTGTATTTCTCATGCTGTCAGCTCCACAGGTACTCCCTGTTAATTAGTTGCTTGCAACTGAAATATATGATTTATACATTTTGTTATGAGCATTCAATGCTCAGCAGTCTTCACAGCCACCCTGAAGGATATGCCACATCACCTGGAAGCCTGAGAGCCTGCTTGGTGTTGGGGTTAGGAGTGATGGCTTCTAATCTGGCGAGCTGGGTTTGATTCCCTGCTCCCCCACATGCAGGCAGCTGGGTGACCTTGGGCTCACCACAGCACTGATCAAGCTGTTCTGATCAGCCACTTTGAGACTCCTTCTGGGTAGAGAAAAGTAGCCTATAAGAACCAACTCCTCCTCTTCTTCCTTAGTGATATAAGCTCTGAGCTTCTTGTTTAGCTTTCAGGGCATCATTGAAAAAGAAAGCTGAGGTTTCTGTACTCTGCTTTTGCTACCTAAATGTGTCTCAAAGCGGCTTACAATCACCTTCCCTTCCTGTCCCCACAACAGACATCCGGTGAGGAAGATGGGGCTGAAAGAGCTCTGACTGGCCCAAGGGCCCCATCTGGCTGCATATGGAGGAGGAGTGGAGAATCAAACCTGGCTCTCCACATTAGAGGCTGCCGCTCTTGATGGCTGTCATTTAAGATCGGACTGGCACAGCAGCTATCCTGCCAGTATGGATTCCCTTCCTTGGTTTAGGTAATACTGCAGGATTTCTTGATCTGGCCTGATGAGTCAAAAATAGTCTTAGACACCTGTTATTTTCTCAAGTCTCAACTAAAGGACAAGCCCCAGCACTTCTGATCTACTTTCCCACACCTTATTCCTCTGAGGCAGGGCTGGGGGGGGGGGGGGAAAGTCACATGACTTACATGCAGCACCATGCATTGTTACAATGCTGGGCTGGTAACTTAACTATCAAGCGAGAACCAGCAGCCTGCAAGGCTCAAAAAGCTGTGGACGACCTTTAGTTCTACTTGGCAGGGAAAGGCTACGCTAGTGTCCTCTGCCCTCTGCCACAGATGCCAACAGTTTTAGCTGCAAGTTCCAGAGCCTCCCTCCCCCACCCCATTCTGTATCCCAACAGTAGCAGCATTGTTGCCAAGGGATCCTAGGCAATCAAACTTGGCTTTCTGCTTTTCCTGCAAGTTTAGTAACACATTTATGTTGCAACTTGCCCAATTTGAAGTTTAGGTGGGTGAAGCACAGTTTTAAGAACAGCTGATGTAATCATCTCTATCTGATAGTGGCTCAGCCTAAGTAGGTGAGTAGATCAAGCTGCTACCAGTACACTTTAAGGAGGAAGGGGAGCAACTGAAGCCTCAACTTCCAAGTACTACAATCTTTCTCATGGTGACCCAGAGAAGTGTGGGCTTGAAGCCCTTTTCCTGCATTAGGGGCTAGTAATTGTTCCTTCAGCTTCTAACAGGGCTACTGAGGTACAGACTTCCTCTTGAGAGGAGAAACTTAGGCTAGTGTAATAGTAGGTGAACAAGCAGTGACGATGTGTTGAGTTGTTACTTCAGTTCTAGCAACTCAATGCTAAGCTAACTTTGGGGCTGTATTGAATTTCTCTGGTGGAGGGCCTTGTGCTCTGTGGGGACAAATCTGTTGGTCATCCCTGGCCCCAGGGAAGAGCGCCTGTCCTTGACCAGAGCCAGGGCCTTCTCGGTCCTGGCCTCTACCTGGTGGAATGAGCTCCTGGAAGAGCTACGGGCCCTGCGGAAGCTTCCGGCATTCCACAGGGCCTGCAAGACGGAGCTCTTCCTCCAGGTCTATGGTTGAGGCCGGAACGCAAAAGAAGATCTGCCCCCCTTGCCATTAAGCCCTAAGGGGACTATTAAGGGTGGATTAAAGGGAGAAATCAGCCCCTTTGTCCACCCTGAATTTTTAATAATGATTAGTATGGTTTTTTTGGCCACCGAATGAATGGATGATTTTTAGTTGATTGATTAGTTTGATTGAAATTGTTACTTATTTTATTGGGTTTTTTATGTATTGGGGTTTTATCTTGTTAACTGCCACGAGCCCTTGTGGGAGTGGCAGTATATAAATGTAATAAATAAACAAATAATGTTCTACGATTGCAACACACCCACAGAAGTATACCTGTCCAGCCTGTAGTTAACTGGTGCATTGCACAACTCTTTACATTCTAGACACCCAAGTCTACACAAGGCATCCCTATGATAAATAATACTCAACCTCATTCAGATCTTTTAAAATGCTACACTTACAGAAACTGGCTTCAACTTGAAGGGCCCTACGGCAGGAGAGACATACGATTAGCTCTGAGCTCATCAAAAGGACTCCTATCAATTGCTCCAGCCTTCCCCAAACAGGTTGTACTAGGAACTGGAATAGTTAAAACAGGGCAAATTACCATATGAAATTATCTCTCCCAGGACCTGGCAGCACCGACTTGCCCACACCAGTGTGGGATAATTCTTAAGGCACCCCAAAGTAGTACTGAAAAAGCAGTTTCATGAGGATTAACTGAAATCTGGCTACAGTTGCTGTAGTTACATCCCTAAACTATTCATGGCCAAATGCTAAGTCCCTGAAGCATGCAAAGCACTGCGACTCAAAAAGCTGATGCAGAATCCAAAGACCTGGAGTTAAGAGAGACACTTGCTCATTCAGCAGACCAGTTCTGACCATGTATATTAATTCTGTAGCTAACCAACAGGATGCCTCATGTTCTATAGGCAGTTTAAGGCAAATGTATCAAAGGAATGCTTATGTGAATCTATGATACACTTAAGGACAGGAAGGGCTCCAGCTAGAGGCCCAGAAAAAAGTGGACAAGCTCTGAAATTGAAACTGAAATTGACTTTTCAGTTTCTCCAACAGAAAAAAAAACAGATTTTGAGGAGTACTAAAAAGCTCCTATGAAATGTTTTGTCTTTTAAAATAAGTGGAATGCTATTCACGACAAAGTGGGCATGCACTTTTTACATCCAGGATGTATTTCTGCCCCGAGAATGTTACCTATCCTTCATAAGGGCTACACACAGAACTTTCAGCAACTGCATGGCTTCTGTTGTCCTTTTGACATGTCGTTGATCTTTTTACTTTTCCCTCAAGCCACTGTGACATATTTACCCACATATCGGGGAACAAGTAGCTTATTGCCCTATCTTGCAGGAAGGACAAAGAAGATCCAAAGGATGTGAGGCAGAAACTACCAAAGCCTCAGAGGAAAACTGAATGCTGCACTGAAGATTTAGCTCTCTAACTAGGCAACAAAAAATAAAGCTAACATATGAAAGGGAGCATCTGCTAGCAGTTTATTCTTAAGTATTGGGTATATATACAATTTTGCTTTTACAAAACTAAGGCATTCTATTTTAAATTCCATAAATATGTCAAATGCTATGCTAAGACCCTTTATGCACGGCAGCCACTACGTCGAGCGTCCGCCGTGCCATTGCGCTGGGGCAGGATGTCCCACCGTTCCCTGTGAATGCATGGGGGCGGGGCTGCCCTGGCGTAGTGCGTGCACATGCACATTGTGCCGGGGCCAGCAGGGTAAGTGGCAGCGGTGGGGGGAAGTGAGGAGGGGCCGGGGAGTGGGGAGGGCCGGGCCCCCTCCGCACACTATGGCGGGGCAGGGGGACACTGTAGGTTGGGGCCAGGTGGGCCAAAAGGCCCGGCCCTGGAAATTATGCACAGTGCTAGCCCGCCCCAGCCCCTGCAGGTGCCCGCAGTATCTGGAAGCTGCGGAAGTTCCCGCGTTTCCATAACGCAAGCCTTCTGTGGCCCTGGACCGAGCCATGCCCATGCTGGCGGTGGGGGCTTGCATAATCGGGGAATTTCCCTGCTGCCCTGCTGCCACCAGCACAGGCATTCTGGCCCGTGCATTATGGGTCTAAGTGATACATGGAATACTTTAAAGCAGTGGAATTAGTTTAGGTTTGACAGTAGGAATGGCATGTATTTCAACTTTTCCCAAAATAGAGTGGAAAATGTTCCGCCATATGACTTCAAAATTACTAGAAATGTTACATCTCTAGCTGCAGCTCTCATCATCTATGTACACAGAAGCAAGAGATACATATATCACTGCGTAGTGTGAAACAGACCACCCCATGCTTGGTGGCAAGCCATTTCCATGACCTTTAAAATATGTGCTCATCCACCTTGCACCTGAAGGGTGCATCACACCTACTATCTGTCAGGTCAGTTTTATCCCAACTCAAATTGTTCTCTGCACAGCCATCCAGCTAAATAGGATTAAACTGAGATAACTGGCCCACTGCCTCCCCAGCCGAGTAGATATCTGAACCCACAACTTCCCCATCCTACAGAGGCATTGCAACCAATATATTGAAGCTTACATCCAGTCGGTTTGGGCTGCAGATAAGAGCACAACATATCTGAGATGCTTCTAGCAAAGCGCTTGCTTGATTGTGGGTGGTTTGCTGTATAAAGTCGTCTCCTGTTCACCAAACAGCCACTCTGGTAGGGAGGCTATGCCCAGTGATTCAACACCACCTTTGCCCGGCAAATAATCTATTAGCTCACATTTGGGCCTGGCTGTAATGACAACAGAGGCCAGGCTCATACCTGTATTGATATCTCCAACAGTAGCCTGTTTGTAGTGGCTGTAGACATCCAGCATTTCTTGGTCAGTTGGCTGAGCCTTCAGCTTTTTTACCTCTTCAGCAGCTTTCTCGAATTCTGCCTGTATCAGTGAATACATTAACATAATGTTATGTGACTTGTTCTGTTGGCCACTACCACCAGCAGACAGAGGTTCGAAAGAACCCCTCGAAATAAGCCCATGGCCTTAAAATCTAGAGGTTCAGTTCTACTACCTCAGCTTCATTGGCTGCAGAAGTGCTGAAGGAACATGAATCCCAGGCTACAACTGGGGAGATAGCAAGAGATAATAGAAACTTGATAGAGCACCGTGCGTGTGGGAACAGATTACAAAATCAGTTGTCTTTCTGACACTTGGCAGGAGGAAGAGTCAACCTTGCTCTTGGGGCTGCTTCATGTGTTACACAATTTCTTCAAGCACTGCTTTGTTGCAACAAGAAAGTTACTTACTCAGGGAACCCCATTCCTCTCCAGAGCTCCCAGCATTGGAAGTCACTCTCATGGGGACCAAACAGAGAAATTAAGGAGCTACCAGACACACCTTCCTGCAGAAGCCAAGGCAGTTTGAACAGGCATTGGACATGCCTTAGCACTTAGAGCAGAAAATGTTCCCAGAACCAAGGTTTTCCCACTCATATGTATCAGCCAGAGTACTCCCCCCATCCCCCCCAAAGTTGGACGCCATAAAAACAGTGTAACCCTGAAACATCTCTGAGCTAGCTTGTGGGCCCTTACTGAAAGGCAAGGCTTCCTAAGGGAATTTCATTTCTGGCTAAGTGACTGTAGGACCACAATTCAGCAGAGTCCGGGCAGGCTGCAGAAAAGCAGCGGTTGAGAGAGAACTGCTTCCCCTTCGGCCTTCATAGCAATCGAGGGGTCCCCCAGGAGTGGCCAAACTGTGGCTTTCCAGATGTCCATAGACTATAATTCCCATGAGTCCCTGCCTGCATGTGCTGGCAGGGACTCATGGGAACTGTAGTCTATGGATATGTGGAGAGCCACAGTTTGGCCACAGCTGCTGTAGATGGACCGACTGCCTCCATCCAGCGTCCACTTGGCCTCCTCCCCAAGCAGCGGACAACGCGACGCTTTGCTGCAAAGAGCGAGGCAGCGCCGGTGTTCACTTCCCTAACACCACACGGGTGGCAAAGGTGGAGGAGGACGGGGCACCGCCTCTCCCCCCTCCCCGCACAGGGCACTGGAAAAGTGACCAAGAGCGCAAAGTGAAAGTGGGGAGAGGGAGCGGAGTGGGGCCCGGCCCGGCCCGGCCCAGCCCTTCAAAGAGCGAGGGAAAAGCGCTCCAAGCGAGCACCCTCGTCCTCCCGAAGCCCCTCTCCGCTCGAGACAGGCAAGGCAGCGGAGCTTCGCCTTCCAGACGCCGCTCCCAACACCCACCTGGGTCATGATGGAACAGCCGCGCGAGCCTCTTTGCAGCGGGACGAGAACGCCGGGACTCCTTTCAACGCAGCCGCCTTAGTTCCCCCCCGCGCCCCTATTTCTCGCATCAGCCCAGATGATTCCGACCAATCACAAGAGCCTACGGGAGGCGGCGACTCCTTACCTCCCGCTCAATCAGGACCGCCCGACAAAACGATAGACCAGGCAAGGGGGAGGAGGGACCGTCTCCCAAGAGAGCCTCCCAAAGCTCATGCCGCACAGGAATCACTTCCGGTCCCCAGTTGCAGCACGAGGGCTCCTCCATGTGCGGGGCAAACTTGAATGTAATAAATCAGGATTAACTTGTTTGAAAGTGTCATGTTCTCCTCCCTAGAAAGGAGACGCATATATCGGGAGCGTGTGTGATGGAGGCCCCAGGGTGGACAAAAGTTCCCATTTATATGGCTGCGGCCCACTTCCTCTAGCACAAGCTGGCCACTCCAATATGTTTGCAGAGGCAGTTGATGGACTTTGGTCTGACCCAACGGGGGATTCCTTAGGATCTCAAACAATAAGCTTCACTGACTGCTGCCCTTCCTCACTGAGACTCAAGGCCGATTTCAAAACACAGAAAACAATTCCGTCAAACAACATAGAAGTAAGCAGTGCAATGAGGTTGGAGAACTGGGAAAGAATACAAATAAAAAGCTGTTTGAGATATGATAGGCAGAAAGTGGCTTCGGCCCAGCATCAAACTTGGCTGGTCGTCAAGGTGCCCCTGGTCACCAGTTTTCCTGCCTTGTTTCAGACCAACATGGCTGGTACCCTTTCTGCATCTCTTGTGCGTTGAGGTCCATTATTGGTTGGGTGAGCCAGGCAGATTCTAGTCAAGGGCAACAGCAGAGGAGAGAAACCCGAGAAACCAGCCTAATTTTCTTGAAGGACCACTGGGCCTGGAAGATACTTAAACCCTCCCTCCTTGCACTAGAGCAGGCACGCCTGACTGTATTGTCAGGATGCCAACCTCCAGGCAGTAGCTGGAGCTCTCTTGCTATTACAACTGATCTCCTGGTGACAGAGATCATCTGGAGAAATCAGTTGCATTTGAACCTGGACTCTATGGCATTATACCCCAAAACCTGCACCCCTGAGGGAACCCCTCCTCCAATCTCCAGTTATTTCCCAACCCGGAGCTGGCAACTGTACTCCGTTGGTTTGCCCCTGCGTACATTCTTGTTGTTGACAGCTGCCATGCAAAGTCAGAGCATAACCTAACAATGCGTGGATGCGCCTGACTGTCACAAATTCACCCTGCACTTGTGAGCATGTGAGTGTGTGGGGAAAACAATGTCAAAGTACTGTTGAACAAAAGGGAATTTTCTAATCCTATTGCATCTTGGCTCATCCTCATTTGTTACACATTCCCAAAGTGTTCACCCGCACCCTGGGCAATTTGAGATCTCAAACCAAACCATAAAACTGTTTAGACTGTAGCTCCTTAAACATAGCCGGATTAGCTCAATTACACGCAAAAAGATTAGTCCCACCGCTGCACTTTGGTCAACCGGAAGATGACCTTGGAAATGCAAAGTAGCCTCCTATTATAGGTAGAAAGACTGACAATCCCTTAGCTGTAGACTAAACTTCCTTGGGGGGGGGGGATAGGGGTTACACCATGTCTACCACCACCTTCAAGGAGAGAAAAGCAGCATATAAGAAACAACTCTTCTTCTTCTTCTATGGACCCCGTGCTTCCAGGGGACCAGCACAATGCCTTACTCAGGGTCGTAGCCTCTCCCATTTCCCCTCTTTAAGGACCCTCAGTGTCACCTCTTTCTACTGTGGGGTCTGCCACCCCCACTCTGGCTGCTCCCACAATTGTACTCTGGGCCTCTTATGCATGGAGGAAAATACGGTGATAGCTCACTCAATACATGGTTGTTTTTCACACCCCTGCATGGGTTACCTAATTTACAGCACAGACTGGTTTTATCTCTGCATGCTCAACCCCGCTTTCAGTCTTTTTTTGCCTGTCTTCATTGTGGTTTCTGAAACTTGTGTTACACTCCTGAACACTGTTTTTTTTACTTGATTTTCACTACCCAAAGGAGCCCTAAAGCAGCTTCCAGCCACCTTCCCCTTCCTTTCTCCACAACAGACGCCCTATGAGGTAGGTGGGGCTGAGGGAGCTCTGACAGAACAGTTCTCCAATAATTGCTCTGAAAGAACTGCTCTAGCCAAATTAACCCAGCTGGCTGAATGTGGAGGAGTGGGGAACCAAACTCGCTTCTCCAGATTGGAGGTTGCCGCTCTTAATTCGGACAACGCTTTGGTGCCCGCCTGATGAGACGGGAAGGTCTCAAATTGCAGAGGCAGAACAAAGGCACAATTCAGCCAATAGGTTGCGTTTCCTCGGGTGCGTCAGAACGTTCGCTCAAGCAGCCAATCGCTGACGAGCGGGGCCGAAAGAGAACGTGCGCTGTCCGCGGAGAAGCGTCTGGGGAAGAAATCACAAAACCGGGGCGAGGGCGTGTCACGTGACGTCGGTGGGTAGCAGGAGGCAGCGCGCCGGATCCTGAACCGCCACGCGGAGCCGCAGAATTCGGATTGTAGTCGAAGGCGGGGAAGCGGAACTGCAGATCGAGGGAGGCAGCGCCGCCTGGTGGGAGACTGGTGTGGTGGGAGGGAAGAGCTCATGTGCACGGAGTGGGTGTGTGAGAATATTGTGTCCGCCCTCTCTTGAGGCAGGAGTGGCGCGTGGGAAAATGCAACGAGTTGGGTGCAACTGTTGTCGCCCAGCGCCATGCATTACAGAGTTTTTGTGTATGTCTTTTCCTTCTCTTTGGATTTGTACAATATGAGGAACTTGCTCGGTTTTTTTAATTTTTATTTTAAGCTGCCTCGCACAGTACTGAAGTGACTGTATAGAAAAATACTGAGTGTATAATGAGTGCATGAGCTGAGGAAGGTATATTTTTCTAGTCCCAGAGGAGCAAATTCAATTAGGTTTTATTTCGTAATAATTTTAAACATTAGCCCTGCACTTCTCTGTGTAATTGTATTCAGGGCTTCTCTATAGCCTCACTGGAGTTAGATGCAGTGACTGTGTATACTACATACTATGAAATTTGCAATGCTATATACTGTTTGGAAACTTCTAGATGTCTATTTTGTTAACCCCCCCCCCCCAAAAGAAAAAAGAGAAATAAAAACAAAAAAAAACCCCAACCTTGCATGAATCCAAATGTGGGGTTTCTGTAAGATACACAGTATTCTTGGCCTCAACCACAGCCAAGGCTTTTTTGGCCTGGCCAGGTGGAACACTGCCTAGCAAACTCAGGGCCACGCAGAGCCTTGAGCAGTTTCAGGGGGCCTGTAAGGCAGAGCTGTTCTGCCAGGCTTGTGGATGAGGCCTAGAGTAAAGATCAGAATTCTAGCTGGCCTTCCTGCCTAAGCCCATCTGGTTAATTTCCACCTGAGAAATAAATTCCCTCATATAGTCTGCCTCCTTTCTTTTACAGTAAGGCTGTGTCATCTAGCACAATAGTTCTTTTGCTTTTTAAGGGGAATTTGTTTTTTAGGTGATTTTAAATTTAATACTAATGTGTTTTAAATTTTTGTAGAAATTTGAAATGTATATATTTTGGTATGTTGTGACCTGTCCTGAGCCTTCAGAGGAGAGTGGGATAGAAATACAATATTCAATTCAGTTAAAATTATTTATACTCCTCCTTTCTCATTTGAACTCAAGGCAGATTACCCAGAACAAGTCAGTACAGTTGACAGGATGGCGCATTCAAAAATTGATTTTATTTTGTGTACAAAATTTGGAGTTTCTTTACACAGAATGTGGACTTGCATTTTTGTGCTTAGTCTATTCAGGAACCTTAGCTGCACCTTAGCTTTCTGAACAGTGTTTCAAAACCAATACTTGGATATTATGTTGCATGTCTACCTTCTAGGTAATTTTTGGTTGAGGCCTATGTCATCGGAAAGCGTGACCATTACTGTTCGGCTGGTTCGCTCCTTTGAGCATCGTAATTTCAAACCTGTCGTGTTTCATGGTGTTGATCTGAACCAGACTGTAAAGGAGTTTACTGCGTTTGTGAAGAATGGTAAGAAAGCATTCCTATGGTGCCAGGTGTGCCAGAGAACACTGTGGGAGTGCAGTGGGGGTGTGGAAATCAGAAGCTTTGCTCTGTAATGATAGGATAATCTCTTACCTGTATTGTGGGCTGGGTATACACAATTACACGGATCCTTAACTTTTCATTGTGTTGCTTAGTTGTTAGCAGAACTGCATTTTCTCAGGGAGAATTGATAGATATAATTTCTGACACTTCTGAAAGTAACCATTGGTACAAAATTGGCTGTGTTCAAATAGCTGATGACAGATATGGACTTCCACTGTGCACAGCTGTGAAATCTTAAACCTAGCATCATTAGGTGAGCTACTATCTGTCTCATAGCCCAATTGTATTTACTTGGAAGTAGGTCCCACTGTTGAGACTGGCTTACAGTGCAACCTTAAGCAGAATTACACCACCTAAATTCATTGAAGTCAATGCGCTCAGAAGACTGATGCTATGTTTAGAATACACCTGTTAATACTTAGAAAAGATGCAGTAGTGTTTATTTCTATTATGTTAAATGCAATAAGTTAAAATAGTTGTGCTTCCCCCCCTTCCTAGATGTGTCATTAAGAACAGGACTTCCACCTCCCTTTAAAAAGTACAACTACGGTAAGTGACTTTCAGTACTCTTCAGTTAAATACAGATTATATTTTCCCCCAAATAATTTAACTGATTTGAGTAAGTACAAACACAGATCCTAAAAAGGATTTAGGAATGGAGAAACTGTTTTATGCCCCTGGCAGTGTTGGGGAGGCTGGCAAGAGTGGTGGACCTCTGTAGTGGAGGTGGCTGGGCTGGACCACCCCCCCCGCCCCCGCCCCCGCCCCCGCCCCCGCCCCCGCCCCCGCCCCCGCCCCCGCCCACAGCAAGGAGGTGGAGGAGCTGGTCAGACTTGCCTGCCATCTGGTGCACATGAAGAGGTTGGCATGAGGTTGTTTTGTGAGGTGCTGGGTCTCGTTGGAGGATGGAGCTGGCCTTCCTGGTGCAGCCTGTGGTTGGCCCTCTATGAGGTAGAGCTCTTGCACTGAGAGCCAATCAGAGGCCTGGGGGAAAGTGTGTCAGGCCTCTGATTGGCCCTCAGTGGGAAGGACCCCCCCATGGACCAATCAGAGGGCTGACACATCGTTGGAAGTACAGTCACGATTTTATGTGATAAGATGATGAGAGCTTGGCCTGTGTAGCTTTGAAGGGCATTTGGGTGGGATGGAAAGGAATACTGAGATGACATATTGCAGTTACTTTACAGAATGTATTGAAATTGGCAGAGAGAGGTAAAATAAAGGGCAGCAGTAAATTATTATTAGCATTGATAGTATTAAAACTTGTTGATAATTTCGGGACCCCATCAGTCTGCTATTCAATGTATTTTTGGAACTGTTAGCAATTACGATTCCAGTCAGTTAAAAGGTGTCAAAATTGAACACAGCACCCAACCCTAGACAGGCTGCTCCCTGTTTCCTGGCTTTCTTGTGCACCTTAGGCCACTCATCAGCCACTCAGATGTTTTTGCTGCTTTCTGAAAATCCTATTTAAAGTGACTGCAGTGCCTTTAAATTAGATTTTCTGGGCCTACAAACTACAAACAGAAGTGTTTTGTCAGTGAGCAAACAGTTTTGGTTCCTGTTTAGGTACATAGCTTGACCATGAGCTGAACTGTAGTTATAAACTAAATGTAGAGAAAACAAACTTTATTGCTCAGTATAACTCTTCTGACATAATCTCCTCTGATTGGCTTTCAAATATGCACTTAAATAAAACTCATGTAACATACTTGGGGTTAAAACAGAGCAGTGATAACTGTGATATCTGGAATATTAACTTTAAAGCAGTAATTACAGACACTGAAAATATGCTGAATACCTGGGAGTCCTTTAATTTGTCTGTCATGGGCCGTGTTAATGCAATTAAAAGGAAACTAATGCTGGAAATAAATTACCTGCTGTTTAACATCTCTGCAATAATCCCTAGGGCTACTCTTGGTGAGTGCTAAGCAATGATAAATAAGTTTATTTTGGGAGGCAAGAAGTCTAAGTTAGATGGCAAATAGGGACCAAGTGGATTCAACAAGCTTTTTGCTTCCCAATTTGCAGCCATACCATGATGCTGCACGGCTGACTTGATTAGTGAGATGGTTAGTAGATGCTTGGGACTCGGTTAATTGCACAATAATAATATACAAAGTAAGCTGTGCCTGGCTGGATTTATTTTGTTCTCATGGAATTTGTGAAGGAATTGGGTTGCTGCAAGCAATTGTTATGTATAGGGTTTTTGTGGTCCAAAGATACACTTAATATGCTTTTGAGTGAAAAGTGTTACGTAGAGGGTTTCCATTGCCCTTCCATTCCATTCCAGTGCCATTGCACACACACACACAAACACAATAGACTGTTTCTACGTAGGGGAAGGGGAGGGGCTCTGGGTGGGCATGTACATAGCTATGCTTCCCAAATCTGCACCAATGTTACTATTTCTGGGGTTTCTCAAAGGTGGAAGTATGCTTCAGCAGTTTCTCAACAGTAAAAAGAGAAAGACTCACAAGCTTTTATTTCTGCTTTTATGAATGGAAACCCACTTTGGCAGATCTTTCTTTGGAATAAAAGTTTGTTTAATTTCTGTGAGAATGCATAGAAGCCATCTTGAGAATCCTTATTTATGCAAACTAGGAACATGTGCCTCTACACTGAAAGTGAGATGTATAGGTGGAGCTGCATGTAAAACCATTGACTGTAAAAGGCCCTTGGCTAGGAAAACATACAGGTTTGAACAAAGGAAGAATTCTATATTTGAATTCTGTTTTTTAAAAAGGAGAGTCTTCTTCTGGCTCAGCTGTTAATGTCATCAGCCAGTGCCAAGGAAAAGGCTGCTTATGAAAGATGATCAGCAAAGAGGTCAGGCCTTCTCCTGGCACCAGCAGATGATGTCATCAGCCAGGGCCTAGGAACAGATGAACAGCTGAGGCATCAACTAAAGGGAACCTTCTTCTGGCCTCAGCTTATCTCTCCTGTTCCACCCAAGGTCTTTCCTGTTTTCTTTAAATTTTGATGCATCAGCACTAGACTATAACTGCCTGCAGGATCAGGTCCATTTAAATCACATTATGTATTTATTTATTTTATGTATTTCTTAGATTTTTATACCACCTTCCCGTATGGCTCAGGGCAGTTTACATATAACGTCATGGGGTAATACATGGAATGACCAAAGCATATAACATAGAAATAACATCAACAATAACAGGAGTTATATATTTATCTAGCTGGATCCATTGTTTTTCAGGCTGGTCAAAGTATCATTAGAGACCTTTGCATCTCTTTTTCAAAAATTCTTCTTTGAACCTTATTTTGAATAGGAGTTTGTAAGTTTCCTTTATTTCTTTTTCCTTTTCTATACAATGATGATGGACGAGCTGAGGACAAAAAACAGTGAATGTTTTTGAAGGAATAAAAATTTAAACTGTTTAATACTGGATGCTGCAGAAGTGGTGTTGTGAAGTAGGAACACTGGACAGTGGTGGGTAGGGAAGGGAAAAAGAAAAGGGAAAGATCAGGCATACTGGCTCCATTGTGGGTGGAATTTCACCTCACAGTTATTAGCTGAATAGCTGATGTACATTTTGAAATTCATTTCGGTGTTAGCTGACACATTCTGCTGTTAATTGGCAGAGGTGTCTTTGGGGTATTAATTTTTTATCATCTTCCTAAAATGCCTTTTAAACTTGGCTTGCATGTTGAAGTGCTGCTATTGACCCACAATCCTTTGAAATTGCAGCTCTCTCCGTGCTTCTGCATTTCAATGTCTAGCAACTAATTGTGAGGTCAGAAAGGGTAGCCAAGTAGGAGATGGAAATGTAGAATGAGAGGCTGACGTGTTGAAATAATTTACATAGTAAATAAGATAAAGATGAGAATGAGTCTGGAGGTAAACAGAAAAGATCTTAAGTACAAATTTGCTTGATTAAATAGAATTAAAATCTGAAGTAGAATTTAAACATTTGTTGAAAATATGCAGCTTCATATCCTGGAAATCTTTCATTTCGCTATTTGTGGACTGTGGTTCCTGTTGGCATAGATTGAATATGCAGAGGGTGAAGCACCAGGTTGCTTAAAGAATAAAATAGTTTTATTTATGAAGAGAAACAACTATGTTAAAAAAAGTTAACCATCTAGCTAGCTGTTGTCTGCAGTCATTCTTCTGATCAATGACTGTTTTGGAGGCGAGCAGAGAGGAAGTGCGCTCAAAAAGCAGGAAGTCACCTGTTGAGCCAATTAGGACATAGGAGATAATATAATTATTTGATATAGTAATAAACTGATATAATAATAAAATTTGCCTGGTGTAAGCAGTGGTTTGAACCCCTGTGAATCAGCTCTATTAACGGTGGAGACTTTCATCAGTGGAAAGCTCCTGCAACTAGCAGAATAAGGATCCTACATCATATCCTTAATGAGAGTAGTACATGGCAAAGTCGTCAGCTTTGGTTGGGTGTGTATGATTAACCATGCATGTTATAAAGCAGTGGTTCTCAACCTGGGGGTTGAGTCCCCTTTTGGGGTCGGATGACCCTTTCATGGGGGTTGAGGCAGGGCAAGCAGCTTGGCCGGCGGCGGGGGTGCCATCCACACCCCTTGTGGGTTAGATCGAGATAGAGCCTTCGTCTGTCTGGAGCAGCGGAAAAGAGCGAGATTGGCAGGGTGGGACAAGAGGCAGAGTTGAACTGAGAAACCCTGGGGGGAAAAACAATGTATATACAATCATGAGCAATGGATCTTCATGCCATTGGTCAGTTTCGGTTTAATTTCTGTGAAAGAACACTTGCATCATTTTATGGTTGGGGGGTCACCACAACATGAGGAATTGTATTAAAGGGTTGCGGCATTAGGAAGGCTGAGAACCAGTGTTATAAGGGGTTATCTAGTAGAAAAGTATGCAAAACTTCCATCCTGGTGGGAGTGATCCTATGTATGCTCAGAAGGAGATCTCTTTTATACACTGGGGATTATTCTCATGAAAGGATTCTTAGGACTGCAACCAATGGAGGCAAAACGACATATTCTGAGACCCAATGTGCTATAGTGTGGAGCAGACTCCAGTATATGAGGAAATAGCAGATGTTAACTTACACACATTCCCTAGTCCTGGCATCTGTGTTCTTGCCACCTGAACCCAGTTGAAACAGTGGAGCTTCTGTTTACTTAAACAGAAGGGGGAGAAATGTCAGAAGGCCGTGCATCCCTTTGGATCCTATAACATCTATGTTGATTTTGCCTACACTTTGGGAATGGGTGACTTGCTTAGAAATCCTTGTTTGTGCTCATCAGTTCACAGGCCCCATGATAAGTACATGAGTGAGCGATTACAGAATAACGAGTGCTGGAATGCTATGTCCCCATACTTGGAAACTATGAATTAGACTTGTTTCTCAATAAATGGGAATAGAATCATGCTGTTAGTGTCACAAGTTATGTTGGCTGCGAGTGATGGGAAAGGAACAGGATTTCCCCAGGCAACTAAAAAATGTAACACTTGCATGCACTTTTTTTTTTGTTGGAGAAAGGAAATATGGAAGTAAAGAATGCTGCAAGATAACAAGTGTGCATGAAGAATGGAGCGTGCCTGAGACTTAGAGAGGCACAGACAGCTCTTTTGAATGCTTGATATCAAATGGTTGCTGAAAGTGAGTTCTTTCTTTTTCAGACACAATGAAGATTATTCACCAGGCACATGGCTCTAAGGTACTTTTTAATGGTTGCCTCCTTAGACCTTTCTAAATTCAATCTGTGGGTGACAAAAGAGGCCTGCCCCCTGGTGGGATACGGGTGCATCTTTACTTGACAGCCTCATAATTATCTCCCCCCTCCCCCGTTCCCAATTTTTAGACCAATGAACTTGTTGTGAGTTTAGAAGACGATGACAAACTTCTTTTGACAGAGGACAGCACCCTAAAAGCAGCTGGAATAGGTAGGTGGTGTGTTTGGACTGGGCAAAGCGATGGCGCATTGTACTGCTTATCCTGACAGTGGCTGATTAGGCTCCTTCAGATGCCTTTGCAGCCTGGTAATTATGCCTGAGGGGACGAGGAGGGGGCTCAGTGTACATTCACATCATTGGGAATGGGGGCACCACATATTTCTCTCCAGAAAGCGGAGGGAGGTTTATTTTTTAAAAAGGTGTGCTTTGAATTCTGCTGAGGGTAATTTTAAATGATTGACAACTCGGTTATTAGTACCCTCTCAGCTGCTTAGTCCTTCCAGTAGCCTTTAAACTGGTGTTCTGGTTGGAAATCTGAGCAGTGGCGCTCGAGCAGAGTCATGAGGTAAGGATCTGTGCAGGGCAGTGCTGGGTAGCCATCCAGATCACTGGGAGGCAAACACGTCCCGAAAGAAAGTGGTGCTTGTTGGAACAGGCTCGTTTTACTTTCTGGGAGGAAGGTGCCACAGGGCATGCCATGCAGTGATAAGCGCTGGGAAGTGGCATTGCTTGGCAAAGCAGGTGCCTTCGGGGTGTCACTCTGACTCCAAGCAACCAATCGCTAGTATGAGTAGTTTGGATGTTCACTGTCATGCTGAGAACACAGTACTTTGGGGTCTGACAGACAGGTGGAGTGAAGCAACAGAGGAAGGAGCTAGAAATGGAAACCTGCAGTCACCGTGAGATCCCTGAAGACTGTGTGGGGTATTTTCAAAGGAAAATTATCTGCAATTTCCAGTGACTTGGCTGACTGCAAAATGTAACGTGCACTGGCCTGCAATCCAGGAAGGCATACTTAAGCACATGGTTATCAAAAAGCTTTAAAAGGTGTTTGTGCTATTTTGTGGCTGTTGCATCTGCTGCTCCTGTCATTATACAGAAATAGACCATTTCTCTGTTTGCTCTTTTCCAGTCTGATGAGTCTGTGGTGCAATAGCAACTCTTTGCCAGATGTTTGTACAAGCTAATCGTACCATTATTCAAACACTTTACCGTGCAAACAATTGTCATGAAGATGACAGCAAGTCCAGGACAGCAGAACTACCCAAACAAAGACCCAAACTAGATATTAAGGCAGCTGTGGGTCCAACTCATGCCCACCAGTGCCAGAAGAATTTAGCTATTTAAAAATCGCCACAAGATCCACAACACCTCCCCTCAAAGTGACCTTGCCTTCCTGAGCTTCTAATCTGGAGAAGTGGGTTTGATTTCCCTCCCCTCCTTCATGTGCAATTGCTGGGTGACCTTGGACTAGTTGCTGTTCTATCAGGGCTCTCTCAGCCTCACCTATCTCGCAGGGTGTTTGTTGCAGGGAGAGGAAGGGAAGGTGTAAGCTGCTTGGAGTTCCCTTCAGGTAGTGAAAAATGGGACATAAAAAACAAACTCTTCTTCTAAAGTGCCATAACATTCTGTTCAGTACTTGGAAAGGTGTTGGGGGCAAGGTTTCCTGGGTTGCTGTATTGGAGACCTGGTCAGGATCAGGCAACTTTGAAATGGTTGAATTGTCCTCTAAAATGGCATTAGCAACCATCGGTTGGACCGGTGGCTGCTGTAACATCTAGTTTGGTTCTAAGGGAGTGGGTTGCAGAGAGTGTGATCATGGTAACTTAGGATAGAGCAAGTTGATCAGAGGAGCTCAGATGTAAAATCCCACAACTCAAAAGGTCCTGACCAAGGTACTGTCCAGAGTTTGACTGAAGGAGAGTTTGCACTGGAGACTGCCAGCAACTTCATTAATAACTTCTTGACAGAAAGGTGAGAATGGGCCAGAAAAAAACTTTAATAACTTATGATTGCCAGCTGCCTAACTTCTGAAATAGGGCCTCAGAAGATTACCACGGTGGTCAGGCAGTTTCATATGGGAGTAGGCTGCCCTTAAAGTAGGCAGGCCTTGGCTTTCAAGGTCAACATGAGCACTTGGAATTGGAGCCAGAAAAGATAAGATCCAAGGGATATTGTCTCTGATCCCTGCTCATTCTGAAGCAGTTGGCGTTTCAGAACACTTTTTAAGGATAGCCTCATGTAGAGAAGAAGAGCTGTCTTTTTATGCCCCACTTTTCACTACCCAAAGGTGCCCCAAGGCAGTTTACAATCGCCTTCCCTTCCTCTTCCTGCAAGACACCCTGTGAAGTAGATGGGCCTGAGAGGGCTCTGGGAGAACTGACTGGACCAAGGTCACCGAGCTGGCTGCGTGTGAAGGAGTGGGGAACCGAACTCAGCTCTCCAGATTAGAGGCTGCGGCTTGTAACCACTACACCATCCTGGCACATTGCACTAATCCAGCGTAATCTAGATATTAACAGGACATGCATTGCAGCGGCTAGATCTTTTCCTGCCCAGGAAAGTCTGCAGCTGGCTGATTATTTGAAACTTGTAAAAGGTGTTCCTGATCACAGCTGTTATCTGCTTGTCCTGTGTCAGGCAGCTTCCCCAAGACATGAGCATTCCTTCAGGGGAATGCAAACCCATCCAGAACAAGAGGTACCTCTGTAGTATTGCAAACAAGACACAGCAGCTTTGTTTCAATTTAAGCAGGGTTTAAACAAATTAGCTTAGGGGTGCCATTCCCTGGAATTACAATCCATCTCCAAACTAAAGAGATCGGTTCCCCTGGAGAAAATGGCTGTTTTGGAGGGTGAATCTGGGGCATAGCACCCCATTGAGGTCCTTTCCCACCCCAAATCCTACCCATTCCTGACTCCACCCCCAAAGTCTCCAGGTATTTCCCAACCTGGGATGCCAACCCTACCCCTTCTCTCTCTGGCTGAGCTTGCTTTCCGTCAGCTTCTTAATCAGCTTGCTTACAGGAGCCCTGCAGGGCCAAAACTAAAGGACTTGCAAAGAAGAAACTTGCCTCTCAGTTGCCAACTCATCCATTTGGCTTGTCAAGATCCAGTGTTAGATTATTAGCGCTACTCCAAAACTGGTTCAGGGTTTCTACATCCTCTCTGGGTCAGCTGGAAGTATGAGATAGAGCTGAATGTCATCAGTATATTGATGACTGCCCAGACCAAATATACAGATAACCTCACTCAGCAGTTTCGTATAGATATTGAAGTGCATGGGACACAGGAGGGAACCCGGCAAGACTCAAAAGCCAAGGAGCTGAGCAGTGGTCCCCCAGCATCACTTTCTGAAACCTGACCTCCAGGTAGGACTGAAACTCCTGCAAAATACCTCCCAGTCCCAGCTCTGAAAGACAGTGCATGAGGATACCGTGACTGATGGTACCGTCAGCCACTGAAAGCTCCCAGGAAATCAGTAGGTTTGTATCCCTCCCTATATATCTTCTAGGGCCGTCTCCACAGGAGTGACATTCCCAGCAACCATTCAGCATGTTTCTTGAGGGAGTCTGAAAGCTGAGTAAAGATTGGTAGTGATTTAGGGGTCCCATTCCCTGCCACTGTTTGAGATAGAGGGAAAATGGGAGGGTTGTTCTGTTAATGCAATTGGCATCACATGCCAATTCATGTTTTGTACCCTAAAATATGCCATTGCAAAGGCATGATGCTCCAGGATCATCATGGTTTAACCATAGACTTTTGGGTGAATCCTAGACTGCTGTTCAGACATGATGACATCACTTCTAGTTTTTCCCCAGCATTGTATTGGCATAATGCTGGAGAGATTGTCCCTGACCCCCCAGTTCTACTGCTAGTGGTGACAGCTGTATGAATTCTCATCTTTCAAATGTTCTGTCTCCTCAAGACTGAGATGAGTCTCTGCTCCATAACTAAAAAACTGAAAATGCTCCATTTTGACTTTCACTGGGTGGCATAAGGACTGTCCGCTGAACCCCCATGGAGTATCTTCATGGAGCCCTAGGGATCAGCAGATCCCAGTTTGAGAAATGGTGGCTTGGACTTACAAATATTGAAGTAGTAGACTCCTGTTTACGTTTTTTTTTTAAATCTCACTTTTCATTCAGAGGGATCAGGTTGGCACTCATGATTCTGTCAATGGTTCAGAGACCAACATGTTGGTCTTGCTGAGGGAAAACATCCTAGTTGTGTCTTCCAACTACCTGAGATAGTGTTTAGAGAAACAGTGGGATACAGATGTTGTACATAACTGATAAATGCTGCACTGAAGGAGAATGTGGTAGTTGTCATATGGGCATTATCTAGTGAAATCTCTATAATTTGAAGTATTAGTAGATGGATCCTCTGAGGAACTGAATATCTTTATGCTCTTTTTTGTAAGACTGGGCTATGGAACTGTATGAGAGTGGCTGAGAGAAGGATAGCTGCTCTGTCCCCAAACTAAAATGAGCACAGGTGAATAATGATGACCATTAGCACTCCATGCACCACTGCTTTTATTACTCTACTGAAGAAGAGTTGTTTTTATACCCCACTTTTCACTGCCCAAAGGAGTCGCAAAGCAGCTTTCAATTGTCTTCCCTTCCTCTCCCCACAACAGACATCCTGTGAGGTAGGTGGGGCTGAGAGGGCTCTGACAGGAGTGCTTGGTCAGAACAGGACCATCAGGGCTGTGACTGGCCCAAGGTCACCCAGCTGGCTGCATGTGGAGGGGGACCAGGGAATAAAACCTGGCTGGCTGGATTAGAGGCCGCCACCCTTAACCACTACACTAACTCTTGTATGGTTTAGCAGTAGCCCATGTCTCAACACCTATGGAGAAGTCTGAAGCGAACAAAAAATGTTCTGCCTTCTATAGCTGAAAGGGATGCACCATCTGCATCTTGTTTCCTCTGTGCCTTTGCACAGGTATCCCTTCTTCTTTGTGTTCTCTCTGTTGCAATTTTACCTACATTTGAGAGATGATTAATAAAGAGCTTTTGAGCCTCCTGATCTCCCCCCCCTCCGCCCAGTAACAGATGTGGGACTGAAATTTTATCTGAAGATACTAGAATGGTGCCACAATTGAATAGAATTGTGGCAGTGATTATTTTTCTCCAGCCATCATCTGATGAGCACGTGTGTTTCCTTCTGTCCCTCCAACACATTGCGTGTACAAATTTTGGTATTCGGCTTTCCTTGCTAACTGATTCTACTGGGCTCCTACTCAAAACTCTTCTCCCCTCTCCCCCTTTCTGCATAATATAGGCAGACTTCATTAACTTCAGGTTTAATTTTTTAAAAGCAAGCACGGAGCTTGGTGGCTCACCACTTCAAAAGAGTGCCACGTCTTTTAATTGTGACGGCTTTCCGTCAGCCGCGTCTCCACTCTGAATTAGTAATGTTGCTGACTTATTGTTTTAGAAGAGGAAGTCCTTGACCTGCTAGGTGGAAAGAATTGTGACTGCTCTGCACCTCTGTGGGTCCTTTAGCTCTGCCATATCCCCTGTGAATAATTAGAGGCATTTGAAGGTATTGCTGGAGAAGCCAATTTGTGTCTTTCGCTTTGCATATTGTTGAAGCTTCATGAATTAATCATTGGCAGGGCAAAAAAAATTAGCTTCTTCAGATGCACGTTTTTTGATGGGTCATGTGGGAGAATATAAAGTGATCCGTAAAATATTCTACTGATCCTCTAAGTATTAAATTATTATGGCTATGGGTTAATTTCAGGGGGGGCATTCCTCCCCTTCCTGAATTGATAAAGAACTACCCCCCCAAGTCTTTCTTGAATCCTGAAAAGTTTTTGTTAAAAAAGTTTTATTTTGAGCTTGCAAAATGCCATGTGAGTGGTTTTGTTTGGCTTTAAGAACAGTTTTAGCCAAGAGGACGCTTCTTCCATCTCCTTCCACATAAGAACTAGTATCTTTAAACCGCCCATGGCGCCGCGGGCACCACGGACTAAATAAATGGTTAAGGGGTTCTAGGGCGGGATGTGTCCGTGATGAGGAAGGGTCCGGATTGGACCCTTCGTCCGGACAGACAATCGAAGGGACCAAGTGGCAGGCGCGCAGCACCTGCCGATTGGTCCCTCCGATTCCCAGCCCCAGCGCAGTTGCTCCCTTTGCCGCCTCTCACTGTGCCAGGCCACCGCCTGAGGGAGCCTCCGGCAGTCAAATGACCACCGCCTGGGGGAGGCCCCGCCGCCCGACGGACCCCCACGAATCGGTAAGTGCCTAGCGCCCACTGTATTACTCATACAGCGGGCTTGATTACTAGTGTATCTATATTTTGAATGTGTGTGACTACATTCATTTTGGCTACTTAGATCTGAGGTAAAAACAGAGATGTTGCTAACTAGCCTTAAACCACTTCATCTGTCAGCCTAATAAATGTTAATCTGGTGTTCTGTGGGTTGCAAATTCATGTTTTCACCAAATACAATGACTGCTTTCCTTTTCAGCCAATGAAACAGAATTAGCATTTTTCTGCATGGAGGATTACCGAAAATATAAAACCAATCCTATTGCAGCCTGGTGAAGATGTTGAGACTTTTGGGACCCCTCAGTATTTTTTTGTAAGTCTTTCCCCCCAACTTTGTTGTAAGAATGTCTGTTATAACTATTGTGGCTCCTTGTTTTTGTTGGAACATGCATGCATGACTCAAAAGGGTAAGGAAAATATCCTACAGAGTGCATCTGAGATGTGTATTTAGCATAGTTGGGATTAGGAACTTCTGGTTGTTTTTCAAATAGTCCTGTCCTATGGTCAGTGGCTCATTTGAAGACTTCCTGCTCCTTTGGGCACACTTCCTCCCTGCTTGCCACCAGAACAGACAGAATAAAGTCAACAGGACAGACAGGCTTTTCTCTCTCCTCTTTCTACACAGTTTGTTTTCTTAATCACATTATTTCTTCCTTTTAAGCAGCTTGGAAATATGCAACTGTCTTGCATATTTCAGCTTTGCCATTCGTTTATGTTACAGGACCCCATGTGAGTGGTTTTGCCAGAGGAGCCTTCCTCTAATTTGTGGCCCTTCCACTTAAAGAAGTGGCTCAACTCTTGCCTCCAGCCTAAGGAAATGCATGCTACCATTGTAGAACAATGTGGGTGTTCTATTAAAGCACTTTTTTCAAATCAGTGTCATGTCACAATTTATTTGATTAATTTCATTGTTTATCGTGTGCCTTTCTCACTGGGACTGAAGGCAGATTACACAGAAGAAATCAGAACAATCAAGAGGATAGGATGTCCAATAGATCAGTGGTCCCCAACCTTTTTATCACCGGGGACCACTCAACGCTTGACAATTTTACTGAGGCCCAGGTGGGGGGTGGGGGTAGTTTACTCCTCTACTATCAACCACTGCCCTAATGCTCTCTGACTCTGGTCGCTATGGTAATGTTTAAACATCCCTTCAAGATAAGATACAGACACGCCACAACAATGAACATAGGAAACATTTTATTTTAATGGAAATTTTAACTCATGACCCATTGAAGTCAGTGGTCTTCGAAGTGTCCGACTTTTCTTAGGAGTGTCCTGTAAGTGTAGCAGCTTGGATACTATAATGCATTTGGTGCTGTATTTGCTGTGTAGCGCATCTGAAGAAGTATTGAAAGTCTGTTTTTGCTCAAGCTGGGAGGTCTAGTTGTGGCTCAGGCAGGCCTAACAGCACTTTTTATTTCCCTGGGGTCACATCCAGTCAGCTCTTTCATTCAATGTTGCCCAATTCTGCTTCTGCGTACAGCCCCCATCACATGTGGCTTTAGCATGATTCCTAGCATGGCCATTTTCAGCAGACCAAGGACCCCCTCCTTCCTAGGAGAAAAGCTGATTGAATCTAATCCAGCCTTTCTCAACATTTTTAGCATTGAGAAACCTCTGAAACATTCTTCAGGTTCCCAGAAACCCAAGAAGTGGTGCAATCAGGCACAGAATTAGACAAGTTGTGTTCCCATATTGCACCATTGTATTTGCCAGTGTTGCAAAAATGATTGGAAATGAAACCACCCCAAGGGAATGCTTCCATTATGCCACAAATTCTGCAGTGCAAAGAGTGGGATGCTTCATTGGCTGAGATGAATAATGAGTCTTGTTGTGTCCCTGGCAATGGGGCTTCTGTTTTAGGATTTACCGTACTTGCCTGTTCCTTTTTTAATTGGCTCTTGCTTTTACAATAGGCTACAAAGGAACTTTATACTTGGACCCTTCCTGTTAGATTTCTACACCAAACTCACACCCCTACATCCACTTCTATATATTCATTCCACTATGTGCACAGTGCACATTATAGGTTTGTGGTATTGTGGATAAGGAATGGTGGGTGGGAAGGGAACAAGGATGGACACTGGCAGGAAAGGGCAGGTGTTCTGAGTAGAAATCTGTAAATTCGTATAGGGGAAAGGGGCTGGACCATCTGAAGCTCCAAATAAGTTCTTGTGGATGTCTTGCTTTCTGTTTTGTGTTCTTCTGTAACAGTCATGGTGGATAGAGGTTCCCTTTGTTCTCAAGTTGAAAACTAACAGCAAATGTCTTGATTTAATTTGCAAAATGGTGGCCGTTTAAAGTGCACCTCTGAATCCTTGATTGAGATGACATACAAAGTGAAGATACCACCCAACCATAGTATTTGCTGTGTAGCGCATCTGAAGAGTACAAAACTGACAAGAGCCAAAAAGGTTCTGTTCCACTGATGGAAAATTAGCCTGGATCCAGCCCTCAGAGAGTTTTCCTCCTTTTTAAAGCCTACAAACCTTACTCCTACCCTCTTTAGAATTAGGTGGGAAACTCTACTAAGAGGCATGTGGTAAGTAGTAGTAGGTGGGAGAAAGGAGTAGAGGTTTTTTTAAAGCAAATTCCTTTGCCTTCTCCTCCTTTTGTTCACTGATCAGTTTATTTGGGGGAGCTGAAAAACAAAAGGGCACAAAAGGCCAGAGCACTTAGCCTCTCCTCTGCCGACTGCTGTTTTTCCAATCTGCCAATGACCATCCCCCAGGGGTGTGTGTGTGTATGTATCTGAGGTCAGGGACAATGAGTACTCCATCTGCTTTGTCTGAGTGCTGCTCTTCCTGCAACCCTCCCTTTCCGTATGTCTAGGGAAGAGAAGGGCTTGCCCAAGGTGACTCTGTGAGTGTGTACACATGCAGTCTGCAGTTTCTTGTGTCTGCCTGTCTTGACACCATCTCTACTGGCTGGCACGGGTTGGAGGTAAAGACCTTTGCCAATTTCCTGACTTCTTTCCTGCCTTTTGGATCTCAGCACATCTACAAGCCAGGACCCTGCTGTTATATAGATGGATTGCCCAGATGGATCAGCTGACTTGGTATTAGTGCCTAATGAAAAATCTGTTCAGCTCAAAGCTGTTCATAAGTGTTCCAATTCACTACCTAAAAAGCAGAAGTTCCTCAACCTCTCTAGGATTTTGACAATTGTTTCTATGACAAACTGCCTACTTTAAATATGTGATGCAGTCTACCCAAGCAATTGCAAGCAGGGAGAATCACAAAATGGTTTCAGCTTCAGCAGGAGCCACAAGGTGTCAGCACAGCCTGTCCTTTCTCTCTTGCACAAACAAGAAAAATGAGACATCTTTGTCAACAGCAAATCAGTGAACTGGTTTAACCCAAGATGCTTGTGCTCACTGTCCGGGGAGTTGCCAGAGGCAGCACTTAAAGATGTTCACTGTCATGTGGTTTTAAAAAAACAACACCAAAGTCCTAGATAAGCAGAATACACTCTTGTAGTCTGGATGTGAAGTCTTCCTTCTCTAATGGTTGTGTAAACCATTACAGACTGATTTGTTGACAGAACATTCATATGTTACTATTTATCATACTCATTTGTGAGTGACTGTTATTGGATGTTGTGGAACAGACTACTGGGTTGTAGTATTACAGGAGAGGGGAAAAATATCTGCTTTTTTCACCCTATGAATAATTTTACAAATCTGTCATGTACCTCCCCTTAGGTCCACCCCCCAAAAAAGTCCCAGATTCTTCAGCCTTCCACTACACCACACTGGCTGTCCTGTATTATTCTTCTGATCACAGAAGAATCATAGAGTTGGAAGGGGCCATACAGGCCATCTAGTCCAGCCCCCTGCTCAATGCAGGATCAGCCCAAAGCATCCAAGAAATGTATCTTCCTTGTCTGGTTAAGAGGGTTTATGCTCTCCTTGTTAACCCCCGTCCAGATGCCCACCCTTTCTCAAGTGGGGGAGGCACCAATGTGTCTCAGAATTTAGACAAGGAGACACTTTAATGCAGGTAAAGATATATAAAGATACTAGAGGTTAGGTAGTATCAATGTTTCCTGTTCATAGATATATCCTGATTACATCTTGAATATGATGACAGCGGGAAGAAAAGATCCATTACAAGGCAAGATAGTAACTGTTTAAAACTCCCAAGGCACAAATTAGTGCAGAAAACATTGATACAAGCAGTATACATTTCATCTTTCTCTTTTGCAGCAATATATCCATACAGAAGATACATAGAAAAATAACAGAGTAAATCTTCAAGCAAGCATCACATGACCCTTATATCCTGATACTGGCAGATTAAAAATGCAGAGGCTATGTACAAAGGGGTCTCGCCACCCCACTGTAACTTTAAAAAAGAGATCGACTCCTTGAACAAAATGAGTTAACTTCTTAAATGTTTTATGCGTGTGTGATGTGTGTGTGCACGCGCAAGAATGTTCAGTCCCCGAAGGAATCGATCTGAAATCTGGCCTCATTTTCCAGTTGCACTGGGGAACCTATCTAAGGCATCATCCCCGTGGATAACACTGAATTACAAATGTCCTCTACTGGTCTCAATACATGCTATTGCTTGTGAGGATATGTTTACATGATGGAGCTCCTACTGTGTGCTCAGCTGACTAACTCCTCAAATGTTCCTCTTCATGACAGTCATCATTACAGTCAGCTGCAGTTTATTACAGCTGTTTCAGCTTCCCTTGTATCCCTGAAGGACAGGAACTTAAAAATCTAACTCAAAATGGCTGCCATCTGGAAGAAGATGACTAGTCCAAAGGTTTGTAGAAGTGAAAGGCTGCCTTGTGTGGCAGGGATTGTATCTAGTAGTATACGAAGAACCAAAATAGTGATGTTTTCATTCATGGCAGCACTTCCCTGATGCTGATCAGTTTCAGTCAATGACGTAAGGAATATATATGTTGCTCTAGCCTTTATTGGGAGCTGAGGGAATCCTACAAGGGATTAAGAAAATTAAACACACCACATATTCAGCTGTTGGTCCAACACCAAAAGAGGTGACCTAGATAATTTTTCCACTTGCTCAGGCCAGCATGTAGGGGTAACATGTTGAGGACTTTCTGCTGCCTTTTATCAATTTTACAGAAATGTGCATGGAATATGATATTTGGTGTGGTTTTTGTTTTAGTGATAGAGATACTGGTTTTATGGTTTTAATGCTGTGTGTATTTCTGTGTAAGCACACTTGGGTAAACTTCCTTGGGCCTATTACATGAGGCAAGGCAGTTTATAAATATTTTACCAAAAATAAATAGTTCCAGGTGATGGTGGTATATTTTGACAACAGAAATTAGGTGTCTGTCTTAATTAGTTCCACTAGAATTACCATGTTGGTTGATCCTGATGGCCTGGAAGCTAAACGCTGGATTGGATCCAGTGGACAATTTTGGCTGACAAAAAAAGGGTGGTGGTGGGGGGGAGATTTTTGCCAATTCCCACACCCTCTGCAGATCTCTGAGTGTCCCCAAGGCTATTTGTAGGAAGTGCCCTGTGTGTAGGAGTAGTATTTGGAGTTCAGCTGGAGAGAGGAACACAAGGAAGCCCTCTGCTGCTGGAAATTGCTCCTATCAGCACAGATTTTCAGCAGGATCCGAACTGTTCCACAGAAATCAGCAAACCTAATTTGCTACAAAATTATTTTTTTTTTACAAAATCACAAATCTGTCTACTAGACAACCAAGCATGGTAATTCTGGTATACATGAACCAAAAAACTGACTTTAGAAAAGAGGGAATAAACCTTTTTGCATGGTTAGTGAACTGAATTTGGGGCAGAAACCCATTTCTAGTGTCAAGGAAGCCCAAGTGAAAATGTTTCTCAAAGTGAATCTAATACTTGCTTTAGCACATCCTTCTGCCTACAGAACAATTCTGCTGTTTATGTATCTTTAGTTTGTATCATTGAAATTTCGCATTGATGTTTTAAGGCAACAATTTTTTTTCTCTTGGAGAATTACCAGTATATTTTAAACACTGTGTTGTACACTGACTACATTTACACCCAAATAAAATTATATTTATCACCCACCACCCAATGATACCAAACTTACAAGCTTAAAAAAAATCTATAAAAAAGGAACCTCCAGTGTACCATCTGAAATTCCGCATGGAAAAGAAGTGCTTCGTTACACAGTGCTGCTGCTGCTTTCTCCACTCGAAAATTCCCCCGTCGCTCTGGGCAGTGTGAATTTAACATACCTGCCCTTTTCCCACCCATTCCTGATGCGCCGCAGTCTTTGGTTCATACAAGGGAGGTGGAAGAAGATCTTAGCTAGGATGACTGCACAGGGCACCAGCAGCGTGAGGGTGTAGGTGGGAGGCAGGTAGAACTTGTACTGGTTTTCATCAAATGCCCTGGTCCAGCCGTAAGTCAGAGTATGCAGAGTGCTGATCACCAGAGCAACAAATCCAAGTGTGGACTAAAAGAGGGTAAGGGGGAAATTGTTGATGGTTAGCATCATGTCATCAAATTTTGTTCACATTTCAAGAATCCTTTCTGTTCCCATGAAAATCTGTCCAGAATCTCTCTTACTAGACTCCAGCCCTTAAGCATCAACTGCTGTTGATACAAGGAACAGTGCAGGTTCAAAAAATGACTGGGTTCTTGAGAGAAGAGCTCAGGTAAAGGGACAGCAAGGTGGAGAAGACTTTGTTCCCCTTTTCTTTTTGCACGACTGCATTAGAGGTCTGCAAAATGAAGATATACTGCCAGAGAAAAGCAGAACAGTAGCGGATAGATAACAGGATCATTTTAAAATCACAGAGTAATTCAGCAGTGGAATAGGCTGCCTAAGGAGATGGTGAGCCTCACTAGTGGTCTTCAAGCAGCAGCTGGAGACATACTTAAAATGGATGCTTTAGGCTGATCCTGCACTGAGCAGAGAGACTAGATGGCCTGTCTGCCTCCTTCCAACTCTATGATTCACATTTTCACTATCTGTAGATGCAAGAATGCAGGTTATTTTTGTGGCAACTGATTTAAACAACCTGACAAACCACTAACTGGCTGTAGGACTTGGTCATAACTTGAGAAGGTTTGCTTAAGTAGGGAAGCATTCATCCCATCAACAGATCGAGGAGTGCTTAACTCTGTTTAAGAAGACTGCTGGAATGTGAAGTTCATCTAATAAATGATGTTCTGTTAATGCAAGTGCTGTTGTGCACTAGACATGGCACCCTTCTTGTGCAATAGTTTGTGTGACCACCACTTCCTTAAAAATGCATTTAAGCATTATTGCATTACAAGTTTTAAATATTGCACATTTAGATCACTGTTTGGTAGTAAGCAAACATTTAAATCACTGTTCTGTAGCTAGACTACAACATATTGGAAATTGGTCACTGGATGCTTGTGTAACAGCTCACCATAACTTCAAATCACCAACATTGTGGCCTTTATGTTAGCAGATGTGGACCATAGGATACATGCCATTATCTCTAACTCTGCAGGAAATATTAAGACTGCATATATTAAAACTACACAGGGGATTGATGTTCATCTACATATGGATGAGACTCCTACAATGCAATTTCTGTCTGTCTCAGCCACAGAGGCACTGTACAAATAGGTTGGGGAAGCTTGTTGATGATAAAAGCATTAAGAGGAGGAGAAAAAAATTCAGAAATTAGCATTTAAAGAAGCTGAAATCTGCTTGTTCTGCTCCGCGAGAGAACTCCCAAAGCACCAATGGCTTCCTTCAGCTTCTGAAAAGCAAAGAAAGTGTTTTCTTATGAACCTAGTTCTGGTGAAAGGAGCAGAAAACAGGCTCATGAACGGAATCTATAGGGCCGGCCATCTATTCATAGTGACACTTGACTACAGTGATCTGAAAATAGTTTTCAGAGAACACAGATACTGTGCCCCCCACCCCAAAAAAGCCCACTGAGGAATGTCTAGAAATGTAGTACTTTCCCTCGAAGGTGATATCCATTTTTGAAATACATTGCACAAGTAACATTTGAACAGTCAGTTAATGATTTAAATTGCTAAACTTTTGTTTGTCCCCTGCTCTCTCCCTCCGAGAACTCCATCAGTGTGCTCTGCTCCTGGACCTGTTTGCACTGTTACAACTATCAGTTATTAGTATTAATGTTATGGTTATTTATAAGTTATGTATTGTTTCTTGTATTGTTTATAAGTTTTATGTAAACCTCCCTGAGCCTCCAGGGAGGGTGGTATATAAATATAATAAACAAACAAACAAGTAAACAAACTTTTAAGATTATTTTTAAAGAAACTGAAACTCTGACCCAGTAAATTGCAGTTCTCCTGTCAAGGGACAGGAGAACTTTGACATGCTTGAGTGCCTCTTCCCACAATACCTGGAGGCAGGAAATCGATTGCACTTTCCATCTCCAGGGGAGGAGCCCACTCCTCAGTCTTTTTCCTGCCTCTGTCTGAGGTTTTCCTTAGAGGAGCTCCTTTGATTACACTTTGTTCTTTCTTGCCACATGTGTTCCCTTCTGTGTGCCTTTCCCTTTTCATTCAATGATCAAGGAAAAAAGAGTTTTTAAGTCTGTAAGCAAGTGGATAAAGGGCTGCATCTTTGTGGCATATAAATATCAGGGCCTTCAAGTCCCAGAGGGGATCATGGCTCATTCAACAAGTGCTTCCTTGTCAGCAGCATTCAACACTAAGGCATCCTCCGCAGATATATGCAAGGTTGCGACCTGGCCTACAGTGCCAACATTTATCAGGCACAAGATGGACTCTATTGCTGTGGTTGAGGCAGCAATTTGGCAAATAGTCCTACAGCAAGTTGTGTGGTCTGACTTATCTCATCTCAGATGAGTCTTGAAACTTCCCAAGCAGATCAGAGGAAAGGGACAGAGAGCTGAGTACAATACCTCCAGTTATGATGGTTGGTGTGCTGTGATGTGTATGCCAAGGAAGAGAATGGAAGCTTCCATTAAGCCCTCCTGCAAGCACAAGTGTGCTTATGTAGATATAGACTGAGTGCTTGGTCAGATTTAAAAATTCATTTAATGCTGCAAACAGAATGAAAATCTAGCAGCTGTCCCAAGCTCTTTGCAGGAAACTTGCTTATGTGGAAGAGCATGTACACTCAATAGAGGACCCTACTGCTTCTGGGAAGGAAATGTATGTTTTAAAGATATGAGATTTATTCTTGTCAGTACAATTTTGTTTTGTAAATGAACACTTTGCATATGAAAACTTTCTATTGCATTTTTGGTTTTAATTGGGCATATAACTTTAGTTTTATACCTAATTCTAAACAAATATAGATCCAAATGTAGATCAAAAAACCTACACAATGAGACCTTCGAAAGGAAAGGGGGATTTTACAAACCTGAGATAGCTCTCAGACTTGCAAAAACAAAACAAAACAAAAAACCTTAAGAAGTTAAAAGAGTGGGCTAAAGTCCTTATAAATTCAGAAAGGCAACTGAGATCTTGTTAAACTATGGATAATGTTTTGGGGTGCACAACAACATTGGCATGGAAAAGCATGGATTGTGTCGGTGGAAGGACCTCCCTGAGAAAGAAAATAAAATGGGGGTGACAACAGTTGGGGGCTCAAAATGGGAAAGTAAGTTGTGAGGGGGACACGAAAAGGGACAGAAATGGCCAGTGGGAAACTAAAAAGCACTGATGAAGGCAGAAAAGAAGGATAAGTAGTAGGGGCAAGAAAATAAAGGCTAATAGGTGGTAAAAAAGGGACAAAGTGAAAGGGGGTGTTGGAGAAATGGGGGGCCTGCATGGAGCCGGTAGGATCTCCTTCCCCATGAACACAGTCCTTACCTGAATGAAACTGAATTCCCTCCAGTTGAGAGCATTGGCGATTGAAGGGAGTGAAGTTATGGCAAGTAAGGAGAGCAAACCCAGGGCCATGATGCCAAAAGAGATGTAAATCTCCATCCTCCAGACTTCCTCTTCTATCCAAGCATTTTCTTTCTTTTCCAGTGCCTATAGAAAAAAGAGTAAAAGCATGCAGGATAAACCAAGGGGCTTTCTTAAGATACTAATGGACTCTGCTTGTATTTAAAATATTTTTTTAATACAATTGTATGTTTATTACTAGGAGTTACTTATCCTGAAGATTATCAAAGATGGTAATGACTATGGCTGAGCACTTAACTGTGCCAACAGCCACTGGCTACATCAATCAATCAAATGCCATATATAAAGAACATAACGTGTCTGCACTGAGGTATTCACATTTGTTCACTTTGTATTTGGGTTTTCAGCAGTGGCTTCTTGGTATTGTACTTCACAATAAATCTGCCTGTGCACTCCACTGTGAACTTTGGGCTTTCTGCCTCACTTTGGCTGAACCTTCTTGTTGATTTATACTATATTTAGAAATTACCTTCCCAGAACAGCTTATGTGTTTTAGGTTCAGTTCAACTCTGTATTTGTATTCCCCAAATGATAAATGTTTGTGAATCAGCCATTGTCCCAGAGGAGCCATTCCAGGAGTTCAAATGAGCTGCTCAGCCCCATAACTCTGCATAAGAAGCAGGAGTTGTGTTAGCTGTTCTCAGCTCCCACTGAGGAACTTTTCACTCCATGCTGGGCACATGTGATTTAAGTGCAAACCCTGCTCATGAATTTATCTGCCACAGAAAAGTAGACCCCAACTGCATATTCTGGGCTCTATTTGGTGCTGCTGACCATGGTTAGGCATAATACTGGAGGGCAGGTAAACAGATGTGTGTGTGTGCCTATCAGAAAAACTGACATCTAGTTCTGGTACAAAACCAATGTCCTACCAGCACCACCGTAAAATGCACAGAAGCCACTGCAATATGATTTCTACAAGTGGCTTAAAGCACAAACACGAGAGATACAGAACCCCCACTGACCTCTAAGGGACATACCGATAACCTGCGCCTGCAAGTTCAGGACATTCTTTTGCCATTTAGGACTGCAATTAACATGGAGCATCAGCTCTGGTTTCAAGCTAAGACCACAAGTGTAGCTCTTGGAATCCTTGACTGCTCAGTGGCTTAATGGGATTTGGTTTAAGTGCATTTAGGAGAGAAGTGTTCAAGCTAATGGGAAAAAAAAAGAGATGGGATTTGTACTATATTACAGAGGCCGACACTCAGAGCCATCCATTTGTTCCATTAAATCGATGTGATTCGTGAAGCAAGGATGTTACTAGCAAAATGTAAGAAAAGAGAGAAATGGGCTGCGAAGGCTTGCTTAGGGTTATTTGCAAGCATCACAGAAGAGATACACAGCGGGAATTAACAGACAGCCATGGGACTGTATCCTCTGTGCTGAAAACCAAAGATGTTGTTTCCTAATTTATCTCGTATTTATTAATGACAGCAATCCTAAAATTAGTTAGGTGGAATGAAGTTAGCTTCATATGGAAACTTACTTTCATGATGATGGGCAAATATTTGAAATACGAAAAACGATGTATGCTAATACCTAAAGGTTTTTTCAGCAAAGCATAATAAACATGAGTGTTTTTCCAATGTTTAATGTTGTGGAATTTTTATGCCTGATACCCAAGATTAAACACTGTAAATCGATACAGGACCATTCTCCTGTCACCTTCACAGAGAAGTTCTTTCTAATTTCTACGTCTCGTGAGAATAAAGTAGTAGTAGTAGTAGTAGTAGTAGGAGGAGGAGGAGTAGAAGAAGAAGAAGAGTTGGTTCTTATATGCCACTTTTCTCTGCCCAAAGGAGTCTTGAAGTGGCTTACAGTTGCCTTCCCTTTTCTCTCCCCACAACAGTCACTCTGTGAGGTAGCTGAGGCTGAGAGAGCCCTGATACTACTGCTCGGTCAGAACAGCTTTCAGTGCTGTGGCTAGCCCAAGGTCACCCAGCTGGCTGCATGTGGAGGAGCCTAGAATCAAACCCAGCTTGCCACATTAGAAGTCTGTACTCCTAACCACCAAGTCTATGAGGGATCTATAAGTTGGCTGCGACTTGGCAGCACCTCCCCCCAACCAATGCTGACTAAAGATTCAAGGCCAATAGAGGGCATGAAGAATATAAAAATTCCCCTGGTGGATCTAAATCCAGTTTCTCTTCTCAACTCTCAAGAGTCACAAGGATTCATCAAGGATTTTAAAATATTTGGGGTGTTTATATTTTTAATATTTGCAATGTATTTAGCTAAATGTAAGTTAAAGATAATCTATTGGCACTCATTTTCCAGAAATTGTCGTGATTTTGTGTTCTTTCAAAAATATGTTAATATATGCACATGTATGAACACACACCCTGAAGCATCACCCTTAGGGATTAAGGCAGCCATTTTCAACTTTTTTTGCCACTGAGAAAACTCTGAAACGTTCTTCAGGTTTTGAGAAACCCCAGAAGTTGAGTGATTGTGCAGAATACGGTTGGGAAGAATAGCTGTGCACACGCCCACCGCGGCCCCTCCCTTTCCCACTCCCTCCAGGCCCATCACTGGCCATTCTGGGAGGGGTGGATTGAGATGACCATATATGGTCATATCTCCTGAAAAATGCTTAACAAATTTAAAAAAAATAAAAATTAACTTCCCCCCATTTGGGAAACCCTTCCAGAGCTGTCACCAAACCCTGGGTAAAGACAAAGCATCAAATTATCTTCACAGAGATACAATGAGCCAGTGAAACTGGGTATTTTGGATTTCAAAGTTCAGCCGACAGAATCAAAGGAAAAGTTTTAAGGTCAGTAGGCTAAAGAAGGAAGAGTCTGATACCTGTTTGACAGCCTCATTGAGTAACAGGTAACGGTGGGACCGTCGCATGGGTAGGCAAAAGCTGTAAGCTGCATGCAAGGCCGCACAGAAGAAACTTAGCAGGCCAATCTGTTTCCTGTGCTGTAGCCATTGGTCGAGCCAGTCTGGGAAGCGCCTGTATTTAGTGCAGTAGTACAGCTGAAAGATTGCAGCCAGCACTCCAGGAAGGTAGACAAGGGACAGCATGACGTAGGCGACACAAGGCAGCGTGGTGTTGACGACCTCCACGGGGATCTTGTAGAACTTGTTCTTATGGTCCCGAATGAAAGGGTGCAAAACTTGCCGGATGAAGTTGTAGGTGTAAAAGCACAGAAACAGAGCCAAGGCCAAGAAGACGGGGATCTTCCAGGCAGGGAGGAGGCGCAGAGGAATATTCTCAATTTCACGAGCTGCGGTTAAGGAGCCCCTGTCCACAGGAGTGAACCCCAGCATGTGAGAAATTTCAGCAACCACACGTTTGGCTTCCTGGTTGTCAGAGCAAATGAATACCTACAGCAAACAGAAGATATGTGAGCAACTGGCACTAAGATCTAAAGCACAGGAAGGTGATTAAACCAGAGGCAGGATGACTGCCTACCTAGCAACAATAAAGGTACATTTGAGCATTTTGAAGCACAGCACCCCCAAATAGGGTTGTGTGCTTCAGCGTCCAAAGTGGCCGTTCGAGCTCGAACCAGCCAGTGGTGCGGAGGGGGGGGGGAAGAGGAGGCGTGGGTGCCATTGGGCACACACATGCAGGGTGCCTGCGTGTGTGCACTGGCTGGTGCCTAGGCGCCTCCCCTCCCCCTCGTGCTGCACCCAACCCTACCCCCAAACATTCTGAGTTTGCTTTGGTGAGATTTCTGTACCCACACATGTGCTTCCTGCCATATGTTCCCTCTTCCCATGAGAACTGCCTTGGTTTTTTTTTCAAAGTTGTAGTTTGTTTTCAGACCAGAAAACCATCATCTGTACAGAAGTGTCTTTATGAGAAAAGTTGTTAACCCCACCACTGCATTCTCAGTTTGCATTCATACATATTTTATTTATCACATTTGCATCCTTCCTCTAAGGATTTCAGGAGGGCATATATGATGTTATCCCACTTTAGTCTTGCAATATTGTGGATATACCTCAGACTCATGGACAGTGAGTGACCTAATGGCAGTCAGTGAACTTCAAGGCTGACTGAGGATTTGGCTCACAGTCTCCTCAGTCTGAGCACAAATGATCTAAGATAAGACTGAGGTTATGAATTAGGTTCTTACTGCCTCAGCAATTACACATGGGTAGGAGAATGAGGAAGACTGTGCACAGCAAAATCCAAGGACTACAGGAATTTCAGGAACCTCCTTTTCCAAGACAATGGAAATACCTGGAGAGTATTTTGAGAGTGCAGCCTGAGGAAGGTGAGGTGAGTGGAAGGAGTCCAACAGAGTAAAATGCCACCTTCCAAAGCAACCATTTTCTCCAGCTGAACTGATCTCCTGGAGATCATTAGGGTTGCCAAGTCTATAGGTGGGGTCCCCCACTTTCTAAAAGGACCTTGCCCCCTTGAATTGCCCTCAACCTGGAAGAACATCACTTTTTAAAGCAATTTGCTTATGCCACCCAGAAGTGACAGGTTGCCAGCCTGGGTGGTGGTGATGCTCTGGTTTTTGAGCAAAATTATATGGCTTGAAGAAATTAAGTGTTTTGTCCAACAGCCAGAGCATTGGCCTCCCATGTGTCAATGTCACTTCTGGGTGATGTTGGTATGTTGGGAAGCAGCCCCCATCCCCTGCCAGCAGCACAGATGGACCTGGCAACCCTAGCTGTATTAGTGAGATATCTCCAGCCATCACTTGGATGGCAGCAACCCTATCTAGCCCCTACCAAGGGCAGCACATAATCCATTGTTCAAAACACTATGAAGTCCAGGTTTAAAAAAAACCAAAAACCCAAAGACAGAAGACTCAGGAAAGGTGAACTCTGTATTAGACAACAAATTATTATTAGATAGCAGAAAAGGAAAGACAGGGTGGCATAAGGGTTAAGAATTTCAGGCTAGGACTGAGCCACAGGGTACAAATGACCACTCAAATCACTCATGCTGGGAGTTCTTTGAACAGAATGGCCAGTGTTTTCTATTGGCCTATGTTTCCCCACCAGGAAAGCTTTAGTGACTGTCTGGGGCTGGGATGCTTAAACCTCTCTTCCCTTGCAGTCTCCATGGTAATTCTGGAACTCGCTCTATGCAGGCCTGCCCTTGACTTTAATCTGGAAACCGCAAGTGGTCCAGAATACAGCTGCCAGGGTCTTTACAACAACACCTCGGAGGTCCCACATCCAGCCCATTCTCCAGCAGCTGCACTGGCTTCCAGTTGAATTACGGATCAGACTTAAGCCCATTCCGCACCAGGATCAATGTTGCAAATTGGTTTCGGAACGAAAAAACGCCATTTTAAATAGTGGAATTCACCGTTGTGCATATCTGCCTTTGTAGTGGAATCCAGTTGCGTTTCTATCATTTCCCACAGGTTTCCGGTCTCGGCAAAAATCGCTATCCAGGAAGAGATATTTGCTGGGCTTTGTGCCGCCCCTGGCCGTCAATCAAACAAGCAGCCAATGGGCAGCCGTTATCATGCTCCCGAAAAGCCCCTTTCCCTTTAAGGCAGGTTAAAAACACACACACACACACACACACACACACACACACACACGTTGCAACGAATCTGCGTTGATTCATTGCAACGGAGAGACCCATCTAGCTGGCAGGTGGCGTGTGAGCTGCCGTTTAATTGTTGCCACACTCCCCCAAGTGAACCCCCCCCCTGTGCACAGGCGCGATTTTCGGCCGAAAATAAAGGGAACCAGCAAACGGGGCTGTGTGGTGCTTGGTGACTTAAAACAGCTCTGGGGAAGGACTGCAGCCGGGAAGCCTCGCTGGGTGAATGAAGGCTCGCCGGCTTGTTGCTCTCCGCTCGCTCCGAGGGAGGGACTTTGCTGAAACTGCAACAATGGTAATGCACAGAACTTTCCCGCTAGTGTTGCAGATTGGTTGCAAGAGTGTAGCGTTTTCCAGAGGGTGAATCCACTTTTTGGGATTTCCCTGGAAGCGCTACAATGAAGCGCTTTTTGTGGATCGGTGTCAGGAGTGTGGCAGATGTCTACGACATTGTGCATAACTGCATTTTAGTAGTGATTACAATTTGCCACACTCCTGCTAAAATGAATCTGTGCGGAATGGCCCTTAAGGTTCTGGTTATCACCTTTAAGGCCATACGTAGGTCTGGGCCCAGTGTACCTGAGGGATCGCCTCTCTGCTTACAGCCCCCAAAGAACCAGGGAAGCTCACTTGACTTCAACCAGGGCCAGAGCTTTCTCTATCCTGGCCCCCACCTGGTAGAATGAGCTCCCAAAGGAGATCAGGGCCCTAATGGAACTTGAACAATTCTGCAGGGCCTGCAAAAGGGAGCTCCTCCACCAGGAATTTGGTTGAGGTCAACCTGAACCACCACTTCCCATGGGCCTTCACCCTGAGCCTTCCTCTGGCACCCACTACTGTTCTGCTCAACCCACTGGGCTTTCAGTCTGTATTAATTTAATGTTCTCCATATTATTCTATTGTTCAACTATGTTGCTGTTATCACTGTATTAATGTTAAACTGAGTTATCTGTATTTTTTCTTTTATGTGAATCGCTCTGAGCCTTTGGGGAGGGTGGTATATATAAATATAATAAATTGGCCTTGATCTAAGTCACACTTTCAGCCCAAGCAACCTCACAGGGTTGCTGTGAGCACAAATTGGCAGAGGGGAGAACCATATAAACCATTCTGAGCTCCTTGTAGGAAGGGCAATGTAAACCTATGACAGGCTACCGTGCTGCTCATGTGGCAGATAAAAACAAAAATTACACAGAGCTCTGATCACAGGCCAAGAAAAAATGACTGTAACCACATTAAAGCCATGTAACAATGACAGAACATCACCTGTTTATTCCCATCCCTGGCACCTGACTGCAGTGTCCATGCTGATATAACGTTAAATCCTTTGACAACAGTGCTTGTTGGGAACAGTGACGCCAAGTACTCAGCATTGGATTCCTTGTGGTGGTTTATTTCCGCATTGTTGCTAACATCCACCAATGTTTTGCCAGACAGCTCGTCGCTAAGGTCACAGAGTGTGGTGTAGTGTTCTCTGAAAATTGCCACAAAGATAATATCTGTCTTCTTTATAGCATCTGCCTGGAAAGTCACTTCAGCTGCAGAAGGGAAGAGACTCATGTTGCGCTTTGGGTTCCGGCTTCCAATCACTACCTTGAAACCTGAGCACACCAGGCGCATAGAGAGGGAGCGGGCAAAGTCACCGCTTCCCAGAACGCCAATGGTCTTGCTGCCAGCAGCGGGGGCCAGGCTTGTGTCACTCTCCACATGCTGATGACCAAGGAGCGGCTTTGCCATGTCACCTCTTGGCATCCCGTTGACCTAAAACAAATGAAGGGAAATTTGTATCAAATATTGGGATGAAAATGGCATCCTGCTGTCCTGGAATAATGTATGAACCTTGCAAATTTTGGGATCCTGAACCAACTTTGGCAGTCACCCTGGGATAGCTGATGATCTGGTACCAGCATGACAGGACCAGAATCTACTTGGGTCATCTGCTTGACAAAGCAGACCCTAAATGGGCCTTTGGGATCAATATCTGGGGTATGGATGCACAAAGTAGCTCAGAAAACACCTCCACATCCCAGGTCCTGGCTTGAGATTGGCTTGGAGATTCTCCTACGTGGAGATCCTCCTACTTCCACCGTATGAACCAGCCTGAAATTTAAATGCTTCTAATTGCCATTCTTGAGCTACTTTTTTTACCCTGTTGAATTTAAATTCTATGTTGTAAGCGCATTTGGGTGTTCTGCTTTGAAAATAAAAAGGTTTGTAGAAATTAATAACACCCCAATTTTAAAGTTAGGGGGAAAACAGATGAAACTAAGACATAAAACAAAAGCAGCAGTAAAGCGATAAGGTTTAAATGTACATGACTTTATTTGAAAATACTACTTTTCCTTTGCAAGTGTAATTCACAAGGCTACATTTTTGAGGAGGAGAACAGCAAAAAAAAAAAAAAGCAGTTTAACCCTTTCTTCTTGTTCAAAAAGTAACTCCTGGGATTTTGGTACTCTTGCTGTGACAGTAATGCAAGTAAATTGTAAGCATTGACCCCCTGGAGATAAAAGAAATTCTGAGGTAATGGTTCCAGTAGGAGAACAGTAGATTAAAAGGTTAAAGAGCCCTCTTCTCTTTTGACACTGTTCTCCAGCTGCCTCAGCTGCATTTGAAAAAAGAAAAAAATATTTTTGAAGGAATGCAGAAGAAAATATAATATGCAGTCTGACCTTTAAAAAATGAGGGAGGGGAGAGAAGGAGAGAATATTATTACAAGACTCTTCCCATGCTAGCAAAGGTTGGAAAAGACTTCAAGAACAACAACAACAAAAACAAAAAAAGGGGGGGGAGAGAGGTACCACCCTCTGAGAAAAGGGGGGAGGGTTAGACTGATGCTATGCTTAATGACACATTTCTAAAATATGTTTTTCCTTCCTAATTGATCTGGAATGCTCAGCTACATTTCAAGATCACAGAAGATGTTATGAAGATCGCACAATTCAGTTCATGTATAAAAGGCAAGCCTCAAGTAGTTGCAGGTGAGGCCATAAAAGAAGGGAAGGATTTAACCCAGGGGTCCTGAACCTTTTTGAGTATGTGGGTACCTTTGGAATTCTAACACAGCTGCAAAATGGCCACCTTGGGAGGCGGAGTCATCTGCAAAATGGTTGCCACAGGAGACAAAACACATACATAAAGGAAGCCCTTGTAAAGGAGAAGAATGGTAATTAAAAATACACTGGAAAAGAGAGATGAGAGAAACCCTGCTAAATATAATCCCTTTCTAAAAATCTTGCTGGGCATCAAGAAAGCTGCCAATGGATGGTATCCCAACTGTAACTCTTCACCACTGATTAGTTTTGCTAATCAAATCTATTCCCTACCCCATGCTGTTAGTGTTTTAAATATTATCTTTCCCCCTTTAAAGTGTTAATAATGTAGGAGAGTGGAACATTTCTGATAGAACCATGTGGTGATTGAAGGGCTGAGATTTCTCTCCTCCCCCTGTGTAACCCAAATCCAAATTGGGGGCAGCACTGGCTTGTGCTTTGTAACCTTTGTTGCATCTGTTTGGTCATCGGTACAAGGGTTCAAATTACAGTTGATTAGTTTACCCTGAGTTTACTTTTAACAGTTATTTTTTTATGTACTTGAAGTAGATTGTAATCCTAAAAAAAAACTTTCAAAGGAATAAGCCCTATTGAATAAATGAGACTTGCTTCCAAGTAGATCTACTTAGGATTGCTCTCAAAGCATCATAAGGATTCCCCTCCCTTTCTAGATTTTCAATGCATTTTTATGACAGTCTTCATAAAGTCCCTTCATTTATACATTTTAGAGTACAGGACAAATCTTGAAGAGTCTCTGTCACTACAAATACGGATTAAAATCATAAAAAGGTAAAGGTAAAGGTATCCCCTGTGCAAGCACCGAGTCATGTCTGACCCTTGGGGTGACGCCCTCTAGCGTTTTCATGGCAGACTCAATACGGGGTGGTTTGCCAGTGCCTTCCCCAGTCATGACCGTTTACCCCCCAGCAAGCTGGGTACTCATTTTACCGACCTCGGAAGGATGGAAGGCTGAGTCAACCTTGAGCCGGCTGCTGGGATTGAACTCCCAGCCTCATGGGCAAAGCTTTCAGACGGCTGCCTTACCACTCTGCGCCACAAGAGGCTCATAAACGTTAAAATCATAACGTTAAAATCATAACGTTTTATAATTTCCTCATGTTAATGTTAATGTCGCTTTAGGATAGCAAGCTAAGGACAGACCCCTTTCCCATTGTTACAAAGAGGCAAGCATTAAGTCAACATTCACTTTTCAGAATATCAGAAGGCAGAGAAAGAAATGAGAGTAGGATGAGTTGGGTTATCATCTTTGAAGCAGTGTGACAACACCTAAGTGAAACTAGAAAAGGCTGTTTTGGTTAGGTATCCTTTGGAAAGTGTACAAAAAAAGGAAATGCATCAATATTCAGCATGTCGAGGTAGATTTTATCTACAGACTTCTTTGACCGTGGGCTGACAGCACTTCAAAAGTACAGCAAGCTTTCCCACAAGCAAAAACCACTGGTTACTTTTACATTCTGGCGTGAACACCAGGTGTTTGCAAAAGGCCCAGATCGCTTTGTTTTTCACAGGGCAATGAGATGATGCGGTATATTTAAGACTGCACTGTTAGAAAATGTAAGCAAGCCCAGGATATTAACAAACAACAAAAACAGAACCACAGGTCTCTGCCAGATATCTCCTATATAATTAATGGTGGATTTAAATAACACCATTGTTTAAATCACTGTTATAATGATCTCAAGGTGATTAAACCAGCTTCTCTAAGAAGTCACATGGCTGCTGATAGCTGAGTCATCAAAGATGCTGCAAGCCTTCAAATCTGATGGTATCATGTATAGCGTAAATATATTGGCCAAGCTGAACCAATAATTCTTCAGGTACAGTCCAGATAATGAAAACATCATCAAGCAATCTTTTATATAAAGCAATATATTTCTTTCTCATTCTGAAGAATATTTGTTCTCCAGCTTATCCATAAATAAATTGGCCAGTTCGGGGGTGAATTTACAGTCTGTGGCAATACCAGAGACTTGCCAACAGTAAGTGCTATGAAATAGGGGGGGGGGGGAATCTTTTTCAGGCACAGCTCTGCAATTTGACATAAGAAAGAAGTGGATATAAATTCTCTCTCCTTTCCAACACCACATACAATACTTCCAAAGTCTCATCCTGTGGGCTATCCTTATCCATGGTTCCTCTATATATTTGTGAAACAGCCTGGGTGGTGGAACGTGTCCGACTGTCCAAGTTGGAATAGGGCTAATCAGGGTGCAGCCAGCTTTGCATCTCCTGCTCTCTGTCCCTGGACTCTAGCCTCTTTGCTCTCAGATGTGCCTCAGTGCCTGGAGCCTGCAGCAGGTAAGGGGAGAGGGCCCTGGGCAAAGGGTCGTGGTGGATGGTCTGCTAATGATGGCCTCCTCACCTGCTAAGCTGGACATGCTAATGAGGGCCTCTCAGCCTGCTAGGCCGGCCCTGCTAATGAGGGCCTCCGGGCCTGCTGGCTGCTTGCTAAGGAGCTCTGTCCCAGGCCTGCTAAGGAGCTGGTCAGCCCCCGCCCTCCCCACTTGATGCAGCTGCCAGCTTAAGCTTAAGCCACCTTAAACTGCCTGGCAGGGAACCAAGGGAGGGGACCCTTTCAAAGCCCGTTCTTAGGAGGGGACCCTTTCAAAGCCCGTTCTCAAACACTACTTCTTCACTATGCATCTCTATGTTCTTGATGTGATTAAAAAATCCATGCTATCAGATAAGTAAGATCCAGTGGAGTAGAGACAACAGATTTTATGAAAAGTTCCAAATACATATCTTGAGTAACTGGCAGAACTGAAGCACTCTTTCCTCAGTTTGGAAAAGAAAAGAAACATTTTTCTAACAGGTCCTCATGTAACAGTTCAACTATCTGTTCAATCATCTTAGTTGGATTTTTAGGGGCCTTAGTGTACTGTAGATCATTATTTAATTATGTATGTGCTTCTCTAATATATTCTTCTCTGCCCCAAACAGCTATGGCACCACCCTTATATGCTGGCTTAGAAATAACACCCGTGACTGGCAGAGCTGTTTGAGAGTGTTTCTCTCCAAATTCTTTAGATTATACCCAGCTGGTATCTCAACCTTTTCTAGTCTATTTATTTATTCATCCCAGGATCAATAGGTGTTTATAGGAAACCCACTATCTCCAATTTCTTATTAGTTGGAGACAGCGTTCACCCTTACCATCTCAAAAAGAATCTGCCATATACATAGCTTCTGAGACTTACAAGGAATTGTACTTGGAGTCTGGCTTCAACAAACCGGCTCAGATAGTGATGAAACAACTGGCAGGGGTTATTCTGCCCGTCTTCAGCTATGCAGGCATATCTTGCAGAGCATGAGGAAAACCTGATCTGCAAGACCAAAACTTGGGTAAGGAAGGAAAAAACAGTCACCTTGAACGAACTACCCTCCGGGTTTTTGGTCCTCCAACAGTCTCGGGGGGGGGGGGCGGGGGGGGGCAATACTGGTCCAGTGGGCTTACTCCTCCAGAGCACTCCCAGTGCCAAAGATCTCAGGTATTGAGTGTGCCAACCTAAGATGGAATTTGATCGAGAGCTTGGCCATCTGATTGGTGGCCAGAGGTGGCAGCTGCCTGGGCCATGCAGTTCCCCAAACTTCTAATTCTGGGAGATTTCAATGTTCACACAGAACTGCCAAGCTCACGGCACGGAGACACAAGGGCTCTCACAGATTGTTACCAGTCCTACCCATCAAGCAGGCTACCCCCTGGATGTGATCTTTTACACAGCAATTTGGTTGTGGTGAATACCTTTCCATGGTCAGATCACTGTGCAGTGAAGGCTCGGCTCCATCTGCCCGCTCTGTTCAGGTGGGTAGTCCATTTTAGCCCATCCATAGAAACTTATGGATCTGGAAGGTTTACTAAATGCTCTACAGGACTCAATGCCTTTAGGCAATTAGTTGGATGATCTGGTTAGCAAATGGCACAACTGACTGCTGGCTGCCATCAACTGGATTGCTCCCTGATGCCCACTCTGCCTCCATCTCAAATGGTATACCATGGAGCTCCCTGGTATACCATGGAGCTTCATGAGAGAAAGCAGGAACTGAGCTACAGCATGTGTGGAGTAAGACTTGCAATGAGATGGCACTGCCTGTGAGATGGCAGTGAAGATTGCTAAATGCAAGTTCTATGCAACTTCCATTAAATCTGCTAGCTCATGCTCAGCTGAATTATTTAGGGTAATTTGGTTTCATACTGCTTTTGAGGAATAATAGTCAATTGGAGATTAGCTGTGAGGCACTTATTCTGCAGATAAGTTCTCAATGCTTAGCCATGACCTCCCTGCCACGGTTGATGCAGAATGGGAACTGCAAGCCCCTTGACCATTTTCGAGGCGGGTGTTTGCTGCCTTCAGATGGCTCTTGTTGACTGAAGTGGATAGGCTGCTAATGTCAATGAGGCCGACCACTTGCCCATTGTTGTTGTTGTTATGTGCGAAGTCGTGTCCGACCCATCGCGACCCCATGGACAATGATCCTCCAGGCCTTCCTGTCCTCCACCATTCCCCGGAGTCCATTTAAGTTTGCACTTACTGCTTCAGTGACTCCATCCAGCCACCTCATTCTCTGTCGTCCCCTTCTTTTGCCCTCGATCGCTCCCAGCATTAGGCTCTTCTCCAGCGAGTCATTCCTTCTCATGAGGTGGCCAAAGTATTTGAGTTTCATCTTCAGGATCTGGCCTTCTAAAGAGCAGTCAGGGTTGATCTCCTCTAGGACTGACCGGTTTGTTCGCCTTGCAGTCCAAGGGACTCGCAAGAGTCTTCTCCAGCACCAGAGTTCAAAAGCCTCAATTCTTTGACGCTCGGCCTTCCTTATGGGCCAACTTTCGCAGCCATACATTGCAACTGGGAATACCATAGCCTTGACTAAACGCACTTTTGTTGGCAGGGTGATGTCTCTGCTTTTTAGGATGCTGTCTAGATTTGCCATAGCTTTCCTCCCCAGGAGCAAGCGTCTTTTAATTTCTTTGCTGCAGTCCCCATCTGCAGTGATCTTGGAGCCCAGGAAAATAAAATCTGTCACTATCTCCATTTCTTCCCCATCTATTTGCCATGAATTGAGAGGGCCGGATGCCATGATCTTTGTTTTCTTGATGTTGAGTTTCAAGCCAACTTTTGCACTCTCCTCCTTCACCCGCATCAACAGGCTCTTTAGTTCCTCTTCACTTTCTGCCATTAGAGTGGTATCATCTGCATATCTGAGGTTGTTGATATTTCTCCCTGCAATCTTGATCCCTATTTGTGACTCCTCTAATCCCGCATTTCTCATGATGTGCTCTGCATACAAGTTAAATAGGCAAGGCGACAGTATACAGCCTTGCCGAACTCCGTTCTCAATTTTGAACCAGTCAGTGATTCCATGTTCAGTTCTCACTGTTGCTTCTTGACCTGCATATAAATTTCTCAAGAGACAAATAAGATGCTCTGGTATTCCCATCTCTTTAAGAACTTGCCACAATTGGTTGTGCTCCACACAATCAAAGGCTTTAGCATAGTCAATGAAGCAGAAGTAGACGTTCTTCTGGTACTCCCTAGCTTTCTCCATGATCCAGCGTATGTTGGCAATTTGATCTCTAGTTCCTCTGCCTCTTCGAAATCCTGCCTGTACTTCTGGAAGTTCTCGGTCCACATATTGCTGGAGCCTAGCTTGTAGGATTTTGAGCATAACTTTGCTAGCATGAGAAATTAGTGCAATGGTGCAGTAGTTTGAACATTCTTTGGCATTGCCCTTCTTTGGGATTGGAATGTAAACTGACCTTTTCCAATCCTGTGGCCATTGTTGAGTTTTCCAAATTTGCTGGCATATTGAGTATAGCACTTTTACTGCATCGTCTTTTAAGATTTTTAATAGTTCAACTGGAATGCTGTCACCACCACTAGCTTTATTGTTGCTCAGACTTCCTAAGGCCCATTTGACTTCACATTCCAGGATGTCTGGCTCCAGGTCAGTAACTACCCCACTGTGGTCATCAGGGATGTTAAGCTCGCTCTTGTATAGTTGTTCTGTATAATTTTGCCACCTTTGTTTAATCTCTTCTGCTTCTGTGAGGTCCCTACCATTTTGGTCCCTTATCATACCCAACTTTGCATGAAATGTTCTCTTCATATCTCCAATTTTCTTGAAAAGATCTCTGGTCCTCCCCATTCTATTGTTTTCTTCTATTTGTTTGCACTGTTCATTTAAGAAGACATTCTTATCTCTTCTAGCTTTTCTCTGAAATTCTGCATTCAATTGGGTGTATCTTTCTCTTTCTCCCTTGCCTTTCACTTCCCTTCTCTCCTTAGCTATTTGTAAAGCTTCCTCAGACAGCCATTTTGATTTCTTGCATTTCTTTTTCTTTGGGATGGTTTTAGTTGCTACCTCTTGTACAATGTTGTGAACCTCAGTCCATAGTTCTTCAGGCACTCTGTCTATCAGATCTAATTCCTTAAATCTATTTGTCACCTCTACTGTGTATTTGTCGGGGATATGATTTAGTTCATACCTGAGTGGCCTAGTGCTTTTCCCTACTTTCTTCAATTTAAGCCTAAATTTTGCAACAAGAAGCTCATGATCTGAACCACAATCAGCTCCTGGTCTTGTTTTTATTGACTGGATAGAACTTTTCCATCTTTGGCTGCAGAGCACATAGTCAATCTGATTTCTGTGTTGACCGTCTGGTGATGTCCATGTGTAGAGTCGTCTCTTGGGTTGTTGGAAAAGAGTGTTTGCTATGACCATTGTATTCTCTTGACAAAATTCTACCAGCCTGTGCCCTGCTTCATTTTGTACTCCAAGGCCAAACTTGCCTGTTATCCCGGTTATCTTTTGGCTTCCTACTTTAGCATTCCAATCCCCCATGATGATAAGCACATCATTTTTTGGTGTTGCTTCTAGAAGGTGTTGTAGGGCTTCATAGAACTGATCAACTTCATCCTCTTCAGCAGCAGTGGTTGGGGCATAGACCTGGATCACTGTGATGTTGAATGGTTTGCCTTGGATTCGAACTGAGATCATTCTGTCATTTTGGGGATTGTATCCCACGACTGCTTTTCCTACTCTCTTATTGATTATGAAGGCTACTCCATTTCTTCTGCGAGATTCTTGTCCACAGTAGTATACCTGATGGTCATCTGAATTAAATTCACCCATTCCTGTCCATTTTAGTTCACTGATTCCTAAAATGTCGATGTTCAGTCTTGACATTTCTTGTTTGACCACGTCCAGCTTACCTTGATTCATGGATCTCACGTTCCAGGTTCCTATGGAATAAAAATCTTTACAGCATCGGACTGTCTTTTCGCCACCAGTTACTTCCACAACTGAGCGTCCTTTCGGCTTTGGCCCAGTCGCTTCATTCATTCTGGCGCTACTCGTACTAGCCGTCTGCTCATCCCCAGTAGCATATTGGACACCTTCCGACCTGAGGGGCTCATCTTCCGGCGTCATATCGTTATGCCTATTGGAACTGTCCATAGAGTTTTCATGGCAAAGATACTGGAGTGGTTTGCCATTTCCTTCTCCAGTGGATCACCTTTTGTCAGAGCTCTCAGCTATGACCTGTCCGTCTTGGGTGGCCCTGCACGGTATAGCTCATAGCTTCACTGAACTACGCAAGCCCCCTTGCCACAACAAGGCAGCGATCCTTGAAGGGGGACTAGCCCATTAGATCCCTGTATTTCTTAGTTGCTTAAATTGAATGCTGAAAGGATAGGAAGTCATCTTCGAGAGATAATCAGTCTCAGAGAGACTCTACTCGGGAATCCCCCAAAAGGCTAACAAAGGCAGTGGTTCAACATTTACTGAAAAAACCACTGTTGGATCTCTGGTACCTGGCCAGCCTCAACCAGGGCCAAGACCTTTTTGGTCCTAGCTACAACTTGGTGGAATGAGCTGAGGGCCTTGGTGAAACTGAATCAGTTCCACAGGCCTTGCAAAATGGAGCTCTTCCGCCAAGCACTTAGTTGGGGCTAATGAACACCACGACGATACTGGATAAAACAACAATGGGGCTCCCTCTATATGTTTACCCCCAGCCCCAAACCAAACATAGCAGTATGGATCTTATCTGGCTTATCAATTGGTATGACTGACTTTAATATTTTATTGTTTTAATATTTTAATGTTAATGTATAGTATAATCGTTATGTTAAATTGTGTATTATTGTTGGAAACTGCCCTAAGCCAGCCTGCATAAATCTCTAATTTAATTTAAGATTCAAAAAACACCAAAGCTTATACCCTGAATAAAATGTTGTTGGTCTTAAAAGTGTCAGTGGACTCAAACTGAAGCCGTGCTTCAGACCAACACAGCTACCCAACTAAATCTACACCAACCCAGAGTCTGTTTTACAGCACTGTTTCCAATTGTGTCCAGTTCAATCACCTTCCATTCCAGAGTCTTGCAAAATACTGGCAAAGTCCTCTAACAAAATACTAACCTGCCAGGTCTGATAGGGAAGAACTAGCATTCCTCTCAATGTCTACTAAAATAAAATGTAATGATTTTAAAAGGAAGTATAATTCTTCTGGGAAACTGAAATTTATGCGAGCTGTGTTACTTATTCAAAGTGAAATATGTGACTATCCAACACTCGGATTTTTTCATAATATAAAAATATCAGTCTTAAGCTGAATAAATTGGAGCACATTCCAGATGCTAAGCACGGACAACAGCTAATATATCACCTGGGAAGCCATTTTGTCATATACACTGATAACCAGACATTTGCTTATATTCATCATCTCCTACATGGCCCGAGAAAGTTCATCCCAACAAATCTGGCATTAAATCTGGGCACTGTGTGATCAGTCATTGTCAAAGTAAGATATGAAAAGTGGGAGAATATTAGCAATGACACCAAATTTCTAGAACTAGTTTGCTCCCCGCCCAATACACACACAAAGGAAGCTAAAAACAACATCCTCCCCCCACCATCAGCTGCCTCATTATGAGAGGGGGAAAATGCCATTTTAATTCCCAGCTCAAATTTGGAGATAATTCCCACAGAAAAACAGGGCAGGTGCTACATCCCCGCTGAGAACCGAGTAGGCCTAGGTACAAAAGAGGCCCCTTCAATCAAAGACTCTCTCTGGGTACCCAGTCTTCCTAGGATCATCTTCATCCAGAAATGTAGTCACATGACCCATCTGCAAGCATTTGCCATAACAAGCAACAAAGATGTCAAGCAAGAAAAATTAACATAGGGGACCATGGCTCAGACAGCTGTCTGGCAAGACTATGTATTCCACAATTCCTTCCATGGTTGTAAAATTCTTTCCTGTTCTTTTAAAGTGAACTTGAATTGTACACAAAACAGGCTGCTGTTGTCACTCAGTACATAACAATAAGACTGACCATCAGAGTCATCTATATTGAACCCAAGAAGGGTGTCTTCCAGATGGAACTTCAATCATAACATGCCTTAACCTGCTTGAGTAAATAGCAATAGGAAAAAGAATTCCTATAACTATTACCTAGTCAAGCCTGAATGCTCCCTAGAAGCTAAAATGACCAAACTGAGGTGACTGTACTTTGCTCATGTTATGAGAAGCCAAGAGCCACTGGACAGACGGTCATGCGAGGAAAAGTTGAAGGCAGCAGGAAAAGAGGAAGTCCCAGCGCCAGACGGATTGGCTAGAAAGCCACAGCCTTCAGTTTGCAAGACTGGAATATGGCTGTTAACAATAGGATGTTTGGGAGGTCATTAATTCATAGGGTTGCTTTATAGTGGGAGAAGGTCTCACAGTCACACATGAGCCCTACTCTGGAGCTCAGAAACTTGAATTACCGCTTGCTACCATGTGAAATCACCTGTCCACCCCAGTCATCTTTGGACACTCTGCTTCACATGCCCCCACCATCTGAGGCTAGATGGATTTCAATTCAAGAAAGGGCATTTTTGATTGTGGCACCAAAATGTTGGAACTCCCTCCCCAGGGAGATTCATCTGTCTCCCTCTATAATTGTCTTCTGTCAACAGGCGAAGACTATTTTGTTTTGTTCCTACACTAACAGTTATGGGCCCTTCTCTTTGGCTGTGATGTATTTGTGTTTATATATGTTTTATTGAATTGTTTTATTTATACTTTATTCTAAATGCAGTTTTAATGTTGAAATATTTTGATTTTCATTGCCTTAGGGACTCTGGGTGGAAAGGCAAATAAATAAAACAGAAGCCCCTAAAGCCAAGTGAGGAATGAATCAATAGTACCCCTGACAATGCTGGGCCTGATCAAACAGCCATGTGGTAATCCACCAAGAAAGTACTTAAATCTAATTCAAACATTACTGTGGATATGGGCAAAAGCATTAACTCATGCTAAATGTTAAACATAGGCATGAAATCAATCAGTCATTATTTCTGTAGCACACCCTCCCCGGATGCACCATCTTATTTAAGTGGTCTTCTTAGGTATATGTGCATAGAAGGTTTTTTTTTGGGGGGGTGTAGTGGTTAAGAGCAGTAGCTTCTATTCTGGAGAGCTGGGTATGATTCCCTCCTCCTCTCCATGCAGCCAGCTGGTGATCTTGGTCTTGTCACAGGCCTCATAGTGTTATTATGACTGAACAATCCTGTCAGAACTCTCTCAGCCTCACCTACCTCACAGGGTATCTGTTGTGGGGAGAGGGGGGAAGGTGATCGTATGCCGCTTTGAGACACCTTTGGGCAGTGAAAGCAGGGTATAAAAACCAATCTTCTATCAGCAATCCTTGGTGGAATCACCATTAGTGCTATGTTGGCACAAGTAGAATATCCCAAAGATAACCAAGGCATCTCAACATACCAAAGCCTCTCCCCACTAATGTTGTGTCATCATCAGGCCTGTGTAACTCCAGTGCCAGTGTACAAATAGATGGTGCCAGGAGTATGTTGGAGAAGCATGCCTTTGTGAGTGTCTTATGTCTCCTCATAAAATTATGCTGATGAAATTCGCTTAACTTTAAAAATTCTCATACTAAAAATGCGCTTACTGGATTCTGGAAGGCTTTTTAGGCTGTAGGAGGGGACAAGTTATATTCTTCAGGTGGAAATCCTTCTATCTGCATTCCCTTGCCTGACAACAAGCTGGCCCTCCTGGAGTTCTCCCCGGGCAAGAACTTTCACAAGAACATTGTGTGGGTCAGGTTCTGAGTACCCTAACAATTGAACTGCAGAGGCATTTGAGTGCAGTGGCTACCTTTTGTTCCTGATATGGGCACCGGACGAAAGGCAGCGGTGGAGGAAGAAGAGTTGTTTTTATACCCTGCTTTTCCCTGTCCCGAAGGAGTCTCAAAGCAGCTTACATTCACCTTCCCTTTCCTCTCCCCACAACAGATACCCTGTAACGTAGGTGAGAGAGCCCTGGTATTATTGCTCGGTCAGAACAGCTTTATCAGTGCCCAAGGTCACCCAGCTGGCTGCATGTGGAGGAAGAACAGGGAATTAAACCCAGATCACCAGATTAGATGCCTTCTCTCTTTACCACTACACCACGCTGGCTGGCTATATTCTTGTTTCCTCAGTTGTTGTTATCTGCATGAGGTCCATACAGGCTGATATCTCACAGGGGCACAGCTGTGTCAGTGGGTTAGCCCTTTCTAATATCTGCATTTCACAATGGGGGAGCATCATAGGCATGCCAGCCTGTAACTGATGGGTTGCAGAAGGGTTGCTAAGGTCACCAGTGCAATTGCTATGCTCTCTGGACCTCAGCACGGAGTCCAAATATTCCCGCTGCTGAGCAAGTAGAGGACGCCAATTGTGTATCTTAAGATGGGGCAGTCAATTTGCAACTCCTTGTGAGACATACCAGGAGGAATATATATATGAAAAAAGAGAAAGACAACCCCATGATATTCAGGACACAATAAAGATAAGCTGTCCTCCAGCATAAAAGGCTGTTTGTGAAACCGTGGGAGGGCTTCTGGAATGGGAGGGAATTAATTAATTTTTAAAATTTGTCAAACATTCATGAGGTGATATGACCATATATGATCATGTTGATCTGCCCCCCCCCCCCATGGTCAATGATGGGTCTGGAGGGGGTGGGAAAGGGAAGGGCCTGTATACAGCGATGCTTCTCAACCACACCCTGCATGATGGGGCCACTTTTGGGTTTTCTTGAAGACTGCAGAATGTTTCATGGGTTTCTCAATGGTAAAAAGATTGAGAAAGGCTGCTGTAGGCAGTCTCGGTTTTTATACCCCACTTTTCACTATTCAAAGGAGTCCCAAAGCAGCTTACAAACATCTTCCCCTTCTCCCCACAACAGATATCCTGTGAGGGAGGTGGAGCTGAGAAAGCTCTAAGAGAACTGTGACCAGCCCAAGATCACCCTGCTGGCTGCATCTGGAGGAATGGGGAATCAAACCTGCTTCTCTAGATTAGAGTCCACCGCTCTTTAACTACTACACCACGCCTATTCTCACAGAGCAGAAAGCACGATTTCTTATAAGAAAGGAGTTGCATCACAAGCTGACTGGCTTTTCTGTCATGGCAGATAGCAGGCAGGCTGGGGAAAGGCACACCTCCTGGGGTCTAGTGATAGACCCTTAAAAGTTGGCACTACTCTAGAGTTGGCTTCAATTTCTGTTATCAAGCAGCTGCCTGGGTAGCCAAAGAAGCTGTTGAGAAATAAGTGGGCTTGCCCCTAACTGCTGATGGTTTGAACTTGTTTCTTCCACTGATAACGTATGATACATTAATTTTGAAAGTGAAAGGACCCAGAAAAGAATTTCTGCCATGTGGTCTGGGTGGGGTGTGTGTGTGTGTTGTTAGAAGATTAAAAGCTGTCAAAAGACCCACTGGGCCTACTTGGGTCTCAGCTTCTGACGAAGGTTGAGCAGAGGGACTCTTGCAGAAGCAGAATTTCCTCTCTACCACCTCTCACTGCCATGTGCTGCATGCCCTGAAACAGAGGCCTGTGGGATGCAGTTGTCCCAGGGGCCTGCAGCGGGAAGGCAGAATGGGCAAAAATCACCCTCGTTTTCACTCCACATTAGTGCCTTCTGCCAGCAGAAAACTAAGGCTCATTCCACACATTTTGGATAATACACTTTCAGTGTACTTTAGAAGAAGATTTTCTTATTTCACACAAGAAAATCCAGCTGCAAAAGCACATTGAGTGTATTATCCAGTATGTGCAGAATGAACTATTGTTAGGATCCAGGACTGAGTCTTTTATCCTTGATGCAACAACTCATGTTGAAACCACTTCTATAAAGTAATTAAGTGCAGAGTTACTTTTCAGTTTGAAAACCATGACTTTTCAAAATGCATAGATTCCAAGGAGTAATTCTGCAGGTGGAATGGGGGGGATGGGACTTTTTATAATTCCGCCCTCCAGTTGCAGACCTCTGACCATCCCTCAAGTTATTCAGGGGGAGTCTCCAGGAGCAGCATTGTGTGTCTATATACGGAGGGGGGGCATTTTTGGTTGCAGTGGGAGGGGGAGGTGAACAAGTCACTTTCTGCAACTGGAAATCCTTTCTGTCTGCAGATACATCCCGAAGGTCGCATACTCCTTTCCTGTAATGCAAGCATACCATGAGCCTCTGAAAGTGACCTATGATTTGCAGCCCAGATGGATCATGAAAGCAAACTTTTACAAAGAAGGAAATAACCTCTAGAAGGTTGTTCTAAAGAGCTAAGTTTAGAACTTGCTCAGAAAGATTCTGTAACATATGAAAAGGCTCCACACTATGCAGTGTTGCAACAGTAAAAACAAAGCAATGGTAAAATTTGGTAAATATGCTTCCATGGTAGGAAAATTAGACATCAACCGTCCAGGGGACCCTTTGATACCTGATAAATGTACTATGTTCTTTACTGAGCATACCACAAATGTGTGGTATATATATATGTACATTCGCAAATAAAGGGAGGTGGTCCTGTCCTTTTAGGACTATGCATTTCAGACCTTCCTTGTTTTATGCTTGGCCACATAAGTACTGAAAATAACCTACATACTACGTGCTGTATCAACTCAGCATCTGCCACACTTACCTTTCAAAATGACAGAGTCAGAACTGCAGAGGATGGCCTTGAAAACTGCACTCCAACAAAATGCTTCTTGTGTGGCTTACCCCCACTCTTAGGAAGGCTGTTAAGTGAGCGCTGGCACAACTGAGCCAAATGATGGCATTAGGCCAGCGAAGGAGGAAGAACTGGGCTCTGATGACTTTGCAAAGTGAGACGCTATCCCTTTGCCCCAACACTGAGATCCTAGTACTGAGTTGTGAGCTCTTCAGCCACTGCTGCTGCACACTGAGCAGAGTCATCTGTTATAAGGCACATCATGTGTACAAACGGCGTGCAATTGTAGTTGTTTTTGTAGAGAAGACAGACCTAGGAGTTTGACTCAGCATCTGCTGAAGCATTATACTTATCACTAAGTGCACAAGTGAATCCCTTTGGGACTGCATCACTTGTCTACGGGATTAGCTGGATCTGGATGTTAAAACTCTAAATGCTTGTACAATGGAAAAGCCAACATGGTGACGACCTGTTCCTTGCATGGCATGAGGTATAATTGATGACCACAGGATAACACAGGAGTTTGTTTTTGACATCTTGCGTAAGGAAGTCTGAGCCTCTGATCCTGCCTGATCACATTCTGGGTCACTGAAGCTGCATCCATTTCTGATTTGCCCACATGTTGTCCTTTGGTGGAACGCTCCTATTTGTAGGATATAACATTTCCCAAGTAGTCAGAGCACTGCATTCTCCAGCTAGGAAAAGTGTAGCACTTCTGCCGGATAGCAAAATTATTTGCCCCTGCCATGTTGAAGGAGAGTGCTGTTGGGCTGGGTCCAGAGCAGTTCTTAAGCACAATTGTAATGTAATTATTGATCAATAACTCAATCTCACATCCTACTCAACCCAGTTCTATTTACTGCTGAAACCTACAGTGTCATTATTTCTGAGTGTTTAAAAGGCTTCGTGATTAGCAGCACTCCTATATGACAAGACTCCTTTGCCAGAGTGCAAGCCCAGAGAGATCTTTTTAAAGCACCAACATTGTTCTTTTGGTCACCATGAGTTGATGTTTGTACTTACGGATAGAATGTTTCTAAAAGTGGCAAAGAGCACATGGCTCTATCCCTACCATCAAATGCAAAGGACGCTGCTGTTGCTGAGACATCACTTGTGGGGATATCTAATTGGCGGTCAGGGCACTATATCACTGCTATGGAAGAGGGACCCTGAAGCAGGCTTCTGTTGTCTTACAAAACCACACCCAGGGCTTCTGCCGCCGAGGCCATTTATGTTAAGATTCCTACAAGGATTCACTGCAGAGGAGTAAAGCTTAACGTTCAAAATGTATGAGATTAAATACATCAAAACTCATAGTTCATCATTTAAGCAGCTGCCCTCGTCACATGCATAATTATAAAAAACAGCTGCTATTCTCAAAATCATCTTTTGATTTAACCGCTTAGCTACTTCTCAGCTCACCAGCTAACAGAAGATCACTGGTAATTAATTTAGCACGAATGGTTATGTTATGGAGCAAGAAACGGCAGATGTCCAAAAATATGTGTTTGATATGGAGATGGTATCAGGTTCAACCCTTGGCATCTCTAGAAAAGGGTACTGATCAGCTTGCATTATATATACCGCCACTGTAATAAGGATGGTTTAATGAGATCATCAGCTAAAATGATTGCCAATTTCAGTAGGGCATATGTCCTTGAGACGGTTATTTTATCTTTATCTTCTTTACTAATAAGTGACAATCATCCAGGTAAAGAACTGCTGTGCTGTACTTTCCCCCCACATTCTTAAAACAGATTAACCAAATGGAACAAAGTGGTGAAAGAAATATGAGAGAAGTACAGTTCAACGTTTGAGCCAAAATCTCAGAGAATAAAGTATCAGTTCATAGCAATCTCAACACGATCATCCTACAACACATACACAAAGCATACAGATGCTTGTATAATCTATAATGTAGTTTTAAAACCAATTTCTTGCATCTTTAACTTTTCAATTAAAAAAATCCCCTTGGCTGATGGTACCTTTAAAGTCACTAATAGATGCTGTTAACCAGCAATATAACTGGTGATGATACCCTTGCAGCAGAAATAAGCAAGAAACAGCACTGCTCAGTGGCAGAGCTGAAGAGGCTAATTGGTGGTGCCCAGTGTGCTAAAATGCTTCCCAATAATACAAACTCAGTAGCCCTTCTGCTCTGGTATATATCAGAGGCCTAAGAGAACTATACAAAGATGTGTTATCCTTTTGCATCTCCCCCCAATTAAACTTATCCCAGAGCCTGAACTGTGCTGAATTTTGGTAACAGCTCTAAAAATGGTACTCTGAACAAAACAGGAACCCAACACTGACATGGATGCCTGGAAAACATTCTAGCAGGCAGACAAACAGTCAGAACAGTACAATAAAAAAGGATGCACAGCATCTGTGAGTCAATTGTCACATAAGTTAATATTTTTGACCACTAAGGTCTGCTGCCTATGGAAATCTGAACAAATTTCTTCGTGCTCTGAGGTCATCCTCCAGGTTCATCTCAAGATACACTCAAAGAGTATAACTTGCTATCATAGACAATCACACATTTTACCTATGCCATAACTATTCTGAGTTATGACTACAGCAGTTAGAAGGAAGCAGACAGTTCTGGCACTGTCCAAATGCTAAAACGACTGATTAGTACATGCAGGTGTAAAAGACCCAGTATGATACAGCTGATATCGCAGGGGTAGTCAAACTGCAGCCCTCCAGATGTCCATGGACTACAGTTCCCATGAATGGGAATTGAAGTCCGTGGACATCTGGAGGGCCGCAGTTTGACTACCCCTGGTTCAGAGTGTCAGATTTGGACAAGGGTAAGCCAGGGCTCAAATCATTACTCAGAGTCCTTTATCTCACCCACCAGACACAGTTGTTCTGAAGACAGAATGGAGGAGGAAGCCTTGTACATCAACCTGAGCTCTCTGGAGGAAGGGCGGAGTAAAAACATAATAGCTACTAGACTGTAAAACAAGGCAATGCAAGAATTTGCAATAGATACACAATGACTTGTATAATTTGCACAAGAGTAAAAAGCTATACTGCAGTATAAAAGCAGCACAAGTTCTTTGCATTTATCAGTCATAAACTGAAAGTCAAGCAGAACTGCTCTCTGATGTCTAATGAAACTGAGGCTGCTGTCTTCCCCACTGTTGCTGCCAAAATGAGCCTTATATATGACACACAAACACACACATGACACACAGCACATCTAGGATAGGCCCAGAAATACAGGCAACTTTCAAAGCCATACGACTGCTTTTCCCGACTGTCATTCTTGGTGAGATTCTCATTCCAATGAGAATTATGCCTCCTGGGGCAATTGTGAGTAAGCATTTAGCATATGTGAGGCTTGTAAAGATTAGTGGAAATGTTTGTCCTTTTCCTTAATCCCTTTTAGCTTCACTATCTTGAACAGCAAGGGGAGCTGTCTGGCTGCTCTGGGTATCAACCAGAAGGGCAGAAGCTGTGCATCTCCTCCAACCTTGTGAGCTTCCTTCTCAGAAAGTAGGGGGCAAAAAAGACAAGAAGAGCTTCCAATTGCAGCTTGTCTTCCAGTGGAGTGGATCTCTGCTCCAATTCCAACTCCTGATTGGTATCTTGCAGCACCACAGGAGCTTCGGCCCACAAGCTGAGAACCAAGGGCTATCAGAGTCTAAGAAAACCACTTTATCTCAACATCCCCCTTGCCAACTGGTCAAAGGGGAACAACCATACTCCCCCATTCACAGGGAGATTGTGAAGATAAAGATGATGTGGAAATAATGCTATTCACTTCTGTGTGCAAAAGTGAGCAGGTCCTCTCCATCAGACATTTAAAATGCCAGAATTTTTGCTGGACATCATCTGAGAGATAATTTAACCTCTGGAATCCTAGATGCCTCTTTGGTCAGACAGAAGTGCTCATCTGGAGCCACAGGCATAATGAAACGGACCCACCGTTCTGATATTCCATGATACTCTTTCTTGTGGAATGTCCTAACTTTTGCTTATAGAAGACTAATATAAAGTCAATTGTTATTTGCATGCCAGAGGCACCAACTTAAAATTATTAATCAAACTGATGCTCGATTGATTTTAAATCTTATTCCTCTGGCATACTTTGGAGTAAAGCCTCTTGGAAAATTTCCCAGGGCCTATGAGGAACAGCAGGCGGTAACAAAGTGAATGCCCTCCCACAGATAAGAGGTGGCATTCACTACTGATGCTCCCTGTTGCTTTTTGATTTGAAGTGCACTTAGATGAGGGGCATTTTTCAGTAATCATGTTAGCCTAACTAGCATTCACATTCATTGGCAGCGCAGAAGAGCCAAGCAATGATGTAAATGTTTGGAGAACTGAGATGGCACATCAAAATATTTTTTTGTTTTTATGAAGCGCAAGCTGAGGGTATCAGCACTGAGTGTGTCATTTTCTTAAGCTGCCAGAGGAAGTAATAGGGATGAGTGTATTCTGTATATGGGGAGAAAATCTTCAAATTTTAGCTTAATCTGCACTATGCAAATTAAACTATTTGCATATATTTTCTTATTATACGTGTTTTTAGTAAGTTTCCAATGTTAAGGATGTTAGCAATTTTAAAACTACTTTTCCAGAGACTCCAGGTACAGAAGGTAAAGGAAGGGGTGGGAGAAGAAGAGGACATGGGGCTGCCTGGCTCCACACATGTTGAATGAAGTATGAATGCTTTTGTGTTTCACTTTATATTGTGTCAGAACTTAGAGCAGGCTTTCTCAGCTAGGGTTTTGTGAAACCCTGAGGTTTCTTGACAACCTTGAAAGAGTTTCCTGAATGGCTGAGATTGATCGATCAATCAATCAATCTATCTATCTATCTGGTCCTGTTGGCCTGCCCTCCCCCCATGGCCAGTGTGGTAAGGGGAGGGGCCCCAGGTGCCTGTGTGCACAGTTAAGCGTCCCATCCATATTCTGCACCATCTGTACCACTTATGGGGTTTCTAGAAGCCCAAAGAATGTTCCAGGGGTTTCTCAATGGTAAAAAATTTGAGAAAAGCTGACTTACATAGATGGAAGTTCACTTTTGAAGGAGTTTCCATTCTCCAATACTGTTTAGTTTCTTCCCCCCCCCTAGAAAGTGCATGTTTTCTCTACTTGGTTATAACTTTTGTAGTTTGGAGACTGTATACTATGAATATTATGATGAAGTTCCTCCCCTACAACTTTCCTTGAATCTTAAAATTATTTTGAAAATATTATTTTACAACCACTATGCAAGAACCCTTATTGGCTATAGGTACAGACTAAGATTCTCCTCCCCTGCATGCCCCCCAATAGCTATCTCTTAGAAAGAGCTTTTTCTATGTATATAAAGATTTTAAGACTGAATTCTTAAGGAGCCACACATCTGAAATGATGGTATTTGGAATAATTGCCTTTTTCACTTAGGCTTTTAGGGTATTATATTATTTTAATTTAGTTTCTGATGTTATTTTACCATACATGCTAGTAATACATTTTGAAGGACTATTTTTAAAGGTAGTATGTACAATTACATCTTTTACTGTATTTCTGTTCATTCTAGTCCTTGGCTCAGTAATTTCTCCCATTTGTCCACTACTAGACAAAATGCTGGGTCCCCTAAACAATACTTTAGGAGTTCTGATGTTTTTTGTTTTTCGCTTGCTCAGGGAGGCCTTCCATAATACTGCATTTAATCTGAGTGAATTTTTCAGTACTCCCTTATAACTGGAATATGTTTGCGAAACATTGCAGAGAAATGTGAGCATTTCTCTGGCATCTACCTTGCATTTCTTCCTGTAATCTGTTTGCATGCCCTATCTAGTCAACTTTATTATTATTTGCTTTATCTAGGAATTATGTATTTATGGTTTATGAACCCACGGTTGAGATCAAAACATTTTCAGCTGAAACTGCAGGATAATAATGCTAAGTGTTACGTTTAAGCCTCTAGGAGAAGAAAAAAAAAGGAAAATTTTGCAGGAATTTTGATACTATGTGCCACACCTCCTCTCCCAGCAGCTTTGGCTTTTAGTCCAGTCTCAAGAGTGGCCTTTTTCAATGCACACACTGTACTTGGAAGGCAATTTAAATGTCCTCAGGAGGTAGAGATTGGGATCTTTCAATGAATGGTATATACAGTGGCTGGAGGAAAAGGTGTTGGTATGAGAGGAGAGAAGCCACTATAATACAAATGTGATCTGGAATTAATCCATTCATAAACTTTCTAACAGTTCGTTGCAGCCAAGCTCTGATCTTATCACATCATGAAGCTGCTTTATATCATGTCAGGCCATTGGTTTGTCCAGCTCAGTCCTGTCTTACCTGGCAATAGCTTTCTCCGGCTTATGCAGATAAAGGCCTTTCCCAGAGAAACACCAGAGACTACAGCTGGGACCTCTGAATGCAAAGCATCTGCTCTAACATTGAGCCACAATGTTATTTGAATGTTGTAGGCCACTGTGAGCTGCCTGGACTGGGAGCAGCAGCCCATCATCAGCTTATAATAAAAAAAATAAAAAAAATAAGCTCCACATGATAATAAACCACAAATCCACAAGAATAAGAACTGTTTTAAAATCACTTTCTCTGTACCGGACATTCTACCTTCTGAATATCTGTACATTGTGAAGACCATGTTCCTTGCAGATTCTAATCACTAACAAGAAGTTCAACATCATGTCTTTCTGCTACTTCATGTTGAATTGGGATTTCATTTGCTACAGGTGTTAAATACCTTACCAAAACATATGCCTTCTGGGAGGCCATTAAGGCCATCCCTTCTATTACAAGCGTTAACCAGTTTTAGAAGACTACTGAATTATACCTGCACTTTTAAAAATTAGATATGAATTTGACATAAGAGACCTAGAAGTCCAAGAGTTATAAATTTTTTGAAACAGATTCCACTTTTTAAAGCACAAAGTGTGCCCTTAGCATTTATGACTGGTTGTTACATGTGTAACAACCAGTCAGAAATACAGTACTATCTTATTTTTTCAGACAGACTCACAAAAGAGCCTTGCTTTAAAAATATTTGATGAGTACAAGGGTACTCCGAATGATAAAATTATTTGTGTATCATGGGGCTGAGAGGAGCATATTATCTCCAAATAGTAGAGTGAAGAACGACACAGAATGATTAGTCCAAAGACTTCTGCATTAGGAAAGACCATATTAATAAGATAATATTCTGGTATTCTATCTGATTTCACATGGAAGATCTATGCCCTGGTTCTGTATGCACAAGTTCTCATCCTAAAAACAGTTTTAACAACTAGTTATAATGTTTAATCAAAGCAAAGATTCTCTATGCTGGTTTAATCCCTGCTGGGGAAGCATGTGCACAGGTAACAAAACTTCCACTCAAGAGTTCTCCACAAGCCTCTTACGATCCATTTCCCCTGAAATGTTCCCCTGCTGTGCCACCAGAGGGCTTTTTGAGGGTTTTAAAAAACAATAATCAACAGCTATGGCCATTACTTTTTAAAAAAGCCCTGCAGAGGGATGGCAAAGAAAAAAGGGACCCCGAGAGGCTGACAATGGCACAGATGTTCATGGGATCATGGCAGGGCCAGAAAGTGTGCCCCTTCCCATCCAGAGTGCCAACATGCTTGGACTGCGCTTGGGAAAGTATATGGAGGATGAGGAAAGGACCACTAGAGCAAGGCACTGTCTGGATGGTCACTCCCCCCCCCATTCAGCTTAGAAGCCAAAGCAATGAAACGCCTGTGTCCGAAACTAGCCTAGGAATAGGCTACTTAACGGTATCCCCATTTTCCCCAAGCTTAAGCAAGCATTAATTTCAGCAGTGGACTACTTCCATTTCTGACTTTGGGGTGCATCACAAACATGTACTATTTACCACATGTTGCACCTGCAGGGTAGACAACAGAGAAGTACTTTTCTGCTGACCTGCTGGAGTCAACTAGTGGTGCTCCTGAGAGTAGGCGTGAATATATGCCTTCTGGGAGGCCATTAAGGCCGTCCAATGCACGCTTGACTTGAGCATAAGCCCTTTTTGGACAGCAGGGCTCTTGAGACTCATGCACAGGATGTCATTCTATAACTCCAGTTCACAATACAATCACAGCATTACAGATCAAATGTTATGTACCTATATTTGGAAAGGGGAAGCAATACCAGATGGCCACCGTTCTTGCCAAGATGGACAGATTTCCCCCTCTATTGCAACATGTCGCCACCCGGATTTCGGGGGCCCGGGGGGCTGAGAGAAACGGGCAGCCCAAAACGCTGGCCGGAGGGATCACACCGCACAAGACACCGTCTACGAGGGACAGACACAGACATTTGGAGGCGGAGCTGCACCAAGCCGGGGAAAGAAGCGCAAGCGAGGCGGTCTCCCCGGACGCGGCTGGGGGAGGGGTGTCACCGCCAGGCCCGATCCGGCACACGTGTTAACCGAGCCCTCCGGGGGGGAGGGGGGATTGTGGCTCCGGAGCGGCCTGAAGGGCTTGCGCGATTGAGGCGAGGGGGAGGCTTGACTTCAAGGCCTGGCTCCCACCAGGCTTGCAGAGGGGGCGGGAGCTCGGGAGGGCACCCAGCCGCCAGCCCTCCCCGCGGCCTCTCCCCCTTCTCCACCCGGGCGCTTCCTCCCCGCTGCCCTTGCCAGGCTGCAGTCGCGCAGGTCCCTCTCCTCCGGCCGCTTCCCTCCCTTCCCGTTTCCTTCCGCGTATGCAACCGGTAAGCGGCGCCAGACAAGCCCCGGCGAAGCGAGGCGAGCTCTCCCCAGGCTCAGTCCCAGCGCAGGCGGCCCCCTCGGACTGTTTACTCACCGCTCCTCGGGAGCCCGGGCGCTGCGAGGAGAGCGAGCGGCTGCTTTTCGGCGCTTGGCGCTCAGCCCGTCTGCTGGAGGAGGCGCCGGACTCCTCCTCTTCCCTGCCCGCCTCCTCCCCCTACCTTACACGGGGTGTGCCGCCGGCCGGCCGGACGCGGCTTACGTTAGCCAGGCCGAGCGCTGCAGGTGGGGCGTGGCGGGCTCTGGCCCCTCTACCCCTTCCAGCTCTCTCCCGCTGAAGAACTACCTGCTCAGGTGGCGCAAGACAAATTCGGGGGGCACGCTCGAGCTATGGCCCAAATGCCACAGGGCATTGCGCCCCCCCCCTTCCGCCCACTGCTGCGGTGCCTGCCTGGCGCTCACATCAAGATCAAGAGGTCGAGTGGACGCGAAAGTGAGGGAGAGCGGAGCGCACCACCACCGAGCGTAGGCAACGGCTTCCAGCCTCGCATTGGGGAAAAAGTTCCCTGGAAATAGAAAGCTAGCAGTGCTAGAAAGTTCTGACACCGTCCCCGGTGGGTGTTTTGGTCTCCTGTTTGGGAGGAGGTTTGAACACAGGAGTGTTCCAAAACGAAAGCCTCCCCCTACAATCGGAAGTGGTGCAGTCCAGTCCGCACCTAAGCATACTAGCGGGTAATTCTCAGGCATTTCTGCACCATCAAATGTAGTGAAATGCTTATCTTATGTAGTCGTTATATTCCAGCCCCTCCACATGATGTCGCTAACATCCAGTGTCTGGGCAGTAACAGGCTCGCTACATCCTCCATTTTAAAGTGTGAGTTGGGGAATTCCATAAAGTGGGCTTTTCCACACACTGGCCATTATTGTGTGATGCCTGCTGTATGGCAAAGCACGAGAAATAATGGTGACTCACCGGCACTCCACAACTCTTGAGCTGTCTCAAATGTTTCTTGGCACTTTTTGCACGTATTGCACCCCTTCTGGCACCCCTGCCAGAAAAAGTGCGAAAAGAGAGCAAGGCGCTTTAGTTTTGTTTTGCTTTGGCCTACTTACCACTGTCACCAACTAGTCACCAACCAATCCCCACCCAGCATGGCTGATTAATATATGGACTTCCGGCAGCCGCCAATTTTTTTTTAATATTCTTATTAGTTTAAATGCCTATCCGAATTTTCATAGAGGCACAGTCATAGCTGGGGTGCGTGTCTGCCTATTTGTTGCCCCAAGCGGTTCTCCATTTTTAAAAAGAACTTCCTGTCCTAGGAAGAGGGAAAAGGGAGGCAGGACATTGGAGGCGGATGTAGCGCTTCTTAACCTTCATACATTTCCTGTGCAGGCAGCCTGCTGGTTGTTTGCCGGGGGATAGTGCTTTTTAAGTTGGTGAATCCACTTTTGGAGGTTCACCAACTTGTGCTTTAAAATGGCAAATGTAGTGAGCAGTTTGCTGGCCAGATGCGGGAGGTTGGTAACATTATGCGGCCGGAATATAGCGTCTTCAGATGGTAAGCATGACGCTAAATTTATGGTGTGCAGAAAAGCCCAGTGAATTCACCAACCTATTTAGCATTAACTAAGGCAGAGCAATCAGCAGAGGGAAGGTATGGAGGTTCAAATGCACTAAAGTCACCTGCCTCATTCCACCCTTGCACCCACCTCCTTCTTCTTGCTCTCAGGGATGGGAATTTCTTTTTAAAAATGGCTAACTTCCTGGAGCAATGAATAGGTGGACAAATGTGCAGGCAATGTCAGAAATAAATTATTTTCCCCAAAAAGTTGTAACACAAAGAGTGCCTCTCCAAAGTTTTCTCCCCCCACAAAAAATATCAGGAATAAGATTAATTTTTAAAAGTAAAATTAATTTTTAAAAGTGATCTCATAAGGGGTGGTGTTCAAAAAGCATTATGCGTCTATGATTCTATGTATAGGTGTTTCAACAGAGAAGTATGAATTTAAAAAAATTAATGGTCATTGTGGAACCTTTACATCATAGAGAAAGGGGATTGTTTGCCTGGATTGATTGACAGGCGGAAGTGCAACGCGTATAAGGCACGTTGCTCTCTTCCTCCATTTCCAGCAGCAGATGTGGAGAGTAAGACACATGAAAAGAAAGCAGACAAAGGCAAGGCAGCAAAAAGGTGAGGCGGGGCTGGGATGCGTGGTAAAATTTAGTGCTTTGCCATTCAGCTGGCGTAATGCTATTTTTGCTGATATGTGGAAATTGCCTCAGGCATGTACAAACAAAGTTTAGTGGTTCTGAACATGCATTACTGTTATGTTGTGTTAGCGCTAGACCAAGTGTTTACTCATAGTTTTGATACGAAGTGTACAGTATTGTCTGTTTCCTGAACAGAAGAGCAAAGGTCATAATCAGGGCTGTGGGAACTCTGAAATAAAAAAAAATTCTGCATTAGAAAACAACACCTATTTAACAGATATTAACATGGCTGGCCACTTGAAAGTATTAAGCAAAATTGCATGCATTTTATATTTAGGCACCTGCTGGTCCCAAGGAAGGCCCAGGCTTTTCATCACTGATCCTCCATTACATTGGTCTCCAACCCCTGGTCTGGAGACCGGGACCGGTCCGTGGATCATTCAGTACCAGGCTGTGGCTCCTCCTCATCCTCCTCCCCGGCTTCTGCCTCGGGGGCTGCCTTGCCACTCTGCCACAGGCTCACCTTTGGTGCTCTCCAGCAGCTGCCGTGGCTGGGGCTGCCCCTCAGCATGGCACTGCACAGCTGCTGCTGGCAGTGCCCCCCAGTGGGTGGCAGGAAGTCAGGGGCGCAGTGGGAAAGCAAGCAGAGCAGGGGCTCAGGCAGCAATGGCGACATTCCTTGGCAAAAGACTATCTCCCCTGGGCCTCAGTAAAATTGTCAAGCATTGACCGGTCCCCAGTGATAAAAAGGTTGGGGACCACTGCTCCAATAGACCTGGCAAATATACATATACTACCTGTGTCCAAGATGGCTAGCAATTAATTAGATAATATAACATTAGTAAAAATCTGAAGATATGTTAGTGGGATCATTGCAGAGGGAAAAAAATTGCAGTAATGAGGGGAATCTGCTCCAAATTACCCTCCCCCAAAATGGGCTGTTTCTGGTCACCCCAACTTCGCCATAAGATCACCTGTTATTTTGACAGTCATAGCATGCATCACAAAATCATGGATTCACGCCTTCGTGGCAACACCAGGGAGCAAAAACATGGTTTTGAAGCACAGATCCTCATGGATCCTCAGGGATTTTGCATCAGGTCACCCCAAATGCACCATCAAATTGTGTATTGTGTCCATGGCCACAGCTTACACCATAAAAACCATGGCTCCACGCCTTTGTGGCAACACCACAGAGCAAAAACATCATTTTGGAAGGTCAAAAAAGAACTATTGATATTGGATTTTAGAAGTACAAACCAACAAGCAAGATGGGCATATTCTTTGGCAACTAATGGACTTGAACTCCCCCCCCCCCCACTATATTATCAGCATATTAAAAATCTATGATTATACCCCAATATTGAGAGTTTTTTTTTATAGGCTGCCAGATTAAATGCTATTATGACCACAGAAATGAAAGGCCGATTTCTAGGAATCCTTTTTTCAGAATGGAGTTGTTTTTGTAATACAGGAAAGAGGTACTGTGGCTCACCTAGTTTTCGAATGCTCAGACTTCAATGAGGAGACAGAAAGATGGATTAAACAGCTGTTGAAGAAAAATTAGTTTATAAGTGTAAATCAAAACTTATATTTTCTGTTATGGGATGCGGACCCATATAATACCAGGTCATTGGCATACTATCTCTTGGCAACTCAACATAAAATTAAAATTAATAAACTTTAATGATTCCCCCATAGAGGACTGTAAAGGAAAGGAATATTCTCTTGGTGTTTTTTCAATGTTTTTATCAATGATCTGGATGGGGGGTGGAGAGACTACTCATTACATTTGCGGATGACACCAAATTGGGAGAAATAGCATGCACCCCAGGAGATAGAGTTCAATGAGATCTGAACATTCTGGAAAAGTGGGCAAATGAGAACAAGATGCTATTCAATAAGGGTAAGTGCAGAATTCTTCATCAGGCTCACAAAAATGAGTAGTATGCATACTGGGTGGGAGACATACTTCTGGGTAGTAATGTGAGTGAGCGAGATCTTGGGGTACTTGACTGTAAGCTAAATATGAGCAGACAATGTAGCAATAAAGAAGACAAATGCAGTCTTGGGCTGTATCAACAGAGGGATCACAGCAAAATCAAAAGATATCATAGTCCTACTGTAATCGCATTGGTCAGACACCACCTGGAGTACTGTGTGATGTTCAGGAGGCCTTTAAAGTATGTGTGGAATGGCATTGGATAGATATTTCACCCTCCTTTCTCATCAACACTTCTGTCTCCTTCCAATTGGATCCTTGAAAGAGTGATGGTGGAGGGGGGAGTGTGGAGCACTTTCAGCCAATCATCTTTGGAGACAAGCGACAGAGAATTGCAGTTCTCCTACCTTTCCTCCTTGGATAGATGAAGTGCTTTTTGTCTCTGTGGCTTGTTTGCTGGGGGCACCATGTTCAGGGGACCGCAAAATTGATCCTATTCATTTGAAACTTGGGAATTCTTTAGTTGATAGGCAGTGTTTGCTCTGTTGTAATCTTCATGTCTAATGAAAAGATTGAACAGATAAGCAGATAACCCTCTGGTGCTAAGGTTGCCAGGCTGGTGACCAGTGGGAAATTTTGGGGTGCCAAACCTACGAGTTCCAGCATTCCTGTCATTATGATGTCCCTTCCACTATGAACCAGAAGTCATATGGAGGCATAGGGGTGATATTCTTGTCTGCATCTGAGACTCAATGGTGTTACCATACAGTTTCAGATGAATGCTAGAGAACTGTTCCAACCTGCTGTTTATTTATTTTATTTTACAAGATGTATATTGCATTTTCCTGTCCTCACAAGAGCCATCAAAGCAGCCAATGAATTAAAACATACACGACAAAATCACATTTTTAAAGCATTAATTAACCCACCCCTAACAACATCAATGCAATGTTCGAGCAATGAAAATGAGAGCTAAAATATACAAAGACATACAAACAATTAAAATTTAATTCAATGGAAATGTTGAGGAGGAAGGAGGGCTCAAGGAAACACCAAACAAAGCAAAAACATCTTCATTTGCTGGTAGCTAATATTGCCACATATGGAAATGTTATGTAACAGGTAGAAGTCAACTTTGATGACTTTGTTAACAGGTTTTCTTACATATTTACACAGAATGTTTCATTCCGGTTTTGTATATTTCTTATGGTTTTACTTAATAATATTGAAATATGACTCAGTCTTAAGTAGGCGGAAGTTTGATAGTTTAATTCAAGGAAATACCACATGTGTAAATATTTACTAATACTGTGTAATAATCTGTTTTAGATCAAACAAACCACTAAGGAAGAGAACAACCTTGAAAATGGGCCGTTGAAAAAAAGAAAAAAAATTGTGTTTATCCAGAACCCGTTTTGGTTTATGTTTGCATGTTAAAGTTATGAAAGCAATATCTACAAAATAAATTACCATCAAGATTATAGTTTTGTACCAGCCAATTGGTTGAGTTTTTTTCAGTTTGGATCATTGCATTCAGCTGGTTCTCTTTTGTACGTATGGCAACCAGCAGAAACCCAGGAGGGTGGGTACAAGAAAGGGCCACTGTTGTCAACAGTGTGATATCACTTCTGGAAAAAACTTAGAAGTGATATCATGCCTCTCCAAAAATTGCTGGAAACTCTATGGTAAAACATAGAGTATCCAGTGATTCCTAGAGTGGAATGACATTATTTCCTGATTCTCTCTCTAAGTGATTTCACACTGTCAGCCTGGCCACCATTTAACTTTTCTTCCTCTGGTCATTGCTTTTAGCAGTTAAAGGAAACAGAAGCCAAGTGTGGAGAATCCCCTGCCTTTGGTGGTGACCTGGCCACCCTGTATGTAATGGCTGAGGGCCCTGGCTAAACAGGACAGTGGGTCAGTTCCTCTTCTTGCCTGTTGGCAGCACTAATACATTGGGCATTATAGAACTGCGGTCAGTGACTACAAGGAAGGAAGAAAGAACAGTGTCAAACTTATGTCGAGTATTTTATAGGCACATACCATGAAGTCATGTAACATTGGTTGTGCTCCTGTACAGCCCATATACTCACCACATGGTGGACTCAGCATCCCTGAATCAGAAGACACCTTGCCAGAGTGTCAAGTTGCACTCTTCTCTTTATCATTTGCAGTCTAAAACAGAGGGAGGGGTGGGTGGAGAAGGGAGCTTCTCTACCACAAAGCTGATTATATGTGAAATTCAGTTTGAAGAAACCCATAGAGATGAAATAATGACAGGTGGATTGTTCTGCCGTGGGCATGCTGGGGCGAGATAGCTCCCATTTCTGTTCCGAGACAGGAGTCCGACACAGAGTTTAATTTTCTATTAGCAGCCACATTTTACAGCTGTAAAAAAAGGGTCTCTAGTTTTGTTTTGGTTTTTTTAAGAAAATATCTTCTCTGCATGTTATCATTTGCAGCCCTAGAAGTGCCAAAGGGTGTAAAGGGAGATAATAGAATTTACCCTTGCTCAATAGGGAGAAAGCAATGTCGCTAACTCAGCTCCCTTGCAGCTTTGTTCCATTAGCTCCCAAATGCATGCTGGGACTGTCAACAGAAGGCAGTAAAAGCCAATGTTATACTTTAGGAAAGAAGATGGTATTTGAAGTCCTGCTGTGAACAAAGGAAGATCTTATGAATATAATCATCAGGCAGTCAACGAAAAAGGGTTCTGGTTTCGAGCAGATGACACAGCCTGGTTTAAAACAAGGAGTTGGAAAGATGATCTGTAATTCATTTGTTTCTATATATCTCCATAGCTTCCTGCTGGACTTCATGAGCTACCCGGAATCTCTCCACCTATGCAGAGTTTTAGACTTTTTTGTTAGGTGGGGGCCACCATACTTCCCGACAAAGACTTCCAGAATAAAGATTCAGTGCTCTCTTTATAACCAACAGAAATTTCTAGAACAATGCCATGAAACTACAATGTGATTAGAGTGCTTAGAGCAGCCTTTGTCAATCTATTGACAGTGGAGGAGCCCCTGAAATATTTCCCCCCTGGGATAGAGACTGGACTAGAACCTGGGAGATCTGAGTTCCAATGTCCATGGATGCTCGCTTGACTCTCCTTTGACCAGTCACTGTCTCTCAGTGCAATCTACCTCACAGGATTGTGGTGAGGATAAAATGGAGAAAGCATGATGCATGCTGCCCTTGAGCTACTTAGAAGGGTTGTCACCTTGAAAATAAGTAATGGCAGGATGTATTTTAATACAATAAATGCACACTTTGGAGTCTACAGATTGCTAGCTTCAGCAATGTATACGCAGAATAACCGATTATTTTTATAAGTTCAGAAGGTCAAAGTGAATAACTTCCTTAAATAAATTAAAAATGTATTAAGTTGCTCCTTTCCCTTCTTTTTCTTAGAGACATGATACCTAAGGGAGATTTACTTTAAAAAAAAATCCTTAGACAGTGTCTCCAGTGGGGCAGTGACTTCATTGGCTCCATAATGTGCAGTCCAGGATGACCATTTAAGAAGGGTATGAGGATGTCAGTGGGCCATGCTGTATTAGGACAAGTCTGCGGCTATTGCTGCGGTAATATTGCCAGCATGTTTTCCCCTACAGCTCTGTATTTGGAAGGACCAGGAACGTATTTTTAAAATTATAACTGGAAATCAGGGACAAGTCTTAGAATATCCCCGAGGGAGTAAGAGATGGAAACTGCTCTCCCCTGTGGCTACTGCCCTGAGTTAGTGTACTAACAATAATGGAACTTTGTAGAGAGGATTAGAGAAATTATCCTCTTTCCTGGTGCAAGGAACCACACCTTAGAAATTGCATTCAGGGAAAGGATGAGTGTCACAAAAACAATGACAGTATCGTATTGACGTTCTGGTGGCTTAGAGTGCCTGCAGTACTTTGTGGCTGCGTTTGAGTCAGAGCTTTCTGGCCCTGAGGCCTTGTGCGGGTTTCAGAAAGACTTTCAGCAGAAGTGTCTGCCATCACAAGCACAGGTTTTGGGCCCAAGAGTTGTCCAAACCCTGGAGAACAGGGCACTGCCCAATTTCAGGGTTGCTAGGTTCCCCATGGCCACCAGTGGGGGATGGGAGGGAAGGTTGCCAGTTCCAAGTGGGAAAACTACTGGAGATCTGGGGTTGGAGCCTGGGGGAGGACAGAGGCCTCAGTGCTGTCTAATGCCATAGATGCCACCCTCCAAAGCATCCATTTGCCCCAGGGGAACCGGCCTCTTTAGTCTGGAGTTGAGCTGTAAATCCAGGCAGCCTTGGTTTAAGGATTTGCAGGGCCCATGTTTGCAGAGCCAGTTTAAGGATTCATGTTGTCTTAACAGAGCACAACTGGCACAGTTACTTGTGCCGTGATATCGGGGCACACTTACCAGGGATAGTTGGAACTTTGGAGGCAACAGGAAGCCTTTTCTTTTGTTCTTGCAGTCCACAAGCCACATAATTATGAAGGGCCCCTAACAATCACAGCGTGAAGGGCCCCTAACCATGCAGCACTGCAGGGCCCTTGGAACTGTGAGGCCTGTAGCATGTGCTACACGTGCTGCTAGGATAAACCAATTTTGATTCCAGGGTATCCCCAGGTCCCCCCGGAGGCTGGCATCCCTAGCCTCTGTTCTTGTAAGAAGGCGCGGTTTTCAAGCAATACTGAGCTCCACAAATCCCCGCACGAACTAGGAGTTTATTTCAGCAAATTGAGCACAGTTGTTCTTATGAAGTAAAAATGAAACAACATTCAGCTGCTGAAAGGGGTGAAATCACCACAAAACTACTTCCCTAACACTCATGTTATATTTGTGGGCCTGGGGACCTGAGACTGGGGACCTGGGGACCAGCCAGGTCCCAGTGGAGCCAATGAGCAATGGATTACAGCCATTTTAGGTTTTGGCTGCTTCTCTAGAATTACAGTCTAATCTTGGGGAGGAATCCAGGCATTCAGCCAGACAGGCTGAGGACAAGGCATCAAGGGCAGGCTGCTGACTGGCAAGCAGAGCACATACTGTGGCAAGGTGCCCTGTTCATGACACGTGGCCAAAGGGATGCTTCAAGCTAGCACAGACTGCAGCGTGAGCATTCTGTCACTCCGTATTCCAGCATCCTAGGCATAATCTCGCCCCCTTCCCCTCTCATTCCCTCCATTTTTTCTTCCACTTCCTCATATTGTTTGCCTTTATTCCATCCCAGCCCTTGATACTCTTCTTTGGTGGTGTTGGTGCCACCATGGAAAGGGAACAGGAGAGAGAATAAGACCCTGAGCAGGAACAGAGTGGCCTCTACGGCACTGTGCTCCTTCACATCACAACACTTTGCCCATAGCTCCAGTGTGACATTGATTTCCCTGCAGCCATGCCACGAGGGGCAATGACCTCCTCAGATCTCTCCGGCCAAGAGGGGTCAAGTATGGTGGCCATGAGTACGAAGGGGAAATGTGTGTGCTTTGGGAACTGGGACAGCAGTTTGGCGTTCTCTTTCTTAGATCATTTTGGGTCCTTTTAACCCTGATAATTATGTTTCATTGTATCCCTTACAATGGATGGGAGTCAGTTCTGCTGCCTCCTTCAACTACAGCATATTGATGCTGTATACACAGAACAGGTAACACACATATAACCCATGTACGGTGTACATATGATTTTTCTTGGTACATGCATTTAATCATTTTAAATTTTGCATTCAGTGCATGCACAATTGAATGTACAGTTTAACCAAATCCCACAGGTATCTGGATGATTGGTCCTTGATTTTCTTTTTAAAGTGGGTGACAGATATATGCTTGTTCTCAGTCACATTTACATAGGGCTGGAATGGTTACATATTTAGTTTTGTCTTTCTTTTGGTAAATATGTGGAAGCTCCATCCCAGAGCTCTCAACCCTACCTCAAACCCTACCTATCTTTTTGGATGGTGATGATGTTATCCGTTCAGTTGTGTCCGGCCCTTGGCGATTCTATAGGAAAGTTTTCATCAAAGGTTTCTGTCAATGACTGCTTCTTTTAGTTGGTTCATGGTCATCCCCGTATCGGCTTTGATCATGTCGAGCCAGTGGATCCTTTGGCAACCATGTTTCCTTTCTTCTTGGATAGGGACTGGAAAAATGGGAATTCTGTAGGTCACTGCAGCCCCAGACTCTACCCCCATGCAGGCAGATACTGACACAGTCCTTGGAGAACCTGAGGGGAGCATCTATTGGCCATTAAAGTTTGGGGCAATTATTCTCATTACAGAACAAAGCTTGAGTCCAATGGCACCTTTAAGACTGACAAAGATTTAATCGAGGTATAAGCTTTCATATGTATGCACACTTCTTCAGATATAGGTGCCACTGGACTCAAACTTTTTCTGCCGCCTCTGACCAATATGGCCACCCACTGGAATCTGTTCTCATTTCAGAATAAGATGCTAAATAAAGAGCCTGTTGGTGTTGTGGTTAAGAGGGATGGCCTCTAACCTGGAGCACTGGGTTTGATTCTCCACCACTCTGCATGCAGCCAGCTGGGTGACCTTGGGCCTGTCATGGTTCTCACAGGGCCTCTGTTGTAGAGAGAGGAGGGGTAGGTGATCGTAAGCCACTTTGAGACTCCTTTGTAAGAACCTATCTGCCTATTTTGCTGTTTGCATGAGAATCCAAAACTGGTGCTGGCTTTACACACTATAAATGGGAATTGGCATGTGGATCAGTTTGTCTGTAAACAAGCACCATCCAGATTCAGATCAGCCTATGCTGCCCTGCACGAGGCGGCTTCCTTAGCAGAAGAAGGGTGACAGCTCAAGAGAAAAAGCCTTTTTCACTTGTCATTTTAAGATGATAAAAATCTCTACCCCATGATGATCTTCAGGGTTCTTTACTACAGCCTTCTGGACCAGGTTTCTCAGCTTTTTTACCATTGAGAAACTCCTGAAATATTCTACAGGCTTTGAGAAACCCCAGAAGTGGCACGATCATGCAGAATATGGTTGAGAAGCATAGCTGTGTACGCACCCACCCAGGACCCTCCTTTTCCCACCCACTCCAGGCCCATCACTGGCCATTTTGGGAGGGGAGAGGTGGGTTGACATGGCCATATATGGTTTTATCACCTGATAAATGTTTAATTTTTAAAAAAATTAAAATTAAAATGTATTATATAAGTATAATAAATAAATCATTAAAACAATTAACTCCTATCCATTCAGGAAACCCTTCCAGAAACTCCAGGGTTTCACTATACCCTGGCTGAGAAAGCTTGTTCTGGATACTTGTGAAGACCCTTTTGCTCTTCAGGCTTTTCATGATTCTTTTCCCTGAAGGTCTGATGTTTTGCCTGTAATGCTGTTTTTGTATCTCAATGCTAATTGCTGTGCTTACTGATTGCTTTTATTTGCTTTTGGTTTTTCGCTCATTTTTAAATCTGTGCTGGCAACCATTGCTGCTTTAGGTAACTGCTTAGTTAGACCTATGTTTTTAGATTTTCATTTTGGCTGCGGTTACATTCATTTTTATGTTTTTTGTTTTTTTCCTTGAGTGTTTTTCATGATCATCTGGTGGGTTGTACATTTATTAAAACAAGTGAACAGAGAAAGAGATATCTTTCAGTGTTTGCCGCTTTCCCATTCAAATGGTTCCCCCTTACTCTCAAAGGATGCCAGAATTGTGACTGCAGCTTTCAAACAATGAAGCTGTGAATGGACGTATTTGACAGTCTCTTTGCAAACTCTACTCTCAGAGTTTCTAAGTGGAATGAAAGTAGGAGCCTGCACTATATGATTTTGTGAACTTGATTGAGTTTCAATCATGCTTTGAATTCTTGTTTTAGCTCAAATTCCCCTTAATCAGCTTTCTCAGAGATGACATTTCCATAGCTGACATAATGATTACAGCAATTTCTGTGACAAACGTATAACTAGCACAATTACTACAAGGAAAATTGAAGATGAGGAAGGAGGCTGCTTTGAAGGATTTGTGTCTAAGAACAGCCATTTGGCATGCCACCTTGTGGTCGATGCAGAAATATTTATTTCAAGAGCATTTGACAAAAATCTGGTACATTCATTGCTCATTTATCTCCAGGGAAAAAATGACACAATGTAATGCTCAAAACAGAAAAAAAGATTTTAGTATTAACTTGACCAGCTGACATTTGTACAAACTCAGAAAAGGTGTAAAAGATATGGATGGGAGGAGAGAAGCTAAAGTTACTTAAGGTCAGGATTTACCCACATTAAGATCAGACCAAGTAGTTCTGGATATGGTATAAGTAGCTGAAGTTAGGTTACTCAAATGCCAAGGGAACCCAGCCTGGAGACTTATGGCCTGGGAGAGGAAAAGCCCTTTCCCTAGGACTCTTGAAATCCGCTGCAGAGCTTGACTGGAAAATGCATTGTGTGGGGGGTGGGGGTGTTGATCTTTATTCCCCATGCTCACGGCAGTCCCTTTTGAGAACGGGGGTATGGACTTGCCAGTTTTGTGACCTAGTGATGTCACCAAAGGTGGAGCAGTGTAGATTTGAAACAAAATAATAGTGTACAGAGGAAACAAAAAGTGAAAGGGGCCAGGGTAATTATATTATAGAGCATATAAAACAGAAAACATTTCTTCCCAGCATCCTCTTCATTATAATTTTTCAGTTATTATCTATAAAATACAATGGTTCTTACTTCTGTTGGGGTACGTTTATATTCAATATTTTAAATTTCCAATTTCATAACTGATCTTTTTGGCAACTACATCATTAGTTTCATCATTGCCGCATATTCAATATTACATTTTTGACATTTCTACATACTTGCTATAACTTTAACAAATAGCTAAGATGTCAAAGTACAAAGGAAAGTCTATTATACGTCTCATAATAAGAAGATAAAAGATGTCTCTGCTCAAAATTCACTTTCTTATGCATTTTTATTCAAGATGTTACACTCATTCACATTCTGTTTCTACATGGCATTACATTTATTTACAAATTGACAGGTAGATAATTTTAAACTCTAGACTTAATGGTCTTATGGGGCCCTCCTTTAGGCAACACAAAGCTACATCCTGCACATTGGTGCAACCGGGTAGCTGTGGCTGACAGAGCACATCACTTGTACAGGAATGGGTCGTAATGCCTGAATACAGCCAAACCTCTGATTACACTAGCTGACAGGTAGACGTACAGAGGCAAAGGAATGTAGGTATATTTCTGTGTTCTGGGTTATCATTATGTATAATTATTAGCAAAGCACATTTTGCATTCTGTGGCCTATAGCGTGTAAGCCTTTGAGGATCCAGTGTGGTGTTTGAGAATCATAATAGAACTGGCAAGAGTCAGTTGAATCCCCTTTGGCCATGAAATCCCCCTGATGACTAACTGGATAATAAGTTATTATTTCTCACGGAGACCTTTTTCACTGAGACTGAAGGCAGATTGCCAAGTCAAGAAAGAGGACAAATGCAACCATGCAGCATAGGCCATCCAATGAACTAGAAATATAAAATTCAGTGACAATGTGATCAACAATGTGAACAGCAAACTGCCCAAGGCAAGTTATAGAGAGAGGAATGCAGAAAGTGGGAAACCTACTTCTCAGGTCTGTTGGAAGAATGGAAAGAGGAAAGGGTGAGCTCACTGGATGGACTGCATACTTGGGGCACAAGTAAATTCAATGCACAAAAGTTGAGTACCAACAACAGCCAATCTCGGACAATGAATTATTTGTCATAAGGGTTAGAGACTGAAATGTATGTGGGATAGTATTGCACACTGTGGAAATCCATGGGGTAGGTCCCTCACTGCTGGTAATGGTCTCCAATGGGCAACCTGGTGAGTCCATTCTGTGGGGAATTATTCAAACCAGTTTAACACACATCATCTGATTCCTATTTCTGTCTCCAAGTGCCTCAACAAGATGTCATGGTCCACTGTACCAAAGGCTGCCCCCTAAAGGCCTACCTTCAGTTGGAGGTTGTCAATGAAAAAAATCAGTGACTTTGACTACAGAAAAGGCAGAAATTCCTTCTTAAACTCCTTCTTTCCAACCCAATAAGAAGTACAAAAGAGCAAATGTCCAATAGCAACTTAAAGACCGACAAAATGTGCGGCAGAGTAAGAGCGTTTTTGAGTCACTACTCACTTTTTTAGATACTGAAGAAGAGAACTCATGAAAGCACATACCTTGCCACAAATTTTGTTAGCCTTTAAGGTGCTACTGGACTCTTGCTTTCTTCTACATCCTTGTTCATGTCTTGTAAACTGAGGACCATGGCTTCTTTGAGTGTGTTAATCCCTCTCATGTTGGGTCTTCCTCTTTTACTGCTGCCTTAGTTTTTCCTTATTTTTTGCTTCTGGGGAGAGTTTGGGCTTGGCCCTCTTATTTGTATTTTTGACAGTCCATGGTATCTGTATATGTATTTTGGTATACATTTAAGAAGAAGAGCTGGTTTTTATACCTTGCTTTTCTCTACTCAAAGGAGTCTCAAAGTGGCTTACAATTGCCTTCCCTCCCCCTCCCCTCCCCATAGCAGACACCTTGTGAGGTAAATCAGGCTGAGAGACTGGCCCAAGGTCATGTAGAAGTGTGCGGCATCAGACTAAGAGCCCCCTGCTCTTAACTACTAAATTGTAGTAATGATATTCTTTTAAATATAGTTTATATAATCAGTATTTTAAGATACTTTAGGGTACTTTTTCAGAATTTTAATTTTTTTGAGGCATTTAACCCTTGGAAACATGACTCACTTTCTATGCATTTAGTTTGAACTTAACTAACCAATGGACATACATTTCTGTGGTTTGATAAAGGAATGTACTTTTGCTCTTGTTCAGTGGAATCACTGTTAACTAACAATAATGCATTTCTTTTGGACTGTAATCTTTTCTGAATTTAAACATAGAGGAAAGAAGAATTAGTACAAATGAAGGTCTCTTGTGGCTGTCATAGAACAGTTCTGTTAGGGGTCACTCAGCCTTACCTACCTCACAGGAGGTCTATTGTGAGGAGAGGCCCCTGTTTCAAGCCTTTTGGGGACTCCTTTGGGTAGTGAAAAAGCAAGGTTTTTAAAAAACCCAGCTGTTCTTCACCTTATGTGCTGAACAAAAATCCTAGAATAGAGAATATCCTTGGTGGCATGCATGCATGCATGCAACCAAGGGTATTTTAAATGTATAACTACTTATACATTAATTAGATATGTTTTTGTGATCATGCTGTAAGCCTCCCCAAACCAGCAATGTCAGAAGGCATGCATGCATTTCTTGCCCCTTCTGGCATTGCTGACTTGGGGAGGCTTACAGCATGATCACAAAAACATATCTAATGAATGTATAAATAGTTATACATTTAAAATTATCTAAAAAACCAGTCAATCAGCTGTATGGGCAGACTAGAAAAAATGCATCTTGGTTTTTGTTTTTTCAGGCCGGGAGAGCCCCTCCCCCATTTTACTGGCATAACTTGAATGCACTAAATCAATTGCATATAGAGGATTAGTATGAGCCATTGCACACATGTTGACATGACTTCCATATATTAATTCAACTGATCCAATGGATTACTTCATCAAAAGGGCTTTATTACTTGAAATTACACAGAGGTGAGTGATGGGAATAAAATTCAAATGAGAACTGGGCAAATATCGTCCAACTGAATATCTCCAGTGACTGCCTCTAAAACTGTTATTTTAATTTAAAGTAACTTTTTGAAGATAGGATTTGTAACTAGAGTATCTTTGGATAATGAAACAAAACAGAATATTAAGATAAAGGGTCAAGCCAAAATTAGTCTTTGCTCTGAATTTACAATTCAGAGAAGGAAAGGAAGTTAAGAAGATCACAGACAATTCAATGTAATTGAAAAAGAAAGATTAAATAAAGTGAGATTAGAATATGAAGAGCTAATTGAAATCAGGGAGAAAAACCCAGCTACATGCCTGAAGGAAGAAATTAGGAGTGAAAACCTTTGGTTTTTTTGCATGTGGGTATTTAGACTGTATCATGTGATGTTTTTCTAAAATAAAGCAAATGAAAGCTCTATTTTACATTTCAAATCAGACTGTGTACCTCTCTAGTCCAAACACAGAGATACAGAATCCATTAAAACCAGAAGGAGTTTTGCTGCCGACTTCAAGGGGACTCGGTTTGTTTCTCTCTTTGACCAGAAGAAGAGCCCTGCTGGGACAGACAAAGGTCCAGTGAGACTAGCTTTATGTTTCTAACTGGGGGCAGTCAGATGCCCCTCTAGGAAGCTTGCAAGCCGGATTCTGTTTTCTTTGTTCCCAGCTGGAAATTAGAGATGCAACACCTCCAAGCATGCAGAGTTCATTTAGCCACCTGGCAGAAAGACAGTGATAGATATAATCCTCCACAAATTCGTCCACTCCTTTAAATATGCATCTAGGTTAGTGGCAGGAAATTATTACCTCAAACATATGGTCACGTTGTTGGCTTATCTCAGTTTGATGCTATAGCCACATGATCCAATGGATTGTCTTTTTCTTAAGCCTGAAGAAGAGCCCTGCTGGGACAGACCAAAGTGATGTTGTATTTTTGGGTTCTAATGGAGGTTTGAATGGGTGTTTTATGCTTATACTGTGACCCACTATGGGCCATAATGTGGGGATGATGGGATATAAATCCCTAAACAAGCAAACAAAACCACACACAGCTGCTTTCCACAGAGTCAGATCATTGGCCTCTTAACATCAGTATTTCCCATTGACTGGCAGGGGTTTCCCAACATCTCTGCTACTTCCCTATCACCTTCTACTTGATCTCTTTAACTGGAGATAGGATTGAACAGGGACTAATCTTTTCCATGTCAATCAATGAACTTGCCTGTCCCCCCCCCCCCCTGAGCTATAGTCCCTTCTCATCCACTTTTGTCATCTGTTCTGGAGAGATTGCTGTATCTTCAGTAGAGGCCCAGCAAACCAACTTAGCAACAAAAAGGATTTAACTTCATCACTGCATCTGTTCCTATACTGGGAAACAATTTACGTGCTATGGTGACCAACCCCGAAACAAGGAGTTCTGGAATGAATGCCAATCTCCACATTACAGAAGTCAGTTCCCTGGAGGCAATGTCAGCACTGGAAGGCAGATTCTATGGTATCAAATCTCTGCTGAGCTTCCTCTCTTGAGAGCCAGCATGGTGTAGCGGTTGAGAGCAGTGGCCTCTATTCTAGAGAGCAGTGGCCTCTACTCTAATCAAAATCAAACTGATTTTGATTCCGCACTCCTCCACATGCAGCCAGCTGGGAGATCTTGGTCCAATCACGGTTCTCTCAGAATTCTTTCAGACCCTCATACCTGATATGGGGAGAGGAAGGGTAGGTGATTGTAAGCTACATTGAGACTTCTTTGGGTAGTAAAAAGCAGGGTATTAAAAAAGCAGCTCTTCTTTACTTTCAATCTGCGTTCCCTTGCTGTGGGGCAACTGAGGGCCTGAGTCACATATTCTGTTTTGTCCCGGGATCCATTAATGTGTAAGTCAGGGCTGGGCCATGTGTAAGAGGGAAGACTTGGCCATCCCCAGTTGGGCATTGCTCCCACCCTCCTCACTGAATGTCACTTCCATCATCTACCCGCTCAACCTTTTTTTAAAATAAAAACAAGTCAAATCATTTTACAATGTAATTCCAAAGAAATAACTAGCAAACCGTTCCCCACTGCCAAGTTTGGTCAGCATCTTCTTTCTATTTTTTTCTTCATTTTACTGAGATTTACAGTCTGCATGTGTGTACGTGGTATGATGAAACAGCCCGCTTTTTTACCCCCTTGTTTGAGTTGTAATGATTTTGCATTACAACACAATGATGGTAATTTTTTAAAAAGTATTTCAGACTGGAGGAGGAGGCACTCAAATGGTGCTGGAAGGTGATTGGGGAGTTTTCTCCACACGATAGAGATTGCTGAGTAAAACAAATGGCAGGAAGTTTTGACTTCCTGTCTGTCAGCTAACCTGTGAGTATGCAAATCCTGGGGGGGGGGGAAGGGGGGGGGAGAGTGGTCCAAAGACCACCCATGTGGTAGCAGGAAAAATTGGGGCATTTATCCCAAGGCCAAAAATCAGGGGACAGCATGGCACAGGAGTCTTCCATGCGGTCGACATCTAAGTACACCTGTGAACAGACTCTAGGGTTGCCAGTTCTGGGCAGGGAAATACCTGGTGATTTGGTGGTGGAAGCTGGTGAGAGAGTGGAGGTGAACAGTTGTAACCTGTGGAATTACACTTATCAGCAACAGTTTCTAAGGCTGGTTCCTTTTCTGGCAGCTACTCTCTAACAGTAAACAGCATAATATACAATCTAATTACAGAGTTCTACAGTAATGAATAGTTTGTTCCTTAGACATAGAAATGCAATCTCTAGGGCAGGCATCTGGAGAAGCAGCATATACATTTTTCTAAACAAACAAACAAACAAACAAACAAATAAAATCATTTTTGGAACCAGCCTTAGAAACTGTTGCTGATGAGTGTAATTCCACAGGTTACAACTGTTCATCTCCAGACTATCAAGATTAGTTCCCCTGGATAAAATGGCTGCTTTGGAGGACAGGCTCTCTCTCGATCAGTGGTCCCCAACCTTTTTCGGGCCAGGGACTGGGGGGGGGAGAGGGAGGCACAGGCACCGGCTGCGCCTCCCCACTTGCAATGTGATGCTGACACGGCTGATCGCTCCTAGTGCAGCAAGCACCGTGCTGCGGGGGGGGGGAGGAGGGAGGCATGCCCACTGGTGTGCCGGCACCAGAGCCTCCCTCCCCCCTGCTGTGGTCCGGTATCGAGAGCTCCACAAGCCGGTACCTGTCTGCAGGCCGGGGGTTGGGGAACACTGCTCTAGATTATACCCTACTGAGGCCCCTCCCATCCTCAAACCACACTGTGGTGGTGTAATCAGGGCACACAAACCTTTTCTAAAAATAAAAAAATCAAAATCTTACCTATTCTAAGGCAAAGTATCAACAAATTTAACATTTTTAATAATTTCATTTTCAATAGCATTCATGCGCCCGCAGTGTTTGTGTGTATTCTGGAAGTGGGATATGTGTATCACTCATGGCACCCATCTTAGCTACATTCTGGAAAAGGGGCTGTTCCATTCTCAGAGATCTCAACTGTAATTCTCAGAGATCTCATGATCCCACCTGGAAGACAGTAACTCTCCCTCCTCTCTCCCTTTGTTATATTGGTGAGACTCCGTGACTCACATGACTCCAAAATAAGGTTCTCACATCTGGGTTGGAAAATTCCTAAACATTTCAGGGTAGAGCTTTCTGCAGGGGGTTGGACTAGATGATCCTACAGATCCCTGCAACTCTATGATTCTTTGAGTCTATGAGGGCAAGTTTGGAGAGGTTTCAGTGGGATGTAATGCCATAGGGTCCATCCTCTAAAGCAGCCATTTTCTCCGGGGAAACTGATCTCCGTAGTCAGGAGAACTCCAGGCGTCACTGGGAGGTTGGCAACTATACTCCATAGGGAGTGCAGCATGAGACACTTGTCAAGTTATTATCTCACACTGTGGTTAATCTGCCTGGCATCCCCATGACACTTGCAGCCAGGAGCATAAGATTGAAGCTTACACGTGTTACAGTTTCACTGGCACATTTGCATTTATTTTTCTGTGCACTTCTACAAGATATAATGAGTCAAATGGCTGTTAGTGTCATTTGTGAAAATGCCCTGAAAACCATTCAGTGGTTTGTCAGCAACTGAGAAGTAGGCACTAAGTTTGCATTTATTCACAGTGTCCTTTGTTTTTCTCATTTCACTTTTCAACCAATGAACATGAATAGAAAAAATAAATAGTATGATAAATGGAATGTAAACAATCTTCAAGACTAATAGTGCAACCCTAAGCCGAGTTAAGCCCTCCTAAGTCCATTGAATGTAATGGACTTAAAAGGGTATAATTCTCTTTAGGATGGCCCTGTAAATGGCTGGCAAATGGAATCTGTTCCACTTACTCTGTGTCTATAGAACTGACAGTGTACTTTGTTTTAAAGGAGGAATTGTATGCTATAGAGTAATGAGCCTTTGGCTGATTGTTTATGAGCTTATAGTATGTACAGCTGGTGGATGGGAGAACACACGGGATAGGTTTCTGTAGTATCAGTTTATATACCATCCCTCACTATGACGTATCTGGGCAGTGTTCCTGTGTGTCAACTGTGGACTTTAGGCAGACACTTTTTGGCTAATTTACCACTTAGTGTGGCCCGCTAGGCATTGGCAAAATCTGGGCTTCTTCCAATGTGGCTCTCTCTGTGGAATGTGCTCCTGAAGAGATGAGGGAAACTCCTTCTGAAGGAACTGCCAAGAATTTAATTTTTTAAAAAAAACCATGGGGATTGAATGGCAGGCTTATTTTAAGCAGGGAGGGAGAGAATTGGGGGTTGTTATTTTATTTTGGTTTTCACTAGAAATGTTTTACCTATTATTGTAAGCCATCTTGCACCATAAGGAAAGTCAGGGTATGTTTCTTGTACTAGAAGGAAAGGTAGATACTGCCTTTCTCACTATGCCCCCCAGAAAGCATTAAGATCTAGCCAGCAGAATCTGTTTAGAATCCCTGACCCCAAAGAGATCAAATGGGCCTCAACCAAAGCTGGGGCCTTTTGGCCCTGACTCCAGCCCGGTGGATTGCTCTGCCATCTGAGATCAGAGCCCAGAGTGATCTCAGACAGTTCTTCAGGGCTTGCAAGACAAAGCTATTCCACCAGACCAATGGTTGAGGCCTAAAACCATTTAATGATTTAATGACCTCCCTGTACGAATCCATCGACTAACTTCACGGACCTTCTTATGAACACCCTCTTCCTTTCCCAGGATAGGAGAGCAGGCAATTGTTTAATATCTGTTTTAATGTTATAATTTAATATATTTATTTAAATTTATATTTTATATTAATTTTATCTTATCCTATTGTAAACCACCCTGAGTCTCATGAGATAGGGTGGTTAATAAATATACTACTACTATGTTTCTAATAAAATAAATGTATTCGCCTTTTCAGTGCAGCCCCCCCCCCGTCCTTTTGTGTATGCAAGTATCCCACAACTCCTGCCAATATCTGTTTGCGGATCACGGGAAGTTGCTGGAGAAATGAATGGGGGGGGGGGAAGACCTCTTTCTACCAATGAAATATCCACAGGATACAAATAACTATTATCACGTTAAAAGTTATCCTATACCAAAACAGCAGGACAAAACCACTTTCAGTAACTCACGCTATGTAATCCTAAATGAGGTTACACCATTTTATGTCTGTTTTAATCAGTGGGTTTAGAAAGGTATGACTCTGTTTAGGATTGCCCTGATAGCCGTTCAGCTCAGCAAACTGGATACAATACGTGAAGGGAAGTAAGTGGGCATATTACATAGCCAGGGTGCATATGCATCACGAAAAGGAGACTGTGTGCAGTTGATTAGGGTCTTACAGCCAGTTGATTAGAGTGTTGATTAGCCTCAGTGCATCCTAAATGAAAGGAAATTACAGATGTGGGAAAGTGTACCCTGTACTTCCTTGCAAAACCTAATTGAGATAGCAGTTGACATATGGAGCTGTGTGGGCAAACTAATTAAATCTTACCTCTCCTCTGCCATATGTGTCTTCCAAAAGAGGAACTTCATTTTAATATATTAATTAGATATCAGAAGCACAACAAAGAGGATGCACCTCTTTGTGCTATGAGAGCTGAACTGGATGACTGGTAGGGAAGCCCTCCTGGAGCACTGGCCACCCCTTGAAACTGCAAGAAGGAGCCCACACTTGTACGGAGAGAGGACTATTCCATGTGTCATGCAGTACATTTGCTTTCTGTCTCATACATAGGCTGGTGAATACATAGGTTGCTCATGCAAACTCAGAGCTGCACCAGTTGACCAAAAATGTCATCCTAAACAAAGTGATGCCCTTCTGAGCCCAGTGGCACTGTTCACCAGTAAGGTGAACTAGCACAACAGACCATCTCTTCAATGCTGCATGACTGTGAATATATATATATATATATATATATATATTGATACTATGTGGTACAATTTGTATAGAGGTACTATAATTAGCATCATTAGTTAATGGGAGATCATCTGGTCCCACCCCATGACTCACTAGGTTGTGTCCAGTGACACCATTTGGGTCTGCCCATGAGTTTTAGGATTTGGGGTGCTGGTTAAGAATGCTATCAAAGGTTTGTCAGTTTGGTGTAGTGGTTAGGAGTGCGGACTTCTAATCTGGCATGCCGGGTTCGATTCTGCGCTCCCCCACATGCATCCAGCTGGGTGACCTTGGGCTCGCCACGGCACTGATAAAATTGTTCTGACCGAGCAGTGATATCAGGGCTCTCTCAGCCTCACCCACCCCACAGGGTGTCTGTTGTGGGGAGAGGAATGTGAAGGCGACTGTAAGCCACTTTGAGCCTCCTTCGGGTAGGGAAAAGCGGCATATAAGAACCAACTCTTCTTCTTCTTCTTCTTCATTACTTTGGAGAAAAGGATAAGGAGAAAACAAGGAAGTAGTCTTCTTAATCTCCACGCCTTAGACATTTTGATGGCCTTCCAATATGAATGATAAAACCAGTCCAACCAAACCTTCCCTCTCAACTGATTTCACATAAGATTATGCAAGAGACTGAAATGGCACCACTGAATTACGGAACCAGAGTCTCAAGGCTCTTGCCAAAGCCAGGATTAACCCTTTCCTAAAATCCAGACCATCACCCCTCTCTAAATCCCTGTCCTGCCATGTTTGTTCCCTCATTGGCATGTTCTGCAGGTTAGAGGCTAGGCGTGGCAATTAAGGAGTTCTCGTGTTTCTGTTTACTGGAATGCTATAATAGTCCATTGTACTAATGTTACAATAATCTGAAACAAAACTCTATCAGAACTCCATGCATGATTTTGAAATAAATTTGATAAGCTGATTTTGTTTGCTTTCCATTCAGCCACTTCCCCATTCACCCCGGAGTCCAGTTATGAATGCAGCTGAGAACAAATTGCATTTATTTGCATTGTATTATACTTCCATTGTCATTTCAGTTATAATATTGTATTCTAATATGTCATCACTTTCTGCAGTCTCTGTGTACAAATCAATGTGGCTAATGTGATATACATAGCAATCTGGACTGGATAGGACCTTGCTATAGTGTTGGCAGTGCAAATGCATTACATTCCAACATGTATCTAATACAATTCATTTTAATTTTAATGTAGTAATAGGAGCTGCCGTATATTATTAAAATGAAGCATTAGAATCAGACATAGCAATATTATGTGCTCTCTGGAAGCCTATCTAACAGATAACCTTGAATCAGGTCTAATTTAGAGCAACTGAAGCATTACAAATGGTGCCAAACACCTCTGGTGTAAATGGGCAGCCCCGCTTGCAGCCAATGACATCGTCAGGAACAGGGTGAGCTCAGGGAATTCAGTAAATAGAGTGGTGTATAAACCATCACCCAGTGGTAATGCTGCTGTAATACGACAAGTGATGGAATCTACAGCTGGTTCTGTGCAGGGAAAACAACATCTCAAGTTTCCACTGTATTAACTTGTTTACTATCTGGATACAACAGATTTGCTCAATGAGCATTCGGGCTTCTTGTCATGGGGTTTAGTAATTCATACTCACAGACCTGTGATGTGTAATTTGTTTGTGTTAATTCACACCAGGTAGGACTCACTCTCTGTGGCTGCTGACACTTTGCCTTATGCCTGGCTCTCGCCTTCTTCACAAACAGACCCCAAGCAATGCAGGTTGTCACATCACAACTGATGTTGCTTTACAAGACCCACGTGCAGTTGCTCCATGTGTCTCTGGTGGGGTGAGGAAGGGAAGGCAATTGTAAGCCGCTCTGAGATTCCTTTGGGTAGAAAAAAAAGCACAGTACAACACCCCCGCCCCCCCGCCCCCCGGCCTTTCTACTGGCTCTGCCACTGACTTCTCTTTGAGGCTACAATCAGACATCAAAATAAATCAGAACTTGTGGAATAAAATCAGATGGAAGTAAGAAATCCCAGTTAATACTTAAACGCCATTCTGTCCACTTTTTGTTTCTTCTTCACCTTCCAGGAGGAAGAACATCTTTCTTATAATGTGTAGCTGCAAGGGGCAATGCTACTCAACAAACCAGGGTTCACCAATCCATACATCACAACAAAACACAGATAGTGCAAGTGAGGGTAACAAATCAGCTAAAAGTTCTAGTTTGAAATCCTGATTTGATGCTAACCAAGAAATCCCAGTTTGCTGGTCTGTTTGTAGTCCCCTATCACAGTGATGAGTGAGGGCTTGAGCTGCAGGGGCTGGGCCAGAGACTCTGCATGGCCACCCCCAAACAGGTGGTCGCTTCACATGGGAGGGTTCCCTCCCCCCCAACTACACCATTAGGTCCAGAGTTTAAAATTATATAACCCTACCACTGGGCTTATGATTTATGAACAATGATTTGCTCATTGATTAGATGATCCTGGAGGTCCCTTCCAACTCTATGATTCTATGATTTACTGTAAAGTCTGTATGCAGCCCAAGGTTCATTGACTGTCTATCTCCTTGCATAACTTTATACATTTGACTTTCAGTCTAGAGATCGTGTATTTTTTTGCACATTGCTACTGGTATGTTGGATAGGCATGGCAGTCCTTAGGACACTTGCAGCCCCCTTCCTGTCATGTTTGACAGATAACATTCGAAATACAAATGTCAAAATGCATTTAGATTTCCCCCCCTATCCTCTAATGAGCCCTGAACAATATACAAACCTTTCATGACAGAATCAGTTCAACAGATCCCTCTAAGCCATGCCTTAAAGAGTTCAGGAGACTTAAAGCCATGGAGATCCATCATGACTACATAAACAACAACAAAAAGCCCCAACAAAACAAAAAACAAGCTCTAGACCCAAGGACAGACTCATTTAAGAAAACCCTGACATGGTTACATACAACTTCATACCAAACGTAAATATAGAAAACATTTAACAGAATGGACAATGCTCAGTTCACTATACAAATAAAATCCCTGGTGATAGAAAACAACAGAAGCTGTAAAACTTTTGTTTTCCCCATTTTACAAGTTAAAAGATAGGTATATTGCCCCCTGTACCCCTCTATGGTAGAGGACAGGAACGCCTGGAGGATCATTGTCCATGGGGTCGTGATGGGTCAGACATGACTTCACACCTAACAACAACAACAACAATTGCCTCATTTCTTTAATGGGGTCTGAACATAAGGCATTTCATGCTTTTGTTTGTGGAATTCTGCTGTTCTGGAGGGAACTAGCACAATCCTGGGTTAACAATGTTAACTAGCTCTTTGGTCAAAGAACCAACATTTCCATTTGGAAAAACGCAAGACCAACTCTTCCTGGGATTGTGCTGGTTCAGACCAGTAGGTTGGGGGCTGCCTACCTGAATATTTTCCTGAATGACAAAAACTGCTTGCACATTGAGAACTGATATGCTAGGGAGAAAGGCTTTCTCCTGATATGTTAGTTTTCTTTTGGCAAGGTGTTTTTGTCCTGAGGAAGAGGAAAAACAGACTAACTGCAAAAATGAAACAAATAAAACAGGCTTCACAATTACAGGTAGTAGCTAGCCTACTCTAGCATTATTTCAGTCAAATAAAAGGAAATACCTCTTATTAACTTAAAGAATTCTCTGTTACACAATGAGGCCATTATCTCTAGTTTAGTATGGTTAACAGATGTTAAGACTGATTCGCGAGGGTAAGCCCTTTAGTGGCTTTTGGTCATAATATATGAATGGAGCTCCCATGTCCAAAGGTAATATGAGGGCAACAAGGAGGCCTCAGTCTCCATACTCTGATGTACATCGTCTTGGAAGCACTTGCTTGGCCACCGTGTGAAACTGGATGCCAAACCCGATCAGCTACTTCTTGTAGCTCGATGCTGGCAAGGAGACACAACATAGGGTCTTTAACATCAGGTTTTAGTCTTCTGTCCTTCTTATAGCCCCTGCCCAACTTTCTCCTCCCACTCCTTTCCCATTCTGCCTTCTCCTTCTGTATGAAGGGTCCTAGTGTGCCCTGCAACCAGTTACTGTCTCCCTAATGGGACACCCTTCTGAATTTCAACAGTGAAATAACTTGCAAAACAGCTATTAAAACACAACACCATTGGTTTGATCTGATAAGATGGTTTTGACATTGCTTATGTTTTTCATATTTGAAAATGTAGATTTCTCTCTCCTGGCCTGCTGTTGTGTGAGGACTTAAGTCCAACACCCCTAGTTTCCCCATCGCTACTGTTTACTTCTCTTTTGTTGACAGATTTCTCTGGAAATCCCTTCCTCGAACATTTCCCTCCAAGCTGGTTCTCCTTTGGAAAGGAGGGGATTAGAGAAATGCTTCAGTCTAACTTTTTGCATGTAGAGTGATAGGTGGCATGGAAATGGACCTAACGAGGAGAAAAGTCTAGGGGCAAATTTCTGACTGAATAATGTTACTTTTCAGGAGAAAAAAAGAACACACCAGCATGTCACGTACATCACAAGCAGCAGGCCATGTCAAATGTATTGACTCATTTCCATCCTTTATCACGGAAATAAAATTGACCAAGGAATATTCCCAACATATAAATAAACAGTCTTGTGGATAATCAGCCTTACTATGTAAACAAGCTCCCACTAATCAATATGTTTACGTGAGAGAAATAAGATGATTTCCCCCAGCAAATAACTTCAGATATTTCCCAGCTTGATGCTACAGACATTATGAGCATTAAAAAAGAATTATAACCCTGAAGATCAGTTGAGGTTCTAATTATTATTATTATTATTTTTTGCAGAACTACTGTGAGATAGTCAGCCCAGAACAAAAATGCTATGCTGGACTCAAGGTCATTCAGGGAGCTTAATAATGATTTGAACACAGGTTTTCACAATCTAAACCTCACACAGTAGAGCATAAATTCCATACTGATTCTCATAGTTGTTGCCCAATTGGTCTACATGTGTGAATCAGTGGCTGTAGATGTTTAGATCACCCCTTTTTCAAGTCAAGTATGCACATGTGTATTCCTGAGCCAAATTACATTAAGAGAGTTGTGCCAGATGTTTACTGGCGTCCTGAATTAGGGTAGCAATTCACTATGCAAATGGGGAGATTCCCAGAAATAAGAATGCAGATCAAAATTCAAATTTTTATGTGGAAAAATAGTGAACAGGAAAGTAAGAGACACATGGAAAACCAAACACTAACACAAACACTCTAAAGTGTTTACTTTATCTAAACAAAAGAATGGTGCAAAAGAAAACATACATGCCTATCCTGAATAGGGCCCTGTGAGATGGAGAGGAAGAGCACACAGCAGTGCTGCATATCAGATAATCATGAAGGAGATAAAAGGAAGAAAGACTGTCCTTCAAAAATGGATAGTCTCACATCATCTGTGCATGGGGTCTAGTCCCCATCCTTTTTCAGGTCTTGACATCAGATTTCTGCATGGCCTCTGATGGAAAGAAAAGGGTCAGTGACACCATCGGTTTATCATTTCTTTCACCAATTCCCTTCCTTTACAGCCTGGAACCGGTATTGTCCTCATTGCCTCCCTCCCAGTCCTGTTTAAAGGTGGCCCTGCAAATCACACATGCCTCTATCCCCTGTGGTAATTCCAGGAAGAGGTAGGAAGTCAGCCAATCAGGGTATTTTCAAAGGGCAGCCATGTTGGTCTTCAGTAGAACAGCTAGCACCTCTGAGGTCAACAAGATTTTCAGGGCATAAACTTTGAGAGTCAAAGCTCCCAATGAAGTTATCTGATAAACTCTCCAAAGCTTATACCCTGAAAATCTCTGAGTAGCTTCTACACTTGAATTTAGCCAATCTGGGGTTGAAGCTATGGTCCATCTCTTCCTGAGCTGACTGTTGCACTGACGTTTTAAATGGGTCAGTCATGGTAACCTTCCCCCCATCTGCCAGCACCAAGAAAAAGAAGAGTAGTAGTAGTTGGTTTTTATATCCTGCTTTTCACTGCATGAAGATTATTATTTCACTGCAGGAAGTGGATTATAATCACCTTCTCTTCCTGTCCTCACAACAGACACTCTGTGAGGTAGGTGGGGCTGAGAGAGTGCTGACAGGACTGCTCTGTGAGAACAACTATATCAGGGCTGTGACAAGCCCAAGGTCACCCATGTGGGGTGGCTGCATGTGGGGGATCGGGGAATCAAACCTGTTTCACTAGATTAGAAAAGGGGCACTTTATGAACATCCCCAGACAATTATGAGCATTTTGCCAATGTGATACTACAACTACTACTATGACAATATATTGAAAGAGCAACCACTGACGAAGATAAAACAGAAAGCTTAACTTAGGATTCCGTTTTGGTCGACTCTTTATATTTGATCATATGTTTGACCATTTAGACTTTATGTTATAACCTTTTCACTTATAAACATAGAGAAGACTACTTTATCATTGTGCCTCAGGATTTCCTTTTTTCTTCTGAGTTTAATATGTTTCCAGCATTCTAGGTAACTTTTTTTTAATAATTGCAAAAGCTTCTTTAGTGTTTTGTGAACATTTCAAGTTTACTGTGCTCTGTAGTTGGCATTAATAGATCTCTAGTCAAAAGGAAGAATTTGCAATACACATTTAAAACAAATCAAGCAAAGGCTAGGGATATTCAGGAGAACTGTACTTACCTGTGATTAGCTGGCCTAGCCACAACATGTCAGCAGTGCACCACAGAAGCTGATGATGTTACAGCATCTTTATGCTTGCAAGCAGGGGAAAAGAACACCAGACGGAATCACAGGGAGACGTCATTCTTTTCCTACATCGTATCAGGAAGGGAGGGGAAAGACGCTCTGCTGGGTAAAATAAACAGCAAAGGTTTTGAGAAGGAGCCGTAGGAGGAGAGGCAGATAAAGACGCTTTTCATACTGCTTGTTGGGGTTCTAGTTTATTTCTTATATCTGTGGTCATGCAAAACCAGCTTCCCCATGAAGAAGCTGGAAAGAGAAAGAGACTTAAGAAGAGTCCTGTTAGATCAGGTTAAATGTTCATTAAGTCCAGCATCCTGTTTCTGATAGTTGCTAGACAGACGCTTCAGGGGAGTCTATAAGCAGGACATAAAAAACAAAGTCTCTCGTACTGTTTGCCCTCCACAAACAATCCAGACTGTTTCTGCACACAGGGTCTGTATTTAGCAATCATAACGATCAGCATATTCTAAGGCAGTGGTCCTCATAGCCGTTTATGGCCGTGAATGCTATATACTCATTGCTCAATATACGAAGAAGAATTTTTTTGGGAGGGGGGGGGAGAGTGTATCGTAAATCTGCAGTTAACCATTTTCATCATTGTGCCCTGATTCTAAACTTCCTGGAAACCTCTGTCTGGCAACTTTTGGGAACAGGATTCTGGGTGCAACATTTGCAGCACCTTCTCAAGCTTTAGATATATTTACAATTTTTCTTACCCAGAATGAAAAGATTGACACTTTAAAGTACAATTTTATATGCTAAGTTATAAATTATACAATTTATGTTTATATTTATAGGCCGCCCCTCTTGAACCAGTCATCTCGGGGTGGCGTACACCATTGTAATCACTAAAACCATAAAATACATAACACAGTTAAAAATACTCGAAAGCTAACCATGAGATATCATAAGCTGAGTCATTGTCTGATAACCCTCCGTGGGAAGGGAGGATGTAGGAGGAGAACACTGAACCAGTACGGGAGGCTCATTTAATATTGTTAAATTAACAAAAGAAGTTTAATTTTGATAGGGAAGTAAGCAGTTACCCCAGAGGTTGATAGGGAGGTAAGTATTTCCATTTAAAAAACAGGAAAAGAAGTTTTTCCATGGCATCCACATTTATGGAAAATTTACATTTCTGTATACATCCACTTACTCCCCATGTAGCTTTGATAATAGAAATGCAACAAGCAGGGGACTGAAGGGCATCTATAACTGGGGACTATTGAAAACCTGTTTTTAGGTGGCTGTCTCAAGGTTATGCAAAAGTGCTGTAAAGCTGCCGCGAATCCCTCAGTTGGAAAAGGCTGTACAATCAGACACAGTAGCACAATGGCAACTGTAGTATGACAAGACATCATGGACAGTAGTTACCATTCCATACAACTTCATCAGAACTGACAAAAAAGCTCATTTCTCAGCCGCCATGAATGAGAGACAGAAAACGTATGCCATGCTTAAATCACATTGAAATTAAGAGGATTAAAGCACTTAATGAGCTATTTAAATCTCATTAATTTCAATTGCCTTTAAGTGCAACTAAACGTTGATTGCACAGTGCATTTATTTTTGTAACAGACAGAGGTTTCCTAAACAGCAAAAACGGCAATTACGGGTCTTTCTAGACAGCACTGAAAGTTTCTGAGAATTGTTTTATTCAGCTAGTGAATATACAGTAAAGGTGTCCCCTGTGCAAGCACCGGGTCATGTCTGACTCTTGGGGTGACGCCCTCCAGCATTTTCATGGCAGACTCAATACAGGGTGGCCTTGCCAGTGCCTTCCCCAGTTATTACCGTTTTACCCTCCAGCAGCAAGCTGGGTACTCATTTTCCAACCTTGGAAAGATGGAAGGCTGAATCAACCTTGAGTCGGCTGCTGGGATCGAACTCCCAACCTCACGGACAGACAGTTTCAGACAGCATTTCTGCTGCTTACCACTCTGTGCCACGAGAGGTTCTTGAATATACAGTACCAGAATGCAATTTTCAGACTCTGCAATAAGGGGCAGGGATAAGGCCTGCGGTGGAGATTCCTCTAAACACTTTGAAAAAAATTCTTCAACTAGGAAAATGGAGAATAGATCCACTATGTAAAAAATTGAAGCCATATGTGCTTATGTGTTTATTTCTAATCTTAACACAGCCTGTGGCGCCGCAGGCGCCACGGACTAAATAAAGCCGTAAGGGCTGTGTGGGAGGAGTTAGGGCGGGCTCTGTCTGGGATGAGGAAGGGTGCCGATGGGCCCCTTCCTCTGGACAGACCATCGGACGGGCCAATTGGCGAAGCGCCTGCAGATTGGTCCGGCCGATTCCCACCCTGCCGACAAGGAAGCAACGGCGAGCCGCGCAGAGCGCGGCTCGCAATTGCTCCCTGGCCAGCGGCCTGACATGGTGAGAGGCGCGAAGCGCCTCTCGCTGCGTCAGGCCGCTGCCAAGTCGGCCGACCCAGCAGCCGAACAACGCTCGGCCGACCCAGCACAGCTCACGGAAGCGGCAGCGGCGATGCGATCGACGGCGCTGCCCTCATTGCCGCCGCCGGAAGAGCCGCGAACAGTGGAGGGAGCGGCGCCGCGATCGCCGGCCGCGCCTGCCCAGCGAACGGCAGTGCCCGGCCCGCGATCGCCGGAGTCCACGACCAGCCGCAGCAGCGACTCGCCCGCCAGCGCCACGGCCTGCCGACGAACCGCCGAGGAGCCCCAGCAAACTGAGAAGCCGCCAAGGAGCAGCCCTCAAGAGTTGAGGAGCCCAGGAGACGCCGCAGCCCACTGCGCCCAGGAGCCCAACCCGGCCAACCCGCAGCCCAACCGGCCAAGGAGCCGCTGAGGAGCCGCCACCCGCCTCCTCTTTCAGGTAGACTTCCGTCCCTTGCTCTGGCCCCACCATGCTAGCGCCCATTGTATTCATTATACAATGGGCTTTTTTACTGGTTGAATTATATTGTTGTTGTGACATTTATTTTCCACCTTATATTGTAAGACTCAGGGCAGATTACAATGTGATAAAAACATATAAAATTGTATACAAAATTTAAATACATTAAATCATAAGTAGTAAAACAAGAATTAAATGAAGGGCCCAGTCTTTATCATGGGAATAATAAAGGTGACCATTTGAGTTGATGGGTGGATTGTGACAGGGAGGCCAGTGGAGCATGCCTTGTTAAAGGACTAGACCATAGGCCTAGTGGAATAACTCTGACTTACAAGCCTTGTAGAACTCTCTGAGGTGCCACAGGACCCTGAGCTCAGTTGGCAGAACATCCTACTAGGCCCAGGCCACGGCTGAAAAGGCCCTGACTCTGATTGAGGCCTGTCTGCTCTTTTTGTGGCTGGGGATCCTGAGCAGGTTGTGCTGACTAGCTCTTAATACTTCATATAATTTAACTACTATTTTGTGTTCAGATGCTTGATGGTTTTTGCTTGTTGCCTTGGGGAGTCTATTTGTGTGGAAATACAGCAGAAAACTATATTTAGTTTTTTTAAAAAATTAAAGTAAATGTGGATGCCCAGAGCACTTAATGTCTGCTTTCTTGTTCTGGGTCCCTTCTGTCATTAACACATTGTGGGAAGAGAAGGGACACTTGCCCAACTGCCTCACCTGGGACCTCTGGACATCTGTGCAGGGTGGGGCAAAATGGAGACACTCATACATACTTGGAATGGTCTACTTTGATCTGTCTGTCCATAGAACTAACCTGGATGTTATGCTCTTGTGTTGACGTTCAGTGGTGGGGCTGGAATTCCAGGAGGCAGAGTGCCCTGCACTCCCTGCTGCGTGAATGGAGAAGGTCTTGCCTGTTCTGGCCACACTAGCAGATGCTGAAAGGTGTTTTGGAAGCTGCCTTCTGTTGAGCCAGGGCTTGGATGGCTCAGATCAAGTTGCTGGGAAAAAAGAAATCCTAAGAATATTTTGCAGGGGGAAAATCCTTTTTACTCTTGGAGGCAATAGTTTAAACATGAAACTGTAACTGACAACGGTTGTACTGTTTCATTATACAGAACGTATGCCATCAAAATTCAAGACAGTGCAAGTTTTTATTTTGTTCCTTCCAAAAACACGGAGACTTAAAAATAGAGCCTGGCCTCCAAGACATTAGCCGGAGCAGAAATTTGCATGATCTTTCCTTTTTCAATGCCAGGCACAACACCGCTCATTTCAAGGATGGATTTGGAACAGAACTGTAGCCAACCTATTTCTTTTAAAATACATTTCTTCATCATGCCTACACATTCTCTCTACTGGGTGTCAAGGGCATTTGCCTCATTCAAAAAGTGCAGATTGCTCAGCTGCCTAATAAGCTAGTGGCCTTGTACCCTCTTCATTTGGTATAATAGCATACTATTAGGGCATGAACAAAGCCTGCGTGTGGCTCCAGAGGTAAAACCAGTGCTTTATGTGACTGCATGTACAGTGCTGCTTGGCCAATTAATTCAGAAAAAGGATTACATTGAACATTTGAGAAGAACCTTTGATATATTTTTAAAATGTGTTTTTGGAAGGCCATTGCATAAAAACAGTTCCCCCTGGAGGTTACATGAGTGTGAAACATTCTAGTATCTGAGACTTCATAAATTCCCAATCGGTCTGTAAAATTGCAGACAATTTGGTGTTACAATATAGACTCCCCAAATATGTATGTAGAACGGGTAGATCTTTCCATGAATGAAGAAATCAAGACCAGAAGTTTTATAGTGTTGTTTAAGTTAAGGGATCCTGACTCTTAGAATCATAGATGGGGCGAGACCAGGGGGTAGAATCTGGTGATCATTTGCACACAGGCTAGGAGTGGTGAGTTTCATGACACACCTCCAACTGTCTTTCATAGTGTTTCAGGGGGTTACCTGTCTCCCAGGAACATCATTTGTGGGAACATTTTAGGCCATAGCAGGAGATTGGACAGAAATACTGACAGAAATCCTTTCATTAGCAGTGATCTTCAGTAGAATCCAGGCCGAAGCCTGGTTGTATAATAGATGTTTTTAAGGGAACAACTTCATACGGCTCTTTGCTAAAGCTTAAATTGCAAAAAAAAAAAAAATTGCTAATACTAGAACTGAACTGCATCAGCATAATTAATTGAATGTAATGGATGTGACTGTTCTAATTGTATTGATTCAGAACTTGTTTCTAGAGCAGCCTGCCGTTCACTGTAAACTTATCAGGGCTCTCCTCAGTAAAAAATCAAACAGTGCTGTCCACTATTGATCCTCTCTTGCAGTCTCTCCAAGGTACAATACGGGATATATTCTAGACTATACTTTTGTCTCCTGGTGGGTCTATGCTGCAAATAACCAGTCCTGGACAGGTTTTTTTTTTACATAAATAGGATATACATCCTAGAACTTCCTCTGCAATGCCCTGGGCTTCTGTTGCAGATGCTTCTCACACTGGATTATGTGTTCTTTGAAGTCAGAAAGTTTGCAAAATATTAATGTGATCCAAAATGTGTTCTGCGTGAGCTTTATAAAGATCACTTTTGATGGGCATTAACCAAACAGAAGCAGTGGAATTAACTTGATGGTGGAGTGGGACAAATTGAATGGAATTATTACTGTGACCAAAGTACAAATCTAATTTGCTGATACTATTATTTGATTGGGACATGTGATGTCACTGAATATTTCTCCCCAAAAATGGAAGTAAAATAACTGAAAGTAAACTAATGGTGTCAAACAAGAAAAAAAAATCACAATAATGACTGAATTAAACTCCCCAAATTCATAGCAGGTTTACATAATGATTTTTCTTAAAATGATCCTCCCAGAATATAAATTCCTAATAATTCATAAACATAAAAGGACTTATCTTTTTGTTATGCTGTTTCATCATTGACAGCTGAGGAACCCAGAAGTATCCTGTCCTAAGATAAGCCTTGTTTCCTGCTACATGTAATGCTAAATTTGGGTTGGCCCATGAAACCTGAGAAATTTCAGTCAGTGATAAGACCCCCAAGTCAATTTGCTAAGTGTATAGATATCAGGAACAGTAGGTGGAAGAATGAGGGGAAGGCAATCATTTTGGTAATGTGTGCCCTGAATAAAGATCAGAAAACAATAATGTTTAAGCACCTACTGCTTTTTTTGTTCATGCTGATACAAACTACACTATTATTCACATGTCTCAAGCATCTCAGGGGGTAAGCTGGGACACTGTGGTCAATGTGGTGGGCCAGACAAAAAGGTTCAAATTCCTACTGGCTCAAACACATGAAGCTGCCTTATTCTGGTCCATCAAGGTTAGTATTGTCTGCTCAGACTGGCTCACCAGAATCTCAGGCTTCCATGTCACCTCCTGCCTGATCCTTTAAGCTAGAGATGCCAGTGATCAAGCCTGGGACTTTCTGAAAGTGAAGCCACTGAGCCATGGAACGTTCCCTTCATGAACTGGGGCCAGTCATTCTCTCCCAGTCTAACCTACATCACTGTGCTCTGAGAATTAAGTGGGAGAAGGTGAGCCATGTACACTGTACTAAGCTTCTTGAAGGAAGAGAGCAATAACACAATAACAAAGACTTTAGAAGGAGGGATTCTGAATGGTGGGGGGAATGCTACAGCAAGCTGCAGGGTGCTGTCCATGGTAGGTAGTGCTGATTCAGTAGAGGACTTCCAGCAGAAAACCAATGGCTTCTGTTACCCTCTTTAATCTTTGCTAGGAAGAGTCCTGGTTAGTAGTTGGATGGGACACCACCATGGAAGTCCAGGGTTGCTACACAGGGGCAGGCAATGGCAAACCATTCTCAAAGACTTTTGCCTTAGAAACATACAGGATTGTCATAAGTCAGCTGTCTCCCAGCCTGCATCATTAATATGCAGTTTTGTGGGGAGAAGTATGAAATATATTGGGTTTTCAGCCCAATATATTTGGGGCTAACTATCATCCCTGTGCTTTCCCCCCAGTGAACCCTCTCAAATAGACCCACTTTTAGTTTTATTATATTGATAGTCCACTGCTCCTGGCCAACCAGCTCACCAGTAGATAACAAAAGACAAACACTACATAAGCAATTATTTTTCTGCATCAAGGCTACAAGCAACCTGGGATCCATTTTCAATCCGTAAAATTGTGTGTATATGTGTGTTTGGGGGATGGATTCCAAAGCTGTGGCCCAAATCTAGAAGGCTACTTTCTGAGGCTAATGTTCAGCTTCAGGTAGGTACCGGTGTAGTCAGATAATGGAGCTGGTTTTATTATTATTATTATTATTATTATTATTATTATTATTATTATTATTATTATTATTATTATTATTATTATTATTATTATTATTATTATTATTATTATATTTCTACCCCGCCTGCCCCCGAAGGCTCGAGGCGGCTTACATAACCCCGTCCCCTAAAACCATAAAATAACAATAAGATCCGATAAATTTACAATAATGGCAACAACGATGGCTTAATCTGCTCATATGGTCTCCGCATCCTCAACTACAGGAGGGGGGTGACACTCTCTACCGCCAGTTTGTGAGGGGGGGGCTGATCTTCTTTCTGCCCGGCCTCAGTTATAAGCCTGGCGGAAGAGCTCCGTCTTACAGGCCCTGCGGAATGCTGGTAATTCCCGCAGGGCCCTCAGATCTTCCGGGAGCTCATTCCACCAGGTTGGGTCCAGGACCGAGAAGGCCCTGGCCCTGGTCGAGGCCAGGCGGGCTTCCTTGGGGCCGGGAACGACCAATAGGTTAGCCCCCACAGAGCGTAAAGCCCTGCGGGGGATATAGGGCGAAAGGCGGTCCCTCATATATGCTGGGCCTAAACCATGGATGGCCTTGAAGGTCAAAACCAAAACCTTGAACCTGATCCGGAAGGCGACTGGTAACCAGTGCAGCTGCCTCAGAACTGGCTGGATGTGAGCCCTCCACGGTGTAGCTGTGAGGACTCTAGCAGCCGCATTTTGGACGAGTTGCAGTTTCCGGATCAAGCCCAGAGGCAGGCCGGTGTAGAGCGAGTTACAGAAATCTAGTCTAGAGGTGACCGTCTTAAGCAGAGTTCATGATTTGTACAAAGGTTGTCTATATAAACCCAGTTCATTTTTCCTAAAGCAAGTCTGATACAGCAGCTGCAAGTCAGTCTCTAAGAGAACATGTTGAAATCACAGTGTCATGCCTTTGACAGCTGCTTTGCATCACCTTTGTTTGTTTGTTTGTTTATTATTTGGCTCCTATGCTCCCACCCCCCTGACGGCAACAAAAACCCTCCCCCTCAAGGCTCAACATCTAAAAAATGAACCTCATGGGAGATCTTCCTGATGATCTAAATGAGGGACCCAGATCTTCCAAGCCCTGGCCTCAGCTCAAAACCTGGTGGAAGAGCTCCATTCTGCAGGCCCTGCAAAACTGTGACAGCTCTGGCAGGGCCCACAGCTCTTCCAGGAACTCATTTCACCAGGTAGGGTCCAGGATTCAAAAGGCCCTGGCCCTTGTCAAGGCCAGGCAAACCTCCCTCAGGCCAGGGACCTCCAACAGATTACTACCCGCTGAGCATAAATCTCTGCAGGGGACATAAGAAGATAGGTGGTCCTGCATGTTTGTGGGGCCCAGACCATGGATGCCTTAAAGAGCACTCTGATGGCTAGCTGCAGGGCCTGCTTCCTCCCCATCCCCACACATTTACCAAGGCCAAGGCTGATTGGAGATGGCTACTGGATTTCCTAAGCCTCTCTGAGGAGAGGAAGGGTGGAGGAAAGCAAAGAGCATGCCAATGGGGTGGTGTTGTGAGTCTAGGTCCTGTTAGGGAGGATGCCTGGGAGGAAAAGCCTTGCCAGGAGCTCCCAGCTTCACCTGCCCTTCAACTGGATGAGAGCTTAGCCTAGCCAGATGTTCAAGAGGCAGAGAGATCTGACCAGTAAGAGGGAATGGAGCTTCAGACAAACCAGGGCTTAGATTCCAAGATTGTTGCAGGAGTTCCTCATTCCTCTGCCCAGCCTTCAGATGCAGCTCCTTGCCTTGTTAGTGCACCTGATTTACCTGAGCCAATTAAGCAAGATAGCTCCACTCTAAAAAGTACCACACCATGTTAGCAAACAGTTGCTGACTGCAGAAGACTGTGATCTATCACAGAGTGAGGACAGAATAGTGAATTGGGATGGTAGGCTTGGTTAGACTTCTGTAACTCACTCTACCCGGGCCTACCCCAGGGAAGGCCAATCAGATACAGAGTGATTTATCTGCATACAGTTTGAACTGATTGGTCCTCATTGTCAGAGTGCAATTTGAACTGAATAGTTCAGCAGTGGAGTCAACTATCTCAGGAGGTGGTGAGATTCCCCCTGCCTGGCAGTCTTCAAGCAGCTGCTGGACAGAAACTTCTCTTGGATGCTTTCAGCTGATCTTGCATTGAGCAGGGAGTTGGACTAGTATGACCCTTTCCAACTCTATGATTCTATGATAAACCTGCAGGGAGTGCAAGGTGCATATACTCAAAATAACTGATCTAGCGCGTGTAGTGATTTCCTGTGTTCAGGATGGCTTCTGCAATGCCAGGAATTCCCACTGACTAAATCTGCAGTCCCTTGATTCATACATTTCATTTGCACAAATGATCATATGCCTTTGAGTAGCTGCAATTCCTCTCTTGGGCAAAGAAATCGTGGCACAAACTGGCCTTTCTGGAAATGTATTGCTGAGCATGGGATTCCTATATCAAATCCCAACAGTGTGATTAGCAACCAACTAAAAAGGTACATTCATGCACACAAATGCAACACTGACACACTACAGTCTCCTTGGTCCCTTGTTTACTTTACAAAGCATTCCTTGTTAAGTTTTAAAGTTCTTCATAAATAAGCAATAATGTACCAGGCACATGTTTGTGTTTGCAATGTTGGTGCTGCAGAATTAGGCTCAGCCTGACTCCAGTGGAAATGTGGAGAAAATAAAATTGATCCAGAGCAGGAGCATTCCCTGTGTTTGCCTACTGAGTGTAGTCAGCCTTTAAATTGTATCAGAAAGAAAGCCTGGTGTATTTTACTATGCGTGCTTCTGTTTTAATGGGAAGCAGGATTTGAAATGGATTTGGTTACAGATTTGTGAGGCTGTTACTGACCTTTGCAGTAACAGATTGTTTGAAATCTGCTGGATGTGATGTGTAAGAGATTAAAACAGCCTGGAAAATAGGAGGAGCAGTTTGACTAGCAGAAAAACAAACAAAATCCTAGTGATCCATGTTCTTGGGACTCACCTGGATTGCTGCTTCTTCTCTCTTTGCACAACTAGATAGCATCTTGCATATTGCAAGGAAGCAGAGATTTTTGTCACCCAGGACATCACTATTCTCTGCTAACTGGTGAATGAAAAGTGGAATTGCTCTGTAGATAGTTGAGAACCAGTAGAAGCCGAAGCCCTGCATAGGGACTGCAAATGTTTGTAAATATCCACTCTTCTATATGGTACATGCCTGCTCCCCAGACCATGGCTACATTACCAGGCCTATCCTATGATCTTCCTCTCTCCTGACCTGTGCCCAGGCCCATTTAGAAGAACAAATAGTATTTTCAGACATTACAGTCATTTAGACCAAGAGATCACCAATAAGAGTGCATGCTGCCTCGAGTGCTCTCAATGTGTGTGGCTGCCATTTTGTGTGGAAAAGAAAATGTATGGATTTTCTAGTCATTGTGCATTGCCTCATTCACCCAAAATGGTGACAGCACATAGAGACAGCAATGTGAGCAGCGCACACTCTTGCTAGTGGCTCCCAGTAGGTTTTGTTCTAATGTCCAAAACAGAGGACTAATCTAAATAATATACGAAGAGGTAGGGTAGAATCAAAATTCCAATCTCTGTTGAGATAGGGCAGAATAAAAGTTCAAATATAATAATAATAATTAATGATGATGATGATGATAGCATTAGGCAAGAGACATTCTGTTCTGAACTTCTTGGAGCAAGAATGGGATACCGATGGCAAACTTTTGTTAATCCATGGACAAACTCAAGAGCTTTGAGCTCATGCCTCACTTGTGTATGATATATAAAAGCAAGCTTTATTGTACTGGGCCATAGGCTGGGCCATAGGCTGTTGCAAGATCAACTGCACAATAAAATTATACAAACCAGTAAATACATTCTCAGTTATCAGCTAAAATAATATCAGATTTACATTGAACCTATATACTCTGCTCATCTGTGTAAGAAGTCCACTGTGTTTGCCACAAGGCTGGCTCAGATCTTTCTTGCAACGTTGGCAACCTTTGTTTATTGCAATATCTGTGTGTCTTCCCTTTCTGCAGTTATTCCACAAAGAAGGCAAAGCAGCTTCAGCAGAAATCCTTCGCAGGTTGTCCACAAGTTTTAAAAAGCCACAAACGTTTGGGTCAGGGAGTCACCTGTTTGTAGAAGTCTAAGGGGGAGGGAGGCGTCTTTTATCAGGAAAAAAGATGCATGACATTTGGTGTTAAAATTGGCAGTGAAATATTTTTTATTTGGAAATATATGAGAAAAGGCTGGATATCTTAAATCAACTTCATATTAACATTTAAAAATGGATATATCCTTTATGAGGAAAGACAGAATATTTTAAGATTTTATCAGCAGTTAAAAATTGTTATTAAGTGATAAGGGGAATAGATGTGAATGGAGAATGTAACAATCAATACTATAATGCAAGTTTTCTTATAAATTGTATTTTATCCCTCTCCCCCCCTCTCAAAGCCACCCCTGCCCCTGCATCTGTCCAAATATATTTGGCGTGATCTTGCCATGAGGGATAGCGTCTTGTTTGGATCAGGCTTCTCCAAGCAAACTCAGTAAAATAATACTCTGAAAGACAGATACATGTCTGCCTTGTATGAAGCACACGAACCCCAGGCTAAAAGAAAGATGATCTACCAAGGTTCTCTGTGCCACCCATGGCCCTTTTCTTTCTGAGAGATGGGGAAAGAAATGAGGCCATTCAAAAGTAAAGCAGTCCAGTGCAGTTTCAGAAAGAGCAACCATGGCTCTTGGAACAGGCAGATTTTGAAACATTAGGACAAACACAAATTGTGCTCTCGCATCAGCAAAAATGACTAAGGCAAACTAAACATAGCAAAACACAAAAATAAGTAGACTTATTATTATTATTATTATTTAAAAAAAACCTTTGGGAGCAAAGAATAATTTGATATTTCAAATGTGGGTTCAGTTATCATATTTACCTTCTCACAATGCTCCTTTGTTCTCGAGCACCTCATATATTATTACATAAATGATTTACTCACCATTTAAAATAAAATACATATGTGTGTGTTTGTTTTGGAAATCTACACAGAAACTTTGCTTGGAGACTGGCTGCAGAAGCATGCTTACCATCCACTGCCTTGTTTGGATTACCTTCTTCCCTCAACCAAATGCCTGGTGTAAGAGCTTCCTTTTGCAGGCCCTGCAGAACTGGGAGCTCATTCTACCAGGTGGGGGCCAGGACAGAGAAGGCTCTGGCCCTGGTTGAGGCCAAATGGGCTTCTTTTGGGCCAGGGATCATTAACTGGTTAGCAGTGGCAGAGCATAAAGCTCTTTGAGGGGCAAAGGCAGAGAGACGGTCCCTCAGGTACACTGGGCCCTGACCATGTATGGCCTCAAAAGTAATTACCAGAACATTTAGCCTAATCCGGAATGTGACTGGTAGCCTTTGCAGCTGATGGAGGATGGGCCAAATGTGGGCTCTCCCTGGTGTTACCATGAGGATCCTGGCTGCTTCTTTTTGGAATAGCTGTAGTTTCTGGATCAATGATAAGGGTTGGCCTGCATACAGTGAGTTGTAGAAGTCCAATCTAGAGGTGACTGTCATATGGATAACTGTGGCTAGGGGTTCCAGGACCAAGTAGGGCACTAGTAGTTTGGCTTGGTGGAGGTGGTAAAATGCCAACTGTGCTACCTTTGTGACATGGGCTTCCATTGTGAGGGAGGCATCCAGGATCACGCCCAGGTTCCTGGCAGAGTGAGCCGCTGAGAGCTGCACACTATCCAGGTTGGGCAGACGCGCTTCCTCACATGGTCTCTTCCTACCCAGCCACAGGAACTACGTCTTTGCAGGGTTGAGCTTCAGATGACTCTGCTTGAGCCAGCTCATCACTGCTTCCAGGCAGCTGGCTAATGCATCTGGGGGAGAGTCAGCGCAGTCATCCATCAAGAGGAAGAACATGTATGCATGTTGTCTCTGTCCTCATATTTGGTTTTGGTATGGTCATGGATGCACAGGTGGCAAGGATCTGCGACTGCACCAACAAGTAATGTCTGCAGCACAAATTATCCAGTTCAGCACATGGCACCGTGGTTGTTGTACACCTTTTCCTGCTCTGTGAACTAGGCACCACCAGGGGGTACTATGTGTTAGGGAGACAGTAGCTTCCTTGAAGAGACAGTATGTGGCATTTTTAAAGTACATCTGTAGAAAGCAAGTTGAAGTGGGCACCTTCTCTCAGCACACTTTTCTTTATTAACTTTTCTCTGTGTTATTTGGATTTGGGGCCAAGTTCTCAAGAGGAGAGCATGAAACCATAGCCAGAGGAACCATTTAGATTACGTAAAAAGACTTGCATGGCCACAATGGGTACCTGAATCATGGAAATTAAGGGGACCAAAATATTTCCAACAATTAAAGGGAACCCTGAGAACTGCCTGTACTACTAAGTGCACCCAGAGCCATATATTTTGCATGCAGGAAACATCTAGGTGGGGATTTATGTCTCTAGAACAGGCTTTCTCAACCAGGGTTTCATGAAACTCAGGGGGTTTCTTGATGGCCCTGGAAGGGTTTCTTGAATGGATGGGAGTTAATTTTTTTATATATTTTAAAAATTTGTTTGGGGAAGGCACTGGCAAACCACCCTGTACTGAATCTGCCATGAAAACGCTGGAGGGCATCACCCCAAGGGTCAGACATGACCCAGTGCTTGCACAGGGGAAACCTTTACCTTTACCTATGACCATATATAGTCATGTCGACCCCCTTCCAAAACATCCAATGACGGGAAGGGGAGTGGCCCCGGGTGGGCGTGTACACAACTATGCTTCCTAATTATATTCTCCGTGATCGCACCACTTCTGAGGTTTCTTGAAACCCACAGGCTGTTTCAGGGATTTCTCAATGCTAAGAAAGTTGAGAAAGGCTGCTCTAGAAGATGTATGCTCTGGCCTTTCAAGAAGCTTTACACGGACATTCAATGGTGTTTAGTGTTCCTGGGCAACTAGGTGTGCACGATTTAGGCAATTTTCAGAGGGTTCATTAACCTGCCTTGGAAGTGGCTTACAAGTTTAAGCCAATATATAGAGTTGACATAAATAAACCAAAAAAGATGAAGCAACACCATGTTGTAGGCAGGTTCTCGATATTACAGTAGGCTGGTTCCTTTAGGGTCGTTTGGCTCCTGCCCTTCTGCTCACTCCAATAGGCTATGGCTGTATCACTGCAGACAGGAAAGGAAAGTTCAGCTTTCAGGCCATACAGCTGACAGTCTGGTTTCCCTCCCTAGTAGCCATCAACCATCAACATTCACTTCAGCACTGCAGCTATCTATACCCACGGAATGAACACTTCTACTTGCTAGTCTGTAGGCCTTCTCACTTGATCACCATAGCAATAGGATTAGGACTCCAGGCATGATGACTGGCCTGGGATTTAATGACTGGATGTTTAAAGTCTTGATCGAAGCAAGGTATAAAACACACAGCCAGATGTCAGGAGCCATCAGCAATGCTGCCACAGTTGGGCATCTTTTGAAAGTCGTTGACATTCTTCATTCAACACTCAAAAGAACAGTACAAGCTTCCAAGTTCTCAGTTGCTTTGCCTCGCAGCTGTGTCCCCAGTGCCCCCTTTCTGTTCCCTTCACATACCATTTGTGCCCTGTTTAGACTGTTTTCTCAGTGCTGATGCTATTCCCAGAAATCCCTATGGTGTGTTTATGTCACCCCGAGTTGTGTCACTCACATGGCAAGTCGTCGTCGTCGGATACTGATGAGTTAGCTGGCTTAGAGGAACAGACAGGAAGAAATTTGATAGCACGTCTTTATAGAAATGCAATCATTCTGTTGGCATATGACTGAGATAACATATGTGAAGCAATTGGAAATTCCAAAGTACTATAGAAATATTGTTACTAGTTTATTGCTTTTGCTAATGTTGTAATATCTAGAAATAGCTAGAAAAATAAATATGTGTAGGTATGAGTATATAGAAACATACACATAATGCAAATAAGATATATTAAAAACAAAATGGAAACAAAATCTAGGCAATCTAGAACCTGAAACCGCTTTTCTGGCAACCACAATAATGTGGAGACAAGAAACTTCTTGGCACATCAGTGTAGGTATTGATAGTATTTTGTTATTTTGGTGAAAGAGTTCCCGCTGCCACTGGTTCTGCCAAACTAGATATGCAGATAATAGCATTTAATCCAACATATGTTGACAGTCATTACTGCTGTTTCACACAATGTATCCAGGGCTGAACTGAGTGGGAAAGGTAAACAAGTGGAGCAGAGTTTCATCCACTATATTCTCATTCAAACTTTTAACTAGAGTTTATTGGTGTACTGGTGTAGGCTTACAGGGATACACACTGACACATACTATTTTCTTTATGACTTACTAAGAAAGGCTGCTTAAAAGTGGGGATAGGCCCAAACCAGGAAAATCTGGTTCAGTTTATGGCATTCCCACTTTGTGAACCATAACCTTTTAGCAGCCAAATGAATTAGTTCAATTTGTGAGGTCTGTGATGCAGTAGAATGTCCTGTCCCCAGCATGTCAGAGGCATGAAGCTCACAGGGAATCTCTGGCTGACTTGCCTCTACCTGCCCTCCAGGTTTTGTGAGGATTGGATCCATGGGGTCTGGGTTAGGTCTCCCCCAAAAAGGTGTCCCCAGAAAAGGCAGCCATTTTGACAGGTGCAGGTTCAGGAGATTCTGGAGCATATAGAATAGATTCAGTGCAAGCTAGAAACATCGGATTCATGGGGACCTCCCACAGCTGCTCCTTTACATGCCCTCCAAGTTCTGCCCCCCCTGTTACCTTGAAGTTTGGTAAACATTTATATTGAGTAGAGACACTGTCTGGAAATGAACCAGCATGAACAGCTTGAAAGTTCAAGCCAGTTGATTTGTCATGAACTTCACTTTGTGAACCACAAACTGACCAAAATTCATCATGAACTTTCGTTTGTGAGCCAGTTCATGTTCATCCCTGGTTGTGAGGTAATAACCACTAGTATAAGTCACAGCTCATCCCTTGCCACAAACTTTATTAGTCTTTATAAAGTGTTACTGGTTTCTTGCTCTTTTCTACAATATAAGTTGGTGGCAGAGTTTAAATATGCAAAGGAATAGAGCACTGGCTGCTTAAAGAATAAATAGCTTTATTGAGAATTGAAACAACTTTGTAAAAGAGGTGAGATAAAGTCCTGATGACTGTTCTTCTCCTCATGCTATATGCATTCTCCCAGGAGCAGTGTGGAAGTCATTGCCACAGAAACAGTGGGAGGCTGTAGCTCAGGAAGTCCAAAATACACTTTTCCTATATCCTATATAGTGCCTGTAGGAGCCCCATAGTTCAGTCCTTTGGCCTTCTCATATGTATTATCTAGAGACCCTATTGCAGTCTCTAACAGTGGTTAACCCTCAGAAAAGCAAAATAGAGTTCAGTGAGCTAAAATATCTCATCTACCTTGTTTGGAAGGTACCAGAAAACTACCTTGGAGTGAAGTCCCACCCAGATCAGTTTGAGGAGGCATTTTTGCTAATGTGAGTGCCAGTGTGGTACAGTGGTGCTAGCCAGAATCTAGGAAACCTAGGTCTGAATTCCTGCTCTACTATGGAAGCTTGCTATGTGTCCTTGGGCCAGTCATATGCTCACAGCTGAACATGTTTTTCAGGGTTGTTGTGAGTATAAAATGGAGGAGAGGAAAACAGTGTACACTTTGGGTCCCCATTAGAGAGACAAGTGAGGTATAAATGAACAAACAACTAAATAAGGTGCCATCACCACCTTTTGCCAGTGAAGGAATTGGAAGGTAGCATGCTCCTTTAACATGAAAGCAATGGATGCCCTCTATACTTTCTGGAGCTTCTCTCACCTTTCAACATTTGCCAGATTCAGAGTCTCCATTCCAGACCCTTAGCTTGTGACACAATCAAACATTTATTGTGGTTTTGACCAAATCCAGTCTCAATACAGAAAAAGAAAACCTTGTATATTCGAGGAAAGTCTTAACAAAAATATATACGAAGACCACTTTGGGTAATTAAATTGTATAATTAAAAAAATAAATACAAAGATAAAACAAATTAATATATTTTTTAAAATCCCTACTGATCCCGGTGTAAGATGTCTCATACAATATTTCCCAACTTAGAAATTTCCTCATTCTTCTTGAAACTGCAGACTTGGGAGCAGAATCTATTCATCTGACATGTAGTTTGATAGTTTTTATCAGACAAAAGATATTCAAGTCTGATTTTATTTGATTGACCAGGGAAACCTTCCAGCAATGGATCAATGGTTTATCAGATCTTAGTATAAAAATCACAATTGAAAACATGTGCTTGATTGATTCTACAGTTTAGCTAAACTACTTTTTGAACACATGGGTCTCTTTTTATTTTTCTCATTTGCAACTTCTGAAACTTTTAATCCCTTAGCCTAGTTCTGGCTTAGTTCTGGGGTAGGTTTCGGACATTAATTTCAGGAGTTCACCAGTTATAGGTGCATTGGGCGGCGGATGAAGAAGGAAGGAGAGGAGGACCAAAGAGGTAAATGCTCAGCAAATTAACTGAGCATTCGTTCATTCATCATTATTTTGTTTTAGTTTTGTTACTATAACTAATAGAAGTAACTAGTTTTTTCAAATTTATTTTACCATTTTCCTCTTTGAAATATCATATTCCTAATCATCAGTGTATTCAGAAAAAGAAAATGTGCTTTTGGCATGCAGTTGTTGGGAACACACAAGTGTTATTAGGGATGGCATGAACCAGGAAAATGCAGTTTGGTTCATGGTTTGTGGTGTGCCTAGTCCACAAACCATGAACTGTCGCAATCTGATATGGTTCATGATGTGGTAAAATGCCCCTCAGCATACTAGATTCACCAAACTCACAGGGGATCTCTGGCTGACTCTCCTTTACCTGCCCTCCACATTGGGTGAGGATTGGATTTACAGGTCTGAGCTACAGCCCCCAAAGTAGCTGTACTCCATTATTTCCAATGGAGTACAGCTACTTTGGAGTATTTATTTCCAATGGAGTACAGCTACCCATCCTCCATTATTTCCAATGGAGGGGGAACAAAGCAAGGGCAACAGTTGCCCAGCAGTACAGTCACAGAGAATCTCTCTAGTAGATTCTCAACCATGTTTCCAAGTCTGAAGAATTTTGCCCCCCTGTTGCTTTGAAGTTTGGTAAACATGTTGTTTGAGTGGAGATTATCTGTCTAGAAATGTATTAATTTATGAACTGGCACAAACTTCTATGTAGGTCTGGAAAGTTTGTGGAACGTTTGTACCCATGACATATCATGAATTTCTGTTTGCGAACTGCGAACCACTCAAAATTCATTGCAATCTTTAGCTTGTAAGCTGTTGCATGCCCATCCCTAATTGTTCTTATAAGAAATACTTTGGCTGTAACATGGGAGGAAGATATTTTCTCCTCCCACTTAAAAATGGTATTCTTCCTTGGAAACAGCAAGATGAAATCAAGGCTCAAAGAAAGCTGGCACACAGTTCCTTTCTACTCTCTCTGGAGTTGCTTCTATGCCAGGAAAAATGTAGTAGACAACATGACCTCTGACATAAACAGCCCAGGAGTATGAACTGCTTGGTAACTGAAAGTCAGCTTTCCTAACTCAGGCAAATGACACTTCATGTAAATCAGAGGGAGGGTTTATAATGCTATCTCACCACTGGACATCATGAAGTACAGAGAAAGCTGTCTGAAGTGACAGATCTGGGACACTTTTAGAGGGTAGCAAAGTGTCAGTTGTTTGGCTGATGTCTTACATTGCTGATAAAGCCAGCATGGCGTAGGACCAGAGAGAGACCTAAGGTTAAGCCTCTATTTATCCTGTGTGAAGCACACTGGATAGCTTTGGGTCAATCCTTTCTTTTCTATCCCTCCTGCCTTCCTCCTCTCTTTCCAATATTTCTTTTAAAAAATTGTCTTGTAGGCTTTTACTATTGAAAATTCAAAATTGATCCCTAAAATATTATTCGTCAAAACATTTAAATAAAGAGTTTGAAAAGTACGCTTAGGTGGGGACTGTATATACTTCTATGATTTCATTAGCTAAAAAAGAATGAAAAATAATATATACAGAGGAAGGAAAGTAACACATTTTTAATCACAGGACCCAAACCATGTTTGTTCACGATGCAATGAAGTCAACAAAGTCAGCCAATGGGAATTGGAACAGAAGAGCCATGGTGGTTGAGGAAAAGGTATCCAGGGCTGAACTGAGTGGGAAAGGTAAACAAGACCTGTGGGGTCTGGAGCAGAGTCCCAGACTGAATTGTCAACACTTTCAATGGTACGTTCACACTAGAAAGATAGCCACCATGCTATCATTTTCTTGCATTTAACATTGGCTTCTTTGCCAGGTGAATGGATGACACACTAAGGAAGACTCTTCCATGATAATTTGCCTTCAAGGAAAGGCTCTCAGCTAGGCTGGGAACACACACAGGAAGCTACTTTCAGACCCCTGGTCTATCAAGGTCAGTATTGTCTAGTCTGACTGGCAGCAGTTCTCCAAGGACTGTTCTCTACCTGTGGCTTTGGACATCTGTTGCCAGGCACAGCAGACGGCACTGGGAGAGATGGACCAATGCCCTGACTCTGCAGATGGGAATGTCACGTGTAGCCTTTGTTGAAACTATACTTACGAAAGTAAATTTTGCTGGAGAAAAGGAGTGTGCATTCTAGTCATGTATGTATGCTGTGACTTCAGTTTATGGCTGTTAGTTTAGATTTATGTGGATAAAACCCAGATTAGACTCAAGCCTGATATATGTTTATTTTTCCCTTCCCATGTAATGAAATCATATTGATTTTCCCCCCGGAGCTTGCACTGTCAGAATCATCGCATTAGACTGGTGTGCAGCCTATGCAGCTGAAATAAAAAAGCATCAAGTGCATAATGTTTAGAGATTTGGCACTTGCTCATGTTTTCTAGCACTTTTCTTGTTGACTGAAATAGAACTTTTATGCCATTGAGTGAAACAAATTGCCTTTTCCTGTTTTGCTCAATGCACATATTATTACACATGCTACAGACATTAACAAGCAAGAATTAGAATTCGGCAAGAAAACCTGACATTTTAGCAAATGCATCACATCTGAGGATGTGGAATTGGCAGGATTTAATTCTAGCAGTGCAAAGGGAACTTGAGCGAGGGCAATGGGATCTCTGTTCTTGCTTCAAACACTTGAATTATCCTCTAATTGGATGAAATTTTCAGGAACATAAGTCTGAAGCTGAGACAAGCCAAATTGGGTGAAGACTAGAAGTGTCGGGGACTTCCCTGTTAAAGGCTTCAACTGTCCTCTGATTGGGCACCAAAGAAATAGTGTGTAAATATATATTTATATATAAGGGAAATTTTATTTATTAGAATGTATATATAGTAGGGTTACCATATTTTGTAAAGCAAAAAAGAGGACACATTTCCTGAATGAATGCTTCAAACGAGAGATCGTTATAGCAAAACTAATTTTAAATACCACTGTTGTTTAAGCTGTGATTATTGCTACTGTACTAACTACGAATATTCATAACCTTTCAACCCACAGAGAACATTTTCATCAGGTTTTTTAAAAATGCCTCAAAGAGGATGGACACAAAAAAATGAGGATATGTCCTCTGAAAAGAGAATGTCTTGTGAACCCTAATATATAGAAGAAGAAGAGTTGGTTCTTATATGACGCTTTTCTCTACCCGAAGGAGTCTCAAAGTGGCTTACAGTTACCTTCACTTTCCTCTCCCCATAACAGACACTGTGTGAGGTAAGTGAGGCTGAGAACTCTGATATTACTGTTTGGTCAGAGCAGCTTTATCAGTGCTGTGGCGAGCCCAAGGTCACTTTTGAGAGACTTTTTGGTGTGGTATTAGGAAAAACTCAAATACTTTGGCCACCTCATGAGAAGGAAGGACTCCCTGGAGAAGAGCCTAATGCTGGGAGCGGTTGAGGGCAAAAGAAGAAGGGGACGACAGAGAATGAGGTGGCTGGATGGAGTCACTGAAGCAGTCGATGCAAACTTAAATGGACTCTGGGGAATGGTAGAGGACAGGAAGGCCTGGAGGATCATTGTCCATGGAGTCGCGATGGTTCAGACACGACTTTGCACCTAACAACAACAACAATTAGAAAGACATCTGACCAAATAGTAGTGGCTGTATATTCAGTTATGTGGGCTCTCATTCTCTCTCTTCCCCCTTTGAGGGTCAAAGGTACAAACTGATTCTGGCTCAGCATAGCAGTAGTTCACCTAACCAAATCTGCAGGCAAGAGGCCTTAAGATCAGAACCTGCAATATCAACAACCCCCTCCTCTTAAAAAATCCACCCAGGTGAAGTGTGTTGGAGAATTTGAAGGCTGTTTTGTGTTACTGGGGTTGATCCCACAGAAGTCCAATTGGGGTTGGTCCAACATGGCCTTCATTTTTAGATTTTGCTCTTGACCAGCTCAGCTACCTACAGCCTTCAACACAGCGACAACATTAAAATGTAAAACTTCCTTAGCAGAATGCAATGTATAAATCCAGCTATTTCTGTTTTTGGCACTTCTCTTACTGGATTATTTGTTTCCTTCCTAATCCCTAAGAGTGTCCACAGATTTTCTGAAATATAGCTCTGAGCTTCCCCCCCTCTGTATCTTGGGCAGCTCATAGAAATAATTGATCCATGTCCCTGAAAATTATGCTAAATGTACATGAGACTGGCAGGATCACATTTAGAATATCATTCACAGCTCCAGTCACCTTATTATAGAAATGACACAACGCAAATAGAAGAGTTGCAGGGCAAACCTAATGATGCAAGAACTTAATTATTCAGAAAAAAGGTTAAGAGAAGCATCTGCTGCCTTTGGAAAATAGGAGATTAAAGGCATCTCTTAGTGAGGCAGACAGAAGTCTGAAGGGAATAAGGAGGGCTCATCAGATACAAGGATATTCAGACTAGCAACAAATGCTAGAACAAAAAGAAAATTAATTACAGCTTAAATAAAATGTATCCATAGTCAACGCTGCTTAATGTATCTGGAAACTTTGGGGAAAAGAATAGCTAGCCACTAGGAGAGAAAAGTAATTTGTAAGGCACAGAAATAAATTTAAAATATGCCATTTTCATATTTTATTGACTGATTTTTAGATTGGTCTTTCAGTTCTGATTTTTTTTTGCCTCCGCATACTCCTTGATTGACCAATTACCATTTGCACATTCTGTTCTTAACCACAAGTGTGTTTGTTCTTGACACTATCGTAAATTGAGAGCCAGCTTGGTGTAGTGGTTAAGAGCAGTGACCTCTAATTTGGAGAACTGGGTTTGATTCCCTACTCCTCCACATGCAGCCAGCTGGGTGACCTTGGGCCTGTCACAGTTCTCACAGAGCTCTCTCAGCCTCACCTATTACACAGGTTGTTCATTGTGGGGAGAGGAAGAGAAACAGCCGCTTGAGAATCCTTTGGGTAGTAAAAAGCAAGGTACAAAGAACAGCTCCTCCTGCTCTTCTTCTCTGTGATTAATCATTACATTATTTTGAATTATTTAATACATGAGAATTTATAGGAAGTAGTTTACCTGTAAGAATTATGTTTTACAAAAGCCCTCATTGTACCAATGGTATGCCTAAACGCCAAGCCTAACATTAGTGAATCTATTCCAATGAATCTGCTGAACGTTATTGAGAACCAGACCCAGGAATACAATGGGCACTAGCACATACACCTGTACTTGACCTTCCTGGGTTCTACCCGCCCTGCCCCCCCCCCCGCTTCTTGAGATCTAGCGTGGTGGAGTGGTTAAAGAGTAGCAGACTCTAATCTCAAGAGCTGGGTTTGATTCCTGACTCCTCCTCCATATGCAGCCGACTGGGTTGCCAGCTTCCAGGTGGGGGCCTGGAAAACTTCACTAAGATGGAAGAAAGACAGGATGAAAGAGAGAGACAGAGACAGAGAAAGAAAGATGTGGGAGGGAAGGGAGGAGGGAAGGAAGACATCAGTTCTCCTGGAGAAAACAGCTGCTTTTGAGAGGCACTGGCCCTCTTGCCCCCATCCCCATACAACAGTATCTACACAGGTCACTACTCTCCCCATATTCCCATCCAACCCCACATCTTCCAAAGGCTGGGCTGGGAAGGCCGCAGGGGGAGTTGGCTGCCCTCCCCTCCCCTCATTTTCCAAAGGTTAGGCCAGGCAGAGAAGGCCCCAGGGCCTCCTTCCTGCCCCATTCTCTACATCTCCCAAAGTTTAGGCTGGGTGGGGAAGACTGTAGGGGACCGCCTCCCACATATCTCCCAAAGGCCAGGCTGCTCTGGGAAGGCTATAGGTGATAGGCTGCCTCCTTCCCACCCATCCCCACCTCCCAAAGGGCAGGCCAGGCAGGGAAGGCCACAGGGGGCTGCCTACTTCCTGCCCCTTCCCTCCAATTTACAAAAGGCCAAGCTGAGTGGGGAAGACTATGGGAGGTGGGCTGCCTCTCCCCCACCATGTCTCAAATACCAGGCTGCTTGGGGAAGTCCACGGGGGATGGCTTGCCTTCTTCCCACCCACCCCCATCTCCCAATGGGCAGGACAGGCAGGGAAGGCAATGGGGTCTCTTTCCTGCCCCCCCCCCCCACATTTCCAAAAGGCTTGGCCAGGCAGAGGAGTTTGTGAGGAAACTGCCTTCTTCTCATCCCCACATCTCTGGAAGGACAGACTAGACAGGTAAGACTGTAGGGAGGGGCTGCCTCCTCCCCATCCCCCCACATCTACCAAGGCCTAGGCTGATTGGAGAAGGCTGCTGGATTTCCTAAGCCTCTCTGAGGAGAGGAAGGGTGGAGGAAAGCAAAGAGCATGCCAATAGCCAGCTGCAGGGCCATGGGGTGGTGTTGCGAGCCTAGGTCCTACTAGGGAGGACTCCTCAGAGGAAGAGTCTTGCCAGGAGCTTCCAGCTTCACCTGAGCTTCAGCTGATGAGAGTGTAGCCCAACCAGATGTTCAACAAGCAGAGAGCTCTGACCAGTAAGAGGGAATGGAGCTGCAGACAAACCAGGGATTAGATTCCAAAGTTGTTGCAGGAACTCCTCATTCCTCTGTCCGGTCTGCAGCTGCAACTCCCTGCCTTGTCAGCCTACCTGGCTTACCTGAGCCAATGAAGCAATGCCAGCTATGTGCTGGAAGATAGATCCAGTCTAAAACACACCAAACCATGTTAGCGAACAGTTGCTGACTGCAGAAGACTGTGCGTCATCAGAGTGAGGACTGAGAAGCTGCTGACAGCCTATATGAACTTAAGGCTGAAAGGCCTGGGTTGTGGACACAACCTGTGACCTGTTCCTTCTGCTGATGCTCTTGGACTGCCTGAACAAACCCTTGACTCAGTGGACTGTATTAAGACATTCATTGTTTTCTGTCTTTCCCCCCTATTGGTGACATAAACCCCCAGGACGGCCAATCAGGTAGGGAGTAAGTTGTCAACTTGAGCTTTATTATGTTTAGAGATAGTGATAATGACAGGACCATCTGACAGTTGCAATGAGGCTGCAGGGATAGGCAGGGTTTTTTTTTTAACTACACATGGCCAAAGTCCATTACAAATTGAGATCAACCATCAAACTAATATCATTCTACCCAAAGAAGTATCAGTACAAATGTTAAAATATCTCACACCCTGAAAACAAATAACATAACTTGGTTTTAGAGTAACCTAAGGACCTACCTGCTGCATTTGACTCAGCTGATAGAAATAGGCTCTGACTCAAGTTGGCAGATCTAAGAACTTAAGCAGTGCCATGCTGGATCAGACCAGTGTTCCATCTAGTCCAACATTCTCTCTCTCAGCCAGTTCCTCCCGAGGACTAACAACAGGGCACAGAGACCAAGATCTTCCCCTGATGTAGCCTCCTGGCACTGTATTCTAGAGGTTTTGTGCCTCTGAATGTGGAAGTTCCTCTCAGACACTGTGGTTAATAGTCACTGATAGTCATATCCCCCAACAATGTATCTAATCCTCTTTTAAAGCTGTTTAGTTTTGTGGGCAATAACCTTACCTTGACAGCAAATTTCACATTTTAATCGCTCTCTGTGTGAAGAAATATTTCCTTTTGTATGTCTTGAATCTACTGCCCATCAGCTTAATTGGTTGCCGTCATAATCTAGTACTTTGGGAGAGGGGGAAACAATTATCTTTGTCCATTTTCTCCACCTCACACATCTGTTCCACTTAATATTTCTGGTAAGGGCTAGGAGGAGGAGCTAGCTGGTCTCATGGCTGAAGCGCCACTCAGCACTTAACACCCACTCAGGGCAGCTGTCCCACTTCTGAGTGCCTCCTCCTTCAACTAGTTTGCCTGTCTGTCCAGCGGCCAGCCAATCTGACCCCCACCTCTGACCACCCCCTCCTCCTTCCACTTTCCTCTGAGGCTCAGAGGCTGCAGATCCCAGCTGCGTGAGAGATGCCCCTGTCGGCGAGTTCCCTTCCCAGGGGCCTCCAGCCTGCAACCTTTCCAGGTCCTGGAGGGGGAGGCCATCTGCAGAGTTCTTCCACCCCCTCCCCTATCTAGCACCCATTGTATTCCTGAATGCAACCTCCATCATGTCTCCTCTTTGTCGTCTCTTTTCTAAACTGAAAAGTCTCAGATTCATCAGCCTTTCCTTCAAGGGAGGATGCTCCAACCCCCTAATCATCCTGGTTGCCCTCCTCTGTACCTTTTCCAGCTCTGCAATGTCCTTTTTGAAGTATGGTGAGCAGAACTGTACAGTTTTCCAGATGAGGCCACACCGTAGTTGTATGCAGGGGCATTATAACATAGGTTTTATTCTCAATCCCTTTCCTAATAATCCTTAACATAGAATTTGCCTTTTTTTTTCATTGCCGCAGCACACTTTCATTCAGCTATGCGCTATGACCCCAAGATCTTTTCCCTTCTCAGTCTCAGCAAGTTCAGACCCCATTAGCTTAAAGCTGAACTTGGGGTTTTTGTTCCTATGTTCATCATCTTATACTTACCAACACTGAACTTCCATTTCCAGATGCATTTCTTGTCAAAAGCCTTTTGAAGGTCCAAGTAGATAATATCTACCAGGTCACTGTTGTCTGTATCTGTGTTCATTTTCTCTTAACTCCCTAAGGCTGATAAAGCAGGACTTCTATTTGCATAAGCCATACTGATTGTCCTTCTGCACCCTTTGTTCTTCTAATTGCTTAATAATTCTATCTTTGATTACAGTTGCCTGGGACAGAATTAGATGGAGAGGTCTGTATTTTCCTGATACCTCCCTGGACACCTTTTTTAAAAATTGTTGTAACATTTGCCATTCTCCTGGTGATAGGCTGAACTTAGTGATTGGTTACATATTCAGGTTTGTAGATCAACTAGCTCATATCTGAGTTCCCTGACAACCCTTGGATGTATGCCATCAGGACCTGGAGACTAATTTTTAAAATTTTATTTAATTTTAAATTTGATTTTTAAAATTTCCCCAGTAGGTATAGAATTTCATCTATATTCACCTCAATTTGACTAAGTTCTTCAGCCTCCCTTCCTGAAAACAGGGGATGTGTTAGGGGTACACGCCCAACACTTTCCACAGTGACCACAAAAGGAAAAAAGTCAGTGAGATTCTCTGCCATCTCCCATCTTCCCTGAGCAATCCCTTTATTCCTTTGACATGCATGGGCCCAACTGCTTCTCTGGCTGGTTTCCTGCTCTGGGTATATTTATTGACAGAGACCTCTTAATTTTATTATGGGAACTTCATAGTAACACAGCTACCAAAATAAAGAACAGGAATCACTGGCTGTCTGACAGATGGTATTCCAATGGAAGCATTGAATGGAGTTCTTTCCTAGCATCTCTACTTTTTAATATGCATGCCAACAACATCGTTGACAGAGTGTCAGGTCCCGAATTCACTCTACCCTCACTTGGCTCACAGAAAATTTCCACCCTTTTGTATACTGATTGTATGATTTTATTCTCCCTCCCTTTTGTAAGTCATAAGAGGCTGCTGCCAAAGCTTAGCAATTTCTGTAAAGAAGAATCTTTACAAATAAATTATCTGTATACACTAGATTCAAAGCCCGAACTGTGGCCGCCCAGCAGACACATAGAGGTGCCATTGCCCCTGGGTGCAGCGTTTCTGGGCCCGGTGGGAAGGCCTGCTTCCCTCCTCCCCCCAGCAGCGGCATGGCCTTTCCCTCGGGACTAGAAGCACACCTGGGGAAGACCTCCTTCTTTACTCACGGTGTCTTGCTGCTTCTCCGTCACTTTCTGGCCTGTACTGGTGAGGGCCTAGATTGTGCCCTCATCCGATTGGCTAGAACTGCTGTCTGTCCTGGTGAAGGGCCAATTGGAAGGCACTTCGCGCCTTCCTATTGGCCCCTCACCCGGCCTGGCCCTGCCCACTCTCCGCCCACTTACCCCTTGGTGAAATATGAAGATAGTGATTCATACCTCTGACAACATGCTGAAGGTTCCAATGACTCCTGTTGGTGGAATCTTCTCTTTCCCAGGGCCAATTGCTGCTCTTGCTCAGAATTCCACACACCCCTCCTCCCTTCAGGCCTGCTTTGCAGGAAGCCTCTAACAGCCCCTGACTGAGGCAGATGCTGTTGCGGAGGTTATTTTGCCTCCTCTTTCATCTGCACTACAACCCTGTGCAGTAGGCCTCAAGTGTTTCATCTCCACAACAACCTGTGTGGGAGCCGGTAAATGCTCCTTTCTGCACAGCAACCCTGTCCACCCTCCAAAGCAGCCATTTTTGCATGGGGAGCTGATCTTTATAGTGAGCAGCAATTCCAGGAGATCTCCAGGCCTCACCTGGAGGTTGGCTGTCCCTGGTCTGGAAATAATCCTTGAGGTTTTGAAGTGGGGCCTCAAAAGGGTATAATGCCCCCCACAGCCACCTAACCAGCCACACACCACCACCCCTGGCCTATTTCAGGTCAAGAAAACATTGCAGAGAAGGTTGCCAGATTGGTGAATGTTCATGTTCTGGAATTCCACACTACCTAGGTGTGCACAAACCTGACTAGGGTCAAGGTCTCCTCTTAGGGTTGACAGCTTCCAAGTGAGGCACTAAACCCACACAAACCATGAGCTAGTGCCCATTGTATTATAGATAAGGTGGCCAGAAGTCCCGCTTTTGCCAGGATAGTCCTGCATTTGGGGCATTTGCCCCATGTCCCGCAGCATTCTCCAATTAATTTTTTTTTAATTTATTTTAATTTTTTTAGCCGTGTGCCGCGCAGCAGCCCAGCAGGGAGCCTGGGCTCAGGAGGCCCCCATACAGGTGCCTGGACTCCGGGGCGGGGCTTCCTGGCCGGCTCTGCTGCCGCCTGCTCGGGCGGCCTTTTCCTCCGTGCCTTCCTGCCTCCTCCTGGACCATCTACCGGGCTCTTTCTGGGCCGCCACCACCCTTCTTGAGGCCAGTCAGTCGGGGGGAGGGGGGAGGGCCCACCCGCCACTTCCACTGCCACCGCCACCACCACCACCACCTCCGCCGGCATCGTTGCCATCATCCTGTTGCTGCCCTTCTGAGGCCAGTTGGGGAGGGAGGGGGGAGGGGGGCAGGCCCGCCTACCACTGCTGCTGCGGCGTCCTGCCTTGTGGCCCCGGATTTCTGGTTACTTTAATTACAGCACACAACAAGCTTTAGTACTAGTGCTAAAATAAATATGATGGTGGTTGGAAAAAATCCCTGTAAATTCTGATGGTCCATTGATAGTACTCCAATCAATCAATGTCAGAACTTCCAATATCTTGGAGCTAGGTTTTGTGAAACACAGTTTACAACCACATTAAAATTCTGTCATACTTTTTGATTGATCCTGCAGTGAAACTGTATCAGTGCAAAACAATTTAGGGATCTTGAGAAGAAGTTTAGGGCTAGAACGAGGTATTAATTACCAATCCAGCAATAGTTCAAAAGTTTTTTCTTGAAATTCCTAGTGTTTCCTAAGGGTATTCTAACTGTTTTTAGGCAGGCCGAACTTGGCTTTCCTTCAGCAAGGGCCTGAGTACATGTAGCTTTAGTTAATGCTTGGCATGAGATGAAATCTTCATCCTCTCATCTCTCAAGGTAATTCTTCAGCTTCCTTTAGAATGACAGTACTTGGTTCACCAAATATATTCTCAATTACCATTCCCTTCCAGTTGACCCTCAGGGGGGTCCTCCAAGTTAGTTCAAAACTCCATTTCTTATGCCTCGACTGATACACATACAATATTGGGCTCCAGATTTTCTCCCTGGTATGCCTGGTTGAAAATGGATCACAACAGAGACCTCTGTTTGTCCAGCATCACATGTTACAACTCAATATCAGCTTTTATAACTTTTTGTTTTCAAACCGTGCAATTGTCTGTGTTAGCAGAATCATATTCTCAAATCACTCAGTGTACATGGATGTATTTGTGATGTTTCAGAGGTTGACCATCTTCCTAATTATATACTATGCTATTCTCTATATTTGCAATCCAGACATAGATTTCCTGTGGCTATTCTAGCAAATCCGTCTGTGTACACTTGTGGAGGGAAAAAAACATTCTTTTAAACAGATGTGGACCCATATGTCACCCATATGGTACTTTTATATGTTTTGGCTGCTGAGAAAATTCATGTAAAAGTTGTGTTTGAAAGTCATGTGTCTACAGGGATATCAACAAAAAGAACAAAATCTAGGGAATAATTGGGGGTGGGGGGTGGGAGATCATGTGGGTATAAAATTCTTCTTAAATGGTCACATAATATCCTCAAAAGGCTCAGGGGCAACCCGTACTGCGGTTAGTATATAGTGGATGACCTTCTCTTGGTCTGTCCACCATACCAAAACATGAACATGGAACAGACTGAAAGGCGAACACCACAACTTTGAAAGCACATATTCACAACTGCAGGATGTATGTGCCCAAATGATGAACAGTATGCAGGTGCAAAAGCAGCCCATGCTCCTGAAATGTTGATTTTCAGTGATGCATGCCCTGCTCCTGATGACCACAGGGCATATATAATCCAAGTGAGCTGGTAAATTGGGACTCTCTGGCAGATGCAAAACCTCTCAATGACTACTTATTTGGGGGCAAGAACAAATTACTGGGGAAATCCTATGGGTACTTTTTTGCATATTTTTAAGGATTAAACAAACCCCAAAGCAATATTAATCCATGGCAAAACGCAGTCACCTCTTTTGGTTGAGCATTTTTTGAAATGGTCCAGGGATACTTTTTAGGGAGACTAGTTGGAGAGATCACACATGGTTGCTCCTCAGGAGCATCGATTCCACAAGGGGTTTCTCCACAGAGGTAGCAGGAAGCCCCTCAGGATATGGCAGCATCCACCTAGTGCTGTGTCCAGTCCAGGCCCAAAGCACCAGGCTCCTGCATTGCCCCACTTTGAGCTAGAGGACAAATGAAACTGCTTAAATTTGGCTCAGAGAGGAAACTTGCAGGGTGTGTATGTAAGGAAGGTGGCAAGCAATCTGTCTGTTGGCTTTTGGTGAAGCCACTTAGAGTTTCTTTATGAGCACTCAGATTTAAAGTCCTGTCAGGATCCTATCCCACTGTGCCAAGGTGCTTTCAGTGATTGTTGGCACCTGGAAAGGGATTCCCAAAGGGAGATGGTAGAAAGAGCTTCATCACTTATACTTGGTGCCTCTCTGGGAAGTTATAGAAAAGAATCCCCTTTGCAAGGCAGGGGTGTCTCTTTACCCCTTCATCTTTATTGATTTATAGCATGTCTTCCTGCTTGTGGGAGAGATGTTAGACTGATGGTCTTCACAAGATTTTAATGAGACAGCCTATAGTTTCTTTAAAAAAAGAGAGCGAGCCTCTAGCCAGTGTAGAGAAGTCTGTATCCCATTTTCCCCTATGTTTTGCCTGTCTGAGTGCTATCTCTGTTTTCTTTTTGCTCTTCAACAGTCCCCTAATGTAAATAAATCTGAAGTGGTTGAGAGCTGTGTCTGGAATATATTTATTTTATTAATTATATTCTATACTACTGCTATTAGCAGTTGCCGGCTAGTGGCAGTTCACAAACATATCATAAAAACAACGTCTCAACTATAAGAACATCCTTAGTTAAAAGTTCCTCTAAAAGACTAACAATATTTGTAACAATAATAATGATAAAATGATACAAATTTATAGATAAATGGTACAGATTTATAGAATTTTCTCTCCAACATTTCTAGTAGTTTGTGACAGATGATACATGTGGCTGAGGATGATAGACAGGGAAGATTTATAACGGCTCAATGGATTAATACTTAATCCTAAACCTGGAGGGAAGGGGAGCCCATTCTTGACTGAGGGAAGGCACTACCCCAAAAGGAACCCACTGGGTGAAAAGAAACACACAAGAAAGGGGGCAATACTATCCTTTTAGGGTAGCTTGTCCATACAGTGTGTGTGTGTGGAGCTAAATTCTGCCTTCAACCATGGTTCTTCCCTCCCTTTCCCGCCCTTTAAGAGGTGTTTTTCTTTTCCCAGCTGTACTGTGCTGTAGCATTACTGAGCATTTTGGCAGCTGTGAGGAGGGGGCTTCAAGCTACTGGGAGGGAAGGGTTCCACAACTGCCATTGCGTGTATGCCTTTGCACAGATGTGATGGAGACAAGAGAGATGAACATGCAAGCACAGGTGTGTGTGGACAGCATTCCCTTCCCTTCCAGCCTAGTTTGTGATGGCTGCTGCAGATGGCTGCTGCTTGTACCCTCGGTTGAAGCAGGCTGTATCCCTGGCCAGTGACCGTCTCTGAACACTAACTAGCTGCTGCTGTAGATTTCTGATTAAGCAAGAGCTTAGTCTGTCCTGGAATAGTTTGAAATCTGTATTGTGAAAACACCCACAGCATATTTACTTATTTATTTCTAGGCCACCTTTCTCACTGAGACTCCAAGTGGATCACATGGTGGGAGTCAATGCCATCCGTCGGATGAGACAGCTAATAAGCAATGTAGTAGGATTGCATGGGCTTATTCGCAAGTGGGGGGTGAAAACAAATTCCCTACTGGCATTGTCTTTTTTGGCGGTGGGAAGCTCAGAGCAGAAGCCGGGAGGGGCTACTCTGTCCCCTTTCTGAATGGTGCTCTGCATTAGTCTGTACCAGCATAATTTTGTGCCCATTACAAAGTAACCCTTTCTGAATTGAAAACAAATGCTTTGAGGTTGTCCTAAATCTTGTAATCCCACCTTCCATCTGATATGATACTACCCATCAATGACTACCCAACTTTATGTCAGGGGTATGTGATTCCCCCCCCCCTTCTGTTTCTCTCTTTCTGCATGGAGTCTGAAAAGGGCATTCTGCTGTGCTTTACTATGAATGGGTTAGATGCTGTGAGCTTTGAACACAAAGGTTTCATGGAATGATATCTTTTCCTTCTTTCTTCACAGGGGCAGCCCATCCTCTAGGGCACTGGTCCCCAACCCCCAGTCTGGGGACCAGTGCCGGTCCGTACATCAGGCAGTACCGGGCCGCTTTTCCTTCTTGTCCTCCTCCCCAGCTGCTGCCTCGGGGGCTGCCCTGCCACTCTGCCACCGGCACACCATTGGTGCTCTCCGGGGGCCGCCATGGCTGGGGCTTCCCCTTGACATGGCACTGCGCAGCTGCTGCTGGCAGTGCCCTCCAGTGGGCAGTGGGAAATCAGGGGTGCCGGTGGGAAAGCAATTGGAACAGGGGCTCAGGCGATAGTGGCAACGTCCCTCGGCAAAAGATTACCCCCCCCCCAGGCCTCAGTAAAATTGTCAAGCGTTGACTGGTCCCCAGTGACAAAAAGGTTGGGGACTACTGCTCTAGGGAATTGCTTAGGGCACCGGTGGTGGAGGGGCACCAACCAGGCCTGTCACCTGCCCACACACCTGTGGAATTATTATTATTACTAGTAATAAAGCCCATTTATAAAAATGGGCCAAAACCGGGAAGCAGCGAGAGGGAGCACGGAGTCGGTAGGGAGGGGTGGGTGGAGGGCGCTATGTGGGGGTGGGGCGGGCTTGCATGGGTCAGCGTGTGTCTCACCGGTGAAGCTGGGGTCACGGAGGTCGGTCTGACGGGTCGGGCAGGTATAGCCGAGCGGGAGTGGCACGGGCGGAAGGGGTTGGGGGTAGGTTGAGGGGGAGGCGGAGGGGAACGGCGGCTGGGCAGAAGTTGGCGCATGCGTGTGCTGTCGTCGTGACGTAGGTGGGGTAGCATGGGGGAGGGAAGGCACGCATGCGCGGAACCCTGCGCATGCGTGGTTTAGTTTGTTAGCGTGGCGGCAGCCGTGCGGGTCGCACGGCCTAGCCGCAGCGCCAAGCGTTCCGGGAGAGAACAGGGCGATGGCGGAGAGGGGGCGACGGCGATGAGCAAGACGGGCCGACGGCGATGGGCGAGACGGTCAATAGAGGCACGCCGGAAGGAGGCTGGGTGGGTGGCGTGGTAAAGGGTAATGTTGGGGGGGAATTGGTTGTTGGGGGAAGCGCGGCACAGTTGTGGGAGCGTGTTGGGGGGGTGTTAGCGCGGTCGGGGGTGAAGAAGTGAAGGGGGGTGGCGGCGGGTGGCGGCTGACCTGGGTCGCATGGCGGCAGCGTTCGGGTCGCGGAGTTGGGCGGTGGCGCCGTGCTGTTGGCGGGAAGGCTAAATGTGAGTTCCTGGAGCTGGGTTCCTGGAGCTGGGAATCAGCGGTCTGGTCGGTGGCGGCGGCGGGCTGGTCAGCGGCGGGCTGGTCCGCGGCGGCGGCGGGCTGGTCTGCGGCGGCGAGCTTCAATTGTTGGCGGGGAACCCCCGGCAGCCGCGCTTTGCGCGACTGCTGGGGGCTCCCTCGGGCGGCGGCCTGACACGGCGGCCTGACGCGGTGAGAGCCGCTTTGCGCCTCTCGCCACGTCAGGCCGGGAGGAACTGCGAGCCGCACGCGGCTCGCAGTTCCTGGAGCTGGGAATCGGAGGGACCAATCGGCAGGTGCTTCGCACCTGCCGATTGGTCCCTCCGATTGTCTGTCGTGAGGAAGGGTCCAATCCGGACCCTTCCTCATCACGGACACATCCCGCCTTGGCAGGCCTTACCGAATTATTTAGTCCGTGGCGCCCGCTCCCTCGGGCGGCGGCCTGACGCGGCGAGAGGCGCTTCGCGCCTCTCGCCGCATCAGGCTGCCAAGCAGGGAACCCCTGGGAGCCGCGCTTCGTGCGACTGCCGGGGGCTCCCTGGGTCTGTGGCCTGACGTGGCGAGAGGTTTAACGTGGCCTGACGTGGCGCCACGGGCGGTTTAAAGATTATTATTATTGAATTTATTTCCCGCCACTCCCTTGCGGCTCGTGGCGGGTTACAACAATATAAAACCCCATAAAATACATTAAAACCAATTAACATGTCAATAGTTAATGACTACCTGGCAAGAGCGGCTAATCAACTACCCATTCCCCCCCTAGCAATTGGTGTTTGCCCTGAGAGATGCTCCATCCCCAGTGCTCGCTCCTTCTCTCCCTCTGGCATTGCCCTGTCCTTACCATCTCCATTCCTTGCCTTATCCACCAAAGTGAAGAGGTGGGCTCTATCTTCCCACCGGCTTGCAGCCTGGCAGGGAGTGATGAGGGCAGGTGCTGCCACACCCCAGTGCTGCCCCACACCCAGTAGCCAGTGAACAAGGAGGACAAGCAGGGGAAATTTTCTACCTCTTCACAGAGTGTGTCAACTTAGGTGGTGCCCTGGCCTAGAGCTCCCCAAATCCTAAGAAGCCTGTTTCTTCCTGAAGCATCTTGGGTCCTAGTCCATAAAAGTTGTTTCTGAGATTACTGGCCAGGAACATTTTAGGAATTGAGTGTAGTTTAGTGTAGTGTAGTACAGTGTATAACTGAAGGGCCATCTCTCTCTCTCTCTCTCTCTCTCTCTCTCTCTCTCTCTCTCTCTCTCTCTCTCTCTGTGTGTGTGTGTGTGTGTGAATTCAGTTGATCCCATTCTCTTGGGCTGTTTCCAGGATTCCCTAGCCTCCAAGAGCAGCTTTCAAGATCTCAAGATCCAACTCAACTCGATAGAAATAGCTGGTATAAATTACCAATGGCTGCATTCTGATTCCTGTACATTTCTTTCAGCAAAGTTTTGAATCAAAACAGCTCCCCCAGCATCTTCCCATCCTACGAGGGATAGTGGCTCTGATCTCACCTTTTTGGTTCCTCATTTTGTCACATTTATTTTTAATTCACATAAGAAGCCAATGGTGCGGTGTCCAGTTTGTGCGGGCTTACCCCCTCTTATTTTAATTCACAGTAACCTCCTCAGCAACATTATGCATTTTCTGTCACATTTTGCGTGTTTCTTGAAGAAAAGAGCCCCTTTTCGTCCAGTAGGTGCACAGTAAGCACTAATCTTGTCCCAATCACCAAGGTTTTGATCTCATATTATGATGTATGGGGACATTCTTCAATGGCACAGAAAAATCAAAGCGACTAAGGAATTGATTTCTTTTCTGCACAAAAAGGGGCCAACTGACTTGTGCCCCCAGAATCTTCAATAATTACCTCTTTGTTGCATCCTATTAATCAAGGGTCTGTATATCACCATTGCAGCAACTGGAAGGAGTGGTGAATGAAGTGCCACAAGCAGGTCTGCTGTGCCGTTGCTGGCCAGGAGTCTCAATATTGGGACTGAAAGTTAAATTAGTGAATTGCTAGGCATTCTCTGGATATTGTGTTCCATCTGGCTCAGGGTAGCCTGTTGGCCAGTCATAGACTCTCAGCCTAACTGACCTCAGAGGGTTGTTGTGAGGATAAAACGAACGGGAGGGGGTAGAATTCTGCAAGCTCTACTTTGGGTCATAGAATCATAGAATCATAGAGTTGGAAGGGGCCATGCAGGTCATCTAGTCCAACCCCCTGCTCTATGCAGGATCAGCTCTAAGCATCCTAAAGCATCCAAGAAAAGTGTGTATCCAACCTTTGCTTGAAGAATGCCAGTGAGGGGGAGCTCACCACCTCCTTAGGCAGCCTATTCCACTGCTGAACTACTCTGACTGTGAAAAACTTTTTCCTGATATCTAGCCTATATCATTGTACTTGTAGTTTAAACCCATTACTGCGTGTCCTCTCCTCTGCAGCCAACAGAAACAGCATCCTGCCTTCCTCCAAATGACACCCTTTCAAATACTTAAAGAGGGCTATCATGTCCCCTCTCACCCTCCTTTTCTCCAGGCTGAACATTCCCAAGTCCCTCAACCTATCTTCATAGGGCTTGGTCCCTTGGCCCCAGATCATCCTCGTCACTCTCCTCTATATCCTTTCAATTTTATCCACGTCCTTCTTGAAGTGAGGCCTCCAGAACTGCACACAGTACTCCAGGTGTGGTCTGACCGGTGCTGTATACAATGGGACTATGACATCTTGTGATTTTGATGTGATGCCCCTGTTGATACAGCCCAAAATGGCATTTGCCTTTTTTACCGCTGAATCACTCTGCCTGCTCATGTTTAGCTTACAATCCTCAAGTACCCCAAGGTCTCGTTCACACACAGTGTTACCTAGAAGTGTATCCCCCATCCAGTAGGCATGCTTTTCATTTTTCTGACCCAGATGCAGAACTTTACACTTATCTTTATTAAATTGCATCTTGTTCTCATTTGCTGATTTTTCCATTGTGTTCTCACAGAGGAGAAACAAATGAAATAAAATAAATAAGTATTCCATCTGGCAGCAGCTCTGAGATCTTGCTGAGAGCCCACCTGGTGTAGTGGTTAAGAGCACTGGCCTCTGGAGAACCTGGTTTGATTCCCCACTCCTCCACATGCAGCCAGCTGGGTGCCCTTGGGTCAGTCCCAGTTGCCTCAGAGCTCTCTCAGCCCCACCTACCTCACAAGGCATCTGTTGTGGGGGGAAGAAGGGAAGGCAATTCTAAGCTGCTTTGAGACTCTTTCAGGTAGGAAAAAATGAGGTACAAATAAAGTGGAGATGCCAGGGTCTCAACCAGGAGCTGGTTCCACACAGGCCTCTTATTCTGTTCTCTCTTTCAGGTATTTTGGGGGGACCTGTGTCCACCTTCTGGGGCCTCCTGTGTTCCTCTCTGCAGTTCCCTGAAGCCTACTTCAAAGCAGACTCTCCATAACCATTGCACTGGGGGGACTGGATGGGAGAGTGTGGTGGTTTTCTGCACCCCTCCTCACTCAGGACTAGTCTCCATTTCTCTAGTGCCCTACATTACCATGACACATCCCTAACCAGTGAAGACGGGCCAAAGCCCGCTGGAAGGGAGGGTGACAAAGGGTGGGTCAGATGAGAAAGCAGTGCCTTTGCATTCTCGATGCCGCTGACAGCCAAGAGGGGACTCTCTCCTGCATGGAAGGAACCTAGGACTTCCATGCTGCACAACCCATGCTCTGTCACAGCCCCTAACGGTGGCGTCACAGAATGTCAGCACTGGCCATGCACAGCACCATCATGAACAATCAGTCTCTCAGGACAAGAAACAGCCAATGCTGATTAAAATACAACACGTGTCCCACCCGGGCATGCAGCCTGTGAAATCACTGTGTTTCCGAATGCACATTCATCGCTTGACAGCCGCAATGTTTGGCATTTGCGAACGGCCCGTCGCAGATCGTCTAGAGCTTCTGCCTCACTTCGGATGGCTTTGAGCTGCTAGTTGTGCAATGCAAGACATGGTGATTGTGCAATGAGGTGGGGGACCAGCGGGAAGAGCTGCAGCCTTCAGATCAAGCAGGCAGCCCTGCCTCTGCGTCTACTCTGACTGTCGGGGGCTCTCCAGGATCTGAGGCAGAGGTCTTTCACATCACCTACTGCCTGAGCCTTTTGACTGGAGGTGGCAGGGACTGAACCTGGCTGCCAGTCGGATGCTCTACCACCGAGCCACAGCCCCTCCCAACGTCTTGCCTATGAGCATACATTCTTGCTGGAAGCGGATGGTAGTAGAAGCACACCACTGGGGTGGTCCCTAGGGCTGTTCCCACCAGGCCAATGAGATGGAAAGAGAGTTGCCTACAGCAGGTGGGAGCTCTAAGTTCAGATGTTATCGTGCCAGAGGATTATTGAGTGGCCTCAGGCAAGTCACTGGCTCTGGTCCGAGTTTCCCAACTGTAAAAGGGAGGATGGCTGTGTATTTAGCTTTACTGGGCTGTGAGGGCTGAAACATTAAAATAGTCAAGCAGTTAGAGACATGGCTGTGCTTCCCTTTCTCTTCTCCTCAGCATCAGGTGCATATTTGGAGATGCTTCTAGTGAACTGCACCAGGTGTGTGATCTGGAGCAGGGCTCCATAATCCCCCATGCTGCTTCTCTCCCTCTCCCCCCTCTCCCTCCCTCCCTCTCTCTGGCATTAAACAGCAGGGGTGGCTTTGCTTGGGGGTGGGTGATGGGAAGAGTTTTCAGCTCATGAAATTGGCATCTGTCAAGAACACTGGAAGCCTTCATCAGTCAGTGGACATTTCACATTGTGCTCACTAGTCGAGATGTCACATTCCAGGACATTAATGCTCGTTGTAAGGAAGACGGCTGGCCATGGTAAAAAGAACCATGGGGGAGGGGTGCGTGTGTGCATGTGTGCCATGGTATGCCACTCGGAAAGAGGACTGGCTCTCATGATCATGTCTGCCACCCATTTTTGTCCTCTGAATCCTCCTTAATCCCTGAGGCCATGTGCAGAAGGGCAGGAAGGAGCCGGACCCCCCATCTGTCTTGTCTGGCTCTGTCTCCACTGAGACGCTCCAGCTCAAGGACTTTCTCCTAGGATCGTTTAATGGCCATTTGGGTGGGTTTCAATTCCGGCCACTCAGTTTGAACACAAATTTTGTCTGGAAAGCAGGACAATTTTTTTTTGTACAGCAATTGAAAGGACAGTGCATGAATGAACGAAGACATGAATGAATGAAATCCATGCGCCCGTGTGACCGTGCATGGAGAAACATGCAGGGGTGGGCACCTCAGAGGGACAGGATGTATTCCAGCAGAAGCTGTCCAGTGTCAGAGCCCCCTTCATAGGATGCCAGCAAGTTGGCTTCTCCCACCCACTTGCAAATGTCCCAGACCCAAGCGGCATGGTACCAGGCAGCCTCCAGTCCAGCTGTGAATCCGTGGTTCAGCCCTGCAGCCCTTTCTGGATGGCATCGAGTGTTAAAATCAGAACGGCAGAGCTCTGCGGAAAGGGCTGCCGGAGGGACGTCCCCGTTCACAGGATACGTTCTTCTTTGGCAGCCGCACACCCAGGCGTGATGGGCTGGATCTGCAGGAGGCAGAGGCAGTGGGATAAAACAAGGGCTCCGGGTGGGGGTGGGGACCTGGCGCTGGGCTTGGGCCTCCTGCCCTCTGCACTCCAAGAATTCTGACAGGTCTCCTTTCCCCATCATCTGCAGCAGCCCCCATCCCTGAAGAATCCGCCCCCAGCACACGGATGGTGGCTGGGCCAGCTCCACAGAGACTTTGGCTCCTTCCCACGGTCCCGATCCGCATGTCCTGGGAGGGGAGAGGAGAGCCTTGTCCAGAGAGTGACTCTGCCTAGAGTTGGGCTGGGGGATCCTGCAAACAGTGTCGGCGCGGAGAGTGGCCCGGGGATCCCACATGCAGCCTGGTCCTCGTCGGGAGGTGTACACGGGAGTCCATGCAGCTTATCCCCGGGTGAGTCAGCGTGCCTCGACGGAGCCCTGGAGACGAATCCACGGCGGAGACTCGTCGAGCGACGCACCGGGTGTGCGTGTGTCTGTGTGGGGGGGGGGGGGTGGCGGAGAGAGGAGAAGGCAGAGTGGCCAGTCGCTGCGTCGCGGGCAGGGAGCCCACTGGGGGACTTCGGAATCCAGCAAAGACGGCGCGGCTGCCCGGGCAGGAAGGCGACGGAGGCCAGCGGCGCTTTTCGGACCAGCCGAGGTCGCCGCCCTTGCGCCCCGCGTTGCCCCTGGCCCCGACGCCCGTGCCCCCCCCCCCCGGCCAGCGGGCGCCTCTTTCTGCCTGCCTGCCAGGCTCCTGCGTCAGGGCGCCGGTGGGGGAGGCCCCTTCGGAAAGGCAACCCGGGGGAAGTCCTGCGCCGATAAAAGAGCGGCGAGGGCGGGGGGGGGGGGCTTGGTGAGGGGGAGGGCAGAGGGGGAGGGCAGACCGTTGCCAGGCGCCGGGGGCGAGAGCGGGCGGGGAGTCCACCTGCTGCTGCTGCCGCCGCCGGAGGAGCGCCTGCCTGCTCGAGGGGAGCGGCTCGAGGGGAGCGCGCTCGGGAGGGAGGGAGTGAGTGTCGGTCGGTGGGGCTGGGCGGCCACGCGCGGGGGAAGGGAGCCGCGGGACGGTAGGGAAGCGGAGAGGGCTGCGGGCGCCTCGACGTCAGGCTGGCCGCGCTCCTCTCCCGCCGCGCTCCTCGTGCCCTCGGCCGGCGGTGCTGCGGGTGGGCGGTGGGCGGTGGGCGGGCGGGCGGGCGGGGGTGGGTGGAGCGGGGCCTCCGTCTGAGCGCCTCTTCGCTGCGCCTCTTCCCGCAGGCCGCGTCGCCGTCGAGAGAAGGCAGCACCATTCCTTCGCCGGGCAAGGAGGACGTGTGGGCGCTCGCGGGGCGGCTGTGGCAGAGGAGGAAGCGCCTGGTGGCGGCCGCCGGGCTGGCCCTGGCCATGGGCCTCGTGCTGCTCATCGCCGTGCCCCTCCTGGTGCAGGCGCCGGCCAAGGGGGCCGCGCACTACGAGATGATGGGCACCTGCCGCATGATCTGCGACCCCTACAGCCCCCCGCCCGCCCCCGGCCCCGGCCCCGCCGCCCCCGGCAGCACGGCCGCCCTGGAGGGCCTGCAGGAGCTGGGCGCCAACCCGCCGCCGCCGCCGCCGCCGCCCTTCCTGCAGGGCCCCAAGGGCGAGCCCGGACGGCCGGGGAAGCCGGGGCCCAGGGGCCCTCCGGGGGAGCCGGGGCCGCCGGGGCCGCGGGGGCCGCCGGGCGAGCGGGGCGACGCCGGCCAGCCGGGCCTGCCGGGGCTGGCCGTGCCCGGGATGGGGGCCCCCGGCGCCGGCCCGCCGCCCGCAGGAGCCAGCTCGGCCGAGAGCGGCGGCGTCGGCGGAGGCAGCAGCAGCAGCGCAGCGCCGGGCGCGGAGGTGACGGGCTCGCTGAGCGCAGCCTTCAGCGGGCCCAAGATCGCCTTCTACGTGGGCCTGAAGAGCCCCCACGAGGGCTACGAGGTGCTCAAGTTCGACGACGTGGTGACCAACCTGGGCAACCACTACAACCCGGCCACGGGCAAGTTCACCTGCCAGGTGCGCGGCATCTACTTCTTCACCTACCACATCCTCATGCGCGGCGGCGACGGCACCAGCATGTGGGCCGACCTCTGCAGGAACGGGCAGGTGGGTGGCCGCACCGGGGACGGGGGGCGGGGGACGGGGGGCGGGGGCAGGCGGGACCCCTCGCCGCTGAGCGCGGAGCCACACGCGCTCCCATCCCAGAGACGACTTTCGGCCCCCGGATCTCGCCCGGTTGCTGCCTCTGGCGGGATTTGGACTGGAGGGGGCGGGAAGGGAATCAAGAGACGGAGAGGCATATGCGAGCCACTGCTCAGCCTGGCTGTGAACACAGGATAGGAGCCCAGCGTCTCATGAAAGGAGTCTCCACAGGGCTCCCAAACTGGAAACTTCCGCAAAAGGGACTGGCAAGTTCAAGGGATCTTGAGGAAAAAATCCCGGCAGCCCAGCTGTCAAGGGGCTGACAGGGGACCCCCATATTTCCCTGCCAGAGCCTAACTGGGGTCCCAATCTTAAGAATTTCTTGGAAGGATTTTCATTTGAAGTGGAGGCGAATGAGGGATTCTGAGGCGTTGTCCGGGAAGGGTGGTCAGGAGCAAGGCCGGTGTCCAGGGGCACCTCACAGACCAAGAAGGGAGCAGCTCCTGTCCTGGTTCATCTGCTTTGCCTCTCAAAAGTTTCTCCTTTGGAAATCTTTTGGGTCTCTGAGGAGCAACTGCACTCTGATCTTGCTCTTCAACTGCAGGCCAGTGCAGGTCCCCCCCCACTCCCCCCCCCAAAAAAAAACACACATCCTCCTAGAGTCTGGGATGTGACTGTGGGTTTGGGTGGGACATTCTGGCGGGACACTCTGAGCCTGCCAATGCAGATGGAGGGAAAAGATTCCCTTGGGGTCTTTGAATAGGAGCAGGAAGGGACTGCCCCGATAACTTTCTCCCTTGCCTCATATTGTCCCTTGTTAAGAATGATACTCCGTGGTCACATCTGTCACATCCGGATTCCCTTTATAGGTGACAAAACTGGTCTGGTGGGGAGCCTTTAGATTCTTCAGATCTCTAGTTCTGTGGCCCAGCAGAGGATTTGACCCTGTGGGGGACTCTGGGCCCTTCCCCCTCCTCCTTCAAAGGGACAGACACAACTTTCCAGTCACTTCTGGTCACCTCCCGTACTTTTGGGCGGAGGCGCTTTGCACCTCTGGCTGTTCCTTATCAGGAGCTGGAGAACACACTGCTCCTCCCTCTCCCCCCCCCCCCGTCCTTTGGGTGGTTTGCTGAAAGTGGCTCTCCCTGGGCCCCATCCTTACACCAAGCAGGAGTTCATGTGCTGTGGACCATCACACTTTGCTCTGGGAGTCTCTCCTCCTGGCTGCTGGTGACTGGGGTCTGTGTGTGTGTGTGTGTGTGGGGGGGGAGACTGTCTCAACTGGACGGTAGCGATCTCTGTGAAGAAGCCCTAGAGGCTGCCCCCAGGGCATGGGGGAATCCCGCACAATGTTTTTCTGCCCCAGTGATCAATCAAGGGGCAACATACTGAAGGGAAACACTTGCCTATGAACCAGCTGATACCCCCCCAGCCCCCCCCCTGCAGACAGTGGGAATCTGGGCTCTGAAGTCTCATTGAAACGAGGGCGGTGGGTGAACTGCAGGATTCTCCTCAGCTACAATTGTAAAAAAACTCACCAAACCTTTCATGTTATCAACAGGGTGGGATCAGGTAAGCCCAGCCGGAAACCTTCAGCAGCACCTAGGAGGCGACTGGTTCAAGGCCCAGGAGCCTGGTGCTGTCAGTCTGAGGAGCCCCTGAGATCTCTGTGCGGAGGAGCCCCTTGGCCGGGCACTTGGACCCCACAGTGTAGGAGGGGAGACACCATCCCAGTCGAAAGGTGGGGGGGGGGGGAAGAAAGTTGACTGGGACACGCCACACTCCGAAAGGGCATTGTAGCCTCTTGACTTCCTCCTCTGTTAAAACACCCTCTTCTGGCAAGCTGGGATGTGGTCCATCTGCTGAAGCCTGAGCATAAGAAGTGCGGCTTGCGTGGCCCAGAAAGATGATCCGTCTTCACTCTTTGGCTTGCCTATGCAAAACCTTTCAGCACAAAGCATGGGAAAGGCTGTGGAAACTTTCTCCACAGGGGTGCCTCAGGGCCTCCTTGACTTAGGGCAGGCCTTCCCCCCCCCCCCATCCTTTCCTGAGATGCAAACTGTCTTCTCCTGCAGTCATGGCTTACTTGCTTGAGCCAACTGGTTGGGGTGGGAGGAATGGGAAGTTCAATTTTTTGCTACAAGATTGCCGTTTTTAAGGTCAAAAGCTAGCCTGCAGAAGTGCCGGGGAGGGAAAGAAAGAGCCATAGGTGTAACTGGCTCCTCTAGTTTAGCAGACGCTGGGAAACCTGCCCCTGCAGGGGACTTAACATCTGTGCCTGGAGAGTGCTTGTCCCTGTAAGGTGCCTGTCTTATTTGTTTAGAGATCTTCACTATTGCTCATGGGGTGTTGTCCAAAGAGATGGCCCCTGTTCTGGATGAGCAAGGCTGGGCCCCACAGAAGAATCAATCCATTAGGGGGGAGGGATATATTTATTTGCCTGTAAAATGTAGACAAAATAGGGATCCCGGGCACTCTAAGGGGACAAGATTGGAGATCGTGGTCAGTCCAGGGGTCCATGGCGATGGGTAGGGGATGGGATTTGTTTCTGCATGCTTTTTGGGCTGTGTGTTTGGGGGAGGAGAGGGAGACTCTATCTGGAGGCCCTGGTGGCTCCTGGCAGGCCTGCTGAGGAAGGGTGAGACGTGATGGGAGAAGAGAGCGAGCAGAATGGCGTTGGGGGCAATGGAACACGATTCCGATTGTCAAAGGCAAAGGACTGGAAATCCAGAGGAGGGGGGGGGGATGCTCAAGTCCCACGTCAGTGATGCAGGGCTGTGATATGTGTTTGAGGACTACCATTTATTTATCCCGTATGGCCCGTGTGTCGTGTAGCCAGGAGATCCTCCTAGGCTTGTTTGGCAGCCAGGCAAGGGGCGACTGGAAGTGGCTTGTCATTGCCTGCCGCCGTGTCACCATCTGAGTGTTTCTTTGGAGGCCCCCTATCTAAATACTAGCCAACGTCGACCCTGCCTGGCTTCTGAGATCCCACAGGATTGCACTTGCCTGGGCTGCTGGAGTGCCTGCAAAGCAGGTTTCAGTGGCCACAGGCTCCCTGAAGGGGCCTCACCTGGTTGGTGTTTGGCTAAAGCAATCCCAAAAAGGGTGTTAAATATTTTTGGAAAGAAATAGAGTTACTTGGGGGGGGGGAATGGGAGGAGAGAATGGATTTCATCATTACTAGAAGAAACTTTGCGAGGGAGGCTGAAGGGAGGAGAAAAGGCCCAGCAGGAGAAGTTTAGTGGTAGAACTCAGTGCCCCACGAAGTTGGGACGTCTTCGCTGCTGGCGGTTTGAAAAGCCAGGCTGAATTGGCATCTGTCTGCAAGGATCCAAGCAGAAAGAATATTTCCAGTCAAGAAGGTTAAGCTACACGTCGTTTACTGTCACGTCCAATGTCCTCATTCTGCACAAGGAGTGAAGGGAAAAGGAAAGGAGGCGATCCGGGTGGAAAGGGGATGAGATGCGGAGAATGCAGCAGGGACAAGAGAAGAGGACCCATGTTGGGGTTAGAATAAGTTAGCATAACAGGAAGCCGAGGGAGGGAGGGAGGAGGATGTGGAGGAATGTAGAGAAGGTAGGATGAGCAGCAGCAACAAGGGGAAGGGGTGTGTTAATAGGAAGGGAGACTCAAAACATCGGGATTGGGGAGGGATGCTACAAAGACTTGGATCGACAGTGTAGTGCTTAAGAGTGGTGTCTTCTAATTTGATTCCACACTCTTCAACATGCAGCCAATTGGGTGATCTTGGGTCAGTCACAGTTCTCTCAGAGCTGTTCTTGGAGAGCAGTTCTTTTAGAGCTCTCTCAGCCCCACTGACCTCACAGGGTGTCTGCTGTGGGAAGAGGAAGGGAAAGGTGTTCGGAAGCTGCTTTAGGACTCCTCTGGGTAGTGAAAAGCTGTGTAAAAGCCCGCCCCAGTCCTTCTCTTCTCTCTTTCTTGCATGCAATGCTTTGCAGGTGCGAGCGAGTGCCATTGCTCAAGATGCGGATCAGAATTACGACTACGCCAGCAACAGTGTGGTGCTGCATCTGGACTTGGGGGATGAGGTGTACGTCAAACTGGATGGAGGAAAAGCCCATGGAGGCAACAACAATAAGTACAGCACTTTCTCTGGCTTTCTTTTGTACCCCGATTGACAAAAGTGAGCATCCGAGGTGCGGGCCCATCGCCTTGTCCCCGCCATGCCTTTCCTGGGGTCTGCAGTCTCTTCAGGTCACTTTAAGTTCTGCTCTAAACAAACTGTACATGTCATTGACTGCCGTGTGAAAGAGAAACAAGCAGCTTCCCCCCTTTCGGCCACTGGTGTCTTTTTTGCCTCCATCCTGTGGTTCGCTACACTATGAGATGTTGAGCTGAACGCATTAACTGAGTCATGTGCACCATTAATTGATTCGTTCATTGATCATGGAATCAAAATGGGGATTTTAATCCACAGGGTCTCCGGCAAAAGCAGAATTTCAGCAGGGACAGACCTGTTGTTTTGCCATCTCCCAAATACATAGCATGCTTTGATTCAAAATGGAGCTGATTGGTAGAAACAGATTTTCTTTTTCTGTCTCGTTTTATACTTGTTTTCCCTCCAAAGAGCTCAAGGCAAGTCATTTCCATTTTCAAAAACACCTCTCTGTGAAAGTAGGTGAATCTGAGGGAGAGAGAGAGGGGGAGGGGGAGACTGGCCCAAGGTTGCCTAGTGAGCTTTGTGGCCAGAGGGGGGGTTTAACCCCAGGCCCCCTCAGCCTGAGATGACACCCTCCCCCCTGCCCCACACCGGCTTGCCCTCGACCAAGCTGTCTTTGCTGTTGAGTCAGGAGAATGTGTAACCTTCAGTATGTTGCCTCAAAACATTCCAGTGCTGGGGGAACCATACTGATTTTATCCAGTCTGTTAAATGCAAACTATTCTATCCCAAGGCCACAGAATCACTTGAACAATCAGGAAAGAAGTTTCATATCCAGGTTTTCTTGGTCTGAAGTTGTTCACAGTCATAGTGCCTGAAACGCTATTCTTTTGCTGGGAATTATATATTGATGACTGAGTGTGTGACTTTCCACACACACACACACACATACAGCTGCAGATTCAGTCATGGATATAAGAAATTCCAGACAGAAGAAATAGAAATATATTCTACTACTATATATAGTAGTCAAATTGTAGTTAAATAGATATTTTTTGCTGGCTTCATATTTACTTTCAAAGTGGCCTGTCCAGTTCTCCTTTCTTCCATTTTTATCCTCACAACAACCCTGTGAGGTAGGTTAGACTGAAAGTATGTGATGGGCTTGAGGTCACCCAGCCAGCTTTCATGGCAGAGTGGGATTCCAACGGAGGTCTCCTCGATCCTAGTTCACCACTTTAATTGCTCGATCACATGGGCTCTCATTCATGGAGCTGCTGATCATCTCCTCCCTGATTAAGCATCGAGAAATGTCTATTCACCCCCGCCCTCCAAAAAGCCCCTGTTAGTCCAGAGGCACAACATCTAATGTTCTGAAACCAACCAGCCCATTCTGTGTATGAAAGAGGCCAAGGGTGTTTTTTTTAAACTGCTACATTAAACAAACTAACTGAATTCTAGCACTTTATTTCTCTTTATGTATTATTATTGCGTTTGGAGAATAAGACAGGATTATAGTGAAACTGCACTGACTGTTCTTGTGCTGCTTTGTATGTAGGGGATTTGAGTCTGACCATTTTGATTTCTATTCTATAAATAAATCTATATATATTTCGTTATTTCCCCCATTCACCCTTGTGCAATGCAACACGTGTATGGGTGATAATGTTGTTATCTAAAACAGTAAATCTCCTGTCTTTAAAGCAAATGAATGAACGCAAGAAAAAAAAAGAAATATCACATTAAATTATCTTTTTGGACAAAGGGTTTCTCCTGTGTCTCTTTTGGTGTTGGCAAAGGGAGAGGCATCCTGCATGGAACAAGGAAGTGGGGTTGCTTTAGCTTTTCGGGGGGTGGATGTGTGTTTCGTGCACCACAACACAGTTGGCTGCCTAATGCAATGAGGCTAATATGGGTCGCGTCGTCAGCAGGCTTTGTGCATTAGGGATCCTGCATCTGGGGTCAGAGGCGAGTCTGGGCAGGCCGGACGCTAGGATTTTATGCCCACCACCAGAGCCTGCATTTCAGTGAGGAAGAGCAGCTGGCTTGTTCTTCCTGCAGTTTGGAGAAAGGCATTTTCTAGGCAAGAGCCGTGTCTGAAATAAAAAGATAATGGTCTGGATTTTGCCTTCCCTGGTCCCTTGAGGAAAAGCAAAGGGAGAGGCCCATGTGGAAGAACTGGATGGCCTCAGCCCCTCGGCATGTCTTTGGCCGAATCACTGTAATCTGGTTCGAAATGTGCAATGATGGCTCAGCTGGTTTCTCACAAAAACAATCCGGCATTAAATAAGCCTGTAGGAAATATCCTTTGGAAGCATATGCAATGTAAATGTAAGCGTGGAGAAATTAGGCAAGTCATGAGACGGGCAGACATATATTCTTTTAATTGACAAATCCATCAGCATGTTCTCTTGTCAGGATTGACAGCTCAAGTTCTCTGTGTTTTTGCTTGTTGTTCACCAAAAAGAGGCGCTGCTGACGACCGGGAACGTGGCAGTTGGAGCTCTTTTGATGCTTCTTTTCAGTTTGTTTTGATTTTTAAAATGATAAGACTAGCAAAATGCAGGGGGCTCCTGGGAATTGTAGTCCATGGACATCTGGAGGGCCGCAGTTTGACTACCCCTGAGCAAAAATATGGGGCAAGTGTATTGTTCTGTGAAGTTCTTGGCTTGAAGTTGATTCTTGGGAAAGAGCGAAGTCTGTGCCCGCCTTGGAAGGGAGTGGGGAGCACCAGGAAAGGGAAACTTCCCCTCCCACGGCCGACAGCCTTTATGTATGGAGAGGGAGAACAAGGAAGCACAGCACCAAAAAGAGGAGGCAGAGTGGGAGGGGACAGAGCTCCAACCCAACACGGGAAGCTGCACTTTGGGCATGGAATCATTCCTCCAATAATCTTCTGCTGCTTAGGCATTCTCAAGCTGTAGACCTGATTGTCAGTTAAAGCCAAAACTAGAAGCCAAAGTTATTACGGAACAGGTTTCCATGAACCAGACTGCACTTCATGAGAACTATATTGGCAAAAGAAATCCATCGCCAGCTCATAATCTGTTGGGGGATGGGCTAGGTCCGCTCTGATGGGACCATTTACTCTTTGTGACTAGTTCTTGTTGTCATCTGCGCTCTACTTAGGAGTGCTGTGCTACCCTATGCTGGATTATTCCAGTCCAAGATCCCTGATTTCCTGGCCTCATTTTGCCATAATGTTCTTCTTCCTCCTTTCCTCTTTATACTCGTTTTATATATTTCTGCTTCCTGCAGGTAACCCTTCATGCACTTGAAAAAAATAGCTTCTGGTGTCTGAAAGCGTATGCCACAATCATTCAGCCTTTGAGTTGCCAGAAGACTCTCCCTATATAATTCCTTCACAGAGTGATACCTCTTGTGCTCTTCTGTACATATGAAACAAAGTTTCATATCCCAAACCATTTTCCTATCAGCTCTCTCTTTCATCCCCCAAACCAGTGTTATCAGCGTACCTGTGCAAACAGCGAAGAGATGAGTGCTACTCATTCATTGGCCTGGGCAATAAACATGCATCTTCAAGGTAGTACATATCACTCTGGGCCCTCCTATTTTCTCAGGATTCTACCAAACAACAATATTTTCTTACATTTTGTTCTCATTCCGAGTACATTATTTTGATTCCAAGTGAGTGTGGAATGCAGTGGGACAGTGCTACAGAGAGTGCTTGGGACATCACGGGTTAAGAGCAATACACCTGCCCTCTTTACCATTGTGAGAATTAAAATAAGCTTTATTTATTTACAATGTTATAGCTACATTTACTATCTGTCTCTGCTTTACATTTGTGAGTATTGGTCAGCTAGTGGCTGGGGACAATGTTTTCCAAGGGGACGCCTGCGTTGCTTTTTGTCCCACAATGCCTGTGTGTAATCTGAAACCATAAAACAAATTCTAACCCAGTTATGTCTGCAGGGATGTCCTCCATTGTCATCTTCAGTTTGGAACAAGCTGAAGACAAGGGCTTAGCACTATGTTTTCCCACAAAAAAAAGCCATCTGTTTTTCCTGTTTATTTTGATTTTCCCCAGAGGAAATATTTCACATAAAGGATCTCATACTGCATTTCCAACATTGGTTTTATCCTGATATTGAAAATTTTGTTATACTAGTCAATTTTGATTTTAATGTCTATATTCCTATATTTGTCTATGATAACAAACCACACATTATATAGACTAGGTTTCACCCAGCATGCTGTATGGGACTGCTGTTTCCTCCCATATCAATTCACCATAGTTTTGTGGATCTTTTCCTTTTGGAGAGCCAGTGTGGTGTGTTGGTTAAGAGTGGCAGTTTCTAATCTGGCAAGCCAGATATGATTCCCTACTCCTGCATATGCAATCAGCTGGGTGATCTTGGGCTAGTCACAGTCCTGATAGTGCTGCTCTCACAGAGTAGTCTTGTCAGAGCTCTCTCAGCTCCACCTACCTCACAAGGTGCCTGTTGTGGGGAGAGGAACGGAAGGTGATTGTAAACCACTTTGAGACTCCTTCTGCTGCTGCCTTAAAAATAAATCAGGGTATTTTTAAAAAGGAAACATCCTCCCTCTTCCCCAATGCTTGAGTATTCATCTGAGTCTGAACTGATTTTTCTCCCCTTGAGCAGCAAAGCAAGTTCTCACAGCTATTACTTGGGGGTGTACTTGTGGAACTCACCTGACATTAATACAATTACAATAGTAAAGGGGGGACGACCGGTTTTTAAAAATAAAATGTGTCCTAACAATCGTCCCTTGTCGTGTTGTTGCTAGAAAAGTTCCGATTTTCATTTTTAAATTTTCTTTTTGCATTCTGGTAGGCAAAAGAATAGATGCAAATCTGGATTGTTAGACAAGACTCTCTCCTGGGAAGAAAGCACTGCTATGCTGTAATAACATGAGGAGATGGACCCAGTTGCAGCCCCCAGGCCCAGGAACAGGAGCAAAGAGTGTTGCTCCACTCATGCTTGTCTGCTGTCTCTACTTGTCGATGCAGACGCTGTGCTTGTATAGTGAGGAAGAGAGATTAATCGGACTGGGGGCAGGCGCAGGGCTGCCAAGAGGGACTCTGTTCCACAGCTGGATTATGGCACTCTCAGACCCCAGGTTATATTGTGTGTGTGTAAAGTGGTGTCAAGTTGCAGCTGAATTATGGCGATCCCAGCAAGGGGTGTTCAAGGCAAGGGAGAAAGAGAGGGGGTTTGCCCTTGCCTTCTGCTGCAGAGGCTTCCTTGGAGGTCTCCCTGCTTAGCATCTCAGATCTGATGCCACCTTCCCACCCATTGTTATATTAATGAGGCCTTATAATACTTGGTTGCTATTGAAGGTGTATTGAAAGTATAAAGCTTTGGATACGCATATTTTAAAAGGTGATTGCACACAGCAGAAAGTGTAATCTGACCTTTTCTTGTCTAGAGGTGCCCTGTATTGAGAGGTCTAAGTTGTAGCTTGATGTAGTGGTTACGAGCGGGGAATTCTAAACTGGTGAGCCGGGTTTGATTCCCTGCTCCTCCTCCACATGCAGCCAGCTGGGTAACCTGGGCTCACCACAGCACTGATAAAGCTGTTCTGACCGAGCAGTGATATCAGCGCTCTCTCAGCCTCACCAACCTCACAGGGTGTCTGTTGTGGGGAGAGGAAAGGGAAGGCGACTGTAAGCCGCTTTGAAGAAGAAGAAGAAGAAGAAGAGTTGGTTCTTATATGCTGCTTTTCCCTACCCGAAGGAGGCTCAAAGCGGCTTCAGACTCCTTCGGTTAGAAAAAAGCGACATATAAGAGCCAACTCTTCTTCTAGTTTACCATACCTCTCTCTAAACCAAGCTCTTTCCCCTTCCTAGTGTTTTCAACTGTCCAGTGATACAGCCTTTTTAAAAAATAAAGGACACAGGCCCTTTACAGCCAGCTGTGAAGCAGAGGAGACCACAATTTACTCAGTAGAGGCAAACCACTGCTTTGGAAATGGCCATTAAAGCAGCTTCATGGGATGGATTCATTCACAGTTTTTGATTCATGAACCTTAACCCCGTAGATTGCAGTCTCCTGTTATTTGGAAATACTGAAAGTGAACATTCCAGAACTTTGCAGTTGGAGGAGGTGCACCGGCCAGCTGTTGCTTTTGGACTTCCCCTGGTGCAGCAAGATTCCAAAACACAGGAGGGGGATCACAAGTACCAGGATTTCCGTGGGCAGTTTGGGCTGCCAATGGAGGGGGAGGGGATAATCACGCTACATGAGTGGAAATCTTTGTGCCTGTGGAAGCATGGGTCTGAATCCAATACCTTTGAAATTCCATATCTGGATTTCAGATGTCCAAATTAATTTCTCATCCGAACATGATGGAGCAAAGCTGAGCATGTGCAGAGTCATCTACAACAGTGGTCCCCAACCTTTTTATCACTGGGGACCGGTCAACACTTGGCAATTTTACTGAGGGGGGGGGAGTCTTTTGCTGAGGGATGTTGCTGCCTCCTGAGCCCCTGCTCCACTTACTTTCCCGCTGGCACCCCTGACTTCCTGCTGCCTGCTGGGGGGGGGGGGGTGCTGCCAGCAGCAGCTGCGCAGTGCCACGTTGAGGGGGAGCCCCAGCCATGGCGGCCACCGGAGAGCACCAAAGGTGAGCTGGCGGCAGAGTGGCAGGGCAGCCCCCGAGGCAACAGCCAGAGAGGAGGATGAGGAGGATGAGGAGGAGCTGTGGCCCGGTACCAACTGATCCACAGACCGGTCCCGGTCCCCGGACCAGGGGTTGGGGACCACTGATCTACAACATTGGTTTCTCTTCCTCTTTTAAGGCAGCAATTCTCTTTCTCTTTTACTCATTCTCAGTCTTTAAAAATGTGTTGCTCAGCTGAATGTGATGAACTGCACTGATCTGTAAATGCCAAAGAACTACTTTGATCCCATCTTGTCAGGGCACTGAATGAAAGCCTGGATGGCTGCTATGTGGGCAGCCATTTTCTCTATGATGACCATTTCCTCTCTCTGTCATTTTTTAAGCCAAGTAAAAATTATGGGGAATGAATAACCTCCCTTCTTACCAGGGAGCTTTGTCCTGGATTGTTCAAGAAGTCTTATGAGATACCACGGGATTCTATCAGCTTTCCTGAATTCTTTGCGTTCACTTTTTTTTAAAAGTAAGTTTCTATCCCCTTACATTATGGAGATATAAAGGGAAAGGCATATCTCTGCAAGAAAAGGAGGTTCAGGCTTACTTTTAAAAATAAAAAGCTGGTAATTCAGAGCACCTAACATGTGTTGGTATAACAGTATTGATATGATGCTATTCAATCATTGGTTTTAATGGAAGAACCAGAAAACCTGCCATGTCGAAGTTCAATAAGCTATCTCACTATATCAGTAGTTCAGAAGCAATCAGGAAACCAGATAAGCTCATCCCCCTGTGGAACTCACCTGAGACAGTGGGCCTCTCTGGTGGAATGAGTTTGCTTCTGTCCTGAAGGGGAAGGAGAGAATACTGTCAGCCATGCCATTGCTTCCCTGTCCTCCCTGACATTCCTTTGTGTTGCACAAGGGCAATGAAATCTCCTGGCATCGCGTAAGGCTTCTTGGATGATCCTGGGACAAAGCTCCTTGGTAAGGAGGGATCTTATTCTATCAGCCTAATTTGCACTTGGCCAGAGGAACATGTATGTTTCCCCCTTCATTAGGCAAGAGAGAGATGGTAGCTTTTCCCCGAGAGGTGAAAGAGGGTTGAAAAGCTGTTTGCTGACAGTACTGTGTAAACCCATTCTTTTTTCCCCTTACTTTTGTTTTTTGCTTTTTGTTTCTGAGATGTTTCCAAATAGTTTATTTTCTGGACTGTTGCTGTTTGGAGTAGCGGTGCAGGATATATGGCTGAAGCTCCTTTTCACACCTTTCATGATCTGATCCAGAGAGGGGGCAGCGCACTGGGGAACAGAGGAGGCCCCACACGTCATATATGACAGTGATGAAGTTCACAGGCTCAGGCCCTTGTCCCCACACAGTGAGCTCCATCTCATAGGGATCGGCCCCATGGGGAATTCCTTATAATGCATTGACTGACTGGAGGATCCTTTTATTTCCTGCTCAGTGGGAAAGGGGAGGGGAGAGAGAAATAAGCAAGTGGTGCTAAGGTGGAGGAAACTGATTCAATGAAGTTTCCATTTTGTCCACAGAACAATTCATTAGACAGATCGCTTCCACAAATGGAAAGTGGCTGTTACTCAGAGAATGTCCCCTAACTCTTCCAATCTCAGTGATAGGCTTTTGTCTTCTGGATTGCATTTCTCCCTGAGGGGTAAACACATGTGGTAGTGTGCGTCATGAGTGGGGGTTGGTCTAGATGACCCTTGAGGTTCCTTCCAACTCTATTATTCTATGATTCTATAAACTTAAATGAAAATGGCCTCCAGGTTGTGTTAAGAGCTGGCAATCAGTATGGTCTTTCCAAGAGGCACCTTCACAGATTTTACAAGCTTCCATATGCACATGGGATTCTCACAGCTGCCTACTCCAGGCCCTCAACACTTGGATCTTGCAGTGCTTTATGGAGTCCTAAGTGAGAACAGAATTGGTCTATGATCCTACCAGAGTCTTTTCTTTGCCTGCCTCGTCTCAGGTTAATACAATCACATTGCTGATTTAGCTTGTGATTGTGCAAGGACAAGGCTTAGGCCCTTACTGTTTATGCTGCCTTCTTCCTGACTTTGTGCAGAAAGGGGGAAGTTTTTCTTCTTTGCTGGCAGGGGCTCATGGGAATTGTAGTTCATGAACATCTGGAGGACCACAAGTTGACTATCCCTGCTCTAAACCACACTTTACAAGCCTCTAGTTACCATCACAGAAAGAAAAGCAGGTAGGTTCCTAACCCCTTGCCAGTGGGTACCATCTTGAGTATTTTGTTGATCAGCGGTATCTCTAGTCTAGGGGTTGAGACACCCAAATGAAGCATAATTGCTCTGGAAGTACAATCCCCACCAGATTTCTAATCCTTTCTGACTGATTCCTCTCCTGCTAGTGACAAGAGGGAGCTTAAGTGCAAAGCCTTCCGTTTAAATTTCCAAAAATTAAAATTGACATGCAGCAGCACTACCTGGAGCTGGGAGGAATTCTAAGGAGGTGCTTTGCACATTGCTTTATCCTTCTGCATTAAGGAGCAATTTGTACTTCTAACAAAAGACCCGACTGTTCCCCCTTGGCAAAAGGACAATGAAGATAGCTTGCAAGGGAATTGCTGTTCACAATACTTAAACAAATTTGAATCTTAGATTCTCAAATCTGTATTCCCTGGTGCAGTTGGTGGCTTGCAATTCAAATGCAGGGCTGGCAGTGAGAGCCTGCCAGGGTGTCAGTGGTTAAGCAGATGATGGATTGATGAGGCAACGGGAAGGCACAGGCCAGCAGTGGCACTTTGCCCCGACAGTGATCTATGCATCTGCACATGATCAATGTCAGGAGGAGGCTCGAACCACCTTCGTCAGACGTCTCCTTTGCAACGTATTGTCCATGTACTAATGATCAGACTGGCTCACACGCCAGGCGAGGAAGCAAAATGCCTGTGGCAACTCTGGCAATGGTTTCCCCAACTGATCCTTTGGCTCCACTCTGCTTTGTTGTCTCTCTTCTTCCTTTGCAAAAACCTTTGTGATCACATTCGGGAGGATGGACACAGCTATCTCTTGACATTGGCAGGAGTGGCAATTAGAACCAAGCCCAGGATATATACACATGCGCCAAATTCTTTGCACAACATAGATGTTCCCAATTTATGTGTGTCTGTGTATGTATAGGTATATGTATACGTACATTTTGTTAATGTGGGACACATTTTGGCGAGGTAGATCGATGCCCCCTCCGGGGGGTTTGAGTAGTACACCGTTAGACCTCTTTCTCCATCCATCTAGTAGTGGGGGTTGGGAGTGGGTTTCCCGCCATGTTGGGTCCTTTGGATGTCTTTTAATGGGTGTTTTAATGGGGATTTTATAAGACGTTGTAATCCGCCATGATCCAGCCAGGGAGTGGAGGGGAAGAAATATAATAATAATAATAATAATAATAATAATAATAATAATAATAATAATAATAATAATAATAATAATAATAATAATAATAATAATTTTCTGGTACACCTCATCAAATGGAAATGAATACAGATGTGACATCCGTAGTCCTGCTCACGAAGCATGCCAGAAGATGTAGAGGGTCCAGCCAGTGGCTGCATCGTTCCTGGGCACCTAGGCAGCCGCTGCTCGATCAGCAGGGGCTGAGACAATGGCGGAAAAGGTAAGCTGAAAGAGGCAGGGGGAGGGGAGGGGGGAAGGGAGTGTGTGTTTGTGTGCATTCTTGGGAGGGAGGTTGGGAAACCAACAGGTAATGGGGGAAATGGGAGGGGGGAAAGGGAGTCTGTGTGTGTACCCTGTGAGGTAGGTGAGACTGAGAGAGCCCTGAGAGAACTGTGAGGAGGAGGAGTGGCGAATCAAACCCCATCCTCCAGATTAGAGGCGGCTGCTCTTCACGGCTACACCATGCTGGCTCTCATATTGAGGAAATGGCACAGGTGGCAGCCACCTGTTCCTGTCCACCACAATCCCATTCCAGATTGTGGGCCTGGAAATTGAGTTCTGAGTATCAGACTCCCAGAACCCATGACGATTCTGTAAGGTGTGAATGGGCCCTGAGGCTAAGCCAATTTTGTGTGTCGGGGGAGGTAATCAGAATGTTCTTAGGAGCTGGTAGTCTGCTCCTGAAATTCTTCCTCCATCCTTGGAATGCAGTGAAAAGTTGGGAGACTTCAGGCTTAGTGTGCTGCCTGTCAGTGCCCCGATCACTCCCTCCTGACACTCCAGAGCCTCATGCAGACTCATGGTTGGGTGTGTGTGTCTAGAAGAGTACTGGGGGGAAAGACAGTCATTCTCACCATTTCCCCAGAACATATTTCTACCCCCTCTTCTAAAACTGAAAGGACACATTTATCACAAAATCAATTAAGGGGCAAACAGGAGGAAAAAATCCAGCTCCGTCCTCATGGTGCAGGAGTGAGATGTTGGAGGGTGTACACACACACACATACACACCCTTTCACATGGGATTACTTCTGCATTCATATGCATTGGTTGGATTACAAACATGTCTGCCTTCAGTGCCTATCCCTGTCTATGGAAGGTAGATCTACCCTTGTTTCCCTTGCATGGAATGATGTTGCAGGTGAATTATTACACACATACCAAGCTTCCACTACACACTCCGGGCAATTGCCAGATTGGAACAGTGAAGCTTTAAGAATCTGCTCAAGATGTACTGTTGGAGACAATGGAACAGATAGGCATATAGAGGGAGGCCAATGCTGCATAATAATTCATCATTCTAATTGGAAAGCTGTATAAAATGCTACTAGTTTCACCACCACACTCCTTGTAGTGGAGAATTTTGAAGACAGGGATGGGCTGGTAATTGTGCTTACAGGAAAAGATCCCAATGGACTTCAAGGACCACTGGCAAGGAGGTGAAAGCACAGCTAAACCCCAGCAATTATTTTGCCAGCTTTGCACTGACTAACTTGTTCTTGGGCCATTTGGACTCCTCAGCCAGCCCTTGTTTGAAGGAAGCCACCTTTGCAATGCTCTATAGCGTATTTAATTTGTTCCTAAATCTAGCCTTTGCTGTGCGTCTCCTTTGAGACAACTGGCACATCTACTTTGTTGAGAAGGAGAGCAGCTGTGTCTGGAGACAGCCCTATTTCTTCGCTTTCAGCTTCTAGAAAAGCGCTCTGGGGTCTTTATGCTTAATAGTTTGATACATGTGCATTGATCCAATCTCTGTTCAAATGTTTGAGTTATTTTTGAATCTTGCTTTGGACACTTATCTTGGCAATTTAATGCCTGTTTGTCTTTTTTGTCCCATTGGTGGACTCCTGGGAAAGTTTTAATCTGTGATGTGTAGTAAAATAAAGAGGAAAGATTTTGGCTGGGAAGGGGGAAAAAAACCTCTTTTCTCCTGTTTACTTCATAGAATACTCAGATTAAGGCCCATTATGCATACACATTTTACTGCAGATTTTTAGAGCAGTAAGCTTTTAATCTTGACTTCAGATTCTGTGCCTACTTTACACACCGTTCTTTTTCCTGTAGTCTATTTATTCTGCAGCTGCCATAAAGCTACCACACTTTTCTAAATAGGGGGTGGAACGTCACTTGTGACATGTGGGGGAGGAGTGTCCAAAGATTTTTTTAATAAAAAATTATGAAATTGCCCTATTGCAGCTGTGCAGTGCCGCCCAGCAAGTACATTCCATTGAAATCCTTGTAGTTCAGGTTTTGCACATGCATGTGAGCAGTTCATTGAATGAAAGGGAAAAGAAAGGAATACAGGCAGAAACCTTGATGTTGAAACTGACAAGAATTTTTTGAAACTGACAAGAAGCTGTGAAGCCCCATTTTCCATATTATGGAGGGCTATGGGATTCTCTGCTGTGTTATCAGCCACTGTGAAAGAGTCACATGATCTCATCATATGGGAGAACATGCTGAGTGGACAGAATGCATGGTAGAACCCACTGACACTGGCACTGCAAACCGTGAACCTTGGCAACAGGTGTGTATGTATGCGTGCCTGTGCAAACTCACGTACAACTCCAGAACACTTTGCACTAGGCTGGAATTTGCATGGCAGTGTGGGCGGGGGGTGGAAGTCCTCTGGCATAAGCTGTGAAGAGCTTCTGACACTAAATTGAAAAAAAATCATGGGGTTATTTTCTCTGATGCCCTAGTTTAGCTGCATAATAATGCTAATTTTCTTGGAGGGTTGGGTTTCTTGGAGGTTTGCATTTCAGGTGACTCTGCTCTAACCTTCCAGCCATGACTTCCAAACATCTGGCAAATGTATTAGGGGGAAGTCTGGGTGGTCATCCATGAGGAGATACAGTTGGGTTTCATCCACATATTGGTGACATCCCAGCCCATAGCTCTGGACCAGTTAAATAGCATGGGGGAAAGGACTATTCCCTCAAGGTGTCAATAGGGACATGATAATTCCTCTCCCTCTGCCACCAACTGTGTCTGGTTCCAGTGGAATTAGCCATTGAAGGGCTGTCCCCTGAATTTGGACCCTGGCAAGGTAGTGGGCCACCTAGGCGACCTACACCATCTCCATCCAATGACCAGGATGGAAGCCAGATTGGTATGGTTTGAGAGCTAAAGTTTCCTCCAAGTATGCCAAGAGCTGGCCTGCCATGGCCATTTCAGCTTCCTTACCCAAGAATACAAGATGTGAAACTGGGCAGTAGCTGTCCAGGTACCACAGATCCAGTGATGGCTTTTTCAGTAAAGGGCGAACCACCACCACCTTCAGCACCTCCAGGAACTCCCCAGTAGATAGGGAGAGGTTGATAATCTCCCCCGAAGGGCCTCCTATCCACTGGTCCCTCGACTTGAGTAACTAAGATGGATAGGGATCAAGGGAGCAGGGGGTCACCCTCACCGATCTGAACAACTTGTCCACTTTGGTTTCTGAGAGCTGCCTGAAACCATGCCCCCCCCCCCCATGTCAGGCTAATGGGCGTCTAGTTCCGTTTTTGTATTAAGGGTAGCAGGAAGCTCCTGGCAAAGTGACAAGACCTTATCTGCGAAATAGCTCACTAATGCCTCACAGCCAAGTGCCAATTGACTACTATTTTGATGCCCTTCTTCAAGGGTGGTCATAGATTGAACTACCCTAAATAATTGGCTGGGCAAGAGCTCATGGATGCGATAGAGGCAGCTTAAAACTCTTGTTTAGCCACCCTAACCGGCATCTCATAAACCCTCATATGCATGTGATAAGATGTTCATGCTACTTTGTCGCAAGTCTTCCTCCACACTCACTCTAGCCATCTCACTTCCCTCTTCCTCTCCCTTAGCTCCCTGGTATACCAGGGAGCCAGTTTGAGGCAGGGACAGAGAGGGCACCTGGGAGCCATCTCGTTGATAGAGGCAGTCAAGCGGGACTGCCAGTCCTCCACTAGTGCTGCCAGAGAGTCACCAGGAGGCACTGGGTCCCACAGAGCATTCAGGAAGCCGGTTGGATCCATAAGTCTCTGCAGGTGGGCTAAAATGCACTGCCCACATGGGGAAGGAGTGGTGTCCTGAGCTGGGCCTTCAGGGTATAGTTGATACCCTGGTGCCAATGAGCTGCTATGGCCATTTGGCCTTCAAACAAGTCAGACAAGCAAATACAGATAACACTACAGATAAGCAAAACCTCCTGGGGACAAAAGACTGGGGGCAGGGACAGCAGAATGGCTAACACCCACTGGAAAATCAAAGTAAGGGTCCAGAGGAAGCAAGCTTGTAGCCCAACAAAGAGGGGGGGGCTACATGAAATCTGGTTGTCCAGATGAGAGTTGGCCGCTCTTAACCCCTACACCAGCCTGCCTGGAAAGAAAGGCTAGAGACAACCTTCTTTAGGCTGTTGGAAGGAACCAGCTGCCACACATTTGCTAGAATGTAGGCAGGGTTCCACATTGTGCTTCTTGTTGATCCACCACAATGCCTGGTGAAAGGTAGGATTAGTGAAGCAGACCTTTTGGTCCACCCTGAGTTACAAATATGACTTAAGGCAGCCTTTTAGCTTGATTTGGCATTCAGTTCAGCTCCCCCACTGCCCCCGTTCTGAGTTCTGTAAGTTTCAAGTTGTGACGATCCAAACAAACCACTCTTGAGATTTCCTTCTGCAGTCTTTATATAACTGCTGGGCAAACCTCTTCTCATGGCTGATGAGCAGAAAGGGTCATTTTGATGGACAAAACAAGCTTGTTACCCCTAGGAATTTGGCCTGATAGGAGTGCCAGTGCTGTAGCTCTCAGAAATGTAAGCCTCAAACAGGAGATTGACAGATGCCTCATTCGGCAGATTGTGCAAGCAGGACTCAGCTAGCGTGCGATCACTGGGAGAGAGTTACTGCTTTTCAAGTCAATACATTGCAGTGTCCCTTTCTGTGGGCAATTAATATGCGAAATTGCATTGATTCCTAAGCCACCATAATGGACAAAGTGAAGCGCTCCTATTACATATTGACAGCATACACTGTAACGTCTCCCAAAGATGCTGCTGCGCATAGTAAGAATACTACACTAATCCCCGTTAAACCTTTTGAGGCTAAGAGAGTCACATCGCTACATACTTTACTAATGGAACACCTCCATTCTCAGGGCATAGCTAAAAAAACTGAGTCACAAAGGCTATAGTGCTATGGTGTGATGGGGGGTAGTGGTTGTATGCATACAATTATAATTTTTTTTAAAAAAATTGGTTCTCTCCTAAAAGAAAAATGTTGCAAATGTTTAAAATGTCAGCAATGTGTCAATGAGTTGGACTGAAATAATGTATGTGGCTAATTGCTCCCTCAGCCAAACATATTTGTCCTTGCCAGTTTCAAATAAAATAGCATTTACAGGGGAGGGAGACCTTAATTCTTCCCCTGGCCACAGATTCTCCACCATAGCTCTTCCACTTTATTGCAGTCAGCCTGGTCATGGAGGTCTCAGCCACAGACAACGTGGTGATGGTGGTGAAAGGATTGTGGGAGAAAACTGGCAGAAAAACAAGGGTTTATAAATTGAAATAGTTCACATATTTGTCTTGAGGACAGAGGAGGAAGGAATTACACAACAGCCCTGTCAAGTAAGTTAGCAGACAGATATGGACTAGCCCAAGGTAACCCAGTTAGGTTCACTAACCAGTTTGGTGTAACAGCTAAGAGCAGTGGCCTCTCATCTGGAGAATGGGGCTTGATTCCCAGCCAGCTGGATGGCCTTGCAGCCAGATGGATGATGTTGTATCAGTCACAGTTCTCAGAGCTCTCTCATCCCCACCTGCCTCACAGGGTGCCTGTTGTGGGGAGAGGAAGTGAAGGCAATTGTAAGTCACTTTGAAACTCCTTTGGGTAGTGACAAGTTACTCTCTCCCCGCAGAGAACACCTGCTTAGAGTTGTTTTTTGTATGACAATTTGCGGCCTTGTCTCCTCCAGCCAAGTCTGATTATATCACGTGGGCTCATTCACCACTTCAGTTGGGTTGTGACATATTCACACTTCAGAAATGTAAAGCATATTTTGTGTTGTGAAGAAATTCATGTGCATGCAGATCTCCTGTATCCAATACGATTGCTATTCAAGAGGGAGCCAAATCCATGTATAGAAGAGAATATACTCATGTGCTCATTCTGTACAGCAGAGGTTTGAGTTCTGTATGTGGTGTCAATCAAGGCTTTCATACCCAGAACAGATCACTGTGGTACCTCATTGGAATAGCAGCGGATAACAGGACTGCTGTGAGCAACACACTAGAAATTAATTGTAAAAACAATTTTTCCACCCTTAAATTTCCAGCGTCTTATGACTTTTATGCATTTAGCAGGCTGCTTGATTCATTATTTAAATGCCTTGTAAATACAGGCTTCCAAAGGGGCTTTGGAACAGCCAGGGACCAAATGTAGTGGCTACAGTGAAAGGAGACGAGTGAGGATATTCATTATGATGAATGATGAAAACCAGAGTTAACAGATCAACCTGGAACCCCAAATTAAAGTTACCATCTGCCATGGATTTCTATCATGACTTTGTATAATTTACTTCAGACTTGTGTCAATTTACATATTTTGGAATTGAGTTTGGCAAAGTTCTTCTCATAGTTCTTTTCATAGTTGAGGAATCAGTTAATTTTCTTCCACACAGTGGTGATGCCACAGCTCCTTCTTTAAAATGCACTAAAATATCAATATATTATTGGAGAGTTGTAACAAGAGGCTTAAAGGTTTCTCTGGCCATTTCTGCACGGAGGGGAAAAACGTGAGTGGCTTCCTGTTTACAAACACAGGATGGTAAATCTCATATTTTCAGCCCTCCTCACGGGGGGATCCCTCTCACGTTTTTCCTCTGCCCTCTCATGGCTTTTTGCCTCCTGACGAAGCTGCAAGGGAAACTTCTCCTTCTGCTCCTTGGCTTGTCAATCACAGCAAGCCACCAATCACAACACAGCAGTTATCTCATGGACTGAAACTTTCTCCCCCTACCCAGCCCCGTAATTAATTTTTTAAAGGCACTTTTGAGTTGCTATGAAGTAATGCCATAACACAGATGTATTTTTTTAATAGAAATCCACTGCCTCTTTGCTATGGAGAAACACCAGAATGATACCACATTCCCCACTTTGGAATTCATGTTTTTTTGCAGTTTATTTCTGTCTGGGAAGATTTCTGAGACCCTGAACACAACTGGAGCACCAAAAGACATTTTGTGCTAATGGTGGCTTTCAAACAAGGTGCTCAGACCCCTGTATGATTGGGAAAAAGCAACCAGATTACCGTTCCCCCCCCCTTCCCAGTTCATTCCCCACCTCCAGAAAACGCAAACGGGGCCTTATTTGCCTGCCCCAGTTGTTAAGAGGCTGGGCAGGAAATGTCTTTTGTGCTAATTATTTGCTTTAAAACAAGGTGCTCAGACCCCTGTATGATCAGGAGAGCTCTGCTGGATCACCTGCCCCCCCCTTTCCCAGCTCATTCCTCAACTATGGAAAACAGAAAAGGACTGTGTTTTGCTTGCCTGATCCCAAAAAGACTGTGGACACTTTTAAAAAGATTTTATTTCACCTTTGACAATGTAGGTTTGCGTTTGTACTGCAGCATGGACTGCACTATTTAAAAAATACCCAGAGCAGGAAATGGAGTGGGGAGGGCTGGAGAGAGGGCAGGATAAAGCTGCTGAGACTTTCGTACATTTCCCCCTCCATACGGTCTTATCCCTGGTTGCTCACCAGTGGTTTGTGTGATTTAGGGTGGTAAATCCAATGTTCTGAATTCCCGAAATCATGACTTAAAAATGGCCAAATCACGACCCGGCTACTGGACAGCCTCAGGATGTTGGTGATGTTAATTGGAGGGGGCTCTATATGCCACCAACATGTGAAGGCTGTTCAGAAACATTTTCCTCATGCAGAAATGGTCAAAATTTTCAACTTTCTTAAAAAAACAACATAGACAAAACTAAGTCTCTAGACCCTTCCCTTGTGGAGATATAAGGGAAAAGGCACCTCAAAAAGGAAGAGGACTTAGGTATTTTTAGGTGGAAGCTGGGAATTCAGAGAAACTCTTAAGCCTCGTATTACAACCTTTCAGCAATGTATGGATATTTTAGTGCCATTAAAAAAGTGAAAAATCAATCATAATTGGGGGGGGGGGAGTACAGGGAGTGGTTAAAAAGTTCAATAATCAGACAGTGGGCAGGAGGTGGGAATGGGCAGGACAAAGAAAATGGACAGAAATATCATGCATGAGAAAAAGCTGAGAAAATGGACTTTCAGAAAAACATTGAGGTAAAGGTGGCCTAAAAAGAACTGAGAAGAAAAACCTGAGGGGGGGGGGGATCCCAGGTGAAAACCAAAGGCACAAAAAGGCATACAGAGATCGGGGAATAAAAATGAAGCAGGATGGGGCCAGAACTAATGGGGGGGGGAAATATGTGGAAAGGCCCAGTATTTTAACCTCACAACTGTAGCCATGAAATATGGCAGGAACAAACAAAAGACCCCGAAAGACTTTGCAAGTTAAACACTATGGAACTAAGCACTGATCAGGTAGGAGACTAGATGCCTTTAGCCGGTTACGGTGCTCAGTAGAATCATGCATGTCTAAGCCTTCAGTGAACTCCAAAGGACATGCCTCTGTTTAGAAATACATGGCTAGTGAGTGTCTTCTTCTTTGCATGGCAGTGAACCAGGTGGCTTATTCTCAGAATGGCCTGGAAGCCTTGAGAATTCGGCTGAGGGGGGAGGCAAAGGAGAAGTGCAAGGTGTTACCTTGGTTGTCACTTGTAATGAAGAAGGAGAGATCTTGACAGCTTGTCTCAACTAATTTACTTTTAAAGTTAGGACACAACCAACCCACTACTAACCAGAGAAGCTGCTTTGTTTCTGTTACGGGGCAAGTTAATGGGAAAGGCAAGTTTCACTTTCTTTGATGGGCTCTAAAGTAGCCAGTAATTGGTGCAGGAATGCAATAATGCTGGAAGTTCATGCTTGGGGCCTGCATCCCTTTTTAGCAGAAAGCATCCCAAAGGCACACCTCCAGAGCAAATAGTTTTATGCCGCCTCAGTTTCTCAGCCTGAGTTCCTGGGCAAGAAGTAGAGCAGTGGTTCTCAACCTCCCTAATGTCGCGACCCTTTAATACAGTTCCTCATGTTGTGGTGACCCCAACCATGAAATTATGCAAGTGTTCTTTCACAGAAATTATTGTAGATAAATTGGTTTCTTTTTCCTGGGGTTTCTCAGTTTAGCTCTGCCTCTTGTCCCACCATGCCGATCTCGTGCTTTTCTGCTGACGGATGAACGCTCTATCTAATTCAGGCTTTATTATATGCTCAGAACTGGAAAACTATAAATATGCCTATTATAGAGGACAGGCTGATGAAAGCAAGAGAATTTGTGGAAAGGCAATACTCATATCATTTACTGGAGAAAAATCTGTCACTTCTTTTTTGACCACCTGGAAACATTTTATGGGTTTTTTTTTTTTTTTGCAATATAAGGACAAGATTACTTAGTGACTCTTAGGTTTAAAGATTAAAGAAAATTAATGAAAGTCATTTTTTTAGTAACAGAAACAAAAATGTCAAGTTAAATCAATTTCATTGTAATACCAGCGTTCAAGCCTGTTACATGGAGGAATGCAACAGGTGCTAGCAGTGGCTCCTCCCCCCTTGCGCCTTGAGGGTGCAGCCAGTGACTCCTGAAGAGTTGGAGCAGGCGGGCGGGATGACGGGGCCGGAGATGGCTTAGGTGAGGCGGCCGGTGGGCTCCAGGTGTCTTGGCTGGTGAAGGCTGGTGAAGGCTGGTAGCGGCGGAGTGGTTGGGGTGGCGGGGAGGTCAGGGCTGGGCGGGAGGTTCCATGAGTGGCTAGTGGTGGGCCGGGCGAGCTGGTGGCAGGGCTGGACGGTGGCAAGTGACTGCCTCGTTCCATGGCTGAGGGAGGGCAGGTCAGGAGCACCGCCGTAAGCTGCCAGGCAGGGACTGCACGCGAGGCTGCAATAGCGACTCATGGGTGGGCTATGGAGACAGGTGCTCCACAGGCCAGCCAAATCCAGTCACAACCAGCTTTGCTGGGCACATCAAGACTGGCCTGTGCAGGTGGAAGCACAGGCCAGACAAGGGATGTGGTACTGGGTAGTGCTCCTCCCAGAGGGTTTTTTTTTTTTTTACAAATATTAGGGAGAACAAATGGTAAGGATGTTGAATAAGTCTATTCTTTGTGTTTATTCTTCTACATTTATTCTAGGTATCTCCTATCTTTTTATCTTTGTCCTTTTGCTTTTTTCCTTCCTTTTTTCAAACCGTCTTTTTTCTTTTATGTATACAAAACTTTTAATAAAAACTATATATATATATATATATATGTCAAGCTTTACAAAACATCCCCAGTTATTCCAGGAATAATCATCCTTTTCTTGCAACTTTGCACAACATCATTGTACATTAGTATTAATTTATATAAAAATCTATTGTTTTCGTCCTCTTCCTGATCTAGTTCTTTTCTCAGGAACGTTTGGGTCTTCTTTTATGTGAGTTTGGTTCAGTTTGTGAATCTATTGCTTGCAGAATTATAGTGAGCAGGAGACAGCATTAGATAAATAGTACAGAAAAGTGGTGCACCAATTCCCCAAGTAACTCTGACAGAAAGCCTTAATCCTGAGTATTATTATTCTTCTCCATGCATTGCTCGAAGAAGACACAAGATAAATAATTCCAAACTGGGCTACATTGGAAGCTGCTGCCATGTGTATAAATTCACGGCTTAATTTATCACAGTCATTTTTGTACAGGATAATGCTTTGTGGTAAAACAAACAATATTTCATTATTATTTCATTTGTTTTGAAATTTAGATGCTATTATTTGATATTGATCCCATAATTTGGTCCATGGTGAATGGGCACAAACCAAGAAAATGTGAACCGTCACAAACTAAACAGGTTTCATACAGATTGAACCAGGTTGTGAAGTTTGTGCTATGGTCTGATGGTCTCCCAGTGTGCTAGAAACATCAAACTCATAACCAATCTCTGGCTGACTCTCCTCTACAAGTTTGGTGGTGATTGAATGTATGGAGTCTGAGCTACAGACCTCCCAAGATGGTGTTCTCAGGTAAGTGCTTTCTGAAGAGAAAGCATAGGTTCAGGAATGTATAGAGCAGATCTTCTGCAATCTAGGGACCAAACTTGCTGCAGTTTCTGGTTGTCTTCTGCATGCTCTTCAATTTATGGGCAGATTGTATTTATGGGGTCCAAGTTATGGCACCCCTAAGAAGGTGCCTCTATTGTTTTCAGTAAAGGGGGGGCAGCTAAAGAAGCAAGGGTGGTAGAAGTCCCACAGACCACAATCAAAGTCCCAGAGAATCTCTCATTAGAAAGGTGGGAGGGCATGGAAGGTGGGAGGGCAGTTTTGCACGCCCAGAAGAAAGACTGAGCAGAGGGACTGGGTAGCTCAGACCACCCTTGATACCCAAGCCCTGGGAGGGTATATAAATGTGGGTCCTTGTTCAAGGCACTCACCAGGTAAGCTCCTGCACTCAGTAGGACTAGAGAGACTGGATGGCTTGGAGCCCTGAGTCCACCTACCCAAATCCCAGAAGCAGAGAGCAGATCACAAGCAGAAAGCAATTAATCTGGTCTGCTTTTAACAAGCTCTGTTATTCTCTCTCACCAGCCAACCTAGGAAAAGGTGGGAGGAGACCTGACTGAATATCTAGCATTCTAAGCTCATAGAGCAGAATGGGAACTCTGTGACTGGCAGCTGGCAGTGCCTGTTAAGCTTTGAAGGGCTCCTATTGGTGTTTCCAAGGCTGGAGAATTCTGCCTCCCTTGTTGCCTTGGAGATTTGCAAGCAGTTTAATTGATTGGCATACATCAGTCTCCATTCATGAACCACCATGAACAGCTATGAACAGTGCTAAAACTCTGTGAAAGCTTGTGGGGGCATAGCTGCCACAAACTTGAGTTTGTGAACCACAAACCAGTCAAAGTTCATAACAGACTTCGGTTTGTGATCTGATTTGTGCCCATCCCTGGAGCCGAGAACCAAGAAAGATTTTTTAAAATATCTGTTCAAGCAAATCTTGGGTATAATTAACCAACTGATGGTCAGTTCCCAGGATACAGATCCAACCAAATTTCCAAATCAATTCAAGGGAATCACTGAAAACAAGGACCCATGAGGGTGTGTTTATGTAATCTTACCTTGTCATGTTGGGCTGTTTCAGAAGACATTTGCATCTCTATGAAGGCAACTCCGCTAGATTTTTTTCTGCTGGAGCCTTGAAATATGGATAACATCCGAATGATCACTTCCGCATTCAATTATCTCATAGTATATATTTCTTAGATCACATTCAACGTTTGTGTCAGTGAGTGAAAAAGAGAACCTAAGTCCTTCTACATTAGTCTTGCCCCCACAGGAAAGAAAGTGAACTCTGGGATCTCATTAAATATTTTTAAAACAGTGAAAGCATTTTCAGGTTTTTTCCTTAAAAAAAAAGTGTTGTGAGAGTGGCAGGTTGCTATATTGCTGAACAGCAATTAAATTTCCTCAAGGAGTTTCAAATGAGGCAGACAGGCACACTCCAATGAAGTATGTGTGACCATCTGACTAGCAGCTGAGAGCAAACATATGTGCCAGCAGCTTAAAAAAAGGGATGAGGGGGGAGGGATAGGAGACCAAAATATTACCATGCTCCTTAATTTCTAATAGATCCTTAGTGTTACTTCCGAAAAAAGTCATGGGGGCAGCATGAGAGTAGTGCTATAAAGCCCCTATTGAATGGCAAGTTCATCAAATAACAAAGCCATAGAACGTTGTAGGACCGCTAGCCAACCAGAATTCTGCTTATTTGGTCCAGACTGCAGCATGTGATAAACAGAGAGCATCCCTGACCTGGACAGCCTAGGCTAGCGTGATCTCATCAGATCTTGGAAGCTAAGCAAGGCCAACCTTGGCCAATGTTTGGATGGGAGACCTCCAAGGATTTGGCGGTAGTTCCTACAAAGAACTCTAGATGCAGAGGCAGGAAATGGCAAAACCACTTCTAAGCATCCCTTGTTTAGCTGACAGACAATGCTTGGATCTCCTGGTTGCACTATGCATGCCATTTGATAAATAAATAATAAATAGCAGAGAGCACATGCATGACAGAAACTGTGCACAGAGCAAAAAATCTCTAGACAACTTGTGCAAATTAGTCAATCCATGTACGAGGGAGGGAGTTTGATTTTCCATGCAAGGGAGGGTGTTTTGAAGGAGGACAAAGGAGGAGAACTAGGGAAAGTGGTGTGCAGGGAAGGAGCTGTGTCAGGCAGTATTCCTTGTCAATTCCCTTGAGGTGACTCAGTGGCTGAGTAAGCAGGCAGAATGGAGGGGGGATGCAAGCCCAACACTTAGCCTGGCTTGTGCCCATCATGAAAAAAACAGCACTGGTTTGTTAGTGACAACTGAATGCAGCATATACATATACCTTGTCAAACCTTTTTCTGTGTGTCTGAGAACCTGGAGAGTTTTTAAACATGAAAAACAAAATTGACAAATGCTTCAGTGATCTGTCAGAAGGACATCTAGTTCCATGTTTCTTGCTGTGACTGGGACCGTGTAACCTAAATTCCAGAATGAGCAATTTGTTCATAAAATTTGGGACTTTCTTCTTAAAGATTTTGGATTTTTGTGGTGCAGAATTCCCATGACATTGGATGCTCCACCTTAGACATAATCATTATTTCTAATCATCTCTCCCATGGGTCATGTTGATTTGCACTTTATCCATGTCAAAAGCACTTCCTATAAATATTAATCAGAGCTCTTCCTCTCCTGTGCTGTGGGTCTCTCTTCAGCACTGAGCCAGAGTTTTGTGATCTGCATTATGAATGCTGATGAAGGGAACAGACATGCCTTGTACCTGCAAGAAGGCTGCTGAGGGTTTTTTTGGACTCTGTAAGATGCCTGTCACTTCTACTGACATGCTGAACATTCAGGATGTTGCGGCTGCTAAAAATCTTACATGATACATTCAAGTTCAGCAAGATAGTTGGAGTAAGTTAGGTGTCATGATTCAGTGAAATTCAACAACACAAGATAGGTCTTGATAGATGTTTCTACCACTTAATCTTGAAGGGTTGTGGGTTTATGTGTTTGTGTGTGTATGTGGAGCACTTTAGGAACCTGTAGTCAAGGTTGTTGCAAGATCAGTATATTTTTCTAAACAGTTGTGTCTCTGTCTAAAAGGAGATTCTTTTATCACATTGTTTTCCTGCAGCCTCTTGCTACTCAGTGTTTGCTTTCCACTCTTTGCTTTGCCTTGTCGCTGTAGGGATATTAACCCCCCCACACACACTCTGTTTACACATTCAAGTGCCTTTCCAAATTGCCTCTCTCCAATACATACACACTTGCAACACGATTTTTGTGCAAGATTCAAGATGCTGGGATTTAGAGGAGGACAGTGTAGTGGCTTAAGGGAGTAACTATCAGATGAAATGAGAAGTCTTCAGTTCAGATCTCATCTGCACAGTAAGCCCACTGTGACTGGCTTAGGCAAACCATCGCACAGTGGCCTGTTTTACAGGGTGGCCTGTTTTACATTCATTCAACTCCAAAATTCACACAGTGGCCTGTTTTACATTTATTCAACTCCAAAAAGGAGTTCTTCTGTGAGGAAATCACATTTTCTCACCTTTATTGTATCACTGGTACGATAAAACAGGATTCTTCTACCAAGGCTGTCCAATTACTTTTGAAAGTGATGGGATGAGACTGTATTTGAAGAAGCATTGTGGAGAAATATTGGAAAACATAAATGTGGCAGAAGTTAACTCTAGTTGGTTTTCTGAACCATATACACCGGTGTCCATCATATTACTAGTAACAATCTATATAGGTTTTCTTTTCCCCATCACCAGATCATTTTGTGATCCTGTGCTTTCAAAGACAATAGTACAATGGATATTATTTTGTTGATATACATCTGTCCGTCTATCCATCCAGTGTATATATCTTAGCCTGATACAGTGATGCTTTGGGTCTCCACTGGTGAGATAACCATGGCATCAAGTCAGTCAGTCAGTCAGTCAGTCAAATAGAAGTGTGATTTATTTTAAGGGTTTTTTTTTTGGGGGGGGGGTGGGAACATGACACTTTTTAAATTTGATCTATATTATACATCAATATATTATTCTCAATAAGGTCAAATCTGTATATACTTAAATCCAGAGACTGGAACTGTGAAAAGACAATCTGCCTTAAACCAGACTGGTTTAATCTTGTTGTTAGGTGTGGAGTCGTGTCTGACCCATCGCGACCTCGTGGACAATGATCCTCCAGGCCTTTCTGTCCTCTACCATTCCTCGAAGTCCATTTAAGTTTGCACCAACTGCTTTGGTGACTCCGTCTAGCCACCTCATTCTCTGTCGTCCCCTTCTTCTTTTGCCCTCAATCACTCCCAGCATTAGGCTCTTCTCCAGGGAATCCTTCCTTCTCATGAGGTGGCCAAAGTATTTAATCTTCAGGATCTGGCCTTCTAAGGAGCAGTTCGGGCTGATCTCATCTAGGACTGACCAGTTTGTTCGCCTTGCAGTCCAAGGGACTCACAAGAGTCTTCTCCAGCACCAGAGTTCAAAAGCCTCAATTCTTTGATGCTTGGCCTTCCTTATGGTCCAACTTTCACAGCCATATATTGCAACTGGGAAGACCATAGCCTTTACTAGACACACTTTTGTTGGCAGGGTGATGTCTCTGCTTTTTAGGATGCTGTCTAGATTTGCCATAGCTTTCCTCCCCAGGAGCATCTTTTAATGTCTTTGCTGCAGTCCCCATCTGCAGTGATCCTGGAGGAAAATAAAATCTGTAACTACCTCCACGTCTTCCCCATCTATTTGCCAGGAATTGAGAGGGCCGGATGCCATGATTTTTGTTTTCTTGATGTTGAGTTTCAAGCCAACTTTTGCACTTTCCTCCTTCACCCGCATCAAAAGGCTCTAGTTCCTCTTCGCTTTCTGCAATTAGAGTGGTATCATCTGCATATCTGAGGTTGTTGATATTTCTCCCTGCAATCTTGATCCAAATTTGTGACTCATCTAACCCCACCTTTCTCACGTTGTGCTCCACATACAAGTTAAATAGGCAAGGCGACAGTATACAGCCTTGCCGAACTCCTTTCTCAATTTTGAACCAATCAGTGATTCAATGCCTGGTTCTTACTGTTGCTTCTTGACCTACATATAGGTTTCTCAAGAGACAGATAAGATGCTCTGGTATTCCCATCTCTTTAAGAACTTGCCACAATTTGTTGTGCTCCACACAATCAAAGGCTTTAGCATAGTCAATGAAGCAGAAGTAAATGTTCTTCTGGAACTCCTTAGCTTTCTCCATGTTGGCAATTTGATCTCTAGTTCCTCTGTCTCTTTGAAATCCTGCCTGTACTTCTGGAAGTTCTCGGTCCACATATTGCTGGAGCCTAGCTTGTAGGATTTTGAGCATAACTTTGCTAGCATGAGAAATGAGTGCAATGGTGTGGTAGTTTAAACATTCTTTGGCATTGCCCTTCTTTGGAATTGGAATGTAAACTTACCTTTTCAAGTCCTGTGGCCACTGTTGAGTTTTCCAAATTTGCTGGCATATTGAGTGTAGCACTTTTACTGCATCGTCTTTTAAGATTTTGAATAGTTCAACTGGAATGTTGTCACCTCCACTAGCTTTATTGTTGCTCAGACTTCCTATGGCCCATTTGACTTCACATTCCAGGATTTCTGGCTCCAGGTCAGTGACTACCCCCTTGTGGTTATCAGGAATGTTAAGCTCTTGTATAGTTCTTCTGTATAATTTTGCCACTTTTTAAAAATCTCGTCTGCTTCTTTTAAGTCCCTACCATTTTGTTCCTTTATCATACCCATCTTTGTATGAAATGTTCTCTTCATATCTCCATTTTTTTTTTGAAGAGATCTCTGGTCTTCCCTATTCTATTGTTTTCTTCTATTTGTTTGCATTGTTCATTTAAGAAGGCATTCTTATCTTTTCCAGCTATTCTCTGGAACTCAGCATTCATTTGGGTGTATCTTTCTCTTCCTCCCTTGCCTTTCACTTCCCTTCTCTCCTCAGCTAGTTGTAAAGCTTCCTCAGACAGCCATTTTGCTTTCTTGATTTTTTCCCCTTTGGGATGGTATAGTTGCTACATCTTGTACAATGTTGCAAGCCTCCGTCCATATTTCTTCAGGTACTCTGTCTATCAGATCTAATTCCTTAAATCTATTTGTCACCTCTACTTTATATTCATTAGGGATATGAGTTAGTTCATACCTGAGTGGCCTAGTGCTTTTCCCTACTTTCTTCAATTTGAGCCTAAATTTTGCAACAAGAAGCTGATGATCTGAACCACAATCGGCTCCTGGTCTTCTTTTTACTGACTGTATAGAACTTCTCCATCTTTGGCTGCAGGGCAAATAGTCAATCTGATTTCTGTGTTGACTGTTTGGTGTTGTCCATGTGTAGAGTCATCCCTTGGGTTGTTGGAAAAGAGTGTTTGCTATGACCATTGTATTCTCTTGACAAAACAGTACCAGCCTATGCCCTGCTTCATTTTGTACTCCAAGGCCAAACTTGCCTGTTATTACAGTTATCTTTTGGCTTCCTACTTTAGCATTCTAATCCCCCATGATGATAAGCACATCATTTTTGGCATTGCTTCTAGAAGGTGTTGTAGGGCTTCATAGAACTGGTCAACTTCATCCTCTTCAGCAGCAGTGGTTGGGGCATAGACCTGTATTACTGTGATGTTGAATGGTTTGCCTTGGATTCGAACTGAGATCATTCTGTCATTTTGGGGATTGTATCCCAATACTGCTTTTCCTACTCTCTTATTGATTATGAAGGCTACTCCATTCCTTCTGAGAGATTCTTGCCCACAGTAGTATAGCTGATGGTCATCTGAATTCAATTCACCCATTTCTGTCCATTTTAGTTCACTAATTCCTAAAATGTTGATGTTCAGTCTTGTCATCTCTTGTTTGACCACGTCCACCTTGCCTTGTTTAATGGAGCTGACGTTCCAGGTTCCTATGGAATATAAGTCTTTACAGCATCCAACTGTCTTTTCGCCACCAGTTCCCTCCACAACTGAGCATCCTTTTGGCTTTGGCCCAGTCCATTCATTCTGGTGCTACTTGTACTAGCCATCTGCTCATCCCCAGTAGCATACTGGACGCCTTCTGACCTGAGGGGCTTATCGTCTGGGGTCATATCATTTTGCCTTTTGAACCTGTCCATAGAGATTTCATGGCATTTCCTTCTCCAGTGGATCACCTTTTGTCAGAGCTCTCAGCTATGACCTGTCTGTCTTGGGTGGCCCTGCACGGCATAGCTCATAGCTTCACTGAGCTAGGCAAGCCCCTTTGCCACGACAAGGCAGCGATCCTTGAAGGGGATTAAAAAAGCTCTTTTAACGACTTGAAAAAAACAGGGTTTGAATAAAAAGCTGGATTTTAAGAATATGTATTAAAAACAGGAAAATAGAATGAAAGAGGAAATTTAAAATCCAGCAACTAAACAGAATATTTGTAAAGGAAAAAAAAGTATATATGAAATAGAAACAACTATATAACAACAGCAGTAGCAGATCAATGCATAAGTTTCCGTATAAGGTTTCCAAAGATCTAAAATTTAGCCCATATGTGTTCCAATATTGATACAATTCTAAGGTCCTCAGTCTATTGATTAATTATTGGAGGTAGGCATTTATCTTTCCAATGTTGTAATACAGGTCTTTTAGCTGTAGTAAGGGCATGGAGGGTCCATCTTAGTTGACCATCAATTATCCTCCAAGAGACAGGCAGATAATGTAAATTAGGTCAGGTCTGGCAGCAATGGCCAACTATTACCCAACCTACATTACTCCCTCAGGTCTCTCTGCTTGTAACTGTTCAACAGCAACTGAAAATGAAACAGAGAGAATTATACTTGACCCAAACTCAATAGAATCCAACACCTAAATATTAAGAAATATAGATGCATAGGCACAATAATACTATTACTTATTTCACAGTCGATTAAAACTAGGTATCAGCCCTCACAATAATCTCAGTTATCATTGCTGATATACAATGACATCCAAAAGTGACCAGACTTGGCTCAGCTCAATAGGCCCTCCTCAGTGGTCAAACTAAATATACATACATACATACATACATACATACATACATACATACATACATACATACATACATACATACATACATACATATAGAGAGAATACAAATATTAACTATTAATTGTATATTAAGCAGATTAGCTATAGATAGAGATAGTGATCCTGACTTTATTAATCTTGAAGTCAAGATTAAAGGCTTGCTGCTCTCAAAATCTGCAGTAAGATGTGTGTGCATAATGGACCTGGGTCTGTTCAGTGCGCAGACAAAAGATTTCCAGGGAATCTAATACACAATGTATTGAGTGCCCTGATGGAAGGCTGAATGGTTTATAACTGCAATAAAAAGTACACAATATTTTATTTGGGAGGAAATAGATGGCAAGTCATCAGATTACATAAGAGACATAAGCCTCCTACATTTTCTCACAGTCTTTGTGATACTCCTAGAAAGCACATGAGCCAACAGACTGTCTTCTCCTTTGAAGATAACAGACCATTGATAGTACACTCCTCCTCAACACACTGACTTCCAAACCAAGTTAAGCCAGTGTCCTGATGCTCTCCAAGTCTGCAAATCCACACCAAACCTCTTAGCAATGGAAAACTTCCTTACAAGGCACAAGCATCCTGTCAGTTTGAATGGCAGATGTCCCATTTTTATTCCTTATCAAGGATTAAGCATTGGTATAACACATTATACTCCTCTAGAAATGAACAGCTGAATCAATACCTGATCCAGGTTTCCCGGCAGATTTGGACTGCAATAAGAGGCTTACAACAAGAATGCTTATAATCCGCTAATGGTCTTCTGGAATCCCACATTACCACTGAGTGTTCTATTCTTCAATGATGTGACAGGGAAGTGCACTTCTAGACCTGGCAAGACAGAGTAAGTAAGTGGCAATTTAGGAGTGAGTGGAATTGCTATCATCAGACTGTCCTGTTGAAATTAATCTCCTACACTCATTGTCAACAGAAGCGGAGTGACAGTCCCTGGGATGCTTTCAAAACAATTAGGACTGTCACACAAAAGACAATGTGAATTTGCAGGAGAAAACAGTAAAAGAACCTGCAAACATGTTACACAACTCTGTCTCCAAAGTATAAATAGCCCAGCTTCAGGATCTGTTTTTGCCAAAAATCATAGTTCTTCAAAGAGGGACAGTACATTAATTGGATATGTCAGCTGTTCTGCAAGTCATCATTGAGAGTGTGAATGCTCGGATATCAGGCACCAGGGCCGAGCATGTTGGACGTCAATGTGAGAGAGAGTTGATATGATGGGAATATGAGCAACACTTAATTCCCAAAGAATCTGAATGATGACACAGCATCTTCAGTGAACACAGCAGTCTTATCTGGTGAGTTTGAAACTGATGGTTGAACGTGTGGCTCTAGGAGCTGTATGTGCAGGCATTTAAACTTGGTCAAGGACTCCTCAGGTTACACAAGATAGTCTGAAATTTTTTCCTCTTTTTTGGGAAATGAGGATTTCATTAGAATAAAATTCATTCCAAAGTATCATAAAAAGTTCATGCCACTTGGCCGAGAGTGGCAGGTAATAAATTGAAATACAATAATATAATAATATAGCTAAAAACTCTCAACAACAGAAAATATTTACATAACATAAAAACAAAGATAATGAATTTTACTGAGGGCCATTCCACACAACAACCAATTTAGCTAAATGTAAGCGCTCTCGTAAAGTGCTACAATTAATAGCGGCAGGTCTTGATAATGCACACAGCCGTTTCTAGCGGAAAAAAGGCTCTCCCACTAGCGCTGTTTTCGTCACCCACAAGTTTCCAGTCTTGCCTGAATCGCTACAATCAAGACATAATTTGTGGCATTTCTGCCGGCCTTTGGCCGTCAATCAAATTGAAGAGCCGATGAAATCGATATCCTAGTGCCACCAAAAACCCCTTTTCCCTTTAATTTTTTTTTAAACGAAAATACAAGTGGCAAAAAATATGTGTTTACTTATTGCTCCACAGAGAGCCGTCTTTCAGTTTCTCTTCCCAAAACATTCCTTTATTGGACACAACATGCAGTGCTCGCGTGTATTCGTTGACATGCATTTCCATTAAAAAAATGTTTTTTTCGAGCAATGACTGTGGGTGACGGCGCTTGGAAAGTTTTAATACATTTGAAGTAGGTTGCTTTCTGTTTGGCACTGCTGCATTAGTTGTCCAGGAACTTCAGTTAAAGAAGCCACATGCTCACGTGTTTGTTACTATCGGCGGCTTGAAGGAAAAAAAAAGCCTTCCCCATCTCCCGGAAGCTTGGGGGCGAGAGCGAAGGAGGTACCAGTTTCCTACCACTATATTGAAAACGCACATGTCTTTTTCGGATGTGTTGCAGGTTGTTCTCAGTAGTCAAGTGTTTTTTTTAGGGGGAATCCCCTTTTTACGATTCCCCAAAAAGCGCTACATCGAAGCGCTTTTTGCAGGAGTGTTGCGGATTGTGTACAACGTTGTGCATAATGTTAAAAAGAAATAGCGTTTCACAACAGTTATACTTCAGCAACATTAGCACTGTGCGGAATGGCCCTGAGAATTTCCTATTTGCTGCCCCATCTTTAAATCACAGCCAGGTTCTCATTTCTAACTTACTTGCAGTTAACTTACTTACTTACTTGTTTGGATATTCCATACATGGCTGCTTGAATTTCCAAAACATCTGTTCTGATTCCCCCATTCCAAAGGTGTTTATATGGAATCGGCTTACTTGTCTTTTAGATTCTGGGCCCTCTGCACAGACTAAAGGCAATTCAGTCAACCAACTGATCAGGTATCTGAGTTTGATGATATAAATTCTTAGTATTTTCTGAATTTTTTCTTTTTATGTTATAGTTCCCACATGAAAACTGTTTGAACTTTTTAGGCAGCATTATGTAGTGATTAGAGTCCAAGGCATAGGAGACTCAGGTGCACATCCCCACTTTGCCAGAAGGTCACTGAGTGACCTTGGGCCAGTCACTTTCTCGCAGGCTAACCTATCTCACAGGGCTGTGGTGATGAAGCAATGGAGAAGGGAAGAATGATGTTGAGAGCTGCATTGTGTCCTCCCTGAAGATAAAAGTGGGATATAAATATCTAAATAAATAAATCAGTCCAGCCCTCCTCTCTGGACCAAATAAAAGCAGTAACCTTATTCAGACACATGGCTAAAACATGGCTAGAATAGTCTCTCCTAGAAAGCCAGCATAATGTAGCGGTTAAGAGTGGCTATGGTGATCTCGCCCTCTTCCCTCCCTCACATGCAACATTTCCCCTTCTGCCTTCTTTCTTTTTCTTTGTTTGTCTACGGTTGTCCCACTCAGTTGCTTTATTATATATTGATGATGATGATGGTGGTCCAGCTCAGGGAAATGATGGAAGATACAAAATCACCTTCTTAGACTCTGCTTTTGAAATGGCACAAGGGAGGTTTTTGAAAGTTCCAAATTTAAAAAAGGATTTTTTTTCTCACTTGGAGGAGTAAAGCTCCTCCAAGTGGAATCAGGTGTAGGATGTATGAGGGGAACAGATTTTAAAAACTGAGGTATTGTATTCACACAAATATCAGATAATTTTGTATTCTGGTTTGTATTCACACAAACACTAGATAATTTGTTGCCAATAAGTGTTTCGACTATTCAAGAAGGTCTTTAAAATATTGAGGCGAGAGGCTTTCTTTTCAGTTTTTGCTTAAACACACAAACTTAGGTTTTTGAATTTCATTGAAAAAGTTTAGAAGGCAGGAACATACAGCCAAGTCCCCTTTATGCACAAACCAAGGATCACTCATCTTCACTAAAATCCCTTTTTTAAGTGGGCAGGAATAACTTCTCTTTACCAGAAGCTATTTCTCTCGTCACTAGAATCTTTTCCCCTTCTTAACTAGACAAGGATAACTTATTTTTACTGGGAGCTATTTCCCTTTTTTCTTGAATGAGGATGTTCCTTGATCCACTCACTCAGCCTACTTCCCAGTCCACAATCATTGGTTAACTGCATCTTCTTCAACTGCCAGTTCCCAACTGACTCTCTCAACATAATTCCATTTGTACAGCCTGTCACTCAAAGGTTCTCAGACTCTGTCAAGTATTAACCTTCGACTCTCTGTCACAGTGGCAGACTCTCATCTGGAGAACTGGGTTTGATTTCCCATCTTGCCAAATGAAGAATGTTGGGTCACAGTCAGTCAGTCACAGTTTTCTCAGATCTCTCTCAGCAACACCTAACTCACAAGGAAGAGGACGGAAAAGATTATCATAAGCAGCTTTGAAATGCCTTAAAGCAAAGAATAGCTGGGTATAATAAAAACTTTCCTTCTGCTGCTGCTGTCTCTAGGAAAGGTGTGTATAGAAGCAGCAGAGAAAATATAACATCTGGCAACTAGGTGGTGCTGAAAATCTACCAATGAGTAAAAAAATACAAAATAAAAAAGAACATCTGCAAAAAAGAATGAGGAAATTCTAGTCAACTAACTTGGATCTAGAAGACTGGGTGGAAACCAAAGACACGAGATACAATGATTTGCCACTGTTACCACTTCAGAATTCCTTTGAGAATGATTTTAAACAAAAACAAGAGTTTTTTGTTTCATGACCTGTTATATAGAGGGGGACTGCGACAGAAGAGTCTCCTTGGGGAGGAAGCTCCAAAGTTTCTGTACCACAAGTGAGAAAGGCCACCCACAGGTTGCCACCCATCTTCAGTTGGCAGGGATACCCGAAGCAGGACCTCTGACGGTGACTGGTCTGGTCCCCGTGTGTACAGTCTTTCACTCTTGCTCTATACACGCACACACACATACGCACACACTTTTGCATGAGATCCCAAGAAATGTAAGCTCTGCAATTAAATTATGAGTCTTACTAACACATGTATGGAAATATGAGGCATATATTAAACTGGATGTGCAATGATTTGATTTCCAAAATTTGCCCTCCCTGGGGGCTCAGGGCGGTTTACATAATAACATAAGAACAATACATGGAACAGTCTATAAAACATTTGAATAGGTTAGGGCAGGGGTAGTCAAACTGCGGCCCTCCATTTGCTGGCAGGGGCTCCTGGGAATTGTAGTCCATGGACATCTGGAGGGCCGCAGTCTGACTACCCCTGGGTTAGGGAATCCACTTTATGCGATTCCCCTACCAGCCCTTTAAAATGGAGGATGTAGGCAGCTGTTTACTGTCCAGATGCTGGATGTTGGTGACGTCATAAGGAGTCTCAAAGCAGTTGACAGACACATTCTCTTCCCCTTCCCACAACCATCACCTTGTGAGAAAGGCAAGGCTGAGAGAATTCTGAGAGAAACGCGACTGGCCCAGCAGACTTCATGTAGAGGAGTAAGGAATCAAGCACAGTTTTCCCAGTTAGAGTCTACCATTCTTAACCACTATGCGGTGCTGGCTCTCGGTGCAGGAAATTCAAAGCTACTCCCCCCTCCCCCTCTGACTTCTGCTCTCTGCCCAAATGAAGGCATAACCCCTGCAGAATCCCTGGGCTCATCTGCCCCGGAGAAAAATTCCTTCCTTCCCCCCCACCCCCGCATTGGCAATCGGCATTCCCATGGACATATAAGAAAGGCCATGAGATCTGAGCACTGGTTCATCCCTCTCGCAGACTGCCTAAATTCACTGTGAGTCATAGAACCTGCATTGCTCTCAGCTGGCCATCTAGCCTCTGCTTAAAAACCTCCATAGAAGGAGAGCCAACCGCCTCCTGAGAAAGCATGTTCACTTGAAGAACCGCTCTGCTAGGAAGTTCTTCCTAATGTTAGGCTGAAAACGCTTTTGATTTCATTTCAACCCATTGATTTTTCTACTTTGGGGAGCCATTGCCTCAGGCACCAAAATGTGTGGATTTTTAAAAGCACTGCTGTTCCGGGTCCCCGTGAAATATACAAACCCCTTCCCCTACCAGGCCGGCATTCTTCCCTTGACATGCCTCATTCTTTTCAAAGGCCCATTAGTAAGAGCAGCATTTAGTGGATTCCAGGCCATTGTCTGGATATTTTACAAGAAGATGCTGTCCTCACAGTACTTCCTGGAAACCGGGAGGATGGCTGACAATAATAGCAGAGAAGCAACAACCACAATAATACTGCACTATCTGAAATAGACTCAGTGCTTTAAGGGCATTTGGCAAATAGATTTCATTGCTGTCTGAAAAGCAACATTCCCACCTGGCATAAACCCCCCAACAGGACAGGAATGGATAGAAACTGGGCAGAGATCGCAATGGGAAGGGGGCCCTAGACACGGATTGGAAAGAGTGCTATTCCCTGAGTCATGCTGACATAACACTTAAGTTATTGATGTCGTCCCCCCGCTGCCTCCTCTCCAAAATGTTCTCTGGCCTAATCACTTTCTTAAATTCCACAAACACAATCTCCATGCTGCAATCAATTATTTAACAGAAAATGATGCATCGAGGTAGAAACTAAATACCATTTAATATGCTTCAAGAATTCTAATTAAGAGCTATCACTGTCCTGCTAATGAAAACTTTTAACTTTCCTCTGGTTTTCAAGGCTTACTTGAATGCAGATCAGCCACGATCCCCTGACTTCCTTTTAAGAACTGGGCATGATTTTGTCATTTTTAATAGGATCTTTCTTCCTATTTTGTAGGCAGCTTTGTCCTTGTCCTGTATTTGTTTTTTATTTCCCCCCCTGCTTTTGCAAATTACTCCCTTTCCTGGTTGTTTGTTCAGTGTCCGGAAGGTTATTAAACAAACTGAGCACAACCCTTAAACTAATCAACGGGAAGTGACAGTTGAGATCAAGAACGATTCAATATTTAAGAAGTTACTTTTCAAACTGCGGGGACAATGTAGCAGGTTCAGGTGCCTGCGTGTGCGGCTGCCTAATAAACTGAAATACTCCAAGCTGGTCCAAATATGACAAAAAAAAAAAAAAAAAAAAAGGAGAGGGTATGTGAGTGATTGATGCATCTTTTTTCCTCGCTTCTGCTGCAGCATTTGAATAATGTCATTGAGGAGACATGGGTCTCACTGTAATGTGTAATCAGACTACCTTCGCTTGGCATGAGAGACCAGACCCACCAGTCACTCAAGCTCATTCTGTTTCTTCTTACGGAACCCTTCCAGCCCCTTCACTCAAACTGCAATTTGATATGCTGCTACCCAAGATATTGTGTTTGCCTCCAAAAACGTGAAGCCTAACAGTGGTCTTCAGGATGCCTCTTGCTGGCAGTGCTCCATGTAAGGTTACACACATGGCATCCACCAGAGCCCTGGTCATTTCCACTGTGGCTTCCACTCTGTGAAATGGGCTCCCTGAAAAGAGTTGGTTCTTATATGCTGCTTTTTTCTACCAGAAGGAGTCCCAAAGTGGCTTACAGTCGCCTTCTCTTTCCTCTCCCCACAACAGACACCCTGTGAGGTGGGTGAGGCTGTGAGAGCCCTGATATCACTGCCCGGTCAGAACAGCTTTATCAGTGCTGTGACGAGCCCAAGATCACCCAGCTGGCTGCATGTGGGGGAGTGAAGAATCAAACCTGGCGTACCAGATTAGAAGTCCACACTCCTAACCACTACACCAAGCTGGATCACTGTTGCTATGGAAAGCAGGTTCATGTGGTGAGTTCACTTGGGGGCAAAACTGTGGTCTTTCTTTGTATAATGAGCAAATGCTTGGGCCTTTGAAGACTAATGTTTGCCTCTTCCCTGGCACTCAAGAAACCAAAAGATAGGAGTTGTGAAAAAGCAGCTACTCTTAGCACTGACCCTATCATTGCCTTTCATTTCTTTTATACCTTACCACCCAGTTGTACTTGCATGCCCTTAGTTTAAACACAACCAGGGGAAAAAAAGAATCAAAGTAGAAATGACTCTGCCTGTCAGCTGTGTTCCTCAATTTTCTTTCCACTGAGGAATTCATTTGCAGTTCAACAGACTTTTAAAAAATAGCCTTTATTTTTAATTGGGAGATAGGCCTAATTGGGACAATAGGCCATCCACTAACATGCCATAATTAAAAGGATTTTCCCATCCTGGTTAAACAACGGCAATCTAATGATGAAAGGGGGCTGGGAATGAGGAAAACTGTTGAAGGGCAATGAAAAAAAAACATCATTTAGGGAAAATCCAAATGGCTGTCCAAAAGGGACTCTGGGAGATATTCTACATATTTTTTGTAAAAATAAAAGGATAAAAGTAAGTGTGTATGAAAGCGTGAAGCAGAATCATGTCTATGGCTGAAATAGGACAATATTCCTGTGACAAAAATTGATACGGTGAAATCATCTCAAATGATAAGAGAACAAACCCTCTGAGTATGAATAATAGTTCCACAACAATTATGACCCCCCCCCACACACACACACAATGGATGGCTCAGGCTAGCTCAGACTTGTCAGATCTCAGAAGTTAAGTGGATTCAACCCTGATTTGTAATTAGGTGAGAGGCCATCAAGTAAATACAGGGCGGCTATGCAGAGTCAGGCAATGGCAAAACACCTCTGTTTATTTCTTGCCTTGAAAACCCCATAAATGGGCTGAGACTTGACAATTCTTTACACCTCGCCCCCAGTATAGCTGATTATACCATGCAATAACGAGGTACACTCATATATTTGACTCCTGAAATTCTACCCATCTTTCCCATTGAGTATTTCATATAATTAATTTGACTGATACAATAATGACAGTTGGTAGTTTCCCAAAATGTCTGGGAAAAGTTGCATGAAGTGGGAACAGAAGGGGCAGAGAAGTAAAAATGGCTCTGAAGGTAACTTAATTGACAGGGAAAGCTGCCAACCTGCAGAGTTAGCAAATATGCCCACTAAAGTGGGAACTCCTAATTGGAGTTTCTGGGTACAACATCAGTAGTTTTCTTTCATCTATTAATGTTTTTAAAAGCTCAAGGGGCATTTCAGATTGGGAAAATGGAACTGGGAGAAGAATTAAATCTGCCTCCAGCCTCCTACAGCTTATTTTTATTACTTAGCTGATGTTTCAGTCATGGAGCATCATAGAATCATAGAGTTGGAAGGGGCCAGACAGGACATCTAGTCCAACCCCCTGCTCCACGCAGGATCAGCATAAATCATCCAGGATAAATATCTGTCTAGCCACTGCTTGAAGACTAAAGAATGAAGAAATGACTAACTGTCAGGTTTGTAACGAAGTAATATTTAATAAAGAAAGTTTTACAATATCTTATTTCCCAGGAAAAGCCAAAACAGGTTCCGTATTTTAATACCCTGATTTCAAATCCCTAATAATTCCCCAGTGGCTTGTCCCTATTTACGTATACATTACAGGAAGTTATAACATAATTCCATATATGATAAACCAACATTATTAACCTACTGTAAAAATATCACAAATATCACACCTCTGAAACTTCTATCACGCATGTAACCCAAATTTTTTTCAAGTAGATTCTCTCTCAGCTATATAAAATAGATACAATACTTCATTAATTCAACAATATTCAAATAAAGGTAACTTTACAACATAAATGAGGTTATTCAAAACATCACCTTTACCATATCCAACAGCCCTTGGCTCAATCAGCAAATGGAGGGTTCCATCAAATAATCTTTAAGCGTTCATTATTAATACATTGATGGGCAGATCCAGTCAACTGCTCAATGCCAAAAAATCAGAGCTCTTCTGGATTGTGGCTATGGAGATCAAAATGAGATATGAGTTTACTTTTGACCCCAGATTTCCCTTTAAAACTCACAGTACTGTAGGAAAGGCAGACACAGCATCCCTTGTCCATTCTTCCCTCTTACTGTCATTCACTCAATGGGTGAGAGGAGGGCGGCTGATACTGGAATATGTAAGATCTGCAGTGGGCATAACTGAGCAGAATATAAAGGGTATCCTGTAGGGGGTATCAGAGGAGATGTATATTTAGCTAAGTTATGATGGGGACTTTCAGATGATGTTCAAATTATTTCCTCCATTGTCTTGATTGGCTCAACAGGGGACTTCCTGCTTGCCTCCAGAACAGCTGAACAGAAGAATGACTGCAGATAACAGTTAGCTAGTTAGGTCACAGAATCACAGAATCACAGAGTTGGAAGGGGCCATACTGGCCATCTAGTCCAACCCCCTGCTCAATGCAGGATCAGCCCAAAGCATCCTAAAGCATCCAAGAAAAGTGTGTATCCAACCTTTGCTTGAAGACTGCCAGTGAGGGGGAGCTCACCACCTCCTTAGGCAGCCTATTCCACTGCTGAACTACTCTGACTGTGAAAATTTTTTCCTGATATCTAGCCTATATCGTTGTAGTTTAAACCCATTACTGTACGTCCTTTCCTCTGCAGCCAACGGAAACAGCATCCGGCCCTCCTCCAAGTGACAACCTTTCAAATACTTAAAGAGGGCAATCATGTCCTCTCTCAACCCCCTTTTCTCCAGGCTGAACATTCCCAAGTCCCTCAACCTATCTTCATAGGGCTTGGTCCCTTGGCTCCAGATCATCTTCATCGCTCTCCTCTGTAGCCTTTCATTTTATCTACGTCCTTCTTGAAGTGAGGCCTCCACAACAGCGCACAATACTCCAGGTGTGGTCTGACCAGTGCTGTATACAATGGGACTATGACATCTTGTGATTTTGATGTGATGCCCCTGTTGATACAGCCCAAAATGGCATTTGCCTTTTTTACCGCTGCATCACACTGCCTGCTCATGTTTAGTTTACAATCCACAAGTACCCCAAGGTCTCGTTCACACACAGTGCTACCTAGAAGCGTATCCCCCATCCAGTAGGCATGCTTTTCATTTTTCTGACCCAGATGCAGAACTTTACACTTATCTTTATTAAATTGCATCTGGTTCTCATTTGCCCATTTTTCCATTGTGTTCAGATCTCGTTGAACTCTGTCTCTATCTTCCCGAGTATTTGTCAGTCCTCCCAATTTGGTGTCATCTGCAAACTTGATGAGTAGTCCCTCCACCCCCTCATCTAGATCATTAATAAATATGTTAAAAAGTACCGGGCCGAGCACCGAGCCCTGAGGTACCCCGCTACTCACCTCTCTCCAGTCTGATGAAACACCATTGACAACAACTCTTTGAGTGCGGTTCTCTAACCAATTCCTATTCAACTAACTATCTGAAAATCCAGATTGCACTCCTTCAATTTTATCTCAATTTGTATACATAGTTTTATTTATAAAGAGAAACAATATTTTTATTACTTAAGCAGTGTGGTGCTCTGTTTTCTCTGCATATTCAAACTCTGCCAACAGTTGAGAGGAACAGGGTGGAGAAAACAAATGGGAAGAACTGCAGCCGTTTTCTTCCTCCGGCCACATCAGAGTATTTTTTTTCTTGGGGGGGGGGAGGGGAGTGTATCCAGTATCTGGATAAAAGACTGCAATCCTAACAGGGCTTCAAGGCAGTGTGGAGTTTTAGTTCCAGCTAAGATGTCCTTCTATTCCTCTCTTTGGACACAGACTGAGGGGATTTCCCAGTGCTCGGTTGCATTCTGCTGAACCTCGCATGTCCACAAGGGTTAGGGCACCACTTGGATTGGCCACTTCCAGCACCACTTCTGCATACATTGTTGGTCATTCATAAGACCTTGGTACTAGTGCAGAACACCATCCCAAAACGCTGACATTCAACATGAAAAATGAAGGAGTGAGGAAGTTCCCTGGTAAGTTTTAAACAGAAGGATGCTTGCACAAATGGAAAATTATTCAGCATTCTATCAATGTACAAAGACCCCAAATCAAGTCGCTTTCTACCCAGGGGGCAAACATGCCTTGTTAGAGCTGAGAAAGAACTTGATTTGTTTGCCTGTTAATTCTGCCATGTGCCCTAATTCCTTAAACACATTTCTCCCTCCAATTACTGCATTTCAATTGCCCCCCCCTGCTTTTTATCAGAGATGATTCAAATTTTACTTCCTTCCCGAAGACAAAGGGCATTCAGATGAGGTGGAAATGGCGACTGTCTAAGCATTTTTAAGAGGCCCTGGATTAATTCTCTGCCTGAAGCAAAACTGAGAATTCATCTCCTAATAAGTTGTTTCAAGGGGGTTGGATTTCCTTTTAGACTAACAGTCCTGTCTGAACAATATTTTATGCCTGTGCTGCACTATAATAGGCTATACAGACAACTCAGATGTCAAGACTAGATTCTGCTGTCAAAGCAATTTGCCTTGGATAATGGAAAGACGGACATGACTTTGAAAGACTCCAAAAGAAGGAAATAATTCCTTGAATGAACATTTGCTTTCATTTATTATTTCCTTCATGTGGCACCTGTGGCAAAAAATCATTACATTTAATTTAAAATGTACTGATTATGGCCTGATCTCATCTAATTTGTTCTCGTTCTTTATTTACCACATTCATATGCTGTAATTTTGCCAATTTTCATGTAGTATAGTTTGTGCTATATGGTAATGACTTGTAATATAATAGGTATGGTTCAAAAAGGGGGCGGGATTGGGGAAAGGGTGTTAATGTTTTATAGATTTTTAAAATTTTAAAACATTTATTGCGTAATATGACCATATATGGTCATGTTGATCTGTTTCCCCGTCCCACAATGGCCAATGATGGCCCTGGAGGGGCTGGGCAGGGGAGGGATCCTGCGTGGGCCAGTACATAGCTATGCTTCCCAACCATACTCTGCATGATCACACCACTCCTGGGGTTTCTTGAAGCCTGAGGAATGTTTCTGGGCTTTCTTAACAGTAAAAAAGTTGAGAAAGGTTGTTCTAATACTACATAATAAACTCAGAATCCTGCTCAGGTACTAATTGCTCATTATGTATTCAGTCATCGGGTTAAAATGAACCTCCTCTGTTGCAGATGTAAAATGGCAGACCAAATGCTACTTGGTGTGTTTACCTGAATGTACTCTGTTTATTTGCATACATGTACTCTGAGACAAAACACATCCCCTTCCCATTCAGAGATGGGCACATTGGTGGTGGTGCCAGCAAAGCTAGTCAACGAAGAAGAGTTGGTTTTTATACCCCACTTTTGAGTGCCTGAAGCCTCAAAATGGCTTACATTCACTTTCCCTTCCTCTTCCCACAACGGGCACCTTATGAAGTAGGTGGGGCAGAGAAAGACCTTTTCCAAAGCATTTGGAAAATTTGGTGGGGCTAGTTTTCGCTTCCACATTACATGGGCCGTCCCAGGTCTGGCCTGTCTCAGGCCCTCATTTGCTCTGCAGCAAAGGAATGTGGCTAAATCCATGTTCCCGTTTTGCCCTGAGCGTCAAAGGGGCCTATGTTGGGCCTGGGTCTTGTAGCTGTAGAAAAGTCAGACTGTCCTGGCCCTGCTCCTCCCCACCCACACCTGAGTATGACATACCAGAAGGGACAACAAAATGCCCCAGCTTGGGGCATTGTTTTTATTTTTAAGAATGCAATATTGCGTTGTTACACAATACAACATTCTTTAAAATAATTTTTTTTTAAGAACCTTGCTGCCCTGGCTGCCATGCGGGAACACAAATCCAGGTTCAGCATGTGGGGCAACCTGCCTGGTCCAAACACCATGCAGTAAAGGTCAGAGTTTCTGATGGGACTGCTCTGTGAGGACATCACTATCGGGGCTGTGATGAGCTCCGGGGCACCCAGCTGGCTGCATGTGGAGGAGCAGGGAATCAAACCCAGCTCACCAGATTAGATGCCACCACTCTTAACCACCACGACAGAGAAAATAGCTAGTAGAGCAAATAAAGTCCATAGAGAACCTGCCCAGACCTACCACTCATGGGGATCCATCCTGATAATGTCCTTGTATCAGCCATATGTGAAAACACACACTGAAAACAGGCAGGTGCTGTCACAATTCTTTAATGTCACCTGTCCTAGCCCCTGACCAGAATAGAAAAAAGGAAGGGACAACACGGGCTGTGCTGGGTTCAGTAGGACCTCTAGCTACCACCCTCAGAGTTTCACAGACCGAGGTTCAGCTCCCTTCAAGATCAGCTTTGGGTAGTGTTAAAAGAACAACGGCCTCTAATCTGGAGAATTGGGTTTGATTCCTTGCTCCTCCACATGCAGCCAGCTGGGTGACCTTGTGCCAGTCACAGTTTCCTCAGAGCTCTTTCAGCCTACCTACCTCTCAGGGTGTATGTTGTGGGGAGAGGAAAGGAAAAATATTTGGAAGCTACTTTGTGACTCCTTCAGCCAGTGAAAAGTGGGATATGAAAATCCTGCTCTTCCTCTTCTTCACCTGCCTGCCTAGTGCATTTCCTTCCTCTCCTTTCTCCAAGAAGTATAGGGTGGCATGCATCAAGTAATTCTCCTGTTACATTCAACATGTGTCCAGCTGAAGGTATGAGTGAAACCACACATCCATCCAGAAAGTGGCTGTTGGTTTCATTTGTGAAGTGAACTGGTTCTTTCTTACCAATGGCTATGCAGACATAAATGGAGGATGCATGTGCATTCACTGTAACATGTGAACAGGCGAATTCTGTCCTGAATCTACTGCCTATCACCTTCACGGGAGGTATCTGAAAAGGTTTTCTGATTGTCTTCACCCCATGCTTAGTTTTATAAACCTTCATCATGCCCCTTTCTACAAAGATAAGTGGGAGGTAAGTAGTTTGATCTAGCATTGGAACAAAGCCTTTTTATAAATAATTCTTTTATAATTAACCACTGGGACAGTGCGCGGGCCACATCCCTCTGGCTCACCCTCTGTAGCATCAATTGGCGGCCGCAGATATTCACAGCTGCGCTTTTCTACTATTAAGGGATATAAACATTCAATCCAGATTCCAGTCCCATAAATTGTCCACAGATTTGTTCTTAGGTGTCAGGCTTTCAATTGATTGTTTGGAGAGGAGATGGAAAACATTAGTCCAGGATGAAGGATTTTCAAAGAGGCCTTTGAGAAAATTACAGGGGATTTGGAAAGACATAATTTAAAAAGGTACCTGTAGTAGCATCACATCTGAGGCAGACATTTGAGTGAAATATATACCTATGTACATTTTGGTGTGAATGGTACATGCGTACTGAAATTTAGGACAGGCTTCCTTTTCTTCCTTTTTGAGAACTGCATTGAAAAGGGAATGTGACAGGAGAACTGAATGCCAAATTGCACAGGTATGAAACTACTTAAGCAGTTTGACTTTTAGCCCAGTTGAAGGCAATCCAGCACAATGGATTTAAATGATCTAATTAGATGGTTGAGTGGTGGCCCTCAACCTAAATCTGGCTCTGGAATGACTCTGGAAGGGCTACAAGGTACCCCTTGTACCAAATTTTAACCAAGCTCATTGCTGCATGCATATTTCATTGCCACCCTCCTTCCTGAAGGCATGTTTCAGGCAGGACACATTCCTCAGTGTCTCCTCCAGTCAATGACTACATACCAGGGATGTCACATTACACAAGTGACCCAAGCAGCTACTCGGATCGCCACAAGTAGGGCAACATCATAGAAGGTGACCTGTGGTATGGGATGTTCCTGTTGTTACCCCCAGGCCTGCCATATAGTCTGAGTCCAACGAAAGCTTCCTCAGTACAGGCAGCACTGTTGGTCTTCCTTCTACCCCACCAGGACATGTCAGAGAAGAAATGGTGGTGTAACATATCCCTGATGCTCCATGCCTGAGGGGGCAAAAATACCTCCAGCCATTCCTGCATTATACCTTCGGGCCACATGGGCTTCATGCTTGTAAAGCCCACGCGTGTGGATTCAAGGAGCATGTCCACACAAAGGATTTTTAGTGAAAGATTTTGCTGCACCTGAAGCACACAAATAACCTGGAGGCTGAACATAGCTTGCTGTAATCTCTGATGTAGCCACAGTGTAGCTGTGAAAAATAAGAAGCGACACATCAGTACTATAATGCATACTTGGAAAGGTGCATTTAAAAATGTGTTACTAGAACTAGCATGGATAGTATGAGATTTCTTTAGTTCTGGCATTGTAAACAGTAGTTTGCAGTACTGCATCGAAAGTGGTTTCTTATACCTGCAAGCTGCATAGACTTTAACGTCTTTGACTCTTACCAGGGTAATGGTAGGTCTGGATCCCTGGTGCTTTTCCATGGATGGAAGGTCTTCTAATGATGGAGAAGGACCTCCCCATCTGGCTGAAGCTCCTCAGTTCCACAGCAGCTGCACTTTGGGAGACACTTGGGGCTTCAGTGGGAGGAAGGTGATAAGAAAATTGGGGGTGTAAATCCTTCCATCCGTCGTGATGTTTCTGTGGGTGCAATGCGCTCAACTGTTCTGATGGCCTGTCACTTTTGTTCTTGTGCCCAAGCCACCTAATGTTTCCCACACAGAATGGGTGGTCTTTCTGGTCAGTTCATGCTGAAAACATTTGTGACAAAACTGGATGTTCTGCTTGTGGCAAGTCATTCACACTGCATAAGGAGAAAGGGAGCTATAAGCAACCTCCACAGGCCAAGAGAAAAATGAGGGAAACAAGCAAGATTGTGATGTTCACATAGACCAGCTCTTACTTTCAGGAGCATCAACTGCTAAAGGCCAAAAGATGGTAAAGATGTGGTGTGCTGAGGCTTGGTTCACCGATTTTATACATAGATCCTGATAGAAATGTACATGTTATTTTTATTCTGAATAAAATTAATATTGTGTTCAACATCAGGGGGAAATGGGTGTATATTTTATACCCTACCCGCTGTGCGTTCACCTAGGTTTTATTTTTTAAAACATTATTTTCCATTCTCTACCGCAGTGCAAAATAGTTTTTCCCTTCTGCAGTTAGCATTTGGCTGTGTGATGATGAAACTGTTTATCTTCATTCTTAGGTAACCAGATAATTCATTCTTCATTCTTAGGTAACCAGGTAATTTTGAGATCATCACTCTATCCTGTCATTGGCACACCCGTTATTTAATTGTAGGCATTTTACCCTGCTTCCCCTAGGGAGTGCCCGCAAATCTCTCCATGCCCAATGGTGTCAAAGAGGAGCTTTTCTTGTGTCTGCCAGCACGGTCCTTGTGTGGAGTGGCAGGGGCAGAGGACAACGGGCAGCGCAGCTATGCTGATGGCTAGTGCTGCTATTCCTGGCCTGTCTGAGACCCTGAATCAGCCCAATTAGACCAGTTCTGCTGTTCAGTAGTAACAAAGGAACCTCATGCTGTATTCGGTTGGCTTTGTTGACAGTAAAGTAGGTCCAGAGCTGGAGGCAAACCTCAGCAAACATCAAGAACCTTGAGGACTGGGGCTTCCAGACTGATGATTACCAATGTAGGGGAAAAGTTACAATTGCATTTATTGTAACTAAACCCATAATGCTGCCTTATACTGAAGAAGTCTATCAAGGTCAGTGCTGACTACTCTCATTGACAGCGGCTCTCTGGCATCTCAGGTGGAGATCTTTCATATTGTTAGCAGACTTTGAATATGCAGAGAGAAAAGCACCAGGCTGCTTACAGAGTAAAATAGGTTTATTTATGAAGATAATCAAAAATGTATAGAAAGAGAGAGAGGAGACTTAGCTATCTAGCTGTTATCTGCAGTGATTCTTCTATTCAACTGCTGTTCTGTAGGCAAGCAGGGAGGACATGTGCTCAAAAAGCAAGAAGTGTTGAGCCAATGAGGAGATAATCATCAGGAAGTTTCTATCCTAACTATGCTAAATATACATCTCCTCTCATGCCTTCTGCAGGTCACCCTTTATATTCTGCAAAATTATGCATATTGCAGATCTTGCATATGCCAACATCTATCATCTATTGCCTTATCCTTTAATGGGAGATGCTGAAGATGGTGCTTGGGTCCTTCTGCATTCACAGCAGTTGCTCTACCACTGAGCCACAGTCCCCCCACAATTATTCCATTTAGTGTCATGGTCATTTACACTAGTGCTCAGATTTCAAGGGTTCATGGAAACCCCAGCTCTCTATGGTTTGATAGCCTTCAAGCATTTTCAGAAGGTTAAACGGGGCAGGACTAGCTTGTGAGAGGTCCCCTCATTGTTACATTTCTTTATGCCAGTTTTGTGTCTGAATTAATGTAATATGAATTTAATGAGACATTCCCATTAAATTTCAAAACTTTGGTAATGATGCAGGACAATTTAAATTAATTTTTAAAAAGATTTACGGAGTCAGTGAATCAAAATGTAAGAAGCTTGAGACAACATAACTGAAGCATGAATCAAGTCATGACGATAAATAATAGCACAAAATGAAACCTTGGACTTGCTAAGAGGTTGTTATGCAACATATTCGACTTGTGATGTGTTATTAATGTACAACATGTTACAGGGCATGTTTCTCAACTGGCAACAATATACTTTAAAAAACCTCCAAGAGACACTTGTTGGGATTTCATTTTTGTGGAAAGATATGACACTATTTATATTTTTTCCATTTTATATGTTTTCATTTATTGCTAACCAGGATTCTCAAAAATGCTGGTGATTGAAACAAGTGATAGAACTAATCCCCAAAAGAATAAGCCATTGATAAAAAGCAGCAAACAATAAACTATAAGAAGGCAGACGCTCTGACAGGGTTTCTTCAAACCTGTCAACAGATTAAGTTAAAGTAATGTCCAGGAAGTCAATCAGAGCGTAAAGAATCATTTTGTATTTCTGCGTAACAAAATAAATAAATAAATAAATAAATAAATAAATAAATAAATAAATAAATAAATAAATAAATAAATAAATAAATAAATAAATAAAAGTTAAATTTAAAATGATATAAATTCACCCCTAATCCTTATATTTCAGGTGGTAAATTGAAGTCTCTCGTAATAATTTCAGATTCCTACAATGCCATAGCCCCCCATTTAAAAGCCATGACTTTTCTGGTTCTTATCAGTCTCAAGGATAATGTTTGTGCATGCAAAATGCTCTCCAGTTACAGTTGACCGAAGGGCCTTCAAGGCAAGTGAGAAGCAGAGGGGATTTCCTCTGCAGTTTTCCTTAATGGTCTCTATTCCAAGTATTGACACTGCTTAGCTTCCGAGATCTGATGAGATGAGACCATACTTGACGCAACCTCCCCCCCCCCAAAAAAAAAAAAGCTGAATTGGATGATCTGGAATAAGAGAAATGAGCTGCATGTCCTTCATGTCCAGATTTATTTATTCACTTCATTTCGACCATACTTTCCTTCCCAGTGGAGACCCAAAGCAGCCTACCTTCTTCTCCTCTCCTCCATTTCAACAACACACCAACCCTGGGGGGTAGGCTAGGCTGACAGTCTGTGTTTGGCCCAAGGTCTCCAAATGAGCTTCCATGGCAGAGAAAGGATTCAAACCTGGGCCTCCCAATTCTTAATCTAACACTGTAACCACTGCAGTATGCCGGATTCCTTGCATCTGGCACAAGTGTCCCGGGGTTTCCCTTTGCAGTACTTCCTCATGGAAGAAGAGCTGGGGGGGGGTTGTACCCTGCTTTTTACCACTCAAAGGAGTCTCAAAGTGGCTTCCCATTGCCTTCCCTTCTTCCCTTCACAACAGACACCCTGTGAGGTTGGTGAAGCTGAGAGAGCTCTGACAGGACTGTGGAAGGCCCAAAGTCACATAGCTGGCTGCATGTGGTGTAGAGAGCGAACAAATGCTTTTAAAGGTGTGTTCTTCTGATGTATGTTTCATTGTGAGTCCAGAATCTAATTGCTCCTCATTGTGTTTGCAAGTTTAGCATCTGAATTCAATAGGCCTCATTGCTGAATACGAGCCAAACTTTTATGGTCTTACCTGCCTATACATACCCAAGATATTGCCCCCCCCCCAAAGAAAAAGCCAAGCTTTGTTGTGCACAGACTGTTTCCACACTGGAGCCTGCACTGGGCTGCAGGCTGAAGTGGGGCAACCTGCCCCACCTCTTCCTGCTCCTGTACAGAGGAGCATTTGGCTCAGTGCACCTCATTTGCCTTGGCAAGAGGCATTCAGGGGTGGTTTGACCTTGCCTGCCTTTGCAGAGCAACCCTTGAATTTCTTGGTGGTCTCCCATATAAATACTAATCTGGGCTGTGCTGGAGTAAGCGAGTCAGCATGCTGGACACTGGGGGGGGGGGTACCACATCACTCTGTTATCTCCTTGAATGGGATGGCTGTTTGTCTTAACCTGGGAGCTGTCCTCTGACCCTTCCTTCTTTCTATCACTTTGGCCTCTCTCTCATTTCACACCATCTTCCATGGAAGCACATATCTCTAGAGGTCCCATACACTATGCCAGATATGCTGGCCAATTGTGACAGGGAAAATACTCTTTAGATTAGGCTTCTCTCTCCCCTTTTGGCTGCAACCTGAATGTAAACTGGATCTACCTGAATAAGAGTAACTTTACCTTTTTTTTTGCAGTATACTTCTTGGGAGATTTATTTACTGCATTCAGTATCACGCGTCTACAACTGGGCAAAACTCTGCTGCATTAACCAACTATCCCAGTAGGCTGACACTGCTAAATGCTGATGAGACTGGTTTAACCTGGGCTACCCTGGTCAGGACCTAAAAAGTGGAATTTCAAATAAATGTATGTATGATCCCATACAGGTATCTGCCACTGACCATCTTCTGGAAACATCAGCTTGCAGTCCTAAATACATTTATGGGAGTTGGTACCATTGAACCTAAAGGAACAATTCAGAGTAAACCCTAAAGATTGTACTGAATGTCAGGAGAAGAAGTAATAGGTGCTGGACATCCTATCATTAGTTAAATTTCAACTAGGAAACTAGTTAAACTCTACAATCCTAGGGCAAACTCCAACAAAATTATATTGTACTAGAGGTCAAGCCTGTTGCATTCAGGAATACAATGGTGCTAGATTGGGGGGATGGGCCTCCTCCTCCCCCCAGGACCTGGAAAGGCTGCAGGCTGGAGGCCCCCAGGAAGGGAACTCACCGGCAGGGGCAGCTCTCACGCAGCTGGAATCTACAGCCTCTGAGCCTCGGAGGGAAGTGGAAGGAGGAGGAGGTCAGGGGTGGGGGATAGAAGGCTGCTGGACCAACAGGCAAGCTGGTTGGAGGAGGAGGCTCTCAGGGGCAGGACAACCAACCTGAGTGGGTGTAAAACTGCTGAATGGCACTTAAGCCATGAGACACGCTCCTCCTCCAAGGCCTTACCAGAAATATATTATGTGGAACAAATAGTGGGTATACTATATCCAAACAACTGCTCAAGTTGGAATTCTTTATCCAAAAAAACTGTTTGGAATGTCCAGGGCAGAAATGAAAGCATTCAAATAAATAACAAAATGTGTATGTCCCTGAGATTGAGCTTACTCTTGAATCCTTGATATGAAGCAGCAGCAACTGGCTACTAACAGAAAAGTAGGGTCTTGTCTGAATCACAATGCAGTAAAACTGCTGTAACACTGCCATAAAGCATATGGCTAGAAAATGCAGTACTGCACAGCATTTAAACCGAGGGAAAGATGTTATTTAGATGTTACCTAAAATATATAGTGCAGTTTCTTTGAGTTCCATGCTAAACAAACCTGCCTAAACAGTTCTCCCCTTTATCTGATTGTATAAATGTCTCTTTCTCTTTCTCCATGTCACTTCTGAACTTGAAAGTATTCAACAATTGCATCAATGGACCTAAAGCCTAACTCTTTTAGTACTCACTGGAAGATTTACACCACCAAAAAGTGCTATATTTGGATAATATCGTTCCCCCTATTATTCCAAGTTAACTGTTGCTGTCATTTTCATCCATCTCAATCCAATGTGTTATTCTTATCAAATCTTGTACGAACCCTCTTGGGGGCTTGCAGCTGATAACCAAAAAGAAACTCCTTCATGTTTATAATGATGAAACGAAGCATCAAGTCATTGGAGTTGATTTTACCCAAGACACTGACTGAATTATTTGCCCTCTCGCAGCTGTCATGGACTTGAAGCTTTCAAAAGCCCATTTTGTTCTTGCTCTTAGCTTTTTCGTTGTCAAAGGCATGTGCTTTACTCTTGGGCTTGCTTGTGAAGCTCAAAGAAGATGAAGTTATGCAACTCCTCAAAGTTAAACAAAAAAAAACCCAGCCAGTTAATTAACTTCCCTGATTTTATGCAGCAAATGTTGCGATCTTCTTTTCCCCAAACATTTCAAATTGCACGTTTAATGCTGCAGAGGGAAAGCTTCAAAAACATCTGTAGGATTGAAGAGAATAAGCCACATAGACTTCCAGACCATTAGGTGTGCTGTGGGGTGGAGCTCAAACTTCACTGTAAGAATATTAATATCTGGTCCCAAATATAGCCTTGCAGCTGCCAAAGGACGCCTTCCTACAAAACAGATTTCCTACACAGTTCTTGTCCCTCTGTAGGAAATGATATATATCCCATGTGAATAAATCTGATAAGCATGGGTATCTGTTGGTCACATGTATACAGAATGGGACCCTCCCAGGATGAACAAAAAGAAATACTCCATGTGAAAATACAGAGAGTGAATAAAATGTGGAATTCACTGCCAGAGGCTCCTGTGATGGCCACAGGAATAAACAGTATTAAAAAGAGATTAGATAGATTTATGGAGGAGAGGTCTATCAGTGGCTACTAGCCATAGTGACTGAGGGGAACCTCCACATTCAGAAGCACTATGCCTCTGAATCTCAGAGCCAAGACGCAACATCAGGAGAAAGTCTCCGCCTCTAAGCCTTGTTCTTGGCCCTTCATATAAGCTGGTTGGCCACTGTGTGAGACGAGATGTGGACTAGATGGACAACAGGACTGATCCAGCAGGGCTCTTCACTACATATGCACGTGTGTGTCCTTATGGTCACATAAGCTCATGTCACATATAAGGCTGTATATGTGGGATATACAAAATTACTGCCATTCTTCAATGGCCTCCGAAGCTTGATGAAATTAATCAAGAGTGTGGTAATGAAACATGGGTACTTCTGCAGGAGACAAACATTAACACAGTAATCAAACATAAACACCAAGGTGATTACTCGGTTCTCTCCTAGAACATGTCCCATTTGAAGCATTAGAGAATTTTTAAAACCAAGATCTGAAGTACATCATATAACAAAAGGCCAGGTAAGCATGGAAACAAGATATAGAAAATAGATAGCTCAAGTACGTTAGAATTGTAGAGAATGCTCCTTCTCTCTCTCGGATAGTTTGGTGCTTCACCAAAGGGAAGCTCTCATTTCCTAACTGGCATTTTAATGCATTTCTTGTCATTTAGAACATTCCCTATATGCTAGCCTTTTACCAAGAGCCTACAGCCTGGATCTCTGAGTAGTTTGTCAGTTTCCACCAAAGCATCTCCTATCACCATCACTTCTTTCCTAACAGCTCACATTCGCCCCCCCCCCCATACCACTCATTCTGATGGTTAACTTCTTACTTTCGAGTCTTCTTTTTGTATAGCTCAGCCAGCCAACAACTACACAGGTTCTCTTCCTCACTAGCAAGTGGCCCCAGACATAAAAGGCTGGGTTTCACGCATGGGTTTACTAATCGGGTTTTGCTTTCCTGTTACAGGCTCACTTGAGGGTCCGGAGAAGCATGAAACAAATGCTTTAAACAAATGGAATACTGCAATGTCAGGGCAGAGGGAGTCAGTTTGGGGCAGACTTGACCCCCGGTCACTTTATTTTATCATTAAAGCCTGCTGTAGAGTTCTAGTGCTGTCCAGAAATTGCATGTGGATCAGGCTGATGGGCACTGCCTACAAGTATGTCCAGATATGGCCCATGCCCTGATTTTTCACCAATATCGCCCTGTTCTATAATTACGCAGAAGGGCTTATGTGGGATGGAATGATGGTGCCTATACTAGATGACTCATTTCCCGCCCAAGGACACATAGCCTTTGACAGAGTTCATCTATGAACCACAATCTGAGTAATGATGGGAAATTTAGGTCAGGTGGATTGATTCTTAACTGAGATATAATGAATCAAGGTCACTAGACTGGTGTTTTTTTTTTTAAGATGAAGGTGTCAAAACACAGACCTTCCCCGAATCTGCAGATGGAACGTAATGATTCCCCCCCCCCAATCATAATCCATCACATTTTCTGTTCAAGTATATATCAATCAGCACAAAGCTCACCATTGTTTTGTTCCAACAACTCTCAGGCACTATATTTGCCACTCCAGTTATATGCAAGGCCCACTGACATCCTAAACAGCCTCTGACACATAATCCTAAAATGCATTAAACGTCTTATACAGTCTTTATTGTGACAATTGTTTGCTGCTTCCTTATTTCCACACAAAGCCATCCCCCCCCCCGTTTCTTTCTTTCAGGGGTACAATGGGCCTTGCAGTGTTCAATAGCCAAAGGTGGGATCATTGTGGTTTCCTTGACATAAAATTGTCCTTACTGCAAGAATGGGAAAATTAGATCGAAGTGGATGGCTTTTGTTTCGTTTTGTTTAATAATGGAGCTGGAGGTTTGTCTGTCAGGAGCTTTTTAAAAACCTTTCACTCAAAGAATAATCCCACAATATGAATGTCATCATAAAAGCTGTACAAGTCAAGGTTGCCGCTTCCAGAATGGATGGAATTTGTCTTGGAAATGAATGTTGCAAGGATTTCTTCGCTACTAGAAGTGCATTCCTTATTTCTTCATCAATACTACGATCCATTTCAGGGGCAGATGCAGAGTGACAATTTTCTTGGCTTTTGCCAGCCAAACAAACTCTGCCCCCCCCCCCCCCAATTGAGTAAGAGTTCTCTCTAATTGTTATGAAAACCTCAAGGAGATTTTGGAGGCAGCAGATTCTTTGGCTCTTGGCAGTCTATTGAAGGACACAGATGTAGCAAGAGCAGTTAAGAAAGTAAAATTAGGGATTACAGTGAATGAAAGGGTCCTTGGCTAATTAGATAACTTGCTTTTAGACCTGAATAAGTGTCTAAAAACATCCACAATATTTCAACAGTGATATTGGTTTTTTTACAAGCACTTACCCTGTTCCTTTAGGGACAATTCAGATACAAAGTGGCTCATGCAGGAAACATCAAGCTGCAGGAACAGCCCCTTACTGCCATGAAATAATTTAGTTCTCTTAATTCTGAAATCAGGAAATCCTTGTGAGGAGAACTGCTGCAGGGACCAAAGAGGAGACAATCCTGGACATGTAAGGTTGTGTCTTCACAACACCTTTTAAAAAAAGTTAATTTCAGGTGCTACATAGGGAAAGGGAGAAGGTTTAATTCCTTCAATACCTGTAGAGAAGACAATGCTTTTTGGTGATTGTTCTGTGAGAGACCTCAGTAGTTTATGTTTGCAAACCCAGATACGAAAAATGGTGAATATCCTATTGTGTTTTTTAAATGTTAAAGCTTGAACAAGAACACACTGTGGAATGTGAAGAGTTAAGCATTGGGTTACAGCTCTAACACCCCAGGCACACAGCTTTCTGTTAGCTAGAATAAATTTCATTTAGCCTTTATTTAGATTTGGCAGGACCCGTAGACATATGGCTCAAAATATCAGGGTCCCTAGAGGCAGAAAGCAGTGAAGAGGTGACACAACTAAGTCCTGTTACCTCATTAGCAAAAGTAATAGCTCTGAAAAAGAGGAAACTAATTAAGTTGTGTGGAACTTGCTTGGTATTTGTGTGTGCGTGTGCGTGTGCATGTGCATGTGTACATGTGTATAATTAGTGAGAAAAGTCTCCATGCATATTGTAAAAGATGGTGTCTATGCAGTGTCAAAAGTGGGGCTGAGGGTTATCCAGATTTTATTTCTCTATTGCTGGAGGGTTATGCAGCTTTCTCAGAGCCAATAGACTACTAGTGGATTCAGTCAACCAGATGACTTCATAGACGGGTAACAGAAAATATGATAGAGATACCATGGTCCAAAATGAGCAGACAGATTTCTTTTGTCGTGCTTGACTTGCACTGATTTTTCAAACACGTTTTTATCTTGCACTTCCTCCAGAAAGTTTGGGTAGCTTAGGGAAGTGAAACAGGTCTGCTCAGAAGTAAGTCCCATTTATTTAATGAGTATTTCTCCCAGGAGAGTGTCCTTAGAGTTGCTGCCATATATGATTTTCCTTTCCTCCATTTTATCCCCTCTGTAGCCTGGTGAAGTAGGTGAGGCTAAGAGAGAATGACTGGTCCCAGTCCACCCTGTGAGCTTTGTAGTTCGATCATGCCAGCTTCAATTATCTGAAAAAAATATTCCCTGTTTCCAGCAACAGTGGCTACTTTAAGTCTAAACAGACTGTCCTATATGTCAAGTTATTGGGATGTAGCTGAAGTCCCAATTCTTCTTCCCCATTCTGTCAAAAAAGGTACAGAAGGGATGGTGTACACATGCATGGTAAACTCTGATAGTTTTGTGAAACAAACCAGAACATCTGCATAGACCCCAATGTCAGTCTCCGTGCAGCTGAATTTAAAGTGTTCACCACTGGAGAAAATGGATGCTTTGGGGGGTGGACTCTATGGCCTTGTACTCCATGGAAGTCCCTGCCCTCCCGTGGCTTCCCCACCAAATCTCCAGGAATGTCCCAATCTCAGTCTAGCAACCCTACACCCTCATCCCTGCTGATGGCCAGAGGGGACCTGGCAACCCTAAACTGTTTCTTTTCAAACTCATCTTTTCTTTCTCAGTGGCATTTGATAATAGTTATATGTCTACTTTTCTCTTGACCAATTTAGGATCCAAAGTGGATCACCATTTAGATGGTAAAGCTCCTTGGGATGGGTTCTGTTTTTCAACTTGGTTCCCTGAAGCATCAATTACGTTGAAGGCACCATATACAAACAATAAGATGGTTACTATGGCATGGAAGTCCTCAGCACTCTGTCTCTCCAGATGATGGTCCTGAACCTTTTACAGCAGAGGGAAGAAGGTGTGTGAGATGGCATTATGAGTGCTGCATCATATATGCTGAGGTGAAACTGGACCCTTCTTTATGCAAAATTATAGAAATTTGGGGTTTACTCGATTTATGCTGAGAACATACATTTAGGTAACTGCTTTGGCTGCTCTCTCAGTGGAGAGATCACCAAAGCAACTGTCCTTCATATTCTCTTGGCCGAATGGTGCTATTTATTGTCCAGTTAGGAGCAAACACATGTGTTCTGCTATCCAGTAGAAAACTGCCTCTGTTTTAGACTGTCAACCTTTATTACCAGCAATGGTCTTGAAGAGGTTATGGAAAGAAGTTGTCTACAAACTTTCACTCCAGAAAGCCCTACTGAGGCCAGCTTCCTGCACTAATTGAATTTGTGCAAAGAAACCTAAGAGGGCAATTTTTTTGCCATCCAATAATAAAAACTCTGACCTGGATGGCCCAGGCCCCATTTGGACCCAGGAAAGGGAATAAATCTAGAGAGATAATAAAATTCCCTACCCATTTACCTTTGAAGAGTACAAAGATCCCTGGTCAGGTGTGGTTAGAAACTACCTTTAGAGACCTAAAGAGTAAGTTAAAAGCTCAAGATGAGTACTGGTGTTTCAATAGAAAAGGTTTGGGAACTGAAAAGAGTTTCCTTCTGGAAACCATAAGAGTTAGGGATTAAAAATAGACAATCAAAATGGATATCTATGTTGCAACATGAACTTCTTGATGTGGAACACATCTTTTGGTGCACTCCCTCAGTTGTAATGTCCCAACCCGGGGAGTGTACCAGAAGAGGCAGAGGCAGAGGATTCTAAGGTGGCTGCGGCAGCCAGCAGCCACCCAAACCCCTGGGGCCCAGTCAGTGGCTGCCCCACCAGTGGGGGCTGGGCAGTGGCAGAAACCACAGTGGCAGAGGTCGCAGCACCAGCGGCGGCGGCGGAGGCCCAAGAGTAAGGAGGGAAATGGGGAGGGGGGAAGGAGTCTCTCTGTGTGTGTGTCTCTGTGTTTTTGAGATAGGAAGGGGGGAGGAACCAAGGAGGAGGTTGGTAAAGCTAGGTAAGGAGGTAAAGAGAGAAACAGGGAAGGAGGAAGGGAGTCTCTCTGTATGTGTATGTGTGTTTGCAAGGCAGGGAGGGGACCCTGACCAAGGAGCCCCAGAGAGTCAGTCTGTCAGTAAATGTTTTGCTTTAAGAATGGATTTGGGTTCCAAATTGCAAGCATGTTTTCTCAGTCACTATCTGTTTGGTTAGGAAAACTTAAGTATGGCTCATCATTTTCCATAATGGGGCAAATCCCCGTGGCTGTAGGGCAGGGGTAGTCAACCTGTGGTCCTCCAGATGTTCATGGACTACAATTCCCATGAACCCCTGCCAGAAAACGCTGGCAGGGGCTCATGGGAATTGTAGTCCATGAAAATTTGGAGGACCACAGGTTGACTACCCCTGCTGTAGGGAACATTAAGGCATTCTTTCCCACATGCCGTGGTCCTAATCTGTGTCAGGCCTCCAGGCTACTGGGAACCAAGTTTCATCCAAGAACTCTCAGGGTACATCTGTTTCATGAGCCCAGGAACAATTATGTTGTAATTAGGCCCGAGCATGGGTCACAGGACTTGATGAAATTTGTTTTAGGGAGGAATGGAAGTTCCTCCCTAAAACTGGATAAGGATTTTTAAAAATGTCACCTTTAAGCTGACTGGTATGAGAAGGATCCTGGAGGGGATCTGCTCCTGCTTCTGGCCTCTTCTGGCCATTGACTCAGAGGCCATCCACTGTTGGAGGGGTTCTCTGGAAATGACAACTGTGAGACAAATTGCTCCTGCCCTTATTAGCTGGCAGTGGAAGGCTTTTCAGAGATGCTTAGGGAGACATTTTACACTTTCAGTGAACATCCCAACATTTGACCTTCTCACTGATGCCTTTAGAAGTCTGTAAATATTTAGGGTCTTTGGGGACATATGGCAAAGGATTGTTCATACCTTTGAGCCTGATCATTCAACCACCAAAAACAGAAGCACAATCTTGCAGAACTGGCTCTAAGGCAGAAGTCGTATCAGTTTATGAGGAACCCACGGTGGATACTTCTCCTGCATGTATCCTGTTTCTTTCAGCAACAAAAGAGTTGTTGGAAGTTGTCAGTTAGAATTTTACATCAATTGCTTGAGCAAATAAAACTTTTCCACAAAGAGAAGCAGTTGTTTTTATTGTGATTCTTTAGAACACAAATGAACCCTCCCTCCTGCAACTATTTGTCTCTTAATTTCACGGTCATTTTAGAGAGTACATCCAAAGCAGCTGATATTGTTCTTGTCTCTGTTTTAGCCACAGGAGAACGTAGAATGCATGACTAGTCCAGTGAGCTTCAATGGCAGAATGGAGATTTGAACCTGGGTCTCCTATTCTGAAAAACTAACTGCTACACCACACTGGCTTTAATGAGATGGCTACTACTGAATAGGAGCACACAGCCAGTCTTGGGTGAGACATAAAAGAAGAAGTAGAAGAAGAAGAAGAAGAAGAAGAAGAAGAAGAAGAAGAAGAAGAAGAAGAAGAAGAAGAGTTGGTTCTTATATACTGCTTTTCTCTACCTGAATGAGTCCCAAAGCGGCTTACATTCGCCTTCCCTTTACTCTCCCCACAACGGACTCCCTGTGAGGTAGGTGAGACTGAGAGAGCCCAGATATCACTGCTCAGTCAGAACAGTTTTATCAGTGTTGCGGTGAGCCCAAGGTCATCCAGCTGGCTGCATGTGGGGGAGTGAGGAATCAAACTCGGCTCACCAGATTAGAAGTCCACACTCCTAACCACTACACCAAGCTGGCTCTCCAAACTGGCAAGTCACATGGTAGCAAGTTGCCCCATGGTTGCTGCCACAACTGTCACCTCAAAGGCCAAAACAGCTTTGAAAAGGGCCTTTCCCCTCCCCTTGTCTTTTACTGACAGAAACCAAGCCTGCCAATACTGTTGTGGTTGCCTAGCAATGACCATGGAAGGTATTTCTTTCTTAAAGGTACAGCCATAGTTTTGATTGTATTTGTTAAACCCCAAGGATATATATTTTAAGATTTCACATTGTTTTGCAAACCTTGCGCTTTTTTCAGGTTTGTAGAAAGTTTTGGCTTGTCTGTTAATCGCTTCAGTCTCTGGATACAAATGTCCACAGATTTAAGTCTCTGCATAATTTAAAACTTCTTTTGACTGCAGATTTGAAACAAAACTTGCTGGACCCTAGAAAGTTATTTATACGTTCTTTATGTTCTCCTTCTGAGTCAATAATATGTTTCTCTTTCTTGTTTCATTTTGTTTCTTTTTCTTTAATTTGGATCAAAAGTTTACATTGCTTGAGACTTGTCAGTCACCAAGGTATATGTCAGTATACCATTTATTATCACATCTAGTGTATTTGCAAAGTCACAGCCAGCTTACAGCAACCCTGTAGGGTTTTCAAGGCAAGAAAGGCACAGATATGGTTTGCCTTTCCTTCCTCTACAGAGTGCCCCTGGAATTCCTTGGTGCTCTTCCATCCAAACGTTAACCAGAGCCAACCCTGCTTAACTTCTGAGATATGATAAAATGTAGCTGGCCTGGGATACCCAGGTCAGGGGAGCATGCTTTTCTGTACCAGATGTCCATGGACTACAATTCCCATGAGTGTTTGCTGGCAGGGACTCATGGGGATTGTAGTCCATGGTCATCTGGAGGGCCGCAGTTTGACTACCCCTATTCAAATGTATTCTTTTTGATTCTTAGAATGTATTTCTTTATCTTTTTTTGACCAAGTCACCAAGAACCTAAAGGAAGAAGCAACAGTGATGCTTTCCACTATGTCGTTGGGATAAATTATTCTGCTATATGTATCGTTTCTGGTTCTTGCCTTCTGCACGCTGCCTAATTATAGTACACTGTTATAATTTAGTGCATACATGTATGTTGCTGATTTTTGCCTTTATTCGTTATTGGTCCAATCCAGTGCAAGAGATTTGTGGGCAGAAACAATGCAATATTTAGTCCCGGTAGTGGTAGTGGTCTGGGAGTATGGTTGGAGAGCATCTGATACAGTAGCCCCGCTGTAGCCAAGCAGATCTAGGACTGGCCAGTGCCTGGATTGGTGAATTCCTGGGAGTCCAATGCATGCTGTCCTGAGTTCTATGAGAAAAGAAATAAATATAAGAGATAAAAAACAAATCAGTCCCTTGGAACTAGGTACAACATCTTCAACATGGAGTATGTACTGCAAGCATGATAAGCTCCTGGCTCCTTCAGTACTTAATGACTAATTATTAGGCAGGGGGGAAAGGAGTGAGTCAGTGATCCCCGCTCATTTAATGGTTTTTCAGCAGTTCAGGCATCTTTAACAGTGAGTACACGGCACCATTTCTACTGAGGACTTTTGTTCCCTGCAACATCTCATTTTGCCAGTCTGCATGAAGGATAAATGCTTAGCATGCAAAAATTAAATCGACCTTCTGGCAATTATGAGTGTGATGTTCATTTAGTTTTCAGCCCAGAACTCTGCTTAAAATAGCTGTCAGATTCTGCATGACAGGAATGATCAGTAGTATTTCACTAAGGGGGAGAGAGGAAGACTCATTCATTCTCTTGCCCAGACCATTATTACACCATATAACCAAACACATTAATGTGTAGTTTGTGATATTGCTTTCTCCCCTTCCTTACTCTTTAGCCTCCCCCCCTTAGTGCTCCTTTTCCAAAGAAGTACAGAAGAGTTAGAATATGGTCTTGCAGAAAAGTCCCCCAAGCATTTATTACAGACTAATCTGGATATTTTCAGGAGGGATACTACAAAGTTGAAACAATATGAAATGTTTAATTTGGTCAACAAGAGGACTCTATATATCTTGAGATGGAGAAAGGGCCCAGGAGACAGGTGACCCCTTCACTTCAGTGTAGAGGGCTTCTTTCTGTCCGCAGTGAAGATTCACCTGTCAAGCAACCACAGCATGGACCAGGAAGCTTCATACCCTTGAGCCTCCCTCCTAAGCTTGCCTTTCTGTTTTCCTATCAGAAAGTTGTCTGGTCTGCCAGCTGTTCAGGGACTGTAAATATGAGGGGAAGGATGCTGTCCTCTGTCCTGGTTTAGGCCTGAGCATCGGAAATTGATGGTTGATGGCGGGACAGAAGTCGCTGAAGGCCTAGTAAAATTTCTCTGGTGTTTCTTTCCCATTGGTACAGATAATAAAAGTGTCATCAATAAATTTCAAATACAAGAGGAGTGCTAACCATCTAATATAGGAAGGAAACAAATTCTCATCCACAGTAATATACTAACTTAACACAGACATGGACTAAGATCATAAGAGTAGCTGTGCTGAATCAGGCCAGTGGTCCATCCAGTCGAACTCTGTGTCACACAGTGGTCAAATCTCAGGGGTCATCAGGAAGTCCATAGTGGGGCCAGAACTCCAGAAAGCCATCCTACTGTGGCTCCTCAAGCACCAAGAATACAGACACTGCAGGTATGAATTGTCCCAGGTCCCTGGGATATTCGCCTGGCCTCGATGAGGGCCAGGGCTTTTTCGGCCCTGGCCACAACCTGGTGGAACACGCTCTTGGAACAGCTAAGAGCCCTGACAGGGCTATCAAGGTTGTGCGGAGCCTGCAAGATGGAGCTCTTCTGCCAGGCATTCAGTTGAGGCTGGGGGGGGGGGGGGCGGTATCTGGAGTATATGGGCACCCAAACAGAACAGAGAATCTTGGAGGCAGAGAAAGATGGTATCAGTGTAAGCTGGCTAGTGCCTTCTGTGTTGGCTACAACCGTCTCTTATCTTCAATGACAGGCTGAACTTCCTGTGGATTACAAATTGAAGTGTAACATACTTTGGTCCAGTGGTGGTTTGGGATTATTTGGGATATTTGTGATTTTATCAAGATGATCAAGGCTTCCAAGATAGACTTCAACACACTCAATTTGTGTATTTTGTTTTTATTTTTTGTGTTTTTTCATGAACAATGGATGATAATGCCTGTTGTGCTGTGTTGACTTTAATTATCTATTCTGGTTAGATCCTTAAATGAAATTAAGGTGGTGTCTGCGAGGCCTTCAGGGGCTGGCCACTGCCCACAAGGCCTCCAGGGGCTGGTCTACTGTCTACAAGGCCTCCAGGGGGCCAGTCCACTGCCCATGAGTCTTCCAGGGGCTGAGGCGGCACCTGCAAGGCTGGAGGAAGCCCAGGTCCTCCTACTGCTAAAATAAGTAAAGAGGGAGAGGGAGAGGGAATCTTTGTGGGAGTGGTTGTGTGTGTCTGAGAGAGGGGGGAGGGACCAGGAATGAGATCAGGGAATGAATAGGGCAGGAGGGAGAGGGAAGGTAGAAGTGGGGGAGAAGGAGTCTGCATTTGTGTGTGTGTGTGTGTGTGTGTGTGTGTGTGTGTGTGAGAGAGAGAGAGACAGAGAGACAGAGAGAGAGACAGACAGAGGGAAAGGGAAGGGGTTGGGGCCAAAGAGCCCCAGAGCAGATATTTATATACACATACACATTTCTAAGGACAAACATAGAAGGGTCTTGCTGTCACTCATCATCATCATCATGAGATTTATAGACCACCATCTCTAGACAGACTCAGGGCACTGCACATTAGTCGTATTATGAAATTATGATCAAAACAGTAAAAAACATAAAAACATAAAACAATATCCTAAGTGCTCCATTTGAATTCCTTCCTTAGACCTTTGTCGAATCTGTACTTTGCTTTTTTCCCTCCCCCAGCTCAAATAAACCTCTCCCCTCTGCACTGAATTTGATTTCCATTTTGATTTTCGGTGCTTTAAAATTTCCCTCTGCAACATCCATGATAGGTCTGTGGTGACCCCACCTTTCCCCTGTAATATCCAGGAGCAGATATAAGTCACTATATTTGAAGCCCCAGCCTTTAAAGCCCCCAGTATAGTGTAGATGTTTTGCATTTTGTGGATTAACTTCTTGTCCTGTGCCTGCAATGCTGACATAGCAAAGCAGTCTTCCATGATTAGCCAGAGCATCAGTTCAAAGACATCCTGGTCACAAGGCTTCCATCCTAAGATTTATTTTTGCCCTCATTTTGGGGTCTCCAGAAGCCCACATTTTTTTCAGCAAATGTTTGCCACTTGGCTTTATTTCCCACTGTGAGGCTGTTGTCTCCAATCCTTTCCCCATACCCCCTTTCAGGAAAAGAAAGAAGGAGCCTCCTGCTGCACTTGGCTCCCCTCCCTGCTTTGAGCTTCCCCAATCAAGTGCAGAACAATTCGGGGGGTGGATGGGTAAGAAGGAGGAAGACCCGGGTACAAATTGATCTGAATTCAGCAGGATTGACAACAGAGAAAACAAAGTAAGTGCAGAATCAGCCCTTGTTTCTATCTCTGCATTTCTGGCCAATATCTGTGGTAGGAAACTGGAGGGAGGGGCATTTGACTTTATTTACTTCCCTCTGGCCACAACCATATGCCCTTTTGCAGGCCCTGTGGAGCTCTGCACTGGAGCTAAGCCTTTCCATTCTCTGTCACCTAGCTCAGGTGCTCTGGGATGAGGGCTTGCCAGAAGCAAAGGAGGAGGTGACCCAGATGGCCAAGGAGCACAGCTTCCAGTTGTTTATCTTGAGCTGCCTTCATTTCCAGAAATGAAGGGCATGCAGCATGATGTTCTCAGTAACTGTCTTGCCCTAAAGACTCATCAAAAGTATTTTATTTGGACTAGTGTCGAGAGGCCAAGGCGCGACAGACAAAAGTGCACGTTACTATTTCTTAATTTTAATTGGTTATTTTGCATGGTCTGAAATTATATTTCCTGGAACTGTTTGGGATGAGGCATGTCAGGAATATAAAGTAATTAATTAAATTAACTAATTACTCCCACTAAGAGTTGCCTGCCTAATAACATATTATCTCCATTCTGGTGAGTGCTGCCAACATAGCCAACCACACCCCCTGGCAAATAAGAATACGCCAAGTATCATACTTGAAACATCAACTGTTCCAAAAATAAGAGCTCAGTCCTTAAAATATCCCAGAATAGGTAATAAAATAGGTTTGGATTGTCCTGTCCAAATGATTTTTTGAATCCTAGATTTTTAAGTGTATTTTGCTACCAGTAGTACAAACTCAGAGTCAATTTTCTGTGAGTATCAGGGCACTGGGAGGGACAATGCCTTTTTCTAGTTCAACTTACATTGACGAAAGAAAGTGCTTTTGAATAATAAAATCTACACAGGAGGTAGAATGGAAAAACAAACTTGTTCACCAGTGTAAATATGTGCCAATGTTTAAAACTTTTCATAAACTTTTTTTTGTAAATGGCAACGTCTAGCATATCAAGGTGAGTTCACACATCTTGTCTGAGTGTGTTGTTTAGGATAACTGTTTAAAATATAGTTATGAGAGCAACAAAGATGGTGAGGGGTTTGGACACCAAGATGTATGAAGAAAGGCTGGGGGAGCTTGGTCTGTTTAGCCTAGAGAGGAGACGACTGAGAGGGGATTTGATAACCATCTTCAAGTATTTAAAAGGGTGCCATATAGAGGATAGAATTGTTCTCTCTTGCCCGAGAGGGCCAGACCAGAATGAATGGGAGGAAATTCATTCAAAAGAAATTGCATCTAAACATCTGGAAGAAGTTCCTGACAGTTAGAGCAGTTTCTCAGTGGAACAGGCTTCCTCAGGAGGTGGTGGGTTCTCCATCTTTGGAAATTTTTGAACAGAGGCTAGATAGCCATCTGATGGAGAGGCTGATTCTGTGAAGGCAAAGGGGTGGCAGATTACAGTAGATGAGCAATTGGGATGTGAGTGTCCTGCATAGTGCAGGGGGTTGGACTAGATGACCCATGAGGTCCCTTCCAACTCTATGATTCTATGATTCTTTGATTTGAATAAAATAATTATACAGATACAGGGTTTTCAGTAATTCAAACAGTTCCTTGGGAAGCATTCCTTACTTTCATAAGGAAGATCTTTGAAATTATGATGCTAAATTCAGTCTAATAACCAAATTTAACCATAAAAGAATGACTAAGTTAAAGTGTGGACTAATGTGGAGACACTGGAGCATCCGCACAGGAAAACAGGCTTATTTAATAAACTTCTAAAAGATCAGCACAGAACAGAATTTTACTTGAACCTTAGGTGGAAAGTCAGTTCTTTTGTACTGCAAAATCTTGCCAGTAAAAATGTTATTTCACAGCTAGTACTTTCACTGAATGTCAGAGAAACATTCATATGTAAATATCAAATCTACAGGGGAGTGTTGGAACAAAAACTACTAAGAGTCTTATGGTACCTTAAAAGCTACCCGACTGAATCTTGATGAATCTCCCCCCCCCCCTTCTTGTTTCTCATGGCAAGTTGGGTTGACCTGGAAAATGCATTGTGCTCTGACCAATGTAGCTGCCTACAAGATCTTCCTACACACCATTCTGCATCTTTTTAGGTAAACTTAACCTATTTTAGAAAGACCCTAAGAAGAACGAATCAGTTGTCTAATCACACCTCCAGACTTAACCCATAATCCAAAAGAGGCAGAACTCTGAACAAGAAAGGAAACTGAATGGAGTTCAGGGTAATGCAAAGATGTCAAGCAGCACAGGCTAAAAATCCACCAAAGAATATAGGCCTGAGGGAAAGAAAGGGAGAGAAGGTGAGAAAGTAAGACCACTGGAAGCAAAGGAGGAAGTGGGATTGGGGAGATTCTTAAATAGGTGTTTGGAAAGGGATATTTAGATGTTTTTGGCAGAAAGAGGGCAAAGAGGCTTGTGTGAATGAGGGAAGGAGGTTTTGGGAGCTGGAGAACTGGGGCCTACTGCAGTAATCAGCATAGTGGTATAGAAGCTGTAGGTCAAATATTGATTTGAACTAAACATTAAAAACTTGACTTCAGGTATCTAATTCATAACAATTATTTTACTTTAAAGCCATTTAAGCAACAATTGAGGAATAAATATCCAAATCTTGTAGTTTAAGGGGTGGAATCTTAAAGAAGAAAAGCAGCATGATTAGGTAATGAGGATATTCTCTGTGCACATGCAATTCCCACCCCTCTTGTATCAGGTGTTAATTTACCCTGAGGACAGGAAAGATCTGCATGGCACTCTTTTTCTTCTGCAGCAGCTGGTCTCTTATCAATCTTGGAGCAATCAGTGAGCTACTTAACCACTTACTGGCAGAACACTTTACTATGTGGATCCTGATTTCCTTTGTTAACAGGAAAAAAGAAGTTTGCCTTCCAAAGAGGCATTGTTGTGTGCTATGAATATATGCTGATATGCACCTGCTACCTGCCATTTAGTCACTTAACAACAGGAAATGATAATTCAGTCTACCAAAAATTACTAACCAACCCCCACCTATTTGCAGTTCTGTTAAGCTAGAAGTTAAATTGTAAAAGCCCCCCCCCCCAGGTATCTAAAGGGGCCATTGCTGCTGTGGGGGAGGAATGCGATAGGGACCTGACTGCTGGGAAAGAACTCCCAGCCCTGTTATCCTCTGAGCAGCACCTGCGCTGGTACTTCAACAGGGGGTGTGGCCGAGACAGGCATCTGTTAAAAGGGTGACCTGACTTACTTGGCCTCTTTTCCCCCTCAGGGCTCCCAAAGACACGAAACCCACCCTCCCTCCCTCCCTGTTTATGAATTGTTGGTCTGTTTGACAGATGTTGGAATTGTCACAGCCAGTGGAAGTGGAGAATGGGAAGGATCAATTTTGGGGTGGCTAAGCTTGTGCGCTGGCCTTCCCTAGATCTGAGGGCCCCCTTAAAGGATTGTGTGGATGCAGAGCCTGATTGAAGGTTAGCATTTCCAGGGGGCAGGAGAGCCCAAAAGAGATTGACACCCAGAGGGATCATTCCGTGTTGCCTCCCTCCCTTTTCAGCCTGCTATTATGCCTGGGATTTTGGGCTGGATAGCCAATGCAACCTATTGAGGAGCAGGCTCCTGTGGGCTGCCTTGTGGTCAGCTGACCACAAGAGGGCAAGATCCTCTTCTCATGCTTGCCACAGTCAATGTTGAACAAAGGCTATGGCCAAATATTTTATGCCAAATTATAGTTGTTAGTGTCTTTACTAACCATTCTACTTAAGCTCCTTTTACAACTTGAGTATGGTAGACAGTGAAGCTAGGAAGATTGAAAGGGCTCTGCCATTCAGCTGCTCATCTGCCCTCATGATCCTTTCACTTCCATATTGAAGTAGATACCTGCTAAGCGCTAGACCAACACAGGATTGATAATGGCCCTGGTGAAGTTACCCATTCTCCATGTTATTGTTTGTTTATTTATTTGGATTTTTATACAGCCCTTCTCCATGGCTTTGGGCGGTTTACATGGAACGTTGCACAAATTTACATAGAACTTTACGACAATCTATAACATTGCACAAATTTCAAAGAACATCTCAACAATATATCAGGTAAAAATCACAACACAACATGAATAACAACACTGATATACCCCTGGGGAGATCAAATTGTTCAGTCATGGAAGGACCGTATTTATATTTTAAAGGGAAAAGCAGTGATTGCATCTGGTGGGAGTTCTTAAAGAAAATTCTGAGGGATTTGCCTTCATCATGTTGAAAAGACTCTCAGATTATAATATTGGACAGCACTAATGGCTATGTCTTGAGCTGAGGTAAGATATTGGGTTTGTGGTTATGAATGTTCTCCTCCCCAGTAATCTGCTTGCTCCTTCCCCATAAACCTTTTAATAAGTGTGCTACTTCTTAATTCTGTGGTGCCCAAGATTCCCCCTCCCCAATTATTTATTTATTTATTTATTTATTTATTTATTTATTTATTTATTTATTTATTTATTTATTTATTTATTTATTTATTTATTTATTTATTTATTTATTTATTTATTTATTTATTTATTTTACAATTTATTTCCCGCCACTCCCTAAGCGGCTCGTGGCGGGTCACAATGTCTTAAAAACCCCATTAAAATTCCCATTAAAAGACTTAAAACCTATCACAACATGGCGGCAGCAAAAAAAGATCCCCTTCCTACCCCCATTGCTAAGGGGGGGCAGCGAAGAAGGAGGTCAATGATGTAAAGCAGTGGTCCCCAACCTTTTTATCACCAGGGACCGGTCAACGCTTGAAAATTTTACTGAGGCCCGGGGGGAGGGGTAGTCTTTTGCCGAGGGACGTCGCTGCCACCACCTGAGCCCCTGCTCCACTTGCTTTCCCGCTGGTGCCTCTGACTTCCCGCCGCCCACTGGGGGGCTCTTGCCAGCAGCAGCTGCGCAGTGCCATGCTGAGGGGGAGCCTCAGCCATGGAGGCTGCCGGAGAGCATCAAAGGTGAGCAGCAGCTGGGGAGGAGGACGAGGAGGAGCTGCGGCCCAGTACCGACCGAGCCACGGACCGGCACCGGTCCCCGGACCGGGGTTGGGGACCACTGATGTAAAGAAGCCCAGGGAAGCTGTAAAGAAGCCCATTTTTCAATAATCTGGTGTCTATTGAAAATGAAAGCAGATATTAATATAGTTTGTGAAAAATATATAACATAACATATAGACCTTGCTATATCATAGCAAGGTCTAGCTCTCCCATTACACCCTTCTAATATGCTGCCCCCCACATGGGTACTAATGGCTGCCATTATATTGTGTGTGGTGGAGAGATTAGACACAGATCATTATATATATATGCCAAGTTTCTTTTTCTGTCTCTTCACAGATGTCAAAGGTAAATTACAAAAAAAAAAAAAAAAGAAATAAGAAAAAAGGACAAATCAAATCAGGGTGGACTTATGCATGGGTTGCCTTTTGGAAATAATATTTTACTAGTAAGGTTCCCCCCAAGTACTATGGCAGCATTCTCACAAAGGGTAAACATTTATCAGGACTCTCATTACTGCCCGATTTCATATGTTATCACTCTTGGAGAGGTGCAGACATTGCACTGTCAGAGATTTAATGATCTAGAAAAACAGTTCAGTCTCCCCAATGTCAGAAGTAATAGGGAGAGAAAGGGGTAGTCCTACAAGATCTTAAGAGAAAAATTAAACCTGGTGAAGCATCTACATAACCATACTAAAAGGAAGCTTTCTTTATTTTCTGCCTGTGGGATGACAAATATTTTTTGAGGGAGCGATAAGCAGTCACTTCAAATTAGATGAAAATACTCCAGTTTTGCTAACTCCTATCCTGCCCCCAATACCTCAGGGAGATGTGCTGAACTAGTAAACAGAACAAGGTTAGGGGTTTTAATAGAGAGGCTATCGTTTTTGCATCCTTACATGTAAATAAAACTCATTGTGCTGGCTAGGACTTGCTTTTGAGTATACATACCTAGCTATATAACACTGAAGACTGTGTTTCTATCCCATTTCATCTACCATCCAGATGGCAACCTCCTTCCACCCACTGTAAGTAAGACCTGGTCAACAAAAGAAGCAGCAGAAGGAGGGGACAGAATCTTTAGATAGTCCAAAAGGGACTCTGTCATTTCAGTGATCACATGTTTAATGCTTCTACATTTTTAAAAATAAAAGCCTCCTCGCAAATAAAAATAAATACAACAGGGGGGAGAAAGGTTCAAACCTCTTCACATGTCTTCACATGCTGTGCTGTCCATGTATTGGAGTTATTAATTAATTTATTTATTTCTTAGATTTTTATACCGCCCTCCCATATGGCTCAGGGTAGTTTATATGGAACTTCTTGGGGGTATTACATGGAACATCATAGATATAATAACAGTCATAACATATCGGCAACAGTCTCAATGGTGGTTATAAGATTAACAGAATATTACAAATGGTTCAATTGAACAACAATTTTGATAGGAACAGCAAGTTTAACAGGGAGGTCAGATTCATTCAGGTCTTTGCGGGGGGGGGGGGGAAGGGTTGCACTGACCATGCCGGCTCATCCACCACAGCTGTGCCATCTGCAGCTGGACTCTGTGGGCACCTCCTCCCTGCCTCTCTCTGCTAATCCCCCTTACAGACCACCCATCTGCCCTGAATCCGGCTTTCGGCTTCTACCCTGGCCCATCCCCGTGGTTATGATCACCTCGGCCCAAGATTGCCCTCCCACTTCTGGGGGCTTGAGAAGTGCCAGCCCGGATGGGAGCCAAGAAGGGGCTCCAACTGTGCCAATGGGAACATGTGCAGGCTGCCCCAAGCAGACCCTCCCCAAGCACGAGCCTGCCTAGTCTCTCGTCAATCCCTCCCTTCCTCCGAGTTGCCAAACTAGGCCCTTACCTGTGTTAACCTCCATGCTTTCCTCCTCCTTCTCCAAGGCACTTGCGCTGAGGTCTCCAAAGCAGGTGCACGAGATGGCAGGACAGAGATGAGCCTCTCACAAAGAGCCTTCAAAGGTGGCAGAGATGCTCCCTTATGAGTCCCTGCACGCGTCGTTGCCAGTGGCTGCAGCTCTAGCCAGGTGGGAAACAAGCCCAGCTGCAACTGAGGCCACCAGTGGCGGCAGCCTTAGTGACCTCTGGGAAAAGGGTCAATTGACCCCCCCAGGGGTTGCGACCCCCAGAATGCTAACGGCTGCTCTAAAGTCTGAAGAGGTACTGTCCATGGTCCTAATTTGGGACTTTACCTTGTCACAGCTTCATGATGCTGTATGCCTAGACCAGGCCTGGCTTACACTATATGGGGTGGTGGTAGTGCTAAAAAATGATCACCTTGCCTTGAAAAAACCTTAATTGCTGCAGGGATATAGGAAGCCCCTTTTCTAAAGAAGAAACTCAGAATGGCTGAGGTTGTTCTGTGAGCATTTCCAGTCATATGTGTTGCTTGGGCTCTCCATGATCTTGTCTACTGGAAGACTACAACTAAATATTGAAATGATTTAACCTATTCAATATCATATATCTCAGTCTGCCATCTGTATCTCTTGTGCATTTTGGTAAAGATGAGGATTTTGATTTTTTGGTAATTTATTACAAGTTGTTTCTCATGGCACTATGCAGCAAAGGCTCTCCTAAAGTCCGCTTGGGAATGAGATAAAACTACTGTGTCATTTGCATATAATAATGTGGAGATCTCTCTACTTGCTAGTTGAGGAGGGTGGAACCTTGGGTTTGATAAAGCTCATGTGATGGAACTAATATACAATTTGAAGAGCAGAGCTGATAAGGCCTGGCTGCAGCAGCATCCCTCTGAAACATACCTCATTAAAAGCCCTTTCTTGTCAGCAGATTACTTAACAGAACTGTAAGCACCTAAGTATCAAAGAATATGTATACTGGCAAATTCAACCTCCCATCTTCAGCCTTTTTGGATGGCAGACATCTTTGTCTTCCTTATTCACAATGGGTGTGACCCTGACAAACAGGAATGAATGAGGCTGTAGAGCATATACTATTGCACTGATTCTACTATGGTGACATTCGCTCACAATATAGTGCACCAGCCTTATTAAAACTTCCAAGGAAGATCAGAGCAGTTCTATACTTCTCTGCTTCTCACTGATCTTTAATCAGAAATAATGCACAACATCACAAAATTCTGCATGCAGCATACATAAGCAGATGGCTAAATCCTTAAACAAGGCTGGATTGTAATGCCACTGTAAAATTCATTTGTTGGTCATCGTATTATATGTGGCAAGGTTTTAAGCTGATTTAATATCAAAATAAAAATGAACTAAACTAAAAATAACTTTTAAAAAAGATCATTATCCTTGTAAGCTCAGTAATTTTGTCTGTCCCACACAGACCACTGGCTCTTGATTAGCAAGACATCAAATCTCCCTTGCCTCCTCCGAGTGTACAGATAATGCTGTGATCCTATGAACTCTTCCTGCAACATGGACACAGTTGCATTGCTGCACATTTAAACCTAATAGAGAACTCACGTGGTGTTGTGGTCAATGCCTGTCTAGGATCTAAGTCAGCCTTTTTCAACTTTTTGACCATGGAGGAGCCCCTGAAATATATTTCAGGCTTTGAGCCCTGGAATTGGGCAGGAAGAGAGGCTGAGTCCATTAAGGCAGGATATAAAAGAAAGACTGCGGAGCCTTTGGGGGAGTTATTCTCATGGAGCTCCAGGGCTGAGTCCTGGTTGGGAATCCCTGACCAAGGTGATCCAGGATCAAATTCCTACTCTGATGGACCATTTCTTTTTATTTATAGGCTGCCCCCCCCCTTGAGCCAGTCATCTCAGGATGGTGTACAGAGGAATAAACCATAAAACCATAAAATCCCCACTCTGCCATAGAAGCTAGCTGAGCTATCTTGGGCCAGTCACACACTCCCACCCTAACCTAACCCAGAGCTTTGTTGTGAGGAGAAAATGGAGGAGAGGAGAATGATGGCAGCCACTTTGGGACCCCACTGGGGAGAAAAGCGTCACAAAAATTAAGTAAATAAATAATTGAAAGACAAACTTTAAAGTCAGTTTTTCATAACCCCCCCCCCACATACACACACACATGCAGTCTGGATATTCAAGCTAGACAACTAAGGGGAAGGACATAAATGCAAACTTCTAGACAACTTATATAGTTCATTTTTTGCTGTGAGCCTGGGAACCCCAACCAAAAGAAATGCACACAGATATTAAAATAACCAGAAGTTTCACCCTCAAGCCTCTTTCTTATGGCAATCTTGTCTCCCCTTCTCCTCTCCCCTCCCTCCCCACTGAGCCAACGGTGAAGCCCGTGGCATCAATAATTAAATAACAGCTGAGCATCAAGGGAAGGAAAGTGACAAACCTGACAAACCCGTCAGAAAGTATTTTGACAAGTCTGTAGACTGGAAAGATTGCAAATGAGGGACTAGCCCCCTCATTACACCTCCCACATTTAACACACTTATCTTTAAACATAACACAGCACGAAGATCATCCATTTCACCCACACACTTTGGCTGTCACAACAATAGCTGCGGCACCAATACTTAACGGCTGACACCCTGGCACCATGATGAATAACCTTTTTGGCCGCCGCACCTTCAGGTACTCCCATCAAAGTAAAATTTGTCCCTATTAATCAAATATAAGTGCTCTTTGCTGAAATCCTCATTTGTATCGCACAGATTTCTAACATTCATCTAAGATGCTATGCACAACTGCTAACCTTTCAGGTGAGTCTACTGGGAGGGACGGCTCATTTGTATACTGGGGCTGTCTCACAAAAGGGCAACCAAACATCATTTACCCGGAGGCGAGGTAAAAGAGGCTTACCAGCTTGATGGTGTTTGGCTTCAACAATCAGACATTAATTAACAGCTACCCATTGATTATTATTGATTAGCTTTTGCTTTTGCTATTCTTCCTAAAAGTTTGAAGTCGGCATATTCCTTTAGTCATTATTGGCTCTCTCTTTCTCCCAGGAATGCTTTCATTAATTGGGTATGAAGCTGTTGTGAGCCAGCCACTCAAAGTTAAAGGATGGTGACATCTTTTTAAGCCCGTCGGTTTCAATAGAAGCATGCAACTCTGCTTAGGATGGCACTGTGAGTATTTAGCGAAAAGGTAGGCCTGGAACAGATGTACCAAGCTGGGACACAGGGCCAAATGAAACATTACATTTTAGCGTTGAAATCAGCCCTTGGAAGTTGGAAAGTGCTGCCAGGGCTGGATCTTGATCAGGCTGCTGCATGGGCACTTGAAGAGCATGAAGGGAGGGGAGATCACCCGGTCCTGACATGCTGCCTGATCTGAACTCAGCCCTTTTGCCATTTTTAAATGGCCAAGCTCAGTTCTAAAATGGCATCAGCATCCTCTGAGTAGAGCGGTGGACACCATACCCGGAATGCCTAGTTTGACCCATAGTCCATGTCTGAATAGATTTCTTTCTCTTTTTTTTTAAAATCTTGCTTTGTCTGTCTGTTTTATTGACTCTATATTATAAAGCATCCCATGACCTTGGAACAACAACTCAATATTAAAAATGTATCTAATATACCTAGTTTAATTTCACACAAAATAACAGATGTTAGAAGTTCCACATCTCCAGATCTTACAAAAAGATGCTCCAACTCAAGCTTCGGTGTGCCCTCAGCAGAGACTCTATAACTGTGAAGCAGCCACTGCAGAGCAACATCTCCAGTGTGGTGCAGGTGGTATTCTCCAAAAGTTGTTTTCAATCCACATGGGAAGAGTAGGATGCTCCATGTATCAGACTACAGTTGTGGTAATTTTGCCAGTTCACCTCTAATCTATTGAGCTGAGTTCCTTTGTTAAGAAATGTTGACATTTTTCCTTTCCAAGGGCAGAAGGATGTCACTGAATGTGAACAAGATATCCTGTTCCTAAACATGTTTGTATCCGTATTCCACAATTGACTGTAGTACTCCAGGTTAAGAAGAATCAACAATCCATTCTTCATTGCGTTTTCCACCCTGTAATCTCTTTGAGTACCTTCTGTCACTGAAGCTGAATGGACAATAATCTAGCTGGTGCTTTATTCCTTACACTTTGGTTGAAGTGTTGTGATGTCACACAATTGCTGTACATTGTAACTGCTGAGGAATTCCACAACCAGATATTTAGAACTGCAAATTACCATGCTGTCTCCTGGCATATTTTTCAGGGATTGTCCCAGCAAACTTTCAGGAGCTGTCCAGGAGCTTCTAGGACCCAACTGCTAAGAAATCTTCTGGAAGCTGTGGGCAAGGACACATTCCACAGGAAAAATCCAAGAGCTGGCCCCTGTTGCTGTAGAGTGGTTAGTCTTCAGGAATGGTGACCTTTGTTCTGGCTTTGCAGTGGTTCACTCTTACAGCTTTGAACAACATAAAACACACAACCGATAGCTTACTTAGGATAAAAAGCTGCAGTATTTGACATACTTAGGGGAAAACATCCTTGTTTTATACAAGCAATATTGCAAAGATGCCCAGTAGTGAAGAGAAAACTGAAAGCAGATGACCCCTTCACTGTATTATTATTATTTTGGATTAGTTTTTATACTGCTTCTCTCCTAGTTGGGCTTGAGGCAGTTTTACAAAATAGAACAGTCAATAAAAATTGATAAAACAATAAAACAGAACAATAGATAAAACAAATAAGCCACCTGCCTCCATTCATCATCAGGGTTGTATGTTTTGTTGGTGGAGTTATCTATCTGGGGGGGGGGGGGAGAGCAGAAGATGGAAGAAAAGGAGAGAAAGGAAAGGGGGAAGTCTATCCAGTCATGGCTGCCATGGCCTCAACCATAGGCCTGGTGGGAGATTGTCATTTTGCAATTCCTGGGGAACTTTGACAGATTAACTTTTCCTAAAGGGAGCTAAGTTGCCAATGGAACTTTCAGTTTTCCTCTGAGGCCTTGGTGTAGTTTCTGCCGCACATCTTCCTGATCTTTTTTCTCCCTCTTATAAGGGTAAATATGTCACCGTGCTTTGAGAAAAAGGTGAAAAAGGTCAACCGCATGTAAATTCAAAAGGACAACAGAAGGTTTGCAACAGTAGAAAAGCAATGAGAGCTCTGCATGATCCCCTCTTGAAAATTAGCTATTCTTCTAGGTTCAGAAATGCATAGTGGATTGAAGAGCTCTATATGTCTACAGCTTGCAAGTTTTAAAACCAGAATGATTCTTATAGCTGGAATGTTTTTATCTTTTATAATATTTAAGTTATCAATGATTCTTTTATCTTGTTAATGCCAGATGTTTTTATGTACTTTGTAATTTGACTACTGGTCTAGGACCGTAATAATAAAGACTTGACTACAGCAGGTCACCCTTGACTTTAAAAGCATTTCACACCTTCTCAAAGAAAATATTTCGTAATTTTCCCCTCAAGAAACCTCCAAATTCTGTTGGAAAAATAACAAAAAGAACCTTGGGGGGAAAACACTGAGTCATTCCCCCCTCCCCCACCTCCCTGGGCCTTCACGTATCTATTTATTGGTCAGAAATAATAGCCCCATTTGTTCTTGTTGTTTTGTTGTTAGGTGCGAAGTAGTGTCCGACCCATCGCGACCCCATGGACAATGATCCTCCAGGCCTTCCTGTCCTCTATCATTCTCTGGAGTCCATTTAAGTTTGCACCTACTGCTTCAGTGACTCCACCCAACCAACTCATTCTCTGTCGTCCCCTTCTTCTTTTGCCCTCGATCGCTCCCAGCATTAGGCTCTTCTCCAGGGATTCCTTCCTTCTTATGAGGTGGCCAAAGTATTTGAGTTTCATCTTCAGGATCTGGCCTTCTAAGGAACAGTCAGGGCTGATCTCCTCTAAGACTGACCGGTTTGTTCACCTTGCAGTCCAAGGGACTCGCAAGAGTCTTCTCCAGCACCAGAAAGCCTCAATTCTTTGACACTCGGCCTTCCTTATGGTCCAACTTTCACAGCCATACATTGCAACTGGGAATACCATAGCCTTGACTAAACTCCAAGATGTTGTTGGCAGGGTAATGTCTCTGCTTTTTAGGATGCTGTCTAGATTTGCCATAACTTTCCTCCCCAGGAGCAAGTGTCTTTTAATTTCTTTGCTGCAGTCCCCATCTGCAGTTATCTTGGAGCCAAGGAAAATAAAATCTGTCACTATATCTCCATTTCTTCTCCATCTACTTGCCAGGAATTGAGAGGGCTGCATGCCATGATCTTTGTTTTCTTGATGTTGAGTTTCAAGCCAACTTTTGCACTCTCCTCCTTCACCCACATCAACAGGCTCTTTAGTTCCTCTTCACTTTCTGCCATTAGAGTGGTATCATCTGCATAAGGAACCAAATGAGTTTTTCTCCAGGACATGAGAGTTTGAAGATTTGTTCTGAGGTGGATGGTGGTACAAGGTCTGGCAATAGCAATTGCATCTTTTATTAGGAAGTGCTGCAGCCCTCTGGCTTCAGTATTTATCATTCACATATTATTACCAAAATCTCAGCTGATCCCAGCCAAGTGACTGTAGAGGAGAAGAATTGACTTGTATCCCCAGACATTCTTTCTTAGCCAGAATGGGGTCCTTTTTTCATGGTCACTGTAGATGTCTTTGATACGTTCCTCTGTCCCCAGTTTAGTTTTGCACATTTGTTAATACCTGCCACTTCCCTATCTGTTAATATCTGCCACTGTGGCTTAAGTTTGAATTTTGGAGAAGTTAACCATAATTTACTGCAAATGCTTCTGGTCACTGCTATGTTATCTTAGGAGCATCAGTCGGGTAAAAGTAACATATTTTGTAGTGGTGATGATGTTATCTGTTCAGTCATGTCCGACCCTTGGCAATTCTATAGGAAAGTTTTCACCATGTTTCTGTCAATGACTGCTTCTTTTAGTTGGTTCATGGTCATCCCTGTATTGGCTTTGATCGTGTCGAGCCAGCGGATCCTTTGGCAACCACGTTTCCTTTTGCCGCTGATCATGCCGAGCATTAATGATTTTTCTAGCGAGTTTGATAGCATGATGTTTCCAAAGTAAGTGAGCTTTAGCCGTAATATCTTTCCTTCTAATGACATAGTTGGTTTGCTCCTCTCTAAAACTATCTTGTTGGTAACTTTGGCTGTCCATGGTATTTCGCAGCATTCGTCTCCAACACCATAATTCAAAAGCATCTATTCTTCTCCTGTCTTCCTTCTTCAGGGTCCAGCTTTCGCATCCATAGGTTGTTATGGGGAAGACAACGGTGTTGACTAGTCAGCACTTTCTATTAAGACTGATATCCTTACTCTTCCATATTCGGTTCATGCCTAAGATTGTGTTCCGGCCCAGTATTATTCGCCATTTGCTTTCACGGCTGCAATCCGCCACTTTGATTGATCATAGAGCCAAGAAAGATGAAATCATCAATGCATTCTATGTTCTCGTTGTCAATCGTGACTTTGGTGCTGCTGCCAGTAGTTGTCATGATTTTGGTCTTTTTGATATTTAGGTATAGTCCCATCTTGGAAGATTCAACTGCTTTCTTACTGGCATTCTGTACCAGCCTGTGCCCATTTGCTTCTACCCCAAACGTCAAGGCAAATGCTTTCATGCACACAAACCGACAAGAAGAATGAGATTTTGAAAGGTCCAGTATGGGAAGTTGCGGAAATAATTTCAGTTGATTGGCTACAGTTGTGTGTGCTGAAGATACTGGCCCTCTCCCCCGTTTTGGGTTTCCAGAATCAAGTGGGGGGTGGCAAATAAGAAGGAAAGCGTGTAGCTTTTCTTTGCTGCCAATTTTACTTCTCAGGGAAAATGACAGGGTTCTTTCCTATCAGAAGATTTCCATACAGGTAGACTTTTGTGAACGAGACAGGGATTATTATATGAAAGATAACACCAGCTCTAACACAAGGTCAGAATTAACACAGCTATTTTTAAATCCTCCTCTAATCAAATGAAAACAATTTTGTCTGAGGAAACAGAAAAGGGGCATGTGTTTTGGAATGCCAAATGATCTATTTATATTTAAAAGAAGTGTTCTTCGTCATCTGTTACTTTTGAGTGGGAGATTTGTAACAAACCTCTGCAGTATGATGTGATAGGGACTACAAATAGGATTATTTACAATATTTCCCCCCACTTGGAAGTGTTTGCTGAAGCTGTTGAAGGTCATACATTAAATAGGCTGCATGAATCCATCGTCTCTCCCCTCCACGCAATGGCAAAACTTTGGTGCAAGGAAACAATAAAGGGGAGAAGTGCCAGGCGTTCCTAAATGGTACAAATTGAATTGCACTGACATTTTACAGAGCTACAAATTGCTTATCTTACTCAAGCACCAGATAGTTTGCCTCTTGATGAGTTTTGTACCATTCCTGAAAGCAAAAGAAAAATTTCAGGGGCAGGCTGATGCCTGCATGTGAAAAGAAAAGAAAAGACAACGAAGGAATTCACAGGTATTTCAAGACAGCTAAGTACTGGGATATTTGGTTAGTATAGTGGAGGACAAGTCCCAGCTCCCTGTATCTGAATTTGGGAAATAGAGGTAGAGTTCTATTTGTGGCTCTAAGCTTGAGAAACAAGGGTAGAGTTTTAATTGCTTTAACATATATACTTGTTATTTGTGGTATTTATGTCCCATCCCCCCTAGTTTTATGGCTGTTTTTATATGGTGAGGACTTTTGGCCAATGACAATAAATTTTACATTTCAATACAGTAAAGCAAAATTTTGCCCAATCACAGAAGTGTGATACTGAATGCAGTAAATAGATCTCCCAAGAAGTATATTGCAAAAAAACCCCATAAACTTACAGTTATTCAAGTAAATCCAGTTCACATTCAGGTTGCATTCCAAAGAAGAGACAGAAACTTAATCTAAAGATTTCTTTTCCTATCACAAATGGCCAACTTGTCCAGCATCATGTGTGTGAGAGTTACAAAAGCATTTCCTTTGCAGCTGAGAACTGCAGACAAGTGTCTCCCTGGAAGGCCATGTGAAGTGAGAGAGAACAAATGAGAGGAGGGGTCAGAGGGCAGCTCCCAGGTTAAGACAAAGACAGCCATTCTATTTCAGGAGGTGGTACCTCTATACCCTTAGAGTGAAGTAACAACCCCCCTCCCCCAGGTCCAGGCATACTGAGGCACTCCAATCAACACTACGTTCAAAGGGGGAAGAAGTGTCACATAAAACTCCAGTTTGCTACACATTTTGATTTGTGCTTGGAAAGTACAGTGATATAACAGTTCAAAGGAAGAAGTCGAACAGCAAATGAAGGCCCATGTCTCCCATTCATGCCCCCTTTCCCCCAAATGTCTACCTTGCTATTAGACTCCCTGGAGAGTTTGTGCCATCTACAAACCCTTTAGTACTTTTCTGCCGGCCATGGCTTCAAACATCTCGAATGATAAACAGCAGTCCTGGAAATCCAAGGCGACCTGCCTTTGTGACCCCTTCCATCATTTTTGCAAACTGCAGGCTGTGCCAGCTCTGCTGGGTGTATGCCAGTCGACCACTTAAAGAAGAGAACATGGGCAGGTTTAAATGGAACCACTTCAAGGACTGTCCTAGTTGGTCACATCAAGAATCAGTGACTGAAGTGTGCACAGAAGCAGTCCTTTAAGTCCTTGATGGGAAGGAGCCATGCCTGGCTCTCTTCCCAGGGGTCCCATTTCAGAGAATTATTGGGGAGGATGTAAGCTGAAGAAGAAAAGCTGGTATTTATAGCCCTCTTTTCACCCAAAGCAGTTTCCAAATACCTTTCTTCCCTCTCCCCACAACAGGCACCCTATAAGGTAGGTGAGGCTTAGCGAGCCATGAGAGAACTCTGTGATAACTGGGACTAGCCCAAGGTCACTGAGCTGGCTGCATGTGGAGAAGTGGGGAATGAAACCTGGTTCTCCAGATTAGATTCTGCTGCTCTTTTACCACTACATCATGCCTTCTTTCTTTTCTTTCACTGTTAAGTAATTTTTTAATATCTGAATGTTTCACTGTATTGTTATGAGAATTATAATGTAAACCAACCTGAGCCGAAAGGGAGGGTGGTATATGAATGAATGAATGAATGAATGAATGAATGAATGAATGAATGAATGAATGAATGAATGAGTGAGCCTACACTTCGGGCCACTGTTGCTTGGGAGTAAGCCCTGCTGATCACCAAGGCTCTAACTGATTTACGGGATATTGACTACTGCAGCTCTCAAAACTCTGACTTGACTGTAGCCACTCATGCTCAATAGTCCCACCTTTCACTGAGGATGTTAAAGAGGAGGGGGGGGGGGAGAAAGAGGCCAAGAACCTAAGGAGAGGAACGATGATGGTGAAAATGGATTTGTTCAGGGATGCCCTAATTTAGCCCCACCAGTCTTGCATCTCCCCCTCCCTCCCTTCCCTAGTAATCAGGACCAAAAATGCTTGCACATTTCCCTATCTATCTTGCAATGAAATACTAGAAAGTTACCTTTTTTCAAAAGAGAAAGAAGGAAGGAAGGAAAGCTTGAGGCTGAGAGGAGGAGCATGACATATTTCTGGTGGGTACCACAATTCCTAGGATTAACAGGACAACACTTTTCTACAAAAGGCTAAAGGGCCTAGGCATAGGATTGTTAGCTGGCCTAGAGAAAACTCCTCCCTGAGAATGATCCACAAAAGCTTCCAGTTCGAAATCCTGAGGTCTTAAGAAAGAACCCCCAAACCTGAAAAATTACTACCTGCACATCTATTGATCTATTTGTTCAGTCCCAACCATTTTATTAGATACTCTGCTTCAGGTTTATAGGCAATAGGTTACTCCCTATTATTAATTTGTTGGATTTTACAATGCCTTATTACCACGTTGAACTTCTGAGCAACAGTTCTGCGTCAAGTGTGGAATCAATGAATGTTTTCTATGAAGCACTTCTCTAGAGAAAGCTATGAGACTCCTAGTTTAACTTTTGTTGCCTCACTCACAATAATTTATAAGCCATTTGAGAGGAGAGATTTTATGAAAGAGGAAGGGAAGCACACAAAAAAGGGGGGGAGCTGCAAAAGGAAGAACTAAAGTCAGCTATGACTTACGATGTACAGAACATTTTGAAGAAACCCAACTTTAAAATCTATTTTAAAGTTCCCAAGAACAAAGATTTCCACTCACCTTTTCAATTTCTGGCAATTTCCATATCCCTTTTTTCTGTCTGCTAATGTTAATTGCTAATATTTCCATATATTTTGAACCTGAGTCTCTCACTCACAGAGCCTAACTTGATGTTACAATATCCACAATTCCAACCTGTGGATGCTGTAAACTCTGGCTTGGCCCTTTATCACATGGCATCATGTATTTTAACATCATAAGATTTCCCAAACTACTAGTAGTACTTGTATGTTCATGTTTAAGGAAGATTTGGCACTAAAAGCTTAGTTACATGGATAACGACACTACAAGAACAGATAATCTTGTTGCCCTGATTTTCGACATTTAAAATGACAAAAGTTCTGCCCAAATGAATAATCATAATCCTAAAATTTTATTGTTAACTCACCCATCCCTGAAGGCTCAGGGTGGATAACACATGTATTAAAAGAATAAAATAACAATAATCGACATATTAAAACATTCTATAATCAGATTAGTTTCAAACAGCCTCTAATTTCCCAGTTTGGGGCAGTGCAGATGTCAAATATGATGAAAGCTTGGCTGATGTTTTGCATAGGGAGGCCAGAATTTCGGGCTTCACCCATAGGCCTGGTAGAACAGTTCTGTTTTCCAGGCCCTGCAGAACTGTCCCAAGTTCCTCAGGGCCCTGATCTCTCCAGGGGGAACATTCCACCAGGCCAGAGCCCTGGCATTGTCTTTATATCTTCGGGATCAAGGATCTAGAGTAGGTTCTGCTCACTCAAGTTTAGGCTCTTTTCAGTCCTACAGGTATGAAGGTCCTAGACCATTTAGGGCTTTATAGGTGATAACCAGAACCTTGACCCTGATCTGGTTTTCAATCTGAAGCCAGTGTTGCTGGAAGAGAGCCTTGCTGCGACATTCTGGAATATGAAACAGATCTGTTGATAGTTGTGCAGACAACTTAGTATTTTGTTTGGGATGAACCCCCAAATTCCAGTTTGAACCAAATTTAGTAATAACTCTAGGGCTGCCAATTCCTGCATGGGAAATTTCTGGAGATTTGGGAGTGGTGCTTCAGGAGAACAGTAGAGAGAACTCAGCAGAGATGTGATGCCATATAGTGCCTGCCTTCCAATGGTGTCCCTTCCTCCAGGAGAACTGGTCTGTGTAGCCTGAAGATAATTTGTAATTTAAGGAGAATTCTGTGCTCCACTTGGAGAGTGACAAACCTAAACAACTCCCTGATAATGCATTTTTCTTTAACTGAAGGATTTTTTTATTTGAAACAGTGGAGAAGAACTTCTAGTATAGCTTTCCGATTTTGAACGAACTTATTTCTGTAATCAAAGAGGGAGGAACATTTTCTTTTCCTTGTGGACACTTGCCTAGCTGTACAAGTCATATAACAAATATTAAAATATGTAAATATTCTCTAACACTCTCATTATACCATTGAGGTTTCATGAAATGATGAATTATGAATCGTAAAGTTATGAATTATGAAGAAAAGAATTGCCAATTAGCTGGTGCAAATTATGCATTGTGAATTGGCAAGATGCAGTAGTGAAGATTTCCAGTGCAAACTCATTGAGTGCTATCATATCTGACATGCTGTGTGGTCAAATATTTTTCCAATACTAATTTTGCTAAATATATGAATGTTACTTGATGTTTTCTTACTGCCATGGACTAGTTGGCTATTTGTCTGTGGAATAAATATGAAAGATTTGTTTCATAGGGATCCCTCTTTCCTGCCCAACGTTTTAATTTTCGATTTGATGTTATTGTAGGTATGTATTTTAACTCTGGTTTTAGATGCAGTAGAGTTTTTTTATTTGTTTTAATGACTTTAAAATGCGGTTGTATTGTATATGATTTGTTAACCATCTTTGTAGCTCTTGTGAGGAAAGAATGGCAAAGTAAAAATTTTACCAACTCCACCCCCCACAATAAATTAACAAACCTGTAGATATGATGAGTTGTCCTAAACAAACCTGTAGCATTTCCAGTGAAATGGATGAGTGGCCTCCATTTCTTTTTAGAGCTCTATACATTGACCAGAAATGGGATTTCTAATTGTTATGCCCTGTATTTATTTCTATCAGGTTATCCATGTCATGAGGTGCTATAGGTGTCACCCATATGTGAAAGGAAGGGATATGATAGCATGAGGCACCAAATGCTTATGAGCCACTTGATAAAAACACAGGAAGAATTATTTTTACATTTTCCAGGACAAAAGATGGGAAGTCATGAAGGCATCATAAGAATAGCCATGAACTAAAAGGGACGCAGGATATATATGTATACAGAATACCATGATTGCGTTCCAGATAACTGAACAATGTACCTTTCCTTTTCCAACATATTGTATTGCTGAGTGTAACAAATCTTGAAGTATTTCTGTCTCGTCTCTCTTCCTTACCCTGTCTGCTCCAGAGCTAGTACAATGCAAACAGATATTCTGCATTTTAAGGTTGAGTGAAATAAACATCTTTCTCCAGCCGTTCACTGTGTCCTCCCCTGGCCTTGCTGTAGGAGCCTGTCTTTGTGTGTTACAGAAGAAGCTACAGAGCAAGAGGAGCGATTTATAGCCTTGCCTAGAAAACCTGCCATTTTTGTGATCCTGATCAAGCAGCCTTTTAGGCACATGAATAATATTTATTGCATGACAGAGAGTCTAGTAGCATCACTGGGGCATTTGGCCATAGCTGCAGAATATGAAGAAGAAATGGAATGTAACTCACCATAATAAACAAAGAGAAAAGTTGTGCAACAAAAAAAAGGACTCCATGAGGATGAGAAACCTGGTAAAGGCTTAACCTGCTGGGTCACTGCTCAGTGGACCAGCCTTTAAGGGTCATAATGGTCCATCCTAGAAAAATGAGGTCTCAATATGGGAATGCCAATTATCTCATAGAGGAATGTATCCCCACAAAAACACATCTGGGTCCTCTGTAAGGCACAGATTCTCATCACGGCATGGATGTACATCCACATAGGTACCTGTATCTGCCTTTGGTGCTCATAGATTTTCTTTGACCACGTCAATCAGCTTCACTGGATCATGGCATCATTCTGATACAGGAGAGTAAATCCTAATATCCTTTTTTCTTTCAGGTTCAGGCTTCTAGAACATGTTCCTTATGTCTACTGTCTTGACTTTCTAACTTCCTCCTTCTATATTCCATTGCAATGACCTTGATAGAATGACTGACACTGTTCTCTTGGCCAGATCTAAAGGTGGCTTCCTTGTCTTCCCCTCCTTCCCATTTGTTTCCCCCGTTGTATTCTAGCAATGAAAGTATTTAAATATAGTTGCCCCAAGTCACCTTATAATTCTGGTCTTAGTCAATCACATTTGATACCTGGTAATTAGCAAAAGTATTTTCTTTTTCGACTGAGACTTGTGGTGCTAATATGCATTTCCCAGCTAGAAAAGATAGGGAGAGATAAATGTTTTCCCTCCCTTTGAACCAGTTTCAACCTAAGACCAAAAAAAGAAGAAAAGCAGTCATTGAATCACAATGATTATTTGGAGCTCACATCTAAATAATCTCTGTGTACTCGGATGCATACTTGTCTTTGAGCTGTAGCCAAAAAGTTATTCTATTTGCTTACAAAAACTCTTCCTTCATCCTACACTGAATCCCTTAGCAAATCCTCAAATATCTTTGCAAATCTCAAATATATTAAAGGCATTTAACTCCCCCCCCTCCCCAACCATGTAGACCTTTGATGCCTGGTGTGACTAGAATGATTTTAGAGTTTTAACTCAGAGGCTGAATGAGAAATTACGGGAAACACTTTGCAAAGAGAGAGAGAGAGAGAGAGAGAGAGAGAGAGAAGAGAAATGTAGCTAGTACAATATCTAATTACTTATAGATTTTAAGTCAAATTTGAACATGATAAATATTTAAATAAAAGGTACATCCATCTAGAGTCCTTGCCAGTGCTTACCCCCCCCCTTTATTACACTTTTAAAAATTCAGTAGATAACTTGGTTACTGAATTCTTGGGATTACACAAGATTTTCACTAGTATCAACAAGTAGATTCTGAGGTTCTGATAGGACAGGAAGCTTGCAGTCCTAGAACTATCTGTCTGAGCTGTCCAAGCCATATTTCTATTGGATTGAATAGAATACTAGCCTTGCATGGGCCAGGAACAATGATAAGACTTGTAGCAGCTTTGGTCACCTACGGAATAAATGTTCTTTCACAACAGCCTAGGAATCGATTCACATAAGCATGATAAGTACTTAGTGACTATCAATTGGAGTTGTAGCATTCATATGTAACCACTGGGAGTCAAATACCAAAGATGAAACTTTCATATCACCTTGGGTCAGCAGCCTGAGCCGAATGTCGCTTATTATGAGCAGCTTCTGGGAAAATATGTTCTTCCCGCCCCCACAGGTAGCAGATAGTGTCAGCAAAAACCAGGATAATCCAGGTTGTCATGGGGGCTTTAGACGGGGAGCAATGCTGCCCAGAAGTGAGGAAGCCAATTTTTGTCCTGTATTGTGCCCACACTCTGCATGTCTACTCTTAAAATCACAGGTGCCCAAGAATACTGTGAAGGGCCAGTGGATTTAGGGATCCTTAAACTTCACAACTGGGAAGAGGAGGATAAAGAGAGGGCAAAGGCCTGGCAAGCCAGAGGAAGGGAAATTTAAAAGAAGGAGGGGAGACCTGAGGAGTGGGTCTTCACTGGCCTAGGTGGGGCTATCTGGAATATATTGGGCACTATATTTAACCAGTATTCTGTGCCTGCTGAGAGCAGGGGAACATGAGGCCTTGAAATCATCAGCCCACTTACCAGCCCCTTTTGTTGATTGTTTCATTAATTAATCCTGAGCATGTGGTCCATTTCACCCACCTCAGGATTATATTGTGTTATATAGGAGACCACAAGATTCTTCTTCTATACCTCCTGCCAATTTTCCCTTCCTCCCTTTTTAGCTACAGCTTCCCATCTTGACCTTGAGCTGAGCTCCACCCTCTTCTTTGCTCCCGGCTCTCCACATCGACAACCTGCCTTAAATTTCCTGGGTCTAGAAAGCCTTTGTTCTCCACTCCAGTCCTCCACACCTCTAGAGCAGGCTGCCCTATTGCTGAGGTTATCTTGACTACCCCTTCCATCCCCTACCCCACCATTATTCAACCAGATGAGCCTTGCTGTGGGGCCCAAGGGCTTGTCCTGCCCTGCCCTGCCTGTCAGTTCTTGGCTGGGTAGTCTTCCACTCTGTGCTGCTTTGTGAAAATAAAATGGCGGAGAGAATGAAATATACCAACCTGATCTCCTTGGAAGAAGAGTGGTATAAATGTGTCTAGAGAGATACAATCAGTTTCTGAAATGGGGTGGGGTTGTTAATTTTTATGAGAAGGAGCGTGTGTCTGAAAGGATCTGGCATCCCCTCTCCCCTGTTGTAGCTCACTGTGCTGTGTGGCTTCACATATTTTTCTTCTGGTATTAGAGAAGGAGTAGAGAAAAGTATTTTAACTCAATTTAGGATTTTCTTCCCTAACCAATGTTGCATTCACTATCTTCTAACTTGGAAGTCCTACCTATCCAGGTGGGAAATCCTGAATAACTTCAGCACTTTCTCAGGAAACATTCCTAACACTATATTGAACACCATGCATTCCCTTCATAGAGTCATTTTTTGAACACTGCAACTACCTTCTACTGAATTAGACCTCTGGTAGATCAAGGTCAGTGCTGTACTATTTTGATTGTCATGGACTCTCCAGGGTTTCAAGTTGAGGTCTTTCATATCACCTGGTGCCTGATCTTCTTAACTGGAGTTGTCAAGAATTGAACATGGGACATTCTATATGCAGAAAAATTGCAGGCAAATTTGTGAGACCCACTCTAAATTTTAATCCTATAACTGACTGGTAAACTGAATTTTTTAATGTACTTATTTTTAAGCTGCAGTATTGTTTGAATTACAGCTAACTTCTTGTAAAGCTTCCAGCCATTAGTTAATATGTCCATGAACTCTTGGAATCAGGAAGGTTTTGAATCTCAGGCAATTTCAGCACAAGTAATCTGCCCCTGTACATTCTCTGGTTGCTGGTGGGTTTTAGAGCCCCTTCCACATGATGTCGCCTGCATCCCAAGCTTGTCCAGATGCTGGCTTGAATTTTGCCCAGATTTACCTCGGGATGAGGGAAATTGCAAAAAGTGGATTTGCTACTTTTTCTCTTGCATCCCATCTGTGAGCAATCAGTGGCAAGCCCATATGGAGGGGGAAAGGCACGATAGTCTCTGTAGCATTGTCCCCCCCTCGCACTCGCCCTTCCCTCTCCATTTCCTGCTCCGTTGTTGTTCTTTAAATGGTGGGGTCTGCGTTGACCGCAAAGATAGATTGCCAAAGGTAAAATAAAATCTTTACAGTGTCCTTGGTCTTTTTGGGATCTGGTAGCAAAACACAATCCAGTTTGTGTTTTTTGGAGCTGGGGAATGAAAGGGGAAAGGGGGGGGGGGGTGGAAGGTGATCAAGCAGTTATCTCTGGATCATCCAGGCATGCATGCTACTTGTTTTAAAGCCTTCTGTTTACACAAAATGATTTTGGGGCTCCAGTTTCCCAGGTGCAGATTCTCAAGATTCCATCCAGACATAAAGTCCAAAAAAAAGAGATGAATCCCCAAAAGTGGGGGAGAATGCTGTATCATTCTGGCATTTCTCCATAGCAATGCAGCAGTGTTGATTTTTATTAAAAATGCATCTGTGTTGTCGCATTACCGCATAGCAACACGGAAGTGCCTTTAAAAAAAATTGGGGGACTCGGGGGGAGAAGGGAAAACACAGGAGGGGTCTCCCCATGAGGAGGGCTGCAAAAACAAGATTTATCATCCTGCGTTTGCAAGCAGGAGGCCACTCATATTTTAGTCTTCTGTGTGGAAATGGTCTCAGTTACGTTGGTTGCCTTCTATATTGATAATCAGCTGACGGATAGTAGTCTGTGAACAGAAAGTGACTAGATGATTTCATTTGGTCACAGATTCAAGAATTCTAGAAAGAAAATGCAGAAAGTATTATTAAGAATCCACCAACTGAAGACAGGAAAAAGAGCCTGTTCTTTACAGCATATTGCTCAAAGAAGTGGAAATATTTGATAATGAAAATGACAAAAGTGATACCCAAGAGAAAGCATCTTTTATGGCCATAAAATTATAGAAGTTGTAGGTAAGTATAATGCTGAAATGAAACCTTCCAACTGCTTTCCTCAATGACCTTGGAAGACATGTACTAACAATGCCAGGAGGCAACATCAGGGGAAAGCCTTAGCCTCTATCTCCTGTTAGTGGACCTCCAAAGGACCCAGTTGACCATGATGTGAGATGGGCTATTTTATGGAATAATTACTTCCCCCTGGATTCTACTCAAGGGAATGCAGTGTTGGCAGAGTTTAAATATGCAAAGAGGATCTGCACACTAAACCACTTAAAAGCATAACATGGTTTTATTATGAAGTGAAATAACTTTTATAGAGTGGACAGAGACCAAACCAACTGCCTAACATCTGTTCTACATTCATTCTGTCTGTTCTGGAGGCAAGCATGGAGGAAATGTGCTCAATGGAGCAGGAAGTCTCCAAATGAACCAATCAGGAAACAGGAAGAGAAGTTTTGAAAAATATGAGGAAGTTCCTAATCTAACCAGGGTGGAGTCTGTGCGGAGCTTTTATTCCAATCCCAGGTCGATTCAGTCCCTGCCATCTCCACTGAATGCGATTTCCAGTTTGATTTTGTCTGATTTAAGTTTTCCCTCTGCAACAAGCATGATTGATCTGGAGTGACCCTACCTTTATCCTGCAATATCCTGGTTTTAACCCTCAATATTTGAAGAATCAGATTGAGAAAGCCTGAGAAAGCATGTGGAGCTCCATCTGCTTCAAATTTGTAGAGAAGCCCTGATTGGCCAAGGCTGCCCAGGTGACAAGCTTGCCTTAAAGGAGAAGCCCCTAATTTCCCTCAGCAGAAGCTCCCAGAAGCTCTAATTTCTGTCAGTAAAGATTTGCCTCTTGTTTTTTCTCTCTCTCTCCACTGCTGTCTCCAATCCTCTCTCTCCCCCCTTCAAGAAAAAAAAGAAAGAGGCTCTGGCTGTGCTTGGCTCCCCCTTCCCCTTCTGAACTTCCCTAACCATGTGCACAACACTTTTCTGTTTCAATGGGGAGGGAGGGGGAAAGAGGAAGACCCAAGTTCAAATTGATCTGGATTCAGCAGGATCCACAATGAAATAAACAAAGTAAGTGCAGATTCAGCCCAGGAGAAGAAGAATTGTATTTTATACCCCATTTTTCACTGCCTGAAGGAGTCTCAAAGTGGCTTATAATTGCCTTCCCTTCCTCCCCCTACAACAGGCAACCTATTATGTAGGTAGGGCTGAGAGAGTCCTGATGTTACTGTTCTGTGAGAATAGCACTATCAGGACTCTGAGAAGATCACCCAGCTGGCTGGGAACGGGGAATGACACATGGCTTGCCGGTTTAGAAGCCGCCACTCTTAACTACTGCACCATGCTGGCTGAAAATGCATATTCTCTGATACCCGCTTCATATGTTTTTTGAATCTTCCATATTCCAACATGCAGTTAGCGTTTCATGAACAGGCAGGGATTTGACTCTTCTCGCACCTGCAACCGGTTGTAAATTTCAGGAATACTTTTACCTACTGGAGGCACTGGAGTTCAGTGACAGACATTTAGATATAACAGCCACAGAAGAAAAATGAAATTGATAGGAGAAGCCTGGAAGATTGTGCTTTTCTTTTATGGAGCTTACTGCAGGTCATAGCTGGGGGGGGGGTTGAATTTTGTCCCACGTACCTAGCAGAGTGACCGAGGTTTGTGGCGCGTTCGGACATGCATCTACTTCATCAGGCAGTGTCTGGCCTGTTTGAACTCCTCACAGCTCAAACAAAGCTTTCATATCAACTCAGCCAGTGCTAAGAAAAAACTTCCTCAGGGAGTTGGTTTACAGCGTGATCCTAAGCAGAGTCACACCGTTCTAAGTCCTTTGCAGCCAATGAGCTTGAAAAGGGGGAACTCTCCTTAAGGCTGCGCTGTCAGCTGTGAGTCATCAAATGAGGAGCGCAGGGATATGAATCAGCCCTTTAGAACGAGATGTGAGGCCAAGGTCATTTAGTTTGAAATTCTCCATTAGGAAGACTACTTTGATCCTGATGAAGCAGCTAATACAGAACCAGAGTTACCCAGACAGCAGCCGCCTTCACAGAAGGGAGGAGTGGGTATGCTTCCTGCTTTCACTGGATAGACAAGCCTTTCTCAACTTTTTACCATAGGGAAACCCCTGAAGTGGTGCGATGGGGCAGAATAGGGTTGGGAAGCATAGCTGTGCATTCACCGACCTGGAGCCCCTGCCCTTCCCACACCCTCCAGGCCCATCGTTGGCCATTTTGGGAAGGGGGGGCAGGTTGACATGACCACATATTTATTTATTTATTTATCATACTTCTATACCGCCCTCCCCGGAGGTTCAGGGCGGTTTACATTATAACAGAGAACCATACTTAAAACAGTCTGTAGAACATGTAGAACCAACAATTGCAACCAAACATAACACAGTATAACAGTAAACAATCGTAATACAAACAGGTCCAGGGCTTATTGATTGAATTCTGAGGGGGGGTGGGGGGGAGCAGGGGCCCTTGGTCGCTGTAGATTACGTCTGGTCTGGGCCAAATGCCTGGTGGAGGAGCTCCTTTTTGCAGGCCCTGCGGAACTGTTTAAGCTCTGTCAGGGCCCTGATCTCCTCTGGGAGCTCATTCCACCAGGTAGGGGCCAGAACAGAGAATGCTCTGGCCCTGGTTGAGACCAGATGGACTTCTTTAGGGCCAGGGATCCTTAGCTGATTGTATGGTCATAGCACCTGATAAATACTTAACACATTTTTAAAAGATATATTAAAAACTAATCAATTTTCATCCCTTTGGGAAACCCTTCGAGGACCATCAAGAAACTCCAGGGTTTCATGAAACCCTGGTTGAGAAAGCCTGGTATGGACTAATGCAGGAGTGTGGTCATGCTGGGCAGCAACTCATCTGCATGAGTGTAAGGTTGGGTGCCTGTGCATATGAGCCTCCGTAAAGAGCATCCGACTTCTCAAATCATCCCACCAGTGTGCTGGAAGGGCATAGCCTGCTGCATCAGAAGTGATTGGCTAGCGTGGAAAATAACCCACATGCAAGGTCTTTTCTCATCCTTCTCCACAAAGAGCCAGTTTGGTGTAGTGGTTAGGAGTGTAGTGGTCTGGCATGCCGGGTTCGATTCTGCACTCCCCCACATGCAGCCAGCTGGGTGACCTTGGGCTCGCCATGGCACTGATAAAACTGTTCTGACCGAGCAGTGATATCAGGGCTCTCAGCTTCACCAATCTCACAGGGTGTCTGTTGTGGGGAGAGGAAAGGGAAGGCGACTGTAAGCCGCTTTGAGCCTCTTTTGGGTAGGGAAAAGCGGCATATAAGAACCAACTCTTCTTCTTCTTCTTCTTCTTCTTCTTCTTCTTCTTCTTCTTCTTCTTCTTCTTCTTCTTCTTCTTCTTCTTCTTCTTCTTCTTCTTCTTCTTCATACCACCATCCCCTCATGATGACCACTGCAGAACAAGCCCTTCTGAGAGGAAGTAGAGGACAAAAAGGTCATTATGCAATTTAAAAAAAATTAAGACCTCTTTGTAATCAACCAGCCTGTGTTCAGACCCCCCCCCCCCACTTAGCCTCACATCATAAAAAGGATCAAGGATGGAGAAAGGAGAATGAACAGCTGGAAATAATAACCATTCCTAAGGGAAAATATTCATTTTTAATTACTGGTATCCCTTTTATCCATGACAATGTAATTGCATTCTGTTTAACTAAATCTTAATTGGTGCTGTGAAGTAATGATAAGAGTGGCTGTGCAATTCTTTATGAGCTATCTTCTAATACGTTGGTCTTGCTCTGTCTCCTGTATGGGGAGAGAACATGATTGTGTCTGTCAGAACTGCTTCCTTCAGTCACAGCAATAAGGTCGAATGCTACCCAGAAGATCAAGATGGGCAGAATATTGGGTGAAGCACACGGATTGGGCAGCTGTTTGTTTTTCTCCATGTTCTGTTGACTCTCCCTCATGAGAGATACAAATATAGCAGCCCTCCTGGTGGTGACAATAATCCTGGTGAGGACCCAGTGAGCTCAGAATGGAGGATCCATGGCGGTGGTGCAAGGATTTGCTTAAGGCAGAGAAACATTGCTGGAACTTGTGGCCAAGAAGACCGAAAAGGTGGCAGAGGAGGATCTCTGTGTATGGATTTCATCTTCCTTCTTGGAGATGGGAGCTTTGCAAATGACAACAGCAGGCAAGGAAGAAATTCTGGATGAGGAAATGATGGAGAAAGTGACCAAGAGGAGTTATATGGCCAATGAGGATAACTTTCTCCCTAATGGTTAGCTAGTGAGGGATGAGTGGTAGTATTGAATAGGGTGATGTGAACCAAAACTGTCTCCACTAACATCCTTTAACCTCTCCATTTGCTAGGAATAGAGTTTGTTGGCTCTTGAATTGGTCACTGTTCCCCTCCCAAGTCTATAACCAGGGAATGCTGGTCATGCCCTTAAAGTATTGCATGATTTGTATGACAAGTCTAGAAGCGTTCCTTGCAATGAAGAGGTGCCAGAGCGCTGGGCAATTAGCTGCATTAAGCAGTGGCAATTAGCGCTAGGGTCAGTTAGGGTGACCACTCGCCCCCTTGATCCTTGCCCATCTTATCAATCTCTCCCTGGGTACTGGGGAGTTCCCTCAGCTGCTGAAGGGGGCAGTGGTTTGACCTCTCCACGAGAAACCATCGCTGGACCCACGGGACTCGGCCGGTTTTGCATTTGGCATTCCTGGGTGGTTGAAAGGGCCGTGGTGGACCAGCTCCTGGCATTCTTGGAGGAAACTTTGGCTCTTGATCCATTTCAATCTGGTTTCCATCCTGGCCACAGGGTGGAGACGGTGTTGATCACCCTGATGGATGATCTCCGCCGCTAGTTGGATCTGGCCAGGGCGGCCATGCTTGTTCTGTTAGATCTGTCAGTTGATTTTGATGTGGTCAACCATGAACTGCTGGCCCACTGTCTTGCTCGGATGGGGATACGGGACACAGTTCTTAGCTAGATACATTCCTTTCTCCATAACCAGACCCAGAGAGTTGCTGTGGGGGAGGAGTTGATGCGCACCTACCGAAATTAGAAGGAAAGTTTGTTTTATCTTGCAGCAGCACCCTAACTACTGCTTTGCACAACTCTAGCTGAGTTGGGTGGAAAGGAAAACAGAGAGGCTAGATTATTGGAGAAAATGATCTGCAGGCTGACACTGTATCAGCGATCAGTGAGCTGGCTTAATTGTATGGTATGTTAAGCAAGTTTACTTCAAGCTTGGAGAAAGGGAAGTCTGGCTGATCCTTAGTGTGATTCAAGTGGGTAGCCGTGTTGGTCTGAAACAGCCCAACAAAACAAAATCGGAGTCCAGTGGCACCTTTAAGACCAACAAAGATTTATTCAAGGTGTGAGCTTTCGAGTTGTGATCCTAGTATGCTTTTTGCTATGCTCAGAGCCTCAGACTCCCCTGTGCCCCTAGTGGCTGCAGCCAGAATTGCAATTTCTTTTAAAAAGGAAAGACATTTGGTCTGATGTAGAAAGCGCTTCCAAGGACCTTCCTCGAGCTGCACCCAGGTCAGAGCATACCTCCCGCTCCACCTTTGGTACAGTCCCTGGTATTAGGCAATGCAGACCTTTTGGTTGATGTCAGGGTGCTCTGCTTAAGGTTCTCTTCATCTGGATGAGGATTCACTGCCAGCCAGTTTTTTATTTTATTTTATTTTATTTTAAAAACCTCTTAAAAATGAAAGTCCAAATTCTCCCAAAACCAGAATTAACATTCTGTGTCTACATTGCAAGTTATCTTTCTTCCACGTTCTTCTCAGTTGTTTCTGTTAATCATTTGCATGGGCTCCCATGGCTGGGTTGGACTCCAAAAGAGTCAGAACTTGAAATGGCAGGCGTATTTTAAGAGGGGGGTATTGAAGGGACAGACAGATTTGGAGCATGTGGTTTTACTTTTGGCTTTGGCTGGAAATGTTTTCGCTACTGTTGTAAGCCATCTTGGACCATATATACAAGTTTTACTAAAACAAATAATACTTCTGAATAAGCTGCTATCGCATCTAGTAGAGAACTTGATTAACTAGGGCTGGAAATTCTTGCCCAGCATTCAATCCAGAGACGCATTTCCCTCTAGTGATCTGTTCTTTTTTAAAGCCCAGCTTCCTTCCAGCCACGCTTGGGGCTTTGTCCTTTGGCTCTCTATGAACGGCAGACAGCGGAAGTCTTGGCCGTGCTGCTGGCCTCTTCCCCAAGAAACTGCCTGGGAATCCTGACACATCGACAGGAGTGATTTGCAATGGCCCTGAGGCTATAGATTTAGCAACAGCAGAATGTGAGACGAGAGTCAGACATCTATAAGGAACTTCCCTGGCACCTCCTCACACTCCTCACTCTCTGCACCGCTGTCCGGAGCTGGGGGAGCAGAAATCTATTTAAGGCTCAGAAGGGTGTAACGTTGTTCAGGATGGAACTGGAAAAGAATGAGACCACAGGTTCAAATCTCAGCTCAGCTACAAATTCAGTAGAAGGCAGACCATTCTCTTGGTTTTTATTTAGTTGATACTCCAGTTTTCTCTTCAGTGGGGATCTCAAGTAACTCACAGTGTTCCCCCTATCTCCATTTCGTTCTCACAACGATCCTGTTAGGCTGTGAGAGCGGGACTGGCCCAAGGAGATGCGGTGAGCTTCCATGGCAGAAAAGGGGAACAAAAGGTCTGTAAGATCCTAGGTTGACATCCCAACCACTATACCATGCTGGCTCTCAGTTAGCCTCCATTCTGCCATCTGAAATATGGGAATAATAATATTGGCCTACATTTCAGGGCTCCAATAAGGGTTACTCTCCTAAGAGATATATAGGAAGAAAAGTAATTTAAAAATACTAACCATTCTTTTTTTAGATTTCACATTTTTCTGCAAATCAAGGGCCCTTTTCAGGTTTGTAGAAAGATCTGTGTTGCCTGTTCACTGCTCCAGTCACCAGATGTAAGTATCCATAATATCCTGACTTTGCTATTAGAATACAAGATTCATGGACTCTTGGGCTTGGAATAGCGACAGTGACAACAGCAGACAGAAGTACAAAGGTAGAAGGGTTTGTCACTCACAGAATGTTCTCAGGCCATTTCTGGCTTGATTAAAGATCAATATGATTAGCTTATAGAATGCAGGCAGAGACTGGTTTTAACTAAAGTTTGCCACCTGCCACATAAAGGCAAATGATATGTCCTAATTGCCAAGAGCAACTTCAAGATTAAACATTGCACGGGTGGCACAATCTAATAAAACAATTCTCATGTTTGGACACACATGTCCGACAGCCTCACAAGGCATTCCTTGTTTTGGAGCTCTTCGAATGAAAGCAAATTTTCCAGTAGCCTGAAAAAAAAAATCTGTCCCTTTATGTTCTTTGCCTGGTGATGTTATTTACCTCCATGCCATGAAAAGCCCCACCTGCCCATTTCCATACATTAAAGGAGCAGAACATTTTTCTCCAGGCCAGTTGGCCAGCCTAGTGACAATTCTACTTCTGCCTTAAAGGTAAAAGAAAAATGTCCAGGTAGCAACCAGGCAGACCTAGAAATCTGTGAGTCCATGTCTCTGATGCAGGATTGAATAAGATGGTTTGGAGCGAAAAGCCAAATGTGGTATGCTTGGCTGAATCTGATGGTTACCAGTCTTGTAATTGATTTTTTTGCTGGTAAAAAGTTGTGAGAAAGGCCCCTGGGGTCAAAAGATCAAAAATGAGAGAGCTTTGTTTATTGGAAGTCTAAACATTGCTAAAATGGCTGGAAATTGCTAAGTGACCCATCCCAGAAAGCCATCTGCCTAGGCACACACCCTGAATTAGACAGTTTATGTATTAACACAATGTCATAGCCTCTCTGATTTCTTTTGGCAGTGATTCACCGCTACATTCTGCAGAAGACACTGGTCTACATCTTTATTTGGAATGGGGATGAGGACCTTGAGCTCCACCTAGGGGTAGGAATATGTTAGAAGATGTTGCATGAGAATGAATTTGGAGCAACAGAAGCCGTTACATTTTAATATCTCTTTTAGTACTGTGCGTGATTCACCTGTTCATGAAATAAAATGTTTAAGGTAACTTTTCTGCAAATGAGTGCAGTCAGCGTCCATGTTGCGTTTATAAGATTCAAAATCTTAACATGCTCATCGTGTTGCCAATTATAGATTTGAAAAATGAGGTTTCTGGCGGAACTGCTAAGATTTTCAGAGATAAAGTCTAGCTTTACTAGAACATCCTTACCCCAGCTAATATGCAGAGTGAGGCCTTTGTCAGGCTTTTATGGCTATCTGACCACAGAAAGAAAGTTTCAGCAGTAAACAAAACTATTCCACAGGAGGCCCTAGAAGACAGAGAGTGGAGTTTTCATCAATGCAGAAACAGAGCAGTCAGATTCTAATGGCCCTAAGTTGAAGCATGGCAGAATTTGGCAGTGGGGGAGTGGAAGATGGGTGGAATTTTTAAGTAGGGCTTGGGAGTGTCAGGTTCAAATCCCTTCACATTTTACTTCTTGTTCTTTGCTTTTGATTTTGAGGCATATTGTAGGAGCTGCTCATTTGAAACACCCTCTTTGGGATACCCACTCCTTTTGAAATCAAGGCCATTTTTCAAGAAACTCACTCAGCTCCAACCTAATATTATAAGGCCTTTATGTACTTCAGCCTTGTTGGACTTTGCTGTTGATTTAAAAAGCATTCCCTGACCTGTATGGACAGCCAGTTTGGTTGTAGTGGTTAATAGAGCTCTCTCAGCCTCACCTACCCCACAGGGTGTTTGATGTGGGGAGAGGAAGGGAAGGTGGCTGTAAACCCCTGAGATTCCTTCCGGTAGTGAAAAGTGGGATATAATGCACAGTTATTTTTAATTTTTTGATTGCTAAGCATTAAGCTAGCCTCACTGGACCTAGTGTTTTGAGTAGTTCTCATATAGAACTATTTAGAAGGCCCAGCCACATTGGTGGGGGTGATTGTAAGAGTACTGAGCAAGGCATTAGCTCTCCCGGGAGGCAGCTCCCATGTATGGCAGTGACTTCGTGGTAGAGACTTATAACATGTTTTTACTATAAGGTGTCGTATTCTGAAATGTTGGAAGCAGTCAGGATTTGTACTGCATGCTGGCCCATTTCACACACGTTGGATAATGTACTTTCAATGCACTTTCAAGGTGGATTTTCCTGTTTTGCCTTGAAAGTGCACTATACATTGTGTGTGGAATGGGCTTCAGCTTTCTATTTGTTGTAAAAGGATCCTGGCAACTTTTATATGCTGCGAGTGAGGCAGTCACCAAAATTAAGTGTAACAGTCATATGCGTGTGCAGACACAATGACATTTTCAATCAGTTGGTTCAGCTGATAAAACATCAACACTTACACTGGTCAAAATCAGGGTTAACCAGTATGACTCACTCACCTGGGAATGGTAATTAGGAAATCTGCTGAGAAGTCCTTGTTAGAGATCGCTAGGTCCTTCATAAACGCCTCTTAACTTCTTGATTGATAGAACAGGGTAGAAATAAGTTGCAAGGAATAGTTCAGCAGACATGGCTTTCCTCACCATTGTCCCCATATGCTTTGCATGAGTGGGCCAACTGTGGTCTGGGGAAGCTTTATTGTATCCTCTTGTAGACTTTTCCTTCTTATAACAGAGAAGGCGATTTTGTACTAACACAGCAGAGGGGGTTATGGAAGTAGTTCCAAGGGGTGTTCATCAGTCAGGGAAAAACCTACATTTTCACTGAAAAGTTGGGCTACCATCAGCTCTAAAGAAAGTTCATAAGGTAAAGCATTCTTGCCCCAACTGCTAGGTTTTTGGAGGGAAAAAGGTCAAATTCAATAATTCAATCTGCTATTTTGCTTGGTGCAGTTGTCAGAAATGTAAACGAATGCTATGGGCCACTTATTAGCATACCTAGAGAAAGCCTCAGTCTTGGATCCATTGCGGTTGGGTTTCTGGCCTGGCTCCGGGGTCGAGACAGCATTGGTTGCTCTGATGACAACAGCTGGACCGAGGCAGGATGGCACTACGCGTGAACTTAGATCTCACAGCAGCGTTTGACATAGTCAGTTATGAACTTTTAGCTCACTGCCTTGCCAACGCGAGGATACAGGGGAACAGCCTTGCAATGGCTGATCCTTCAGGGTCATGGACAGAGAGTTGCAATTGCAGAGAATCACACCACCGCCAGCTCCCTTGTGAAGGATCACAAGGTGCGGTTCTCTCTCTGACTTTAACAACTTCAGCTTGTCTGAGAATTTGGATTGGGTTGCAATCAACACACTGATGACACTCTGCTCTACGTCCTGATGAGCGATCACCCAGGCTCGCCCCCAGAGTCACTTACCAGCTGCCTGGAAGCAGTGACAAGATGGATCAAGCAGGGTCACCTGAAACGTAGCCCTTCAAAGACAGAGGTCATGTGGCTGGGCAGGAAAGGGCCAAGGAAACATACTTACCCTGCCTGGATGATATTCAGCTTAAGGCTGTCCATGAAGCCAGGAATTTGGGGACGATTCTGGATGCACAGGTCACAAGAGTAGCACCACAGGCATTTTTCCATCTTTGCCAAGCAAAACTACTAGTGCCCTATCTGGTCCTGGAGCACCTAGCCACTGTGATCCATGTGATGGTTACCTCTAGGCTGGACTTCTGTAACTCACTCTACGCAAGCCTACCCTTACCCCTGACCCAGAAATTACAATTGGTCCAGAATGCAGCTGCCTGGGTCTTCATGGGTACTCCCTTGAGTGACCATATTTGTCCTATACTTTGACAGCTGCACTGGCTTCTGGTTGAATTTTGGACCACGTTTAAGGTGCTGGTCCTCACCTTCAAAGTGATCTGGGGTTTCAGCCCGGTGTACCTAAGGGACCACCTCTTTGCCTAGGTCCCCAGAAGAGCCTTGCACTCTGCGAGTTCCAACAAGCTAGTAGTCCCTGGCTCCAAGGAAATATGTCTGGCCTCAACCAGGGCCAGAATATTTTCTGTCCTGGCCTCCACTTGGTGGAATGAGCTCCCAGAGGAAATCAGAGACCTGCCAGAGCTGTCCCAGTTCTGCAGGGCCTGCAAGACAGAGCTCTTTCACCAAGTATTTGGTTGGGGACAGTGATCTTAACAGCATCATGTGGGCCTCCTCTACACCCCCCATGGACAATTTCCTCTGCCAGTAATGCCAAGATGTGATGTAATTTTAATAGTGTGATTTCTATTGTTTTAAAGTTTTTAGTATTTATGTTTTATATATGGATGTGAATTATTGTTGCACACTGCCCAGTGCTGCAAGGGAAGGGTGGTATATAAATTTAATAATAATGATAATATTCTATTTTAGCTGAGGTGAATGACAGAATCAGATTCCCTATCAAACCCACAAGGGAAGGTGCTACTGGTGCAAGAGAAAGCTGTACATTTAGCTGGGTTGTAGTCTACCATTCCACACAGCTGAGTGTGAAGTCATCTTCCAGCAGAAGACCTTCTCAGGCCCATTCCACATGGGCACGAATGGCTGGGAGGCTGCTCATATGGAATCAGGGCTAATCCCCACTTCCACATGATGTCTCTGCTGGCGCGGGCTTCTCCTGAGCCTGATGCACATTAGGCCACTGTTGCCCCACTTTAAGGGAATGCAGATATTTTCTACAATGCCTTAAATGCTCTGGGAGCCAATGGCATAGCCCGGCAGAGGCCCATATGGACTTCCCCATCCTATGGAGGCCAGAAGGGAACCAAAAATTGACCCACTTAGCTCTGTGGTGATTTGTGGCATGGCGGGTCTGAATGGGCCTTTTTTTTTTTTTGCAGGAAGAATCCCACCTTCCTGCAGCTCCCCCCGCCCACATGGTGGAACCATTGCACCCCAGCTGCATTTGTAGGGATGCACAAATCTAGGGCAAACCAGGTCTGCCATCGAAATGCGTTCCCCATGGGGATACAGAAAGTGATGGAGCATGCAGCAGCCCAGAGTGGCAACACTAGTGCAGAATTGCCCCTAGTTGAGCAGCTACTCCCCGTCCTCCTCCCCAGCTGCTGTCTTGGGGGCTGCCCTGCCACTCTGTTGCTGGCTCATCTTTGGTGCTCTCCAGCGGCCACCATGGCTGGGGCTCCCCCTTAGTGTGGCACTGCACAGCTGCTGCTGGCAGCGCCCCCCACAGCGGGCAGCGGGAAGTCAGAGGTGCCAGCGGGAAAGCAAGCGAAGCGGGGGCTCAGGCAGCAGCGACGTCCCTCAGCAAAATACTACCCCCCCTCGGGCCTCAATAAAATTGTCAAGAGTTGACCGGTCCCTGGTGATAAAAAGGTTGGGGACCACTGCCATAGAGTACAACTCCTTTGCCTGTTATTTTTATCAGAAAGTTTTATTCAGAAAGAGTTCCTAGGTATAAAACCTCGTTTTCGTATTTTACTTCCTCAGTAAAGTTATTTCTGAATTGTTTTTTTTATCAGGGATACAAACAAAGTCTTCAACCCATTGCCTAATTCTTATATTTTATATACCTTATAATTTATAATTTATATTTTAAGCCATATACCGTATTTGCCGGCGTATAGGACGACTGGGCGTATAAGATGACCCCCCAACATTTCCACTCAAAATATAGAGTTTGTTGCATTACATTACAGAACTATGGGCCACTATGGGCAGCTATGTCTATCCCAACTGAAGTGCATCTGGCGTATAGGACGACCCCCCCACTTGGAGGCATGTTTTTCAGGGGGGGGAAATAGTCTTATACGCCAGCAAATACTGTAATTTGGGTCTATTAGTATCAAAAATTCATAAAGGTAACATCTTATAAATGACCCCTCAGTTTACTGAGGAAGTAAAATACGAAAACGAGGTTTTATACCTAGGAACTCGTTCTGAATAAAACTTTTTGCCATCGCCAGCTTGGACATTTCTTTATGTTTATTCATCTTCGACTGACGGGTCATCTCTGCTTGTTATTTTTATCAAGCAGTTCCCAGTGCAAAACGTCAATGAGCAGTCTCAAATTCTGACTGTATCTTTGGCAATGGAAAACACTGTCATTCTCTCCTTCTTTGAAGCAGAGTATCTTGTGACTTAAATGGTCAAACACGATTGGTGCGCACAAATGACTAGAAATGGAAATAAAGAAGTTATAAACAAGCCTCAGGTTTACCTTTTCAGTGAGGAAAGTTTAGCTCCATGAACAGTTAACTTTTATAAAGATAAGAGACAATTGCTATGAACAGTTCCCTAAGTCCCCCCTGCTTTCTGAAGGTGTGTCTACAATGTATATTTCATATAGAATAAATACTTCAGTATCATAGCATCCAAGAAAAATTCATTTTACAAGTTATCACATAATCTACCTTATTCGTTTTAAAAAAATGGCTAATGTGTCAGTGTTTGACTGTGGTATTCTAATTCTAATAATGTATCCAGATACTGATGCTGACTTTCTGCCCGTTAATGATAGTCGAGGGGTCTCTTGATAAAGTGGGATTAAAAAATATAATTTCCTGCTTATCTAGCCCAGAGAAACCGGTCACATTAAATGGAAGTGCAGAGCCATTTCACGGAGTGTTATGCTTCTGCAGACATCAGGGCAGCCCAACATGGCATTAGGAACACTCGACACCAGCATCTTCATGATGTTTGCAGTTGTGTACGCCCCAGGAAGGCTTGCTGCAGAACTCAATGGAGGATTCTGTTCCCGAACAGCTCACATCATCCAGCCAGATTTGTCCAGTTCCTGCCAAAAGGAAGTGAAAGAAAGTAGTCGCGAGTTACTGTAGTACAACCTACCAAAAATTAGTAATGTGTCTCAAGAGTAGACATCTAATACATTTTTCAGATCATCTAGCCAGGAAACAAAGGGGAAAACAGCACTCAGCCTTCGACAAAGGGAAGAGAATAAAAGATGGTGGTAGGAAATGCGTACAATGAGAGCTCTTTTGATTTTCAGGCATGATTCTAAGTAGTCCCTATGAGTCCTTCTTCAATGCCATGTTCTATTGGCATCCTAGCTTACCCCCTCACTTACTGAAGGGCTTATCCTTCTCCCATTTTTCCTTCTTCGGACCCATTTTGTTTCCATACGGAGTCAAAAATAACAATTCAAAATTGCCATGAATGTCAAGCATCAACGGGAACTTTTTGCATGGCAAAACCATGTAAGTTAAAATGGGCCACGTCAAACATTCCTAGTTCACAAGTGTTACAGATGTCAGTCTTGGCAGTCGTATCTGTCCTATGAATTGCAATATCAAGGGATCAATCTTGATTTCAGAGCCTGAATTCCTATAAACCAGGGGCAGACACTGACTTGAGGCTTTGTAATGAAAGGGGCAGGGGCAGACATGGGTTTCTTCTTGTAAATAATGCTAACCATAATGTTGAGTTTCCAAACAACCAAAAGTCTTGGTCTTTCACTGAAGCACTTTAATCAAATATTGACAAGTTATTCTAGGAAAACAAAGGAAGTTCTGCTTTCAGCTGTAGCAACAACCCAGGAATACAGGCAAGCATGAGACTGGGGATAGCAGAATATTGAACTCCCCTGACCCTCAGAAAAAGAGTGTTCAGTGAAAACAGTGAGAGCTAGAAGAGAAAACTGAAAGAGACTGGCCTCCACCTGGTGAATGTTTTTTAGTTCTAAATAGTTTATAGATCTATGGTATCAATTTATTAATGAAATTACTGAAATTTGAGTGAATATTCTTTACTGTCTACATGATACAATTGTAATACTGTCTTACATTTCTTCTTCATGCTTTGTAAATTTCCTTGCCTTACTGAGAAGATACGACATTTTTGTACCCGGCTTTTTATTACCCAAAAGAGTCTCAAGGCGGCTTACAATCCTCTACCCTTCCTCCCCTCACATCTTGTGAGAGCACTGAGAGAGCACTGCTCTGCAAAAACAGCTCTGCAAGAACTGTGACTGGCTCAAGGTCACCCAGCTGGCTGAATGTGGAGGAGGAGCGGGGAATCAAACCCAGTTCTCCAGATTAGAGGCTGCTGCTCCTAACCACTACACCAAGCTGGCTCTCCCTGTTTATGTTGAGAAAAGGAAGACAAAGTGACACAAATAAACCACCTTTAAACAGGGAAAGGTTTGATTGAAAGACATTTGAATGAAAAGTGAAAAAGAGGAAAAAATGATAGTGAAAGTGGGCAAAGCAAAATTTAAAAGATGGAGCCCTTTGCAGAGCAGTGAGGAATGCTCACATATACATTCCTAGTTGACCTCTCTGTATCTCTTTTTAAAAATAAGATACTCATGTGCAGACAAGATCACAACCTGGTTGTCTGGGCATCTAATGGCTTTATTTCTGTTGCTAATAGCCACGTAGAGAGAGCGCCTAGCTTCCCCTGATGGCATCTGTGTTATTGTTCCCCACACATCAAGGACCAGAAACCAACTCACACCTCACATTTTCCAATGGAGAGTTCTCACTTTTCACTGAGGGTTATTGAGAATTATCAAATTAAAGGCTAAGAGATTACGTTCACGTGTATATGAACTAGCAATGGCCACAACCCAGCAGCTCAGAGTAGCCCTGATCTTCATATTATGGAAAGCACTATGACTTAATTGATTTGGTCATTTATTTAGTCATTTTTATGCCTCCTCTCTGGAGATCCTGCCCAAGGCAGCTTACAAAATAAAGCATAATAAAACCACAAAACATTAACATTTATTAATTAAAATCCAGCATTAAAAACATAGCCAGAGATTCCATTTCTGTTCATCTTTAGAAAATCTGCCAAAATAAATATACCAGTGCTAGAGAATTTTAAAATAATGTTTGTTTGTTTGTTTTTTAATGGGAGGAAGGGTAAAAAGAATGGCATAGCCTTAATCCGGGCAGGGGACGCGGAAGTAAGTGTAGCCAATATCACAGTTAAAAAAAAAGTTTTAAAAGTTTTAAAAGTATTCCCATGCTTTAGAGCAAAGGAATGTTCTATGTCTTTAAAAAACAAACAGTAAAATAGAACTTTTGTAATGTTTACAAAATGGCATGGGCTGCTCTCTGTCAATGACGGCACAGGCATTATCCAATAGGTGACCATAGCACCAGTGTAACTGCATTCCCCACAGAAAAGAGTGACTGGGTAAAGTTCTTAGAAAAGGCAATTTTCATATGAGCAAGATAAATGGGAAATACTTTTCAATCCTGCACAACAGTTGAGCAACAGCTGCTTAATTAATGGAAACTCTCGATGGTTTGGAAAGTCTTTATGCCTCTGAATACTTTTTTGTCCCTCATCATTCCATTGTGTAGCAAACAGCTTCTGACTAACAGAAGTGAGCCTTGACTCATGAAAGCCTGTACTCTAGGAAATGTTGTTGGCCCTTTAAGGGATATCCTGGACTTGAATTCTGTTCTATTACTATGCTCCTGCAATGAACTTCAGACATGTTATAATCACAACAAAGTATGTAAATATAGCATATTCTTGCAATGTGCACATTAAGTTCTGTTGGTGACACTTGGGTTTCCTGGTAGTAATTAAAAAACAAACACACACACAGCATCCTAATGCCTTCAGTCTTTGGTCAGGAGAATGTCTTTAGGGAGCGTCACTTATCATCTTGGATAAGAATGTCTGAGATTTGTATTTACACCCCACTGACATGTTTTGGATGGTGGAGAACTTTATTTGTTTACTAATTTAGAAATATAGATGTTGCCTCTCCAGACCTGCTTGGATTCTTGTTCATTTTAGATATAATTTGTGGATCTGAATCTTTCCTTTTGAGATGACTAGATTAGCCATGGGATCAATTAATAAATTACCTGCATCTGCAGTGAAGGCAACAGCTCTTCCGGTGTACCCCAACATTCGGCAAACCACTACCGCATCGTTTTGGTCCCAGCCATCATCACATATTGTACCCCATTGTCCATTGTGCAGAATTTCAACACGGCCCCGATTAGTTCCTCCAACAATTCTTATGTTGGGATTTCTTGCTGCTGGATTTTTTTTTAAACAAAAAAACCATTATTTACATCAAAAGGAAAAGAGGCAAGATGTCAAAATAGTGGCCAAGATGGGAGATGTTTTCTCTCATTCTATTTTTGCCACAAATGCAATGACTGCTGAGATGCAAAATGTGTGGAATTTGTGTGGTCCTAACAAACAAAAGGTGTGATTTGCTCCCCCCCCCCACTTCACATTACCAAAGTAAGTTATGTCTGCTTCTTCACATCTTCCAGGTCAGCCCTAAGGCTGAAGTTAACCTTCCCCTGGGCAATATTAACTTGACAACATCTAGTGTCATAGAAAACATTTAACCTTGTAAGTCTAAACTATAAGATCATGCATCAAAAATACAAATGGCAGATTCATTCAACTAGTGATGGGCACAAACCAAGAAAATGCAGTTTAGTTTGTGGCTCATGGTCCTTCAAACCCTGTTGAAAGGGACTAAATTCCTTTTAAACAAGATGTGCAGAAAGTCAGGAAAACAGCGGAGCAGCCAGGAACAGCTTGCTCCTCACCACTCAGCTGTTTTGAGCTATCTTATGCAGACCCATTAAACTTTAAAGGGGCTGCAGAAGACATCCTAAAACTGGTGAGTGGAGGAAGTTCCCCTCTGCCGTGCAACTGATTTTAGCTGTCTTCTACAGTCTCTTTAAAATGTTAAGAGACTGCACAACACACCCTGAAACAGCTGAGCAGTAGGAGCAAGCTGCTCCCTGCCATTCAGTTGCTCAGATGTTTTTGCAGCTTTCATAGAGAACAGAAAGTAGGGTTTTAAAGGGACTTGGAATCTCTTTAAACCCCTGCTTTCTGCTCCATTCATGAACCACTACAAAGTGCTTTAAAGGTTTGTAGTCGTTTATGGCAGTAGACTCATCCCAAGCTTCTATTTGCGAACCATAAACAGGCCAAAATTCATGGTTCAGTTTGTGCCCATCCTTACATGCAGCTGAGGTTTGCCAAGGGCCATATAGGGATGGGGCCTTAATCTTTTTGCCTCCATTTGGTTTCACTTTTAAATAACAAAATGTGTTTTTAGAGGATGGCCTTCTGGAGGCTTCATGGACATTACAAATCAACTAAGATGTATGATCTGCATCTCATCTGTTTGAATCATTTCCTGGATCCAGACCTAGGATATACAAAGAAAACTCTCCCTGTTTCTGCTCTGCTATGTAACACTGTTTATTGTATCTGGTGCTTTACATGCAAGGAAATGATCCATTCTTTCTCCCTCTCTCCATTTCCTTGGACTATCAGTACCAATCCTAATGTCAATAGTTGGAACTACTCTATGTACATCTGCTTTTTTTGTGCCTGTAATATTGGCCCGAGCCTCTTGTGGCGCAGAGTAGTAAGGCAGCAGACATGCAGTCTGAAGCTCTGACCATGAGGCTGGGAGTTTGATCCCAGCAGCCGGCTCAAGGTTGACTCAGCCTTCCATCCTTCCGAGGTCGGTGAAATGAGTACCCAGCTTGCTGGGGGGTAAACGGTAATGACTGGGGAAGGTACTGGCAAACCACCCCGTATTGAGTCTGCCATGAAAACGCTAGAGGGCGTCACCCCAAGGGTCAGACATGACCCAGTGCTTGCACAGGGGATACCTTTACCGTTACCTTTAATATTGGCCCAGTATTATATTGAACTAGATAGACTATCTAGAGCTCATGTGAAGCTCCATACACACAGTGAATTTCTACAATGCTTTGGAAAAGAGAAACCTTGCCTAATTTTGTAAAGAAAAAAAACTAATGTTAATTACCTGTTGCACCCTTTTCGCCTTTAAGCCCTTATATCCCAGGGAATGGTGGTTGAACATAAAAAAGAAGAAATATTTGCTCAAATAAAAATACATTTTGAAAGGAAAATTCTTACCTAGCAGCCAAAGACACCAGCTGTTCCTTTATGTCCCAGTGCAGCTTTAACATTGCCTGAACTAGGGTTGTGCGCGGTGGTGTCCGAATCGGCCGTTCCAGGCCCACGCAACCAGCACCGCAGGGGAGGGAGGGGAGGTGTAGGTGGCGGTGCGTAACTTGGCACACAAACGCATGTGCACCTGTGTGTGTGCACCAAGTTACGCACCAGCGCCTGAGCCCCCCCCCCGCCCGCAGTGTGGCACTAGCTGCGTCGGCCTGGAACGACTGATTCGGACACTGCCGCGCTCAACCCTAGGTTGAACTGCTAACCACATTTAGGAAGTAACGGCACCTCTGTAACATCCCTTCTTCCTCCTCTTAGAAAGCTCAAAATCAGGTGCAAATGCCTCTTTCCTCTTCTGAGCTAAGCAGGGTACATAGTTGCATGCACACTGGCATTTTTGCTCATCATGATCTCCTTTAATTGGAACAAATGATCTTGGCTATTGCAGAATCAAGTCAGGCTAATGCAGAAGCAAATAAACTTATGTAGTGACAGACTGCACCTTTATCTTATATGATCTAGTGATTGCTTAGCAATTTATTTATTGACTTTTCATTTTGGTTATTTTTGATCTCATGTTCAGAATCCCCGCGACAATTTTGAATCCTAATCGTAATCTATACTATCATTCCAGGTACAACTAAAACCAAAAGCATGGGCCCAATACCCAAGAAACATCAAAAGATTACTTTTTTTTTTTTTACCTTGAGGCCCCACAGTGCCTTTTTCTCCTTTTGCTCCTTGTTCACCTTTCTGTCCAGTATTCCCAGTGCTTCCTTTACTTCCTTTTTCTCCAGACAGACCTCTGGACCCTAAGGAAAGGGAAATAGTGTTCCAGGATTACCAGGAAAAAAAACCCAATTAACTCAAAAAGGTAAAACTTCCAAGCTATGCAAACATTTTAGATAATCATCTAAAGGTTACCACCCCTTGTCCATCCACTCAGAGTTTATATGCAAAAGAAGACATAGCAGTCCCCATTCTTGTTCTCTTACTTGAACTAGACAGGCTATACAAGCTTGTACCTTGAACAAAACTTTGTTGGTCTAAATGGTTTGTGAGGACAGGGAATATCCCTTCCATCTGCAGTAACCCTGCTAAGACCTAAGAACAAATGGAATTCCCCGAGAAACTACTCAAACATCTGATCAGTGTACTGTGCTACAAACAGAAGCTGATCCAAGAGAAATTCTCCGAACTTGACATTTCTGCTTGGCAAAATGTCCCAAGAAAAGACAGGTCATCTACCATTCTCAATTGCTGAAGCAACAAAAAAATTAATATTCTCTAACCTGCAGGCTTCATAACAAGAACTCAACCTGCCACAGCCCAGCAGAGGAATCAGTTCTTTCACGTCAACTTCCTTTCTGCCCCACCAAATCCAGATGATTTAGTTCTGCAGGGATTTAGAAGCCTTTCCCCACCATCCACACCTGAAGGAGTACTTTCAACATAATCAGGAACAGAACAAGAAGGAACAGGCAGCATCTTCAGAACATACCATCGCACAATCTACTGGAGAACAGCTACCATCCCTCCAGCCCACCAACGAACAAGACACCTCCCTCCACATACCATCAAAGCAACACTACAAAAAAAGAAGCCACGTGAACCCCTCCTGATGATCACAATGCCACACTGGATCTCTACACAGAATGCTTTCACTATGGGGTCCAATCTGACGTTTTCAGAAACAATCCAGATATTATAAGGAAAGAGGCCAACAAAGAGGAAGTCATTGTCATCATGATCAGTCTACACCCAGGAGGCTCAAGGACAACTTTCAAATACTGCCTTTTACAAACACCTGGACTCAGACCCCACACAGGAATAAAAAATAAAACTAAACAAGATGATGAAGGAATCACCCATGCACATTCAGGAACAAATTATTGCAGGCACATCACAGGAGCCTTGACCAGGTACCTTTCATCTTCTACCCAAAATTCACAAACATGGTAACCCAGGACACCCAATTGTCTCAGGCACAGGCACTATCACCATAAGGGTATCTAGACACATGGACTCTGTTCTTTCTCAACTTTTTAACCATTGACAACCCCCTTGTACATGCCCACCCATGACCCCTCCCCTTCCCACCCCCTCTGGGCCCATTATTGGCCACTTTGGGATGGGGTGGTGGGTCAACATGAACATATATGGTCATATAAACTACTAAATGTTTGACAATTTTTTAAATATACAAAAATCCCTGTCCCCCCCGCAACGAGAAACTTCCCAGGCCGAAAGCTTCTTTTTGCGGGGGGGGGAGGGAAGCGTGGCCTCCAACGCAAACACACATGCACGGCAGTTTTGCGCAAAACTCACACACGCATGTTTGCGGCCGCGCATGGCGCAAATGCGAATGTGCGGCCGCTGGATCGCCCTCCCCCACCCATCGGCCTGCAGCCTAAAAAAGTAGGGGAACTCTTGACTGCAGTCTTGATCATTTTAATTCCAGAAGAACACCAGAATCCACCTGGAAGTTGCTAACCCTACTGGTGCCTACTCCCAGATAAGTAAATGAGAGATATCAGGAAATCTAATCAAGTTATGTAAGGTTTGACTTTTCAGACATTGATTGACCAGCAGGTGGCGACTAATCCAGTGACAACGCGACTCTATTTTGGCAAATAACTTGGCTGCAGCCATTTATTAACAATCAACCCCCAACGGAGGGTTGGCCCGATGCCAGTAACGGGGAGCCTGACCCCTTCAGCCGTCCGGCTGCCTGATATGAACCGCGGCACTTCAGCTCCACGCCTCACTCCCAGCCGGGAGGATAGGATGCCTTCTGCTGCAGAATTGCCTGGGAAGCGACTGCAAGGGACCCAACAGGTGTCCGCCTCCATTGTTGTCCCCGGGCCCCTGGCCTCCCAGCCGGGTAAACCACGCCCGGTTACCAGCCGGTCTCCTTATTGAGTCCCCCACCTCAGGGAGTCCTGTATGCAGACGGGCCTCCCTACCAACAGGCTCCATACAGAGCATCACCACGGCTGCGACAAAAAGAGACGAACCCAATAACAACAAAAGGGGTGGGTGGGAGGGTTGCTGTCCAGGCTGCGGCCAATGCAAAGAGGGCGAGGGTGTGTGCGCCCAGCCTATTTATAGGCCAGGATCCCTCGCCCCTCTTCCATCAGGCGCAGTGTGGTCCGATGACATCACGGGCACCCCCGCCTCGTCAATGGCGGCCACGCTCAGCCACGACTGCTATATACTCTTACCAGGATCTCCTTTGTTACCCTTTTCCCCTCGATCTCCTTTCAGTCCTGGAAGCCCTGAAAGAAGAAAGAGAAAGTGTGTGCCAGATACTTCATCTAAAACAACTGTTTATTATTTACATTATTTACATACCTATAGAACCTATTCCTTTCTGTCCTTTTTCTCCTGGTGCACCTGGCAAGCCAGGAAATCCTGGTGGACCCATTAATCCATCCAGACCTTCAAAAAGAACCAAAGGACTGTTAAGCAAATAAATAAACTTCAAGAATAATAAACTTCAATAAAATAAAATCAACTTCAAGGCAAAGTAAACTTCAAGAATCACACAAAAAGAAGTTAAGAGCTGGTTCCATATCTGGCGAGTTAGGGAAGATTTATGAAGGTCCTGCATGACAAGCCACCATTGCAGCAGATGTAGCAATATGAAAATTGCTCTGCAGTCGTATGTGCCATGGATAGCCCTTTCTTAAAGTTGTGAGCTCAGACAACTGAGAGCACGTGGAGAGAGCTACTGGGGAGAGTTGCTGCTGACCAGGTGAGGCTATTGTTCTGCCTGGGTGAGGTGATTGCTGGGTAATTGTTGGGAGGCTTAAAAAGGGCTACTCCTCACCAGAGGCGCGAGCCGAAGGGCGAGAGACAAAGGGCTCTTGGCCTGTGGTTCTTGGCTGAGCAATTAGAATCAGTAGATTATATTTCCCTAGTACTTCCACTGCCTAGACATTACAATGGACCTCCAGGACACTCATCCCATCATCTGCAGTGAGTGTGACATGATTGCCTTCCTCCCAGAAGACAAGATGGACTACAGCTGCCCCAAGTGTAAGCTGGTAAGACTTTTGGAGGAAAAGATTAGGGCACTAGAAAACAGAATTATTACTCTGACCCAAAGTAAGAAAGGGGAGGAGTTCGTAGTCCAGAGCTCTGCAACATGGAATAAAGAGAATAAAGAGAATACAACCAGACCTGAAGAGGACAAGGAGGTTGACCACAATAGGGAGCCTCTGCAGGCAGTTCGGAAAAAGACTGAACGGCGAAGGGCGAGACAGTTCTCGGGGCCTTTGGAGCTGCAGAATAGATTTCAGGCCCTTGCAGAGGAGGTGCAAGGGTCAACAAGGGAAGAGGTCCCAAAACAAACTCTAAGACAAAGGGAAGAGGCCATGGGGACAGAAGGAAATGGAGTTGAGAAGAAAAAAAAAGGAGAGTACTGGTAATTGGAGACTCCCTGCTAAGAGGAATGGATCGCCATGTGGCTGGGCCCGACCCCCTAACCCGAGAGGTGTGTTGCTTGCCAGGGGCGAAAATTAAAGATGTTTCAGAAAGGCTGCCCAAACTCCTCAAATCTACGGATCGCTACCCATTTGTGATGGTCCATGTGGGAACGAATGACATGTCCCTGAATACCATCGCTCCTATTAAAAAAGACTATCAAGATCTGGGGAGGAAGCTCAAGCAAATGGGGGCACAAGTGGTATTCTCTTCAATCTTGCCTGTCAAGGGAAGAGGAATGCGTCGGGAGAGGAAGATAATGGAGATGAATCACTGGCTGCGTAGTTGGTGCCGGCAGGAGAGATTTGGTTTCTGGGACCATGGGATAGGCTTTCTTGAGGAAGGCCTACTAGCACCTGATGGACTGCACTTATCGAAACTGGGGGAAGAATGTGTTTGGCAGGAACCTGGGGAGATTCATCAGGAGAGCTTTAAACTAAAGCCACTAGGGGAAGGAGACGATCAACATAGGGAGTGTATGGAAGGAAAACTATCGGAGGCAGCCCAACCGGCAAGGCCAGCTCATAGGGAACCAAAAGTAAAAGGATTCAGATGTCTTTATACTAACGCCCGAAGCATGGGCAATAAAAAGGAAGAGCTGGAACTTCTCATGCTGATGGAAAGGTATGATCTAGTAGGCATCACAGAAACTTGGTGGAATGATTCTCATGACTGGAATGTAATGGTGGATGGATATGAACTGTTCAGAAAAAACAGAATAGATCGAAGAGGTGGAGGAGTGGCACTGTATGTGAAGAAAGGGCTTACCTGTCAGGAAATTCTAGTGAAGGAGAGCATATCTACAGTGGAAAGCATCTGGGTGAAAATAAGCAAGGGGAAAACAAACAGTGTGGTGGTTGGTGTCTGCTACCGACCGCCTGACCAACGAGAGGATGTGGATGCTGCACTTTGTGAGCAGCTTGAGAAAATATCCAAACGGCAGGACCTTGTCATCATGGGTGACTTCAATTTCCCAGATGTGTGCTGGGAAACAAACTCTGCGAAGCGTCCTCAGTCATGCAAGTTTCTGACCTGCCTGGCTGACAATTTCATTTATCAAATGGTAGATGAACCCACAAGAGGTTCAGCCATACTGGACTTAATACTGACCAACAGGCAAGAGTTGGTGGATGAGGTGAAGGAGGTGGGGACCCTAGGGGGAAGTGACCATGTCCTCCTAGAATTCCTTTTGAGATGGGGAGCCAAGGAAGCTTGTAGCCAGACGCGGATGTTGGATTTTCGTAGGGCAAACTTTAATAAACTCAGAGACATGATGAGTGTCATACCATGGACGAGAATGCTGGAAGGGAAGGGAGCATGTGAAGGGTGGGCGCTACTCAAACAAGAGCTATTGCATGCTCAATCAATGACTATTCCAGAAATACGAAAACACTGCAGGAGCTCTAAGAAGCCTATTTGGATGAACAGAGAACTTCAAGAGGAACTAAGAAAGAAAAGGAAAATGTTCAGGAAATGGAGGGAAGGACAGAGCTCTAAAGAAGAGTACCTACAGGTTACTAGGCACTGTAGATCAATCATCAGAAAGGCCAAATCTGAGAGTGAGCTAAGATTGGCCAGGGAAGCCCACTGTAACAAGAAAAGAGTTTTCAGTTACGTGAGGAGCAAACGTAAAGTAAAGGAGGCAATAGGCCCGCTGTTGGGTGCGGATGGACAAACTCTAACGAAAGATGCAGAGAAAGCAGAAAGGCTTAGTGCCTATTTTACATCTGTTTTTTCCCACAGGTCAAAGTGTTTAGGCACATCTAGAGATGGCTGTAGCCAAAGGATAGTGTCTGGGTGGCAGGTTAACATGGATAGAGAGGTTGTCGAGAGGCATTTAGCTGCACTGGATGAGTTCAAATCCCCTGGTCCAGATGAAATGCACCCGAGAGTACTCAAAGAACTTTCCAGAGAACTTGCACAGCCCTTGTCCATCATCTTCGGAACCTCTTTAAGGACTGGAGATGTCCCGGAGGACTGGAAAAGAGCAAACGTTATTCCGATCTTCAAAAAAGGGAGGAAGGATGACCCGGGAAACTACAGACCAGTGAGTCTGACCTCCGTTGTGGGGAAGATAATGGAACAGATATTAAAGGGAGTGATCTGCAAACATCTGGTGGATAATTTGGTGATCCAAGGAAGTCAGCATGGATTTGTCTCCAACAGGTCCTGCCAGACCAACCTAGTTTCCTTTTTTGACCAAGTAACAGGTTTGCTGGATCGAGGAAATTCGGTTGATGTCATTTACTTGGATTTTAGTAAAGCTTTTGACAAGGTTCCCCATGATGTTCTGATGGATAAGTTGAAGGACTGCAATCTGGATTTTCAGATAGTTAGGTGGATAGGGAATTGGTTAGAGAACCGCACTCAAAGAGTTGTTGTCAATGGTGTTTCATCAGACTGGAGAGAGGTGAGTAGCGGGGTACCTCAGGGCTCGGTGCTCGGCCCGGTACTTTTTAACATATTTATTAATGATCTAGATGAGGGGGTGGAGGGACTACTCATCAAGTTTGCAGATGACACCAAATTGGGAGGACTGGCAAATACTCCGGAAGATAGAGACGGAGTTCAACGAGATCTGAACACAATGGAAAAATGGGCAAATGAGAACAAGATGCAATTTAATAAAGATAAGTGTAAAGTTCTGCATCTGGGTCAGAAAAATGAAAAGCATGCCTACTGGATGGGGGATACGCTTCTAGGTAGCACTGTGTGTGAACGAGACCTTGGGGTACTTGTGGATTGTAAACTAAACATGAGCAGGCAGTGTGATGCAGCGGTAAAAAAGGCAAATGCCATTTTGGGCTGTATCAACAGAGGCATCACATCAAAATCACAAGATGTCATAGTCCCATTGTATACGGCACTGGTCAGACCACACCTGGAGTACTGTGTGCAGTTCTGGAGGCCTCACTTCAAGAAGGACATCGATAAAATTGAAAGGGTACAGAGGAGAGCAACGAAGATGATCTGGGGCCAAGGGACCAAGCCCTATGAAGATAGGTTGAGGGACTTGGGAATGTTCAGCCTGGAGAAAAGGAGGTTGAGAGGGGACATTTAAGTATTTGAAAGGTTGTCACTTGGAGGAGGGCAGGATGCTGTTTCTGCTGGCTGCAGAGGAAAGGACACGCAGTAATGGGTTTAAACTTCAAGTACAACGATATAGGCTAGATATCAGGAAAAAGTTTTTCACAGTCAGAGTAGTTCAGCAGTGGAATAGGCTGCCTAAGGAGGTGGTGAGCGCCCCCTCACTGGAAGTCTTCAAGCAAAAGTTGGATACACACTTTTCTTGGATGCTTTAGGATGCTTAGGGCTAATCCTGCGTTGAGCAGGGGGTTGGACTAGATGGCCTGTATGGCCCCTTCCAACTCTATGATTCTATGATTCTATGATTCTACATCACAAAGGCCACTTGCAGAGTAAGACCATAGTCTAGTTCATCGTGAGCAGTTTCGCCCTACCGTGCTCCAGATTTGTTTTCATTCACACTTATGTAAATGAGTACTGATTTAGGCAGCAAATCCATAAAGTAGACTGACAAATGTTGGAATGGATAAGGCCACAAGAGATTCAGAATTAATTTCTACAATGAAGTCAAAGCTCAGTCCACTGACAGCTTGTGGAAAGGAAAAGGCAAATTGAATGTAGGAGCCTTTGTTAATCAAGCACTGATAGCTGATCAGCTCCTAGTTTTTGCCGGCATAGGAAAGAGTTCTCTTTGTTATGTTAATGTAGAGAATTAGATTCTTGCTGCTGAAATCACTACAGAAATGGGAGAACTAATGTGTCTAGGTTATACAAGGTCCATGTCTTGACTAACTGAAGGACACATGACGGTACGGCAACCCAGAAAAAAATAGGCCCACTGTTGGGTGCAGATGGACAAACTCTAACGAAAGATGCAGAGAAAGTAGAAAGGCTTAGTGCCTATTTTACATCTGTTTTTTCCCACAGGTCAAAGTGTTTAGGCACATCTAGAGATGGCTGTAGCCAAAGGATAGTGTCTGGGTGGCAGGTTAACATGGATAGAGAGGTTGTTGAGAGGCATTTAGCTGCACTGGATGAGTTCAAATCCCCTGGTCCGGATGAAATGCACCCGAGAGTACTCAAAGAACTTTCCAGAGAACTTGCACAGCCCTTGTCCTTCATCTTCGGAACTTCTTTAAGGACTGGAGATGTCCCGGAGGACTGGAAAGAGCAAACGTTATTCCGATCTTCAAAAAAGGGAGGAAGGATGACCCGGGAAACTACAGACCAGTGAGTCTGACCTCTGTTGTGGGGAAGATAATGGAGCAGATATTAAAGGGAGTGATCTGCAAACATCTGGAGGACAATTTGGTGATCCAAGGAAGTCAGCATGGATTTGTCTCCAACAGGTCCTGCCAGACCAACCTAGTTTTCTTTTTTTTGACCAAGTAACAGGTTTGCTGGATCGAGGAAATTCGGTTGATGTCATTTACTTGGATTTTAGTAAAGCTTTTGACAAGGTTCCCCATGATGTTCTGATGGATAAGTTGAAGGACTGCAATCTGGATTTTCAGATCGTTAGGTGGATAGGGAATTGGTTAGAGAACCGCACTCAAAGAGTTGTTGTCAATGGTGTTTTATCAGACTGGAGAGAGGTGAGTAGCGGGGTACCTCAGGGCTCGGTGCTCGGCCCAGTACTTTTTAACATATTTATTAATGATCTAGATGAGGGGGTGGAGGGACTACTCATCAAGTTTGCAGATGACACCAAATTGGGAGGACTGGCAAATACTCCGGAAGATAGAGACGGAGTTCAACGAGATCTGAACACAATGGAAAAATGGGCAAATGAGAACAAGATGCAATTTAATAAAGATAAGTGTAAAGTTTTGCATCTGGGTCAGAAAAATGAAAAGCATGCCTACTGGATGGGGGATACGCTTCTAGGTAGTACTGTATGTGAACGAGACCTTGGGGTACTTGTGGATTGTAAACTAAACATGAGCAGGCAGTGTGATGCAGCGGTAAAAAAGGCAAATGCCATTTTGGGCTGGATCAACCGAGGCATCACATCAAAATCACAAGATGTCATAGTCCCATTGTATACGGCACTGGTCAGACCACACCTGGAGTACTGTGTGCAGTTCTGGAGGCCTCACTTCAAGAAGGATGTAGATAAAATTGAAAGGGTACAGAGGAGAGTGACAAGGATGATCTGGGGCCAAGGGACCAAGCCCTATGAAGATAGGTTGAGAGACTTGGGAATGTTCAGCCTGGAGAAAAGGAGGTTGAGAGGGGACATGATGGCCCTCTTTAAGTATTTGAAAGGTTGTCACTTGGAGGAGGGCAGGATGCTGTTTCTGCTGGCTGCAGAGGAGAGGACACGCAGTAATGGGTTTAAACTTCAAGTACAACGATATAGGCAAGATATCAGGAAAAAGTTTTTCACAGTCAGAGTAGTTCAGCAGTAAAATAGGCTGCCTAAGGAGGTGGTGAGCTCCCCCTCACTGGAAGTCTTCAAGCAAAGGTTGGATACACACTTTTCTTGGATGCTTTAGGATGCTTAGGGCTGATCCTGCGTTGAGCAGGGGGTTGGACTAGATGGCTTGTATGGCCCCTTCCAACTCTATGATTCTATGATTCTATAACGAAGTTTGGTTTTGTCAGTGCCTGGTGGAAATAACCATAGAGCTGCCTTGAGTTCCCTGAGGGAATAAAGGCAGAATAGCAACGTAAGTTTTTAAACAATCTATCTTTAAAAGAGAAACAAAATTGTATTGCCATATAGTGTACCTTTTTCTCCAGGAGTTCCTGTGAAACCCGTCATACCTGAAAGAGAGCATATAGGTTTGGCTAATACATAGATGCTTCCCTGTCTCATGGCCAGCTCCAAAGGATATCAGAATGGTATGCGAGATAGAGAACAGAAAAGCATCCAGACAATAGGACTGTGTTCATGCTTACCTTCAGCCACTTGCCTGCACAATAAGGCTATTTCCTGAGCTTAAAAATGGCACCTACGGTTTAGATTTGGTATTGAGCCTTGTTCTCTTACCCTTATTGCCTTGTTGCCCTTTGTCACCCTTCTGTCCTTCAGCACCAATTGGTCCTCTTGGCCCCACATCTCCTTTCTCACCAGGCGTTCCTTGAATTCCAGGGAGGCCTATGAAACAAAACTCCTTTTAAATGTTAAGCCTGATATAGGGGGGGGGGCGTTGCTGATGAGATGAGTTCTCAGGCATTAAAGAAATAACACATTGATATTATTATTCACTATATTAAGGATTCAGCAGCCACTTATTTGAGAATTATCACATAACCAACAGGGGAGAGTCCTGTGACTGGCCAATTGATCCTGCTCTTGTCCATTTTGCATTTTCAGTCTCAGAATTGGTCATTATGAGCATGGACTTGATTTAACAGGCCAGCCATTTTTGGGAAGGTCTTCACTGAAAAACTGTGTGCACTGTACTATAAGAGGGTAGGTCATACAACATGGATGCAGCTGACTTGTGCTGGAACCCAAGGAACAGTTCCAGTGAAGGGATGGTGTGAGGGGAGATATTTGTCTCAGGTGCATTGGGTCATTAATCATAATACTCATGAAAGGAATGGGATTGGAGGGAGGGAACCAGTCTCTTGTTTAGATTGTTATTGTCAGGTGCTAAGTCATGTCCGACCCATCGCGACCCCATGGACAATGATCCTCCAGACCTTCCTGTCCTCTACTTGTTTAGATAGACACTTTTAATACCGACATAATGTTAATAATATTGTACACAACCTTCAGCCCCCCTCCCCGACATACATGGAAATGCAATACAGAAGCAGCCATAATCTGACTCTCTCTGATCGTTTCTGCATTAGGAGATATAACTGGTTTTAGCTTTGCTTTGGATTTGCTTTAGATGCTGTGAGTTGACCCTAGCCTTTCCACATTTGGGATCCCCCCCCTTATTTCACAGCCTGAAATCTGCAGCATGCTTTCTGCACTGAGTCTGATGGAGGCAGCCTACCAGCCTGCTTTGCTCCCTTCCCTTTTTCCAAAAATGTGTGTTTTTTTCAAAACGGTGCCTGCTTGCACCTTTGTTTTCGTTGCACCCTTTAATCCCACCATTTTGTGCCCTTGATTGCCTCCCCTTCCCCCAAAGTGTTCTGAATGTAATTTTTAAAAAACCTGTTATAACATTATAACATAATGACACTGCTGTGTAAGACTGTAAGACTTTATTTTAGAACTTAGAAACAGTATTGTAACACAATCATCCTTTACCTTTTTCACCCTTCTCTAAGGGTAATTGTGTTACAACACTGTTTATAAGTTTTTAAAAAGCAGTCTTGTAGTCTTACACAGCAGTGACATGTTATAACGTTATAACTCGGCTTTTTAAAAATTGTATTGGGGGGAAGGGAGGAGGCAATAAAAAGGCAGATATTTCAGAATGGAGGGGGGGGGAGAGGGAGGATGGCAATGAGAAAAAGGGCTACCCAGTTACATGCATTATCACTTTTGGCAGCCCTGAATTAGACCCCATTAGTCCCCATTTTAAAAATGAAAATTGGTTTTCTGGAGATTCCTTTGCTGCGGGACAAGTGAGGGAGCAATTCTGGTCTGTGCCTGAATAGGCACATTTCAGTGCAGAAACACAAAACTCCCAACCCTTTAAAAATGCATATCTAAACAATATCCCTTGTGCAGACTTTGTCTCTGGGTGTGGCTCTTTCTCTGAATCATTCATAAATGAAGGGTGGGAACCACAATTTAAACTTGCATGGCCTCTGTTAGCTGCTAGAGGAGCCCAAATCTTCATGCATGTGCATAATACTCTGTGGCTGTTAGGAAATCTTCTAGCCAGAAACAGGAACTTTTCCCTCTGTACTCTACTATAGTAAGAAAGAAGCCAGCTGAGAGGAAGGGTGAGGAAGTTCTCTGGGCTTCGGTATCTTCTCAGGCTTCAGAGTGACCTTGTGAACTCAAGTGACTCATTGGCTCCTCTTGACCTCACGGAGATTTGAAGCCATTTAGTTCAGCCTGGGCAGCTGTCAGTTATGGCCTTGTCTTCCCACTGATAGTGCCTCTTGTTCCTGTATTGTGGTTGACAATCCACTCCTATGGCATTTCCAACTTTTCTGACATCCAATGCTGATTTCTTGCATTCTGCTCTGCCACTTCCCATGTACTAACGGGGGAAGAAATCCCCCTGGGACACATGGTCCATGCCCAGAGTTCTGCATGTGCAAGCACAACTCTGGGGCAGAAAGAGTCCACCACGCCTCACCATAGCAGTGGGGAGGAGGGTTTTTTTTTACACCACTGTGGAGGTGTGGGTGAAAAAACTCCCCATAAAGTGCCATGGCATCACAGCACTGCAAAACGCCATGGAACCAAATGGGGCATTTTTTGTCCCTGCTGGGACACCACAGATAGGAGAAGGAGCCGGGCCTGACATAGCCACCAGTGGTGCCTACATTTAAAAAGGGAACACAGAAAAATCAGCATTTCCTTAATGTAGGGCAGGCCAGGGCCAGGAGGGGGCTGACAGAGACATCATGCATAAGCGGGGATTTGCCCCACTGTCATTAAGGCACTGAAACAGCCTTTTCCCCACCTGTGCATAATCAGTACCAGTGAAATTTTCACCTCCAATTCAAATCATAGAAAGACAATTATCTTAGAAACTACTTAAAACTCTTGCACAGTACAAAGCTCTTGACAAATCATACCTTGATATCCCCTTTCTCCCCTTTCTCCTTTTGTTCCTGGTTCTCCTTTTGGTCCAGTAAGCACAAGATGACTTGCATTTCCATTTTCACCTGGAATACCTGGATGAAAAAGAAATAACATTTGTGTGCATTTATTGCACACAATGGTTGCCATACTGATATCATAGGATATTCTGAATGACTTCCCTTGGAGCTAGTCAGGTAGGTACAAGAGGAAGAGCTGGGTTTTTGTATCTTGCTTTTCACTATCTGAAGGAGTCCAAAGTAGTTAACAAACACCTTTCCCTTCCTCTCCTCACAGCAGACACCCTGTGAGGTAGGTGAGGCTCTAAGAGAACTGTGATTAGCCCAAGGTCACCAGCTTGCTGAAAGTGAAAGTGGGGAATCAAACCCAGTTCCACAGATTAGAGCCCACGGCTCTTACCCACCAGACCATGCTGGCTATCAAGACTATCAACCTCAGATGGCTCTAGCCAAGTACATTATATAAAGGTTACAGTCGCCATAGGTTGACATCCTGTTGTTAGTAGTCTATTCCCTGGGCGGGTTCTTCCCCACCTTTGCACTTTAGGAATGGGGGAACAGACATACTTGACACAAAATGCACAGACCATCTAAACCTTCTCCCTTGTCTGTGTAATGTTCATATAATTCCTTTCAACAAGAAATGGTGGAAACTGCTTTAGGGGTTCAAAAGATGGTAAATAATGATAAATAATAAATATGGTAAATAATGAACTAAATGTATGCAGACCTGGAGTTTTGGGGATGGAGCCTGGGGAGGGTAGAATTTAGGAGAGAGCCTCAGTTGGTATGATGCCACACAGTCCACCCTCCAAAGTAGTCATTTTCTCTCAGGGAAATGTTCTCTGTCGCTTGGAGGTCAGTTGTAAGAGATGTTCAGGTGCCACCTGGAGGTTGGCAATCCTAATGCACAGACAGACACCCCATCCTCCATGCCAGGGTGAGGATTTTCTGCTGCAGGGTAAGCTCCATTGCACTGTGACTTCACTCCTATGTGAAATCTGTATCTGGCCCAAATCCAGGCTCTCTCACCATGTTCTGAGAGATCTTTCAACTTGGTAAAAATGTAGGCACATGGCATGTGTCTCTAGTTTATATTTATACGGCACATTTTATAAGGAAACTTTTTCAGAGGTATCTGGCTGGACATTCTTGGAAATGTATAGGTATGCATGGAAATCAGATTTGTGAGTACCTGTGTGTTTGTTATATGTGAGGACAAACTTTAAGAAACACTGCCTCGGAATGCCAGTCACTGTGGAGAGGCAAAAATAAAGGGAGGTTTATGGCCTCTGTAGGCTTTCTGGGGGCATCTGTTTAGTCACTATGGCAAACAGGATATGGACTAGATGGATCATTGGTCTAACCCCAGCAGAGCTCCTGTTATGGTCTTACATTCACAAAAGGACACCGGTTTGTTCAAAGGAGACAAATTCAGATACCAAATGGACTGGGGTAAATCAAGGTTATTGCCATGTTGCAATTACTCTGAAATTATGGAAGAGCAACATACAAATAATTATTTTGCTGGCTGCTTATTTAATTCATTTATGCCCCACCTTTCTCCCCAGTGGAGACCCAAAATGGCTGACATCATTTCTCCTCTCCTCTCCTCTCCTCTCCTCTCCTCTCCTCTCCTCTCCTCTCCTCTCCTCTCCTCTCCTCTCCTCTCCTCTCCTCTCCTCTCCTCTCCTCTCCTCTCCTCTCCTCTCCTACCTGTGTGATGTAGGTTAGGCTGAGAGAGTATTCAGTGAACTTCCTTGGCAGGACAAGGGATTCAAACTCAGGTCAGATACCAGTCCAGCACTCTTACCCACAACACCACACCACACCGGCTCTTGATAGACATGTGTGGAATGCTAATGTTAAGTTGTGTGATGCTTAGTCAGTGAAGGGAAACTACATCGCCCAACATACCTGGATCTCCTTTGATTCCCTTTGTTCCCGCTATTCCTAAAATGAACATACAGGAACACTATTAATAAAAAGTTGTAACAAGGGAGGTTGGACATCCCATGATTTTTAGCTTCCATTACCACATTTTATTTATTTATCTGAAACATTTCAGCCTTACTACTGTAAAGAAGCTTGCAAAAAGCAAAGCAATGAAACCATTAAAAGACAAGATAATGCCACCAACAGATCAGCAAGAAGGAAATTCAACCACCAGGAGATAATTAAAACTGAGAAAGTCTAGGAATGTATCACTACTTAAATGTAACAATTAAATATAAAGAAAATGGCAAGATTAGAACAGCAGCCAGTTAAATAACAAAACAGGTATTTCACCCTTTTCTCCCGGGACACCAGGAGGTCCTCTCATTCCTGGAATTCCTAAAATATAAATACAAACAATAAGATTGTAGTTATATGCACAACTACCTCTGATGAAAGGCAGTGGACTGAGAGAGCTAACCCCTTCTAAACCCATTGACTTCAAAAGACTTAAAAGAATGTGACTTTGCTTAGAATCACTATCTTTTACAGTGGAACTAGGAGTAAATATACATAGGACTGGCCTGCATTTGTTCTTATACAAGAACACTTGCTGGGGGTCAGTAAAGAGGGGCAGGCACATATAGAAATATCTAGAATCCTGCAAGGAAATGTGATGGGGACAGGGAAGCTGCAAAGGTGAAGACATGGGCCAGGGAAGTATCTGTTAACTGAGATGCACTGTTCCATAGTGTAGAGAGAGAGAGGGGTGCCTGTAAGATTCCCTTGTTTACTTTCACTCTAAGAAGCCTACCAAAATCCCTTTTGATTGCTCCCTTTATTTCAAAGCAACGCATACTATACATAGGATAAGAGCCACAAGGCCAGCGATATCTTCCACAAAGACACAGACCCATCAGTGATTTTGGGAAATTCCTGTAACAGACTAGGCGTAAATACTACATAGCACTTGGCATGCTATAACTCACATTCTCTTTCCTATTTCAGTAAAATTATAGGGGGTTTCGTAGGTGGACAGTTCCTATAATTACCATTGTCTCCTTTTGTTCCTGGATGTCCAACACCTGAAATACCAAATGCATTCTGTTTCAAAATCAGCTTAGTTTTGTTCAGAATTATTACATATGCTCTCTGTGACTTGCTTACCCTTTGGCCCTAGATCCCCTTTGTTTCCTTTTAGACCGAACTCTCCTTTTTCACCTTTGTCTCCTGAAAAAAAAAATGGCCATATATATATTTGGCTGGTTAGAAGGTACAATTCTTGTCAAGGTTGTAACGCTGTCCTTGATTTGATTTAACAAATTACAATTAACAATTTTTGTGGATTTCTCATTCAATCTTACTGGTCTTCTGGCCAGGCCATAGCACCAACTGCAAGTTGCCGTTACGCCGAATTTGGTATAGTTATTAGTTTTACCACCATTTGGGGTCCAGCTCCCAATATATTTCTGCATCTTTTAATGAAGAAGATCTGCTTTTTGTACCCCACTTTACTATCTGAAGGGGTCTCTAAGTGGCTGACAGTCACCTGCTCTTCTTCTCCCCTGTGAGGCAGGGGAAGATGAAAGTGCTCTGAGAGAAACTGTGGCTGGCCCAGCTGACTGCCTGTGGAGGAGGAGTGCGGAATCTTCAGACTTGAGGCCGCCGCTCTTAACCACTATACCAAGCTGGCTCTCCACGAACAGGCAGCATGAGTGAAAACTAACCTTTTTTGCCTTGGTCTCCTTTTGTTCCTGGAACTCCTCGTTCTCCTTTGGCACCTCAACATGGAAAAAAAGAAACACACAGTGATTATTTCATTTTACTGAGTTTTGAAAGGCAGAAATGAAAACAGGGCAGCATCGCTAAATCCTCATTGGCCTAGTGTACATTCAGAAGTTTGGACCACAGCCTGAGTTCTTTAACTACTCTTAGTTTAATCCAAACAGAACTTGAGAATCATTTCACATTCAAGTTTTTCTCCCTTCTAAGCTATAACATGAAAGACAGCACTGCCTACATATCTCTTTTTTAAGAAGAAGAAGAGTTCGTTCTTATACGCCACTTTTCTTTACTCTAAGGCGTCTCAAAGTGGCTTACAATTGCCTTCCCTTTCCTCTCCCCCCAACAGACACCCTGTGAGGTAGGTGAGGCTGAGAGAGCCCTGATATCACTGCTCAGTCAGAACAGCTTTATCAGTGCTGTGGCGAACCCAAGGTCGCCCACCTGGATGCATATGGGGGAGTGGGGAATCAAACCCAGCTTGCCAGATTAGAAGTCCACACTCCTGACCACTACACCAAGATGGCTCTCTTTTAGACCACATATATATAACCTGAGAAGCATGCATTGCACAACCAGCTATAACCAATCATATATTAAACAGTACTTTGTCAAGTGAAGGCCCCTATGTCTTTACCTTTCTTTCAAGATACTTGAGCTGACCTATGAAAACTCTGCCCTTCTTGATTGACAGATATTTTCTGCCAGTTTTTGAATATTTCTGTATTGGAGACCCAAAGCAATGACTTCATAATTCACTCTTCCCTTTGATCGTCACAACAGACCTTAGGAGAGTGGATGGCCCATCATTGCCTAGCAAGCTTCTGTGGCACAGTGGGGATCCCAGCCAGAGTCTCCCAATCCAACCACTACAACATGCCAGATCAACATGCAGCTAAATTAACTGATCTACCCGTTCAAATTTTACAAGAAATGCTGGAAGGTGAAGAGTGGAATATATACTGACCTGGAGGTCCTGGAAGACCTTTTCCTTCAAGTTGTTCTGAAACAGACATTGATATCAGTTGAAAATGCTCAGACCTTTTTAAAAAACCCTACCAGTGGTTAAAAAAAAGTCTGCAATGCACGCTGCACCTCAGTCTTCTGCAGAAATGCTTAATTTTTCTTCAAGGAGCATGAGTCCTATACTTAATCTGTATCTCCCCATACCAACCTATGCAGCATCTTCTTGCAGCTCAGCAAGGGCTCCTGGTAATTTGGTAGTTCCATCTTCCTTTGATTGGTCTCAGACATTTTTGCTAGCTGCCCCATCTACTGTCTAACAAGCCACTCCCCATTCTGGCTGTCAGAAACCGCTGCAACAAAGCTTTCTGAGGAGGCTTTTTGATGGCTCGCCAAGGTTTTCACAATATAATGTCTGGTTGTCAATTTGCCTGATGTGCTTCCATTGTGTATAAGATAGGACAGAAAAGCTATGAAGCTAACTATTCAAATATTGAAAACAGGGTTTGGTCAAGCCCTGATAAACAAGGCATCACATGTTAATTTACAGGGTTTGCATTATCTTCATGTACTCTGTCTTGTCTAGGAAGCCAGATTTCCCAGAATAGGGGAAAATTTGAGGATAAAGGGTAGCAGTGTTGATGGGAGGTGGGATTAATAATTGGGGAGAAGTGTTGATTTCTGCACTAAGAATCGTGTAATCAGCTGAAATATAGGCTGATCAAACAAACCAGCAACACCAATTCTTAACTGCATCATGGAACTGCATAATCAGTGAAGAACCTCTTTTCCCTGACCTGTGAAGCCTTGCTGGGAGAGGTGCATGATTGTGAATTGGACAGGCCCTGCTGAACCTGATCTAAATATCTGTCATCTGGATAGACACATGCAAGTGCTGCCATTTTATTTACAGTCCTCAGTCCTCCTGATCTGGATCACCCAGGCCAGCCCGATCTCATGAGGTCTTGGAAGCTAAGCAGGGTCGGCCTTGACTAGTATTTGGGTGGGAGACCTCCAAGGAATCCAAGGGGCATGGTGCAGAGGCAGCCAACGCCAAATCACCTCCAAACGTCTCTTGCCTTGAAAACCCCATGGGGGCCAGCTGTGGCTGGATGGCAACAACAACAACAAAAGTGTATTTAATATGCTCGTTACAAGGGTGGAAAAAATATTATACAGCAAGTGGGTGAGGTAAGGACACACCTGTAACATTGTCAATTTTCAGTCGCAGTTGTTGGTTGCTCAGCTTGATGATGTGGATTTCTTCCTTTATGTTTCCCATCCAGCTTCCTTCCCCTCTCTGGAAGTTCATTTCCCCATAAATCGGTCCAGTTTTATTGGGAAAGGAATTCTCCTGGTTTTCTGTTATGTGATCTAGCTGTTTGACGTTCTTATAGACTGTCAAGATTGAAGGCAAGAAGTCATTAAAAAATGAAATGGGTATTAGCCCTCCACCTATTTCTTCAAGGAGCTATTATCCAAACGTACTGGTTTTCTAATGGCAACCTTAAATCCTTTCCAAGGAGATGCCATAGAATGACTGACTGTTCCTATGCTGCTGCTACCAGCTGGTCAAGCCTGAGGGACCGTGGTCACAGCATCAGACACTGCTAGCCTCTGTAGCAGCCTTTCTCAACTTTTTTACTGTTGAGAACCCCCTGAAACATTGTTCAGGCTTCGAGAAACCCCAGAAGTGGTGCAATAATGCAGAATATGGTTGGGAAGCAGAGCTGTGTACATGCCCACCTGGGGCCCCACCCCCTCCAGGTCCATCACTGGCCATTTTGGGAGAGGGAAGCAGGTCAACATGACTATATATGGTCATGATACCTGATAAATGTTTAACCAGTTTTAAATATACTATTGCTATTTGGGAAATCCTTACAGGGACATCAAGGAACCCCAGGGTTTCATAAAACCCTGATTGAGAAAGCATGCTTTAGAGCAGTGGTCCCCAACCTTTTTTATCACCGGGGACCGGTCAACGCTTGACATTTTTACTGAGGCCCGGGTAGGGGTAGTCTTTTGCCAAAGGATGTCACTGCTGCCTGAGCCCCTGCTCCACTTGCTTTCCTGCTGGCACCCTGTTTTCCCGCCTCCCGCTGGGGGGCGCTGCCAGCAGTAGCTGCACAGTGCCACGCCAAGGGTGATCCCCAGTCATGGCGACCACACGAGAGCACCAAAGGTGAGCTGGCGGCAGAGTGGCAGGGCAGCCCCCAAGGCAGCAGCCGGGGAGGAGGACAAGGCGAAGCCGCGGCCCGGTATCGACTGATCCATGGACTGGTACCGGTCTCCGGACTGGGGGTTGGGGACTACTGCTTTAGAGTATGTAAATGTAGGCATGGAAGGTAACCCCAATGCTCTCTTACACACTGCAAGTTGTGTGGGAATAGATGCATAGCAGCAGATCCCATGCCATTATTCATCCACTTGATTTATGCCCCATCTTCTAAGCAAGGAGGCTTATATTGTTCTCCAGGTTATTCACTACAACCCTGTGAGGTAAATTACGCTAAAAGTCTCTGACTGGCCACCCAACAACCTTCTATGGCAGAGTGGAGATTCTATGGCATTGGCTCTCTTTATAGGTAGGGTATGCTCCTGAGCTCAGTTGTGAACCATGAAGTGCAAAAAAAAAAATCCATGCTTCACATGCATGTGTGAACTGATCCTCATTCTTCTGGCTCCATGAGCATTTATAATGTTCCAAACTCATTTTAGAAAAAATAAGTTTGCACAGACATGTTCAGTTTTATCTCTCAGGGTAACTATTTCATAGTCACGCGGCTTTGGGATGATTTTTTAAAAGTCACTAATATAAAGTCACCAGTTTGTCCCACTTTTGGAGGGACATCTGGGGGTACCTGGCAAATTGTATTTATGTTGAAATTAAAAAATATATATTACAATACTTTTTTGTGTTCTATGTGTTCTATGAAACTTTTTGTTGCTCTATATAGACTAAATTTTTAATCAAGAACCCCCCCCCCCAGTCAATGGTGTCCCGCTTTACGAATGTTAAAATCTGGTCACCTTACACTAATATCATGTAGTAGAGAAAGTATTATAAAAATCTAGCCAGCCTACCATTGTCCTTATGAGAACAGAGATGTCTTACGTTTGGCTGGATGTCAAAGCTTCTGGGGAAAGGTTTGAGAGGCAAGAGTGATATATTTACCCTGGAAATTTGTCTTCAGTGAATCCTTTGTTTTCTGGGGGGAGGGGGGGCTGCTATCCACATTAGAAATGCCTTAAATCTTTTAGATTAGATTACACTTGTGAAGCATTATGTTAACATGTACAGGGGTTTTATTCAGGCATGTGCAAATATTTATAATGGAATGCTTCCTGGAACTTTAAGGTAATTGTGGCAGACAATCATCCCCCAAAATATAAACTGATTTATTCATATTCTAAAAGACAGCAGTCAATCAAGAAATGGTTCCTGGAAGCCAGCTTTATCAGCATGCCTCCCTGGGAGTAAATGGGTTTCTCCTTCTGGCGCAAGTGTCTTTTCCCCATCCAGGACCTCATCCTTGGTGGTGGGACGTGCCAGACTCTCCCTTTCTCCCTAAGGATCATACCTGAGATAGACTGATAAACAAGATACTGAAAATGTCCTGTATACATAATCTTTGCTGTTTGATCCAGGACAGTTTGATAACATTTAGGAGAAGAAGAGTTAGTTTTTATACCATACTTTTCACTACCCAAAGGAGATTCAATGTGGCTTACATTCGCCTTCTCTTCCTCTCCCCACAGCAGAGAACCCTGTGAGTTAAATGAGGCTGAGAGAGCTCTGAGAGAACTGCTCTGTGAGAACAGCTCTAACAGGACTGTGACTAGCCCAAGGTCACCCAGTTTTAAGACTGATTACCTGTATAAGACAATATCCCGAAGCCTGCAGTGAGCATAATCAGGTACACTATAACCATAGTCCATGCGCAGTTGTTGGAACACCTTTTCTGGCTTTTGGGTTCTAAGTGTTGTGGGAAAAATTAAAGAAATAAGTAATAGAGACATGTCATTCCTGAATGATCAATGTATAGGGTGTGATACATTGATCTTTAAGGCTACAGTCCTAGGCACAGTTATTTTGGATAAAATCCTACTGGATTGGATCGTAAGGATTTATTCTGCACAGTGAGAAAGGGAACAACCCTAAACAGGTCTGCTCAGAAGTAAGCACCATGTTATTCAGTGAGACGAACTCCCTGGGAAGTGTCCTTAGGACCACAACCACAGTCTTTTGATGGAGCAAAACTACTTTTGCCAGAGCAGGAGAGGTATAACATCCAACCCACTGAAATCATTTACTTAGTACTGAGTCAACAGGAGTACGATGGATTTTTAGGGATTAATGGTGCCCTTGGATTATCAAGGGTATGATATTCTGCTTCTTTAAGGTATCTGAAAACTGTGTTTTATTTCCAGATAAAGATCTACTGTCTCTTTCCTCCTTCTTTTCAGAGAAGTCACAGGTCCCTCTGCACAGTTGCTTGGAACCTAGTCCTGTGGTGAACAAATAAGTGCGCACAGGACTGCACCCACATAGCATCCTAATGCTTGTGACCCCCCTGCTTAAGAGCTGTTTCACGCCCTCCTTTTTCTGTGAGGTGAGTAAAAAGAGTACAGTGTGGCTTTTGAGGGGCTTTTGGTGCGTCACTCATCCTGGGGATGCTTCCACACGCCACAGCATTGACTCATCGTTCCCTGAAAGATTTTCTCTTGTGGAAAAACAGTATAGAAGTATATTAAACCAACTAATGGGGTAAACGGAATCTAGACACATGCTGAGCAATTAACAAGGTTGGATTAATACACCGGCTTTCTCTGAAAGGTTATTTCACGTTAACTCCAAGCGAACCATCAATTCCTTTTGGTAACTCCAATCCAAACAAAATAGATAGGAATTGTCCAGGCTATTCCAAATCAGTAATGGATCTTTTTATTTCTTCTTTATATAATGATTCAAAATTTGTAAATCATCCAAAACCATCACATAAATAAATCACAACCAAAACGGGTTCCTAGGTAAATAATATCCCATTTTCCCAAACTTCCTCAGTGTTTGAGATCCTTCATAATATTTTCTTAATATCTTGACGGCTCCATAATATTAATTATCACATGGGCTCTTGGCTCATCATGTTTTAGGTCCTAATTAGCTGGTCTAAGCATGATGAAAACGGAATATTATTTACCTAAGATCCCATTTTGGGTTCCCAGATAAAACACACACACAAGCCATTCCCCATTCATCTGACAGACATACAAACAACAAGTCTTTTGTTAATCACCGAACGAGCATGACTGTGTTTCTCTGGGCAGTTGTTGAAATAAGGCAGTGCCATATGATACCACAATGAAAAGTGCTCTGACAGTCTTGCACTATGGATCTCTCCCACATCATCTGCCATTATCAGTCAGTGAAAATACTTTACCGCTTATTTCAAAGGTTGTGATTCCAGATGATGCAAACTTCATCATCCCCGTATGAGTTAATGCTTTGTGGTCACCGAAGAGCTCGTCTTCATTCAAACAGGCTTGGTTATCCATGCTCAAATTTTAACTGATAAGTAAAGGACCCGAAGAAAGGGGGTCTCTTTATTTAATTACTAAATATGCATGAAGATGGGTGTTTCCTATTTGCTAGGGGGAATTTTGTACTAGCCTTGCTGGAAAAGAAAACATCTGAGGTGGCATATTTCGCACTTCCTCCCCAAACTTCTAACTTGCCAGTGTGTTGTTCTTAATGCAAGACTCATCTTCTCTAAGGTGACTTCTGTTGGTAGTATGGATGCTTCTTATCTACCTACTTCATTTTTAGCCCACATGTCCTCCAAGGAGTTCCAAGTGGCAAACGTGGTTCCCCCATCTTCATTTTAGTGTCATAACGGCCCTATGAAATACATGGACTGTTTCAAGGCAGCATGGGCGTGGTTTGAGGTGGGATCTCCCAGTTCTTAGTCCAACACTGTAGCCACCGCACCACATGGGTTTACTACAACATGTGCCACTTTCAAAAAATGGTGACATTAAGCATTTCATACCCATAACAATAATCTCCAGATCATAATGCAATAATTTCTTTGCATCTAGAGACTGCCCACAATATGAAGTTTACCTAGTTTGTACAGAAATCCACCCACAAAAGAATAAACAAAACAAAACAAAAACCATGCAGATATTGGGCTTTCTGAACTTGGGGAGTGGAGGGCAAGAAAAAAATACATCTAAGTAGGAGCCCACTGTAAGCTCTTGGAACAGTTATTAGAACTTGTACTGTCCATTTGCATAGCATTTGAGGGGAATGCCAATATGGATCCATACAGCTGCACTGAAATGTCCCTCTGTCTGTCGAGTACATTTCGATTCCGCCCTTCCTCAAAGAAATTCAGAGCAGCATATATGGTTCTTCCTTCCTCATTTTATCTTTTCAACAACCCTGTGAAACCACTTTTGCAGAAAGAGAGCCAGAGGCCCAGGTCTCTTGGCACAATGCAGGTTTGAGCTGGATCTCCAAGAATCCAATTCAATGCACTAACCAGTATACCACACTGATCAGAAGGAGTTTTTAGAAGTTTATCATCATCTCAATAATAAGCTTGTGGTATTCACCTTTCTAGCATGCTTCACCTTGTAGTTTGCAGGACCAGAGTAAGACTTCATGAGGCCCAAACTAGATCAAGAACCACCACAGCAAAAAGCCCAAATGATAATGTAGCCATTTCTTTGCATTTGGAGGCTCCCCATCATCTGAGGTTTACTTAGTGTGTACTGAAATCCAGCTCTGCTCCTTCATAAGGCATACATGTTGCATGTTCTGATCTACCTACCAACTCTGTTTATATCCTGTCAGAGCTCTAGGCACCAGGAAAGAATTCAAATATAGTGCTAACCCCTGCTGTTCCACTTGACTGCTGTTTGAATGCCTTGTATCATTACTGTATTTACTAGACAGGAAGATGACCCTGCATGTAAAACAGCCATCTCTCGTAATGGTATACATAAAAATAATTTTACTATTGGAGATAATTGTAAATTGTATGTGAATTTAAGATGAACCTGCTATTTTTATGCCCTACCTGGAAAAACAATAATATTTTTGTATTTATATTTTATTTATTTAATAGAAGCAAAGCTTGTTGCATCCAGGGAATCAATGGGCGCTCAGATGCACACCTTTGCTGCAGCCTTCCTGGTTGCTGGCTAAATAGCAAAAGCTCCTGCCCCAAAAGTGGGAATTTTTGAAGCCCCACTTACAAACCTCAAGTAACATTCCTGACACAGGGGTCAGGAACATCCAGGTACGGTGTGGAAATCTCCTGGACTTGGAGGTCATCTACAGACTACAGAGATCAGCTCCCCAGGGGGAAATGACGTGTTTGGAGGGGGAACTCTGCAATGACAACTCATCTCCGGGCTCCTAGAGATGAAAGGGCTTGCTTGGGAGGGGGGAACTCTGTGGAACTGTGCCCCAGAGAGGTAGCTGGATGCCAATCTCCAGTTGGGACCTGGGGATTTGCTAGAATTGCAGGTCATTTCCAGGCAACAGAGATCAGTCCCCTGGGAGAAAAGGGCTACTTAAGAGGGGGGGAGTGACTCTCTGGCTTTGGATCCCATGGAAGTGGAGGGATGCCACGGCGGGAAACAAAGAAAAGTGCTACATGGCAGTAATTGCTAATAACAATAAACACCAAATAATTCATAAACTTGTCACATTTCTTCCTTCAATTAGAATATTTAATTGATAGCAAAAATTGATTGAAGAACTGAAAACCTTTCAGTCTGTGCATTTTCCAGTTCAGTTTGATATCAAAGTCAATAAAAAAACAGGTGTTACAATCAAACATGCAACATAGGCTGGCAAGGAACTTACAGAAGTTTTCTCAATTACTGCCTCTATGACCGTTTATGCACTGGGAACTTCACTGCCCCACCCCCCTATCAGGAGGACAGATAGGGGGTGGATGAGGTGCACCAGGCCAAATGCTCCCCCATGTGGGTGCAGGAAGAGGTGGGGCAACCTGCCATGACTAAAACTCCACCCTGCAGCTGGCATGAAACCTCCAGTGCATAAACGGTCTATGTCAGTTTTTCTCAACTTTTTTTATCATCGAGAACCCCCTGAAATATCCTACAGGCTTCAAGAAACTACTGAAGCAGGATCTCCAGGTCACAGCTGTGGGCTAGCATCCGTGCCACTGTTCAGGGATGTCAGACCCCAGGTGGGACTTGGAGAACCCACAGATGAAAGCTCCTCTCCAGACTGCAGAAATAAATTCCCCTGAAGGAAAAGGCTGCTTGAGATGGGATAGGGGGCTGTGTAGCATGTCCCTCCATACACACACACACACACACACACACACACACACACACACACACAGAAGTCAAAAGTATTCCTCCTTTTTAACCACATTAACCTTATTAACCACACAATCACCTCTCCATGTAGGAAATGCCTGAGTGTCTCCCTCCTTGGATTGTTCTGAGAATCCATTGGCCAGAAGGTCCAAATTTAAGGCAAAGAATCCTATAACAAGTCAATCAGCAAGTCAAAAAATACTTACACCATCCTACTGCAACAGCTTCTTCTTACTGTGCTCTAGCTACATCTATTTCAGGCAGTGGCAATTTGTATGACTTGTGTAATGGTTAAGAGCAGTGGCTTCTAATGTGACAAGCTGGATTTGACTCCATGCTCCTCCACATGCTGGGTGGCCATGGGCCAGTTGGGTGACCTTGTGCTAGTCACAGTCCTATTAGAAACTCTTCTTTCAGAGCAGACTCTATCAGAGCTCTCTCAGCCTCACCTGCCTTACAGAGTGTCTGTGTGGGGAGAGGAAGGGAAGACTATTATAAACCACTCTGAGACTCCTTTGGACAGTGAAAAGCAGGGTATAAAATCTAAGTCTTCTACAGAGAAGGTGATACTGGGAAAGTGCTGACAGGAAACAGTGTCTCCTCCCTCCACATGTCCCCATGGCCTCATAGTGTTTCTTTGCCCCAAATACAGTTTCCCCGTTTTCCATGTCATTGGTCTCAAATTTGCTGTATTATGATGATCTTGGAAAAACCAAGGCGGTATCTATATGGAAAGGGAAAGTCTACATCCTCCCAGCCCCATCCACATCAGCATTATTTTCCTTGCTGCAATTACCTGGGATGATTACCCCCAAAGCAGTCCTCCCTTCTCACTGGACTTACTCTAAGTCACATCCTTTATTCCTGAACGGAAAAGCTTCCTGAATGGTGCTATGTACTTACCTAGTTGCACAGCACTTTACAGGAAACTCGATACTGACAGCAGCATACATAGATGATCTAGCATGTTAGTGCTAAAGCAGAAGTGGAGAGGAAAGGTCTCCAAGAGAGGTTAACTTACTGGAATTATGATTTTTGTGCTATGGCGACTGTTTTCTGGATGGTGCCAACCAGATAAATCCTATGGGTCACAGAAGAGTGCTTCATACATTCTTCAGCAACTTTCTGAATGTTAGGTACATGGAACTGGTACGAGTCACTATCTGAAAGTGGTGGGATATAAATGCAATAAACAAACAAACATTCTTCCCATTCTTCCTCTCAAACAAATAAATAATAAAACATTTGGTGTTGGCTCCCAAGCCAACAAAACATTCCTGTGTATCCTTTGTCTGTGAATCATTGTTTCAACATTTCTACATGGGTAATCATGTCCAAAAGCTGGTTCAGATGTGCCAGAGATGTATTGCAATGGAAGCAGAAGCATTGTTTATTTTCTGTTCTGTGATATCTCTATGAGAGATGTACAAAGTCCTAATGTATACAAAAGTTATGCATCTTCTCATGAAAGAAAAAATGTGAATATTTTGTTTTAGATTTCAGGGAGGAATAAGGAGCGACATTGAAACAAAGGAGAAGGGCATCCATCAGCCAATCCATTCAATAGCCAACCTCCCTTTATCTGCCACTCTGTCTTTTATGTGTTATTTATAGTCCATATTTCTCACTGAGACTCAAGGTGGATTACACAGAGTGAATCAATGCAATCAACAAAATGGGACATTCAATAAACAATGAAACTGGATTTGGGTTGAAGAACCAACCAGAAATCTAAACAAGAGAGCTGAAACAAAGCATGTTAATGTGATACATCAAAGGATGCTAAAATCCCACCAAAGTAACTTATCCACATTTGTACGGATCACATCCTCATAATAATATGTCCAAATAACTTTGTGAATCATTTCGTACAGTTCTACCCAACTGCCTGAGTAGAAAAGTCCTCTTGAATTGTTGTGCTCTGGCACTAGCAAAGGTTATTTCTCTGAGTGCCAGGTCACCTGATTTCTGTTCCTTTTTGTGGCTGCAACAGATTAATTTATAAACGTTTCAACCACATCTGCTCGAAATCAATTCCTTAACTAACATAATGACAATTAGAAGAGGGCCATGGGGAATAACGCTGATCGATCTATTACCCAAAGGAAAAGGTTGATCAAACCCCACTGTTATGGACACAGTGATGAGAAAGTGATTTGTGGAAGTCCCCCCCCCACGCCAAATCCCTATTTTTCATAATGCCTCACAGACTTTGAATTAACAAAGTGGGTATTGAATGCAATAAGAAAGCAATACTTCTTTCTTTTATTTACAAACGACGTGTATTGTTGCTTTGAATAATAACAGAAGTTGTTGTTGAGCCTGGATGTGGACAGTAAAATGTCCTGGAGGCACAAAGCCCAAATGTCATCCTGTGGAAGAAAAAAGCCCTGTAAGGGGTGGCTAGGTTGTGGGACCTAACTATAGTCCTATGATCCTTGGGTATACCATGAGGTCTTCCAAGCTGTCACATATTGCAAGTTCCTCACTGGGAAATAAATTTCCAGGTACAAAGTGTTGTCAGAGTTTAAATATGCAAAAGAGCTTTGTTGTGAAGAAAAATAACTTGTGTGTGTGTATGTGTGTGTGAGAGAGAGTCCTAAATGTCTAACTGTTCTTCCATCTGAAGGCAATCAGAGAGGAAATGTGCTCAAAGGAGCAGGAAGTTCCAGTGGAGCCAATCAGGACACAGGAGGAGATTATTTGAAAAATACTAGGAAGTTCCTAATATAAATAGGCTAACTATGCATCCCCAACGCCCCCTGTAGGATATTCTTCATATTCTGTTGAATCATGTACATCAGCGGTCCACAACCTTTTGTAGGCCACGGACCGCTGCGCCAGGGTGTGGGGAGAGGGCGACCTGGCGCAAACACGCATGCGCAGACTTGCTGCACATGCGCATTTGTGCCCCCACTCAACGAAAACGCGCATATGTGGCAAGTCCGCACCTGCGCATTTGCGCCGGTGGCCACGGCTTCCTCTCCCCGCCCCTCCAGGCCGCAAGGAAATCGGCAGCCAAAGCGGCAGATTAGCTTGCGGCCCAGCAAGCTTCTCTTCCCCCCCCCCTTCCCAAAGCAAGAAGCTTGCCGGGACGCAAGCTAATTGGCCGCTTTGGCGGCCAATTTGCTCGCGGCCTGGCGAGCCTCTCGCTGCAGGGGGGGCAGGAAGAGGGATCTGCGGCCTGGCGCCAAAGCCTTCGCAGCCTGGCACTGTGCCGTGGCCCGGGGGTTCGGGACCACTGATGTACATTACAGATCTGAGGTTCTTTCCCATAGAAATGCCAATTTCCCTTTTAAAAATCTGAATAACCTGGCTAAGTCCTTTTTACTTTATAGTCTTTGCAGTTGCTGGAGTTATCAACTGTATTGCAATTACTGGTGCATCTCAATAGTACTAACAGTCTCAAAGACTCACATATTAGCACAGTAGTGGCAAGGTATTGAAACACGAGATTGCTTTGGGACATGTTGTGTAAACACTGGCACATTTATTAAGTGTTGTTTTGGAGGACTGCCCCATGACGAAGCCTTGAGGGGTAAAATGCATGTTGAGGTATAAGGGAATCTATATTTGTCAGAGAAAAGGAAAACATTAATCAAGCTTCACAGTGTTTCCCAGGTTTTGTTGTGTCTACAGAGTGTAATATGCACTGATTTCTGTTGTATCTTGTTAAGTTGTTTTCATAGAAATTGTTGTCTGGTTGCTACTTGCACTTTGTCTTGAGGGAACAACATAAGTCATTATATTTGCTGACTGATGTAATAGATGTAGTGTGTTTCCATAAATATTGTATTGTTGGATATTCTATTGTTGGACTACTTCATTTATAGTGTGTTAGCCTACTTTACACAACCCTTTTTTGAAATGGTTTGCTTAGTGCACAGTCAATGTATTTTTGTGATTTGTTCAGGTCTCCTGGGTTGGCAGGAGATGACATCCCCACATAGGGATAACATTCTAGTATTTGAACCACAGTAGTTAAACCATAGAGTTTGGGTTGAGTGTTAAAGAATTGTTCCATGTAAATAAAGGGGGTGGGGCCATGGCCAGAAGTGGGCTATGTGGCGCAGAGGTAGAGGGCAGCAGGGATACCATTTTGTAAAGCAGTGGTTCTCAATCTTTCTAATGCCGTGACCCTTTAATACAGTTCCTCATGTTGTGGTGACCCCCAACCATAACATTATGCAAGTGTTCTTTCACAGTCAGTCAGTCAGTCAGTCAGTCAGTCAGTCAGTAACCTTTTATTGGCATAAATCTTTCACAGAAAATAAACCAAAATTGACCAGTGGCGTGAAGATCCATTGTTCATTTTTTCCAGGGTTTCTCAGTTCCATTCTGCCTCTTGTTCCACCATGCCGATCTTGCTGTTTTCCACTGCTCCAGGCAGATGAACACTCGATCCACCCCAGCCAAGTTGCTTGCCCTGCAGCAACCCCTGTGAAAAGGTTGTTTGACCTCCAAAGGGGTCTTGACCCCCAGATTGAGAACCACTGTTGTAAAGAGTTTGAATCAGGGAGGCAGAGACAGAAAACTTACATCTAGAAGGGTACCAGATAGATATCAAGAAAAAAAATTCACAGTCATAGTAGTTCAGCAGTGGATTCAGGTCCCTAAGGAAGTGGTGGTCTCCTCCTCACTAGTGGTCTTTAAGAAGCAGCTGGACAGATACTTATCCTGGATGCTTTAGGATGATCTTACATTGAGCTGGGGGTTGGATGAGATGGCTTGTATAGCCTTTTCCAACTCTATAATTCTATGACAAGCTTTCACAACCAGGGTTTTCTGAAACCCTGGGGTTTCTTGAGGACCCTAGAAGGGTTTCCCAAATAGATGGGAGGTTATTGATTTTAATATATTTTTGTGTTAAACATTTATCAGGTGATATGACCATATATGGTCATGTCGCCTGCCCTCCCCCAGTCGCCAGTGATAGGCCTAGAGGGGGTGGAAAAGGGAGGGGCCCTGAATGGGCATGCACACTGTTAAGCTTCCCAACCATATTCTGCATGATTGCACTGTTTCTGGGGTTTTTCAAAGACTGAAGAATCTTTCAGGGGTTTCTCAACCATTAAAAAGTTGAGAAAGAATGTTCTATGACATCATTTCTGGGTCACACCAAAAATGACATCATCACGTTGCTGGTGAGCCCCTCCTGCTGGTAGGACTGGCAACTTTAATGTGTACAGGGCAACTCCTATAGTGGGGAAGCGAGAATGAATGTGCAGGCCCTTTCCCCACTTGGTGAATTTGCCATACATGAGCACAGGTGTCTCTGCCTGTATTCACTGTGTGCATATGGGATCCCTGTCCAGGTCCGGAAACAATGTTTTTGGGATGTTTCTGAAACCCGAAACAGACAGTCATTGTGAATAATGGCTATGGTGTTTTTATAGTAAATGCATAACATTTCATATGGTCCTTATATATTTATTAGGACAACAATGAAAATATCATAGAATCATAGAGTTGGAAGGTACCTCATGGGTCATCTATTCCAACCCCCTGCACTATGCAGGACATAAAGGCTGGAACATATCAGCTGCCTAAGGAGATGGTGGTCTCCTATGCAGGACCTATCATAAAGGTTGATGTGATCCTATACATGTGATCTTATAAATCTAGGAAGGTCCTACTACAGAGCAGCTCCTATAATGAACTGTGACAAGCATCTAGAGGTAAGGCCTCAGAGGTTATTTGTACTATATCTTCCTTAGAAGTTCTCTTTCAATTATTTATAACTCTAAGCTTATAGAGGAAATGAGCCTGTCTTAGTCTTTTCTTGATCTGGTAAAAAGCCTCCTGTACTAACATTAGCCAGCAAAAAAGCTGCTAGGGCCTCCCTAAATTTATGTCCTAGGATCACATTTACCTTTCCATTGTGATACTTTTGTCATTGTTCTAATGAATACATAAAGTCCATATGTCATGTTATGCATCCGTAACCATGAGCATCTAAATAACAGGATTAAGGGGTCATGGAGGAGTTTGGTGTTAAGGGCTATGGGCCAATCAGGTCCATAAGTGGCACCTGTACACTTCTGATTGGCCATCTACCTACTGGCTGATCAATCAAATTAGAACTCCTGCCCCTAATTGTCTTCCCATAATTCTGCTGTTCCTTCGTAGCCTCTGGCTCCTCAGAGTCCTCTCCTGAGATAAGTGAAGCCAGCCCGTGCCTTCTCTGAGGGGAGCGCCCACCCCACCACCACCCCAACTGCCACCTTCCCCGTCTTATGGACCCTGAGGCACACTGGCTGCTAGGCCATCCCTCCCACCCACCTGACAGGAAAGCTGCCAGCATGGGCCTCCATGCCTGCATGCCAAGAGAAGGCCGATGGCGCCGGCCTATACTGCAAACAGAGGGGAGGGCCAGGGGGGAACACCAGGGAGAAAGGAGGACCCCTTAGAATTACAGCTCCAGACTAAAGAGATAAATTCCCCTAGAGAAAATAGATGTTTTGAAGGGTGAACTCTCTAGAACCATAATTAGGGATGCCAGCCTGCTGCTTACCTAGCCATCCTCAGCACAGTCTTGGGTGGGTGGCAGGCAGCTTGAAAATGTTCTCCACCTGCAGGGCTGGGCTGCCCTTGGTGTTTGTTTCCTTGCTTGTGACTGATGGGGCTCACAGACATATGGGGGAGGCTAGGATTTCTGTTCCATGCTGCCCAGAACACCCCTGGAGACCCAGCCCTTCTTGCAGGCCATCCTGCCCGATTTCCTTCCCTTACAGAGGAAAGAGAAGAGTGCTTCCTATCCTTGCATTGGGAACTTGCTGGCATCACATGGGGCTTACTGGTAAATGAGGTTGAAGTCTATCTCAAGATTATTTTGGGGTGCATCCTTGCCCCGGTGTCAGGGTGGCCAAACTCAGGGGCTCATAGATATTGTAGTCCACAGATATCTGGAGAGCCGCAGTTTGGCCACCCCTGGGGTACCCCGCTTTGGAGTAGCTGACCTAAGTACCAGGATCTGGACCATAAACAGCATACATCTTCTCAAAGATGCCAGTCCCCACCTTCCATTTCCCACCCCCAGGCTCTAGCACCCGTTGTACTCCTCGATACAATGGGTTTTACCCCTAGTGTAATATAAAAACACAGTATCCATTATTCACAGTGTTTTCTTTCTTTCTTTCTTTCTTTCTTTCTTTCTTTCTTTCTTTCTTTCTTTCTTTCTTTCTTTCTTTCTTTCTTTCTTTCTTTCTTTCTTTCTTTATTAGATTTTTAGCCCACCTCTCTCTGAACACTTGTGGTGGGTTACAATATACAAAACCCCATAAAACTCCATCCCATAAACAAAACAAGCATTGTTTCTTTACACTGTGATCCTGGTTTGTTGATGTTATACTGAAGCAGGGACAAGGCTCCTGGGTCCAATCCCACTGTCTCCCTGCATGCACATTCCTTGTATCCATATAAAGTGTGCCCAGGGCTGTAACTAAACACATGAATCTGAAGCTAAATTGCATATTTACCTTCTGTCATTCACTCAGTGTGGTTTCACAGTTCATTTTTCCTGTAAGTGGTTGCAGAAAGCTCATTGTGAAATGAGATACTAAATAAAGGAAGGAAAAGTGCTGAAGCAGTGTGCAATTGTAGGTGGAGGGCTTATGACAGTGGAGAGTTTATTAATAACATAGCCACTTCCTGCACCCATGAATGGGGCCTGGGTAGGGGAGCAGGTGGAGAACATCCGGGAGGGTGAGAAATATCTAAGCCAGAGACACAACAGAACTCAGCCTGTAACAGAAGCATGAAAACATCATCTTGTGCATGTGTATTGTTGCTTTGTACACACAAACACATGCCAACCTCTGCAGACACTGTACATGGCATACATAAAGTTCACATCAGGTACATCAGAAAAAAGTGGCCAGGAAAGGAAATGCCTGGCAGTTTGAATGAAGGCCAGCAATGCTTTGTTATCCCATCTAATCTAAGTGTGGTGACTAAAGTTCTCAACAGGCACCTTGGGTCTATAATGGACAGGATTAGCTGGACCTCATCACACAGAAGATTGGGGGGGATCATGAGGCTTAGAAGTTGACTTTGGAGTTGGTATTCAGTGGATGGTGTTGTGTTATATCTTTGAGGATTGCACTCACAGCTTGGGGGTACTGCTGAATCCTGCTTTGCTTCTGGAAACTCAGGTTCCTTCCACCTGCTTCAGGTCGTGTACCAGCTGAGTCTTCTGAGGAACACCAGAGTGTTTCTTCAGGTGGAAGCATTTCCAAGCATGGAGCATGACTGTCTCACCTCTCTCTCAGTGCCCCCTATATTGCTGTGTGAGCTGCAATGGGAGAGAAGAGGCAATAAAGTCACTCATTGCAGGCAGGAATAGTCTCAGAAATGCCCCAGTGGAGCCAAGCCTTTTTCGTTTTTCTCTCTGATTTCCACTTCCTTCTGTGATTACTATTGAACCATGGCTCCAGAATGCCCCTTCCCTTATTTGAACATATGGATAAAGAAGGCATCTTAGAATTATAGTTTAATTCTGTAATATCTAGGATACTCAATGACAATTGATTCCCCCCCCCCCCCCTATAGACCAGGCTTTCTCAACTAGGAGGTATTCTGCATGGAGCCAAATAAAACAGTTTTAAAAACAACCAGTTTAGACCACTTTATTATATTACAATCGTTGTTCTGCATTGAATATAATATGTTGAAAAACTACGTTGCAATGCTCTCTGCATGAAACAATTCATAGCCCTGCCCCCTGTAGTTTTGCCAACTCTGCTTTGTTCTCGAATGCAGTCACTAATCTGCATAACTAAAGATCTTCTCTGCATAGCTAATAGAACATCTCAGGCAGGCAGGAGAGAAATGAATCGGTGAAAAGCACCGAAGAGGCAGTTCACCATGCAGAGCAAAATCAGTTTTGCGGAGTAAATTAACTCTTCTGTGCAGAGATCAGAAAAACCACAGTGTATTTAGTGAGTTTTCATCAGCTTATCCATCATGCAGAAGAGGCCTAGGGTTTCATGACACCCTGATTTTCCTTAATAGCCCTGGAACGGTTTTCTGAATGTGGGGAAGTTAATTTTTATGTATTTTAAATTTTTGTTAATCATTTATTGGGTGATATGACCATATATGGTCATGTTGATCTGCCCTCCCCTTTCACAAAGTGACCAATGATGGGCCTGGAGGGGGTGGGAAGGGAAAGGGCCCTTGATGGGCATGTAAACAGCTCTGCTTCCCAACCATATTCTGCATTTCTGGTTTTGCTCAAAGCCTGTGGAATGTTACATGGGTTTTTCTATAGTAAAAAAGTTGAGAAAGGCTGCTATAGATCCTTACTCCAGAATTTGGAAACATCTGAACATCTCTATGTCTTCTATGTCAAGTTTCCTCCAATAGTGCCATATCATCAGTGTTTCGTGTTAGATGAGACTGAGACTAGAACTCGCAGACATTTTATAGACCCAAACATCAAATGTCATTTTATTAGAGACAACTGCTGTGAAAGGAACAAATGGGGATTAATCCCTCCAGAAATCCCGCAATTTCTGCACTGCAGTTCCTTGCTTTCAAGCTATATCCAGCTCAGGGGTCCAGGCATAAGCAGTATTTGGATGAAACAACCATTTTTGCTCCATCAACCTTCATAGTGAGGGGCAGTATATATATTGAATGAATAAAAATAAATAAATAAAAAGTCTTCAGTGGCTTCAGTCAGGAGAACTGACTTCTCTGATTTCTTTCTCCACATGTCTATTAAGCCTGAACGGTAGGCTTTCAAGAAATGACGGTTTTTTAAAAATTGTCCTTTGGCAGGGAAGATTTAGGAACTGATATGTTCTTGGCCCTAAAGAGCATAGATTGTAACATGACTGGGATAGGAAATTGCCTTCCTTATACAATTTCTCCAATAGTACCAATTTGGTAGGTACATTTTTAAAAAACAGCAACTGGGGTACCATAGCATATGCACACTTCTTCTGCTTGCATTCATTTATAGACAAAACAAGAAACTTCCAGAGGTGGGTAAGGGAAGTACGCAACGGTCATGTCTACTACCTGCATGGACAAGACCGTGAGTTTGGAGGAGAATCTCGTAATAGCAATTGCCAAGGAAATAAGGAAGTCAGCAATGATAAAATGGGAGTCACCAGATCAAACTTGTGATGGGAGCCATATTCAATTCTAGTACTGAAAGCAGACAATTTGTTAAACATTTAGACAGCCACTGTGTTCATTTTTTGGAGCAACTTTTTCTTCTGCCAGGCATTTTACCTTAACATATACATCTTTTCATGTGAGCCTCTTAGCTTATTTTGCTACTTTGGCTCTTGCGACAGCTCTGCCTTTAGCTGCTAAATTAAGGTTGGTCAATGATCTTTATCTTCTTTTCCTAGAACTGATGGCTCTTTAACACTCTGCTTGCCTGCTTCTCAGGTCTAGAATATTCTTTCTGCTTCAAAGGAAACTGAGTTAGGACTCAAGGTACACTAAGAAATGTAACTGGTTTCTTGGAATGCACGGGGTGGGAATTTCTAACAGCCAACAAAAGAACATTGAATGATAAGAGGTTTATTACAGTCAAGGTTCAAGTGAGGCTCATGAGGAAATTGTCAATCCCAGACAATTTCCCTGAATACACTCGAGTGGCACATACCTGGCCTCAGTGAATGGTGCCTTGTATTAGGGCATAAAGTACTAAAGAAATAAAAAAACAATTGCTGAGCATCTGACATGTCTTCACCCAGTCTTGCCATGTTGCTTTGTTTAATTGCGCTGATTGAAACCAGTCTGGTCCCCACATCTCAAGCATGAGGTATGATAATTTCTGTATCATTAACTCAGCTTCTGGGGCTTTACATCCATCCCAGCTGTTCAAGAAGCCACCTGCAAAGTGTTTAACAACCAGATTCTTGCTCCCTAATAAATGTTGGTCTGGTAAAATACTCAGTGATGAAAGTGAAGGAGAAGGGGAACTGATGTTTATTGAAGTAACTTCACCTGACAAATACCATTCTCTTAAGAGTGTAGGTGAGATTATATTATTGTTGTGGGCCCATATATAAACAATAGATGTACCTGGATAATAAATCTTCCCTGTCTGCAATTCCCCTTACCCCATATTATGGTAGAAGAATACACCAGTAGATATGTGTACCATTTCTGTTAACAATTTGGCCAAAAGTAAGGGCAAGATATATAATGGTTATATAAAGTGTGTGTTTTACAAATGAACTTGTGCAGCTGCTCCAGATGTGACAGATTTCTCAAAGGGTTATGAACTTCAAGGTGGGGCTTGAGGTTCTTCCAGAATTACAACCGATCTCCAGACTACAGAGATCAGTTCTCCCTGAGAAATGGCAGATATGGTGGGTGGACTTTATGCCATCAAATCCTCACTGAGCCCTCTCCTCAAACTCTATAATACCCAGGTACTCCCTCCACATCTGCAGGAACTCCCCACCCTTCAGCTGCCAACCTTTCTTCCTTATCAATGCCACCAAATCACAAGAGCCTGATGCTGTTCTCTTTTGGAAGCAAAAACTTTGCATCTTTGGGGCTGTTCACATGACATGTGATACACCAGCACTATGAGACATCAATGGGAATTTTAATGTGGTTAGTTGCTATGACCCGCCTCAAGCCTGTTGGGAGAGACGGGAAATAGATCTAATAATAATAATAATAATAATAATAATAATAATAATAATAATAATAATAATAATAATAATAATATGAACACCTAAAATATTGTAATAAATTATCAATTGTTACAGCTTCTAAATGGAAACACTTTTGTGTAGAGAGTCTCCCCCCCCCAGAGGCACATATGTATAATTCTTAGCAGCTAATCTAGGATCCCTTGTTCTCTAATGGCAACATTCTTGTCATGACAGCCATCTTGGTATAGTGGTTAGGAGTGTGGACTTCTAATCTGGCAAGCCGAGTTTGATTTCATTTTACACATCCATCGTAGGGCCTGCCTATTGCAACTCCTGCCTGATCTTTTGTTCCTGTCCCAATTTTAATGCTTTGTATTTCATTTGTGTCCTCCCTACTTGTCATGACCCTGTGCCCCCTTTGTAATACGAGTTTAGAGATTATTCAGGTTCTTCAAAGAACTGATCCTAGACTCTTATAAAGGAACTCACTTACTATTATAGACTACATAAGTAGGGCCTAGAAATTCTAACAACAAACATTACAACAGCTACCTTATGGCACACTCTTGGATCATTGCAAATTGTGCCAGGAAGGGCTTCAGTTTCAAGAGTGGTGGTGGTGGAGTGTTCCACTTGTAGGCCCTGAGATTAATGGCCAAATAGTGAAGACTCTAGTTGTAAAGATTTTGAAGGAGAATAGAAACCTTTGCATTTGCAAAAACATCAAGGGGATTGTTGGCTGGCTGAAAAGCAGAACAACTCTCCTCCCAGATGTATTTGGAAGTCTTTCAACTCTATCAAAGTCAATATGATGCATTTCTGCATGCAGAATTTGTCTCAGGGTCACAGAATTGTATTTAGTGCAATTTGATGGTATTGCAGTCTGCATGTAGAACCTGGGATTGTAACTTCCTCTCTACTCTTCCCTAACTGGCAGAGGGAAACGGTATCTACTGTGTTCTTAAGCCAGGAGGTTTATAATTTATTTTAGTTATGATTGGAGCCTTGCTTTATTGTACAAGTGACAGGGAGGAAGGTATAGGGTCTCTGAATTTAGGGCACTGAAGTCTTGCCTAAGGCTATTGTGTTTGCCAGCAATGTTATCATTACCATTCTATATAATTCTGAACCTCTTGAATCTGTACCTGTTATTTATTCAGAAAACACTTTCCAGGGGCACCTTCCAGGGGGTGTTACTTGGACCCCATATATCCAATCCTTACCAAACCTTGGTGGCAGGTATTATTATTATTGTTATTTATTTAATTTATAGACTGCCATTCCCCAATTAGGTCTCATGGCAGTTTACAACATGAAAACATTTAAAAGACAATAAAATCTTTAACAAAACATGCCCAACTTACATCAAATATCCTATCATACCAGCGGCAGTGGCCACAATTCCAGTAAAACCCCCGCCCCCCATGTTCAACACAGTGGAAAGATAACATTCAGAGGGTGGGAGCCAGTCCAATAGAACTTAATATTAACTATCTTGGTGTTAGAGATCACAATGTTGGGGGATCCTTAGATGGACTAACAGGAAGACTGCTCTGGCCTCAACCATACGCCTGATGGAAGAGCTCTGTCTTGCAGGCCCTGCGGAAAGCTGGTAACTCCTGCAGGGCCCTTAGCTCTTCCGGAAGCTCATTCCACCAGGTTGCGGCCAAGACCAAAAAGGCCCTGGCCCAGGTCGAGGCCACGCAAACATTCTGTGGGCCCAGGACAACCAGCAAATTCATACCCACAGAGCAAAGTGCTCTGCGGGGGGGGGGGATAAGCAACCTAGCGGTCTGGCAGGTAAGTGGGACCCAGGCCGCGCATGGCCTTGAAGGTCAAAACCAAAACCTTGAACTTGACTCGGAAACAGACTGGTAACCAGTGCAGATGTCAAAGCACCAGCTGAATATGGACCCTCAGAGGTGTTCTAGTGAGTACCCTAGCAGCCACATTTTGGACCAGCTGTAATTTCCAAATCAAAGACAAGGGTAGGCCAGTGAAGAGCGAGTTACAGAAGTCTCATCTGGAAGTGACCGTTGCAAGGATCACTGTGGCCAAGTGTTCCAAGGACAGGTAGAGCGCTAGTAGCTGGGCTTGGTAGAGGAGAATCATTCAGAGATCCCCAACAAATTTGGTGTCTCTAGCATGCCAAGGGGGGCATTCTACCACATCAAAAATCAAACAGGTTCAATTGGTGTCTAAAGGTTTGTGATTTTCCATGGCTCATGAGGTGGACATGCCATAAACCAATAAATGAAATGAAACACCTTTTCCCAGATCGTGCCCATCCCTAATCTTGAAATAGTTCAAATTATGAGCAGCTATGTACAATGCAACTGCTTCTTGGCTACCATTTTTGCTTGCTTGGCTCCTCCTCTTTCCCTCTTTATACAAGCAAGGATCATGAGTTTGTCACAATTTCAATGGCAATGCAAATCACCACTAGCAATTTTAGACTCCCATTGCGCAAAGTGCTGGTTCCTATTTCTTATTAGGCAGAAAGACCTATTAAAATTTAGCAGGGGACATTGCTCAATTTAATTGCTGATAATGGTGAGATTCAAAACAGAGTTGCTAGTGTCAACAGATAGAAATAACTTCATGCAGCAATTTCATTTTCTTGCCATTCTGTCCTAGCATGCACCAACTAAAAGAATCTCTATTGCTTTTCATTGAATTCTTCACTATAACAGAGGCTACAGAGCCAACTTGGTGTAGTGGTTAAGAGTGGCAGCTTCTAACATGGTGAGCCGGGTTTGATTCCTTGCCCCTCCACATGCAGCCAGCTGGGGGACCTTGAGCTAGTCACACTCCTGTTAGAAGCTGTTCTCACAGAGCAGTCCTGTCAGATCTCTCTCAGCCTCACCTATATCACAGGGTGCCTGTTGTGGGGAAAGGAAGGGAAGGCAATTGTAAACCACTTTGAGATGCCTTCTGATAGAGAAAAGTGGCATATAAAAACCAACTCTTCTTCTATTTGAGTGGGGATTACAGCACACCAGTCAAGATCCAGCCTCAACCTGTGTTTGACTCATATTATATAACTGGCTCAACACATACCTCTTCCATGCTCCTCTTCTTTTATTTGGCTTCTTTGGTTTATGCTTCCCAAGTTAAGGCCCTGGCCATGGTTAAGGTCAATTTCACCTCTCTCAGGCCTGGGCCCATGAGCAGATTTTGATTTGAAGATCATAATGTTCTTGGGGCATTAGAAGAGAGGAGGCGGTCCCACTAGGATGCTGGTCTCAAACTGTTTAGGGCTTTCAAAGTTAGCACCAGCATGTTGAACCTGATTTGGTCTTCAATCTGGAGCCAATGCAGCTGGGCAAGCAGCGGTGTCAGGTACTTTCTATTGAATCCCTGTAAGGACTTGTGCAGCCACATTCTGAACCAGTTGGAGTTTCCAGAGTTTTTGTTATTAAAAATGTTATACATTCATAATTTCACAGCTAACAACAGCGTTCATTACCTTTTTGGTTGTCTTTTGAGTCTCATGATCAATTGCAAAACCAATGTCTCTTTTTCCCTAGTTGCTACATAATTATACTTTACATATATCTGCAGATGTTCAAAGTGTGCAGTTTAGTAATTTACAGGATTGCACAGACTTGTATGACAACATCTCTTTAACATTACCTCAAAGCAATGTGATATGGCTCTAAATGCTTCTATGAGTCTCAAGCTGTGACTTATTCAGCAAATAATTATGTTTAGGATATACTGGACACTGCAGCATCTTTACACTGCTCCAGAGGAGCGGTATAATCTTTACACTGCTCCAGCAGAGCGGTATAAATAAAAGGCTAAGGGCTAAGTGGGAGGAGAGGGGGCGGGCGCTGTCTGTGATAAAAAGTCATGAGTAAGTGATGGTCCTCATCCAAGAATGACCCGACCTAGAAGTTTAGCCCCAATCAGGAGGAAGTCCTCAGCCAGGAAGGGCTCTCCACTTCCAACATCCTGCTGGTTTCAGACGTTTGCTGGCTGGAAAAGGAGCTGGCCTCAGAGCATGCCTGGCTGCCAGTAAGTTGCCGTGGCCTCTTTCAACTCAGAGAACGTGCGGGGAGCTGGGGCAACCTCTGCTTGCCTTCTAAAGGGGGGATTGCAGGAGGCCCACAAACAGCTCCCCTGCTGGCCCTCTGCCATGGGAATCATGTGAGTAAGTCATATGAGGTTAGCAATCTGCAATCTGAGAAGGGAGGAATGCTTTGTGGGTAGCCATCACAGGCAATTGCAGCAGGGGAAATGATGCTGATGTGGGTGGGACTGGGAAGATGTCAACTTTCCTTATCCATATAGATACCCCCTTGGTCTTGATGCAATCTTCCCAAGACAATCACAACAAAGCAAATTTGAGACCAATGGCATAGAAGATGGAGAAATTGTAGACAAGGCTCAGAAGCACCATGAAGCACCATCAATCATCAGAAAGGCCAAAGCTGAGAGTGAGCTAAGATTGGCCAGGGAAGCCCATTGTAACAAGAAAAGATTTTTCAGTTATGTGAGGAGCAAACGTAAAGTAAAGGAGGCAATAGGCCCACTGTTGGGTGCGGTTGGACAAACTCTAATGGAAGATGCAGAGAAAGCAGAAAGGCTTAGTGCCTATTTTATATCTGTTTTTTCCCAGAGGTCAAAAGGTTTAGGCACATCTAGAGATGTCAGTAGCCAAAGGATAGTGTCTGGATGGTAGGTTAACATGGATAGAGAGGTTGTCGAGAGGCATTTAGCTGCACTGGATGAGTTAAAATCCCCTGGGCCGGATGAAATGCACCCGAGAGTACCCAAAGAACTTTCCAGAGAACATGCACAGCCCTTGTCCATCATATTCGGGACCTCTTTAAGGACTGGAGATGTCCTGAAGGACTGGAAGAGAGCAAACGTTATTCTGATCTTCAAAAAAGGGAGGAAGGATGACCCGGGAAACTACAGACCAGTGAGTCTGACCTCTGTTGTGGGGAAGATAATGGAGCAGATATTAAAGGGAGCGATCTGCAAACATCTGGAGGATAATTTGGTGATCCAAGGAAGTCAGCATGGATTTGTCTCTAACAGGTCCTGCCAGACCAACCTGGTTTCCTTTTTTGACCAAGTAACAGGTTTGCTGGATCATAGAAATTCGGTTGATGTCATTTACTTGGATTGTAGTAAAGCTTTTGACAAGGTTCCCCATGATGTTCTGATGGATAAGTTGAAGGACTACAATCTGGATTTTCAGATAGTTAAGTGGATAGGGAATTGGTTAGAGAACTGCACTCAAAGAGTTGTAATCAATGGTGTTTCATCAGACTGGAGAGAGGTGAGTAGCGGGGTACCTCAGGGCTCGGTGCTCGGCCTGGTACTTTTTAACATATTTATTAATGATCTAGATGAGGGGGTGGAGGGACTACTCATCAAGTTTGCAGATGACACCAAATTGGGAGGACTGGCAAATACTCCGGAAGATAGAGACAGAGTTCAACGAGATCTGAACACAATGGAAAAATGGGCAAATGGGAACAAGATGCAATTTAATAAAGATAAGTGTAAAGTTCTGCATCTGGGTCAGAAAAATGAAAAGCATGCCTACTGGATGGGGGGTACGCTTCTAGGTAACACTGTGTTTGAACGAGACCTTGGGGTACTTGTGGATTGTAAACTAAACATGAGCAGGTAGTGTGATGCAGCGGTAAAAAATGCGAATGCCACTTTGGCCTGTATCAACAGGGGCATCACATCAAAATCACAAGATCTCATAATCCCATTGTATACGGCACTGGTCAGATGACACCTGGAGTACTCTGTGTAGTTCTGGAGGCCTCACTTCAAGAAGGACGTAGATAAAATTGAAAGGGTACAGAGGAGAGCGACGAAGATGATCTGGGGCTAAGGGACCAAGCCCTATGAAGATAGGTTGAGGGGAATGTTCAGCCTGGAGAAAAGGAGGTTGAGAGGGGACATGATAGCCCTCTTTAAGTATTTGAAAGGTTGTCATTTGGAGGAGGTTGTCGGCCCGGGAAGGATCTCACGGCTGCTAGCGCCCGCTGTATTTAGGAGACAGTGGGCTTTACTAGTTTAAATATAAAATTAAACTGTGGTTTTGTAATCTTTTGATGCCTTATTTGAAAGTTGTTGATGTTACAGTATATATATCGTTCCATGTGAGTTATATAATTTTCAAGGTAAACCGCCCAGAGCTGCAAAGAAATGGGCAGTATAGAAATATAGATAAACAAACAAACAAACAAACAAATAATGAATATTCTGCAACAAAGTTGTATTCATCATCCATTCACAAATTTTGAGCTAGGTATAGCTGATTCATTTTGAAGATAAAACTTCTAAAACTATGTGTCAAGTTGCTTCTGACTTCGGGTGACCTTATGAATGACCTACAAAATGTCTTGTCCTTAACAACTCAGGTGTTGCAAACTGAGGTTTCCTTGACTCCATCATTCCATCTCAAGTTCTTCCTCTTTTCCAGATACATGCCTGTTGGGAAATGTACTAAAAGAATGTGTTTGAATAAATGGTGTTTGCATAATGAAGACTGACTTGACTTTACCTTACTTTACATTATTATAATTAATAAGAGAATCCATAGTATAGGTCACAAATTACCTGGGAATAAGCCACACACACACATACAAAACCCATTTCTGTCCTGGAGACTTCATGCTGGAGTTTGAGCCAGGGCATGTTGCCTCGACTCTTCCTGCTCCCACCAGGGGAAGCATTTAGCCTGCTGCACCTTGTCTGTCCTAGATTTCTGTTCCCACAGGACAGCAAGGGCAGAAAAGTTCCCAGTGAGGAAATGGTAAGTACTTAACAGGGCTTTTCTGTACGCTCAACTTACTCCTGATTTTCTTTGCAATCAATCCACAAGTACTGGAATAGGTTTAGGTATTGCTCTTCCTCACATTTGCCCCCTCTCTGCATTGTCACAGTTGTGAAGTCAGTTTGCTTTCTTCCACACAAGTCTTAAGTCATCATGATTTTCCAAGGAGGGAGCCAATCACTTGTCTTCAGAATGGAAAGAGGAGAAGGAGTGACTTGGTGATGAAAATAGCCCAATCATTGGAAAATGGGCTGGAGATAAGGAAAACAGGAGGGGAAAGATGACTCAAAATCTGCTTCCTGAACAATGACTGGAGTAAAAGTGGTCTCAAAAGAAATAAAAAATATCTGGAAAAGAAACAGAAACTGAAGTGAAAACTAAAGGCACAAAAAGGCATGTGGAAATCAAAGGATAAAGCAAAGTGACCTAGGACCAGAACCGATGAGGGATGGGAACCATGCAGTGATGCCCTGAAAAAATATCTTAAAATATTTCTACTCGCCCAAACAAAAAAAACCAAGAAAATAAAAAGGCTTAATGAAGAAGGAAAATTGGGGGGCTCCATTTGCTAATACCCTTGGTCTACCTGAACAAACCCTTGACTTACTGAACTGTGTTATTGACTTACTGTGTGCAGTTCTGGAGGCCTCACTTCAAGAAGGATGTAGATAAAATTGAAGGTACAGAGGATGATCTAGGGCCAAGGGACCAAGCCCTATGAAGATAGGTTGAGGGACTTGGGAATGTTCAGCCTGGAGAAAAGGAGGTTGAGAGGGGACATAATAGCATTCTTTAAGTATTTGAAAGGTTGTCATTTGGAGGAAGGCAGGATGCTGTTTCTGTTGGCTGCAGAGGAGAGGACATGCAGTAATGGGTTTAAACTTCAAGTACAACTTGTAGGCTAGATATAGGCTAGATATCAGGGGGAAAAAATTCACAGTCAAAGTAGTTCAGCAGTGGAATAGGCTGCCTAAGGAGGTCCCCCTCACTGGCAGTCTTCAAGCAAAGGTTGGATACACACTTTTCTTGGATGCTTTAGGATGCTTAGGCCTGATCCTGCATTGAGCAGGGGGTTGGACTAGATGGCCTGTATGGGCCCTTCCAACTCTATGATTCTATGATTCTATGTCAGCAAGTGGTTTCCCCCCTACTTTTGTACACCACTATGGAGTGCTTGTATAACTCTTTGAGTTTCAGTGGCATATTTCTGATCTTTCTCTAATCTACTTTCCTTCAAAATTTTGGGAAATATCACAGTAATATCTGAGTGGGAGCTGTGCAGATGTGGGGGGATTGGGTTTTCCCCAATGCTCGGCAGTCCTTTTCTCTGAGATTGTCCCTGCAGCAGCCATTTCCTCCCCCTGCCACAGAAGGCTTTAATTTTACTATCTTTAAACCGCCCGTGGCGCCACGGCGCCACAGACTAAATAAATGGTTAAGCGGCTCTAAGGCGGGATGTGTCCGTGATGAGGAAGGGTCCAGATTGGACCCTTCCTCAGGACAGACAATCGGAGGGACCAATCGGCAGGCGCGAAGCTGATTCCCAGCCCCAGCAACTGACAATGCCAAGAATAGCTTATGGACTAGCCCATTAAGGCAGGGTATAGGGGAAAGGCTGAGGAGCCTCTGGTGAGCTCCCACAGGGCTCCAAGGAGCTCTGTTTGGGAATCCCTGGGCTAGTAACTTACATTTTTAAAAATGGAATCTGGGAATTCAGAGAACTTGGTACAGCTGGCACCCTGGAAATTTGTTCTCCTGCTCCCCTCTCTTGGTGGTCCTGCCCATGACTGTCCTAATTGACTGAACGTTTCTCTGTCAAACTGTAGGAGAGATTCATCATTTTGCACAGATAGCAGGTTTTCTGATTCTTACTCAGCAAGGAAATGCAAATATAACTGGCAACAGGAAGCTGTCCATTGTTCTCTCATTGTCTTGGAGCTCTATTTTGGGTCACTCTGAAGAAGTTATCAAGAAAGCCCTTCCTTTTATTTGAGTGGAAACAGAAGTACAAACATGTGTAATTCTACATCTAGCAAAAAAAATGTGTTCTCAACAAGAAGACCCAATAATTATTATTATGAATAATTATAAATAATTACTACTGATAATAATATGTAGTTAAACCAATGCATTGACCAAAAATGAAGAATAGATCCAGTGAGTCTATGTTCTCTGAACTAAGAGGATCTTCATTGTTTAATTAGCCACACAGTTTGTAGAAATCATTTTAACCTTTTCCCAGTCTCTTTTTTAACTTTACTATTTTGAATATTTTGGTGTCGTATGTAAGCTGGGACACCTCACTATTGCCTCTTCTTTCCTGGTAGTTTGTGAATAAGTAAAAATATTGTTCCCATACAAATCCTGATCTAATTAAAAATGAGCCTGAATCATGAAATTCAGCATAATAAAATTTGAAAGCCTATGCACATTTGGAAAAAAATCTCTGGGTTTGGAACCAAAGTGTTGTTTCTGCTTGTGCTATGCTCTTTTCCATTGTAGAAGCAATCCTCTACTGAAGAATCTTGTTCCTCCAGTGCCAGCAGCTTCCATGCATGGAAGATTAACATCTTTCCACTAGTAAAAAAATACCTAGCATCAGAAGAAAGAAGAAACACAGCAGAGGACACTGCTTCTGCAACCCTCAAAAAGGGGTGCAAACTGAAGCAAGATATGATTATCCTCTCCCTGATACCTTTAATTTCTTCTTGGTTGGGCAGCCCCTTTTGTTTCTTCTTTGTTATTCTTTCTGTCCTACCTAGATGTTTAAATGTATGTGGATATATGTTGGCCATACCTAGGGATCTGAGGGACCAACTAAAATCCTTCTTTTCTTTTTGTTTGATAATAGCACACAAGGGTCTGACAGAAATTTAAAACTAACAAATTGTTTTATTTTACTTATGAGCCCTTTAACTAGGATCTATTTCCCTCAGACTGAATAGGGGTCATCCAACTTTTGCAGGAGCTGTTTCCCTCAGACTAGATAGGGGTCACTCCCTTTATTAGAAGCTATTTTTCTCACACTTGAATAGGGATCCTTCATGATCCTCTCACTCTCAACTTTCCTTTTTAGTCAACTGTCATTCTTAAATGTAAGCTAGGCCACTTCACTATTGCCTCCTCTTTCCTGGTAGTTTGTGAATAAGTAAAATATTGTTCCCATACAAATCCTGATCTAATTAAAATGAGCCTGAATCATGAAATTCAGCATAATAAAATTTGGAAGCCTACGCACATTTGGAAAAAAATCTCTGGGTTTGACACTCTCAACTGTAGAAGTCTGTTCTCAAACCAGGTTAAAGCATTAGCCAATTATTCTTTATCACCGAAGGCTTAGAATCCAAGCTGTGAGGCAAAGCACCCTAATTTCCCTCAAGGGTTAATGTGATTATTAGCAGGCCTGCTCTGGCATGCAGGTGTCCATAGTTAGGGTCTTCCTGCAGATAACATCCTTATCTCTTTCAGGGTTGGCTTTAAGAATGTGGTAATTGGTTGAGAACCTTTGTTGTGTAACAAGATGGGAAGGGGGGTTAGGAGTGGGCATTAACATCTTCTGGCAAGTTCCATCAAGGGCGATTCCTAATTGGACTGTAACTTATAGAATTATTTAGGCTACACCTTGGGTTATTATGTTCCATGAAGGTGTACCATCTAATACCAGGTACTAAATTATTAGACAAAAAGGTTACTTTTAAAAAAATTATCTGTTGCTAATCTATAGAGATTGTACTGCATAATGATATCCTTTTAAAACTATTCAATAAGCCTTTATATATATATATTTATGGCTGTGAAAGTTGGACCATAAGGAAGGCTGAGTATCAAAGAATTGAGGCTTTTGAACCCTGGTGCTGGAGAAGACTCTTGAGAGTCCCTTGGACTGCAAGGCGAACAAACCGGTCAGTCATAGAGGAGATCATCCCTGACTGCTCCTTAGAAGGCCAGATCCTGAAGATGAAACTCAAATGAGGCCACCTGATGAGAAGGAAGGACTCCCTGGAGAAGAGCCTAATGCTGGGAGCGATTGAGGGCAAAAGAAGAAGGGGACGACAGAGAATGAGGTGGCTGGATGGAATCACTGAAACAGTTGGTGTGAGCTTAAATAGTAGAGGACAGGAAGGCCTGGAGGATCATTGTCCATGGGGTCGCGGTGGGTCAGACACGACTTCACAACTAACAACAACAGTACTTTTTTTACAAAGGTCTGCTTTGTGTGCATTTAACCTTGATGACTCATGGGGGTGCTGCTGAAGTAAAAAGGAGTGGTGAGCCAGAGGTTCTCAGGCTTGGGTCTCTGACACACACCATTGAAGCTAATGTAATTTACTCCTAAGTAAACACACGCAGAATCCATTTATGTATCTCATTGACTGCAGTAAGTGGTGAAACTAAGACAACCCATATCCTTTCTTTCCTTTAGTTTCTTCCAGCAAAGTTCCACGAGACAATGCTCTTGAGCAGCAGAAATAACTTTAAATTAAGGCATGAAAAAATTAGCTACATAGGAATATGGCATTTTTGCCACAAAGTAAAAATTCAAAGTGTCTGAAATTGAAAACTCAGAATGTCAAGCTAAAAAGGGGATAATATAAAAGAGAAGAATATGAAAAGAGGTATTATTGTACCCAAAGGACATTGGCAGATACAATCAGAATATGGAATGTTCATAAATCTCCCTTGGCTAGAAGGGCTAGCATTATCCTAGCCAGACAGAAGGCCCTTGCATGTTGAGGAATGGTCAACTAAATATGCATATGATGGGAGTATTTTGGGAGAGGAAGTAAAATATTGAGATGAGCAAAAACAATGTGCTTTGAATCTGGAACTTTGATCATTCTAACCAGAGCCTAAATCTCTTGTTTCCCATACTAATATTTTCCCATAGGATTTATATAGCTAGTGTAGCGTGGAATAAGTCCAGTACTTTGCTTGGTTTGTATTTATTTCTAGCAATATCAAGAAGGCAGACCATTAAGAGAGGCAGGAAAAAGTAAATCCTAGACATCCTACCCCCATCTTGTGGTACAGCTATGAAGTGCATTCCATGAGCTATAAAGCATTTACTTCAAATTTCCCCACACAAATCTTATACCAGATACATTTAGAAATACTGACTCCTTCCTTGTTCCTTGATGATTCACATCGATGAGTCCTGGAAAACTATCCTGGATTATTATGGCCAGGTTTATAAGCTGCTGCTCTAGCAATTGCCTTCCCCGAGATCAGAAAATGACTCTGTCTACTTCAAACAAGAGTCCACATCCGTGAAGCATTTTGTGACACCCCATCACCAGCAAGAACTAAAATTAATTTAGTTTGTGGGAAATTTACAAACCATGTTGAAGAAATGTTGAGCCTTTGAAGAGTATATTGCAAGCAGACTGATAGAGAAGCCAGTGTGAAATCCATCTGGACAATCAGCTTTTTAGACAAATAGTTTTGCCATCTTCTTAAGGATGGTTGCAGCCTTGCAGAACTGAAGATGTACAGTAAACAGTGGTGCTCAAAGCTGATTTAAAGAAAAGTGATTTTAAAACACTGACATTGAAACTGGTGCCTTTTGATTGCTATTTACGCCCTGTTATTCATCCACAAAGCTTCACTGAGGTACATTTCATTTATAAATGTGCATTTAAAGGTCATTACAAACATTAAAATGATTTTAAATAATTTGAATTTAAATAATCCAATTAATGTCAATGATTTGTTTTTACCCACTGCTCTCAATAAACATCCCACAATGGGTTACAATGACAATTTTAAAAACTCCAATACATAAGCATTCAAAATCCAATAATCCATATTAAAATAATACCCCTGTGGAAATCAAATAAAGAGACCTACCCACCCAACTATCCCCTACTCTGACCCTCCCTCAAAAACCTCAGGGGGGGAAAACTCTTCAGAGGTGTCAGTCAATCCAGCACTAAATCTCCCATTCAGTAAAGAATATGGAGCTACAGAGGGGCCCCTCGATCTTCCATGCCCTGGAACTTGCAACAGTTCCTGCAGTGCCCTCAGCTCTTCTGGGAGCTCATTCCACCAGGTTGGGGCCAGGACCGAAAAATTCTCTGCCTCATATTCTTTTCATTTCAGAACTGGTGAGTTTTAGAGTGTTACTAACTTACTGTGTCACTGTCTTCAGATGACTAGCAAAGGGCATGAGAGAATCCTAAAACTGTAAAACTCTCCTTGCCAAGATCGTTCTTGTGCTGTTGAGCAGCTAGCCAATGTTCCATCAGCCACCATCTCCATCTGCTTGGAGATTTGCATGAGGAAATCATTAGCCACACATTGCAAATGAACAAAGTGTGAATTAATGGTTGACGCATCCATTACAGACAGATGTCATACGGAATCCTTAATTCCAAAGTTCAGAAATGTGAACAGGCCTTCAAACGCATTTGTCCAAATTTCTAGTGCCTTAGAAACAAGATTCTGGGGGAAGAGATCCAAGTGAGCATATGATGGGAGTGGAGGGAGAGGCAGCAGCTCTGAAAAATACAGTGCACATTGTGACTGGCAGTCACCAAACCGTATTCCTATGCAGTTCTCCACTAACTTCAGTGGGGTTTGTTTAAGAGTACAGTTAGTTGTATTTTGACTATGTTGTTGCAGAAAAGATGCGGGGGAAAGGCTGGGGCTCAGTGGCGGAGCTTGTGCTTCCCATGCAGGAAGTCCCCGTTCCAATCTCAGACATTCCCACTTAAAAGAGTCAGGTAGAAGAAAATGTGAAAAAAAATGTCTACCTGTATCTCTGGAAAGTTGCTATCTGTCAGATCAGGCAATACTGGCCTTGTTAGATCAATGGTCTGACTCAGTGTCAGGCAGCTTCTTATGTGTATTTGAGTTCACTAGTCAGCAAGGAACAGAATCTGCTGACCCTTGCAGTTATTTATCAGCACAACAATATTAAATTACGGGCATGAGTTGATGAACTCCATCTGAGCATCAAGCCTGTTTCTGTTTTCCCTTTGTTTTATTTTGTCTCCTTTATAGAGCCAACTGTCACCTGACCAACCCAAATTATTCACAGTTTCAGAACAAGCTCTCCGCGTCTTTTAACTAGCGGACATCTGACTCACAGCTGTGCTCTCTTCTATTCTTGTGGCATCTATAAAAGCTGTGAAGATAACCATGCAATGAAAGGTATTCATGCTCATGTTGCTCGTGAGTCCAAGAAGGGGAGGAGAAGGGGGACAAAGATGCAGCATTCTTCTGTAGGGATGGGCCCAAACCAGGAAAATGCAGTTGGGCTAGGTTCATAGTTCATGGCAGATCTGGTTCACAAACCATGGACTGTTACAAACTTTTTTGCTGTAGACAAACTGGTTCAGTTAATGAAGTTTGTGATGTGTGAAATGACCCCCATAATATGTGCTGGAGACAACAAACTTGCAGAAGATTTCAGCTGATTCTCTTCCTCCTCTCCTTCATGTTTAGTGAGTATTGGATTAATGGGGTCTGAGTTATGCCCCCCCCCCCAAGAAGGTGACCACATGAAATTTCTGGGGAAATGACAGAAAATCCAGGCTTTCAGGGTCATCTCAAATAGAATATGGGCAGACTTGATGCTGCACAAGAAGTGGGCAGCCAGGTGTCCAGCAAGACCTGAATCTTGAGGGTAGCAATGTCCCAGGAAGAAGAAAGAAGAAAGAAGAAGAAGAGTCGGTTCTTATATGCCGCTTTTCTCTACCCAAAGGAGGCTCAAAGTGGCTTACAGTCGCCTTCCCATTCCTCTCCCCACAACAGACACCCTGTGGGGTGGGTGAGGCTGAGAGAGCCCTGATATCACTGCTCGGTCACAACAGCTTTATCAGTACCATGGTGAGCCCAAATTCACCCAGCTGGCTGCATGTGTGGGAGTGCAGAATCAAACCCGGCTTACCAGATTAACCAGTACACCAAACTGACTCTCCTGGATTTCAGTAGGGCTTTTGACAAGGTTCCCCATGATGTTCTGATGGGTAAACTGGAGGATTGCAGACTGGATTTTTGGATGGTTAGGTAGATAGGTACTGCCTAGAAAATCACACCCAAAGAGTGGTTGTCAGTAATATTTTATCAGAGTGGGGGGGGGGAGTGCCACAGGGCTCAGTACTGGGTCTGGTACTTTTCAACATTTTTATGAGTGATCTGGATGAAGGGGTAGGGGGACTCCTCATTAAATTTGCAGATGACACTTAAGAGGACCCATATCTAGCCTGTGCTGAGGCAACTGCATTGGTTGCCAATTGCAGCCTGGATCAAGTTCAAAGTTTTAGTTTTAACCTTTAAGGCCCTTCATGGTCTGCAACGCACATACCTGAGGGATTACCTATTGCCTTATGCTCCCCGCAGGGCCTTGCACTCTGTTGGTACTAATTTTTTGGTGGTTCCTGGACCATGTGAGGTTTGCCTGGCCTTGACAAGGGCCAGGGCCTTTTCAGTCCTGGCCGTACCTAGTGGAATGAGCTCCTAGAAGACCTGAGGGCCTTGCAGGAACTATCTTGGTTCTGCAGGGCAAGATGGAGCTCTTCTGCCAGGTCTTTGGTTGAGGCCAGGGCACAGGTGATCTAGGGGCCCTTCCACACCTAAGAACTTGCTACGATCTGTACTGGAATGGTCAGCACCCTGGGACTTTCCCTGAGGTGCTCGGGGGGGGGGGGATTTTCTCTTTGTTTTTTCTTCTTCCTTTTTCACTGCCAGTTTATGGTTAGGGCTTTTGACTTTTAATCTTTGTGAGGTTTTATATTTTATAATTGTAACCCACTGTGAGATGATCCCTGATAGCAGAGGGTATAAATCTAAATAATTAATAGACACACAGACACACAGACAGACTTTGGAGTCATAAGCAGACAATTTCACTGTGTTTCATTGCCCTTCAACAAGGGTAAAATTATTAATGGCAACAGTTTTTGATAAACTGCTCTATCTTGGAGCTGTGAACTATCTTTGATATTGGTCATGACAGTTTATCACTGTGTCACTTACACAGGATGTGATATTCCCTGGGCTCCAGATATGGACAAGAAACACAGAGACACTTGAGTGATCTGGGCTAGGCATCTCCCTGAAGCCCTATATTGCATGGCCCTACAAGGCAATCTGTGCTTACAGCAGCCAGTCATAGATAGGGATGTGATGAGGTTTTCTGTGAATGAAGTAGAACATTTGCTATAAGGCATTAGATGGCTTTAGATAAGAGATCTCTGGGTAAGTAATAAGTCTTGTATGGCAATTCTTTTCCGTTCTTGATGCTAAAATGGTGTGTGTTTTCATAGTTTATGTCCCACCTGTTCAAGAATAGGTGCCAACCCAAGCATTACTGGAAGCATTTCAACATATGGTATTTGCAGACAATGAGACAGACTGTGCTGATAAGAACATGAAAAAGCAGTGCCACATGAATCATCAATCAATGTTCATCTGTCACATTTATCCATAATAATGAGCAGAATATCCAGTTGATCAAGGTGACTGGACTATGCTGAGGAGGACCATTCACATGATGTCAGATACCTCAGTCGTTGGACTGAATTATGCTGGCTGACCTTGTGTTCCTTTTAAAATCCAAAGAGTAGATAATGGGATAGACCAGTGCCCACATTTTTAAAAATAAGGGGCCATTCCACACAACTTAAATGTAGCAGAAGTTTTACCTTTGGTAAACGCTACAAATTCAAGGTTCCGCATGACATCACACACAATCTGCAACACTCCCGCAAAAAGTGCTTCGTTGTAGCGCTTTTCGGGGAATCGGGAAAAGTGGATTCCCCCTGAAAAAACACTATACTTCTGAGCACAAGCTGCAACAAACCAGCAAAAGACATGTGCATTCTCAATGTAGTGGTAGAAAGGAAGTCCCTCCCCTGCTCTTGCCCCGAACTTCTGGAGAAGCTATCGCCATTTTTTCCCCTTAGACCTGCGAAAGCAACAAACGAGCGAGGCTTCACTGGCTAAAATCCCTCCACAGAACTGATTTAAAGTAAAACAAAGCTCCTTAAGTTCCCAAGCACAACACAGCCCCCTGTTCAGCACTGCATGTAATTTCCGCCACAAATCACTCCTGTGGGGGGGGGATTTTTTTTCTACTTGAGGAGCATGTAAACGATTAATTGCCAGCTCCTACGCCAGCAAAAAGGTCTTTCCGATGCAATGATTGAACACATATTCATTGCAACAGGTGTGTTTGTTTTTTTAAAAAACAGTTCTTAAAGGGAAAAGGGCTTTTCGGGAGCATGAATACAACAGCCCATTGGCTGTTCCGTTTGATTGATGGCCAGGGGCGGGAATAAGCGCAGAAAAATATCGCTTCCTTTGTTGCGATTCCAGCGAGACCGGAAACCTGTGGGGAATGAATGAAACACTACTGAGACTTCTATATTCCACTAAAAATAAAGGTATGCGGAATGACAAAACTCCACTATTTAATATAGCGTTTCTGCATTCTGTGAACATTTGGCAACATTGGTCCTTGTGCAGAATGGCCCTAGTTATTTGCAAAACATGGTAGCATAGTGCAATTGCAGTCTTGTTCTCTGTTATGTGATCCCAGTGAAGTCATTCTAAAAACATCTGCTGAAAGTCAATGCTGTGTTCCAATGGAATTTGCATCACAGTTGGGCATATGGGATTAGGTTGCCATGGTCTTTTTACAGTATGATGCTTTGAGACCGACATATGGGTGCCAGTTTTAACAAAAGCAAGCAATGCATCTGTGATGGGACCCCTTACACACTTCTCCGTACTGAGGTAAAATTTTCCCTCCAAAAATCTAGCATAATTTCCTAATTGACTGAGCAGCTCAAGTAGCGTGGCTTCTTTGTTTAAAAATAATGAAACTAACTGTCCCATCCTGTCACTGGCAGAAGATTTGATTATAACTCAGTCCTGGAACTTTATGGGAAGCTGTAAGAGCCCTCTTCACTAAGACCTTTTCAAAATAGTATTGATATGACATTAGAATTCAACAAAACAAATGACTGTATTTAACATAAAGAGAAAGGGTAGACGGAGGGGGACAAAGCTTTGCATTTAAAAATAGCTGTTGTACAGTTTATTGATCTTAATTACAGGCTTTAGAGAGGTATAGGATCTTTCTCTTCGTTTCTTTTTACACTAAGGGGCTTTTATTCTTGTGTTTCCCCCAGATACTTCTGTCTTTTGTCTTTTTAAATTCCCCTGTTTTTTTTCAAAGGCTGATACCCTCTTTGGTACAAAAATTTCCTTTCTTAGGAACACTACTCACCCTCTAATTTGAGGTGTCTGAAGCAAATTTCTTTCCACATCAGTCCAATTCAATCTCAACTAATTTCTACTTTTTAACTGGGCAGGGATTCTTCTTCTCTCCCTAGAAGATTTCTCCTCTTTCCTTTAGCATGATTTGGTAGTATCACACCACTACTCAAATCCCTCTGCCAAATATCTTTCCTCCTGACAAACTGCTTTCAGCTGTTCAGGGAATGTTCAGCCTGGAGAAAAGGAGGTTGAGAGGGGACATGATAGCCCTCTTTAAGTATTTCATAGAATCATAGAGTTGGAAGGGGCCATACAGGCCATCTAGTCCAACCCCCTAAAGGTTGAAAGGTTGTCATTTGGAGGAGGGCAGGATGCTGTTCCCATTGGCTGCAGAGGAAAGGACACACAGTAACGGGTTTAAACAACAAGTACAACGATATAAGCTAGATATCAGGGGGGGAAATTTCACAGTCAGAGTAGTTAAGCAGTGGAATATGCTGCCTAAAGAGGTGGTGAACTCCCCCTCACTGGCAGTCTTCAAGCAAAGGTTGGATACACACTTTTCTTGGATGCTTTAGGATGCTGAGGGCTGATCCTGCATTGAGCAGGGGGTTGGACTAGATGGCCTGAATGGCCCAACTCTATGATTCTATGATTCTATGATTCTAATGCAGAGATGCCAACCTGGGAATCCACTGGAATTATTGGAGAATATGAATGCTTTGAAGGATGGACTCTGAGTTCCCAGTCCTCCCTAGGCTCCATTCCCAAATTTCCAGGAGCTTTGCAACCTGAATCTGGGAACCTGAATCTGGCATTTTAAACTGGCTGGATCATTTTCTTGGGAAGGGTTAGCACCTTGGTCCCCCACTCAAGTATTTCTCAAGCCTAGCCCATGACTTTTGTGTGTGCATGTATTTGCAATGTACAAATGCGTATGATCAAGAGAAATTTTAGTGGCCATATACAAATAGATGTATAGTTTCTGAGCTGTAGCCATTCTCTTTTTCATTTGCAGTACCCAAGGTGAACCACAAGATGTCTCGTGAAATCTGCATCTGAAAATGAGTGCCAGTAATAGGAGGAGGAGGAGGATGACCCACCTTTTTAACTTGCAGTGTGTTCTGAATTCTTCCATGACTACTGCAATATGATCGGTGTCTGATCAGTGGGAATGGGATTGGCCTAGAAGGGTTAAGCCAGGGACTACTATGACAAAAGAATGATGCCTGTGGTGGATGATAATAGATAAGAATGGTTCTCCAATAGTTCTGCTTAAGTACCCATCAAAGGCTGGAGAAGGGAAAACAGTCTTTTGAGTTGGGAACAGACAGACAGCTAAGTCTACAGTGAACCAAAGGACCTTGGAGTCCTTTTCTCTACCTTATATGAGTGCCTTTCCCCCTCCTACCCATGTATCTATAAATATAACCAATGTTATTGGAGAAGCGTATGTCTCCAGTACTCCTCCCTCCAAAGGGAAGCATCTCAGGCATTGCTTGGGAAGGTGTAGAGTATATCTTGAATTTCCCCTTGATCTTTAAGGGTATTACCTGAGCTGCTTTGACAACATGGACAAGTGTCTGTTGCAAATTATGACAATCACCATGCCCATTGATCTGTATAATCCCAGACCATAATGTTCAACAAGTCAGACACTTGGCCTAGACCTATCTTGGTCCCACCATACTTAAGAATCAACTTTCTGGGCAGTTGGCCTGCACAACGGCACATGGAGATCAGAAAGACATTTCTGTCCTACTATAGTCCAAGACTTGTGGTTTCTCTTGCATATAGTCACTCAACAGGACACATGAATTGCATGCAGAAGGTCTGAGAGGTTCATGTCCCGGCTAAAATTATCTCATGGAGAAATTTTTGGGAAGGACCACTTCCTGAGATTTTGATGAAGTCTTGGAGTCCAAAGTCTCCTGAAATTACTAAGTAACCGGTTCATATGTTAATGGTTTGATGTTTGCAGAATTTTAAAATCTGCGCCCAAAGTCTATGTTGTCTACATGAGCTTTGCCATTTATCTTTGAATAACCATTAAAAAGGTCTTTCCTTTCTATTGTGGTTTCCACCTGTCAATCTTTGGAGGGTGAATAGAGTGAAACAGAATCATTTCCCCATTTATTTTAATGGATTTTTCAGTTCTTATCACCAAACATCTTCAGAGGAGGCTTGCCCTGTGTTAATTGGTAGTGCTTTATCAAAATATGCTAACTCAGCATAACAAAAGGGAATGGCTAAATGCCTAGACTTCTATTATGAGTTTCTGATTAGATATTTGCACCTGAAGACCTCCAATTATTAGTCTGCTTGTACAGTGTAGCAACAGCAGTTGGTTAGTCTTCTGCCACGCTTGTAACAAGGCTGGGATTGAAACAGTAGCCTTGTCCACAAGTTACAGTAAACACATGCATCATCCATGTACAGTTGATTTTGCTTTATATAAAAATTGAGTAATTCTCATATTTTTGCATGTACAGTTCAATGTGTGATTTAAACCCATATATCCAGGTATTGGTCCCTGGTTTTATTTAGGACCTTTCTTATAAACATACATAGAATTCTCACATATTCACTGTAACATGTAAACAGGGCTAATATTACAAGTAAAACAGGGCTTCCATGTGGGTCAATGGCCAGCTGGTAGAGTGAAAATGTTTCAAATGGTAGAAGCAGAAACCTGAAAACAACCTCTCATGTTCCCAAGATGCTTCAGTCTTCAGATAGAATATTACTCTAGCACAACGGAAAATATTACTTTGGGGCTTGGGATAGAAAAGACTGAGTTGGATCTTCTGTTGGGGTGAAATCTATCAGCTGAAATCTATCCAATTTAACAAGATTGTGAATTGCGCTGGCTGGCACTTTGATGTATTTAACAAGCATGACCTTCAAAATGAACAATCTGCTAGGAGAAACAGCCTTAAACCATCAGCCCTCCCATCCTATCCAAGACTCCCCACAAATTCACAGTGGAAATCTCTAGAGCAAAGAGGAATTAGTAAAGCCTATATTCATAAAATAGTATGAGCTAATTACATGTGGACCTGAACCTTCTGGGGGAACTAGAGGGAGGCCTTTCATTAGATAGTGGCTGGGAGTTCTCATCCTTTGTCTATCTCAGGAACATCATGTTTTTACTCTGATGAGGGAATTCAGATTTGGCTACAAGGCATGTAACATACAAAACTGTGTGGTGCCCCTTAGCATTAATTTAAAAATAGATATGCAACTGGAGGACTTCTTTATACCAATGGCCCTTTCAAAATGTGTTGACAGGGCCCAATCCAGATAGGGCTACAGCCTTTTAAGTTGTGTAATTTGACGGTGATAGCTCTGCTTAAAGCATAGTTTGAATCAAATTGTGAGCAGCAGCTGCAAACAACTGACCCCCCCCCATGTTTTTTCTCCCACACAAAATCGTTTGAAATTGTCCTGTAAATGTTTTGTACTTGCAAGTTCTAGCATGGCTGTTTCACCATGGTTTTCTTCTTCTATCCACTGCGACACCCAATTAACAGAAAGTTTGTGTGTGTGTGTGGGGGGGGGGGGAAGAATTGACTTACTAAAGAGGGTTTCTACCACCACCACCACCACCACCACCACCACCACCATCCCATTATCTCAGTTTGGCTGTGGTAGAAAGAATGCTACAAGGCTTGTCTATCTCCAGCACATTTTATTGGCCTGTCTGTCATAGCAATGTGTTCACTGAATATTCTAAACTGAGTTGCAATACCGCACATATATTCACAGTGCTGAGTCAATATGTTCAGTGCATATACCAGCACAATGAATGCTGCCAACTGCTCAGGTCTAAAGGCAACCTGTATGGCATGAAATGTTGCTGGTTTGAAACTGTACATGAGCCTAGAGCAGGGGATTATGGGAATTATAGTCCGTGGAAAGCCACAGTTTGGCCACCCCTGTCCTAGAGCATTCCTTCCTTCCTTCCTTCCTTCCTTCCTTCCTTCCTTCCTTCCTTCCTTCCTTCCTTCCTTCCTTCCTTCCTTCCTTCCTTCCTCTGTCCTCCCTGCCTTTCTCTAATCCTCTGATCTACAGGAACAATTCAAAACAAAGAGGATAGGCTACACTACGGGAAAACTGTCATCACAAGCTGCTTGAGCAAGGGATCTAGCTTTTAAAAGTGTATTTGCTGGCCAAGGATCTATTTCATTTTTAATAAAAAATATCTAGAGGAGGCTTTTCACTAGCTTGATCCATTTCTCTCTAGCTTATTTAGACTATGGCTATTCAATGAAAACATGTGCCATAGTTTCAATGATTCCCTAATCCATAGCCACAACACCTTTCTGAAAATGGAGCCTATGTAATCCCAGGAACCCAATAAATTGTGGGCAGGCACAAAAACAGCTACCGGGCCAGCTAAATCTGGAATGCCACAAACTGCATTGTTACAAAGCCAGTCCAAATGCAGTTCATGTTATATTGCAATAAAAAACCAGTTCAAGGGTATGGAGGCTCACAAGGAATTGGCATTTCAAGGCCATTAAAGTGCCGTTTCCAACGAACCATTGAATTAATCAAGTTGAATTAATCAAGATCACTGATCTCTGTCTTAAATCTCCTCTTTTGATACAAAGAGGACTTCAATGTGTTTAACTATAATTTCCATTTTTAAAGTGTTTATGATTTGTTGCCTCAGGAATTGGCAACATATGGAAACAATCCCACAATTTGCTTTTTCAGACCACAAAAGATGACATTTTTTAAAAGAACAGTATATTTTTGAGTGTAATATTCTCAAGACAGTTTTCCAGATAAATATTTGTCTTTATCAATGGGGAGGGGGGGAAAGCAGTCATCTATATTAAATAACCTCATTTTAGATGATGTAATGTTTATTCATATTAATTAGCAGATGAAAAGCCACTGAGTCAGATAGTCCAACCCAGGGGTAGTCAAACTGCGTCCCTCCAGATGTCCATGGACTACAATTCCCATGAGCCCCTGCCAGCATTCGCTGGCAGGGGCTCATGGAAATTGTAGTCCATGGACATCTGGAGGGACGCAGTTTGACTACCCCTGGTCCAACCAGTTCACAGCCTTTTATCAAAAATCTTTTTTTCTTTCTTTCAGTGCAACCAATTTCAGATATTCAGCTATATCGACATTCAGTCGTTCAAATTAAGCTTGCAAATTGAAAAACCAATAGCTTTAACCCATTCACTCTTGTCTTTCCAACGACTGCCTTTTAAAACAAATCATCAAAGGCCAGGCCAGAGAAGACAGACCACAGGAGAGTGGCTTGAAAAACCACTGAACCCTGGCCTGTTCTTTGGTCAGCCGAGTCCTGCCCTCACAGTTTTGTTTGCCTTTCTTTGGGGGATCTCAAATAGGGGTCCACAGTCTACCTCAGCTCCATTGAACTTCATGATGAGGCTAAGATCCAAGACCATTCAATGAACTTCCTAGATGAAGGCCAAGTTAAACTCCAGTTCCACCAAAGAGGATCTTGTCCAATCAGTCAGTACTTGTGAGGCAGTGACTGGGAACATCCACAATGCAAAACAAACATCAGTGCAGCGTGACTTCTTCAGACATTCAAAAGGCCCCCGACCCATCCCATTTTCACAAGCCCTCTTGGGAAATTCCCTGGGCCATTCCGCACAGATTCTTTGTAGCAGGAGTGTGGCAAATTGTAATCGCTACAAAAATGAGGTTAGACAATCTGCCACACACCTGAAACCGATCCGCAAAAAGCACTTCATTGTAGCGCTTTCAGGGAAATCCCAAAAAGTGGATTCACCCTCCGGAAAGTGCTACACTCTTGCAACCAATCTGCAACACTAGCAGAAAAGTTCTGTGAATTACCACTGTTGCGGTTTCAGCAAAGTCCCTCCCCCTGGTTCTCTCCTCTGATCTTCCGGCGAAGCGATCGCCATTTTTTTTTCTCGGAGTGAGCGGAGATCAACGAATCAGCGAGCCTTCATTCACCCAGCAAGGCTTCCCCGGCTGCAGTCCCTCCCCAGAGCTGTTTTAAGTCACCAAGCACCACACAGCCCTGTTTGCTGGTTTATTTTCCCTTTATTTTTCCCTTTATTTTCAGCTGAAAATCGCACCCGTGCACAGGGGGGGGGGTGGATTTTTTTTTTCACTCGGGGGAGCATAGCAACGATGAAACAGCAGCTCACACACCACCTGCTAGCTAGATGGGTCTCTCCGTTGCAACGAATCAACGCAGATTCGTTGCAACATGTTTTTTTTTTTAAACCTGCCTTAAAGGGAAAAGGGCTTTTCGGGAGCATGATAACGGCCGCCCATTGGCTGCTCGTTTGATTGACGGCCAGGGGCGGGACAAAGGTTGGCAAATATCGCTTCCTGGATAGCGATTTTTGCCGAGACCGGAAGCCTGTGGGAAACGATAGAAACGCAACTGGATTCCACTACAAAGGCAGGTATGCATAACGACGAATTCCACTATTTAAAATGGCATTTTTTTGTTCCGAAACCAATTTGCAACATTGATCCTGGTGCGGAATGGCCCCCTCTTTCTGCCTTGGCCCATTCCCCAAGTAAACAGGTTGAAGCGTTTGATGTTCAGAGAACAAGGAGTCAGCTCTGTGTTTAGCCTTTGATTCCATCCTATCAGGAAAATTGACTTCAAAGAACTACTTGAGCCAAATTTGAGACTTGTTGAACGGCCTGGTGAAATATGACTCACATATATCATTACAAATATTATCACTGCCTGTCATAAGGAGGTGGCTGTGCATGGGGTGGGCTGCTGGAAGTAATAAACCTGTCGAAATGAAAATGAAGGGTGAAATGGTTGAGCATACACTACCAGTGCTCTCAGAATTATGATGAGCTCTCTTTACCAGGCCTGTCATTTCCCAGTATGGTCTACAAAAATATATAATACAGGCTGCCTGAAGTGATGTTCAAGTTTGGCCAGCATGGTATAGTGGTTAAAGAGTGGTGTACTCTAATCTAGAGAATCAGAATCAATTATCCACTCCTCCAGATGCAGCCAGCTGGGTGACCATAGGCTAGTCACAGTTCTCTTTGGGCTGTTCTCATAGAGCAGTTCTCTTAGAGCTCTCTCCACCCTGCCTACCTCACAGGGTGTCTGTTGTGAGGAGAGAAAGGGCAAGGTGTTTGTAAGCTTCTTTGAAGAAGAAGAAGTTGTGCTGGTTTTTTATAACCCACTTTTCACTAACCAAAGGACTCCCAAGGATGGATTTCCACTGGGACTCCTTCAGACAGTAAAAAGTGGGGCATAAAACAGCTTCTTCTTCTATCCACTGGCCAATAAGAATGGACGTCCATTTCTAAAATGAGAAGTGTTGAAGGTAGGAGGTGCAGGAATCTTTTCCGGAAGCTAAGAATGTCTAGGCCTAGCTAATACCATGAGTGGATTTCATGGATGCTGCTGCAGTGAGCATCTGGAAGGAGGGTGAAGTCCAAATGTAACAACGGAAGGAGCCAGGGCTCAATGGCAGAACATTTGCTTGGCATGCTGAAGGCCCCAGGGTCAGTCTCTGGCATCTACAATTAAAAGGACCAGGTAGTTGGTCCTACCTGAGACCCTGAAGAGATGCTGCCAGTCTGCATTGATAGTACTGACCTCCAGGGGCCAGTGATTTGATTTTGTAGAAGGCAGCTTCATGAGTTCACAGATTTTTTTTTTGGAAATAACACATTCCCACCCCCACCCCCATTACCAGCTGTGCAAGGGGCAGTGGTCATTCCAAGAGGCATTCTGCACTTCTCTAATGCCCCTTTCTTCATAATTTCACACATTTCAGAACCAAGTCATGACCCCAGAACAAATGAAGCCCTGCAGGGATTGGGGAAGAGCAAATCCTTCTATGTACTTTGGAGTGGGAAATGCAGACGTTGGACCTCTGCAGGTAAGTGTCATTTATGATCAGTAGAAGATTCCCTTATCACGTGCCTGCTTGCAGTCAAGGGCGGCCTTGGCCACAAAGTCACCTGCTTGCCTCTGGTGGAAACTGCTGTCCCCAATGAACAATGCCCAGATATACTGTGGTGGGTCTTGAGCAGTGCCCCTGCTCCAAGAACCCTCGGAAAGCTGAAGCAGCCTAAAGGGTCATCTTGCCAAGTGGTAGTAAGCACATAGAGGATAAATGTTTTCTTTATGGACATTGACTAGCTATGGACATTCTTTGTGGCCTTGTGCCATTCTCTTCCTCCTCATTCCCCACCCTGTTAATTTATCAGACTTCAACGAAACCCCCCCCCCCAAAAAAACAGAGGTCATCACACCCTTTAATAAAAGTTAGAAAATTATGTTTCTGAAGCACGTTCAGTTGTATAGAATTTCCCCCTCAAATCCCAGTTTGTAGAAAATGCAAGGAATTTTGTTATTGAGATCTCTATTCCCCCTCTCTCCACAATTATTCCCCAGGATTCTGTGGGAAAGGAAAAATATAAAGTTGTTTCATGAGTCAGCACAGAAAACTCTCTCTCTCTCTCTCTCTCTCTCTCTCTCTCTCTCTCTCTCTCTCTCTCCAGCCCCCTCCATGATAAAAGGCCTTTGGCCATACAAGATATCCTTAGGGAAGAACAGAATTATAGGAAAAGATAGATGTAGGAGACCACTTCCGCATTGGTAAATGGGTTAAATTTGTGCAATAACACCAAATCACCTGTGTGCTATTTCTGACACTGCTGTGTGTACAGCAAAGGGGGCGTGGAAACTCAAGGTGTCTCCAGAGGACTCATTTTGATGCAGGGAAGGTGAGCAGCAAGACAAAGGGTCAAGGAAAAACCAGGATTGCAGGGCCGGGGAAGAAGCCAACCGTAGCCTCCCACAGGAGGATGACTGAAGTGGTGAGAGGGGGGACAGGGTTCCGCCCTCCTGCCAAGCGTGGCCGCTGCTTTCCCTTCTCCTTCGCCACCCTCGGGGGTCCCATACAATGGAGCCCATGCCTGGCCAGGCAGGCAGGCAGGAAGGAGTCAGCCTCCCTTTGCAGACGCCTCAGAAATCACGGGGTGGACATGGGCCTTTCTGGCTCTCGGAGAGCACTGGACACTGTCTCCGATTCTCTCAACTCGCTCACTGGACCACTCCCTGTGCCCCCCCCAGGAGATCCCCCACGCCCTCCTGCTGGATCTGTCGGGGGGGGGGGAAGGGCTCTGAATCCTGGCCTCACGGAAGAGTCCGGCATAGGAATCCAAGCTGACCAGTTCAGTATCGCCCTGTAAAGGGGCATCTGCCTTCTTCCCACCCTTCTTTCCCCAATAGTTTCGCTGGGGCCCGCAAACTCCCTTCTGGTCCAATTCTGGAGGCCAGAAGGTGGCCCCAAGATGCTCACATTTCAATCTCATTTCAGTCATGCAATGAATGTTTTCCATTTGGGGGAATGGGGGAGCACTGGGAATATTAGCAGATTTGCCTCCCACATGTTCAGGGGAGAATCAGGCCCCCCCCCCTTCTCAGACTCTTGCTGGTCTCCGCGGTGACCTCGGACTCCACCAGTGTGCTTTCCTGCCCCACAGTGGTCCTTCCCCCCCCCCCGTGGGCCTTCGCTTCCACTGTGGGACCCCTGGGCTTCCTCTGCCCCTGTGCCATAGGGCCTGCCACGGAGACTTCCCGCCCGGTGGGTCGCAGCAGAACGCTGGATCTGGAGCCCTCGAGGCCGCAAGGCGAAGAGCTGTTGGCTAATGCTGCCCTTGGCCTGGGCCACTTGAGGGTGTCTCGCTCTCCCTGGGGTGGCCAGCCCTCGGATTGGCTGGTCCGCGGAGAGAGGTAAGAGAGGCAAAACCCTTTTAAGGCCTCCAACAAAATGAAACCCGTTTTAGGATTAATCTGCGGCTGAGCAACAGGCAACACGGCCTTCTTTGTCGTGCAAGTCCTTCTTTGTCGTGCAAGTCACGGCGGCAAGCCAGGGCGCCATCGCCAGCCTCTGCTACTAAGGTCCTGCTCGATCCCCCCCCTTTGTGGGGGGATGTGTCTTTGAAGCAAAACAGCTGTCCCAAAAGGACACCGAAGTCCAGGAGCACCAATCAACGCTGCTCGTCTTTCAGGGGTCACTGGGATGTTGCTTGGGTTTTTAAAGGTCTCATTCCTCCCTCTCCCTCCCCTGAATCACCTGTTCGGCTGTTGTTGTTTTTTTAATCTGATTTCAAATCTGAATTCACCTCCCTTGACCGTGGCCTCCTAAGCATCTGTGGTGGGAGTCCAAGCTGCCGGCGATCTTTCTTGCTCCGGATGGCGGTCAAGCGGGAGGGGGGAGGCGGAGGGGTGCTCGCTTCTGCAGACCCCCCTCCCCTCCACTACTGGCACGACCTCCTCCCAAGGTGCTTCCTAGGTGGCTGCGGCCACTTTCCCATCGCGCGCCCAGAGCAAGAAGAGGTCGGCAGCCAGAGAGGATGGACCCTCCTCCTCATGCCCTCCGCAGCAACTGGCCGCTGCCCAGAGTGGTGGGGAGGGGGTTCGAGCCCGAGAGCCTGGCAGTGACAGGCCAAGAGCCAGCCAGCAGCGAAACAGGACAGCACGTAGTCTGAGTCCAGCCAGCGGCACCAGGAAGGCCGGGGAAGCTTCACTCCGGGTAGAAGCTGCCTTCCTCTGCTGCTTCCGACCGCCCCCTCCCCCTGAACCGAAACAAGCAAACGGGACAAATGCGTGGCCATGGGATCGAGGGGAAGCGGAAAGTCCTGGAGATTCCCAAGGCTCCTGTTTCCGGCCCGAATCTGTGGCTAGAGAAGTGGAAGGTTTTTTTGGGGGGGAGGTGGAAACTTTCTTTGGGAAAGTTCAGCTTTTTTGGGGGGGGGAAGAAGGCGAGACAGTGATTGCCTTCTTTCAGTATTTGAAAGGTTCCTGTTGGCAGCGGTGGCAAGGACCCGCAGTCATGGGTTTAAGCAACGTGGAGAACGGTACCGAAAGATCGATGGAGGACGGGGATTTTCCAAGGAGGGCGCCGATCTCTTGTCTTCAGAATGGAAGGAGGAGAGGGAGTGGCTTAGTAATGAAAACAGCCCAATCATCGAAAAATGGGCTGGAGATGAGAAGAAGGAAAACAGGAGGGGAAAGATGACTTGAAATCAGCTTCCCAAACAAAAACTGGGGTGAGAGTCAGGGGACCAGGCCCAATGTGGAAAGGCTGAGGGACTTGGGAGCCTTTAGCCTGTGGAAGAGGAGGTTGGGAGGAGACATGATAGCTGAAAGGTTCTCACTTGAAGGAGGGCAGAAAGGTTCCTGTTGGCAGCAGAGGAGAGGACCCGCAGTAATAGGTTTAAACTAGGTGCAGGACAGTACCTGCAAGACGGGGGGGGGGGGGGATTTCAGGCTCAGGATAATTCAGGTGTGAAATCGGCTGCCCAAGGAGGTGGTGAGCTCTCCCTCCTTCGCAGTCTTCAAGCAGTGGCTGGACAGATACTTATCCTGGATGCTTTAGGCTGATTCTGCATTGGGCAGGAGGCTGGACTAGATGGCCTGTAGGAGGCCAAGGCTCCAGAAAGGGGGGGGGCGCTCCCTTGGTCTGTGCCCCAGTCGCCTCTCAGACCCTTCCACTTCCAAAGGGATCTCGCCTACTGTTCAGCCAAGCTAGGCTTAACTCCTGGTGCACAACCAGTTTTGGGGTTGCCGGCACTCCAGCCTCGGTAACTGCCCTGCTGACTGGGGGGGGAGGGGGCGGGAAGCCTCCCTTGGGCAGTGCTCGGCTCCATAGAAAAAGAGCGGCTACAAATGCCACTTAGCTTGGCAGTACTGAGATCCCTGAAATATGCCATCTTCCTTGTCTCTCCTGCCTTCTCATCCTGCCTTTCTCCCCGGGACTCCCGGTGGATCACAGCCTATCAACAGCATCCTCCTACAGGGAGCCTGGCGCCTAGGCAAATGGCCCTGGCCAACGAGCGGGATGTGGTGGTGAAAGAAGGAAGGCCTCTAATCTGGAGAGCTGGCTTTGATGCCCCACTCCTCCTCCACATGCAGCCAGCTGGGTGACTTTGGGCCAGGCACAGTTCTCTCAGAGCTCTCTCAGCCTCCCTTGTTTGGGTGTCTGTTGTGGGGAAAGGAAGGGAAAGGGGTTTGGAAGCCTCTTTGGGACTCCTTGGGGGTTGAAAGTGGGGTCCAAAAATAACCTCTCTTCTCCTTCTCCTTCAGACTTTAAAGCATCCCATCCCGAGGGCCGTGTGCTGGACTGAAGACTGTGGGTCACCAGTGATGATCTCCTACGTTTGCCCCCCTTTTCCTCCCCTAATATCAGCTCCCTTAGAAAAAGAGAGGTGCTGGCCTGACCCTAGACATGATTCCTGGGAACTAGCACCCGCTGCCTTTACTCAGGAGGCGTACTGAGTCCCATCGGGCTCGCACTAGCCGGGAGTCAGAGTTCTTCTTTGTTGGGGGGCAGTTTGGTCTCCGAGGGAGTCTGCTGGCCGGGGGGGGGGGGGACTCCCTTTCTGACTCCGGAAAATTCCTTGCAGCCTCAAGGGAGCTGTGGGGGCTCCCCTGGGCCACGAAAGCTCAGGCTGTATGGAAATGTATTCATCCTGCAGGGGTCACAGTTGTCCGGGCTTCTGGCAAGGCTTCCCGACAACTTCTCGTAGTCCGGAGAGAATCCGGCACTGTTTGACTACATGACTGCTTTGGCCCGGGGCAGCTCCTTTCTTTTCTGCATTGCCAAGCCAGGAGAGGCTTATTTGAGAGGGAATCGAGAACCTGAGCTTGCTTGGGGTGTTGACATCAGATTCACCTCCGAGGCCACCGGAGAAAGCTCCCTGGGCAGTTAACGACTGCACTCCCTCGTGTCCAATTCGCACTGGAGCTTGGTATTAGTGGGGACCGCCCACTCTTTGATTGCCGGCTGTTCCAAAATATGGAGGACAAGGTGCCATTGGGCTGGCCAAGGAGCTGGAGCCACATGGTATGTGTAGCCAGCCGCCCCTTCCCCGACGATGCAAGTGAGCAAGAGGAATCTGCCTAGCTCAATCAAAATCGATTTGCCACAGCGATGGACACGTCCCTAAAAAGTCTGAAAACGGCCTTGGTCACAAATCACCACGGTGGGCGCAGGTGGGAGGGGGGCTTCCTCTGTTGGTTTCGTAAACTTGGCGGAATTTTAATGTCCCTGCAAATCCAATATTTCTCTACTCCCAACGCCTGCTTCTTTCCGTGATTGGCCAGCAGGTGGCGCTTTCCCCTTGCAAATACGGTCAAGGATGTGTGTGTGTGGGGGGGGGGGCTGGTGGTATTTTCTTAAATAAAAGGAATCCAGTCTCTGGCTTCGGTTTGAGAGTGATTCCTCTGTGAAGTAAACTTGAAATGTAGAAACCGGATGCAGAAAGTGGCCAGGGACGGAGAAAGTGACGGGGCCAACAGTCCAGAGCTGGAGCGAAAGGGACGGCGAAGAAGCCACTCTCCCTGCCAAAGAATGGAGTGCCCCACCTCTCCGGGTCTTCCTCCGCGCGGTTTAGGAGCTTTGAGGAGCCGGGGGTCAAACGAGGGCGAGGGCTTCACAAGCCGACCGGGGTCTGCAGGGCTCGGCAGAACGAGACGCCCCAGCCCCCTCCCCCGCCCGCAGTGCCTGAAGCCACCAAAGCCAAGGCCGAAGCTTGCGCTCGGCCTCCCTTGCAGACGCGGCTCACTGCGACCAGCCGGGCCCGGGAGCTCCGTTTCGTCATTGGCCATCCAGGCTGGACCTGGGCCGGTCGGGGGCTCCGTGCTCAGACCCCAGTCTCCTGCAGAGGTTGGGGTGGGGAGAGGCCTCGAGAGACGGCACCCGCAGGCCGCCTCTGCGTGTCGGAGACGTCCCGGTTCCAGGACATTCGAGGGGCAGCAGGCCAAGTGCAAGCTCACCTGCAGAGGCCTCTCCGGATGGCTCTGCGGCTGGCCTCTTCATGCCGCAGAGGGAGTTGCACAGGGGTGGGGGAGAAACCGGGTCCATTTCGAATAATCGGAGGGTAACACACGGGACGGGAGCACGTTGAAACATGCACGGGAACTTGGAGCAAGGGATCCGGAATGGGTTTCTTCCAGAGGCAGAGAAAGGCTGTCCGTCTATCATCCATCTCCCTCCCCCTCCTCTCATATCTAACTTGTCAGCCTCTAATTTGGAGAACAGAGTTTGATTCGCCACTCCTCTACATGCAGCCAACTGGGGAGGCTTGGGTCAGTCCCAGTTCTCTTAGAGTTGTTCTTGCAGGGCAGTTCTCTTAGAGCTCTCTCAGCCCTGCCAACCTCACGTGGTGTCAGTTGTGGAGAGAGGAAGAGAAAGCTGTTTGGAAGCCACTTTCTGACTTCTCAGGGTGGAAAAGGGTGGGGGACCAGAAAGCCAGTTTTTCTTCTTCTTTCTCTCAACACCAAGCCAAATTGTCTCGGTGGAAACTGAGTTCAACTACCCCGCTGGAACTTCTACAGCAGACTTTTGGTGAAACCTTGGGGTTCCTTGAGGGCTCTGGAGGGGTTTCCCAAACAGTTGGGAGTTGGGAGTTAATTCATACATATATGAACTGTTAAACATTTATTGGGTGATGATATGACACATTAACCCGTTCCCCCCTCCCCAAATGGCCAATGATGGGCCTGGAGGGGGGGGAAGGGAAGCAATGCTTCCAAGCCGTCTGATGCATGCTCACACCATTTCTAGGGGTTCTCGAAGCCTGGAGAAGGTTTCAGGGGGTTCTCAATGGTAAGAAAGGCTGTTCTACATACTCCCTCGTTCTTCTGTGACTCCCCAAACAAATGTGTTTGGTGGTGCTGTCTTCACAAAGAGAGAAGGGTCTAGCCCATCTCTCAGTTGTTTTGAGGCCCAAATAAGGGGAAATTCCTAAACGCCCAGGTGACTTTAGACTACAGGATGTTCATCTAAGGAACTTTTAATAGGTGTGCATCTATGCTGGAGGGGGCCGATGGGGTTCCAAAATAACCTTCTTTGCAGTTAGGAGTTCAGGACAGGCGTTCCCTTGGGAAAGCAACTTTTACTTCCTGGATCAGAAGTCCCATTAGCTGTAAGCTTTCCTCCTACCCAAGTGGCCACGTGGAAAGCCAGGCTGGCCTAGTAGTGCTTACAGCAGGGACGGCCAAACTGTGCCCCCCCCCTCCTTGTCTTTGGGCTACGATGACCAGGAGACATTACCAGGAGATTCTGCAGGCCACCCTGACTTAAAGGGTCGAGACACCCAGGCTAGGATCCCTACCCCTTCCGCTGGAAGTTTGCTACGGCCAACCCCACGCTCTCACTCCAGTTGACCTCACCGGGTTGTTGTGACGATGGAATGGGAAGAAAGCCGCCTCCGGTGTCCGAGGGGGAGGATTGAGTAGGAGCTGCGGCACCTAAAGAGGGCGAGGGGGAGCATCTCCGAAGGCCACAGACAGGTCCCGACGACTTCCACGAAGCGCGGACGAGGTGGGCGATTTTCCCCACGACGGCTCCTCGCCCCCTTGCCCCAGTGGCCAGGCCCATGACGGGTGGCTTCATTTCCAACCAAGCGTCTCTCCTGAGGAGGGAGCTGCGAGGACTCCTCCCTTTGGCCAGGCTCCTCAAAGGTTGGCGCTTTGGCAAACCGACTGCACTCCCCGTCGCCGGCAAGGGAGGGGGGGGGGAGGAAGCGAGGCTGGGGGAGGGGCAGGGATGCTTTCAAGGATGGCATTTGAGGGAACAGCCTCAAGAGGAGTCTGGACCCCGGCTGGCATCCAGCCCCCCCCCCCCCAGCCTCTTTCCTCCGCAACCTTTACCTTCCATTACCCCTTCTGGGTCAGCAAGGGAACCCTCCGAAGGGACCGGGAATCTGTGTCAGGTCAGCACCGAACGGACTCCCTGAGAACTGGGTCTGGCTTGGTTTGTGGAAAGCGCCCCCCACCCCCAGCACCCTCTCCCAAACGGTTTGGCGGGATCTCAGTTCCTCTGCGGCCAAAGCGGCTACCTGAGAGAGCCGAGGCCGATTGTCTGCCTAGAACTCCGGGCAGGTGGGAGGGAAGAATTGGTGACACCCCCCCCACACACACACCGGGAGACAGATCCGACCATCAGGGCCCTCACCCCACTCCTTTCTTCTCCCCCCCCCAATCTTATTGCTCTACATCATATTAACAAACCGGGTGGGCTGGAGGACTCAGCGATTACTATGGATCGCAGCCGCCCCGGCTGGTCTCCTCAGCTGTCCTCAGCTTGTCCTTGTCCTTGGGTTCTGCTCGGGCCAGGGTGACACAGGGGCGGCCTGCAATAAAGAGTGCGCAGAAACAGGTTTCAAAAAGAAGATGGGAGAAGCTAGAACTCCCCCCCCTTGCCCCGTCTTTGCTCACAGTCTCCTAGTAGTACTACTACCACTTCTACCAATGTGGTGTCACGTGTGGCCTGATCTGGAGAACATGCAGCCAGCTGGGTGACCTTGGGCTAGTCACAGTTCTCTTAGAGATGTTTTCATAGAGCAGTTCTCTCAGAGCTCTCTCAACCTAACTTGCCTCAAAGGGTGTCTATTTTGGGGAGAGGAAGGGACACTCCTTTGTGATTCCACCGGGTAGTGAAAAACAGGGTATGTATAAATTTCAAAAACAGCTTCTCTCCCTCTCCTATGATTACTAAGAAGCCTTTGCCCTCCCTTCAGGTGCCAGCCCGACTCCACTCCAGGAGGCCCTCTTGCCAGGCTCAAGCCGGTGGCCATTCTGGTTCTAGCAGAGTGTCTGGGTTCCCCCAAGCTCACGGACCCGGTTGGCGAACCAGGAGGCAGGTGTGCGGATCAAAGCAGTCCATTTGTGTCTGCATGAGGGTGTAAGTGTGTGTGTGTGTGTGTGTGTGTGTATGGGGGGGGCTATATCCTTAAAAGGTCTTTCTAAACCGGATTGCGACCATTTCCCCCTCTCCCCGGGAAAAGTGACTTTTCTGAATCTGGGATCGGGTCCCTGCCCTGGGAAAACACACGCGGGCCTTCTTCCTGCAGCGTTTCCGCCCATCTGTGGATATGTGGGTCTGCTCTAGGGGTCTGTTTAGATGGATGCAACCAACTACCCCCTACGGCTGGCGGGCTGGCTGGCCGGCAAGGAGGGAAACGGAGGGGCGCCTCTTCGGGAAGCCTCCTGGATTGCATGAGGAATTTTCCTGGCCGTGCCTCCAGTTTTCTCCCTCCGTGGCAGGAAGAAGGAGGGCCGAAAGATCCCCTCCGTCCCTGCCCTCCCGCAGCCTCGCAAGGCGGGTTTCGGAGGAAGCAAGGCGAGTGTGGAGCCCCCGGGTGGGAGCCCCGGTCCACTAATGCCCAGAACCCTGGGCTGAATCGGTGCCCGCAACTTCTCTCGAGGCAACGAGGGATCCTAGCGGCAGCCAAATACTGTCGGGCGCATGTGCGTGTGTTTGTGGAGGGGTGGGGGAGGAGAGTGTTACAACTCGATCCACAAAACATTAGATATTAATTGCGCCCGATCCTGAACCTGTCACCTCGGAATTAAACCCCACCCAGGCAATGGAGCTTTTCTTGCTACGCTGCTTGTTCAGGGACACATCGAAACCTTAGAGCTACACCCATCTAGAACTCCCAAAGGCAGCTCTGGCTCAAGCTGACCGCATGTCAGCTAAGCCATCAAGCTCCCGGCAGAGACAGTGTGTGGGTGTGTGGGTGTGGGAGGGGGGCGTCCCAGTATGCGTGTGATCCTGACTGCGCTAGTGGCCAAGCCAGCAGCGATCCTGGATGGGCTGGAGGGAGAGCTTAAGGGAGAGAAGGTCGCCGGTTCCTAAGCGGCATGGCTGGATTCTGGCAATTAGCACGTCCCTCTTGGATGGAGATGTTCTTTCTCACGTCCTTGCCTGTTGTGCAGACAGACTTTATCCACCTATACCTGACGGATCGATTCATATCTCCCGTGCCTCTCTGTCTATCCAGGCAGATACGGATCTGTCCAACCAACGAGTGCTTATTGCTATATTATGTGTTCAGGTGGATTCGGACAGGGCTGGAAGTGTGCGGCGAGGACGTTAAGGCTATGGTCGCATTCACGGCCGGCTCCCCTGGCCCTTCGAGAGAGCCAGGAGTCCCCCGCCCGCCCCTCGCCTTTCATTCTCTCGTGGCCAGACAGGGCGCTCCTTAGACATCGGCATCCTACGCAGTCACCCCCCACCAGTCTTCTGACTGAAGGGGCTGCTAGGTAGGCAAGGAATGGGCTCGAGCATCTGTGGATTCCTTGAGGGGCGCTGGGCGCGATCCTGCAGTGAAGCCGCTTGGGCCAGGCCAACCCCTGGCAGGAAGTGCCTGGGCGCAGAGATTTGGCCTTCTGCGGTCCTCTCTCCCTGACGGTGTCTAGTTCGCAAAACAATTCTTCATCGGAAGAGGAGTTTCCCCTTCCTTTCAGGTGGAATCCTGTGTGGAATCCCCATGTGCGCTCTCAATGAAATTTGTTAACATGCTCTCTCTCTCTCTCTCTCTCTCTCTCTCTCTCTCTCTCTCTCTCTCATCCATCCATCCATCCATCCATCCATCCATCCATCCATCCATCCACCCGGTCCCTTGGCCAGCATTCCCCAAGGGCAGCTGCCTCCCAACCCCACAGATGTGTGTAGACCCCGAGTAGCACACCTGCAGCTGGCGAAGAGGCGATTTAAACTTTTGCCGGGAGAAAGGCTTGGGGTAAGGGGCTGCATTCCTCGCTGTGGAAGTGGCTGAAACTTTCCGTGGCGGGAACAAAGGCATCTTTTTCTCCTTCAACTGTCGGGGGTGTGTGGGTGGGGAGGGCACCTTCTTCTCCTGTCATACCGAAATAAGTCATTGCAAAGGTATTCCTGGCCCATTATGAAGCCCCAGACAGACACCCTTGCATTTCGGGGGGGGGAGGGTAGTGGGAGAGCCAGTTGCCCCCCTCCCCTCAACCTCAGGCCGCTGCAGGGGAGGGATTCAAAGCTTCCGCCATCTAGTCAGCACCCTCCAGACCGGAGGCCAAAGCCCCCAGGGAAATCCATTGGCTCCTTCCCCCCCCCCCCCCCCAGCCATCCGCTCTCCCTATCCTCCCAAGCCGGAACCAAACTCTCCGGGAAGGCCCGGCTCGATGAGCAAGACAGCTCTCGGTTGCCCAGCCCTCCTGAGACGGCCACGCTCCCTGCCCCACCCCCTGCGGCTCCCCAGAGATCCAGCCTCATTCTAGGGCAGGCGAGGCGCCACAGACCCGGCAAAGGACCTGCCCGTCTGGCCCGACCAAGCGAATCTCGATGGCCCGGGGCGGCAGGACCCGCCGCTCGGAGGCGGCGGCGGCGTTGGTGGTGGAGGAGGAGGAGGAGGAGGATGTGGCCGGGCTCCCTTCCGATGCCCTCCCCGTCGGAAAGGCGAGCCGAGGAAGAGCTATTTCCTGTGGCCACGGCAAGGTAGCACGCTCAGGTGGCTCTGCCCGCTTCCGGAGAGAGGTAGGGAGGGGAGGCGGAGGGGGCGGGCAGGCGGGTGGGAGAGGAGGGGGCTTTCTTCCCCTCGGAAGGAGAAGGAACGCCGATCCGGTGGAAAGCCCGTTCCTGGGGGAAAGAAGGCGCTGAGGTTTTTGCAACCGCACCGACGCCACTCTGCCGTTCAGGATACTGACTCCCGTCTTGCTGGGGAGACAGCGACGATCAGGATCGCTGGCCGACTCTGTGTCTCCCGCCATACGTTTGGGGAAGGAGGAGCGCTGCACCTTAAAGGGTCAACCTTCTGAAATTAGATAGCAGGGCCCCACATATATCTGTGGGGGGGGGTTTACTATCCAGTCCCGCTGCTAGCCTGGAAGTGGCCTAGGAAGACCCGAGGGCTGTGGAGCTCTCCAGTGTGGCTGACCGCCCCCTCCAATAACCCCATCCCCCACCCCCAGCTAGGTCAACCTGGGCCTTGCAGTTAGACAGGGGGGGCGACTGTCTGCTCCTCCCCATCCCCGCTTTCAGGACCGGACCTCTGGCAGTTGACCTAGCCCAGATGGCCCTCTCCAGCCTCGACGCCAGGACTCCTGACCCTCAGCATCACTAATTGAATTCATCCCTCGAGGAGATTGTCAGGTGCCCTGACGTGGGATCCCTGCGCATTCCAGTGGCTCTATAGGCTTGGGGGACCCCGGGACGGAGCGCTGACCTTCCCACTCGCCATCATAATGCCGCACGTGCAAGAGAACCCCATTGGCATTCAGTGGTAACAAAACGGCTGGTCAGCCGGTCCTTGTAGGAAGGATGGGATCTATTGTATTGCAACAACTCATTTATGTCCTTCACCAAAGGCCCCCGTGAGATCCGATCTGGCCCCAGAAATAGGATTACCGGCGTGGATAGGAAAGACGGCGAGATACATGTATGCTTCCCAAACAGACAGGGCCGAGCAGTCAGACAGAAGGCTCGGCACGCACAGGGAAGAATGGTCGGTGAGGCAGGTATGCCCACACGCAGATGGATACATGTGTGTATGTACACACACATATATCTCCCAGATATATATATGTGTGTGTGAATGTGTCATGTATATCTATCTATGTATATCTCCCAGGTAAACTCGGGAAAAGGAAGCTCTGCCATCACTTCCCCTTGTTTCCCTGCGACGCCATCACTCACCTTCAGTATTCCCGCAGTGCTTTAAAACACACACACCCTCTGTTCAACAATATCCCAAACCTCTCACACACAAAAAAAATTGCCTACGCCAGTGTTGCGACTGCAACGAAACTTTACGTATATTATGCTTAAAATACAACTGAGAGAAATAAAAGTGGCACAAAACAAAGAGAGAATAAATCAACCTTCAATTGAATTTCTAACTACGTGCCTAAGAGCTGTTACTGTGACTTGATTTTGATTTAAGATGATGTGTAGCTTCGAAGCAAAGGTTTAGGACTCATCACCTATAAGAGGGGGAGGGTGAAAGGGGGGACAACCCCAAAAGCAATCCTAGCTCCTTGAAAAGTAACAATAATGCGATCGATAATAATGTAATGTTATAATAATAATACGGATATAAATTCAAGATTTATAAATCCTCTTTTCCCTCCTTTTGACAAACATCCAGGGGTCTACAAATGAGGCCACAAACAGGGAGGAATAAATAAAGCAGGACACTTTAAGTTTCTGCTCTGAGACTCGGGTTTCTCTCCCCTCCTTAGTGTCTTACAACAACTGTTTATTAGGGAATGACAAAAGATTACCCCCCCCCCAGTTCAGAAGATTTGCCCCTTCCTGCATTGGGGATCTCCCTTCTCCTGCATCCTCCCCCCTGACAGTCGCAAGAATCCAGGCCTGGTAGATGCCTATACAGGAGGGGCATTCCCCCCCCCCGACTCGCCTGCCCTTTCCCCGGGGGAAGGCGGGAGGGAACCTGTTCAACCCCGCAGGTAAGCGGTGGAAGTTCTCTACTCCTGCTTCCTTAGTGCTGCCTGGCCATGGGGCAGTTTCATTGGGTCTCCTCCCCCCCCTTTACCTTTCCTTTTCTTCTTCTTCTTCTTTTTTTTTTGGCCAACTTGCTCGCTGCCCAGTTTGAGCCCATTTTGGTATGGTGTCTCGTGTGTGTGTGTGTATGTGTGTGTGTGTGCACGCGCGCGCACGCATTTCTTCCAGTGCCTAATCAAAGCTATGGGTCCGCCAGCGCATTTATCATCCCATTACTGTAACAAATCCGGGCTCCCACTCCATGAAAGGTAAAATGAATTACCGACGTTAAGCCGTCAATAAAGTCATTTCTGTAAATGGTGTCTCCGAAGGACTGCAGCATTATTCAACCAGCTTTATCAGCAGCTGGGAAATTACGTGGAGAGGCGCGCAGCGTGTAATAGGGGCCCTGCTTACTTTGATTAAGCGCCGTGCCAGGGAATAGTGACAGTGCTTTTTGACCAGGTTTTATTCGCCGTCTTCTGATGAACGCCAAGCTGATCAGGCGGAATGAAGAGTAATTAAAACCTATAAATTATCTTTCGCAGCCCTTCTCAAGGCGTCGCTTTGCAGGCGAGATAAGGCGGCGGCCCCCCATTTACGGCGCTGAAAGGGACCGCGGCACACAAAGGCTACGCCGCTAAATGGGATATTGATAGTGTCCTAATTAGAATTTAATTAAGTACCCACGCTCGCTTTTGGGATAAAGATTTCAATTTCCCCCCTCCCCCTTACTTTTTGCAAACTCAAATATATCCCCCCCCCCGCCGCCCAATTTTAGGGGCGACTAAAGGAGCGGGATTGGGAATGGCCAGATCACTCATTTCTTGAGGGGTGGGGGGTGAGAGAGAGGCGGGTGGAGGGTTCGGCACTGGTGGATTCTCGGGTGCGTTTATATCTTCTTCTTCTTCTTCTTCTTCTTCTTCTTCTTCTTCTTCTTCTTCTTCTTCTTCTGCCGCTTTGAAAGTTGATTCTTCCAGTTTGGGAAAGCAAGGCCTTCTAATCCCTCTGTCTCAGTCGGTCCGCAATGGCTAGAGATTTACGGAAGGCCTTCCTTCAGTGAATCAGAAACATTTGCCCCGTCCTCACTGTCCCCCGCTTTCAAATCATTTGGAGCCCTGTTTGGGAGACGAAGCACCTCTAGATTCTCTTTCCCCCCCCCCTCGCTTTTCACCCACAGAAAGCAGATTTGGAGTTGAAACGATTTGTCAATTAGAAAATCGATCTGCAAAAAAAAAAAAAAGAAGAAGGGGGGTAGAGAGGGGGGAAACGAGAGTTCCTTTGAGGAAGGCGGAATAAGAATCAAGTCACGTGACGCCAGCTTTTTTCTTTTGTAAACAGGTTCGCAGGTCTTTCAACCTGCTGTCTAAGAATGTTTATGAATACCTGAAACAGGCGCTGCGTCCTTGAAAGGTAAAAACCTCCGGCCCAATAAATCGCCACCGCGGTGGCCCCGGGCGTCCCTTCCCACCCACCCTCGCCAGTCGCTGGCCATTAAATACTCCATTCCAATATTTCAGAGCAGCACAGTTGCTGGGGGAGGGGGATTATTGCAAACAATTAAATGATCCATGCAAAATGAATAAAGCAACGCGAATATTATACTAGAGAGCAGCCTAGTGCGAAGAAGGAGCAAGAGTGGCCGTCGGCTCTCGTTGTTTACAAAGGATGACTCTGTCCCTGAATAAACTGCAGGAAGTCAGTTTGGGTTTGGTGGGGATGAAAGATTTGGGCGCAGGAGATGGAGGGTGAGGTATTCATAGTATGTTTGTGTGTGTTTAAAACACTGGCAGCTCACTTGCAAAGACCAAGCGGCTGATAAACGTGTGGTTTTTACAACTGTCTGTTCATCCACGGGCTTTCCTAAAAATACAGCCTGTTGTTTTGAAGAGGCACTTAATCCCACCTGTTAATCTGCGAATATAGCCCTCGTAGGGACAGGGTTGACACAATTAAAGGAATGCATGGACATCTTGACAGAGTTCACCCAACTAGCCCCCAACTGTGGGGTTTCCAGAGATCCGAGATCCTTCTCCAGGCCAAAGGAAACGGGCACAAATCGAGTGCTTTTTAAATTGATGGGAGACCAGGCAAACTGAACTATGCTGGATCCTGTCCCGTGTCCCCCATGGCTCCCTCCACCCCCACCCCCCACCCCAAACTGTCTAGATGGGTGAAGTTTTTAAAAACTGGTTAACGTGTGTGTGAAACAGACCAGGCATGGAACCAAAAAATCATCAGAATCAAGTGAGACATTTGTTTGAATCTTGATCTCAGACGTTGTGACCCTTGGAGATAGATGTATACATATATACGTACATACATGTGTGTGTATGTATATATGTAAGTATATATATATATATATATACAGTAAGTATATATATATATGAAAAAAGTATATATGTATGTATATATGTATGTATACATATACATATACATATACATATACATATACATATACATATACATATACATATACATATACATATACATATACATATACATATACATATACATATACATATACATATACACAAGTGTGTATGTGTGTTTCCCCCTCCCTCGTGGACTAGGCTGATTCTTTTCTTTTTTTATATATGAAGACGATCTTGTGAAGAACTTCAATATTGGTCCACTGGAAAAAGCACATAGGGAAAGGGCTTCAGTCCCTGTCCTTACAGGAGGTGCACGTACTCGGCCGTCCTATCGAATTGGGGGGGGGGGTGGATTATCTATGCTGGTGATTTTTTTTGAGGACCGGGACCTTCTCCAGGCGGAGCGGGGCTCCGGGACGGGATGCGCAAAGGCAAGCGCAAAGCTGCCTCTGAAGGAGCCGGCCCCTCGGCGAACGTCGCTGCAAAGTTGCAGGGCTGCCCATTGGCTGACGTCAGGGGCGTCACAGAGTTCTTCGGCTGCTCATTGGTGCTTTCCACGTGCGGGCCATCCTCACGTGCTTCCGGTTGGAATGAAAAAAGTGTGGCTGAGAGATTTTTAGGGAGAGTTTGTTGCAAGATCGGAGCTGTTTTTTTTTTTAAGAGAGAGGTGTTTTTTTGGGGGGGGGGAAAGGTGTGTGCGTGTGTGGGAAAATATGCACGTGCAAACTGGCGATTAAAGCATCTGCCAAGGCTGATCCCTGGGCAAAGCGGACTCTGACACTTGGGGAAGCCCCAAAGCTGCCGCCTGTGGAGAAAGATGGGTAGATTGTGAGAAGACTTGGGGGGCAGGGGGCGGGGTTTGGGGGGCTGGTTTTGTTTTGATCTTTTTTTTAACGAAGGGGTTGAAAGAAAGAGAGAGAGAGAGAGAGTGGAAATATAAGATAACTGCAAAAAAAGCGAAACCCTCCAAATGTCTGAGTCTTTGGATATCTCTCTCTAGGACCCGCTGCAAGCCAACAACAAGTGGATTGGATTTTGCATTTGGAGATTTCTTTTGTTTTTGCGCGAACGGACAAAACCCTGCGGAGCGGGGAGGGGAGAGCCGAGGCGGCGAGCTCCGGAGCTGGCGGCTGACTATGGAAGAGCAGACGGACAGTAAAAGCCTCCGCGACCCCGCTCCGCCGCCGGCCAGCCACGCCACCAGCACCAGCAGCGCCAGCGCCAGCCCCACCAGCAGCGCCAGCGGCGGCGGCGGCAGCAGCAGCAGCGACGGCGAGAGTGCAGCTGTATCACCCAGCCCGGCTCCCCTGTCCCCGGCCGCACCTTGCCTGGTCTCGCTGCCCCACCACCCGCATCACCACCACCACCACCACCACCACCACCATCACCACCATCCGCCCCAGCACCAGCAGCAGCCGCCTCCCCAGCCACGGCCACCGCCACCGCCGCCCCAGCAGCAGCAACAGCAGCACCAGCAGCAGCAACCAGCGCCACCGCCGCCACCGCCGCAGCACCGCACCACCAACTTTTTCATCGACAACATCCTGAGGCCGGACTTTGGCTGCAAGAAAGAGCAGCTCTTGATCCTCGCGGGGACACCGACGGGAGGAGGAGGAGGTGGAGGAGGAGGGGGCGGCGGCGGCGGCCGGGACAGAGCCCTCGATCGCGGGGCCAGCTCAGGTAGAGAAAATGTCAACCCTCTGCTCGGCAGGCCCCCCAACCCGGCCTCCTCTCTCCTTAGCGGCGAGCCGCCCGGGAACCCCGACGGCTCCTCCACGGCCTCCAAAGCAAGCCCCGCCGCGGCGGCAGCAGTAGGGACGGCCAAGCCCCCTTCCTCTTCCTCCTCCTCCTCCTCCTCCTCTTCCTCCTCCTCCTCCTCCTCCTGCTCGGAAGGGAGTGGAACTAACCCGGCGAAGTATGGGGAGCACGCCAACCCCGCCATCCTGCTCATGGGCTCCAATAATGGAGGAGCCGTGGTCAAGAGCGACTGCCAACAGCCGCTGGTATGGCCTGCCTGGGTGTACTGCACTAGGTATTCAGACAGACCATCCTCGGGTAAGGATCCTCGTCCGTGCCTCCAGATCCACAACCCCCTACCCCACCCCACCCCGTGTGTGATGATTGTGTTGCTCTGGGCAGGTCTACTCGTGAGCAAGCGCCCTTGTGTCCTCCAGGGCTTACTCTCCGGGAAGGGCGCGCAGCGGCTGCAACCTGCTGCTTCGTGAATGGGTGGCAGGAGGGAGGGAGGGAGGTGACACCTCCATGGAGCTGGGGAACTTGCTTCCGAGATACCAGGGATGCGGCTGCAGCGGCAGTGCTGCGTGGCTTCTGCAAACCGGACAGCTCGCCCTGGCTCTCCTTGCATCTCTGGAGTTGACCCTTGCCTGGGCCAGGGCGCTGTGGGGGTCAGGGGCAGAAGCAGAACTGGAGGGGCAGCAAAGGGCCCATGCGCAGGAGGCCGCCCCGAGTCCGAAGGCGTTTCGCCCCGGTCATCCGCCTTGAGCTCTTCGCCAGTTCCCGCTGCCTCCCCCTCGCCCCCGACCGGCCTAGAAGCAGAGGAGTCCGGCGGCCCACCCGGCCCTCCCCCGCCAGCCAGACTCTGGAGGTCGGATGCCCGTTTTGGGAGGGTCTCTGGGCAGCCTTTGGGTCTCAGGCAGCGGACTGGCCGGGCTGGAGGGAGAGACGCCACGTTCGGGGTCCTTTCACTATGTGTGTGTGTGTGGGGGGGGGGGACTGCGCTTGTAGGAAACTGCCTCTGTGTGAGTGTGCCTGTGTGTTCGCGTGCGGGTGTGTGTGTGTGTGGAAAATGCAAAAGAAGATGGAGGGGCGCGATGGAGGCCACCTCGAGGCCTCTTGGCGTTGCGGTTGTGTGGGGAAGGCCGGCCCTCGGGGGCCTCGCTCCAGGCTCCTTTCGTCCGTCCGTTCCTCGGCTCCAAGGGGAGCCGCTTTCCAGGAGGGTTTGCCTGGCTCCCGAGCAGGGCTGCTCACGGCGCCGGGCCCAGAGGTCGCTTGCTCGCTCGCTTGCTCGCTCGCACGCTCAGCCGGCGGAGTCCAGCAAGGCAGCCGCTTTCGGACCATGGCTGGAGAAGGAGGTGCGGGGCGGCGGATTGCGGCGGGGTCCAGGCTGGCCAGGAGGCGGGCGGCGGCGGCTCCGTGTGGAGCGCTGAGGCCCTCTGGGCCGCCGGCCATTGATCAATCTGGGCCGCTATCAGCGCCGGCCATCTCGATCGCAGCACCCGCGCCTGACACCTCCCCATTCCCGGAGACGCCGAAAAGCCACTTTGATTGACTTGCTGGCCTGCGGGAGTGATTGAGCTGTCAGCTCACCCTTCCTTCCTTCCTTCCTTCCCTCTTCCTTCCTTCCGATCTGCCAGCCAGTCCCGGGATTTGCTTCTGCGTTGCTCCCCCAACCCACCCTGCAGAATACCCCGAAAGCGGCTGCCGGCGCCGGCCTTGTCTCCCTTGGCTATCCCCACAGACAGGCGAGCAGCCCCTGCTGGCTCCTGCAAGGCCCGCCCGCCTTCCCCGAGCCGAGCAGCGGCCAGCCCGGCCGAGCCACACCCGGGGCAAAGCAGCCCTCTTGGAACTGCGGGGGAAGCAGAAAAACCTTGGGGCTTTTTTTTTTGGGGGGGGGCGAGCTTCTCGTGTTCCTTCGCTGGCCCCTGGAGGACTCCGTCCCAGGTCGAAGATGTCTGGCGCGAAGGCTGAAGGCCGCCAGCCCGGGAGGCAACCGTGGGCCTACTCGCGGCTCCCCTCTCCCGGCCTTTGTTCAGCGTGCCCGGCCCGAACGCTGCCAGGGAGCTCCCGAAGCTGAAATCAGGAGGGCTCTTTTTCTTTCAGCAGTCCATTTTTTAAATGTTCCCCCCCTCTTTGGATTTTGTAAACACATTCTTGAAAGGAGGCAGTGAACATACGCCATGTCCCCATGGCCGGAGATAGCTTCCGACCAGAACGCTCCAGTTCAAGAGAGTGTCTTATTTTTATTTTAAAAGAAAGATCATTTAAAAGATATTTAAAAACTGGGATCCTGACTTCCTTTCGTAAAATAGGTCGTATTTAAAATACCTTCAGCAAAGCAGAAAGGAGAAGGCTTTCCAAAAGAGCCTTGTGTCTATTTTTAGATATATTTTACATGATGCAATATATACAAATAAATATATAAATAGATACATACAAATGTGTGTATGTATATATATATTTCCTACACAGCATGTAATATCAATACATGGTCCTACTCGATCAGCAGCCCCCTTATCTCCGGAAAAATACAGCAGGCGTTATTTGCCATCCTGGACAGGCGCGATTGCCCGATATGCAGCCTGGCTCTGTTGGAGTGACCCCGCAATCCCTCCTCCTATGTTGTGATCTTTTTTCTCCCCCCCCCCCGTTAAAGGAAAGTAGAATCCTGATGGTTGCTCTGGCCGGCCTGCTCAGGGCTCAGGATCGGCATTGTAAGGCTGGCGGAGTAGCTGGTAGGCTTTCTTCGGCCTGAGCTCCCTGAGTTCGGGAAGGCAGGCTCAGCTGGCGGTTGTTAACACTCAAGGCAGCAACCAAACAGTCCATTTCAGTCCCTCCCGAAGCCCGACAGGGTCGGAGCAGGTTGGCCCATCAGCCGGGACGATGCTTCCTGGGCAAAGATGGTGAGAGAAGACTGTGTCGCCCCTGTACTGTGGCACCAGGTCGGGGAGGAACAGTGTCTTGGTGGCTGGTCCAGATCCCTGCTGTTTCCTGGGACTCCTTCCCCCCTCCATGTAAAGCTGCAATCCCAGGCGCGCTTTCCTGAGAGTAAGTGACATTGCACAGCGTGCGACTGACTTCTGAGCAGGCCCGCCTGGCGCAGTGGAACATGCTGGGAGTCCACACAGCGAGTGGAGGAGCTCGGGGCCCGGGGCCCTTCTGTCTCCTCGGGTGTCATGCGCGGGACAGTTTGACATTCCCTGTTTTGTCCCACTGCAAAAATGAGTGCCTGCGGCTGACCCACAGCTGGCCTCGTGTCTAAACTGGATGGGCACTATTATTGCAATAATGGCCCAGTTCTTGTCTTTTAAAAATAGATCTACACGTCAGTATTTTTTAAAAAGGAAATGAAGCCCCCTGTTTGCTGATCGAAGGGCTGAGTTCATCCAACAACCTTTGGTTTTCTCACTGGATCGAAACCTTGAAACCCAAGGCTGGCCATAACGTAGAGGCGCAGGTGAGGGCCGGCAGGATCCACTTAGCTGCAGTTTGATACAAAACGAAAGCGAAGGACTTCGGGCTCGCTGTCTTCCCCCTTATCCCACCCGCCAGCCCCAGCTTCTTCCTGGGCCCCTGTTTCCCTTTGGTCTTCATAATGCCTCTGAAAAACTCTCGTCCAAGCCCATGGGAACCTACCCTTGTGGGTTTCAAATGTTCCTCAATATGCGCACCCTTGGAAGATGCATGACGTTGGGAAAGGGGTTCCGAACTTCCTGGTGTGTATGTGTGTGTGTGTGCGCGCCTGTGTGCCTGCGTGGGTTTCCTAACACTTTTTAACTCTTGAGGCCCTGGCAAGACTGTTTATCTGTTTTGCGAGCCTGGGGGGATATATATATATATATCTATATATATGTTAGACTTCTCTCACTTCCCTTATGAATATACTGTAGGGCAGGGAGAGGCCTCTCTGTTAACACTGGAAACTTTTGCAGAAATAATTTATATGCAGAAACGGCAATACATGGGGGGGGGGGAGGAAAGGAAGCGGCGCCTAAGCCCCCCCCCCCCACGACCATGTTTCTTGGGAAGCATTTGCCACCAATTCAGCTGCTTTGCCTTTAAGAGAAAAATGTCTTTTAAGCTGAGGCGTTTTGGGGAAAGGCCCGAAGTGACAGGCCTCATTGCAGATGCGGGATGCAGTCCAGTCCCGCCGAGTTTGACAAGCAGATAGATCTTACCCCCCCCCCCCCCAATACGGTTGACTGCTTCTCTTGTGCTGCGGAGGGAGCCGGAAGTTGGGGGGGGGGGGGTTGGGTCCCTGCCTGGTGCCCGCCGAGTTTCGATTCAGGGCCCAGGCCGGGACCAAGGCCAGCCGAGGCAGAAGTGGGGGTCCTCTCGCTCTCCTTCCCCCCTCCCAGTTTTGGCGGGATCTCCTCAGGATCCGTCCCCCTCTGGCTAGGCTGCACGAACCTCTGCGCCGCTGGACTGGGGACTCAGGCCCGTGGGACCGCCTGCATGCACTGGGGAGGCTGGAGGTGGGTGGGTTTTCCCTGGGCGGACCGAGAAGGCGATGGGGTGGCCAGAGATGCCTTCCGGACTGGGGGTGGGGGGACTCTTTTGAGCCCTGCGACGCCATGACGCTTCGCCGCTGCGCCGAGAGGAGTGCTGTTTTGGGGGGCCCCTTGCTGACCCAGCCACGCTGTCCCCCTTCCCCCCTCTGTCCCTCCCTCCCCCCACCCACCTTTCCCCCGTCTTGTGCGTGTGGCGTGTGGCGTCTCTCTCTTGCCGCCTGCAGGTCCGCGCACGAGGAAGCTGAAGAAGAAGAAGAACGAGAAGGAGGACAAGAGGCCGCGGACGGCCTTCACGGCCGAGCAACTGCAGAGACTCAAGGCGGAGTTCCAGGCCAACCGCTACATCACCGAGCAGCGGCGGCAGACGCTGGCCCAGGAGCTCAGCCTCAACGAGTCGCAGATCAAGATCTGGTTCCAGAACAAGCGCGCCAAAATCAAGAAGGCCACCGGCATCAAGAACGGCCTGGCCCTCCACCTCATGGCCCAGGGACTCTACAACCACTCCACGACCACCATCCAGGACAAAGAGGAGAGTGGACTGAAGGCCGCCCCGCCGGGCCACCCCCCACCCCTAGTATTATTAATTATTCTTATTCTTGCTGGTGGCGGTGGCCAGGGACCGGGTCGCCGCGGACGAGGCCAAGGACCGTGTGATTAAACGAGAGACAGACGGGACACTTGGGAACCCACGGACACACACCAAGGTCTTTTTCACCGCCACGCTGGAGAGGGACTTAGAAGGGTGCTATTTAAGATAATAATAATATTAATAAAGAATCAGATTTATCGTCTATTCATAGTTATAAGGATTCCGATTTAAAAACAAAACAACAAACCCAGAACACTTACAAAAAAAATTATCTATATAGCCAAACGTCGTATGACTTTGTATATATTTAATTTCAGGTAAGGAAAAAAATTACTGATGCTGTGTAGCGTTTTCTGTTGGCTCCGCTGTGGAGCTGCGGCTCTTTCTCTCTCTCTCCTCCGCTCCTTCTTTTGTCCTCGTTTGTTTCCTTTCTCACCTTGGGCTCCCCCCCCCCCCCAGCCTCTCTGCGCCTCTGCGTCTCCAAGGCGCCGTCCGACCCGCCCTGACTGGGCCGCCCTGTGGGTTCCCGTGTGTGCATTTCTCTCTTTCTTTGGTGCGTGCGTGTGCTGTTCTTTCTCATCCCCCCCAACGGCCCCGAGGAAGAACAATATCAATAGGACCCACAGACTGCGAGACTGAACCCCTTGCTGCAAGCCAAAGATTTTTTTCTTATGTTCAGAAATCTGTAGTCTGAAATAAAGTGTAGATTGTGTTCAGGATACAGGCCGCTTGTAATTCTTCCCCCATCTCCGCCCCGCTCTGCGTTTCCTCTAGCCCCCCCCCCCCCTTTAAAAAAATCCCATTCTTTTCGATCGTTTTGGGTTTTATTTTTACCTGACCGCTCTCTCTCCTAAGCGCAAAAGGGGTCCGCCGATGTTTCTTTCCGACCGCGTTCTCGCCACTGCTCCAAAAGAGCTAGTTGCAGGGAAAGGAGTTGAGGCCAGGCAGGGCAACGGGCAACAGCGCAGAGAGGCCTGGCCAGCAAGCCCGTGGGAGCAGAGCTGCAGACAGGGAGCCTCCGGGCCTCTCCTTGGGGAAACCAGCCCCGCGGGTCCCATCAGCATCCGCGCGGCTCCCCGCCAGGTCAGGCCAGGCCACGCCAGGCCCTGGGTTCACGGAGGGACAACACCCCCCCCCCCCGTTTTCGCGGGGCTGCATGCGCGGAAATGGTTAAAGACAGGCCCCGCGCTTGTACGTGCCTGTGCCTACCCACATACATATAGGATAAATGCATAATCATGTCAGGAAATAATTCTGACTCCTTCTAGTTCCAGGATGTGCCGGGAAGAAATTTGTCTGACAGCTCCCTGCCTCGCATCCAAAATCATATTGAATTTCCACCGAGGCTTCTTTTTCCAGGAAGAGCCATAGAGGCAGAAGGGGGGGGGGGGGAGTGGAAAATGATCAGTACTTTGCAGACGGTTGCTTAGCAGCAGGGCATAATGAATAGAGGGCTGAGTGTGTGTGTGTGCGTGTGAGTGTGCGTGTGGGTGCGCGGAATTGCTTTCCCTCCTCTGCCTTCCTCGAGCAGCCATTGCCTTGGTGTTTTGGGGGAGGTTTTTTGGTTTGTTTTTTTGTTTGCGTAGAGAAGTAAATTCGGCCCCTCCTTCTTCCTGCCGACCTCAACTGGGAGGCTGCCGTCTGTCTTTCTCAGAGACTTCCCAACCCCATGAAGCCGGCCATTTGAACTAACCGAGAGGAGCAGGTGGAGAAATCCTCACACTCCGGCAGACCAACGTTATTAAGAGCAGAAACCGGTTTTAATTTGCTTGGAGACATCGCGAGAATGGCCAGCTCCACGTTCATTTGGCCTTCCTGTGAAATGGCCAAGAACCTGACGGGCATCAGGGTGTGACCGACAAGCCAGCCCCCTTTCTTTCTTTCTTTCTTTCTTTCTTTCTTTCTTTCTTTCTTTCTTTCTTTCTTTCTTTCTTTCTTTCTTTCTTTCTTTCTTTCTTTCTTTCTTTCTTCCTTTCTTCCTTCCTTCCTTCCTTCCTTCCTTCCTTCCTTCCTTCCTTCCTTGCAGGATATCCTTAAACACAGCCACTCAGGAGTAAATCCCATTGATTTCCGAGACCTGCGGTCCTCACCCAATAAAAACACCCGTGAGACTTATTTCCGAATAACTGCCGAGCTGGGATAGTATTCTTAGTTTTCTGTTGTTGTTGTTATTATTATTAGGCAACTCTGCGAGTGTATTTCAGGCAACGCATGACAGAGTCTGGTTTAGCGGCACCTGAAAGCCCTTGAAATGTGTTTTGGCTTCAGCTTTCTTGAGCCAGAGTGCAGTTACCCTTTGAGCCCCTTTGAGCCCCTTTATCAGCCTTCAGAGGCAACACACCAGTAACAACAACAAGAATACTTTCACTTCCCGTCTTTCTTTTCCTTTATTTATTTGTATGTACATTAAACACGACTGAGATGGAAGAAATTATTAAACAAGCCATCCTTCTTTTAACTAGCTTTGTTGTCCACCACCACCACCCACATGATGTTAAGGATGGCAGGAAATGCAATAAATTATAGGGAAGAAGGGACACGATCCAGCCCGAGTTAACCTCTCCTAAATCCGGTTCATTTAAAATGCACTTCCGTTCCCCCCACCGAAATCAAGCGGCAGGCTTCGATTCTGGCCCCTGCTTTCCTTCGGAACGTTTTGCTGGCATGAGAATGGGTGAGTCCGGCCGTGGATTCCAGAGCTCCTGGGACACCGACCGGCCCGAGGGCGAGGCCAAGGGAGTCCTTCTGCCCCAGCAGGACTCCTCAGACGCAGCCCCCCTCCCCCGATCCCCGTGGCACCTGCTCCTCCCAGGGGTGCTTAGGAGCACCGCCTGACTTGTGCATTACGCGTCCTGATTTGGGGCTTCTAGGAGGCCGGCGTGAAGAGCGGGGATCTGAGTGCCGAGGAGAAAATGCCGCTGGGTGTCTGTGGGCGAGTGAGAGAGAAGCCTTGCGAACGTTGTGCTTTCCTTTTTAAAAAGCGCCTGGCCCCTGTGTCTTTGGATCCTAGGCTCAGTACATAGAGGGATATTCCGAATAAGGCAACCCTTAATATCACGAATGTACTGGGGGGGGAAGGGGGTAGATACTTTGCCCAGTTCGGCAGAGCTTACTTTAACCCTTGGGGTTGTTAGAAGTGACCTCCCAACTACTGTTTTTAAATGTGGCAGAAGCCGGGGCGAGGTCTTTTCCTAGGCTAGACGGACGAGGCAGCAGCCGGGTGGGGTGGGGGTTGGGGGTGGAATTGTGGCTGAATTCCGGCCACGCATCCTTGGCCTTTGTCCCCATCCCTCCCCTCATTTGAGCTGGCCCCGTGAAGAGGGTAAGGTGGACCGATCGGGACTGGTGCCCCGTCATTTGCTGTCTTCTGGCGCTGGGCTGTTTGCAGGGTGCCGATCGGGAATCCGTCATGACTCGGCCGCGAGAGACAGTCTCAGGGTCATGTTCTTCTTCCACGGGTCCCTGGGGGTACAAGACACCTTTTATCACAGCATACAGGTGAGATGGAAGAAAGGGGCCAGAGTCCTGGAAAGGTGATGAGGGGATAAAGAGGGGAGCAGCCTTTAATTTAAAATGACCACAAAGACTGTTTTGCCGCACTGAATTGATGCCAGCAGTCCCGGGGGCTGCTTAGCCTCGGAGGCCTTCTATCCCTCTCCTTAGGATGGACCAGAAACCTGGGGGAGACCTAGAGGGCCTCGACCCCAGAGTTCTGCCCACAAGACTTTTCGGTTACCAGCAAGACAGAGGTCCTACCTCCCAACTGACAACTTCAAACAAGGAATCACTGTGACAAATCTCGTTTCAAATACCCCTAGCCTTCAAGCCATGGGAATTGCTCATCACCCGGGAAATTCCTACCCTTCCAACCCCCAAAGCGGGCCTTTTCAAGCAGGTTTTTAAATAGAGCCCAGAAGGGGAAAGGACACCAAAAAGGAGAAGTCACACGTCCACTAAAAAGAGGACGTCTGGTGGTCGCCCTGGACGTCGTTCCATCACCCGGCTTCCCTTTGGACGGTCTCTGCTCCTTCGCCTGTGAAGTTTCTGCGGTAAACTTTGGTACTCTTTGCCCACCGAGAGGCTGGGCAGCTATCTTGCCATTCTTGCTCGTTTCAGTCTCCCTCTCTCCTTTGGGGTCGAATTCCTTTCTTTTTGCCTCAGCTTTGTTACCAAGGAAGAAGCTGTACGGGGCAGACCCTTTGAGAAAGCCTCTCTGCGGGCACTCACTTCTAGGGAAACGGGCGGCCGCGGGCGGGGTCCATCCAGACGGGTGCCTGTAAGCCTTCGGTTTCTAGAGGGCTTCTTCATTGCACAAAAGCGCCTCTCTTATTTGGAATTCACCCCAGATCCTGGCCTTGACCCTGAACGAGTAGGAGAATCGCGCTCTGGGGTAGATTTAGAAGGGTGCAGTTGTCCTTCGGAATGCCCTGGAAAGAGTTGTGGGGCAGGGTAAAAGCTGTGAAATTGCAATGAAACTCATAAACAAGAATTCCGTTCCTCAGAAGGAGAAAATGAACGGAGCTTTGGCAGCTAAATTTTATTTATTGGAGGCAAATGGGGGTGGGGCAAAACAAACAAACAAATAATTTAAAAACTTTGCATTTTTGCATGTTTTCAATAACCCACCCAGGCAGTCCCCTGGCATCAGAGCGGACTGCCCTTTACCAGTGGGAGGGAGGGGGCATCACAGCAGCCACAATGGCTCTCAGCTCAGGATAACAGGAATATTGATCCCCACTCACTTGCCACACCTGTCCTTTCATCTGCCGAACTGGGAGGGAAAGAGATTCACAAAATCTAGCTCCTTTCTTCCTAGCAACTGGGGCTCCCCACCCTTTTTCTGTGGGAGAAATTGGTTGTGCTGTCCCAAACAGGACCATCCAGTGACTTCAGTGGGTGTTACTCTGTTGAGGATGGCACTCTTAGAGGTTTTTATTTTTTGTGCTTGTCTGTCTGTCGGTCATATAGATTAAATGCATGATGCTGTGTCCGAGGGATGATGGGTGCAATCCTTCTCCTGCTGCAATCAGGAGCAAAGCTGTCATTGAGTGCAACAAAGCTGGGCTGCAGCGAAACACACCCCACAAACAAGCATAAATATGTGAGAATATTAGGAATCTAAGAAGAGCCCTGCTGGATTAGACTAATAGCCCATCTAGCCCAGCATCCTGTCTCACACCAACCAGTTCCTCTAGATGGCCAACAACAGGGCAGAGAGGCTGAGGCCTCTTGGTTCTGGGATTCAAAGGTTTACTGCTTCTGAATGTGGAGGTTCCCCTCAGTCACCATGGCTAGCCACTCCATGAAATGATCTGCTCTCCTTTAAAGCTATTTGTTCCTGTGACCATCACCACAACTTCTGGCAGTGAATTCCACATTTTAATTGCTCCCTGTGCAAAATGGGACTTCCTTTTGTCTGCCCTGATCCTTCAGCCCATCAGTTTCATTGGACGCCCTGAATTCTAATATTTTGGGAGAGGAAGAAAAATTTCTCTTTGTCAACTCCACCCCATGCACAATTTTAGAAATTTCCATCATGCCCCCCTCCCCCTGTAGTTTCGTCAAAAGTGAAAAGTCCCAAATAAGGCTGTGCCATAGATCTGTAGAGGGACATTACAATATTGGCCATCTTATTTTCAGTCTCTTTCCTAACAATCTCTAATGTGGGGTTTGCTATTTTCACAGCTGCAGCACCCTGGGTGAACATTTTCACTCACTCCTCTCAGTCTCAGCAGGCTCATTTTCCAGAAGGCAATACTTTAAACTGGGGATTTTTTCTTGTTCCCAACCTTTACACTTACCAACACCAAATTTCACTTGTGGAAGTCTGCTTGGAGCTCTTCACAGTCAGCCTTGGTTTCACTGCCTGAATAATTTTGCATCATCTGCAAACTTGGCCACTACACTATTCCCTTCTGGTTCCAGAACATGTATGAATGCAAGGAAAAGGACCAGTCCCCGTTCTGGTGGGACCCCGCTGCTTCCTCCCCTCCTGTGTGAGGCCTGTCCCTTGATTCCTCCAAACTGCTTCTCATCCTTTAACCCGTTTTTAATCCATAAGTGAATCTGTTCTCTTGTCCCAGGAGCCTTTGGAGAGGTTCCTTGGCAAAGTCCAGGGAGGTCATGCTTACCGAGTCACCCTTCTCTGCATGCTTGTTCACTTCCTCAAAGAACTTGGAGAGGTTGGTGGGGCAGGATTCTCCACCTCTCTTGCAATGAGGTCTCCCCCCACCCCTCCCGTGTGTGAGTATAAGAGAGAGAGAGAGAGAGAGAGAGAGAGAGAGAGAGAGAGAGAGAGAGAGAGAGAGCTCTGCCTAGAGAGTCTATATTCGGAACTTCAGATTGTTTCTTTTAAAACAGCATGTCTTCTTCAGTTCGCTCCCTCAGAAGGAACAGCAGAGCCAAAGTGAACAAAACGCCTATTTCTCTAGGGCCTTCCCTACATGCGGCCAGTTTACATTCTGACGTATTGAATTGGGGAGGCAGGTTGGGACACCCTGAGCTTGAAGGCTGCCAGAAAATGGAGCATTGAAGGAAGGATCTGGCCAAGACTCGGGTCGAACATCCCAGATATTGTACAATGTGGGCCGCGGGATCAGGCCCAGATTCCAGCATGGAACCTGGAAGCCAACGTGGCTTTCCCACCTGGCACGCGGACCCTCCCGAGTCCCTGGTGGAGAATAGCTGCTGAAGCTCTCGAGAGACCCACAGCGCCTCCCTCTCGCAGGAAGCCCTCCCTCCCACAGACAAATGGGGGGGGGCACCAAGTCTGCCCTCCCCCTTTGTGTCCTATGCTAGTCCCTGGGTATGAAAGGCGGGCAGGTGTCTTCCTAGTGGATGGATGTTGGCCACCTTGCTATACACATCCCAAGAAGGGGGGGGGACCCGTGGGTTTCACCTGCCTGGGATTCCCCACTCCCCCTAAGGAAGTCTTAAGCACAGGGCGGGCTCTGCACAGTTCTCAGCAAAAGCGCAGAAGCGCCTAGACAGCTAGAGATCCTTCTGGGAAGGTGGCCCTGGAAAGGGCTGGTGGCCGCTCTCCTGCTGCTCTGGCTCACCTAGAGGGCAATGGAACCCAGAGCTTGGCGCCGACTCATGCAAGCCCCAGCACAGGGGGTAAGGTGGGGGTGGCCCAGGACTGGTCTGCGCAGGGCTTTGAAGGGCAATGGGGCCAGGCGACCAACCGAGACGGGATGTGGAGTGTCTCTCTGTGGCGAAGCTCAGAGTCTCTCAAGCAGCAGGGCTTGCTATTTGGCGCCAGGCAATTAGGCCAAGGGAAAGCCAAGCAGCGGGGATTTGGGGCTGGCACGGCAGCCAAGGCGGCTCTCTCTACTCGAGGCCCGGAGACCCTTAGAGGCCCACCAGAGTCCCAGGACATGATCCCCCAAAGCCAGAAGGTCCTGACTGGTCTCTAAAGACCTGAACTGGATTCGAAGTCTTCTTCTGCAGGCCAACGTAGCTGTCCCTGGAAACCCTCTCTCTCAGGCAAAATTTGGAGCCTTTGCCCCAGCAGAGCCCTTGGGGCCTCTTCGGTCAGTAAGAGCTCTGTTCCTTGAGGGAGGAGGGGGAGTGTCTGCCTGTCTAGGGGGGGGGGTACCTATGCCCTCCTGACAATGCGGAGTCAGGCCGACTTCTGGCAGTTTTCTTCCAGCGGACCCTGATCAATGCATTTCCGATCTCCTGAGCCAGCCCTAACAAGCAAACAGCCCCCCCCCCCCAAAAAAAAAAAATCCGGTACCGAAGAAGAAAGTGAACTGCAGGCACTAGCTTTTCCGCTGCCCATCTCCGGAGCTCCAGGGTCCCTGCTGTCCAATCCCTGCCCCCCCCCCCATGAGAGCCATCTCCTGACTCGCCAGAAAGTGAAGTTTCTCAGCCTCTGGGCACTGCGAGGAAGGCACTCCAGGGATGCTCTGTCCACCCAAGTCGACAAATGGGGGGGGGACACACACACAGCATCTCTCATTCATCTTTGCCTGTGAAAGTTCCCCACTGAATCCCAGAAACAGAGAAGTGAGACTCTTTTAATAGGAGCAAAGAATACAACCGACTTAAAGCAAACAGCGCGGGACTTAATGATCATTATTCGGTCTCTGACCACCCAAGACAGCAGAGCAACGTTTGAGTCCGAGGGCACCTTTCATACCAACCATGTTTTATTCCAGGCTAGTTTTGAGGGACAGGCACACTTCGTCAGATGCACGGAAGAAACCATCCTCAACCATCCAGTGTCGGGAGAGAGAGGGAGGCGCGGGGGGGGGGGGGAACATTGCCAAGGAGGTATCACTGCTAGAGTCAGGACGCATAAGAGAGAACAGCGGAGGCCGTGTGCCCAGAGCTGCGAGTGGATGAAGGCAGTTGCCAGTTGTGTTCTCTTGCTAGGGGACGTGGGTGATGAAACTCCACCAGAGAGCGAGGAGGTTTCTCCCGATTTGTGTGACCACGTCTCATCTAGCATATTAGGGGCTCAGGTCCAGACACTCAGGAGACCGAGGTCTTAAATGGCATGGCCGGGTGCTGGATCTGATAGGGGGACATAGGTAGGGGGCCTCGCCATTCTGGAGGGCGCCTGAGGCCTGTAGGGGTGAGATCAGGCCATTTTTGTCCTGGAAGCGATCAGAAAGCGGTTCATTCCTTGCAACCCCAATCCCCACCCCCCAGGGAATCCGACTGTCAATTTAGGGACTTGAAAGCGCAAAGAGGATCTGGGTCAGTGGGACAACACTTTCACACATGGTAAATTATGCAGTTCCAATCCACTTTCTTGGCCATTTGCAAGCACCCTGGTGATTACACGTACTAAAATCTAGTTCTGGAGTGGACTGAAAGTGGACAGAGAGTGTGTTGTTAAGCATGTGTGCGGAAGCGCCCCACTGGGTGAGACTCCCACCGCAAGTCTAAGCACAGTCGTGCCCTTCTAGATGCACTGAAGTGGAGAGGCCACCAAGCGCTGTCAGGAGCGCAGTGTGGAGGGTGACCGTCTGTCTATTCAGGCGAGGCCAGTGTGGCCATTGATTCAGAGGCATGATTCCCAGGACCGGCCTTGAAGTGCACCGATTCTTTTTCCACACAGGCAGATTAAGCATGTGACGCCTGCCGCGCCCTCAGAAGCCTGCTGCTGGCAGGAGTGCACCGTGAACAGGCCCCAGGACTGAGAAGGCCCATGGCGGCGGCGGCTTAATCTTCCAGGAGCCCCAGCCTTCTGGCCCTCTCTCTCCTGGGCCAGGTCCGACCCCGGGAGTGTCACCTGCTTTGTCCCCTACACGAGCCTTTGACACCTCCAGGCAATGGGTGCTGCTGGCCCTTCGGTCTTCCCGGGGAGGCCACGCGCTCCTTCGGCCCCCCTCGTCCTCCTGCGGAGGTGGCCATGCCACGACGTCTGCCACGAAGCTGGCGCCTTTGTCCCTCCTCCCAAGAATCAAAGCAGACACTATTGTGTGCTCTCTCTTTCCTGGTCAAAGGTCAGCTTGCCCCGTCCCAATTACCAGGATTTCCGAATGAGGGTTTATCTGGGGCGTGGCAGTACCGGAGAAGGGGGGTCCAGGGATGCGTGGGCCAGTGTGTGAGGGGGAGATGTCGGTGAAAATGCACCCACCCCCCCCCCCAAAGGCCATCCCAGGAGGGCCCGTGAAGGGATCTAGGAACTCGGGTCTGAAGAGAAAAGGGATTCCTCCCGGGGGTTCTAAAAGGGTGGGGAATAGCAGCTTGGGAAGGCAGGTAGGGAGGCCGGAGGAGTGGCTGAGACTACCCGGGGCTCTCCCGCCTCCGCGCAGCCCTGTTTGTTCAAGGTGCCCCACCCGACCTAGCCTGTGAGCCCAGCTGCCTAGTTGACCTTCACCTCCAGCCTGCCTTTAGACGCCCTCAGAGGAAGAATGGGAACTATTTCCTCGGAAGTGGAACACTTGGAGACTTCTCAGCACCCCAAGAGCCCGAGGACATACACCAAGAGCCCCTCCCTCCCTCCCTCCCTCCCTCCCTCCCTCCCTCCCTCTTTCTTTCTTTCTTTCTTTCTTTCTTTCTTTCTTTCTTTCTTTCTTTCTTTCTTTCTTTCTTTCTTTCTTTCTTTCTTTCTTTCTTTTCTTTCTTTCTTTCTTCCCCCCCTTCTACTCTTGAATGCTCTGTGGCTTGCACTAGGAAAACTATTGTGCAGTTGTTGATTCACAACAGATGATATCTGATCACCCCAAACTGCAGCTCGAGATTGATACTGTCTATGTGGGGAAAAGGCCTGCAGAGAATGTTTCCCCAGGGGAGAGTGTGTGGCTCCCGTGCAGAATAAGACAGAAACTCGCCCAAATGAACCGAATGAAAGCAGGGCACCCTGTCCAATACAATTGCAGCATCTAAAAAACTTATTACGAGTAATCTTACTAGTTTTCCCGCAAGTGCAAGCAAGATGGACCCCCAGGAAACACTGCTTCGATAGAATGGTGCTTTTTTTGGGGGAAGGGGGGGGGGTTCTAAGTGAAAGCAGAGGGCGTCTGTCAGGGAAGGATGCCCAGGAGAGCGAGCGCTTTCTCGTCACTTTTGTTTGTTTCTTTTTAAAAAGAGCCCTTCAAGTTTCCTGTGTTGAGCCGTTCAAAGTTAAAGATCAAGACCGAAGCCCCGTTTTCGCACTCCCAGAGTTGGCATGGGGTGTGTGTGTGTGGGGGGGGGAGGGTTGAGCGGCCGCTCCAAAAGCTGCTTTCCAGAGTGCCGGCAAACTTGCTAATGAAGGTCTCTCCCGGTTGACTGAGCCCGGGCCCCGGGCCCTGGCCGCAGCGGCCAGCCATTTCCTCAGAGCTCCGAGGAGGAGGGCCAGGGGAGAGCCCGTCCCGTCGGCGCAACTTCGGAGCCCCCCAAGTCCGCGAGAGGGAAGCTGCCTGGACCACGGTGCGGGACCGGGGCGCGCAGGGGGGGGGGGGGGGCGGAGGAAGGAAGGAGGGATGCCAGGGAGTCGCTTGGAAGCGGAGCGCTCCTCGGAGGACTTCTGCGAAGCGGGTCGCAGAAGATCCCACCGTGAAAAGTTTGCTTCTTGCGGAGGTGGGGAGAGGGCCAACGGCCTGGAAAGAGGCTGGCAGGGGACGCTTCTTTTCTTTTTTTTTTTTTTGGGGGGGGGAGAATCTTCTTGAGGACTGAAAACTGTTGCCTGGAACTTTCCTTTCTGCCGAAGTTGTCCCTTTGGTCTGCAGGAGGGGCCGTGGCGGCTTCCAGCCAGGCAGACTGACTCCGACCCCCACTCCCTGCGAGTAGGGGAGCCTTACTCCCGTGTAGACAGACACGGGGGGGGGGGCTTGGCGGTAGAGTGCGCTTGCTTTGCCTCAAGCTTCGCCTGGGGGAGGGTGCCGATTGCCCTGGCAGCCCCGTGCCCCGGGAAGGGCCTGGCCAGAAGAGTGAGGCAGAGGCGTTGGGAGCAGCAGGGTCACGGGTCTCCGGCGGGCTGGAGAGGGGTCGGGTTCAGGGCAGAACTATGCATTGTGGTGGAGTCCCGCCGCCCCAGGAGTATGCCAGTGGCTCTGCTCTGGAGCTCAGTGCTGCGGCAGTCCCTGCCAGCCCGTCCGGGCCACAGTCCTTAAAGGAAAAAAAGGTGGCGTCTCCGCTGGGCGGTTTGAAAGGAGCGCCTCGATCCCAGGTCGGGACGGCAACCTCCGAGCCGCGGGGCTTCGGCTTGCTTGCTGATGCCCAGCTGGGGCTTGGGTGCTCGGGGTTGCCGCCTGCCCGCCCACCCGCCTGCCCTCTAGGGCCCCGCTCAGGTTGCAGTGGCCAGACGAGGAGCCGCTCCTTGCACAACGCCCGGCCTTTGCGGTGGATCAGGGTCTCGGGTTGAGGAAGGCCGCGGGGTCTGGACACACCGAGCCAGCCATGTCCCTCCAGCTGGGAGGCGCCTCTGGGAGCCAGGGATGCGCAAGGGAGCAGAGCGCTCCGCGGGGTGCTGCAGAAGGGCCCCGGGAATACTTTGCAAAGTGCCCGGCTCTTTCCTTTCGGAGAGGGGAGGGGGAGGGGCGGATGAAGATTCGGTGGGGGAGCGGAGCAGAGGCGGCGGCTGGGCTCGTTTCAGTTTCCGGCCGCCAGCTGTCTAGTTCGTAATTTCTTCCTCCCGTGGCCTGGGGGTTCGTGTAGCCACGAGATCCGGGCAGGCAAGGGCCTTTTGCGGCGGTTTGGTATCTCGTTACATTGGGAGATCCTCTAGGTACCAAGCTAGGGGCACCTTCGATACCAAGAAGATTTATTGGTGGGAGGGGGGAGGAGCAGGAGCTTTTGGGAGTCAAAGCTGGCTTGGTCAGATCTGTCCCTCTGGAGCGCTCAGACCTCCAAAATCTTAGTGGGCTCCCTTCCACCCGACCAAAAGGTGTCTGTTAGCCTGGATCTAAGCTCGTAGAGAGGCGCCTGTGAAAGGAGGAATGAGACCGGCTCCATGAAACTCCTTGGCCCTTTGCGCCGCAGGTCCTGAACAAAGGCAGGGCGGGCAGTCTCAGAAGTCTGGACACAAGAGAAGACAAGGAAGAAGAGCTTTTTCTTGGGTAGCCTACTTTCCCCTACCCAAAGCGGTTTACCAACACCTTCCCCTTCCTCTCCCCACAACAGACACCCTGTGAGGTAGGTGGAGCTGAGAGGGCTCTGAGAGAACTGTGCCTGGCCCAAGGGCGCCCAGCTGGCTGCATGTGGGGAATCAAGCCTGGCTCTCCGGATTAGAGGCCGCTGCTCTTTCGCCACCAAGAGAGCACAAGGCATGATCTCGCCTTCCCACTAGCTGCCTCCTTTCTGACCCAGGACTTCCACCCAAGAGGACCATCCGGGAAGCAAAGGGAGGCCCCGGGGTGTGGGCTCCTCAAAGACCAGTGGGGCTCGCCTACCCCCCCCCCCCCGCCCCAGCACCTTGTTGGGACTGCAAAGCAATTGACAGAACCAGGACAGAGACTGTCAGCACATCAGAGAGCCGCCTCTCCTGAAGAGCAAGGTATCAATTAAGCACCTTGCCATAAATCAATCAAAAATGTTTGACGCTTCATCATTACCATAAAGGCAAAGGGAGAGCCTGAAACCATCTGAGCTTTGTGCTGCCTTGGCTCAGCTAAGCGGCCTTGTTAAAACCTGAGTTATGTTAACACCAACGGAGCAGCTTGCATGATCTTTATTGCCGATGTTTAAACTGTTTGAAGAGACCCAACCCATTCCACTCCTGGGTCCCTTCCCAGATTAATTGAGGCAGCCCCAGGCTGGGTGGTAGAGCTCTCCTCATGCCGAAGACTGTTTTCCTAAGGCTGCTCGGCACAATTCCTCTCCTGTTTGGGTCCCTTTGCAGGTCAGGCTTCTGCCCACCTGAGCAAGGAAGGAGGGAGTGTGTGGCTGTCCTCCTCCCAGCCAGTGTTGGTGTGGTGGTGAAGAGTGGCAGTCTCTAATCTGGAGAACCAGGCTGGATTCCCTATTCCTCCTCATGTGGCCAGCTGGCTGACCCTGGGCCAGTTACAGTCCTCTTGGAACTGTTCTCATAGAGCTCTCTCAGCCCCACCTACCTTACAAGGTGTCTGTTTGGGGGAGAGGAAAGGAAAAGTGTTTGGAAGCCACTTTGGGACCCCTTTGGGTAGTGAAAAGTGGGGTATTAAAAAAGCAACTTCTTTGCTTTCTTCTCCTTTATCATCATTTTCTAGTTGTCAACAGGCCTGGAGAAAAATACCCTGTTGCATTCATAGAGTCTTAATGTGTGGAAATCAACTCCTGGAGCTTTGCATGACACTGTGGTAAACAGCATTACCCTGAAGCTTCTATTGAAGGATCAGGGCGTCTTCCTCCAGTCCCCCTTGGGTACAGACGGGAGTCTGTTAATGTGCAAAACAGACAAAAGACTACTGCTGTGAGCTGCCCCGTCCTTGGGCAGGGAAAGAGGGTAGACACAACTCCATTGGCTGCATGGGCAGCAGATCCCTGGCATGCTAGTGAAAAGATCGCAGTTCTCTTGACTCTCAAGTGGCAGAAGCTTGAGATCAAACTGGGCCTTCATTCTCCAGTCCATTCCCCCACACCATGGTCCCCAGTCTGTCATTCCAGCTGCTTTCTCGCATTGCTGCAAAGAAGCCAGATGTGGCATGCTTGGAGTGTAATGCTAATCTACAAACTCTTAAGGAGGGGGGATATTTAGCTACACAAAATCCTTTTTAACAATCACTCCCTCTTGCCAGGACACATCAGTTCTGTAAGAAGAAGTGGGGTGGGTGGGTGTTTAGGGAGCATCCAGCAATCATTCTCAGAGCCACCCCGGAGGATGGTTCTCAAGAGAAAACTCCGGGCAGTTAAAGCAGCATAAAATTAATTTACGGTTGCAGCAGGGAAAGACATACCCTTTTCAACACGGGCCCTGCATGCCTAAGCGGAGGGACCACCCTTCCCAGTCCACTGAAGCCAATAGGTTTGGAAAAGGGTCACTGCTGTTCATTTTTGCAAACGGCAAAGGCGGCAAGTGCAAGTATCAGCGACCGGCTGCACAACAGGCAGGGGTTTAAGATGCTTGTTTTAAAGGGAGCAACATTGCTGCTTGCTTTGGGGGAAGGTCTGCTGCGGCCACTTGCGACCCACAAACCGCCTTATTCTAACTTCACTGGAGTCAGGAAGAGATTTTGGGGGGGAGGGGGGCTAATTATGGTGAGCCCCGGAGCCTTTGTTCTTCCAGAGCAGCACACAAAGGGACAGTCCATGAGGACAACTGTGTCCTTGCTCAGTCTGCGAGTGTCCTGCTTGGCTGCAACTGCTAGCCTGTCCAGGCATCAGCTTGCCAGACATGTGCCATATGGCGACTTCGTGACACATTTCCTTTGGTTCACCCTACGAGGTTGATCTGATCTCTCTCTCCCTTTATTCATTCAAAACATTTCTACAGCCATCTTTCTACCCCAAAGTGTTAGGACATCGGCCATTCAAGCATTTCCAACGTTAAAAAATATTTAAAATACATGTGATGAGAAATAATGCACTCTTATCAACAGATGTAGCTCTACAAACCAGGGAGGAGGCAAATTATGGGGGGGGGGGGGGAGAGGTTATGCCAAACAGAGCAAAACCACCACCACAACAAATAGCTTCCCCCACTGGTGGAAGATAACAATTGAGGGATACAGAGGCCCATTCCGCACACATAGGATAATTCACTTTCAATGGGCTTTGGTGGCTGGATTTTCCTGTGCAGAACAGGAAAATCTGCTTCTAAAGTGCATTGAAATTACATTATCTATTGTGTGTGGAATAGGCTTCTCCCTGGGGAAGCAGTTCCAAAATTTTGGTGTTCTACCAAGCAGATTTGCTGCCCATCGAGGCACAGATGGGGAGGATGGCGGGCCTCCAAAGGTGGCTGGAGAGAATGGGTGGGTTTCCAGGGTGCATGCTGCTCAATAAGCACAGGGATTTCTCATGCTCCAAAGCCGTCTTGAGACCACTGGAGCAGGAAAGCAGGAGAAGACAAGATCTAGGCATGGGAACACAGCCCATTTCCTCACTGTGGACATTGCGCCTCCTCCCCCAGCGTAGTTTGCTCCAACGGGAGGTGAGAGATTCCATTGCAGTGCAACAGAACAGCTTGAAACCTGGATGGGGGATTCTCAGGGTGCTGCTCACTGGCACAGCCTAAGGTTTCCTTTGCAGTCTTTACACGAAAGAGCAGTTTTAGTTTCGCTTCAGTGAATAGTTTGTGGAGGAGGAGGCAAAGAACTGCTTTACTATCTGGGATTTAGCTATTAGCCCTGTGCCTCTGGCAGCAGGGGGTGCCCTGCTGGCAACATCTACCTTGTGAAAGATCAGATAGGGGCTAAAATCCAAGTAACAGGCTGGAGCACCTCTGTAGGAGGATAGGGATACGTCACACTGGCGAGGAAGGCTAGGCTACAGCTAGGGCTCTCCAGAAACGAGAACAAGGACAAAGGGGATAGAACTTAAAACATACAGTCAACAAACCTCATTTAGACTGGAATGTTTCAGAAAAGATAAGGTGGGGATGTTTGTTGCCACGTGCCCAGTCAAAGATAAGCTAGGAGAATGCAGCTCATTTTTAGATCATAACCTTGAATATACCTTTGGATGATGTAGATTCTGGGTAGAGTTGAATCTGGCGGCACCTTAGAAACCAACAAGATTTTGTGGGTATGAGCTCTGGAGAGTCAAAGCTCTCCTCATCAGATGCAAGTAGGAATGGAAATCCCTGTGTACGAATATGAAGACATCCCAGTCTGAAGGTGGGAGAGTCAGGATGCAGAGATACATTGCAAAAGGTAATTGGCTTAACTAGAGCAGGAGAGAAAAGCTTAGGGGCAAAAAATTGGTTGAGGCCAGGCTAGGAAGACCGGGTCTCTCCCTGTATAGGCTCCATAGGCCGGACATTGCCAGTAGATACCCTCCCCCGGAGGGGGGGCAGTGGTGGCTGTTGTGGTAGGGCGGTGGGCGGGTGAGAGAGGGAAGGTCTAGTGCAGGGGTAGTCAAACTGCGGCCCTCCAGATGTCCATGGACTACAATTCCCAGGAGCCCCTGCCAGCGAATGCTGGCAGGGGCTTCTGGGAATTGTAGTCCATGGACATCTGGAGGGCTGCAGTTTGACTACCCCTGGTCTAGTGATTGGAACTGCCACCAGTATTGGATTGTTGTTCCATGTATTAGGTGGATTTTAAGATTTTATTGTAAACCTCCACGAGCCAGCAGGGTCCAGGAGTGGTGATTAATAAGTATGGATATAATAAATAAAATAAATCACTAGTGAGATAAGAATCCTATATTTCAGCACGGTGGGTCCCACTGTTTTGAATCTGTGAATGAATTCAAATTCAGCATTTTCTCTTGGCACTTCCTTGCTTGACGACTGCCACTCTTAGGTCAGCGGCGGAATGTTCTGGAGCATTAGAATGTTCTCCCACTGGTTTGGAACTCCGTGATTTGTTAAAGGTCAGCCTTCTTTTTATTTTTATTCTGAATTGTAAGTTGCCATGAGCTGGCCTCTGCTGAGAGCGGCGACTGATAAATCAAATCGATCAAATCAATCAATCATGCCCACTTATTATTTTGTGTGATTATTTATTTCTGTTTGCCTGATGAAAAGAGTGGAAGGGCTAACACTTGATAGCATATAGCATGCCTGTAGACCAGGGGTAGTCAAACTGCGGCCCTCCAGATGCCCATGGACTACAATTCCCATGAGCCCCTTTCAGCATTTGCTGGCAGGGGCTCATGGGAATTGTAGTCCATGGACATCTGGAGGGCCGCAGTTTGACTACCCCTGCTGTAGACGAACAAGAGAATGCAACTGAGAGTCTCTGGCTGGTGTGTGAGGTCTGGCGACTGTAGAGTGAATACGAAGACAGAGTGAATACGAAGACAAAGTGAATACGAAGACAGAGCTGATATCTTGGTTGATGTCAGCCCCTGGTCCCAGGATCTGTGCTGGGCTTAGGAAGTGCATTATTATGGGTGAGAAGTTTTCTAGGCTAAGAGTCTGTCTTTGGGCAATGTCCGTGAGAGAAGGATATCAATGTCCACGCAAACTGCATAGCATGAATAATGCACCAAACCAGTTTGAGATGAGTTCTGCATGTGACCGCTAGTGGTGTTGTGTTGTGGTTTCTTTTCTTTTCTTGTAACAAGCTCTCCTTTGGTATCATTCTGGCTGTGCTGATCTGTTTCCTTAGTCTACCAAGTAATTTGAGACAGGTAGATTTTGCAGGTGTGAATGTCTATCAGAGGGGGTCAGACTCGGTGCATCTGTAGCGTAGAGGGTCAGAGTTTCACCATGAACAGGGCTGATGGTCAAACTTGCAGTGTTTGAGGGGTGCCATTGGATGTGAGCTGATTGCTCAGTCTGTTTGGTTTGTGGCAAGTAGCCACAAAGGCTGGTCAAACAGGTTCGCATCCAGTTTCCCCCAAACTGTGTAAGTGCCAAGAGGCTACTGATTCAAATTGATCAACTGCCATCAGAATCATGAAGGTCTATTTAGATTGATGCTGAAGGGCAGGATTTTATCGTTCAAAGCACTGATTGAAGAATGGCTATCTGATTTCTGAATCATCTTAAGTTGTCTGATGAACAAAGCGGTTTTGCGCAGCCACGATGGCTGCCTAAGAGTCAGCATATTTTTGTATTGTCCTAACCCTGTATCTCTTTTATATATATTTTGCCCGTGAGATCCTACCTGTGCCAGTTGTGCTGTGCTCTATGGTTAGTAAGGGAGACAGGGAAATAACCTGTCAAACACCCACAAACCAATCAACGCGCTATCAAGCTGATCATCAGAAACATCACGTCTCTATTTGCAACTGCTGAACAGGGTGTAAGCCGAGCCAGTGGGTGTTTCAGCCTCCCTAAGAAATATTGGATTGTTTCTGTGGTGGGTATCACACCCATTCTCTGACACTTGTATTTGGGTAAGCCCAAATGGTGACATTTAGAATTGGGCTTGGATAGAAGGCCATTTGAAGGACACAATGCATCTGGGCACCTCCTACTCTCTACTGTGCTTTGCTGCAACATTTTAAAGCTTACCTCTGAACCAGGGAGAGGTATAAAGTCTGAATTCTGTGTTTGAGATTCAGTTCTGACTGTAGGTTTCTTGGTAAGGATAGGTCATGTATCTAATTTGGCTCAGTACTCTAGAGGTTCTGGCTCCATAAATGTGCTTGAAGAATTGACTCATATTACAGCAGATGAACAGCCCTTTCTTTCTAGCTAGTGCTTGTGGAGTTTCCTTTTAGTGGCCTCTGGTTGATTTGGGTCACGATGAACATGCAAGAGGATCAGGATGCACAATTGTTCTGACCTTCCCATTTCTGCAGCCTTTCTTTTTTGTACCAAGTAGAACTTTCCTGGAGATGCCTTACTGATGTGGTGACAGCTTGTTCCCTTCCTATTTAAAGAGGTTCTGAGTATTTTGGCTTTAACTTCAGTGTGACTAGGATCACTGCATACATAAATGAATGGATTGGCCTCTGAATAAGAAACCTGTGCACTCAAACTTGTGAAGTAGCAAGTCTCTAAGTTAGTAAGTTAGAACGGATAGCCTGTTCTCCATAAGGGAGAAGGGGATATTCAGGTATACCACTCTGAGTTCCTTGAGCATGTCTTTGAATGATTTAATACATGTGCACATCCATCAGAGAGGTTCAGTCCAATAAGAGCTCGCAACTGGATGCATGTGGGAAATTTAATGAAATGCATTTGTTGTCTGCAGGAAACAAATGCGTATATCCAATAGACATGACAGCGCTTTGAAATGTATAATGGCTGTTTCATGCAAGGCACAGCAACAATTCTGCTATCAAGTATATAGTCAACAGGGAGTTGCTGCCAAGTTTTCTGCTCTGTGTGTACATAGTAATGATTTGGACGTTGCATTCAGTCTTTACACTGCTAAGCATAAATGAAAGTATATACCTTTTAAAAAGATGAATATGTCCAAAAAAATCAATGTTTGTTGTTCTCATTGTATCTAGGATCTCAGCTAAGAAATGTTCACTTTTCTTAATAGATTCGCAGTATCATAGAGTATCTGAAAGAACATATTAATCCTAAATTCAACCAGCAGTCAAGATTCAGACCAGTTTGTAGTGTATACACTGATATATTATATTTGGCATATTAGTACATGGATGATGCCAGCAAAAATGGTCTTTGTTTCAGAACTTTGGGCTAAATTATATATGAAAGGCAATGTTTGCTTTTCTAATTGATTTGTATTACTTGGAGTTTTGGAGATCTGGGTTGATATTCTCTCTATAAAATATCTCAAATCTGACTAATTTGTGCCAAGAAAAGTGTTGCAGAAATTATGGCAGTTATGATGGCAATATTAATATTATATTACATATATTTTCTAAAAGAACAGGGATTTTGAAAGCCTTCAAGTAACTCAACCCATTGTGGCATGAAATTAGAAACAACAATATCCTATTGTTCTTATTGATTGTTTAGGATGGCATCAGCGTACATGGAGGCTCTACAGTACTACAAGGAGCTTACAACTGGAATTTCAGCAGTGGAGATACCAAAGATACATTGTCATCTATGCTGCTGAGAGGTGGAATGGGAGCCTTTGGAAATATATAACGAGAGGGTGAGGGGAAGGAAAGGAAGAGGCAAGGATCTATTATAGATGGCATTTTAAATTCTGCCTTTCCTGCAAGAAGATCAGGGCACCATACATGGCTCTTTGCTCCTCCATTTTATCTTCACAACTCTGCCAAGTGTGTGAGGATTAGATGCAACAACTGGTGTAAGGTTAGCCACTGAACTTTGAAACTGAGTGGGCATTCAAATTAGGGTCTCATTAGCTCTAGCCCAACTCTCATGAAGTGATCAAGGAGAGGACACATGTTGATTACAATCACAGAGCAATCAATAAGACCACAATTCATTTCCTATCATTTATTTCCTACAATTTTTAGTCAAAGTTCCGAACTTTCAGAGCTCATTTCAGTGAGACACTTGAGCATGTGCATCCTTTCACCCCTTTGAAACCAGAGGAATTCAGACAAGTGTTACTTTGGCTAGAGAATACTCAGGGTCTTCTGGAAACAGTTTATGCACAGAAGAATATATTCCAAACTGTGGTTTATCACAAATTAAGGCCTCTAATATGCAAAGGAATCGGCAAGACATTTATTCTAATGTGGCTGCTGGGGAAAGGCAATTTGGAAAAAAAAAATCCACTGTGAACTGTGATTAAAACAAAACAAAAGATAACCTTTTGTAACCTAGCAGGTGCTTATCCCGAGCGGAGCCATCTAATATCTGGCTGGCTACTTCTTCTGTGTCTCTCTTACATCACATGACTGATAGGCATCTTTGAGAACGATGGGCTATATGGATGCCAGTGCTAGGATTGTTTTGAATGCTGAACGTGTTGCCAACAGTTCAAAGGAAATGAAAATCAAGGGAGTATATGGAGTTGCTGTAAAACCTACAGCTGGCAAATGGTTGAAGAGTTTATATCCATGCATGAGCAACTGAAATGATGTGTATCTTTTGAATGGCATAGAAAGGTCCTGTCCAGACCTGGCAGGGCTTCCTCCTATGCGTCATCCAACAGACATCAATGGACTGAGTCACGGAGTGGAGGGTGACACACCTCGCGTGAATTTTGTCTTCATTTTGTGCTATTATGTAGCGATGACTCCTCGGCAAGCCTGCAAATTAGACCCACAGTCTGTAGATCCCCTGAAGGATGGCTTTGTATTCTTTACCACATTTTACAAATCTAGCTTTTTTGCTCCTTGTGTTAACTGTCTTTCCAGAGGAACCTTTAGCACTGTGCTCTGCAATACAGGAAAGTGGAAACACCATATGATTGTAATTTTACTAAAATGAGTGGGAATTTTGCACATCCAAAATATAAGATTTGTGTCATTATTAGGCAAGGACATGGAAATTTACTGGAGCCTGATGTGCATGTGACAGATTTCTGTTGTTTCCTGGTGTAATAATACTTCCTTGTGTCATCCCTACAACATGCATTCACATACAGCAATTAATTTAATTCCCGATATTGTTTAGGAATATTTCACTTGCAAATGACCACCGTTCTTCTCTGCTCTGTTTGCTCTCTTGAATGTCTATTTTGTAGTCTGGAAATGGATGAACTCACTCTTTTAATACTATTTTCTTTCTGATGATAGCTTATTTTTTTCTCCTCTGGCAAAACTCTGTGCTAATTGGGTTGGGTCCTGCCAGCTTTTTCATTCTCTCTTGTCCAGTTCCTTTAGCTTTTCCAGCCCCTGTCTCAAATGGCTTTTGTCCATGCAGATGCCACAATCTTCAGCATAGCTTTTTTCCATGGGGTGTGGCAATGGCAAATGGGATTTCCCCCTCCCTTTTCCTTCAGCAGCCATTAAATGGTATGATCAGGAAACTCTGAAGGGGAAGTCTATAGGGATTTTGAAATAAAATCAAACAATAATAATAAGAGCTGTGTTTTTGTACCCTGCGCTTCTCTACCCAAAAAGTCTCAGACTTCCAATCACCTACCTTTCCTCTCTCCACAATAGATACCTTGTGAGGTAGGTGGTACTGAGAGAGCTCTGAGAAAACTGTGGCTGGTCCAAAGTAACCCAGCTAGCTGCATGTGAAGGAGGAGCAGCAAATCACACCTGGTTCTCCTGATTAGAGACCACTGTTTTTAACCACTACACCAAACTGGCAAGAGGAAATTTACATTTATTTTCCTAACTAGGCATGGATCTATGTTTCTTAGGTGTCTGTTTCCTAAATTGCTGATGATTTGGTAGAATGAAGGCAAAATGCAGAATAGCTAGGCATGGGCCCTTCACGAATATACAGCTGGCAGGCTGGCATTTTCCACGCCACACAGAGGACTCAGACAACAGTACTTCTTTTGGCATGCTATGTGTACATGAGTGCTGGTGAATACAGAGGGGTGGATCCAGCTTCTGAGTGATCAGCTGATCAAACAAAACTCCCCCATACCAGCAGGCCACATCTTGGGGACCAAGCGACACCCCAGGTCGAGCTCCCCCGAACTGCCAGGCTTGCTGTGCCTATGGGAGGGAGGTATCGGTGGAGGCCCTATGGGCACCAGCCTCTATTAGGGTGCTCACCATCACCCGCACAGCAAGGCATCTCCTTCCAGGCGGAGAGGCACTGTTGCTCAGTGTGCACCTAGCCTCTTATGCAGGCCCCGAATACTAGCCAAGCCCGGCACACAGGTCCAGGCTCCACACCAAGAGGATCCACCCCTTTCCAAACCACCACAGAACAGGGCTCTCATGCCATCCCCCATCCTTGCTCCCACCCACGCTCAGCAGCCAACCAATCTCAATAGCACAGAGTGGACATCGTCAAGCCACGTATCCATGCCCCACTCAGACACCATCCTCCTGGTACAGAGCTGGTAGCCAAAAAACAATGTCCGGGTGCCAAACGATAGAGCACTGGCTGGAAACACATCCCTTAGCCACCGCTTTGCGCAACTTGTATCTTGCCAAGTTCACCTTCTGAGGATCCATCACGCCCCTCCAAGATCACTGCTCTAGCATTGCTGACCACAAAACGTGAACATCAGGGCACCCCTGTGTATTGAAGAGCAGATTCCGCATGATGGATGATGCCAATCCAGGGCAGACATGGCAAGGAGATCATTGCTGCCCAGTTGAATGAGGAGCATCAACAGGGTTCCGTACGCCTGCAACATGCCAACAACAAAAAAATGCCCAGCAACGCAGACCAATGCATGCCATGCCTCCCAGCCCCGTGGATGGAGAAAATGTCACTGAGGACCAAATCACATCCGCAACCAGAAATGGCCGCATGCTTCTTAGCCCAATGCACAATGCTGTGCCCAGTGATGAAAACCCCCTTGCCATGAATTGGGTAAACTGAAAACCAAAGTTAAACAGATATGTCAGGGTGCACGTAGGCCCCGTAAGTGTTGGAATGCCAGTGGCCAACAGATTTTATCCCCTCGGGGCCAACCCCATTGGCCACCGCCTGCATAGCAGCTCCTATGCGGAAGGAGTGAATGCTATAAAACCTGGCTGGCAAGCCTATCCTGCTCAGACAAGAATGGAAAACAGTGGTGACCTGGCAGCGAGACAAGCATGAGCCATCCCTATGTGAGAAAAACAGTTCCTTGACCTGACTGCCGCATACTCAGCCACGCATCAGACCGGGCAAGGGGTTTGAAATGATGTGAGCCCCCCTGCCCCCCTCATCCATCTTGGACCGGGCCAACATGACGACAACCTGGGGCCCACCACCTGCCCATCCTGAGAGTTCAAGGGCCTGTTTGAAAAACCATCCCAAGACACTGCCAAAAACTGACTGCCCTGGAAAGCACCAAAGAGAGAGAGAGGGGGGGGGCAGGGTGTAGGTAGCCTTGAATAGGGCCACCTCAAACCTATAACTGCACGCCGCCCAGAGCTGTCCCACCAGGCCCTGTGAAATGGATATGGAGATGGATCACTACTCACCTGGCCCGTGATCGAAGAACAGGCAGGCACCCAAACCGCTCCTCCCCTCAGTCCCAGGACACGTGTGCCATGTGCCTAGCAACAGGGGAGCCAGACGTGAGCCGGAGCAACAGGCAAGATACCTGGAAGCTGGAACTCCTGAGGTGTGAAGAATGCTGGAGGAAAAGCCCAGGCCCTTGTGCAGAGCAAGTAGCAAGGAGGGATCCACGTGAGCACAATGAGCAGTGACCCCCATTAAATAGCTCAGGGATCTCCCAGCCCCTCCCACAGCACCTCGCGCCTACCCATGACACAGTTGAGTGCCCCTGGCCACTGTGTGAGCTACAGAGGGATCTGGCTGAGCCGGCCCCACCACCACTTTTGCAGCTGAATCCAGCTGCAGCGGTAATCGATGTTCCTCTGCTGAGTCAGCGGCCGCATTTATGATACAAGATGTCAGCATTAAAAACTGACTACGTTGCAACTTTATATTCAAGTATCCCTAACTATTTCTTTTCTCAGCTATGAGCAAGAGGAAGAGAGACTGAGGACAATTTGCCCTAAGAAACACGGGTGAGTGACATTACCAGAGGCTATGGGTCGAAGGCCCCTACCCCCTGGGGCCCGTTTCCCAAGAATACTCACTTTTGAATAAATTGGGAATGTCTTGCAATTGTCCATGTTTTACAGTAAATGTCTAGCAGATTTGGTTAGTGGTGACTTTCAGATGTGAATGCCGACTATCCCACAAGAGTTTGGAGAATGTCTGGAAATGCAGACAGGCACTGGTGAAAGTTGACAGCTGCCTAAACGAGGTTGCCACCATTCTGTGCATACGTCCACACAGTGGAGACATATGCAACGGCCAGCAAAATGTGGATTGTGCTTGGGGACAGCAGAAAGGCTGTGTTGGGGGGTCCTCTGGGGATTGTGATGCCTCTCTGAGAACTTTGCACACATCCAGAGAGGCACTGAGCCTCCCTTCAGTATCCAGGGCACTAGAGGAAAGCAGGTTTTGCCCTCGCTGCAACTGTAGCCCCAGGTGTAATGATTTGCTTCTATCTACTGGGCTCTTTTAAGCCCCCGCCCCCCAGAATTCAGGGCAACATGCATGCTTTCTGCTTCTTCTGCATGGTATAGTAGCCTCTGCTCTACTCTGGAGAACTGGGTTTGGTTACCCACTCATCCTCCACAAGAAGACTGCTGGGTGACCTTGGGCCAGTTACAATTCTCTCTGAGCTCTCTCAGCCTCACCTACCTCACAGGGTGGCTGTTGTGGGGAAAGGAAGGCAATTGGAAGCTGCTTGGAGACTCCTTTGGGTGGTAACCAGGGTACAACCCCCACCCAGCTGCTCTTCTTCTTCTTCTTCTTCTTCTTCTTCTTCTTCTTCTTCTTCTTCTTCTTCTTCTTCTTCTTCTTCTTCTTCTTCTTCTTCTTCTTCTTCTTCTTCTTCTTCTTCTCCTCCTCCTCCTCCTCCTCCTCCTCCTCCTCCTCCTCCTCCTCCTCCTCCTCCTCCATTCATATGAGGTAGGTCAGACTTTGGGCACTGAGCTTCACTGAGTAATCGGAGTGCAGGACTGAACACAGGTTTTGCTGGTGCTGATCATACCACCATATTGATTTCACTTTTCTCTCAAAGGAATGGTTGGTACACATTCTCTGGCATGAAGGAGAGAAATGGGTACAAATGGATAAGGTCAGAATTAGGACTGAATCCCTTCTGTGTCCCATTGACCCTCACTGTTCAGAGTCAGGCTTGTTCCTGTCAGACAGTGCTCACTTCTTGCCATCAGAAGTGACAACATCAAAGGCTTTCCTATGGTCATATGTGCTCCATGTAATCGAGCCTGTATGAGTTAGCCACACCGAAAGCACCCTCCGTCTCTCTGTCATGTTTTGCCTGAAAGTATTGAATGGTCTTCCTGAAAGCGCTTTGGTGACCATCTCAGAAACTGCATTTTCTCTTTTAATCATAACCTAGATGGGATAAGGGATGACATGTATGCACTGCTGATTTCATTTACACAGGGAAGTATATTTTATATCATTGGGATTCTTCTGTATTTACTTATTTTCAAGAATGATTGATTTTAAATAAGGATCTTAAAAGATATACACGAGTGATCTTTGGCTGGGATACAAGGTTTTCACTCAACACCTGAAATAAATCCATTTCTGACTTCTCTTCGGTCAGATAGTTGTAAGGGACGGAGTATGGAAGTGAATAGCCATCTCCATATAGCCCTGTGATTGAGTGGTTAATGTGCTGCTTCAGAACAGGCAACGGGTCTTTTAAAAAAGGAATGCTCCCAGGGGTGGTGCCAATGGTGGTGGTTGACCTGAAATGGTGTGCATTAATATGTTTCCAAGTCATGGAGCTTAGAATGGAAAGATCCATCACTGAGCTTATGTAATGTCCCTCATCTCCAGGCTCAAATCTCAAAAACTGTAGATCCACTCTTGGTCCTAATCCTTAAAGATGAGATTCAACTTTCCTTCTATGGAGGATGACATTTTATATCTCTTCCCAAGCAGTGTAGCATTAAGCAGAGCAGCCCACTAAAAGGCCGAATTGGCAAAGAACCTGGTGAAGGACAAGGAGTATGGGAGCGCATCTTGCATTCTGGGAGAGCATCAGCATTTTGCCTTGGCTGCAGTGACTGAAAGACACAGGATATGATGCCAGGAAATGCTGGAGACAGGTAGGGGAGACCAGCCCACACAGTTATCTTTCAAGCTGACCACATCTGCTTGCGTGGCTGAACACGCCAGCCAGTTTGAAACCATAAGAAGAAGAACAAGAACAACAACAATACCCCCAGCCTATATAATTGGCTGCAGTCGAAACTTTGAGGACATTTGCAGTGTGCATGCATGCTTCTGCCTCATGCACAAATGCCATAATGCAGTCAATACCTTTAGAACATGGTGATGGGGATCTAGTTTGGTTCTCTTGAATGCTACTGAGCCCTGCAGCAAATAGCTCATGGATTCTTTGCGGTAGTCTGCTCTGCATTTGTCTTATTTCTGTCTGGTGCTGTTGCCTTGTGGCCTGTTCCTTGGTTCTTCCAGAGTCTTCATTTCAGAAGCATCAAGTATACCAGTCTTAGCCTTTTCTTTGATAAATGGGCTGTTACAAATTCAAGGCAGGAGTAGTGGTTAGAGTGCTGGATGAGAATAATGGAGACCCAGGTTAGGCTCTCCTCTCTGCCCTGAGAGCTGGCTGGGTGACCTTGGGCCAGTCATGTGCTCTCAGCCTAATACACCTCGCAGGGTTGTTGTGAGGATAAAATGGAAGAGAGGAGAACATTTTTTTTCCATTGGAGAAAGAGGGGATATAAAGAAACAACTTTTAAAGCACTCTCAATGGTTGAGAGAGAGACAGATGTGCAATTTCAAATTAGCACAGCAGTCCTCTGAGTACCTAAGCATGTACTCAGCAAATCCTACTGAGATCAAAGGCATTTATGACCATTTAACTGTTCTTAGGATTTCACCCTCACCAAAGGCTGGATGTATTTGGAAATAAGGTTGCACAGAACAAAAAATATAGATTGGTCTAAAAGCAGTGCTTCTGCCATGAGACACCCACAATCATATGAAATCAACAAAAGGTGTATATGCGGGAAGAGAATACATGAGCTGTCATCCTTGAAAAGCCAAGGCTCTCCGCTGTAAGGATTCTGGCTTCCTGTGATAGATATCAGTTCATTGGTTCAACTGCTCAAGTGTTAATGGAACGTTATCCTTATTGGTAGAGTTTGAGTATGCAAAGAGTGTAAAGCACTAGGCAGCTTAAAGAATAAAATAGTTCTTATTCAGAAGAGAAACAATTATGTACAGAAAGAGAGAGAGGGGATTTAATTAACTATTCTAACTGTTGTCTGCAGTCATTATTCCATTCAACTGTTGTTCTGGAGGCAAGCAGGGAGAAAGTGCACTCAAAAAGTAGGACATCTCCTCTTGAGCCAATCAGGATACTAGAGGAAATAATTTAGAATTTATTTTATTTTATTTATTTATCTATTAGATATTTTACCCACCACTCCCAATGGCTTGTGGCAAGTTACAAGCGTCTGTATAAAACCCCCAATAAAATACCCCTTAAAACCACAGAAATCATCATGAAGTTCCTTTGCTATCTATGCTAAACATACATCTTCTTTGGTGTCCCCTGCAGGACACCCTTTATATTCTGCTCAATTATGAACACTTCAGATCTTGCATATTCCAACAGGTCAACACCCCAGGCCTAGAGACAGAGGCAGCCATATGCTAGCATGGGAAGGAGATCAGTAGTGAAAGGTGTCAATTATTGATCACCTCCTGGGGTGTTTGCAAATGAGCAGTGTTTGTGAACAATGCTTGTATTTGAGTATTGTGTGTGTAATGGGACTATACATGCATGTGAGTGGATGTGTGGATGAGAACAAAAGTGGAATGGGCATACAGAACATAAACTCGTCCACAATACGTCCACAAATTACTGTAGGTCTTCACTTATATATTCCAATCCATCAGAGTTTCTTGGAGACCAAGACGTATGAGGAGAGGTTGGGGGAGCTTGGTCTGTTTAGCCTGGAGAGGAGACGACTGAGAGGGGCTCTGATAGCCATCTTCAAGTATTTAAAAGGCTGCCATATAGGATGGAGCAATGGGATGAAATTAATTCAAAAGAAATTCTGTCTAAACATCCAGAAGAAGTTCCTGTTTCTCAGTGGAACAGGCTTCTTTGGGAGGTGGTGGGTTCTCCATATTTGGAAATTTTTAAACGGGGGCTGGATAGCCATCTGATGGAGAGGCTGATTCTGTGAAGGCTTAAGGGGGTGGTGGGTTACAGTGGATGAGTGATAGGGTTGTGAGTATCCTGCATAGGGCAGGGGGTGGACTAGATGACCCATGATGTCCCTTCCTGCTCTGTTATTCTATGAAATGAAATGGTGATTTTAACAGACCAGCCTCAAAAACGGTCACTGCTGTTGAGACATCCTCACCAGAAATGTTAATCAGGACGCCTTTTGATATATTCACTTAACATCAGGTTGCCCAGATAGGCTTTTGGGATCCTTACTGCCGCCAAATGTGTTTTTAAAAAGGTATTTGTCTTAAAATGGGGGCATAAAAACCTGTCAGTGTCGACAAGCAGAGGACAGGCATGTGTGTGTGGCCATTCAAAGCCCTCTGTTTGATGCCCAGGGTGGAGAACGTGCTATCTTGGGATGCATCCAAGTTCTTCGTAGCATTCATTTTTTTTCACTTTGAATTGTATAAATGCAGGCATTTTGGCAAGAACTGTGTATTGATGGGGAGCTGGCATATAAATCAGCTGCTGCCCTTCGTTCAGAGCAGGCAAGAATATGGTGCGTTATGAATGGAAGAGGTGTAAGGATGGGCTGTGAAAGCTCAGCACAGCTCCTTATTCTTGGCTTTGGAAAATGTAACCATAAGACCCATCCGCTCACAGGAATCATGGCTCATTTTTAAAATAAGGTTACTGGAGCTGGTGAAAGCTGTACAGGAGGAAAGGAAAGGAACAAGGTCACTGCGACAATTTTCTGCTGGCTGTTACTTTCTAATGGCTAGGAAGTGATCAGGAGCGCTTAGGTGAGGCACTAAGTCTCAGCTCAATGGGCTTTCTGGGTCTCTTTATGAATGGTCCCCAACTATTTATCTCGGCCCTCGACATTCCAGCAAGAGTTTTCACCAGCTCAGCCCCCAGCCTCCTCCGTTCTGTTGCCCGGGTGGTGAAAGAACACCTTGTGGCAGAATGAAATGATGGTAAGTTTCTTTCCGTGCTTTGTGCAGAAGGAATGCACACTCCACTTTTGGAGGATTATGATTTGTATTATGAAATGCTTATCAAGTGTGCATTTTTCCCCTCCCTAAGATTAGTTTAGTTTTAATTAAGGAAACCTTTCTCAAGAGAAAGCTCCCCGACTATTCTTCATACCCAGAGGCAACCCCTATTTGTTGTTTTTAATTATTTTTCACTGTTACCCAAACTGCTTTGGGTTCTCCTGTCCAATTAAATCAAAGGCATGGGATCCTCATGCACAATATGTTTAATATTTAATTTTAATTAAATTAATTAAATTGTTTATTTAATTTTGTGGTGCATTACTGTGCACCAAGTAATGCAAAATTTATGATAGGAAGAATTTGGAGGAGGGGGGGGGGATTGGTGGTGGTAGGGAGAGCAAAGAAAGCTTACAAACAAGCTAATAATGGAAGTCAAAGGAGCGCCCCCACCATGGCCTTACCAGGGAATAAGCAGCCAAACACAAAAAGAGGGATGACAAATCTGAAGTGGTTGGGATAAAAGTCAGTTGGTGCACAGCATCCAGGTGCCTGCCATTTGTTTTGCTCGAGTTGTCTTGCGGGGAGCGCTTGCTGATATTTCAGCAGTTATAGTGGCCCTTCCAGAATTAAGCAGGTAATCAAGACAGCACCGATAAAACCAGAAGCTTTAGTTCCACATTCTGTAGGAACCTGAGGAAGAAATAGCCAGCACTCATGTTCACATGCAAATAGTTACTACAATTTTCGTCCCCTTTCAGCAGATCTTGTCTCTGTATTGGAATCAATAAAAGAGAGCTTGGCCAGAGACTGGGCTTTGGACAGTACAGGTTTATTTCCTTATCATGTCCAATTTTTTGTTTTTGTTCTTTTAAAAATATGTACCCCCATCAGAGACTAAAGCACGCAAGCAAGCCAAAACAAACAAACAAACAAACACACACACACACACACACACACAGAATAAAACTGAATGACAAATTATATGATCATGCCTGTAGCGAAAACTAATTTTTGGGAGAATGAAATTTCCCTTTAATAAGCAAGTTTTTTTTTTCATTTTTCTTTTTAGTTATTGCATCAAATTTTTTCTGAATGATCCTGATATGAGGATGCAAACATATAAACACACAAAACTGCAGCACACTCCAGTACATTTAGGGATATGTAACTCTGTAAATGTATATATGAGAGGAGATTTCACATATAATTAATTTGTGTTATTTCAGGAAGTAATTCTAAATGTACCACAAATAAGTCAGTTTGCCAATGACATTCTTCATAATTTGTCATGAAAAAGGCTGTTGAAATTCAGTGATTTAAAAAGGAGATAAAATATACACATTCTTGCATGCACACAAACATCAGCACATATCTATGAATATGAGAATTCAGGACAGCTAGCAACATGCAAGACTAACAGAGACAATCTTCTCTCGATGCCACAAATGCTGAGTGGGACTCTTGCCCGCAAAAGACAGCTGAGCTAGTCTCCTGTAGTGTGCAAATAATTCATATACTTTTCTCTGGGGGTTTCCAAATTTATTTCACCAAGCGTCCTCTGAGGCTCAGTTCCTGATATCTTGCTATCCTGTACACTCTGTACTGCATTGTTCAACCAACTTATTCTAATTCTTTACCCCTTCCTTGGATTACAGAAACGTCTTGTGTTCATGCACCATACTAGAATCTCTGCTGCTAATAAAAATGCTGCATATTCTCACAGAGGCCAAGCCCTCTTAATCTCTGTGAGATGTACATGTGCTGGCTGTATGTTTCTTGTTATTGCTAAACAGTGCTGGAAAGAGAGAGGGCAATTGCTGATGCAACTAAGAAACATTGCCCATTTTCAATAGATGCTGATGCCTGGACCCTGTGGAAGTCCTGTGGAAATGGGAGCCGAAAGTGTTCTGCAGGAACGGCAGCTTAGCAGATTGGTTCCAATATGAATTGCAAGTGGCTTATTGGGCAACACTTCTTTGAGGAACAACATTGCTGCCCGCAGAACACTTGCTTTTACTATCAGCTGTACAAAACAAGAGCCTGTTGGTTATTCTTCCCTACCCCTCAATGGCCATTCTTCTGGCTTAATTGTTAAGAATTGAAATTATATATGTGTGTGTATATGTATAGGTATACGTATATGTATCTCCACATGGATTATTCATATGATACTAACAAACATCTTCTCTTCCTTGGGAGAGAAAGGCTAAAACCAAACATCTCTTAAATATTATAGATATTCATAGAACACTAGTTTTGTTTCAGCATATTAAATATTATCATAAAAACAGCTGATGATGCATTAAATTAAAAATCTGATTGGGGTAGACTTTACAGAAGGATTTTCAAGACTAATGTAATTACCTATTGTGACTAAAACATTGGTTTAAATCAGTGTTACTTCCCAGGAAGCCCCCCCTCCCAATAATTAATATAAGGACAATTTGGTATGAAGATTAGCAGTTATAAAATGGCAAAGTCTTAATATGGTGGGAACGATGATTGAAAATGTTATTTAAATAGAGAATATTTTGTATGCATTCTATGTTTACAGTATTGGTCAATGTAAATTTGGCATTGGTTGGTGTAAATTGACAAACCACAGCATCAGGGTACATGGCACCCCATAGGTGTTCACACATGGGTCTTCTGTAGGGAGGAGGAAATGGAAATTCATATAAAATTCATACCCCAAGTCAGGGCATTTCCGCACATTAAGAAAAATAGCATTACGCCAGCTGAATGGCCACTCCTTGCCTTTTTGGTGTAGTCTGCCTCCTTTTCACACTTCTCAACCTCCACAAGCGCCACTGGAAGAGAGCAATGCACTTTATATGTGACTCTCTTCTACCTGTCTATCAAGCTAGGCAGCCAATCCCCTTTCTCCAGGTTTTAAATGTCCCGCAATGCACACTAATTTTTGTAAAAAAACTATATTCATAGTTCTCTGTTTAAACACCTATACATCTAAGCATAGATACATAGAACTTTTTGAACACCACCCCTTATGGAATCATGAGTCTTGATACTTTTAAAAATTAATCTTGTTCCTTTGGGGGGGGAGGGGACTTTAGAGAGACATGCTTTGTGTTACAACTCTGGGAAACAATTTTTTTGGCATTGCCTGCATGCTTGTCCACCTATTTGTTGCTCCGGGATGTTAGCCATTTTAAAAAAGACACTCCCATGCCTGGGAACAAGGGAGAGAGAGGCAGGTGTGAAGGTGGGATGAGGCAGGCACCTTTAGTACATTTGAGCCCCTATACCTTCCCTCTGCTGGTTGCTTTCCTGTAGTTCATGCTAAATAGGTTGGGGAATCCACTTTATGGGGCAATTCCACACCTGATAAATATAGTGAAATGTTTACCGTAGGTAATCATTATATTCCGGACGCTCTGCATGATGTCACCAACATCCAGCATCGAAGCAGCGAACTGCTCTCTATATCCGCATTTTAAAGCGCTAGTTGGGGAATGGCATAAAGTGGATTCCCCAACCTATGTAGCATGGGGTACAGGACAGCAACCAGCAGGCCACCAGCCAAAGAAATGTATGGAGGTGAAGAAGTGTTGTCTTCACTTCCAGTGTCCTGCCCTCGCACTCACCTCCCTCTCCCTTATCCTGGGGAAAGGAGTTTTTTAAAAAGTAAACTGCTACACCATTATGCTGGCACAACGCTATTTGTGCAGAAAAGCTCATGCGATTCCCCAAATAATGCTTTAAAATGGAGGATGTAGCCGGCCAGTTACTGCCCAGACTCTGGATGTTAGTGACATCATAGGGAAGGACTGGAATATAACTGATATATAAGGTAAACATTTCACTATATTTAACGGGTGCGGGAATGCCCTCAGAGTTAAAAGGAGAAAAAAGTGAAATCAGGTTTATAGTGGCAATTACAATAAATAGAATAGTTGCATATTGTACTCATGCAATGCAATGGAACACACAGAACATCCCGTCCGTTTCCTTGCCTTCTTTAAAATTAAAAAGCCTTTTATAAGATAATTAAATGGGTATGTGTATGAAAGGAGGAGGCTTGTCTGTCCCTCTTAATTCCTGACAGACAGGTTTGCTTATTTCAGACATGTTTTATATCTCCATAAAATTGTTAAGGCAAAGGCTTTTCCAGGACTGAGCTGTTTCTGCCTGGTGGGATAAGTCTATCTAACTTGTAAGAGTATTCAGAGTTTAGTCTACTGCATGGATTTCCCTTATGATATCTGTCATGCTTGCATTGATCCTGGGCAGCTATAAATGGACACCTATACCACTAATTGGTGGTTAATTTGCATAAAGGTTCATCATACTTTAAGGGCCAGAAAGGTCTTGGGTTTGAGAACAAGCATTTGAATTGATGAGAATCACAAGGTACTCTGGGCAGTGAGGGCTGGCTTGAATAACTTGGGCAGGCTGGGACTTCATGTGGTTATTTAAGGTAATGTGGTGGCAAGGCTGCTTTTTTGGTTTTGAAACAGGGTAGTATTGTCTGCAGTGAGAAAAGAAGCCATTAGGCTGGATCCTGTGATTGACAGGTGCAAGAACTGAGGATCTTTCCTGCCTTCTGTTCTATGCAGGTATCCTTTCTTATCCCAAGAATGTTTATTCCCAACGTCACTGCATCTGCAAGATACAGAAGCCATGGGGATCAGGAGGAGGCTCAGTGTGGAGGGGAAAGGGGTAAAATTAGCCTTTCTTAACTCCTCCTTCAGTGGAGCTGCATTAAAACCAACCATACAGCCAATCTACCTCTCTTCCACCTCCTCCTCTAGTGTGCCAACAGAGGAGGCAGGCCACGTGCACTTGATTTTAAGATGGCAATGTAGTCTCCATAGGGATAATGGCAGTGAGTGCATATATCATAAAAAGACCTATTGGCTGGAGATTGCCAGCCACTATTTGGAACAAGGCAACTGTAACATGTGACCACTTGCTCCTCCCAGGAACCTCATAGCTTCTCTCCTTTGCACCAGTATCTCATTTGGCTCCCTTAGGCTAATGTGGTCTAAACCTGCTGAGACCAAGAGGAAAAAGAATGTGGGGAGGTAATGGATAGCTTGATGAAAGTGTCAACCTGGAGTGCTGCAGCAATGAAAAGGGCAAAGTCTTTGTTAGGAAATATTCAGAAAAGGATTGAGAATAAAATGGCCATTTTGTAATGCCCCTGTAGATTTATAGTATAGCCTCACTTGAAATACTGTGTACAGTCCTGTTTCTGTATTTCAAAAAAGACATTGCAGATCTGGAAAAAGAACAGAGGAAAGCAACCAAAATGATGAGGGGGTTGGAGTACTTTCCATATGAGGAAAGGCTGGAGAGTCTAGAGCAGTGGTTCTCAACCTTCCTAATGCTGTGACCCTTTAATACAGTTCCTCATGTTGTGGTGACCCCCAACCATAAAATGATGCAAGTGTTCTTTCACAGAAATTAAACTGAAACTGACCAATGGCATGAAGATCCATTGTTCATGATTGTGTATAAATTGGTTTTTTTCCGGGGTTTCTCAGTTCAGTTCTGCTTCTTGTCCCGCCATGCCAATCTCATTCTTTTCCGCTGCTCCAGACAAACACTCTATCTCGATCTACCCCCAAGGCTTTTGTGTGGATGGTGCCCCCAAGCTGCTTGCCCTTCTGCGACCCCTGTGAAAGGATCATTTGACCCCCAAAGGGGTTTCAGCTCCCAGGTTGAGAATCACTGGTATAGAGCTTTTCAGTGTAGATAAGATATGGCCAGCAGTGTCTTCCATGGCAGTCCCAGTACTTTTTGCCAAAAAGGGAAGCATACTCAGACTTTTCATCCCCCATCTTCTTGATTAAAGATTTGCTGGGATGGGTTTTTTTTTGGGGGGGGGTAAGTCGTTTACAAGGCTGGACTTGAGGGAGGAGTAGTTTTAGGTGAGAATAGCTTCAGTGGATGAGTGGAAAACAGCATTTAACACACCAATGGAACAATTTGAATATCGGGTTATGCCCTTCAAGCTCAATGGGACCCTGAGATCATTATGAATGTAATCAATGAGATCCTCAGAGACTTACTCTACAAGGGTGTAGCTGCTTAACTTGATGATGTGTAAGTGCACATTCAGACCTTAAAGGAGCACATCCCACTGATACAGGAGGTGCTCCAGTGCCTTGTAGATCAGGGGTCCCAAATCTTTTGGCACATGGGGGCTGCATTAGTATGCCCTGTGCCCAAAGAGGTCTACATCTTAAACCAAAATGTAACAAAATTATTAATCTACTTATTTATATCAGAAGTAAAGGTAAATGATATAAATAAGTAGGTTAATAATTTTGTTACATTTTGGTTTGGATGCGAAAGCTGGACCCTGAAGAAGGAAGACAGAAGAAGAATAGATGCTTTCGAATTATGGTGTTGGAGACAAATGCTGCGAATACCATGGACAGCCAAAGTTATCAACAAGATAGTTTTAGAGAGGAGCAAACCAACTCTGTCATTAGAAGGCAAAATATTATGGCTAAAGCTCACTTACTTTGGACACATCATGTGATCGAACTCATTAGAAAAATTATCAATGCTCGGCATGGTCAGTGGCAAAAGGAAAGGTGATCGCCAAAGGATCCGCTGGCTCGACACGATCAAAGCCAATACCGGGATGACCATGAACCAACTAAAAGAAGCGGTCATTGACAGAGAGATGTGGCAAAAACTTTCCTATAGGGTCGGACCCAACTAAACTGATAACATCATCATCAAAGGTAAATTAAGAAATGTTAACTTTAATGCAATACATTTTGGAACAATATTTTACTGTGGAATCATTTTATTTAGCTACACATGCTTACCTAGTCAGTGTGATTTTTGTGGCTGTTTTCTCTTAGCCAAGGCACTGATGTTCAAGTCAAGGTTTGTGACAGATACTCCTAAAATGTCATGTAAATGTTCATATGTATGCGTTGACCTACACTTCGATGTCACAATTTTCTTCTTTGAAAAGGTTTGTTCACAGATGTATGTGTTGCCAAAGATTGTGAACATGCCTGCAGTGAATTTATTTAGGTTGATAAATATTTCAGGGACCAGAATAGAAATCTAACAGACTGTTTTCTTTGTAAATGTCTCTGAGATGATCACTGGCTTGCAAATCAATTAGTTCCATCTGAAAAAAAGTTACTTGCATCTTCTGGTGCTATTTCAAATGGATTCTGAAACATTCTTATTTCCTTTCCAAGCTTATGGCAATCAGTGAATCTGTTCTGAAATTCTGCCTGCAATAGGTTCAGTACTTTGATGTGTCTCTCAACATTGAATTGTAAATTCCCATCTTTCTCAAATCTTATTCCATTGCAGAATGAGAAGTTTGAAAAGTTACCTTCACTAACTTGCTTCACAAAAATGTAATCCTGAGTTGATTAAAGGTTTCTTTTCATGGGAACAACTTTTGGTGCATAAACACCTGAATTAAAGGTGATTTGGGTCAACGCCTGTATCTTGACTCTGCAGTTGTATCCTGTCTTAAGCAATGATTGCCTGTTGTGATTAGTTGCCTGTTATTGCTCTCTTAGACTAGAATAAAACTTCTTATGGACTTTCTACTAAAGACTGCCTTAGGTTATTTTCTATGTCTGTCTGGAAGCATATTGTGAGGGGGGTGGAACATGACAGAGGTTTATAAAATCATGCATGATGTGGAGATAATTGACAGAGAAAATTTTCACCCTTTCCCAAAATATTAGAACTCAAGGCTAACCAAGAAAACTGATGAACAGTAGGTTCAGGATGAAAAAAGGGAAATATCATCATGTGCTGAGGGTGATTAAAAGGTGGAATTTGCTACCAGGGGATGTAGTGACAGCCACAGGAATAAACAACTGCAAAAGAGAATTAGATGGATTTATGGAGGATAAGTCTATCAGTGGCTACTAGTAGAGAAAGGCATGAACTGAGAAAATGTAGTCCATTTCAGTCTGTGGTTCATAGCATACCTTGGTAATGAGCCATTAAACATCATGAACTTTTAAGAGCTAAATGAACTAGCTACATTTGTGAGGTTCATTAGCTGGTAAAATGGATCCCAGACATGCTAGAGACACCAAAGTCACAGGACATCTCTGGCTGCTTCTCCTCTACCTGCTCTCCAAGTTTTGTGAGGGTTAGATTTAAAAGGTCCAAATTATGGTCACCCAAAGAAGGTGCCCCCTTCCTTCATAGTTTCCAATGGAGGGAAAAACAGCAAAAAACAAACAAACAAACAAAATCCAAAGGCAATAAAAGCCTAACAGGACAGAATCAAAGTCCAAGAGAAGTTTTGCAGTAGAAATTGAAGGCTTGGTATTTTTTCAAGCTCAGAAGAACCATTGCAATGTGTCAAGCATAATCAGTGCCCCTATGGCAGTGCAAAACCAACAGGATTAAGTTCAAACCAGAGAAGCTCTCCAGTATAAATTGGAAGTGGGGGGATTTTTGCAAACCCAGCAGAACCAACAGAATATACTAGTATCCAGCAGGAGCTTATGTCAATGTGGCAATGCCCTCCAAGCAAGGAGGGACATGTTTGCAAATCTAGCAGAACCAATACAATATACAGTGTGCCCAGCAGTACCAGAACAATCATATTGTCCAGCAAAACCCAGAGCTGGTGTGGCAATACCAACTCAGCAGGGCTGATATCAAGCACACAATCACAATTCAAGTGGGAGGGGTGAGGCTGCAAGCCCAGCAGAACCACTGCAATGTGTGGAGTGTCCATCAGTAGCTATGCAATCAATGAATGGCCAGAAGAATCCAGTGCCATTGGAATTGAAGCTTAAAAGGACTGACCTCAAAGCAGAGTCACAAATTCCAGCAATAAGCACATTAAAATCACCAATAGAACCCAGCATTAAAACCCGGTACAGCAAAACGTGTAATACAACAAGCAGTGATAAAAGTCTTACCCCATCCTCCACCCAGCCCTGATATATTAATGCCTCAGGGGTATAGGGGGTATTCCAGATGTTAAGATTGGCTTGTGGAGGGGCCCCGAAATCTTCTTAGCCTCAACCAAAAACCTGGTAGAAAAGCTCCATTTTACAGGCCCTGCAGAACTGCGAGAGCTCCGTCAGGGCCTTTAGCTCTTATGGAAGCTCATTCCATCAGGTCAAGGCCAGACACACCTTTTGGGTCAGGGAGTTCCAGGAGATTTATACCCACAAAGCACAATGGTCTGTGGGAAGCATAAGGGGGCAAATGGTCTTTCAGGTTATCATTTATTTTAATTAAATCCCACCTTTCTCCACAAGATCACTCAGTAAGCTTTCACAGCAGAATGGGGATTTGAACTCAGGTATTGCAGTCTGAAACTTGAACCACTACAGTGCACTGGCTTTTGTGTGGTGGCTGTTGTTGAATAGTAGCAAGCACTCAGTCCTGGATGAGTCATGCAAATTAGGTGTTTTCTGATGCAAGTTTCCTAATGTGCCCTCCCTAAAAGACCAAGATAGTTCTGGAAAGACCAATATAGTCCTGGAAAGCTTCCCCCTGTATTTCACTATCAAAAACCAAGGCTTCAATACTACGTTGCTAAGCAACCACCACAATCTTGGGGGCCGAAAACCAAACATACTCAGGCCCCCTCCAGACTCCGCCCCATCCCTCGTGACACTAGGGTGGAGGCAAAGGTAAACAACCCGCCTCTGACACTGGTGCTGTGCAACGCCAGGTCAATAAACAACAAAACCTCTACGCTGCAAAACTACTTTGCAGAGCAAAGAGCGGACCTGGCGTGCTTGACAGAAACCTGGACCAGGGAAGGGGAGACAGTTGCCCTCAAAGACCTAGCCCCTGCTGGGTTCTCTGTCCTCCACCAGTCCCGGACAGCGGGGCGGGGAGGAGGGGTGGCAATCCTAACCCGAGAGGCTTTCTCCTTTAGAGCCCTCCCTGCGCCGTCAATACCAGGCATTGAATGTGTTGGCCTCGGATGGGGATCAACCGAGAGCGTGGCCATCTGGCTAGTGTACCGCGCGCCCAATGCACCGCCAGACGCCCTGCCTGCCCTGCTAGAGGCAGTGGCGGCCTGGACGCTACAGTTCTCCAGTCTACTAGTCCTGGGGGACTTTAACGTCCATGCTGAGCTACTGTCCTCTAGAACTGGACAGGACCTAGTGTCAACCATGGCAACACTGGGGCTCTCGCAATTTGTTGTTGGCCCCACCCATCAAGCAGGCCACACCCTAGACCTTATGTTCGGCGTAGGTTTGGATGTGGATCTGGTCACAACAACAGCCGTGCCATGGTCAGACCACTATGCTCTAAAGGCTCGGCTAAGGCTTCCACCACCTCCTCAGTTGGGCGCCGAGCAAATTTTAGCTCGCCCGCGGAGACTTATGGATCCAATAGGATTCCTGAACGCTCTGCGGGAACCAATGCCTCCCGGCACTTCTCTCAATGGCCTGGTCAGTGACTGGCATGACAGACTGCTGACTGCCATTGATGAGATAGCTCCCCGACGCCCTCTCCGGCCCCGTCTCAAGCGGGCCCCCTGGTACACCGAGGAGCTTCGCGACAAGAAACGGGAACTGAGACAGCTAGAGCGAGTTTGGAGGAAGACTCGTGACGAAGCCTCGAGAACATCTTATAGAATGCAGATGAAAGCCTATGAGATGGCGGTGAAGTCAGTAAAACGCAATTTTTACTCGGCTACCATCGCATCTGCAGACTCACGCCCAGCTCAATTGTTTAAGGTAGTTCGATCCCTCACTGCCCTGATTGAAGGGCAACAAAACAGTAGCCAATTGGACATCAGCTGTGAGGCATTTGCGAGTCATTTTGCAGACAAAATCTCGACACTCCGCCACGACCTCCCTCCAACCTTAGATACAAAAAGTGAACTAGAGGCCCCTTGGCCGTCTTTGGAGAAAACTATGAGTAACTTCAGACGACTCACGCTGGCCGAAGTGGACAGGATACTAGCGACAACAAGACCAACTACATGCCCACTAGACCCTTGCCCATCCTGGCTCTTAAAAACAGCCGGCATAAGAATAAAGGGCCCCCTCCGGGAGATAATCAACCTATCTCTCACAACAGGAGAATTCCCGGAGGGTTTGAAAGAGGCCGTGGTACGTCCACTGTTGAAAAAAACATCTCTAAATCCACAAGAGCCTAACAACTACAGGCCCGTCTCGCACCTAGCATTTCTGGGCAAGACGATAGAAAGGGCAGTCGCAAACCAACTGACGGAGTACCTGGAAGAAGCTTCGGTCCTAGACCCATCCCAGTCTGGCTTCCGGCCTGGCCATGGGGTAGAGACAACACTAGTCGCCCTGACGGACGACCTCCGTCGCCAGTTGGACCGAGGCGGGTCGGCGCTGCTGATATTATTAGACCTCTCAGCGGCGTTCAACACAGTCGATCACGAGCTTCTAGCTCGCCGCCTCATCGATGCTGGAATACAAGGGACAGCCCTTCAAAGGCTGATCTCCTTCCTTCAGGATCGTGGACAGAGGGTTGCAATAGGAGAGAAAACATCAGACCGCCGGCAACTTACTTGTGGAGTCCCACAAGGAGCGGTCCTCTATCCTATCCTATTTAACATCTTCATGCGCCCTCTCGCACAACTGGTACGGAAGTTTGGGCTGGGTTGCCACCAATATGCAGATGACACCCAGCTCTTCCTCCTGATGGATGGCCGCCCTGACTCTCCCCCAGAAGCATTAGCCAGCTGCCTGGAAGCAGTGACGAGATGGCTCAAGCAGAGTCGTCTGAAGCTCAATCCTTCAAAGACGGAGGTCCTGTGGCTGGGTAGGAAGGGGCCATGTGAGGAAGCGCGCCTGCCTACCCTGGATGGCGTGCAGCTCTCTACAGCTCACTCCGCCAGGAACCTAGGCGTGATTCTGGACGCCTCCCTCACAATGGAGGCCCAGATCACAAAGGTAGCGCGGCTGGCATTTTACCATCTCCGCCAAGCCAAACTACTAGCACCCTACCTGGCCCCGGAACATCTAGCCACAGTGATCCATGCGACGGTCACCTCTAGACTGGACTTTTGTAACTCGCTCTACGCAGGCCTGCCGTCAGCCCTGACCCGGAAACTACAACTGGTTCAAAATGCAGCAGCCAGGATCCTCACAGCAACACCGTGGAGGTCTCATATCCGGCCTATTCTCCACCAGCTGCAATGGTTACCAGTTGAATTCCGGATCAGACTAAAGGTTCTGGTTATTACCTTCAAGGCCATACGCGGTCAGGGCCCAGTGTACCTGAGGGACCGCCTCCCCGCCTATGCCCCCAAAAGAGCTCTGCGCTCTACTACCACCAACCAGCTAAGGATCCCTGGCCCTAAAGAAGTCCGTCTGGTCTCGACCAGGGCCAGAGCATTCTCTGTTCTGGCCCCTACCTGGTGGAACGAGCTCCCAGAAGAGATCAGGGCCCTGACGGAGCTTAAACAGTTCCGCAGGGCCTGCAAAAAGGAGCTCCTCCACCAGGCATTTGGCTGAGACCAGACGTAATCAACAGCGACCAAGGGCCCCTGCTCCCCCCCCACCCCACCCTCAGAATTCAATAAATAAACCACCCCCCTCAGAATCCCATCAATAAGCCCTGGACCTGTTTGTAGTACTATATTGTTATACCGTTATATTGTGCTGTTATTTTGGTTACAATTATTAGTTATCAGTTATACATGTTACAGACTGTTTTATGTATTGTTCTCTGTTATGATGTAAACCGCCCTGAGCCTCCGGGGAGGGCGGTATATAAGTATGATAAATAAATAAAAATAAATAAACAATAAGTACTGAGAAGACATTCATTTCTTAAAGCTGAGGATCCTGCTTATATTTTGTGTTTTTAACCCCCCAATGTATTTTTTAAAAGATATTAGAGTTTGTGCCCTGCAAACCTGAGCCTTTTTCAGGTTTGTAGAAAGATGTCTTCTCTGTTCATGGCTCCAGCATCTGGATTTAAGTATCCACAGATTTGACCGTGTTGAGAATTAGATACATTGACAATGAGTAGCTTCAAGGACAACACACCTATATATCAATTTGTGTCCCCTCTGTCCAATATATGTCTTTGCCTGCTGTGCAAGGGAGACTTGTTTTACCTTTAAAAGTGCCCTCCTTTCTGCTTGCAATATTATCAGGAAGATCCACTGGATGATAGCGGCGATGGTTTGAGTAAAATCCTTGAGAAATCGATAAGATAGGGGACAGTGAAGTTAAGCTGGACTTGTGCTTTCTATTTAAGTGAATGGAAATAAAAAGCATGTAAAAAAATAAAAAGCATATGAATATATAAATAAAAAGCATATGGATTTTTAAAAAATATCTAGAAACTATGACTAAACTGAATTAAATACAGAATGTATACGTATCTCTACATTTTAAACTGATTTGACTTATGGTGAACAACAGAGGAGGAGACTGCACTATAAAAGGCAAAATCATCCCCACTCTCTTGGGTTCTGTCCCTTGGGAAACTACTCTTTAAGAAAAGACTAACAGCTCCAGTTAGCATTTGAATCGGACCTAACTGCATCCTTAGGTTATTGCAGATGATTCTGAGAATGATGGCCAAGGAAGACCAGCACTACAGACCTTTATGAAGAAAAATGGAGGGCTGGTTCCAGGTTTTGGTAGGCCCTGGATGAAAGCGTGTAACTGGGACCACTTTTCTACTTTGAATCCTTGTTCCAAAGAAAAATAGTGTATAAATGAAGAAAATTAAAAAAAAAACACTCTGAGAAATAGATTAGAAAAAGATATAGTGATTTAGTCAGGATCACACTGTAATTTAGACTGAGGCTGAATGATGAATTTTTAAAACCTAGTCTTGAGGGTCCATGTCTAAGACTATCCTCATGGGTCTCAATAAATCACTTTTCAACATCAATATAGCACATATTGTAGGTAAACCAGTGCTAAGCCTGGTAATTACTGGACACAGCTTAGTTATGGCATGGGAAAGAATATGATTGTTCTAAGGGTGTTTTGTTCACCTTTAGAATGTAAAATTAAGATCTCCTGGACCATGCTAGGTTATTACAAAACATTAAACAGAAGCAATAGAAAATGCCCAGTTTCTTAGGACTAAAAAGTAGAGGCAGCAGTACTTGAATTCTTGGTTCTTACTAGCACAGACTGGACATGCAAGGCCCCTGGGAATAGCAGAAGTGTTCTGTGACTGGAATGACAGGTACCAGAGTGGACTGGTGCCCCTTTGACTGAAATGAGTACTCTGCACCTGTAATCACAAACCCTAGAGAGGGATTAAATACCTTACACTGATTTCAATCACAGGTTCTCTCATTCCAGGTAAAGGAAGGTGCAAAGGGCACACACAGCTCAGTAGAGAGCAATCCTAGAATCTAACAGCTGCATATTCAGACATGCAACCTGTAATATGGAACCAGCATGGTTTGATTACACACATGGAATTTTGTGTGTGAAAGTAAAATATCTGTTTTATATGATATGTCATACAGAACATGTAATAGCCTAGCAGTCTGAACTGTTTCCCCCCCACACTATACATGCACATATTGATGTTTTTTCCTTCTAATGTTTATATATTGAGATAAAGTGGGTTATACCTGAAAATCGGCCCTGTCCTTTCCCAGTATTTCTTGACATGGGAATAAGCTGTGGATCTCAATGGATGGCGGTTTCTGTCTGGGATGGGATTTCATTTTGCTCTGATTCAAGCATAGTTGACTTGAACACATGAAGCTGCCTTACACGGAATCAGACTATTAGTACTTCAAGGTTAGCATTGTCTTCTCCAACTGGTAGTGGTTCTCCAGGATCTCTGGCAGAACTCTTTTACATTGCCTGCTAGCTGATTCTTTTAACTCTAGGGGCTTTGCCACACGCCATAAATATAGTGAATTTTTTACCTGGTGAAGATGCTACATTTTTGGTATTTCACACAATGTCGCCAACATCTAGTGTCCAAGCAACAATTTGCTAGCTACATCCTCCATTTTAAAGTGCTAGCTGGGGAATCGTGAACTACAGGAGAGCAACCAGTAGGCCACACACTAAAGAAATATATAGAGGCAAAGAAGCACTATCTCTGCCTCCAATGTCCAACCCTCACACCTGCCTCCCTCTCCCTTCTCCCAGGAATGGGAGTAGTTCTTTATTAAAGCAAACTGCCTGGAGCAATGAATAGGTGTTCAAGCATGCAGGTAAAGCAAAAAATAATTATTTCCCAAGTTGTCACACAAAGCATGCCTCTTTAAAGTTTTCTCCCCCGAATCAGGAATGATTCTCCCCCCTTCCCCATCAAAGGATTTGAATCACCAAGGGCCCTATCTGGCTGCCTGGGCTTTGGTGCCCATGAAAGACGATAATGGGAATTTTTGCATTCCTGCCTTTCCCAGGGCCTGGGGGGGGGATATTGGTGTTTGAGGTAGAGCCTCCAAACTTTCAGGGTAGCTCCAGGAGGCTCTTTCAGGACTCCCCTGCAAGTTCTAGCAGCTCTCAAAGAGGATGCCTCCATCCCACCGTTATATCCAACGGCGAGTCCGTCCCATAGGATATAATGATGGGATGGGAGCACTCTCTTTGGGAGCCCCTAGATATGGACCCCTTGAACCAATGATTCTGAAATTCTGAGGGGAGTCAGGGAAGAGCCTCCCAGAGCTACCCTGAAGGTTTGGAGGCTCTACCTCAAACACAAACCCCCCATGCCCTGGAAATTCAGGAATGCCGAAATTCTAATTATAGAATATAGAGGAAGGGGATTGGCTCCCTGGATTGATTGACAGGCCAAAGAGAGTAATCTATAATGCATGTTGCTCTCTTCTGCCATTTACAGCAGCACATGTGGGGTTTAAGAAGCATGAAACAGTGGCGACACAGCAGAAAAGGTGAGGAATGGCTGGGAAGCAAGATAACATTTAGTGCTTTGCAATTTAGCTGGCAAAACACAATTTTTACTGATGTGCAGAAATACCCTAGATGCTGATGATTGAATCTAGGACTTTCTCCATGAAAAGCAGATGCTCTACCCCCAAGCCCTCCCTACTTTAATTCACCTACCTGAAGCTCAACCCTACAAAGACGGAGGTCCTATGGTTGGGTAGGAAGGGACTATGGGAGGAAGCACATCTGCCCACCCTGGACGGTGTGCAGCTCTCACCAACACACTCTGCCAGGAACCTGGGCGTGATCCTGGATGCTTCCCTTACAATGGAAGCCCAGGTCACAAAGGTAGCGCGGCTGGCATTCTACCACCTCCACCAAGCCAAGCTACTAGAGCCCTACCTGGACCCAGAACACCTAGCCACAGTGATCCATGTGACGGTCACCTCTAGGCTGGACTTCTGCAACTCACTCTATGCAGGCCTACCCTCATCCTTGATCTGGAAACTACAACTGGTACAGAATGCTGCGGCCAGGATTCTCACTAAAACATCATGGAGATCCCACATCCGGCCGGCACTCCAACAACTTGGCTGGCTCCCAGTTGAATTCTGGATTAAGCTTAAGGTTCTGGTAATCACCTTTAAGGCCATACACGGTTCGGGCCCAGTGTGTCTGAGAGACCGCCTTCCTGTCTATACCCCAAAAGAGTCTTACGCTCCGCCACCTCCAACTGGCTGCGGATCCCTGGCCCCAGAGAAGCGCGACAGACCTCAACAAGGGCCAGAGCCTTCTCGGTCCTGACCCCCACTTGGTGGAACGAGCTCCCTGATGAGATCAGAGCCCTGCCCGAACTTCCACTGTTCCGCAGGGCCTGCAAGAGGGAGCTCTTCCACCAGGCATTTGCTTGAGGCCGACCGACTCAGAACACCTCCTGGTCCCCCCAGATGCCTGCCCATGATTCTCCCAAAGTCACTGTTAATTGTTATTATGTTATAATTGTGGTTTTGTAATCTTTTGATGTTTTATTGAAAGTTGTTTTGATGTTATAGTCTGCATAATGTTTCATGTAAGTTATAATGTTCTGTGTAAACCGCCCAGAGCTGCAAATAAATGGGCGGTATAGAAATCTAAATAAATAAATAAATATTGCATATTCTCTTTTCAAACACAAGTCTGATGGCAATAAATATGCAATCACTTACTTGCATGGCTATATGCAGAAAGAGAGTCAGTGTGGTGTAGGCTTGGTCTAAGGTCCAGGAGACTCAGGTTTGAATCCCTGCTCTACTGTGAAAACTTGACAGGTGACTTAGAGCTAGTCAGCCTCTTTCTCTACACCTACCTCATATTATTTATTTATTATGTTTTTATACTGTCCTTCCCTTGTGGGTTCAGAGTGGTCTATACAGCATGCATAAATAAAATCAGAGTCATAATCATGACAGCACTTATTATTAAAATTAAAATTATTAACATAGCTTTAGAAGTCTGGCATAATTTGTACTTGCTTCGAGCTAGAGTCTTCCGTGGAGTGAGAAGGCATAAATGCCAATAGGGTGATTTAAAGCATTTGGTATTAGGCTTTTCATTTCTCAGGCTGATTCCGCACAAGGACCAATTGGTCACACAAAGCGGAAACGCTATATTTAAAAGTACAATCCCGGCGTTACACATACCTGCTTTTTTTAGTGGAATCCAGTAGCATTTCATTCGTTTCCCACAGGTTTCCGGTCTTGCAAAAATCGCTAGACAGGAAGCGATTTTTCCTGTGCTTTGTCCCACCCCTGGCCATCAGTCAAACGAACAGCCAATGGGCGGTTGTTATCATGCTCCGGGAAAGCCCCTTTCCCTTTAAGAAAAGTTTTAAAAACACACACACACACGTTACAACGAATATGCGTTAATTTGTTGCAATGGAGAGACCCATCTAGCTGGCAGCTGGCGTGTGAGCTGGCGATTCATTGTTGCCACGCTCCCCCGAGTGAAAAGAATCCCCCCCCCTGCATGGCCGTGATTTTCGGCCGAAAATAAAGGCAACTTGCAAACGGGACCGTATTGTGCTTGGTGACTTAGGGGAGCACTTCTGTCATGTTTTAAAGCACTTCTGTGGAGGGACTATAGCCGGAGAAGCCTCACTGGGTGAATGAAGGCTCGCCTGTTCGTTGCTTTCTGCTCGCTCCGAGGAAAAAAAATGGCGATTGCTTCGCCGGAAGTTGTTGTCATGATTATGATTGATTATGATTATGATTATGATTATGATTATGATTTATTTCCCGCCACTCCCAAATGGCTCGTGGCAGGTTACAGTGTCTTAAAACCCCATTAAAACTCCCATTAAAAGACTTTAAAATGTCACAGCATGGCGGCACAATAATCAGATCCCCTTCCTACCCCCCTTCCTAAAAAAGGGGGGGTGGAGGAGAAGGAGGTCAACGATGTTCAAGAAGAAGCCTGGGGGAGAGAGTCAATGTACCACAGCAGCCCCAGACTCAACCATAGACCTGGTGGAAGAGCTCCGTCTTGCAGGCCCTGCGGAACGTTGAAAGGTCCCGCAGTGCCCGCAGCTCTCCCGGGAGCTAATTCCACCAGGTGGGGGCCAGGACCGAAAAGGCCCTGGCCCTGGTCGAGGCTAGGCGTGCTTCGCTAGGGCCGGGAACGACCCTAGTTTGGAGGAGAGAGCCAGGGGGAGGGACTTGGCTGGAACCGCAGCAATGAGAACGCACAGGTCTTTTCCGCTACTGTTGCAGATTGTTTGCAAGAGTGTAGCGCTTTTCGGAAGGAGAATCCACTTTTCTGGATTTCCCTTTAAGCGCTACAATGAATCGCTTTTTGTGGGACTGTTTCAGGAGTGTGGCAGATTGTGTGCGACGTTTTACGGAACTGCAAATTAGTAGCATTTACAATTTTCAAGCCTTTGGCAAGATTGAAGTCGTGCGGAATGGACCTCAGTATATAGCTGAGTGTGTGCAGGGAGGCCAGTGTCACAGGTGGTTAAAACAGAGGGGGGGGGGGAAGGGAATATAGTCATAAGCTGCTTTGGCTACCCCATAGGTGAGATGTAAATACATAAACAATATTCAATGGAAAATTACAGCAAAGAACACACCTTACAGTTTGTCTGCACCATCATTTTCAGTAAATGTGCTTCTTGTCAAAGAGCTACACAAATGGTTTATGCACTGGAGGTTTCATGCCAGGCTGCAGGCTGGAGTTTTAACCATGTCAGATTGCCCCACCTCTTCCTGCACCCACGCGGGGGAGCATTTGGCCCAGTGTGCCTCATCCGTCCTTGATTTGTGCTCTTGCAGGGAAGCTGGGGCAGTGAAGTTCCCGGTGAATAAATGGTCATAGACTGCTTCAGCTTACGAGGAAGCCATGCCAAGAGAGGCCTTGTTATGGGAAGATGTAGATATGTGGAGCTATACATTATGGATAGCCGAGACAGTGGCCTAAGAAGTTTAAGCACATTGTGAAGAGTTTTGTTTTCATGGCTTTCACTGATAGTATAGAATTGGTCTTTCTCCTTGCAGATCACACTTCATTTTGTCCCATACTAAGCAAGACTTTTTTTCTCCTCCTTCAAGAAGCAACCACTGTCCTGTCTTGTGTTACTTAAAAAAAATGTATGGAGGTGTATCTATTGCTTAAGACTGATGCTTAGAAAGAATAAGCAGGGCAGGTGTGACAAGGGAACTGGTTGGGCAAAAAGTGGGATTGGTTGAGGACTAGCAGTTCTGGAAGGCTTAAAGGCAACGAAGGGCAATCCCAGTGAGAAATTTCAGGAGTAAACTATTATACAACGAGGAAGATGGAAATCAGACCTATGATTCTTCTTGGAGTAACCCAGTGCCTTTGGACAACAGATAACACTTCTAAGGCAGGAGCTTGGAAAAGAGCAGGTAGCCAGAAACTGTTGCACAATACTGTTAATTTATAGCACAACCATTAATGTACATAAACAGCAATACTAGACCCTTTTATCTTGTGCTCACGTAAGGGGGTATACGTCTTTTTGCTCAACAACACAGAACAAAGTTAAAACAATTGCATTTAAAATTTAAAATTCAATGAAAACAAATTGAACAGGATATCAGCATCAACAGCCCCATTATAAAGTCCTTCATCTCTTCCAGGGTTAGGCTACAGCGGGAAGGCATCTTACCATAGGGAGGGCCCAAACAGATGGAATCTGCATGCCTCTCAGAGCTATTAAATCTCTTCTACTTATCTTAGCCCTTCATGTGGTCTGGAAAAGCTTCCCCTCCCCCTGAAAAGGGATCACCCAGTATGGCTTCAGGTACTGTGCAAGGCGCTGCAATTGGGAGAGAAAACTAGAGATGACTCAGTGCAACAGTGAAGAAAGAATATACAAAGGACTCTTTGGAATCCTTCCCATGTCTGGAAATGGAGAGGTTACTAAGCTTTCTTTCATGGCATTCAGCCATTGTCACCTTATACTGCTCCTTCTAGATCATTATGTGACAACCTAGGATCCCAGGGAATGCCTATAGCAAAGGAGGATCCTAACAAAGCTGACACCTCTACTTCCTCAGGCTCCTTCCCTTTACTCTTGGCTTTCTGTCCACAGTCGTCCCTTAGTACTACAGTTAATCTTTTCCAGAGATCTCCTGCTGTCCTCTCTCTACTATTTCCTGTGTGCTCTGTCCAAACCGGCTTTATTTGTCCTAAAGCACATGACTTTTTCCTTGCCTTCTCTCAGTCCCTCTTACATCATTTTCTTACCCCTTCTGTGTTCTCCTTTCTGAGTTTTTGGGGAGTTCTTACAGACTATGCATACTTGGGGTTGTATCATGTAATTTTTTGCTATCTTTTTTGTGTGCCTAATAGATCAAAAAGAGCCTCTTGTGGCACAGAGTGGTAAGGCAGCCATCTGAAAGCTTTGCCCATGAGGCTGGGAGTTCAATCCCAGCAGCCGGCTCAAGGTTGACTCACTCTTCCATCCTTCCGAGGTCGGTAAAATGAGTACCCAGCTTGCTGGGGGGTAAACAGTAATAACTGGGGAAGGCACTGGCAAACCACCCCGTATTGAGTCTGCCATGAAAACGCTAGAGGGCATCACCCCAAGGGTCAGACATGACTCGGTGCTTGCACAGGGGATACCTTTAATAGATCAAAAGGATTTTAAAAAATCATAGTTAATGTTTCAAATGGACTCTTCTGTGACTTGCAAGTTTCCCAAAATGGTATCCACACAGAGTCCCAGACTTTGGCATTATGATATAAACTAGAAATAAAGCCGATTTTATATGTGAATAAAATGGGCGCTAGGCCCCCGTCCCTGGGGAAGCCTTAGCACCCGGGGCGCAGAGAAGGCCGGCGGCCGCCCCCACCTGAAGGCAACAAAGGCTTCTGCAGGGCTGGGGGTGGCGCTGGGTGGCTCGCTGAGCCAGCCAGCGGCGTCCCCAGTGCTGCAGAAGCCTTTTTGCTCCCGCAATCGGGAGGAGGGCCAGGGAGCGGCAGGCCTACCTTCCCTCTCGGCGGCCAGTAGAGCAATGGTCGTTGAGTGGGGAAGGTCTGGCCTCGTCGGGGAAGGGGCGGGTTGGGAGGCGCTTCGCGCCACCTGGTTGGTGTTTGCCGGGCCAAACAGCCAATCAGCAGCCGCGCACAGCATGGCTGCTGATTGGCAGTTTGGAGGTGGACTGACAAGCGGAGGGCACAATTGGGAGGCGCTTTGCGCCTCCCGATTGGGCCCTCCACTTGTCAATCCAGGGGAAGGGGCCAATGGGCACCCTTCCTCATCCCGGACAGGGCCCGCCACCAGGGCCCTTACTCGATTATTTAATCCGCTCTGCGGGAGCGGTTAAAGATGAGTGGATGATTGTTCATGCCCTTTAAGTGTTTGTCTTCAGTTTAATATATCACTATTCCTCAGCACCAAGACTGGACATTTGATAACTTAACTCATAATAATACATGTGTGTCGTTTTGCATGTGTGTCTCTTTCTTTTCACTTCCTTCTCCCCACAGCAAGCTACACAAAAAGAAAATAAAAGTTATCAGATGCCTCGCACACCCATGACCTTTCAAAAAACAGTGCCTTGGATTATATATTCATTCTAGGGTAGTGTTGTAAGAATGTGATGGAGGAGTGGTGTACCTCTTAGCCACACAGAGAGCCCCCAGAGTGAACTGATTTTGTCTGACCCAGGCCCAGGTTGCATCATCTTCCATGTCTAAAAAGCCTGGGAAAACCAAGCAAACTGGGATTCTACATGAATTATTCACTATGTGACTTAGACTATTATACTTGTAATCAATAACAGTAGGTAGTAGGTAAAGAGGAAGACACAACATGGCCTTTGAAAGACCTGAGCAAGGCTCTTAATGGTAGCATGTTTGGAAGGAAATTAATTCATAGGGTCTCTATCACTCAGAAGCGACTTGATGGCAAGTTGTATATACATTCAATAACTGAATTATGGGGATTTCCACTTTGTTCTTTTAGGGCTAGTCTCCTTCCCTCACTCCCAGTGGCTATTGTTGGGGACTGTGAAAGTAATGAAATGACAACTGTGGCACATAAATATTTGCAATTACATCTACTCAAGACTTCTGGCCAGTGGGAGCCACTAATGGACAAGGCATCCCCATATATTCCAGGTTTTTTCACTGCATAATGTTCTCATGGTAAACATGGATTTCTGGTCATGGCTTTCGGGCACTGTAGGGACTATTTCATATATTCAATTGAATTGAAAGCGATTTCAACAGGTGCATGCTGGCGGAGATGGGAAAGAGTTTAAGCAAAGTCTAAAAGGCTGCTCATGGTAATATTCTATGTTAGATAGTAAAAGACACAATTTTAAGGCCCTTTGCTGTATGTTATTAACATAACCCCCAAAGCCCTCTTTTCAAAGTGAGGGAAGCTCCTGAGTTTTAGGTAGACTAGTTAAAACTTTCTTGTACATTCTGGAACTGTTTCTTGCAGGCAAAAGTTTCCTGTCTGTTCTACATTTCCCACGGTAGTGTGCGATTAGCTGATTGCTTCAGGGCACAGCAGGATTTTGAAAGAGCTCTGCTGAAATTGGCTATGAAAAGAGCCTGCTTCACACTGTGAGCATTCCATGGGAGACTGGCATTAGCTAAGGACTTGCAGGACTGGCATGGGGTTGGTTATTCCAGTTATTAGATTGGTAACCACTCTAAGGGGGTCTATGGATATAAGAGTAATCATCCACACCAAGGCCCAGGATCTGTGGAGGGAGCTCTTTCAACATTCATAGAATCATAGAGTTGGAAGGGGCCATACGGGCCATCTAGTCCAACCCCCTGCTCAACGCAGGATCAGCCCAAAGCATCCTAAAGCATTCAGGAAAAGTGCATCATTGCCTGGACCTCCATGCTGACCACACCCCCATTCCTCATTTTTGTGATTTTCTTTCTCTCTGTTGGTAGACTATGAGAGTTTAGCATGCCACGGCATGCTATGACAGAAGATCCTCTGCATCCAGCCTAGAGCAAGTAACTGGACCAGGTGCTGGCCTCTACACTGCAGCTGGGCCCTGACAAGATAGGTGTTCTTCTGCAGGCCAGGGCCTTGGCAGAAAGGTTTCTGGCAGGCATAATCAGCAGGTTGCATTCTGTCTGTAGTGAATGGCCTGCATATGTAATCGCCAGATCAAGGGCTGCATCATTCTTTATCCTGTAGACTCATGGACTGGAAGTATGAGCAATTCATAAAGATCCAGAGGTTTCAGGCCAGCAAATGTGGCAAGAGGGAACAGTGGGCAGAAGAAACTGGGGTAGGGAGGGGAGTAGGGTGCATACCCCTCTAAGAGACTGCCAAAGCAGAAACCCTAGTGGTAATGTGGGAGGTCAGAAGCAGTGCTGGGGGGGGGGGCAGGCATACTATGGCACAGGATTCCTCTGAGGTTATGGCCAGGGATTATCTCACCAAGTCCCATGAGCCTGCCAGCTCTGATCACCTGGGGTACTGTTTGCCCAATGCTGTTATTTCTGATTTCTTTTGCATGGCCATGAATCTCTTCTCCTGCCCTCCCACCAGCATCCTGAGCAAGTGGGCATTCTTCCGCCTGGGAGACATCCTCAGCCCCCATCACTCCCTCTTGGACCTAGCCAGGATAGATGAGTTGTCCTTCCTGAAGATCAACCTCCCCCTTCTGAGTAACCCTACTCTGGAACTAAGATTCAAGCCTCCTAGTGTTGTCCTCCTGTTTATCTACTCCCCCCATTCCTTCTTCTCTCTGTGTGATCTGGCATATGGCCCATGGGTTGCACCCTTACCACTTGGGTAGGAGGGTGGCCACCCCTGCCAGGTGGGTTGGGCTTGCTCAACAGGCAATCCAAGTAAGATCTATCTCATAAGCAAACACTTACTGCATGAACCAGCATCTACCTCTTAAGAACCACATGAACCAACCAAGATCTATCACATAGTACACCACCTTCCTCATAAACCACCTCAGAGATCCACCTCAGCAAACATCCACCTATACAAAACATATGCCTTACAAGCAAGCCCTGTTTGAGTACTCTTTTCCATTGCATTTATAAAATTCACAGTTGCAGCAGATGATCACTTATTTGTACAATATATATCATTAATGGTGATGAACCATCCAAAAATTTCACCTAGGCATGAGCAGTGACCAGGGAATCTTAGTGTTTGGGCCTGAGGGAGTCTCTGGGAATGACTGGTATGCTTTTAAAAAATGAGTTTCTGTTTATCAGTGAAGTAAAAACATTGACCACAGTGGACAGGCACCCTCCAAACCCAGGTGCATATCTGAATAATACACCCACATTGGTGACTGTGCCCTGGACCTGTCTATTTCCACTCCAGCTAGTGGGAGCCTTGGCTGAGTTTCACATCCATTATACCCTCCCAACTGCTGTGGAGGTACTTTGGGGGTCCCCATTGAAAATATGGGGGTACTTGCATTTCCATTCCATACTGGCTGCATGTGTCAGCCCAGGGGAGGGGTGTGATCCAGACCCAGGTGCAGAGTCAAATAATACATCCCATCAGTGTATTTCCTGAAGACACCTTTTGTGAGGGGATGTAACTTGGACTCCCAGAGTCCAGTCCTCACCAGAGTGGGCATGTAATCTGGAGATCCCCTGCAAGTTTGGAGAAGGCATGGGTTGGTATTTGGTGGGCACTCTCCTCCCCCCCCCTTCTCTGGCAGTGGAGACACTTTGCTTGCAGACGTATGGAGGGAGCATTTAAAGGGAGTGGGTGGCCACCTAACTGTTGATAATGACAGGTATATCCACCCCAAGTTTGGGAGGGATTTAAAAGAAGCAGGAGTTAGGCAGCCACCCACTTCTTTTAGATCCCTCCCCCTTACCTTAATAAACAGCTTTGACTGCGAAGGTGGAGGGGAGCATTTAAAGGGAGCAGGCAACCACCTAACAGCTGATAATGATAGTTACACTGTTCACTCCCTTTAAATCCACCAGAAAACATGACTTATATGCCTTCATATAAGTGGTGCTTCGCTACATGCTTTTGAAGTACTTGTATCCGTTGGCTAGAACAAATGACCCTGCTATGTGTAACACGTAGAGCCGTAAAATAATACAGATGCTCATGAAGAATAATATACTCATAAAGAGAGTCAGTTGCCTTCCAACAATCTGTTTTGATTTTGAATGTAATAAATACAATGGAAAGTGGTAGTCAAACGGAGTCACCAAGGCAGGAGGAAGAAATCTAGGCTCTGGTCACACTGAGAAGCCAGGACAAGTAATGTGATTTACTTTCATGTGTTTTTTGGATTGCTCCCAGGAAATGTGAGGAGAGCAGAAGGAATATTTATCGAGATATTCTTGGCAGCTCACCCTAGTAAAATGGAACTCCTAATGGGAAGGGAGATACAGTTCAGCTGATTGGCTGCTACAGCCCTCTGTAGAAAGGTGGGTGAGACAGGTGGGAAATTATGAATATATGGCAATATTAGTGAAAAGGCCCATAAAAATATCACATATTTGGGTGGGGAGAGAAGAGGCAGTTTCAAAGGCTTGCTAGAGGCCATAGGTAAAGGTAAAGGTATCCCCTGTGCAAGCACCGGGTCATGTCTGACCCTTGGGGTGATGCCCTCCAGCGTTTTCATGGCAGACTCAATACGGGATGGTTTGCCAGTGCCTTCCCCAGTCATTACCGTTTACCCCCCCAGAAAGCTGGGTACTCATTTTACCGACCTCGGAAGGATGGAAGGCTGAGTCAACCTTGAGCCGGCTGCTGGGATTGAACTCCCAGCCTCATGGGCAGAGCTTTCAGACTGCATGTCTGCTGCCTTATCACTCTGCACCACAAGAGGCTCTTTAGAGGCTATAAGGCTGGCCAATTTTCTTTAGAAAATTGTTTGAAAACAGTAAGGGCCAATTCTGCCAGTGCCACAGTGAGTACAGATATATTTTGCAAAAAGCTAAATAAAATCCTTAAAGTTGTAGGACCTGGAATGTGTTATTACATGAAAACAAAAAAGCTGTACTGTACTGTAACCAAATATGTAATCAGACAATACAGTTTTGTAGGGACATAAAATGTATAGAAACAGAAATTCATTTTTTAAAATGCATTTCTAAAATAATGCATGAATATTTAAATTTTTCCTATTTTCATTTATTTTTATAATGCACAAAATCTATCATTTTTAGAAGATTGAAGTAATGTAAATATATATATATATATAGCCAAACAGCTTAATTATTTAATAAAATGAACATTTTATTGAGTTTTCTCCTAGTCTTCGTTCAAGTACTGAAGGTCTGTGCATCAGGTCATCTCCCCAATTTTATCCTCATTACAACTATGTGAAATACATCTGACTGTGAGAGAATGACTAGCCCAAGGTCTTCTAATGATAAAAAAACAACAAAGGTTAATGTATGGTCAATAGACCTTTCAGTAATACAGTTTTAACAGCAGAGTGGGGATTTGAATACAAATCTTACTGGTCATAGTATGCAACAATAGTACTTGGGTTACTAATTGAGAACAAAAATTCTTGAAGTATCTATCTCATTTATTGGAAATTTTCATAGGTAAGTCAATTTGGCAGTGCTTTGTTTGGAAGGTAAATATTGGGAGGAACTCACATATTTCAGATGAATAACCAAAGTTTCTGTTGGACTTCAAAGAATAGTCAGTTGAGCAAGCAGAAAATGGAAGATTGCTTCAAGTCCAGTTCAGACCAGGTGGAAATCTGGCCTGGCTTTTCTAGACAAGAGAAAGAAAGCTAGTGAAGCCAAACAAGATGGAAACCTGGCCTGCCTTCCTAGGTTTGTTAAGGGGTCCTACTGACTCCATTGTCAGTCTCTGCTCAGAGTCCAATCATGGGCTTCTGTGTGTGAAAGTGTCACTGTGTGAGGCACTCTTCCCATTGTGGACCACTTTTAAGGCAACAGAACTACTTTTATGGTAACACTACCACTAGTATATAGTGACTTGGTCAGGAGCACATCTGTGGAACTCAGAGTGTGTCTTGGCTGCAGAAATTAGGAACACACAGTGAGATGCAGAATGATATTCCAATTTTGTAAGCACTATCTTGGTAAGCCCTTCTTTTATTTAACCCTTCTGGCTTCATCCTGCCTTGTTCACCCTTGAGGAACCAATCAGCCACCCTTCCCTATTAAAGCAGTTGTCCTTGCACCTGGGTCTAATCCTGCTTTGTTTATTTCATTAACCAAGGTGGTCCTCCTTAATCAGATGCTGGCCAGATACTGGTAATTCTCTAGGCTACTTCAAGCCAAGTAGCCTGATCCTCAGCACTGGCAGAGGACATCATCAGCCAGGGCCAGGAGAAGGCACTATTGCTGCCTTGGTGGATCTTCTTAGTTTCTATAGTTGCTGTCTTGGTGGAATGGATTTGGTGAAAATATGGTAACCTTTTGACCAGGAAAAAGATTTTTAAAATTTGAACTAGTAAAAATGAATAAGATGTCATGAAATTTACAAGATTGTACTAGTAAAGAGCCTCTTGTGGCGCAGAGTAGTAAGGCAGCAGACATACAGTCTGAAAGCTCTGCCCATGAGGCTGGGAGTTCAATCCCAGCAGCCGGCTCAAGGTTGACTCAGCCTTCCATCCTTCTGAGGTCGGTAAAATGAGTACCCAGCTTGCTGGGGGGTAAACGGTAATGACTGGGGAAGGCACTGGCAAACCACTCCGTATTGAGTCTGCCATGAAAACGCTAGAGGGCATCACCCCAAGAGTCAGACATGACTCGGTGCTTGCACAGGGGATACTTTTACCTTTACCTTTTTTACTATACCGAGGAGAAGGAAATATGCAATATAGTGGAACTGATTAATTTAACTGATAGGTAAACATGCTTGCAACAGAATGGCCTCCAATGACTGTCATGACAGTCATAGTGGTATGATGACAGTCATAGCTGTAGTACTAGTAGTGATTATACTGGAGGCTTTTGTGTTAAGGAATTATTGAATTCTAGAATTATAGAACAGGCAAGGGATAGTAAATCATTATGAAGTGATTCTGCCGATGGCATAGCTATTCTTCATGCAAAGTTTTTTCTCTCTTTTGCAAACTGCAGACCACTCTTTCCAAACCCTGAGAAGTACTGGGGTCAGAACAGGAGTGTAGTCTTATTTCTCTAAAAATACATGTCAATGAGATTTATTTAAAGTGCTCAAATCCTCATTAACTTTGCATCCCTAAACAATGTTGCCTTGCCCCTGTCTGGAATAACATTGCTGGATGAACTAGTTGATGATTGAATGGTGCTTCTGAATGCTATGACCAAACTTTATACCAATTCTGGTTGATCACATGAAATAACACCGAAATTCAGTAGGGAATGAATCAGAACAAAAGTTCAAAACAAATCAAGGAGATATTATGAATGGAATCTAAGCACAATTGAAAAACATATTCTAAGGCATGAAAAAGCGAATAGTAGCTATGACATTAAAAGGATCTTTTTTGTTTGGGTTAAAACCTGGGCTATTCACCAATGACAAGAGTTTTTAGAATTTGCCTTCTAATGTAGCAAGAAATTAATTTGAATTGTCTTTGATAAAAATCCTAACATATATCCCATTTTAAATATGGGAAACATTTGTGAGATAACAGGATTTAATAAACAAAAGTTGTTGCTCTCCTGTAGATGTTCAGCCCCTATCAGATAAAGACAAAAATATTGTCAGAAAAAAGAGCATTGTCATGACTATTACTCAGAGTAGGAGTTGTGCTGATCTTTTAGCTCCTGTTCCTTAGTTGATTCTTGTATCGGTTACGTATTTGCTTTAATAACAGAATAGAAAAAAAACATACTTATTTCTTGCTAGCTAGCATAAATACATTTAATTTAAAACATTTTTGACAAAATCCAGGCAAAATTAAGGACTTTTCTTTCTTAGGCGGGAGGTACTGAAGCCTGTGTTTAACCCTCTGATTGACAGCAATGGAACAATGAATGATAAAGCACTTAATTTTTATTTGTGGGTTGTTACTTTTGTATATGCAAGCATTATTTGCTTGTGACCTTCAGCATGAAGCTTGAAGGCCAGGAGCCTAAAAATACTGGACTCTGATTTAGATGGCTGCAGTCTGAGAAATCTGAACCTGTATGGAGTTTGCATTAAGAAAGGTGCATGTGTACCATAGACTGTGAAACTCAGTTTCTATGCTTACTTGGCAAGAACATCCAACTAATGCAGACAAGCACTGGTGGGTGCCCTCCCCTTTCACTGTCAACCTTTGGCCATCAAAGAGGCTATTCTGAGACCTGCGTGAACAAAAGACATGTGGGATGGGTACTTTATTTAGGAGGCACATCAGGCAAGTTTCAGCCACAAAGCCGACATGAAACAGATTTTCCATATGTTAGTCACACCATTATTTATTTATTTATTTATTATATTTATATACCGCCCTTTTCTAATTATCACCCAACAATTTAAATAATTTTCTGCCACACATTCTTATGTCTGACCAAGCTGAAGACTACCAGTCAATATTTATGAGTTTACATATTTGGAACCCACTCCCCTCCTCTGCCAGCAGAAGCTCAACGCTTATGACATTGTTCTCTGCTTTGTGATTTTATCCTTGTGACAATATGAGTTTCGGTGGGAGTGATTGGGCCAAGGAAACTCAGACCGTTTCTGCAGCTGAGGCTCCACACCGGGCTGGAGTTTGAGCTGGGGCAGGTTGCCTTGTCTCTTCCTGCTCCTCCCACAGGGGAGCGTTTGGCCTGGTGCACCTCATCCGCCCTGGATTTGTGCTCCCACTCAGGAGCCAGGGCAGTAAAGTTCCTGGAGTGGAAATGGTCTCAGTGAGCTTTCATATCAGAGTAGAAATTCAAACACAGGTCTCTCAGATCCTCAGCTGACACTCTAACTATGGCACTACGCTAGCCTGGCTTTCTCACATTTCCAGTGTGGTTGGGTTCAGTTGTTTGCATGAGTAATATATGGCCAGTGTCATTCCTCCAAGTTGTAGCATCTCATAGCTAAATGCCTCTTTGAGGAAACAGGTTACCTTTCCTTCTTTCCTCCATGCTTTTCAGATTTCATGATACCATCTATTGTTTGTATACTGTGAAATTTAAAGTACCAATTTCCATAAGTTTCTTTTGTTTTTTAATTTGCATTTCTGTACTGGTGTTTTCTCAGCTATATTAAAATGCCAAACCAATAGCCTTATATTTCTGAAGATATGTTTGTTTTCATTTTGTGTGATGAAGTAGTGTCTGTCTACCATTTCCTCACACAATATGAAAACAAATGGATCTTTAGATAGATGATATAGATATAGATATAGATATAGTGTATATATAAACACATATTTCAGAGCTAGATAATGTATGTATGCATAATGGAGGTACCTCCCTTCCCCACAGCACAAAACTTCACTTGAGAAATGAATACATCTAGTGCATGAAAGTGGTAGTGGATAACTTGCACAACAACACTATAGGTACTTCTGTTCATGTTCAATGGAGGTACCTCTTTAAGGTCTTTGGGACCTCTTTAAGGACTGGAGATGTCCCGGAGGAGTGGAAGAGAGCAAAAGTTATTCTGATCTTCAAAAAAGGGAGGAAGGATGACCCGGGAAACCACAGACCAGTAAGTCTGACCTCTGTTGTGGGGAAGATAATGGAGCAGATATTAAATGGAGTGATCTGCAAACATCTGGAGGACAATTTGGTGATCCAAGGAAGTCAGCATGGATTTGTCTCCAACAGGTCCAGTCAGACCAACCTGGTTTCCTTTTCCTGGATTGTGGAAATTCGGTTTATGTCATTTACTTGGATTTTAGTAAAGCTTTTGATAAGGTTCCCCATGATGTTCTGATGGATAAATTGAAGGACTGCAATCTGGATTTTCAGATAGTTAGGTGGATAGGCAATTGGTTAGAGAACCACACTCAAAGAGTTGTTGTCAATGGTGTTTCATCAGAGTGGAGGGAGGTGAGTAGCGGGGTACCTCAGGGCTCGGTGCTCGGCCCAGTACTTTTTAACATATTTATTCATGATCTAGATGAGGGGGTGGAGGGACTACTCATCAAGTTTGCAGATGACACCAAATTGGGAGGAATGGCAAATACTCCGGAAGATAGAGACAGAGTTCAACGAGATCTGAACACAATGGAAAAATGGGCAAATGAGAACAAGATGCAATTTAATAAAGATAAGTGTAAAGTTCTGCATCTGGGTCAGAAAAATGAAAAGCTTGCCTACTGGATGGGGGATATGCTTCTAGGTAACACTGTGTGTGAACGAGACCTTGGGATACTTGTCGTTTGTAAACGAAACATGAGCAGGCAGTGTGATGCAGCAGTAAAAAAGGTGAATGCCAATTTGGGCTTTATCAACAGGGGCATCACATCAAAATCACAAGATGTCATAGTCCCATTGTATACGGCACTGATCAGACCACACCTGGAGTACTGTGTGCAGTTCTGGAGGCCTCACTTCAAGAAGGACGTAGATAAAATTGAAAGGATACAGAGGAGTGCGACGAAGATGATCTGGGGCCAAGGGACCAAGCCCTATGAAGATAGGTTGAGGGACTTGGGAATGTTCAGCCTGGAGAAAAGGAGGTTGAGAGGGGACATGATAGCCCTCTTTAAGTATTTGAAAGGTTGTCACTTGGAGGAGGGTAGGATGCTGTTTCTGTTGGCTGCAGAGGAAAGGACGCACAGTAATGGGTTTAAACTACAAGTACAATGATATAGGCTAGATATCAGGAAAAAAATTCACAGCCAAGAATAGTTCAGCAGTGGAATAGGCTGCCTAAGGAGGTGGTGAACTCCCCCTCACAGGCAGTCTTCAAGCAAAGGTTGGATACACACTTTTCTTGGATGCTTTAGGATGCTTAGGGCTGATCCTGTGTTGAGCAGGGAGTTGGACTAGATGGCCTGCATGGCCCCTTCCAACTCTGATTCTATGATTCTATACCTGTATTTGTAAACAAAGACTTGTGAAGTAGTAACAAAATGATGCAGCAATGGTGAAGAGCTCGATGAGACTATTGTCTTAATGCTGTAATGACATATGAGTTAGCGACTAGGGATGCAGCAACAGCAACTACAACATATTAGCAATTCAGTCACAACCTTCTGAACCATAGCACTAGCATACAGCTGAACCTAGCAGACTTCCTACATTTTGCATGTAATAGACTAGAGACTATGTTTGATTGGTACCCAATTTGTGTTCCTTTTTCTCCTCCTTGTTTCATCATGTGGATAAGTTTCTGAACTTGTCCTCCTTGTTTCATCATGTGGATAAGTTTCTGAACCAGTCTTCAGGGTTCTCACAACTGGTCTTAAATTTCTTGGGAAGTCATCAACTTATCCCTTTTCTTTTATTTATTTATTATTAATGAATTGGATTTGTAGTTCACCCCTCTCTGGCCACAATTGGTTGATATGGAAAAACCACACATACATGGGTTTAAAATAATAAAACAAGAAACAAGGAAAACGAATGTCTTAAATTAAAATATAGATTTTATTTATTTATTCATTTATAATTTATATACCGCCCCTCACTAGATGCTCTGACCCTCCTTCTAAATATAATTGCTGATTAAGTTTGGATCCAAGGACCTGGATTCTGATGGTAGAGGGAGATTGAGAGGATAGTAGGTTTGTTTCAGTGTCACTACATTGGCCTCAACTGTATGCCTGGCAGAAGAGCACTGTTTTGCAGGTTGTTTGGAACTTTGGTAGCTCTGATAGGGATCAGATCTCAACTGGCAGTTCATTCCACTAGGATGGAGCCAGGGCCAAGAAGGCCCTGCAAATCTGCAAAACACTGCTCTGCAAATCAGTGCCCAAGAAGGCCCTGGTTCTGGTTGAGGCAAAACATACTTCTTTGGCATCAGTGACCACCAGCAAGTTGGAATTAGCTGATCATAGCGCTCTTTGAAAGACATATTCAGAGAGCTGGCCCCTCAGGTCAAGTAAGGCCTTGAAGGTTAAAACCAGCACCTTAAGCCTAACTCAGAATTCAACCAGAGAGCAGGTCAAATGTGGGCTCTCCATGGGGGGCTTGTAAGCAGCCTCATCCTCCACCACTTGTAGGTTCTGGGTCAAGGTGAAGGATATTTTTGTATTTTGATTTATGTTCCAGCACTTGCCTGCCTGAACCACATCCAAACTTGTAGTGTAGTCCTGAATAGAGTTACCCCTGTCTTAGACCATTGATATCACTGGATTAAGAAAAAAGTAAATCACTGTAGGATTGCACCGTTATGGCTCAGGGATATTGAATTTTTCCATTCCTATGTCTGTCTCATATTCTTGCAAATGCAATGTGTTTTGCTTTTTCTTTGGACTGCTTTGTTAGTGAGAAAAATTACCAGTGTCACTTTATTTCAGTTTTATCTTGAGAGCTGATTGTTGTGAAGTGCAATTCTGAGGGCCATTCTGCATGCTATAAATTTAGTGTCATACTCACCCCCCACAGTCACTATATTCCGTGTGCTCCACATGATGCTGCCAACCTCCTGTGTCCAGCCAGCAAACTACTTGCGATATTTGCCATTTTAAAGTGCAAGTTGGTGAATCCCAGAAAATGGGTTCACCAACTTAAAAATTGCTTTTCCTCAGCGGACAACCAGCAGACTACACGTAAAAGAAATGTATGGAGGTGAAGAAGCACTATCTCTGCCTCCAATGTTCCACCCTTGCACCCGCTTCCCTCTCCCTTCTTCCGGAGATGGGATTTATTATTATTATTAAGGCAAACTGCCTGGAGCAATGAATAGGCTTGCATGCAGGCAAAGCCAATAATAATTTTTCCAAAAGTTAAAACACAAAGCATGCCTCTCTAAAGTCCCCCCCCCCGCAAAAAAACACCAGGAATTAGATTAATTTTTCAAAGATTTAAGGCTCATGATTCCATAAGGGTTGGTATTCAAAAAGTACTATGCATCTAAGATTAGATGCATAAGCATTTAAATGCAGACCTATTAATTAAAAAAAATGTGGTGGACACCACGGGACCTTTAAAACAAGGAGAAAGGGGATTGGTTGCCTGGCTTGATTGACAGGCAGAAGAGAGTCGCGTATAAACTGTGTTGCTCTCTTCCGCCATTTTCAGCAGTGCTTGTGGAGGGTCAAAAATGCAAAAAGGCTGCAGACTACAGCGAAACAGCAAGAAGGTGAAGAATGGCCGGGAGGCGCGATAATATTTAGTGCTATGCCATTCAGCTGGCGTAATGCTATTTTTGGCAATGTGCGGAAATGTCTGCAGACTTTCTGTTCCATCCATAAAAAATGAGTAATAAACACCAGTGCTCAGTAGCATGTAGTATGTTTCAAACACTAATTGAAGAAAAGAGCAAAAGTCCTCTACCAGTAGAACCTTAAAGACTAACAGAATTTGTGGCAGAGTATGAGCTTTTGTGAGTCACTGATCTCATATTGTTAGTCTTTAAGGTGCTTCTGGACTCTTTCTCTTTTCTAAAGCTACAAGATGGCTATCCATCTTGACCTAAATACCAGTTCAGTCATAGTTGTGTAGGGTTACAATCTCTGCAGAAACACCTATAATAGAGTTTTCAGCATCCTGAAAAACCCCCAGCTGGCTGTTGAAATTCTAATTGAGGAAAGATGGGTACAAATCCCGACTATACTTGTTTACTTGCTGGTTCTTGAACAAATTCATCTTGCCATTTGGAATGGATCCTATGCCTTGGCTGTAGCCAAGAATCAGCTGTTCTGGCATTATTCTATTAAAACGATAATTTCATATAAAATCTGTAAAAATAATTAAAAAGGAACTCAGAATACCTCTGAGAGATAAGGTGCACTGTTTTGATTAACTAATTGCCTAAGGAATATCAAAAGGATTCCAAAGCTGGTACAGGGACTAAGTATTAAGGAAGGGAAAGGCGTAGCAAATTAGGCCTAAGCTCCTTGAAAATAAATAGAAGATCAGTAACCAGTGAATTTCAGCATGAAAATCTAGAGGGAAAACATTATGCTTTTGTATAGCTAGTAACACCAACACAAATAAAAACAGAAGTCTAGTGGTGCTTTAAGTTTAATTCTTGTGGAAGGTTTTGTGGGCCGGATTCCCTTTCTTCAAATGTATTATATTGCAATGAAATTATTGTCAGTCTTTACGGTTCTGTTGGACTCTTGCTTATTTTTGCCACAACTGACCAACACAACTACCCGCCTGGAGCTACCAAAACAGTCTATCTGGAGAGACGTCTTGAATGCTGTACCATATCCATCAAGTTCCCTGGCTTTTCATACTACTGTTGGTGCAACAATAAATTCTGCCTACTCTTGTGGATGTGAGCCACAGCTGTGGGAGATTGGATTTAAATATTTGTGCATACCCTCAAATGATTAAACATTTGTAGCTCCAAAATACAGCATATTCTGATTGCTCCCTAATTTTTATTTTTTTAAGTTACAGATCATACAAATAGAGTTTTCTCTCAGGTTAAGCAGTTCTTTCCCCAATTATAAGCGGTCTTTTAACAATTATAAGCAGTCTTTTAATCAAATCTTAATAGCAAACAGTATGAAAACCACTTCATATTTCCCATAAAAATACTCATATATGGTTGGGTCATTTGTATGTTTGCAAATGATTTTAGGTATAATGCATACACAGCAATATATAAAGCAGTCTTATTTTGTACATGAGAGCAAGCTGAGCTAGATTTTCTGGCCTGTTGCCACTGAGTTTTCTCCGTCTTTGTCATTTCCCCTGATTTTTGATTTAGATGTTTCCTAAAATTGTGGCCCTGTGATTGGTCCATACTAGGCACCAGCCCAAGAAAAGAACAGAGCACCGATCTCATACTGTGCCTTATTAATGAATGTTTGAAACAAAGACTTTCAGACACCATTTGCTTCTTGTTACTCATGTTTGCAAACATCTCCTGTCTTTCAAGGCTATGGCCTGTTGTGTTAGCATTAGCAGCCTGTAGGTTTTTGAATCTTGCCAGAACAGAAATTCGTGCAGGCCAATGGTCAGGCATAAAAAACAGCCAAAAGAAGACATCTATAAAAAGAAATCAAGTAGGGAAAATAAAAGCCCTATCTAGCTTCTTGATCAACACAAGTGGACCAATGCAGCTTTTTTTTTGGAAATAATTCTCTCTCTCTCTCTCTCTCTCTCTCTCTCTCTCTCTCTCTCTCTCTCTCTCTCTCTCTCTATCTATCTATCTATCTATCTATCTATCGGATGCCCTTTGCAACAATTAAAAAGCATTTTTCCCTTTAATTATTTTTGGAAGTTCAGTCTGCAAACATTCCAATATCACTATTGCCTGAGGCAAACAGACATTGTACACCAGGAAGTATATTTTGTAAACAATTTCTCACAGTAATGGAAAATGCTTAAATATTAATTTGGTCATAATTGGCAGAGAAGCAATTAAAAACACTACCGAGCGGACTTTGTCCCTTCTCCTCTTCTCTCCCCCCCTCATCTATCCACAATGTTGGAAGTGAATGTAAAACAATAGATCCCTGAGCTTCCCAGAATTCTAAGCTGAACTTGCCTTAAAGCTACAATATGGATTTAATTTATATGCAAATGTAAGCAATAAAAAAGGCAGACACTGTCAAAATTATAGTATTTTTAGGAGATGCTGCTAAACTGGCACATAAACTCAAATTGTGATTTCGGTGTAGGAACTAATTATTATCGGTCACAGTGTTACCTTTTTCGTTTAATCTCCCTTCCCCCTCTCCTGAACAAAGTGTAAATTACTTTCTTAAGAAGAAGGGGAAAGAGGAAAGGAAACTAGAATATTAGGGATGAGTGACTGAAAACAGTCAAAAAGATCTCATGTGAGATTCAGCATCAGGATAATTTCACAGTCTCGCTTTTTGACTGTGGTGTCCTGAGCTGACCAGCACCATGCAAGGCTGATCAAAGACCCATCGGAAACATCAAGTAAAACTAAATGGGGCTAAAGTATGCTAATAGAGAAGCTAAATGTACTTTAATCCTGTTATAATACAAGGTAACTCGGAGGCAGCAAAGGGCCTTGTAGCCTCCCCCCCCCCCCCAACCGCCCAGTGCTTCCAGGACCCCTGCAAACCCTGAATAGAACTTGCTTCCTATTCTTTTTTTCTTTTTTTTGGGGGGGGAGGGAGCTGCTTGGGTATGGCATTCTCAGATGCACACATAGCCCCTCCTTCTCCGTTTACTAAGTGTCAACAGTCGGGTGAGCAAGCCTTCTCAGCTCCTTAGATCAGTACCCTGTGACCTTCCACATTTAAGCACAGACCATTAGGCTAAGCTTTCCAGCTGTTGCCTGAATTATGAGGGATTTTTTTTCCAGAGGGGGACAGAGCTTAGTGGAACACTAGGCAACAGTTTTATATTATGTCCTCCATTACCACCCAACTTGTGAGGCTGATCATCATGTGGCAGACGACAACAACGGTGCTTTCTTTCTGGACTCTCCTTACACTCGAGAAGCAAGCCAGGAGTAAACCCTTTGAAGTGGCTAAAATGTGCCATTGTCTCCTGTCGGTATTGTGCACTCAGGGTAGAATCCTGATTTTCTTTCTTTCTTTCTTTCTTTCTTTCTTTCTTTCTTTCTTTCTTTCTTTCTTTCTTTCTTTCTTTCTTTCTTTCTTTCTTTCTTTCTTTCTTTCTTTCTTTCTTTCTTTCTTTCTGAAAGGGTGAAAAAAAAGTCAGCAGGATTTAATTGTGCAGGACTGTAAATAGCTTTCCTCCTCCCCCCTTCCCGAATTTAGTTTCCTTCCTTTCTTCAGTTTACAACTTTTGCCTGAAGCTTCCTGAACAAGAGAGAAAGAGAGACAGAGACAGAGTGTGTGTGAGAAAAAGCATGTATAGTTAATTATAGTTCTGTCTATGAAATGATATGTTTGGGTGGGGTGGCCCAAAATACTGCATGTGAGCCCCAGATGACAACACACACACACGCGTACACACACACACCACTGATGTAATTTCCAAAGCAGCCAACTGCCTCAGCGACTGTATCAGAAGATTAAAAAACAAAGGTCTCATTGAAGCATTACCTCCCACTATGCAGCTGAAAATCTTATGGCTGGAGTAAATGATCCTAAATATCATTCTCTTAAGCACAAATTACATACTGGATATTTCAAGCTGTAATGGTGTCTTTCCAAAGGCAGCTTTGCTTGTGTGAGAACACCAGCATGGGGGGGGGGGGGGTACCATTGCTAGGATTGCATTGGAGGGGGGGAGGAAGGAATTTAGCTTTTCACACAACAATGTTTTGTTCATATTAAATGACTCCCCTCCCCATATTCAATGGCTTTCCCCCAGCCCCTTCATACCCTTCTATCCCAGAGGAAGCCGGGAGTCTCAAATGTCATAAATCTGCCATTCAGTTGATCCTTAGGAAATGATATGTTCTCCCAGCCTAGGGAACTATTACATCCCCAAGCCTCACCTTCTCTCCATCCATTTTTAAAAGTCTGCTGGGAAGGGAATAAGTTAGTGGGAGAAAGGTGCTCCCCAACAGGCTTCGGTAAATGTAGAATTATCTTTCATTTACATAGGCTGCAGCTCCTTAACAGAGCACATGTAGTTTTAAGGCTAGCTCAGTAGTAAAAATAGTCATATAAAGCGTCATGATTAGCATTTATGCTGGTTTCTGAAATGATCAATAAAATGCTAAGTTAACAGTGAAAGTGCAGGGAAGACTATGAATGTGCTTAAGCTCACTTTTTACTTGGGAAGGGGTAGATTAACCACTCCATTGTCCGTGAGCAGGAATGAGGAAGAGGCAGCAAGCATGCTACCTCAGGGTACCAGGGAGCTCTCCTTCAGGGGCACAAAACAACAACTCCAGAGATAAGCAAACAAAAAGCCTTCCGACACAAGCTCAGATTTATCCAGGTCTTGCCTACAGTGGATGGGCTCTGCAGAAAATCTGCCCCTTACAGACACTCATGGCAACAGCAGTATAATGGAAAAATAATACAGGATTTACAGAATCTGTTACAGTGCAATTCTGAACCGTTACAACCTTCTCAGCCCAAAAGGGTTTAACTCTGCTTAGGCTTGTATTGTGGTTAACATGATGATTTCTATTTGCTAGGCCAACTCTCACTCCCTTTTCATGTGTTTCTGACCTCACTGAACTATAATAGAGGTACACGTAGCATGTTATATATGGCAGAGATGAGTCTGAGTTGAAATCTTGAACTGTAACTTTCATAGAAATCCACTTCTTATTTTGCTTTCCAGAGAAATGCTGTTTATTGCTGCCTTAGCATATCTTCAGAATAACCCTTTAAGGATGGCCAGTTACTTTGTAATGTCCAATGTTTGTTAAGTCTTTTTGTTTTAAAAAATATTTTTGTCATGGTCATGGGGGGGGGGGAATGTAGTTGTCTCTGTCCACTAAAAAATTTAGAGGGTTTCCAAACAGTGTAAATGAACATTTCTCACCATTATGAAGTTGTTTTTAGCCCTGAGATATAGTTTTGGTTTACAGAAAAGACAGTGGCATACACATCCAACATTTGTTTAAAACATAACAAAAATATATAGAAAGACAGCAAAATAGATCTCCCCAAAACCTAATCTTAATGAAGCATTCTCCTTTTAGTTGTTAGTGCTTTCATTGACAATTGAAAGTGAAAAGTTTAAGAAGTTAGACAAATGTCCAGGCAAACAAACATGCACAAAAATGTGAATTTTCTCATACCCTGTGTTTGGATGATTAATAACACACAGACACACGTACACATTGTTGTGTCAACAGAGTTTTTTCCCCAAAAACTGCACAAAATCTTGACATTAGCTGCTGTCTAAGTAATAGCATCAGTGGCTTTGCCCTGTCCTTGATTTCAATGCAAGATCCTATGAAGTAATAGATGCTAAGGTAGAAAATAATGATACAATGTTCAGTTCACATTTGTCAAGCAACAGCTGTAGATCCCCGTAGACAATCAAGGCAAGGGAGGAGTTTGAGATTTCTCTAAAGTTTCCTAGCCTACTTTTTTGTTGATGTTGTACAGGAAATACGCAGTGCAATGTAGACTGTAACCTGGAATGTTGTAATTTTTTTTATTGAAAATCTGATCAATATAATGGCTGGGATCCAAAGGTCACAGGGAAGTTGTTGTGCAGTTTTTTGGATGGGAGACAAGAAGGAAAATATAGTGCAATGCAAACACCCCCCCCCAATCTAACACAAAAAGCTGCATTCCCTAATTATTTATACATTGTTGGAAGTCCTATAAATATTACAAGGCAAACTTGGTGAGAGAATAGAGATCAGATCACCTACTTTGAAAAAAAATTACATTTAGCCTTATGGAAGCTCAAAACACCAAACCTGTGACCATGGCACAGAGGGAGGGTTTTAAAATTCTTTCTCCCTATGCTGTTTTCATTATTCCAAACCATCCCTCCAGAACTGCTGTTTGCCACATGGAGAAAAGGCACCTTTAGGTTTCTACCACTGGGGCAAAGATCAATGTAGGGTTTATATGGAATTTAGATGTGGAACATGACACAAAGGAAGGGGCTGATATTTTGTTCTCCAGTGGCACTTCCTTGACCAGATCTATGGATGCTTTGTATTTAAAAATATATATAATTATGGATCTCCTATTATCTTGTCTAGTTTGGTTCCCAGCTCAAAAATGTATTGACGTAGAGGCCAGGTTACATGAACGTCATAACACAATGTCAGGTATATTTTGGCTGCTAACCAGGCATCAAAATTGAGGTTTCCAGACTAATGAATATCTGTCTGTCACACTTTGGGCTGATGCTGAAATTACTCGACTAGCTCATTCAAGATCTCAAGGTGTGAGACAAGGACTAAGAACTCTACCTGGGCTTTTGTACCTGGAAAAGCAAAAGAAAAGCTTAGCTTGAATTTTATACAGATGGTTGAGAGATTTTCTGCAATTCCCAGCCTTGTAACAGAGCGTCTGGCAATGGCCAAGCTTTTATAAACTGGCAGTGCTCTGTCAGGTGAAGGGTTAAATCTGTCATTACCTTCTGCCAATACACTCACACCTTGAAATGATGGAACCTCCTCTATACTGGTGATTACAGTGGTGCCTTTTACCAAACTAGTAACAATACACAAGTTTCTGATTTATGAAGAACTTTGCTATTCAAAGTGAGTTTCATTCTGAGCTATGGAAAAATAAGGAACTACCTAAGGTAGATTTCCTACATTGCAGAGTTACATCTCTTTTTTTTTATAGTATAACAGCCCGATGTATTAAATTAACATCTCAGGCCGATCTAGGATTTTGTGTTTGGTTACAGACAAACAGGACTATCATTTGCAGAAGTGTCACATGTAAAGTGCTACTGTCCAATGCACGAGTTGTTGCTGCATTTGATTCACAGCAGCTAGCTAGTTGCATTGACGTGCCCTGTATTCAGCTAAAACAAGCATCTTGGAAAAAGTAATGCTTACCTTCTATTAAGTTGTCCCTTATCTTGCAATGCTATGTACTGATTTCTGAAGACCTGAATCTCATTTGTGAATTATACCCAGAGACAAGGTTCCAAGCATGGCATTTTTCTTTGGTTTTGCTTCTAACTTTATATGTGAGTGAGACTTTGCTTTCTGATGGTTGGTTGCCCAGAACACTTGAAATACTTTGTATTCCTTCACTGCCATACATAGAAAATCCTCAGAAGATAGATACCTTCCTTTTTCAGAAGGTGGTTTCCAGCAAAGCAGACTGCAAATTTAAATTTTAATTCTGCAGCTCCCAGTTCTCTGCAATGAATTATAGTAATGGGTTCCATTATCCCACATACTTTGAAGAAGCCCCCAGATTCCATTCATTTTTTGCACCTGAGCACAGAAATCTTCTCTGATGACCCTTCAGGATGACTGTTGCATTTTGGAAGCCTCCTTGCTACAGCTTTTCTATGAATGATTAATTGGTCCACTGCTGGGATTGAATTAGGCAGCACTTCACCACAAATATTAGTAAACATTATAGTAATAATAAATGACCAAAATATAATCTGAAACTTAAAAAAAAAATAACACCAATACACTGAGTCATCAGACTTTGGAATGTTGGACTAAGCAAAGAAAAAGGGGAAAGACTCCCATGTCCTCTTTTCTTATTTTGGACTTGCTGTATTTTGTTATGGCTTGTGCCTGCTCTGCAGTCACTTTAGCTTAGCTAAGAACATCCTTAATTAATTAACAGTATATTTAGTCCAACTTTCTCTAAAACTGGACATCCTAAGTGAGTTTTAAAGGTAGTAAAAACAATATGCAATAAAATCCCATAAAAACAAACAACTCTTCGTAATAAAACAATTAATGGGTACTGTTAAACGTCATTCTGAATAATTCTATGTTACACAACTTTTGTGGAAACTCAGCAAAGTGAGTTTCCTTTTACCACTTCAGGAAGCTTATCCCATAAAATAGAATCTGCCATTGAAGAAGTTCTAGATTTCGCAGTGCACACTGTAACCACCCTACAGGAAAGAATAATCGTTAGTCTGAGGAACAAAACTGTCATTTGTGTTGATAATGGGAGAGGTGGTCATTTGGGTATGTATATCTATGAAGTCTCGATGGGTTGGACACGACTTTGCACCTAACAACAACAACAACCTATGAAGTGTTTCAAATGTAATTACCAGCACTTTGAATTAAACTTGGAAATTCATGGGCACGAGGCTGGAAATCACAAATAGGGAAAATATGTTTGAGTGGCTGGTCCCAGCTAGTTAGTGGACTGTGGCATTTTGCACCATTTGAAGTTTCCACATTGTCCTCAAGGACAGCTCAAGGACAACCAAAGGCAGGTCAAAAAGTAGTCTAAAACTGGCCATGACCTTCTAAACCAAAGGAGACTTCTATAATAGCCTTGGGAAAATATTATTGAATAATATGGTCTTAATGATTTTCATTAGAGGCTCCCTCACCTTATTCCAGCAAGCTTTTATTAGCCAGGAAGGACAAGGATTCAGCCTGCAGCTGGTGACCTTCACAGTTCAAAGGACCTTGTCAACATTCATCAGGGAGAGCAGACAGAAACTAACCCAAAAAAGAGGATGTGGTATCCCAAACTCCACTCCTAGCTAATGCCATTCCCAAACTAGCATCTAAGTTGGATCAAATTTCTGAGATAGGAGAAATGGGAGAAAGTGTCATAACTGCCAATTCTGATGATTTTTACCAAAAAAATTCCCCAGAAATATTCTACTATAGAGTTCTAATTCCAAACCTTCTGAAAGAATAGATGATCCCTACATAACCATTTGTGACTATGGTTCTCATTTCAGAGTGGTAGATTTTACAACTTCATTAAGCAAGCTTGCAATGTCTTATGGGATAAGAACCCTCCAGAGCTCTGGGTGCTAGTTTGGAAATTGTGCAGGTCATTCTAAGACTATTTGGACAACTCTGGAGGCCAGTTGTGTATCAGGCCAAGTTCAAGGTACTGGTTCTGACCTTCAAGGCGATTTGTGGTCTGGATCCAGTGTACCTGAGGGACCACCTAACTTCCTATGCCTGTCGCAGGGCTCATTGCTCTACAGACTTGAACAGACTGGTGATCCCTGGCACACGGGAAATGTTCCTGGCCTCAACTAAGGCTGAGGGCTTTCTGATCCTGGCTCCCACCTGGTGGAATGAGCTCCTGGAAGAGCTAAGGGCCCTGTTGGAACTGTCTCAGTTCCACAGGGACTGCTAGACAGAGCTCTTCCACCACACGTTTGGTTGAGGCCAGGTTAAGGAAGATCATTGGGCTTCTCCTCCCTCCTTCTGCCTAGCCTCTGAGGTTGATGGGGATATTGAATTTTTAAGGGTACTAGGGCTAGGGAGGGATTGCTGTATTGTTTTATAGAAATTTATTGTTATTAATATAATATTGTTGTATCTGCCATGAGTCAGCCAGCACTTTTAATGAACACAATAATAAATAATTTAAAATCATGTACTTCTAGGTCCCAGAGCCAAACTAAACACGTTGGTGTCCTTGCAGCTGCTACAAAGACACCACAACCATCTTAAGGGCATTTTTCGAACCTGTAAAGGCCTGATCCTGAGGTATGAAAATCTTTAAGACCAGTTTTGTCACAATGGTTAGTGGCCCCGTAACAAAGCTTTTCACGTATTAAATATATATATAGATATAGATATTTCAAGTACCTAAGTTCTGTGGAATCATAACTTTAAAGTATGATTTCCAGAAACTGAAGCAATGGAAGAATAGCCACAAGTGGAATTCAATTGGTTCCAGTATAGCTGGTTCGTTGGGAAACCCTGAAAGGCAAAGTCCACAGCAAGTAGGTTTTGGTGTCTATGGATTGCAGCTGTAACTCTTTATGCCTTGCCTCTTGATTCTAGTCCAGCATTTTCCGTACAACCTTAAACAGAGATTGTTTGTTAATGGTGATGTGGTCAGATATTTACAACACAGGGGCTATATTGTCCTAGTGGATCAACTACATAAATTCTGGGAACCACTTTAGCAACTCGCCCTGTCTCTCTTTCCAGTCTCACTTCTTGAAGACAGGGAGACTGATAACTTTTCTGCTTTTGAGAACTCTGAAAATGAAGCACCAGAAGAATTAAAGTGTAAGGATTTTAAAAAGATGGATGACAAGAGAATTCCATGCCTTGCCTTGCACCTGCAAGTAGGAGAGTGAAAGCAAACATATGAATCCCATTTGCCACAGACCTTCTCCTCAGCCACATGTTTATAGGCTGCCTGCTTTTGTGCTTCAGAGATTTTCTTATTTGGGAAGAAGTCTGGAACTTTTGTGGGAAAAAAGGCAGGTTGTGTGGGGGGAGGAGTTTATAAAGTGTATCATCTCCAGTAATAAGTTCTCCACTTAATATGGCACAAGAGAGATGAACTGCATATTAATTGTGTTCCCTTTCAGGGAGCAATTGTAAATGCCAGATGCTGACCTGAAGAAGGTAGAGTCACAACAGGAGCATCTGGCTTCTTTGTACATTTATAGGGAACTGCGTGAAGGCCAACTTCAGACCAACCTCAGGTTCAACCAGGTGGCTAGCATGGTTGCCAGCTCGAAATGTTTAACAAATTAGGCTCTTTAGTCCCTTCCCCCTTTTAAAAAGCTGATTGATGTGTAGTTTAATAAGATTCAAAATAATCACAGAAGTGTGGGTCATTCAGGTTAACTGCTGTCTTGTATGCAGACTGAAACAATAAACACAGCAGCTTAAAAGTGTGTGTGTGCGTGTGTGTTCGGGGGGAGGGAGTGAATAATACACTCCAGAAAACTGAGATTCTTATGGTGAGATTGCAGATTATTGTAGACTCTGAAGTTTGTGTAAGCGCAGGAAGAACTGGAAGGAAAACTATCACAGACTACTCTTCCCATCGCATCCGTTTCAGAATAGTTCCAATAGTATCCTTGTAGTGGAGTTATTTTAGGCAGTGGGGTGTTCTTCAGGAAGTGATGGAAATGCTCCTTTTGGCTTCCTGCTAGGATTATTAACCCAGGGGTTGTAGAGACTTAAGTTTCCCAGAGGAGGCTAGACTGGGGAAAGCTTCCTTAGTCCTGTATGCGATGGATGCACAATGGAGCACCAAAGCCCAATCAGCAACAAAACTGCCCCACCTCAGAAGCTTACATCTGCGCATTACCCAGAACTACCAGTATTGTTGGTTTATGTTCATTTTAAATGAAGGATTCCCTGAACTCCAACAATGAGTTACTGGAAACATGTGGCAAACCCATTGCCATTGTCCACACAGAACGCAGTTTCTTGAGCCGCAGGTGTACCTGTGAGGTGATTGATATGATTTCACCCCAGTCACCACACGGTCCAGTTGGTATTGATTTGTGCAGCTTTTAAAACAACAATGCCTCAAATAAAATAGGAGTTAAAAGGCCATCTAGTTTTAAACAAAAATAAATGGTGATGAATCGGCATAGCTGCAGTCTTTTATTTAGTGACATTTACTGTCATTTTGTTTTATGGGTCTGGGATCCTGGTTGAGGGGAAAGTATCTATGGAAAGTGATGGAAGGGCAAGGTGGACGGCATTAAGGATTAAGCAGTTGCCTTTTCAGCCACCATTTTACGTTGGGGAATGCCCTCCAGCCATTTTGTAGAGATAAATGGCAGTTAGAACTTCATGTGGATTTGAAATTAGGGATATACAACTCAGATTCAGAACTATTTGGGAGCACTGAATAATGCCATATTTTATAGATTTAGATATTCAGAATAATTTCTAATATATGGATTCCCACTGACACAAAGGAAGTAGGCTAGGCTGCCTGCCTGAGGAAGAAAGTGAAATCTATTGCTCAGGAAGCTTGGGCTAGCTTTTTCCTTGGACAACCCGTCACCAAGAGTGGGGTGGGGCCAGAGAGCTTAGGATCCCCTGACTGGAGTTGTCATAGCCTTGTCAAACGAACTAGGAACAGGATGAGAGCAAAGCCCGTGAGTGATGTCTGTGTGTGCTTATAAAATCCTGAAGCAAACATGGACACCAGAAGGTACGTTCACATCGATTCTTTCCATCGGAAAGATGGGCAAACAGCGTATACAATTCCCTGCAGTGCCCTGACCATCTGCATGTCAAAACAGTCTTCTTTGTGTCCCTTTCCCACACTGATTCTTTCCCTGACCCTATAAAACAGATTACCCAGATTGTGGACTTATAGGGAAATGTTTAGTTTGAGTATATGAAGCATAAGCATAGACAGATACAGACAGATTTAGATAATACATTTTGCGGGTGTGATTTTCATGTTTTGCTCAGGGTCCTGCAGTAGCAGAATCAAACACTGTCAGCAGTGCCAAACATGGGCATGGCAGAGGAAGCTGGTGCAAAGACAAGGCTGCAGGGACATTGCTGGGCTTTTCAGAAGTGCCCTTGGAGTAGGTGCCAATGGCACGCCCCAGTCTGCAGTGCAGGCTATTTGATGCTTCAAGCTGCTGCCTCCTCCCTCTGTCGCTCCCCTTCTTTCAGCTGCTTCTCCAGGACTGTGCTCACTCATTCAGTGGTGTCGCACACAAGGCTCTTGGGGTCCTTCCCACCCATCCACCATTGGCAATCTGTCTGCTACTCAAGGATGCCTGTCCGTGCTGCCTCACTCCCCCAAGGCTGGTTTATCCATGTGGTGTATGTGGCGCATCCTATGGGCCCTACACTTCCAGGGGCACTGTACAGGGCCTTCTTCCCATGGCTCAGGGCTGTAGTCTCTATCCTCCCCTTTTCCCACTTTAAGGGCACTCAGTTAGTTACACCCCTTTCCACTGTTGGAGGCCTTTCTGTCCCCAGTCTGGCTGCTTCTGCCACAACTGAACTCTGCTAGGGCCCCGCGAATCCTTAACATGGCTCTGGTGCAATGGGACCCATGAATCTTTAAATCACTCCTGCACTTCCCCTGATTGGCTGTCCTCTGTAGACTCAGTGCTGCCCTGGTGGCATTTGTACTGTTCAGGGTTCCTGCTCAGATTGTAGTCTTTCCTGGTATTGGTGCCTGGCGAGAGTGCTGACCTGTTGCTACCTCTCAACCCTTTTGAGGTTGGCATTGACACTGGGAAAGGCTAAGAGGGCTGTGGGGAAACTTGTAGAAAGTGCTTTGCCTGTTTGTATTGACTGATGGAGTTTCAGATGTTCAGATATTCCAGATTTTCTGTATTCTGAATCTGAATGCTGAGTCTGGATTTTGGTACTCGTGCACATCCCTAATGGAGACAGAAATGTAGTTCTGCCCCATTGACCCCTGTAGACTTTCTAGCATTACAGCACACCAGGCTTAAAAAACTGGACAGAATTGATGGCTTCAGACCATAATGTCCCTTTTAAAGGGCTACTCATTATACAGAGATAGAAATCAGGTAGTTGGCAAGAGATCAATATAGGCACAAACACCCTAAGATGTTTTAGCTGCTTCTTTAATCACCTGGACGGAATCTTTGAATGGAGAAGGGGGAAGAAAAAATATGTAATCAACATGGAAAGGAGAAAAAGGCCTCAGAGGTGAGGGCAAAGTGGATTTTAAAGTGAAGACAGCAAGTAATAGCCTGTTCAGAAATTTAGGGATGATATCAAGATGATGGAGGACAAATATGACTTTATCAGAAGTATTTTGAATAGTGAAAAAATGAGGAGAAAGAAGAGTGCCAAAATCCAGTGAGAGATGGCTATAGCATGGATGTGGTTTTGAGGAGGCACTTGGAGACCTTTGAAGACAAAGAAATAGGGGGAGGACCTGGTACCAATCTGGATATGATAGGAAAGGAACAATTGTTTGTCATAGATAACCCCATGGTTGTGGGCCTGGGTGGCCGAAGAGGTTGTAGACCATGGGGAGATAGTCTTTTACCCACATCCCCAAAGCATTGTCCTTCTGCAACAGTGTTGGTGCTCTAGCACACAAGGGAGTGAAATTCTATATCCTAATTTGCCCAGTGGGAAAACACTGACCTGTAAGGAACATACAGTGTCTCAGTAGTTGGGTTGCAATAAGTGGAAATTGGTTTATTAAGTACAATGCAGGAAACAGCAATTAAAAACAACCAAAAAAACAATAGCACAAACCACAAAAAGATAATACATGAGACATGCATGTACAATACCTGGGCAATGAAAAATGAACAACCTTCTAATGCATTTCAGGCAAAGGAACAGAAAAGGCAAACAAATGACGACACAGAAAAGGTATGCAATAGGTTGCTCACCAAATCACCTCCTGCTCATCTACATGAAAGCTAAGCTAAGCCCTCAAGCTACCTTATCTTTCTCTGTTGCATAACTACCTTTTCTTCCTCTGAAATTCCTAGGGGCTTTTTGCACGGCTTCAAAATCGCACAATGGTTGCTAATTGGAAACGCTATTGATTTGCCATAACGCACAACATCGTAGACAATCTGCAACACTCCTGAAACCGATCAGCAAAAAGCGCTTCGTTGTAGCGCTTTCAGGGAAATCCCAAAAAGTGGATTCACCCTCCGGAAAGCGCTACACTCTTGCAAACAATCTGCAACACTAGCGATAAAGACCTGTGCGTTAACATTGTTGCGGTTTCTTCAAAGTCCCTCCTCCTGAGCCTGTCCTCCAAACTTCCGGCGAAGCGATCGCCATTTTTTTTTCTCCGAGCGAGCGGGGATAAACGCACCAGCGAGCCTCTTTCTGTTTAGAGGCTTCCCTGGCTTCAGTCCTTCATCTTTAGTCACTAAGCACAAACCACATAAAAGCCCGTTTGCTGAAATAAAGTCCCTTTATTTTTTACACATTAATTCAGCCGAAAATCGGGCCCGTGAGAGGGGGGGGGATTTTTTTTTTATCACTCGAGGCAGCGTGGCAACGATCATACGATCAAACGACAGCTCACATTAGGCAGCTGGATGGGTCTCTCCGTTGCAACGAATCTACACAGATTCGTTACAATGGGTCTGTTTTTTTTAAAAAAAACCTTTCTTAAAGGGAAAGGGGCTGTTTGGGAGCATGCTAACGGCTGCCCATTGGCTGCTTGACGGCCAGGGGCGGGACGAGCTTGGAAATAGCGCTTCCTTTTCTGCCGAGACCGGAAGCTGCGGGAAACGCTACAAAACGCAACTGGATTCCACTACAAAGGCAGGTATGCATAACGACGAATTCCACTATTTTAAATGGCGATTTTTCGTTCAGTGACCAATTTGCAACAAAGATCCCGGTGCGAAAAGCCCCCTAGACTGAATTCTTCCAGCAGGAGAAAAATATCCCAAAAAGAAAAGAAATTTGAGAACTTAAGACAGTCTGTATGTTCTTCTTTGGTCCTTTCTGTCCTTTTACACTGACCAATGGTAGCTCCTCCGTTTCTGAGAAGTGACAACCTTTTCCTGCTTACTCAGGAAGACATGCACCAATATTGAATTCCCACCTCCATATGGCCTTCACCAGACCTCCAAGCTCCTGAGATCATGTGGTCAGGCTGTTTCCACTTATGGAAAATTCTTTTTGTACATCATGAGAGCCAGCTTGGCGTAGTGGTTAAGACGAGTGGTTTCTAACCTGGGATTTGATTCCCCACTTTGTCATATGAAGCCAGCTGGGTGATCTTGGGCCAATCACAGTTCTCTTAGGGCACTCTCGGGCCCACCTACCTCACAAGGTGTTTCTTGTAGGAAGAAGAAGGGAAGGCGATTATAAGCCACTTTGAGATTCCTTCGGGTAGTGAAAAGTGGGGCATAAAAAGCAATTCTCCTCCTCCTCTCATCCTTCAGGAGAGAATGGCAGCTAGACTCTATGGTGTTATACTCTGCTGAGGTCCCTTCCCTCTTGAAACTTTGTTCTCACTGGCCTCCAGGTAGGAACTGAGGCTCCCCATCTCCAGACTACTGAGATCAGAAAAAGTGGGTGCTATGGAGGGAGGTCTCAATGGCATTGTATCTCACTGAGGTCCTTGTCCTCTCCCGGCTCCATCTCAAAATCCTCATAAGTTTCCCAACCTGGATTTGTCAACCCGACACCCCTCCAAATTCCTTGCTGGTGATTAGGGGAGGAACCTGGCAACACTATTCTATGCCAAATCACCAGGAACTGACAACCCCAACCTGGAACTGGCAACCCCAGTGTAAATGTGAATACTATTGACACAAAATCTATGATATAATCATCATAATTTTGATGACAGTGGGTCTTTAGTGTTAACACTCTTGACAGAACAAAAGGAGGGAGTGTTATTAGGCTACACGATTTTAGAAGTGCAGAAAGGGCTATCCTTGCTCATTGTTAGAGAGCAATTGCTACCTATATGTTTGGCATTGAAACATGTCTGGGTCTTAAACTGACTGTGTGAATTACAATTATCCAGATTCATTCTAGTTTTAATGTCGCTCACACCTGCTAATCCAGATGGCCCTATTAAAAAAGATATTCTAACGGAATTAATGAGATAAGGCAATTGCATGGTTAATATGACATTAAAGCTGCAATCCTTTGCACTTTTCTTTGTAAGTTCCACTGAATTTGATATGAACATGCTTAGAACTTGCTAGATAGACCTTAATAGTGTCCCTTTAGTGTATATATAACAGAAACTGTAAACGTCTTCCAATGACAGTTGTCTAAAGCATTTGGTGACCAAATCATGGTTCTCAAAGGAAACATAATGTTCATGATCCAGAGAAGTGGCACTCTGCAGATTTACAGGCTCAAACGTTTTCAGAGGTCAAAGAAGCCCTGGGTTATTAACAGCTTTTGATACCCATGGCCAAAATTTATAAAAAATATAGGAGAGAATGTGTCACATTTTGGTCCAAAAGCAATACTACTAAAACAAGCAAAAATGTGTGGGCGTTATCTGCAACACCCATGGCTCAACACCATTATATATGTGGGAATTTAGCCCTGGAAGACCTTCCCCATTATGTCTTGGCCTGCCCCTTGCATTCAAAACATTGGGATGAATTCCTTGCCAAGATAATACCCAATTCACACTTCGTCTATCTATCAGATACTGATTCCTGTTTTGTATAGATGGCCCTTTTTGTCTGGCTGCTAGGAAGATCTGATCCAAAACACTTTTACAAGAGTCCTCATCTTGATCCATTAATTTTATTTATCCTACTATTGTGACAAATCATTTTATTTGTAATGTGCTCATGTATTAACCAGAGGAATACTGCTTTACTTCTGTATTTTACTGTCCAAATATTGCTTTGTAAAGCTTTAGCAATATGCAAAAATTTATCAAATGCAAAAAAAAGTATCAGAATTGGAATCTCCCTTTTAAATTTGAGGGCTAGGCCTCAGTTGTCCGTAGACACAAACAAGACAGTCAAAACAGAACATTGTTGAAATAACTAAGATGTCATTTGATTTTCAGTGTCAGAAATCCAGTATGAACAGAAAGATGTGATCTCATCAAGGGAACTATAAGTGAACTATAAGAGTATTCTAATGCTCTTTTAACAATGCAAAGTTCAGCTTCAAAATTAACTCATTAATTCTAAGGAGAGGAATTGAAATAGAAGAACAACTAAGACAGGACACTAGAGAGAAACTAAGGATCAAAGAAAAGGAAATAACACTTTTAGATTACAGCTGCCATCTCCAGGACTGCTTCTGCACAAGGAATTTAGCTAGCCTAACTTCCTGCTTCCTGATAGAATCAGGTCCAGCCCAGGGTAGCCCCAGGCCTGGCCTGATTCAGGCCATCAGTTGCCCTACAGCAAGGGAACGCAGATAAACCCGCAATTCCTTTTCCCCCCCCTGGGTTAGAAGGGGGCATATGTCAGGCCTGGGCCATCTGATAGCAGAAAATCCTGGCCATCGCCAGCCAGGGCATTGCTCCTACCCTCCCCCCTAGCATCACTTCCATCCTCAAGCCCATCCACAACCTTCCATGGCTTTCCTATTATATATAATAGCATGGTACAGTACAGCAGAATGAATGAAGGGGTGCTGTGCAGGTGAGCCCCGGTGTCACGTACCTCCTCGCTGACTTGAGGCTGTGAAGGTTCACTGTGCAGCCTTGGGTTGACGAGGAGGTGTGTGGTGCTGGGGACAGCTAGGGAGACCTGCAGCTGTATTGAGGGGGGCAACTCCCAGCAGGAAGGGCTGCAAGATTGCAACCCCAATCAGAGAAGTCCAGTTGGCACGTGATTCCAGCTCCACCACCACTCTCTGTGAGAGTGGGTTGGAGGGGGGTGGGGTGGGCTTTGGCTTAAAAAATACAAATCTCTGAAGGGGGGGGTGTAATTTAAATGAGAATCTTTAAATCTTGGAAGGGGGGAAGGGGAGGGTGCTCAAATGCAACAAAATGTCACTGGAAGACAATTGGTAGTTTTTCCATGTGACATGATGGATGTGTAAAATAAATGGTGGCAAGTTTTGACTTCCTGCCCTTCAGCTCTACCATGTGTACACAACTCCTGGAGGCAACAAGGGGATAGCAGGGCTTCCCATCTGGTAGTAGGAAGAATCAGAACAACTATCCCTGGGCCAAAAACCAGGGGGCAGCACGGTATAACATCCTCCGTGTGGTAGATGTCCAGATTGGGTCGATCCTGGAAATTGAGGGATGGTGGAGTTTGCAGAGGGGAGGGACATCAGTGGGGTATAAATTCATATAGTCCACCCTCCAAAGCAGTCATTTCCCCCAGGAAATCTGATCTCTGTAGTCTGGAGATAAGTTGTAATTTGGGAAAACACTGCCATAGCTAACCAAAGCCATTGATTGCAGCCACGAACAGATGCCCAGGTTGGAGGAAGATGCTGGGTGGCTTGAAGTGGTTGGAGACAACTGCTTTCCCACCAAACTGCAAGGGCGCCTTCTCTTGATTGCCCTTGGACTGGGGGGTGGGTCAAGGAGCTGATTCATGCGACCCTTTTAATGGGGGTGGGTGATGGCCCTTGACTTCTCTTCCTCTGGTGGCTGTAACTTACCAATGCTGCTGACTGCGGCTGTGCAGGGACGCCCAGGCCAGAGGAGGACACTGGGTGGCTGGAAGCAGCCAGCAGCAACTGCTTTTCCACCCAACTGCAGAGGTGCCCTCTCTTGATTGGCCCTCAGACTGGGGGTGAGTCAAGGGGCCAGGGATGGCACCCCTTTAAATGGAAGCTGGCAGCAAGAATCGACCTCTGGTCTTTCGGGATCCTGCCCATTTCACCCTTCTTAGCAAGTTTCATGTACATGCTATCATCAATATTGCCCTTTTCTGCAGAATACATTATTTTATTTTATGCGTTCATTCGTTAAGGGCAGTGGTTTTGTGTGAAGGGTGGATCCATAATGGGGAGAGGCCAAACATGCATGCTGGACTCCCCGATATTGGGGGCCACCCAAAGAGGCTATGTGGATGTGGAGCTACAGTATAATTCCTAGAATGCGTGCCTGGCTCACATTTCCGGGTGGTGGTAGGGCTTACCAGCGATTGATGCCCACAGGGTCCCCTACCTGCCTGCCACCTCCTGTGTGCCAGCATGCCTCAGGCCTGAGGGATCACAGATGTGCATTTCCATGCATCTCCAGATCTGGCTGCTGAAGTGTGGCTTCCTTGCCATCTGTTGGCTGGATCTGCCCATGCTGTGTCTCCTCTTCTTCACATAACAATAAGGCTGTGGCCAATTTCTTACCAAAAAAAATCTATGATTGTTGTCTGAGTCTCGATTCCATCCCGGGACCTGTACCCCTTTGCTACACAAATCTCTGGGCTGAACCTGAAATTAGGTAACCCTAGACTGCAGTTTCATTCTGGGACTCAGCAGACAGTTTGGCTACCGTTTGTCTGTAACAGAGTTAGGAAAAACGAAACCTCCAATCTGGTCATAGGTAAACATTTATTTCTTTATGCATGGTCTTTTTGCCAGGATCTTGTAGATAACTTTGGTGGACAAATGTAATTCAGTACGGAAGTGCTTATTGTGCTGTTCTGACAATGCGTGAACAGTTGCCATTTTATTTATGTATTTATTTATTTATTTAGATTTTTATACCGCCCTTCCCTACGGCTCAGCATTGAAGGACTTGAAAGAAGGCCTGTGTGGGGACTGGCAGCAGGATATGCATACTGGGGAAGTCTGTGATAATTAAGCCAGATGGCCAGAGCAAATGCTGGGACCTTAATCCACTCACCTGTATTTGATTCTGTAAGACACCTCAAAATGTGGAATTTTGGGGCACAGATGCTGGTACCTTATTCCTCCAAGCGGCATAGGTTCAGTTACTAATGGAATCACATAAACCTCTCACAAGAATAATGGCACACAAGACGTTATTTTAATCAGCTCCCTCAAAATTTAAACTAACCTTTTAGAGGTACAGCAGTGCGTATGAATCCTTTTAAAACACCACGCTCTCTCGTGTTGACTCTAAAAAGAATCAAGGGAAATTCACATACATTGAGAGCATGTCAGTTGCTTTGTTTTTCATTAGGACTTTTTTTTTTTTTTTAGAAAACCCAATCAATCAAAGTAGCAAGAGAAAATGTGCTGCTTTGCATGCACAGACATAGATATGACTTTGAGAAAATCTGAGCTCACTCTTGCCAATAGACCCGTTAAATTGGTTTTATCAGTCTGGTTGACTGGAATGTTTGAGTTCATACAATAGACTCAAGTGTATTAGGCTGAAAGTCTTTCTAATACACTGCCGAATTAGATATGGCTAAACAGTTTCATAGCAATCTTCAGCTGCTCTTTCACCCCTCCCCCCGTCCTTACATTCCAAAGTGAAAAGGGGATTGTATGGAAAGTTATATAAGGTATATTTTTTAATTCAGTGTTTTCGTGAGCCTTCTTAGAGGGCCCCACACAGCATACACCTAGGGGTCCAGGAAGTTGTAGACAATAAGCCCTGGGTTTAGGGGTAGTCAAACTGCGGCCCTCCAGATATCCTTGGACTACAATTCCCAGGAGCCCCTGCTAGCATTCACTGGCATGGGGCTCATGGGAATGGTAGTCCATGGACATCTGGAGGGCCGCAGTTTGACTACCCCTGGTTTAAATCATGAAACGGAAGGAAATGAGTTGAACTTGCTGAGAGGAACAATACGGGAGTCACTCTGCTCGGCAACTCCTTCTCTAGTTTTATACGCATGATCCTGATGGTCAGTTATGAACGACAGTTGCCCAAGTCCCTTCAGTCATGTCTCCCGGTCTGGCTGTGTAGAAGACCGTCATCAAGGCCAGCACAGATGCGTCACCAGAAAATCAGTGACTGGTTCTTTTAAAATCGAGCCAGCCATGTGGGACGCTGATTTTGGATTATGGCAGTAGCGCAAAGGGATGGAGGGTTTATGATTTTTTTCTCCTGATGTGTTTTCACAAACCAAGCCAGCCCTACTGGGCTGGGAGGGGGGAAAGCCAGGCAAATTATCTTTGCCTGTCTGCTCCCCGTGTTTAAGTGGAATATCAGTGTGGGGGAGGTGGTAATTTTGACCTACAAATTGCTAAATGACAGTGGTGAAACCTCCTTTCCCCTGCACTATGGCCCTTACCTGATTCAGGGGCCTTCATTTGAAAAGAATAACAAAAACTACAAGGAAGATCCAGTTGCAGGTCCAGAGGATCCAAAGAGAGGTGAAATGCATGGATAGTGTCGCTAGGTTGACACCTAGCAACTGGTTTTGCCCCTGTGACCCATATGTTATGCTTCAGGGTGGCAGACTGAAATCTCAGGGCTATCAGGTAGCCCCCACAATTCTATGCATGCTTGATTGTGGTATCTGCCACTGGTGTTAAGAACCTTGTGGTGGGGACTGGAATGATCCTGTAATTACAACTGATTTCCAGGATATAGTATTTAGTTACTGGCTGGGCTGCCACCCTCAGCAGAGCATGGCCAGAGAGGCAATGGCCTCTCCCATTCACTGGAAGCCAGGAAGCTACAGAGAATGGTGGCCCAAGCTACAGGGGTTGAGACACCAGGGCTGGAGTGCAGCTGGTGCACCTGGAGTACTGTGTGCAGTTCTGGAGGCCTCACTTCAAGAAGGACATCGATAAAATTGAAAGGGTACAGAGGAGAGCGACGAAGATGATCTGGGGCCAAGGGACCAAGCCCTATGAAGATAGGTTGAGGGACTTGGGAATGTTCAGCCTGGAGAAAAGGAGGTTGAGAGGGGACATGATAGCCCTCTTTAAGTATTTGAAAGGTTGTCACTTGGAGGAGGGCAGGATGCTGTTTCTGCTGGCTGCAGAGGAAAGGACACACAGTAATGGGTTTAAACTTCAAGTACAACGATATATGCTAGATATCAGGAAAAAGTTTTTCACAGTCAGAGTAGTTCAGCAGTGGAATAGGCTGCCTAAGGAGGTGGTGAGCTCCCCCTCACTGGAAGTCTTCAAGCAAAGGTTGGATACACACTTTTCTTGGATGCTTTAGGATGCTTAGGGCTGATCCTGCGTAGAACAGGGGGTTGGACTAGATGGCCTGTATGGCCCCTTCCAACTCTATGATTCTATGATTCTATGATTCTGGTGACCCCCCCCCCCCTGGTTGCTGGTAGCCAGAAGGCTTTGGAGCATGGTGACCCACACATGAGGCTGAGCTGCCAGGGTCACCACTGTGGTAGAGCATTGATAGCGACCTCTCCCACTTGGCTGCAGCCAGGAGGCTTTTGAACGTGGCAGCCCAACTACAGGGACTGAGACACTAGGGCTGCCCCAAGCCTGCAGCAGTGGACAGCCAATCAGCCTCCTCTCTAGTGGCCACCTAGGAGTGTGGCAGCCCAGTCATGAGGGCTAGGCCACTGGGGCTAGCACAGTTGGTTTTCTCTCTCCCTAGCTTATCCTTTGCTGGCTCTTCTTCCTCCAAAGTGCTGGAAGCTGAGGAGGAGCATGGAGCAAGAGCAGGAGGAAGAGGAAGATGGTGGTGGGGAAGACCCATGATTGGCTCTCAGTGAGGGAGTGGCCTCTTCCTATTGGGGGTATATCCCTCACTGAGAACCAATATGGTAGTGTGTACATCCCAAACCTTATGGCTACAGATCAGACCACACACAACCCAAACATTATGGCTACAGATCAGACCACTGGTTCATCAAAGTTAGCAATGTCTACTTAGTTTATCAGCAGATTCCCTGGATCGCAGGTAGAAATCTTTCATATCACCACTTACCTGATCTTTGATTTGGGATACTGGAGATTGAACCTGCGACCTCTGCATGCCAAGCGGATGCTCTACTATTGTACCATAGCTGTGGCTTTTGACCTTGAGCTCTGAAAATGATGCCACAGGAGTGTAGTAGTTTTGTATTTTACTGGTTTTCTTACATATATACTATTAAGAAAAGAAAGCTATTAGGCATCTGGGATGTGTAAGTGCTCACAAACGTGTATTTGCCTTTCCCTACTCTGCCCTAGGAGACAGAAAGAAAATATTGGCCTCTGGCCGTTGGCAACTGTCCTCACAATCTGCAGTGCTGCCCGTTTCTGCAAAATGTTTGCAGCTAGCAGATGTGACCTGAGGCAAAACAAAATAGCAGGTTATCAGGAGTGGCTGCTTGCACAGAATAAAAGCACTGTGATTGTGGGACATTTACCAGCAGAATATTTTTGAGCAGCATTATCTGTGTAACTCTGCTGATTGGTAAACTTCTCTGTCAGTTAAATATCTGCTCAGTAATTCTCACACCCAAGGCCAGAATAATAAATGGCTACATCCACAAATTCGTGAATATTACTAGTGCTTAAGCCCAGATTCCTTTCAATGACTGTGTTAAGGAATAAAAGTTTCCCCATTATATTGGTTTGCTAATGGCTACATATATACATTCCAAGAACTTTTTTTCTCACTTTTTAAAAATTGATTATGCTTGCATCCTGCTCTTTGACCAGAGTTCTGGTACAAGCATCAGGATTATAATTCTTCTTACCAGTTAGTTAAAATGAGAAAATGCTGATGAAACAAACACAAAAATGTTATAACTGCAAGTATGGAATGAATGCATCATGGGTGATTGTCCTGATACACACAATTGCCATTTGAAAATGGCAAAATGTGCATTTTGGGGCACAATACAAGAATTACCAGGCACCTGACTGTACATATGGGACAAATGCACTACATACTTGATCCTCCAGAGTTGTGTGATGTGGTAAACAGGGCAATGAATATATATTCTAACTTTGGAACAGATTGATCTAAGGTCTCATGAACATGTACCAAGGAAGAAAATTCATGCACTGCTAAGGTTGCCAGGTCCATCTTGGCAATTGGAGGGTGATTGGGGAAGGGGGACTTGAGAGAAGAAAGAGAAAGGCCTAGGCCTAGGCCTTGGCATTGGCATTACATGGGAAGTGACATCATCATATTGGCGACACTCTGGCAATTGGGGAAGAACTCTGATAAAACCAGCTTATATCATAGAGTTTTTGTCCAAATACCAGAATGTCACCTAGATGTTGTTGGCATAATGACATCACATCCAGTGCAATGTCGGTGCCAAGGCCTAGGCCTTCTCCTTTCTCTTGGTAAGTCCCCTCTGCCAGTAAGTTGATGGGTAACTGGGGGTAGGGCCTGGCGTGGAGGGACCCCTGTCTACCTTGTGGGTCTGGCAACTCTATGCACTGTCCATTTCAGAAGAAAGGTCAGTTGAGTATATGAGAAGAATAACTTGTTTGTTCTTTATGTATGGTCAAACACAGAACTAAGGAATGCTGTATACATGAACTGTCAGAGTACAATGCATGTTATTCACAGATCTTTAAAATATAGATGACAAGGAGAAATCTAACATAGCAAGAGCATCTGTATTATGTCACATCTATACATCACTTGACTGATTAATGGAATAAAACTGTCAGACAATCTATGCAGAATTTTTATAGCCCTCAGAATTTGTCATCTTTCTAAAATTCGGGTTGATAGAATTTTTGATATATAAATAGAAATTGTATATTCATCAGAGATCAATGTGCAATTGGATGAACACATGAATCTTTTGTGCACATTGAAATCCCAATCATCTAAATGGGGCAAGCACTGGGTGGGGAGAAACTGAGCACACCTGAAAAGCAATCTATGTCTTTCGTAATGAATGGAAAGCTGTTCCACATGGCGAATAGCCAGAAATGCAGCTGAGCTCCTGATCTTGGATAAGATCACTAGATCAATGCACCCATTTCTATGAGTGATTTGCACAAAGACATTTTGAGCAGTTAATATAAATTAATTGCAGGTTGATGATATGGCATACTCCAACATTTATGTAGGAATGCTCTATCTTTTAAAGGACTTTGTTTAATTTTGGGTGTCAAAGGGTTTCTTTTAGCTATAGCTTGTGTATCATTCACAGACACTGCACACACCTACAGTGAATGAACTTGGATCTATTAAAAATAATATAAATCCATGGGTAGGTTCATGGGGCTTGCTTGGAGCTATTGAAGTCCTGCAATTAATGTTGGCCCTCCCTTAAAAATTTCTTTTCCCAGGCTAGCCGTTCCCTAATATGAGATTTCCCCCCATAAAGCCTTCCCAGGCGAATCCTATTGCTCAACCCTATTGGTAAGCTTCTTTCTAGCCCTCCAGGATGGACTCTTGTCTGCTTTCTATTGATGTTCATGATGTTCCTGCCAGATGAATAAGCCCAGCCCACCCCAGGAGGTAGCTGTTGGCTCCAGACTTCTCTATAAAATATCATTTTTTGTTGGTCTTCCTCTGAGTCACTTGCTGATTCTGCACTTACTTTGTTTATTTTGTTGTGGATCTTGATGAATTCAGATCAATTTGAACTCAGGTCTTCCTCTATCCCCCCCTCCCATTGAAACAGAAAAGTGTTCTGCACATGATTAGGGAAGCTCAGAAGGGGGGGGGGTAGCCAAGCACAGCAGGAGCCTCTTTCTTTCTTTTCTTGAAAGGGGGGAGGAGGATAGGAGACAGCAGAGGAGAGGGGAAAAACCAAGAGGAAAATCTCTGCCAAGAGAGGGCTTCCGGAGCTTCTCGGCAGCAAATTATTTTGAGGAAAGCAAACAGCTAAACGCTTACTCATGCCAATTTTTCAAATATCGAGGGTTATATCCACTCCAGGATATCACAAGGGAAAGGTAGGGTCACTCCAGCTCAATCATGCTTGTTGCAGATGAAAAATTTAAATCGCCCAAAATCAAAATGGAAATTGCATTCAGTGCAGACAGCAGGGATTGAATGGACCTGGGATTGGAATAAAACTCCGTGCAGATTCAGGCCAGTTTATAGCTCCTTCACCATAGTAAAATATGTAACCAATGGTAGATTTTCTTTCTTCTAAGTTTCCTCCCCAATGAGAGTTAACTTTGGCAGGTAGCTTAAGCTTAAAGTGTGCAGTAATAATAAATACAAAGAATTTTTCTTTGTATAGCTCACCCTTCCCTGCTGGCTCAGGGCAGAGTAACAACAAGAAGTATACAAGTATTTGATTGACTTGCAGGGCGGGAGTCCCAGGCTAATAAATACTCTCACAACATGCTGGCGTGAAAGAGGCGACAACTTTATTAACAACAACTCTGAGAGGGTTGGCATGGCAGAGAGTAAGGAGCCAGAGCAGTCAGCTGACAGCCCTGTTTTTCCCCAGCAATGGCTTGTACCCTTCCTGCCCCACTTCCCATCTGGGAATGTGTGTCCCCAAGAATGTGTGTAAGGGAAAACATATATGTTTGATAGGTTTACAAATCAAGAGCAGAAAATAAAATTGCAAATGGGAAGTCCATGCTATGCTGCCATTACATTTTTACACTTCCTATAAAAGAATTTCTTTGCATAACAATTGTATTTCCTGATAGCAGGAAATACTCAATTTAATAGAGGGAAAGATTCAGGTGTGGTTTAAATATTATATTGAAAAAATTAACAGTTTCCTTGCATGACTCTTTTAATTTTTCAATATAATATTCAAACCACACCTGAATCTTTCCCTCTACTCAAATGAAGTATTTCTTGCTGTCAGGAAATACAATTCATGTAAGATGAAATCTTACTAAATATAATTCAAAATATACATGCTAAATCAGACCACAAAATTCCCATCTACCATTAAATAATACTTACTAGGCAACTGAATTCAAACAGTATCAAACAAGTACTCAGTATTTAACAGTTCAATATATAGTGTCATAGGAACGCTCAATGTCGTTCCAATAAAACCTGATCTATTTCAACAAAGAACTTCTTCAAGAGTACCATCGGCAGAATGTGAAATAATCTATTATATAACTCACTACTCGTCTATACAACAAGAAGATCCACTTCTTCAAATTCCATTAACTTGATTTGTCAATAAAAGCCTGTCACTTACAAATCCAAATAACCTTATTATTTACTTGGCTATCTTGATCTTGTTCCACCAAGGCATTTATCATTCCAAGAGGTTCCACTTTCCCACACATTTATCAGTCATTCCTAAGTGTTTCATATTCCAATACACAGGAATTAACATTTTTTTAAAGGCCAGTAAACCATCCCAAAAATGTGCAGGGGGAGGAACTACATTGCAGTTTCCAGTGCTCAGCTCTGCATTGGCTGGCACCTCCAATTAGACAAATCATTACTTCGATATCTGTTTCATCAATATGCCTCTCATCAGACATAACAAAGTAATCACTGGGCTACCTGGGATGCAATATCCAGTCACATATCATGATGAAAATCTGACACCCAAAATGCTGAATCAAAGGACAGATCTCAAATCTGCTCTGGATGTGCCACATCTCCGAGGAATATTTGAGTGTAGCACAGGGGTAGTCAACCTGTGGACCTCCAGATGTCCATGGATTACAAATGCTGGCAGGGGTTCATGGGAATTGTAGTCCATGAACATCTGGAGGACCACAGATTGAGTACCCCTGGTGTAGCAGCCTCGATTGCACAGACTAGCCAGATCCCATCAGGGCTTGGACGCTAAGCTAAGCAGGGCGGGTACTTGGATGGGAGGCCACCAAGGAAGACAGTGGCTGCTATGCAGAGAAAGGCAATGGCAAACCACCTCTCCTCATCGCTTGCCTTGGAAACCCCAGGACGTGGAACTTCATAGGGGCACCATGCGTTGGTTGTGATTCAACTGAACACTTTCGCTTAGGCCAGATGTGGGCTAACTTGTTTGCTGTTGATAGCAATGTTATGTCCAAATATTTCTATCAGCAGAGACTCCTTCCACAGTAGTGGACGTAAGCTCATCTCATGTTGCTTGGATATTTGACCCTTGAAACTGGTGTAAAGGAGGATTGCAAAATATCTTAGCCTTGGACTTCAGAGACTCATAGACTCAGAGAGAGAGAGTGCTCTGCACTATCTCTTTAGTGTGTTGATTGCTACTCTTAGGGAAATGTCTCTCCATCTTGGCACCATGAGGGTAGGACATGGATTCCTGCATCCATCTTAGTTCATTAAACTAGATTAAAATCCTATCTCTATTCTATCTAGAATGGAGTTCCTTGCAATAGAGTCAGATTACCTTTATTGGCATAAAGAGTTCCTTGCAATAAAGAACTCATATTAGTTTGCAAAGATGAGTCTTCGTTTGTTACGTTGTTTCTTACCAGCACACTCACAACCAGATAGACGTTTGTTGCATCATGTGCCTTGAGCACTCGCCTAATCCAAATATTTCAGCACAGAAAATGAGCTTAATGTGAAAAGCTATTTAAAGCATGGGAGCAACACCTGCCTCAAACACCAGTGAAGAAAGATCAAGAGCTTTGGGATTTGTGGTTTTGTGACAGTAACTGAATCCAGTGTCTTAAAAGAATGGAAGTACCTGAAAAGTCTACTTGGTCCCTGGATGACTCAAAGGGAAACAATAATATAATGGCATATTTTGCTCTTGTGTTATTAACTTCAAACTACTCCAGGTCACACATGCTGTTGCCATTTGATGACTATCATGTGGCTGGTAAGAAAATCAGTCGCACGTGTGAAGATTTTAACAGCTCAGTTTGCACATGGTAAAGCTTCCACTCAATTGCTGCCAAAAGATTAATCAGGAAACCACAGAAATAGGGATTCGGCCACAGTGGCCTTTGCCACCCAGAGCATGAGTGTTCCAGGTGATACATAGCCCAGGAAAAGATGTTCTTGCCAAAGTGTGGCCAGCATGACTACATGCTTTGTAAGTAAGATAATGCATTGCCCCTAAATATCTGTAATCTGGCAAAGAAATTTCAAATATTAAAACAGCATTCTTTATTTAACGGTGTGATCCTAAGCAGAAACACACCCTTTTAAACCCACTACAGCTATGGGTTTACAAGATTGTAATTCCACTTAGGATTCCTTTGCAAGTTGGTAAGTTGGGCCTCAGTCCTGAAATTCATAAGAGACTAGAAAACTAGTCAATCAATACTGCCTTTCCTGAAAACACTTTCATATTCTTTTTTTTTTTTGTGATTTGCATTGATATGATTGAGAGCAATTCTAGCAGTTTAAAAAAAAAATTAAAGCCGAATGCACTGGAGGCTTTGTGCCAGGCTACAGTCTGGAGTTTGAGTCAGGGCAGTTTGCCCTGCCTCTTCCTGCTCCCACACACCATTTGGGTGTGTGTGCGTGTGTATGTGTGGTTGGTGCAGTTTGCATGAGTCTACCAGTTCACTGTGAAGAACTCTGTATGTGTGCACTGTTAAACAAACTGTAATGTGCAGGTGAGGGGAGTTAAACTCTTTCCTCCTCGTGCCATGGCTTGCCGTGCTCTGCTGTTTAAAGTGCACTTTGTCTAGCTAGCCTCAGATACAAGAATCCTGGCCAGATCCTGGGGTGGGGGGGGGGGGCGGAATGCTGATATGAAAGCATGGTGGTAGCGAGCAGGGATGAGCTCTTCTTGTACGAGTCCTTAACTTCTGTTAAAATAACAAACCTGCCCAGCTGAGCATCCTGGGAAAGCTCACTGACACCAGATTCATACATTTCCATGTCGGGTCTACAAGTGGGAAAGTCAATTACCGATAGAGTGGCAAGCTCAATCTCAACAGATCTGAGAAGCCAAACAGGATTGGTCCTGACTACTATTCAGTGGGAGATCACTGGGTAATCCCAAGGTAAGCGTTTGCAAACCACCTCTGAATGTCTCTTGCACTCTCTGAGAGTGCAATGAGTCAACTGTGACTTGATGGCAAAAATATAATCAAATATAAAAAAAATTTAGGCTGGGGAAACTTTGTTCAATCTGTCTGAGATTTAAGAGGCAATATTACTTAGAGAAAAGGCAGAAACTGACTAAGAAGCGGCAAAGTATCCTCGTGTGAATGCAAGGGAGGAGGAGCGGCTTCTGTCTCCATACGTAAACTGGCCGTCCATTGAATGGACAGTGGCACTCAGAGCCTGATCTTAACCATGTTTCCTGAGAAGCCTCCCTGACCACCCTGGGATTGACTTTCTAGAAAATATGCTTATCAAGGGCATTTTCATTTCCAAGGCCTAAAAAAGGAATGGGGAAAAGATTAATTGAAATGGATGGCTGCCTCTCCTCTCTTCCTCTTCCCTGCCTTCCTTTGTAGAGAGAACCTAATGCTAGAATAAGTTGCATACACAGCATTAAGTGCACAATCATAATACATGACAAAGCAGCAAAATTCCTGACTGTGTCAATCATTGTAGCACTATATATATTCATTTTATTCCTCCGGGAGAGCCCAGCTTTCGAGTGAGAAATCAGATGGGTAATACATCTACGTGGAAAAACATCCAATGCATGAAGAAGCCACTTTTTGATTAACTGGATATTGAGTGATATCGAAAACAATATGAAACTGAGCCAGAGTTTCCTGGTCTAATTGGTGGTTTTGAGGGCTGCCAGATGAACAGTCTTCCCAGCACATCATATTCTAGCCACTAGTCACTCTCCAATCATTTCTTAAATTTAAAGATACGAGAAACAGAGTGAGTTTCCTTTAGAGCAATGACATCCTGAAGGTGCAGCAAAGTATGTGACAGAAACAAAATTGAGTTAAGTAGGTGTAGTTCAGTCTCCCTCCCTCTCTCTGGACTCTGTGGATTGGGATTTGCCAACCTAAGACGAAACGGCTTCTTCCTTGTTTTGTGCAAGAAAAGTTTTTCAACATTCTACCCACCATTCAAAAGCCTTCTGCATGGAAGGACCATGTCAGTGCTGAAGCATCTGTTGGGAAAAAAAATGGTGATCGCTTCGCCGGAAGTTCGGAGGAGAGAGCCAAGGGGAGGGACTTTGTTGGAAGCGCAACAATAAGAATGCACGTGTCTTTTTTGCTAGTGTTGCAGATTGTTCGCAAGAGTGTAGCGCTTTTTGAGGGGTGAATCCACTTTTCCTGATTCCCCTAGAAGCGCTACAACGAATCACTTTTTGCGGAACTGTTGCAGGAGTGTTGCAGATTGTGTGTGACATCATGTGGAACTGCAAATTAGTACCGTTTACCATATGTAAGCCTTCTGCTACATTAAACTCGTGCGGAATGGCCCATGGTCTTTCCACTAAAGCTTAGACACCAGTAAAAAAAGTGGATAGCTTTACTGAATGTCTCTTTCCCCTTCTGTTTGTTATTATTATTGCTGTTGTTGTTGTTGTTGTTGTTGTTATAATATTTAGATTTCTAGCCTGCCACTCCCAATGGCTCGCGGCGGGTTACAACATGTATATAAACCCCAATAAAATACCCCAATAAAATTCCACTAAGAGCAATCCCTAAATGTGCCAAAGTGGCGGTCTAAATCTAAATAAACTCAGCTACTATCCACCAAGGGGGCGTTATTGCCCTCCCTTCCAGTTTCTTCCCACAGTTGCCATATTTGGCTAAAAGCAGTGTGGGTAATGTAGTGGGAAAATATGCAGGCAAGTAGTTTCCCTGCTTCTAACACGTGACTTCCTCATAAGCCTCACTGAGTTCAATGGTACATATAGCTCTCAGCTCAAGACAGTACATTATATGTACAAGACAGTACAGTATATGAGTACATAGAGCAAACAGGTCAAGCCCTCCGCACAGGTCTGACATAAAAAACACAAAACTGAAAAATCTATAGGGGAATACTTCACCCTTCCAGCTCATTCAATAAGGGACATGAAAGTAGCTGTTTTATTGCAAAGGAACTTCAAGAACAGGCTAGAAAGGGAGATTGCAGAAATGCAAGTTATTACAACACTCAAAACAATGACATACCCTGGCCTCAACAAGGACATTCCATGAGCCCTTCCATGAGTAGAAGACTTTTCCACAAGTGGAAGATAATATGAGGAACCAGTGTATATGAGGGACCGCCTTTCGTCCTATGTCCCCCGCAGGGCTTTACGCTCTGCGGGGGCTAACCTACTGGTCGTTCCCGGTCCCAAGGAGGCTTGCCTGGCCTCGACCAGGGCCTTCTCAGTCCCGGCCCCGACCTGGTGGAATGAGCTCCCTGCAGGAACTTTCAACAGGGCCTGCAAGATGGAGCTCTTCCGCCAGGCTTTTGGTTGAGGCTGGGCAGCAATGAAAATCTGCCCCCCTCACAAAGCGGGGGTTGTGTATGTCAGCAGCTCCCCTCCGCTTCCCTTTTAGTGGGGGTAGAGATCGGGTTAGTTATTGAACCTTGCCGCCACTCTTTGCCTGCTATAACTATGTTGTTAAGGATTAGTTGTGGATTCATGCTTTTATTATATTGTTTTAATGGGATTGTTTTATGTCACCCACCTCGAGCCTCCGGGGGAAGCGGGATATAAATAAAATGATGATGATGATGATGATGATAATCTTTAGATCAAATCCCAAAGAATTCAGTGCAGACTACATGCCTATGGGAGGTACAGAACCATGAGCCTATGTCTGTGCATCACACATCAATGTGTGCCTGCTGCAAAATGGAGACACAGCACCAGCCACTGAACATGTCCAGTTTATTTAAAACATTTTCAGTCTACCTTTCCCACTAATTAGAAGAAGAAGAAGAAGAGTTGGTTCTTATATGCCGCTTTTCCCTACCCGAAGGAGGCTCAAAGTGGCTTACAGTCACCTTCCCATTCCTCTCCCCACAACAGACACCCTGTGAGGTAGGTGAGGCTGAGAGAGCCTTGATATCACTGCCCGTTCAGAACAGCTTTATCAGTGCTGTGGCGAGCCCAAGGTCACCTAGCTGGTTGCATGTGGGGGAGTGCAGAATCGAACCCGGCATGCCAGATTAGAAGTCCGCACTCCTAACCACTACACCAAACTGGCTCTCCTCCAGGGTCCTCCAGAGTCCTCCAGGTGACAAATGAAAACATTTACACATCAAAATTGCATTTGAAGTAATATATATATAATATAATTCAATAAAAAAAACCCTTATAAAAACCATGGAGGAAGATTGCCTGTTGTTAGGGAATGTGACTCAACAGCCCTCCTCTTATATTTGGTCTCCAGACTCTCCCCCTTAATGACTGCCTGCATAAATGAGAGGGGCATGCTGGGCAGGCAGTGGGCCCCACATCTGGGGGGTCAGGCAGGAGACGCAAGCACCCTGCCCGGACAGCACTGGCTAAAGCATCCAGGGATGTTCCAGGATGCAGTGACACCTAGCCAACGTCCTCCCATCCCCTGGGGCCTCTACTGCACTGCTTCAGCCACATCAGAAATTCTCTAATGCCCAAGGTCAGGAGGACAACTGACCTAGCTTATATTTCCTATTTCAAGGCAGTGAGGAAGTGAGCATGTTCCTCGACACCACCAGAGAAGGTCAGAGAGACAAAGCCAGAGAGACACAGTCAGAGGAACACATCAGTTGGTGGAGTCCACTTGTGCCATGGGCCTGCTCCAGCTTCACTCCTCCTTGCTGAACTCCCTGGAGGTAGTCAGGGGCACACTGGTATGCTTCATCACCAGCCCATACAAGAGTACCTTCTTATCAGTAGTCTAATTAGTCTGGCAGTGGGTATCACTGACTGATGGGTCTGGGATCACCATGAAATGAAATAAAATAGGGCCAAGGCCAATAGTGCAAAATGACTTAGTTAAATTTCCAAAAATTCCCTGCACATTTCACAAATAGGCTTCATTAGGGGAATATATCCATCTTTCAATAATTCTTCAAAAAAGAGTATAGGATCAATACGTTAACATGTATGGAATTCTTTTTTGGGGGGGTGGACTGCACTCACATTGCTCTCATAGCCCCCTTGTTCTACTGCAACTGACCCACTTATACAGATTTAACACGCAGACTAGCTGCAGCCACTAGGCCTGTGCTTGTTAACGGCACAGTAGTGCTGTGCCTTGTCATCCGTGTATCTTTGGGTGACATGAGCATCTCTCAGGGATACGACAGCTGCTGTGACCCACTCGCTCCCCTCAGGATTGCACTGTGGTGTTTAGGATCACAACCACTCCATAATGTGTTCTAAAATGTGATTCCAGAATTCATCATTGTGAAAAAAGTGAAAGTTTCTGACAAAGGAATTAAAACAAAAGAACAAAAAAGGGTGCAGGGCTGTGCAGGACAGCATAGATAGGAACCATACATTGGAACATTGGAAGTCTCCTACTGGATCAAACATATGCTACATTATTTCATCATCTGCGTCCTTCAGTGGCAGCCAGATGCCCCAGAAAGGCCCATAGGCCCAAATCTCCTCCTTCCTTCTACTGCACAGCAACCAGCATTTCAGAACATGAAGAACTCATCCAGCCTGTATGGCTACTATACCTGTTGATGAATCTTTCTTACATGAAGTTGTCTGTTCTTTTAAAAAATCTGCCTGATGCTCTGGTGGCCATGACCACATCCTGTGGCCATGAGTTCCACAAGCTAATCAAACATTATGCATAGAAGTACTTTCTTTTGTCGACTCTGAATGTAATGATGTTGGCCCCCATTCCCAGTTCCTCACCAGTTGTCAGCCTTGCAGACCCTTCCTTTCAACTATAATGTTTAAAATAAATAATGTGTCATCTGCTTTTCATCACTGTAACTGACCTTATTATTCTTGAAAAGCATCCTGATCCATTATTCCTGGTTGCACATAGACCTTGGTTTTCAGAGCCTGATGCATCATTTCCATATCATCATAATTCTAGCTGCAGAATTTGAATGGATTTACTATAGAACTCTGGTTCTAGTGATACTGCTTGATAGTATTCGTGCTTTCCAGAGGTTGGAGAGGAAATACCACCAGCAACCTGGCAATGTTCCAATACATTGTTCTCCAACAAGTTCATGCAGGGTTCTATGGGTACAGGCTAATGCCAATATGTCATATTCCCTGCTGCACCTTGGGCTGAGCTACCAGGGGGTGTTTCAGAGATTGCAGCTGATCCTGATCCATTGCCTGAACCCACTACTCTCCAGGCTCCATCTGGAGATCTGGCCAGTGAAGACCAGCCTGATGCCCATGAACAAGCTGGTCCCAGCCAGACTGGAACTCAGCCTGATGTGCCCACGTATGCCAGCCCTGAAGACTCACCAGAGGAATGGCATTGCCGGTCCCTGGCAAAGACCCCAGGAAGTCCTACATTGCAGCATCGGAGGACTGCTGTCAGGAGATCAGCAGCTAGCTGTTAGGGTAGATGGGGCTCAGCTGTACCTGTTTCTTCTGATGAGGATTAGGACCAGCTGCAAGCCTTCTGGCTGAGAGCTGCCCCTCCCAGCTTGGCTGTATTAGAGAAGGGCCTTGAGGCAAGGTCCTTTGTGGGTGCAACCAGTGTATTACTTGCCTGTTTTCTCAGACAATCCCTGGTTCCAATTTGCTATGACAAAGCTCTGCCTGCCTGACTCCCAGTTCCTGATTTTGGCTTGTCTTCTGACTATACTCTTGGCATCGACTTTTGACTACAGTTTGGCATTGACTGTTTCTCTGGATCTTGACCGTGTCTCAGCTTGATTTGGCTCTCTACCCCATTTGCTGTGTGAACTGTCTCCCTGGCTCTTGACCTCATGTACTGGCCTCTGGCTCTTGCACCTCCCCCGTCTTGACACAACAACCAGGCTGTGTAGGTGTGGCTTGGCTGGGCAGCACACAAAAGTTTTATCAGATTGAATGTCCTCTACTATGATACTTTTCTATAGTGAGGGTGCAGTTAATTTCCCAGTTCCACCTTGCATGTAAACCACAACATGAGCCCCACCAAAGGCTCCCCTGTACCCTGTGGGCAGTATTTCGGGGGGTGGGAAGGCTTTAAAGCAGAGATGTAGGCTGGCTTAATTCTGAATGGAACTCCAGTTATAATTCCTACCAGTTTTCTGGATACAACCTTACAAATATGAGTGACAGGCAGAAAGACTGCTGCACATTAACTACTGCCTCTTTGCTCAAGGTTTAAATAGCTCCCCTTTTATGCCTTAACTCATTCTGTTAATACTTGTTGTCAATAGCAAAGAACAAGAGTAACAATAAAGGAATTCCTCAGCTGGCCAAGTGGGTGCTTTCTTTGTGGGCAGTTTTAGCAGTAGAGGCAAAGCACCCCTGAATTCTCCCTGGGATTAATGTGTATAGTGATGGTTTCATTCCATCTTGCAGGTGTTCCTAATCAGGCCTCTCTGCCTACATGGCTCCTATCATCCTCAAGACCAAAGTAAAGAACATGGTAACTGGTTCATCCAGAGAGCCACAGGAAGGGAGGGGGAGAGTCAAGATTGATGAGGTAATCTTCTAGAGGGTTCTAGCAAGAACATGCCCTGATTGGTTGATCACCATCACCTGATCTCAGTCAAAAATTATAGCTGGGCTTAGAACGGTGTAAAGGAGACTAGCTTGGATTGTGATGGGCTGAAAGGCCTTGAGTCCTCGACTATGATCTGCTTATTTTCAAATGGACAGCTATATAGACTGCTTGAACTGCAGCCTTTGCTTTCATGACTGTAAGACTGTCTCATCTAATACAGATCTTGATTTGTGTTAGTTAAGCTAGTTTTTTCTTGTTTTCTGTGTTGCATGACTTTAGAGATGTGTTGTTGTCAATAAATAGGCTTACTTAAGAATTATTTCAATGAACTGTGTATGTGTATATATACATACACACAGAGTTTATTAAAATATATATGGGACTATTTTCTTGTGCACACCTACTCTGGGGACCCCCTGAGTCAGTTCTGGACTCCCTGACACGGGGACATCTAATTTCCATCTCTAGAATAGTCCCTAGCTCACGTGGTTTTTGTCCATGCAACCCCCTGCCCCCCCAACAGCATAATGACTGGATGAAAGGGATACTTCCTTTCTTTTTCACTAGCAGTAAAGCTCTTTGGATCTAACCCCATGTATTGTTAGTCCCTCATCACCGAATGGTGTTCTCTCATTTTTTAAAAATATCTTTGAGTTGGAAGAAGGAAGGAGTCACTGTAAACTAGTCCTGAGCTCTTAATCCTGTCCAAAGTTAGGCTATGTTTCAACTCTGCCAAGCATCACATGTAGTATTTTATATCACCCCTTCCTCAGAACTTCAAATAGTAGCAGTTCTCTCTCCTCAAAATGCCACATCATAAATATTTTCTTTCAGCAGATTATTTCAAAGATAATTGACTATGACCAGCCGTAAGAGTGCTTGGGCAAGTCTAAGCCTAAGGAACAGGCCTTTACAGAAAGCACATTTGGACAAGAGCGAACATCTCTCAGAGGATGTAAAAAAAAAAAAACCCAAAAAAGAAACCCCAGCCATTTCTCTAGTTTTTGTCTATTTATAAATCATGACTATAATCCAGTTTCCAAGCGTAGAAATCTCCCTTCAGCCCACAGGTGGACTGTGAGCAATCTGTCCTGGTAGCAAATGCATTCCTGTATTTGAGAAAATCCCAGTGAGGGAGCTATTCAGGTTCTCTTGCTTCACCCCCACTGGTGGATATGAACACCTAGAAGCTGCCAAAGTGTCTCCATTGTAATAGGGTTGGCAAGTTCTCCTTTACTGTACTTAGCATGATCCCATAGTGTGGCATGTCTGCAGGATTTTGGAGATTTGGTATGTGAAATTCATTTTCATTGCTTTAATTCACTAATCTGAGACTAAAAGGGTGTATTGGACATGCTGTGCTAAAAGTAATTGTGTATTTGTTTCCCAAGAGAATTCAGCTGTATGTGAACTGGGCCACAGCCAGGAAAGTTTGGATACAAGGAAATAGAAAATACAATTTTTTTTTGGTCCCTACTCCTCTTTCCAAACTGAAGGATTAATATCAGTCTGTTTTATATGGCTAACCAGTGAGCACCATACATAATGCTATTTTGCAGTTTAAACAGCATGGGAAGACGAAGATGAAAAGCCATTTCTCTCCCCTGGCCTAACTCTTCAAACTTTTGTAAGCCCCTGTGGCAGCATCTGTGTGGGCTGACTATTTCAGGAGAGAAACAAAAATAAAAATAGTAACGTTTTGCCATCGGTAGTGGCTTGACTGTCTAGTATTTTCATCCGGTTAACTTAAAAACCTTGAAGGTTCACAGCTTTCCTGCAGAACATTTAAGTGGCCCTGTTTAAAATAGCAAATGTTAAAAATAGCAAACATGACTGGACAACAGAGCTTTAAAAAGTATAATATGGGAGGTGTACTTAGATTGCTTGCTTAATATACATTTTTATTCTGTGGAGGAGTGTGGAGAACTGGTTTTGTATTTTTTGTGAACTGCTGAGATGGAAATGTTCAGAAAATGTATTGTGTACACAGGTATGGAGGTAAGGGAGGGGCCATGGTATATCTTGTCAGATCTCAGCACTTAAGCTGGGTCATTACTGGGATGGGTGACCATCAGGGGAGACTCTGCAGAGGAAGGCAATGGCTTCTGACTTGCCTTGAAATCCCCTTGCTGGGGTCCCCATGAGTTGGTTGCAGCCTGACATACTCACACTGGGATGAGTTATGAGGTAAAGAACATGTAGAAGGTCCCAGATTCAATCTCTTGCATCTCCATTAGGTGGTGAGATTGCCCCCAGCCCCTTCTCTAGTTTTGTCTGTTGAGAGATTGTGCCAGTCAGTGTAGATAATACTGGGCCTGATGAAGGAAGAAGTATTGATAGTACTATGGAAGGAATGTAATAATATGGAAGCACTATGGCAGTATAAAGCAATAGATTGAAGTCAAGATTATATAGCTACTGTGTTAGCTGAGAGTACACTGGCATATCTAACAGCAGATATTGTCAAATGTGTCGCACAGGTGTATATTTGCAAACATGTGTTAAGGCACAACCAAATATAAATCTCTAACATATGACTACCATGTGTCCTTGTATGGTAAAAGCAAACATCTCATTTTCATCCACTTATGGTGTTTATTACAGCACAGTTCCGCCAAACATCACATATGCATGTAACTAATGTGCTGACCACATAAAGTACAAATTGGCTTTCTACTCCAGTATCACTGTATGAGATAGAGAAAATAATTCCCATTATCTTCAGAAAAAGCCAGACTTTTTGATTATACATTCATTTATACATATACTATACAGTTATATTAATTCTTAGAATCTTTATGGGCTCTAGATTTTTGAGATTATAAATATGCCCATAACACCATCCTTCAAATACGCGCATGTGGTCTCTGTGGCTGGATTAGATTAATGATAGTGGTGGATAGAAGGCGAGTTTTTGTCAGTTCCCCTTTTTGACTTTTCCTTCTTGCTGTTTCTGGGGCTCCCCAGTCCCCCGGCAGTAGAAGTTATGAACATTTTGTTTGAGGCCTGCTCCATGAATGAAAATTCCTTCTGATCACAGAAACTGGTGGTTCCAAGTCCATGTCATCATGGTTATACTGGTCAGTCAATCACATTGTTATGCCTTTCTAAATTCCCCCAACAACATCCCCCCCCAGACAAAACAGACTCTTGAAGTCAGTGTCCAATTAGTAGAAGGTTTAGGTTTAGCAGAAGCAAAATAATCTCTGATTATTAAAATACAATTGAATCCATACAGCCAAACACAGGGGATTTTTTCATAGAATTTTATTGTTATTTAACTGTGTTGCTTCCATGCCACGTCAAATCCCACTGATTTTAACATGATTTACTTCTTAGTGGAGTTAAGATTAGGATATTCGATGTTCTGTATTAATAAGAATGTCATGAAAATGAATTTTTAGTGTACACTGAAAGAACTAATTAATGAATTTGCATGCATAAATTACTGTACAAAGTATATCCTTGAAGATCTGTTTGAACTGGTTAAAATGGACATACACTAGGATGCATCCCTGATGCATTTGAAGTGAAAACAAAAGATAATTGCTATGGTCTTAACTGGGCTAAGTTCCAGTTAAGCTTTTGATTGTTTTAAGGGTGCTGTTATTGCCTTTCTTTGGCAACATTTTAAATCTAATCTAAAAGAATACTACATGCATCAAAAATATGCCATTTACAGTACCGGGTTTTGCTCACTGGCCAGAGGTAGAACAAAGGAATTTGTTTAAAGAATTTTCATTTTAAATAAAGGAGGATCCAGGGCTCAACCCTGGTTGATATATAATATATCTAAATTTCTCCAAAAAAGATTTTGAGATTGATTAGAAAGTGTAATATACTTTCTATTGTAACTTTTAAAAAGGCATTGGAAAGAAAGAATTCTTGGCTTCTCATAGGGATCTTAACATATTTGTTAATTTTTTAACTGGCCCTGTGTATGTGTTTTAGTAATATTATAGGAACTAAAATTAAGATAAATACTTTTGTCACATTTAGAATTATAGCACATTTAGAAACATAAATAAAGAGTAGTATAACTCAACATTTTCTTGTCCTGAGCAGCAAAATCTCTCTCCGCCCTCTACATTTACTTGTAAAAAGGCACCGTTGACATCACTGGTGCTGACTATCAAGGAATATGTATTATGTGCTTAAAGTGTTAACGTCTCGGCCAAGCAAGTGTCTAAACGCAAAAATGATTTGAAGCTATCTTGACAAAAAGTAGCAGAAACGATAGTTCCAGGCTAAATCAGCTTACAAGAGAATTTAAACCGGTCCATCCAAATGCCAATCTAATTGAATAAATCACCGCTAGATAACAATACAAATGATGAGACATACATATTGCCTTTCTTTGGGAAATTGTTTTTTTTCCCCCTCTCAGAATTCTAAAGAAGTCGCTCACATTTGTCCGGAAAGAACTAATACGAAGTAAAGGAACATTTGCAACAGGTTGGGAAATCACAGGAACCATGAGAAATACAAACTCAAAAGTTAGCTAAAATCCTGTCTCACATATGTTTGTCCGAGTGTAACATATAATTACAGCATTGCCTTCTTTATTTTGAAAAAAAAATTCAAAAATGGCATAAAAGATAAGAAAATTATGAATCTATACCTTTGATCCTTCCCTCCTTCTGATTATCTGAGAAATTGTAGAATCTGTGCCAATAAATTTATATTTGGTATTTCTGGAGAAGGTTTCACTTTAGGTGTTTATAACAGTAGGCACATATGCGCCCACACACACATGCCAGATATGTATTTAGATCAAGCAAACATCCAATAAAATATGTACCGTGCAATGCAAAAACTGATTTGAAAGATTTGAAGACAACCCCAATGACAGTCTGTATTACTGTTTAGTTCACCAAAGAACATCTGCAAAACAGACAAAAGGCATATCTGTAAATCTTCCTGAGCAAGAGAAAGGTAAATGCTTTTTGTCTGCATAAAATAATGTGGGAAAATGTATTAGCAGTTTAAGAAAAAAGTCACCTGAAATGGAATTTCTAGATAAGTTACATTTCTTTGTATTTCTGAAGTATATATCATTTATTCCCCTTCCCCATTTACCTTGATTGAGGTGATATAGACTAAAAAGAACCCAAAGATGATGCTTTCCAGACATTGCTATGAAGATATTAACTCGGGAAATGTTGACGTTTTAAAGCAGGCATCTATTTCACTGTTTCAAACTAGTTGTTTACTATTTCAAAGTAGTACTCACTATTTTGAAGTTGTCTGTTAAAAAGGATAACATTCCCCTTACCTTTTCCTATGGCTTTAGTTAAACCACAAATCATAGAAATAAAACCCTAAACCATAAAACTGGTGTTTGGCATTATATAGAGGACCTTTAATACTAGGCGTTTTATTAAGATAATTTTCTTCAACGCGTTGCCCACTGTGCTGAGGTCTCTTGACTTTTTGTGTCGCAAGGAGAGAGGTATAAAAATCAAAGACCCTTTGCTTAGGGTTCTGCACGCTGCAGTCCCTTTACCAAGGCTGGTGTTCTCAAGATGATCAGTTATGGTACAAATCCTTTCCAGAACATGGTTGATTTATAGCTTTAGCACCATGCCTGGCTTAGTGTTTTCTCTGAGTCATGTAAATGGTTTGAGAATAACACATGCATATACTGTACTAGGGTAAGTGGTAGCTTTAAAGGGTGGTCTACAAACCTTTGCTTTAATCCAAGGAAATGGAAACACATAAAGACTAATAAGGGCCAGCTATTATTAGGTTATTTAAGAGATCAAGAATTTGATGAGTTATGAGGCATAAGAGCCAAGCAGCGATCCTTTTTGATTGCCCTGCTGTTTGTTTTCATCTTATTTATTCTTCTCGCTAACTTACATCCAAATATTGGCTAAATACTCATTTTTGAGTGGCATTGTTTTGATAAATAAAGGAGAAGTGTAAAATGGTTCTTCTGATTCTCTTTCATTAAGGCACCCAAAGTAATAATGGTGAAAATGTAAGCTGAGGTTTGCACATTTCCTTTACAGTGGCTCTAAAATATCTCCCCTGGTAACCAAAAGGATCTGACAGAACAGTAAACAGAGAAGTGAGATGTTGGGATTATTTTAAGACAGATGCTTTTTTAAACTGTATTAAGAACACCCATCACAGATCCCAATTCTAGCCAGTTCCTCACACAGGAGGTATTTTATCTTCACAACATCTGGACCTGTCAAAAAGGTGCAGTTGTAGACCTTACCAGATGCAGACACCCCATACATAAAAGTTCACTAACAAATCATACCATAAAGAGAAGTACAACACAAGAATTATATATGTCCATGAAGAAAACTATTCTATGGTTAAGTGAAGGATGAGGGTGGCAGGTAAAGAAATGCCCAACAAAATTCCAGGCAATTTAAAAGAATTTCTGAGAGCTTTATTAAGGGTTGTTTTTTTGTCCTTCCAGATTTTTCTACAGCTGATGATTGACATGATGGACTTTTTTTCTTCAGGGTGAAATAAACACATGCGCCTGACATACCATGGTTAATTTGAATGAGCCCTCAAAAGGCCAGGGGTATTGTTCTCTGTGATATTTCTAACTCATTCTTTACAGGGATGTAAACAAGGGGAGAAAAACAAATAAAAATAGTTTGCATTATTTTTAAGAACTCAGCTGTGCTTATTACCTTGTTCTAGTTCTTTAGAAGGATATATCAGGTGAATTGGTAGTGTAATATAAGTAAAAAAATAACAGGTATCATTAAGCTTTGATTTGTAGTCATATAATCTATGAACAGATTTACCAATGTAATTGTTTAAAGCTATATATGATAAGACAGCTTCCAGATGTTAATACTTGTCATTGTCTCTTTTTCATTCCGCAAAAGCTTAACATTTTCCCTGAGTAGTCTGGGGCCATAGATTTGTATCAGTTAGTAACTCTTGTCCCTGAAATGCTATGGCTCTGATCCCACCTCCATTGTCTCTTTATGCAGAGTGCATTGTTATTTTCCTGATAGAGCACTGCAAATAAATGATTCCTCAAGAGATATGCATCTGAGTTTTGACCACTTCTCTGAGCAGTCAGGATAATTTAAATATCAAACACTGTTGTGCATGGTATATGTTTCTTGCAGTATATTATATCCAAAGACAGTTGTTTGATTCCTGCAATTAAAAAAAAATCCTGTTAACACAATCCCAAACAAAAGAGAGCTGGGAGCCAACTTCTGTGAATATTCAACTCAAACCTTCATCCCTCCTCAACCCGTTTGCAGCTCAGTGCACAAGGTCCTGCCTGACCATTGCATGATTTTGATCCTTAAACCATCCTTAAAATTAATTTCGTACAAAGTGTGTGCCACTTCATTGAACTTAAGCAATTCTAGGAGTGTCTGCCACGTTATGAGGATCGAGATGATGGTGTTAGAAGCCTGGTATAGGGATTATCTATGGGTCAAATGTTTAGCCATCTGGAATTTCCATGAGCTCAACTGAATTTTTGACACCTCTCTTTCAGTTAAATAGAAGGCAAAGTGACTCAGAAATTCCTCTTCCAAACGGGTTCCCCCCTCCTTTTCTTCCTCTCTTTTTAAAGTTTGCCCTAGTGTACATGAGGGAACTGCACTGCTTCCACCACCCTGTGGTAATGTTATGCCATGACATACGTTCTTGTTTCCATGGCCCTGAAAAGCTTTTCAAAGAGCTTTGTAGATAGTCCAAGTCTAAACACATGCATTCTCCTCATCACCCAATAAAGGGACTCTGACTCCGCATCACTCATTATGAATCACAGGCAAACACCGAGGGACTTGGTACAGGTAAATCTGTCCTGCAGGGGAATTCTCTTAAATGTTTTGAATATCATGAATTCATTCAAGACATTTGAAAGTTTTATAGTTGTTATTGTTGTTGTTGGCTTGGGTGGGCAGTTAGGATTTCTTTCATAGACTAGATATGCTCAAGTAAGTGCTTTATATGGTTGAATGGTAGTGGTGGTGGTGGTGGAGGGGGGGGGTGACCACCTGATCAGTGTCCCCAAAAAGCAAGCCTGAGCTTATACTGCAGGCTGTTAGAATGTTACTTTCCCTTACCCAAACCTTTCCCTTACCCAACTTGTTTTGCTTCTCACAAAGCCAAACATAAAATTATGGACAATTTCTCACTGCTAGCACATTTTACAACTACTCCACTTGTTATATGTAGCAGATGGTGTTCAAACAAATCAAGGAGAAGAAGCTGCAAAAGTATGGGGTGGGGGAGATGGAACCAGTCAAGAAACTCATATATTTCTTTAGATGATAAGATGAACTGCAGATGGGGAAGAACAGCAGAGAAGCAGACAATTTAAAAAGCGGTTCTTAAAGAAGAACCGGCTTGTTTTGAAGATACCAGAAGTGTTGGTTGTAACTTGGTTTTATAAACATTAATTTCTAGATGTTTATGATGCCAAGGGAGCTTCAATTAAACTCAAACAAACATTGATCTACTGTAAGCGCTAATTGGGACTTATTATTATTTATTACTCTTCCATATCGCCCTCTTGTTGCCAGCTCAGGGCAGTGAACAACATACAACAGTACATACAATACAGTAGGTAAAAATGATTCACATAAAATTATCATAACTTTAAAGCAATTATTGAAACCATCCCCCAAAGTGTGTCACGGAGGTCATCTTATGGCTTAGGGTTTTTTTCAGGGGAAACCAAGGTAATTTAGTGGCATTGGCCATTCAAAGTTAGGACTAACGTTCCACCATACTTTTGTATTTTGTCCACATAGTTCTTAGCTGTGCTGCTAATTTATGTGGCACCTGCAGTCAAGTTAATCCCAAACTGAACTTGACAAAGTCACTAAAATAAAAAGAAGTGGCACGTTGAAATGTTTGAAGTCCTACTTGAAGCAGCTGCGTTTAGTGCTGAGGGGGGGAAAATCATTACGGTGCATTTAAAAATGAATTTCAAGAATCTACTTGATAATGCTCCCACAAGCCTATAATTAATACAGCTGACTTGGAAAAAGTTGCACCACTATATGTCAAAGTGTTCTTTATTAAAATACAACCCAAACCCAGATTTTTAGGACAGGTTGTAACTTGGCTGTAAATATTTATTCCCTACTGACATTTGGTATACAAGGTTACAGCCTGGAAGCAAATATTCCTTTTAAACATGTGGACTTTCCCTATTTGGTAATTTATTCAGACAACTCGACTCCTCCCCTTTGCAACAGCTATCTATATCTATAAACACTCATAGGAGCTCCGAGTGAGGCGTGTACAGTTTGCAGCACTGGAATAAAACTGCTGCCCCAAGGTCTCCTTCACTGGCAGTGAAGTGAATATAAGGAGCATACCCACAGGCCTTGGGTAATTAACAGGGATGGGCTGCAAGTAGTTGTGCTGGTCTAGGTGCTGAAGAAGATGATGGCAAGGGGAGGATGTGTTACAGGAAAGACCTTGGTAAGTTGCTGATGAGGGTTGTACAGCTATTGAGTTGGATCAAAACACCTTGAAGATGTCTTTCATACTTTGCAACCTTTGAAAGCCTACCTCTTTCTGTAGAGTCCATCTGTTACTAAAGCACCTACTAGAGTGCATGCACTCGAAAGCTCACGCCTTGAATAAATCTTTGTTGGTCTAAAGTTGCCACTGGACTCTGATTTTGTTTTGTTGTGCTGCTTCAGACCAACACGGCTGCCTATTTGAAAGCACCTACTGTATCTTTTGCAAGTCCATGCTGTTATTTTGACAAACAGAACTAGACCTACACCTTCAATGAATAATGTGCCAATGTGCAAGTTAGGCATTGAAACATGTTAATGATTATGTTGTTTATTACCATATCCCATAATAGCAATGCTTAGCAATGTATGCTGGAGGGCCATTTCAGGTTCAAGAAGGGACAAATTTTCTGGAAAATTTCAAATGTCTATCCTGTGTACAATCGTTTGTTGTAGCTACTATGTATAAATCAAAATAATTCTAAATAAAAATAATCTGAAATGATTCTATGTTGACTGTATTAGAGTGTATGTGTTTGTATATATGTGTGGAAACCTCCTCTACCGTCAGCGGCACCTCTTACAGTAGAACAATCAACAGACCCTTGTCCTGCAAAGTTCATAGTCTGGTGGTCCAATTTAAAGGCATGGGGGTCTAGAGTAGGAGTTCTAGTACAGGCACAAAACAGCCACCTGATTGCAACCCTCCAACCAGCTTAGAAGGACTTCCGTGCTGGTGGCTCTTCTTGCTGTTGCTGAAGAATGACTTCTCTCCACAAATCTTGTTTTTGTTTTTGTTTTTTTGTTATATTGGTAATTGAAGAGCAACAAATGGTGTTTTGAATGCACCTGTAAATATGCTGCTGCTTCCTGTCAGACATCTCGATGACATTTTATACCTATATATTGATATTGATACTTGGGCTTCTGTGGAATACAGCCTACTTTATCAGTTTGATTTTTTTTACATACTACATAGCTGCCCTTTCTAGTTTTCTCATTGCATAAATCTATGTACAACTGTGTATTGCCTAACAGGAAGGCAGTTATGGGCTGGCAAAGAGGACACTCACACAAACTCTTGTTTGGCATGGAACTGGCCACAGCTTTATTAACACCCCAGCAGGAGCGTCGATCCAGCCCGGGGAGAAACCCATGCCGCCTCATGATCAGCAGACCATGAGGAAGGCACTGGCACCCCATATTCACTGGGACCAAAATAGGGGGAAGGCAACCTTATATTGGGAGACCCAATGCTCATGAGCCTCTGTTGGGTCCCCCCCCCCTGCAGTTGCCCAGTGATGTGAGCTTGCCTCCCCAGCTAGGGAGGCACTGCGGCTCAGCATCTACAAGGCCTTTTATGGAGCCACTGCTGATAAGTCTGGTTCACAGATGCAGACTGCTCAAAAGCAATCTCCCTGGGCCACAACCACCAACTGTGACAAAATTATAGCAACAAGCAAAAGCAGAAAATATCCATCAATTCTAACATAAGCCTTTAAATCTGCACAACATATATGGTAATAGTTTTAAAACCTAACCATAATCCCTAGCATAGACCACTAAATTTGCCTTACATATATAGAAACAATTTGACAGCCAATGACTTATACAACTTAACACTTGTAACATGGTAGGTGGGTGAGTAAGAGCCTCTTGTGGCGCAGAGTGGTAAGGCAGCCGTCTGAAAGCTTTGCCCATAAGGCTGGGAGTTCAATCCCAGCAGCCGGCTCAAGGTTGACTCAGCCTTCCATCCTTCCGAGGTCGGTAAAATGAGTACCCAGCTTGCTGGGGGGTAAACGGTAATGACTGGGGAAGGCACTGGCAAACCACCCCGTATTGAGTCTGCCAAGAAAACGCTAGAGGGCGTCACCCCAAGGGTCAGACATGACTCGGTGCTTGCACAGGGGATACCTTTACCTTTACCTTTAGGTGGGTGAGTGGGTTTAACCTCCCACTGGCCAGTCATAAAGGTAAGAGGCCAGTTAATAGGCTGGCTGCTTCTTTAAAGGGGGTGGCCCTGCCCATGAACCACAGGTGTGGCACGTTCTGCATGAGCTACATCCATGCCACCTGGCCTCCTCACATTCCCTCCTTGATGGCCCCACTCTCCGCTTCGGCAACTTTCTGCCTAGCAGTACAGGCACAGCCGTAATTCACACTAGGGTTTCACTGTAGATCTATAGTAGTTATAGTATAGTATAGTAGTTCACTGTAGTTATGACCCTAGTTTCATGAAGATGTACTGCAGGGTTCCTGACCAGCTGATAAAAGTTATAGCTACAGCCTCATCTAGGGTGCTTCAAAGTAACTGGGCAGTTCAAGAGATGGATGCAACTCCTCCAGCCTTCCAAACAAAATTTCTTTGCAAGTGCACGAGCCTTGCCAGTGAACTGATTACATGGACTGTTTACTCTCATAGCTATTCAATCAGCACATTGTTTCCATTATCGTAAATAATGAGGGCTGGATAGATAAAGGGACTTGCTAGTGGACATGAAGGTGGATCAAGGAAACATTGAAAGGGATATTGTTCAGTCATATGACACTGATCCAACAAGGCATTTTTATGCTAATGAAGAGAGAAAACAGTACTATGTAATTACTAACCAGCTCTGCTCATCCTGGAATTTCCCAATTTCTTTAAATAACTACTCTCAGATCCCTCCAAATTATAAGTAAGTGTGTCAATTTGGTGATGTAATAACTCATCTTCAAGCTATATCATCACCTATTCTTCCATTTTGAAAATTTATCCTTGGTAAAGTCCTGAAGAAACTCCCTCACTTAGGATTTGCATTTGCTATTTAATCATTGATTTAATTGTACTTCATTTGCTCTTGTATTTGAGCCAGCTCCAGTCTCCCTGTTTTCCACTGCTGACTGTTGAACAGCTCTCTTTTTTTAACCACCAAATAAGGCAAAAATTGAGTAGAGCGCTAGTGAGGCATGGAGGTTTGAGTATTAGACTACAGCATGTAACACCCAGGCTCAGATCCCCACTCAACATGAAACTCATTCAGTGACCAGTGACTTAGACCAGTCACTGTATCTCAGTCTAGCCAACATCACAGGGTTATTGCATGGATAAAATGCAGGAGAGAAACATGTACATTAGCCCAAGTTCTTGCAGGGAGAAAAAAGAAAAATATATTAAAATGGATGTGGTATCAGTCTGCTTCATGGAGTCATGGAATAGTTCAGTTTGTCTTCTCTTAGTAAATTGAAGATGTTATTTATTTATTTATTCTGAGTAGAATAATAGAATCATAGAATCATAGAGTTGGAAGGGGCCATACAGGCCATCTAGTCCAACCCCCTGCTCAACGCAGGATCAGCCCTAACCATCCTAAAGCATTTGACTGCCTGTCCCCAAATAATCATGGACCCTCTTTATGAGTTGCCACTCCCTCTTAGCTCATACTATACTTCTCTTATAATATGAAATTTTATGGTCTATTATAATTATTATCATATAATTAATATTATAATTATAATAATGTCTCAGGAATCCTGCTTCATCCTTCCTTGACTTCCCCCTCCAAAAATCTAAATTTGAGGAACTGTTCTACATGAATATTACCTTTCCTGCACATTTTAACATCTATTTTTTAGATATCTGGTTTAAGAAATCTGGGTTTTAATCTATTCAGATGCATGTGAACTATTTCTTTAAAATCTTTTTTTTTTAAATTTTCCAGAATTGTGAATAGGCTGACATTTATTTTCTTATTTGGTTTCCCTTCCTATGGCAAACTTAAAGATTAGCCCCGCCCCCCATGTAAATTAATCAGGCTTAAAATGATAGTTATTTCTTCTGGTCTAGTTGTAAGCAAATATTATTGTGAACTTTCTCCCTTCTCCAGTCAGAATGAATATTTGCATGTCATTCTTCTATTTTTATTATTTTATTATTTAATTATTATTTATTTATTATTTATTATTTTATTATTTAGAAATCAACTCAACTGTACCAAAAACTGTACCAAAAAAACTGGCCTGATTAATGTTTCTTTCATCACTTTCCATGGAGGCTGTTCTTCTTTTACCTTCACACACAGAGATACAACCACCTGTCCCCTCCTTTCATTTGGAAGGGGTTATCGCCTTGATGCTCATATAGATGCTTAATAGGTCAATCAGGGGGAGCTAACTCTCACAGCCCCAATGAAGACAGTAGTAGCCAACCATTCTAAGCCATTACAGTCTAACAAAAATTTTAATCCAAACTTGGCTCTGTATTATTACTGATCACAACAGAACACTTGGTATAACCAGTGGACAGGGGGATATCTCTAGCAGGGATTATCATAATTTTAAAAAAGGAACATAGTAAAAGAAAGCAAAACAAAGATGAAAGAAGGAAAACAGATGATCTAAAAAGCTTTGTGACATGATCCATACTTGTTAACCTTAAAACTTTTAACCTTGACTGTCCTCACTGTTTCTGAAATCCTACGGTAGGTAACAACTGAATTTTTGCAAGTAATGCCATTATGTTTAGACATTTCAGGGTCACAGGAAAAGCAATCCATCTCTATCCATTCTTGACTTTTGTCATTCACATGAAACCACATAATAGCTTCTGGAATTTTCATTGAACGTATCTATATATTTCTGATAAAACAGAATCTTGTTCTTCATCTCTTACACTTTTATAACAAATTGTAGTTAATAATTAACTATATATCTTTAGAACCTTGCTTCTTTGCAATACTTTGTTACTTTAAAACAACTGACATCTAGTACAGATAATTTTTTACTTTAAAGTGTTAAAAGACAGAGTGAATGATTTCTTGGCCAGCCAGTGCAGCTGGCTTTCATAAACCTTTGCAGAGTATCACTGTGATTTGTAGCTTCTACAATGGTTGTACACACTTAATTTGAGCCTGGAATTAATTTTATAATTACATTGCAAGTACAAGTAAACTTTATTGCATATGACTATAGGTCTTTGCAAATCCAAAATGCACAAACATAAAATACATTCCCAATTAGACTGTAATTTGCCCTTCTGTTCTGTCAGAGGTTCTGGATATACATATGCAACCACATTTGTACTCTATGGTTAGGTCAAAGAGCTGCAAGTGGAAGGACACTATTTGCATCTCAGGAAACTGCCAAACTTTTCTTTGCTATTGGAAGCAATGGTTTAATTATGGTCAGCTTCAACTTGTGCATAGTTTCCATAGATTAATATATGAAATTTCTTATGCCTATGTACAAGAGCCATAACTTCTGATATTTGTGCCTGTAGGCACTTGGTTTTGGTATGGTAAGTATGGTAAGAACAGGCCACTATTCCCACACATGTTTTTATTTTTTCTGCATTAAAATGACACATACATTTCATTTATGTGTAACAGATTTGGAATATATGCTCATTGCCCTATTCACACAAAACTGTCTGTATTCTGAGTATCATAGGCAGTGCACGCACTCATTATGTATGATGGGTGTTTCAAAACCCCCGCAGGGCTCTGCGCTCTGCGAGTGAGAATCTTCTGGTCGTTCCCGGCCCTAGGGAAGCACGCCTAGCCTCGACCAGGGCCAGGGCCTTTTTGGTCCTGGCCCCCACCTGGTGGAATGAGCTCCCGGGAGAGCTGCGGGCCCTGCGGGACCTTTCAACGTTCCGCAGGGCCTGCAAGACGGAGCTCTTCCACCAGGTCTATGGTTGAATCTGGGGCTGCTGTGGTACATCGACTGCTCTCCTCCGGGTTTCTTCTTGAACATCGTTGACCTCCTTCTCCTCCACCCCCCCCTTTTAAGGAAGGGGGGTAGGAAGGGGATCTTATTATTGTGCCGCCATGTTGTGACATTTTAAAGTCTTTTAATGGGAGTTTTAATGGGGTTTTAAGACACTGTAACCCACCACGAGCCATTTGGGAGTGGCGGGAAATAAATCGAAATAATAATACTACTACTACTAATAATAATAATAAATCAAGTATCTGAAAAAGGCTCTATCTGAGAACAAAAAATTCTTCAGTGCAGATTCAGCATTATAGTCATACACCTATGGTTACTGAGAAACTTTCTTTCAGATTTATTATTATTTTTTAGTGTGCCTGGTTTTCTCTCTTGGGTATAAATTTTCCTATGGCATTGACCAACAGAAATTCATATAGACATTCTTCCTCTGTAGAGGATGGCATATTTTTTATGGTCTGTTCAGATCTACCTGAACCCTTTAGTCTCTTAATGTTTCACCTACTTTTTTTTTAAAATCTGAATTTATATTTCTGTCTGCTAAGCTTTGGTCAAACTTTTTAGTGCTTGCTTTCTCCTGGGCCTGCGTGCAGGAGAGGCCTTGGAAATTTAAGTGGCCCAAGAACAAGCCAAGCTGAGAACTGAGCCACTGTGCTGGGAGCCACTCAGCTTAGTCCTAGGTCAGCATCTCCAGTGATAGACATTGTTGCCTTCAGGGGTGGTGTGAGAGGAATCATCTGGTAGGCAGTGGCCTCCTTGGAGCCAAGAAAAATGACCTCTTACTATAAAAAGGAAGTGAGAGTCAAGTAACAAGTAACCACTACCCAACTGTACTGTCTTCCCCCCTGAACTCCATCTGTTCTTTTATATAGCAAAATACATTTGCTTTCAAAATCCCAGGAAATGTCTTTTGTTATATAAGAGAACAGAAGACAGTTGGATAGTGGTTACATGTTACTTGACTCTTGTTTGCTTTCGAAATCCCAGGAAATTTATCACGGTTGTGTTACTCTAAGCCTGACTTCCATACAACTATGTATCTACAGGAAGTTCATAGCATGTAAATATTGTTTCCCTCTATAAATTGGAGTAATAACAACCTCTTTAGGTCAGTATAGTCATGATTAATTCATACATCAGTTCAGTAATGACCTTAATGTTATCCCAGTTGAATTCCCATAGTTGTCACTACCAGTGAAACTTCTTGCAAGCTGCCGGCCAGCTGCCCTAGTCCATTCTGCAATTCTTTCATGGCATTAATTGGCTCCAGTGTATTTATTTTTCAGTCATTAAACTAAATGCCGGAATAGCATGGCAGAAACTGCGGGAGAGGGGGGGAAAGAATATGGATCTCCCCCCAAAAATTACTTCTGTCAAATTGGATTGGTTATGCCTAGTATAAAATAAACTACAAGTTAATACTACAGTTTCAAAGAAGCAGATTGTGCAAGTGTATCTGTTCATTATTTATTTGGGTGTTTGTAACCTATTTCTTTCCCACTGGATGTGGCCTGCTTACCAAACACAGCACACATAACCATCAGTTTCCGCCAGTTATCTAAGAACCAATCTACCTGCCATTAACAGATGAATTCAGGGAGGGAACAGAGAGAAGTGGTGACAGCTCCACTTTGGATGGAAGCAGTCTTTCCCCCAGCCAAGCTTTTACTCCCTTGCTTGTGGAAGGTGCCTTCACTTTTTGCTTCCAGGGGATGGAGGGGAGGAGGACCAAAGGCCTGGATGGCAACAGTCTCTCCGCAGACAAACGGGCACGCATGCCGAGACCTTTTAGGTGCCAAATAAGAACTTTATTTGCCCAGGCCATTGGTTGTTATCTGACTGGTCTTCTGAGATTTACAGTGATAAGCGTTCACTTAAGCTTTAATGTGCGGCTTCTGGGATGACTTATTTGTTGTTAAAAACAATTGCAAGATTGTTTTTAACCGTCTCTTTTCTTAGAGACCTACCTTCAGTGTAAGGGTGGGATATAAAACATTTTAAAACTAAGGAGCAGATCAATAAAAGGGATAGTTACCCTTGATGTTTTTGAAATGAAACTTGGGGAAAGCTTTTGGTAATAACTGTACTAGAAGAAGACATGCACTACAATGAATTTTAGGAGTTCATTCCTTTGCACTTGCCTTTTCAAAACTGCAATAATCTATTCCCATATTGATTTCACCCATGTTCACTTCTGTGCAGGGTATACACTGAGGATGTATTGATTTGATTTCTACCTTGGCTTTTGATCCAGAAGGATCTGCAAGGTTGCTTTTGTAAGATAATAAAATTAAATTAAACAGTGGAGGCCTATCCAGCATATAACACTACTCTGTAGTAGGGGTAGACCCCCGCTACTCTCTTCTCATTAGGTATTATAGGTGTTCTCCTTTTTCATGTACTGCTCTCTGCCTGAAAGTTGCTGACACCTAGTTTGTCAGTAATTCATCTGAGCTGTTCCAAGGGATTATGTCTTCCTCTCACTGTCCAAAGGCAAAGAGTGAGGGACATAGTCTGTGCCTTGCTAAATGATTGATTTCTGTTTCTGCCTTCTCCCTCTGATTCTGTTCAGAAAAAAATTAGTACCAAATTAATAAAAATAATCTTTCATAAATTGTGAGTGGTAACATGCCCATGAAAATGTTCTGGAATATTCTATGGTTTTCTTTCTGTGGGCCTTTATGTCCCACTGAATTCCACATGCATTATTGCCTGTAGGCAAAATGTTGCATTCGGATGTATTTCTAGAGGTTTCTTAGAGAACAACTTTCAGGAATTTGGTTCTTAGCATGCATTCCAGAACAAGCAAAAGCAACCAAGACTTCTATGGTATTTGGAGGACTTGTAAATCGGTTCTGGCCTAACCTTTGTATGCTTGAGTGCACCGTAGAAAGCTCTATGACTTGTTGGAATAAATGCAGTGGTCCAAGCTGCAAAGGATTCTTAGGTTTAGGTGAGAGACCAGAATGAGGTGATAAAGTTCTGAGGTGGTAGAATTTGGCAGTGCCAGTTCCGACTGCCATCAGGGATAGCCACATAGATAATCGAAATTAGAGATGTGATAGTCAAGGCGACTACAAGAGAAAGGGAAAAAATAACAGGATGGGTAGAGAGAAGAGTGGGCAAAGTGGTGATGGAGAGACCACCTACAGTGCCTTTTCATTTTTGTTTGTGCAGCATGAGTCCCTGTGTGGGAATCCCACCAATTTCAGTGGAAGGTGGTTAGAATAGGCTTGGGGATCCAGGTTTCTCCATGGAAGCTCACTGGAGTGGGAAGCTTAAGGCTGGTCATTCTCTCCCACCCTAATTTATGTCACAGACATATCGTTGTGAGAATTAAATGAAAGAGAGGGGAATGATATTGTAAACTGCTTCCCACTGGTGAGAAAAGTTGAGTCTAAGATGTGACTTCAGTGGAATTTGTTCTTTAGAAAGTAGAGTCAGGTAGACCCTTTTTGGCTTCTGATGTTTGCCCATGACCTCCTTCTGCCAGTGAGAGAGGTGAGCAGTGGAGGACTGCTTTGTGGGATGGCTTTCATACAGAGACTTGCACATATCAAACATCAGTTTCCCTGCTTTGGAAATCATCTTTGGAAATGCAGTCGACAGTGTTGACACAATGTTGCTCATGAGTGTTTCTTGCCTTGTGCATCTTTTTCTTTCTTGATGGTTGAATTAAAGAAGAAAAAATTGGACATAACATTTTGTAATATGAAGTAACTTTCAGTTAAAGTTTTCTATATATGTAGAAAATGTGTATGGAATAAATCAGTAAAGACCACATAATGAAAGCCTATTAGCAGGGTGAATATATTCTTGTAAGTCAAATTTCTATACCACTTTGCTATTATCTTCCATCAGAAAAGAACGTACAATTACCAATTTTATCTTATCATGGACTTATTATTAAAGAGTAGTAAAGGAAACTTCATTCCAGAAGCTATAATGTGATTTTTGATTAATAGTGGGATTTTTATGTGACAAGAATATTTCTCTTAGGCAAAGTATGCACATGTATCTTGGCCTGAACTGACTTGTTTCTGGCAAGGCTCTTTACTGACAGCAAGTTGCATTACTGTGTAAGTTGATTTGCTAATGTGTGTGTGTGTATAACGTATTGCACCATATAACACATATAATATAGTTATACTAAAAGGCACTTAACATTACAGAAGACAGCAGATATTCAATGTACACCAATAAACAATGTCAAGCCATTAACTAGTCAACTGGCTGGTCTTCTACTGTAATTTAGTTTAAAAGAAGGAAAAAAGTTCCATAGCTGCCGTGTTGTGGAGTACCAACCATGTCCCATGTTCTGAGGTTCAGTTTCTCAAAGGCATGCAAATCTGAATAATCTATCACAGTCCCTAGGAATGATATGCATTTGGAGGACAGGTGCCACTTCATCTTGAGCCCTTTTAAAATATGCCTTTAGTGTTTGCAGAAAAAGTCCCTGCCAACTATGCATCAAGTCAAATTATATTGCCGTTCAACATTTTTAAATGTCCTGGTCAGCATTTGGATGGGAGACCTCAAAGGAATGCCACGTCCATTATGTGGAGGCAGGCGATGGCAACACCTCATGCTTTGTAAACATTATAGGGTCACCATAACTCAGCTGACAGTTCTTAAAAAAAAGCTCAGTGACATTTGCTTTGATACCAAGGGTTGGGGGGCCAAATTGAAAAGTACGTGAAGTTTAACCATCACTGGCACATTCAAAGCAGGTTTAGTGGAATTGTCACCATCCTCTTGTCTGTGTCCTATTATTAGTGCTGGTGTTAGCTGTGGACTGGGGACTCTACTGCCAACTTCAGTAGAGTGGAGAATGGCACCTTTATTACTTTACCGTGATGGATGCTAAGCTCTCACCAAAGCCAAGGAACAATTTACTCACTCTATTCACACATCCCCCCCCCCCTTGCTAATAGCATGCCAGCAACATCAAGGAGAATTGTTTGAAGTTTGAAGTTTCTGCATGTCACAGATAGAACACAAAAAGGTCTTGCAAGCATTGTGTTGGACAGAGTGACAGAAAGGTAAGGGTGGTGTCTAATATTTGCAGTCACTTCAGGCTTTCTTCATACCTTGCTTGCTCCACAACTGGAATCTTGAGTTAGTTATTGCTGCAGACAGTTCTGGCAAGGCAAAGGATTTTTTTTTTGTAATATTAAATCACATTCATTAGTTCCCCCCCCCCCCACACACACCCTGCAGCAACAAAATGCTGGGAAGCATCCTTATGGTGTTTGCCAACACTTTTTGTTTAGGATCCTGAAAGCTCTGTCTCAGGAATCTTAGAATACAACATGTTGGAGTACATGCTGTCAAATGGATTTTGCTGCAGTCACCACAGCTAGCTGATGCACTGGAAATACTTTCTCATAGCTCACATCTTGATTATTATGGGTACACACAAGTTAAACAAAAAACAACTGTAGTCATATTGGCACCCAATGAGAACCCTCAAGGCAATGAACAGTTTAAAAAATATAACAATTAAAAAAACCCAATACATAGGTATACCACCAACAATTAAAGAATGCAATATTAGTTGAAAGATTAAACCGCAGCATTAAAGATCTTGGTTTAAAAATTGAGTGATGTGTTTCTCAGTATTAAAAATAGGGATTTCCCCTTGCATTAGCTATGATTTCTTTGATCTTTTAATCCAGTAGCAAATGATGAAATTAAATTCCCTTCTCTCTATCAGATGGTTCCAAATGAAAACCTTCAGGATACTGAGACTGTTCAGCTGCTTAAGCATTTGGGAGAGATGTGGATTGGCCTCACTTTCCATGGAATGGAGAAACCTTTTTGCAGCCTCTTAGACCAAGGCTCCTCTGGAAGAAGTATTGTTTTTACAGAAATGATTGAAAAGCACTCCAAATAAAATTAATGAAATCATGGTTTCTTCTTTGTGGTTTTACACTAAGTAATAAAAACGAATAAACAAAATTTTGTGTGATCTCTTTACCAAAGTAAGTACATTTAAATGGAAAAGGGAGAATCCGAGGAAGAAAAGGCAGAACCAAAAGGGAGGGGCCAAATGGAAGGTGTGGCTAGGAGGAAGGGGTTGTACCAAAGGGGAAATGAGGGCCCAGCACAACTCATAGTCACATGTGTCAGGGAAACTCACTTTCTGTTTTTTTTTCTGTTACTGTACTTAACTCAGGAGTGTTGGGGAAGAGGTGCTAGGCATCCTTCCCATGCCACTTTTGCCAGTGGAAGCAGCTGTTGAGGGCCCTGTTGGCCTCATGTTCATCCCAGGACATGTCAAGTCTAAGGAAAGGGCAAACATTTTCCCCAACAGCTGTTTCCACTGGCAAAAATAGCATGGGAAAGAAGCACCTCTCTCTTCCTTCCTCACAGTTGTCCTAAATCAATTAGAGCACACTTTGAAACTGATTTCCTTTAATCATTCGTGTGACAACAAGTTGGGTTGGGTACCCATGGCCTGACTCATGTCACATGCATCATGCATTTTGATCCTAAGATAATGCACATCAGTAAATTTGCACTACAGCTACTACATGGAAATAGCCTTACACTGCTACATTATTATAGAAAGTTGACTTGAAATTCTGTCCTAATATATCTCAGTAGAGTTGTGTTGCATGATTCTGCATTGTTGCTTCAGTTCTATTTAACCATGGTTTAGGGGGGGAAGTGTCCAGACTTGTTGCCAGGCCTGTGGAGGCATCTCACCCTTTGGTGGTGAAAAATTTACTTTGGATACATGTGGCATACCAATGTAGATGTGTGGGTCAACAAGATTGTGTTTTTGTCCCTCCCACTAACTAGGATCCTAAACCAAAATTTAGTCCAAATTTAGAATCCTGCCCAAGTGTTTCTGAGTTTCTTCCACCATGAAAGTCATCCTCAAAGCAAAGGCCCATTAGAACAGGCGGTTTCAGAAAAGTTCAGGAGACACCTTTCTGTCTAAAGGGAATATTTTTTCAGAAACAGCCATGCCTGTCATGGGAGGGCACTTAGCCTGGAACTGCCAAATATTTATGATGTTATGATGTTACTTTTATGTTGTGATGAATGTTGTACTGAACCTGGTTTAAATCTAACAATGCCCCATATATATGCAACTCTTTTGCAATTGCATCCCAAAGACTGTGAGAGCAATCTCTACTGCAGGACTGCTGTGTGGGGCAATGACAAGAGAAGCATTCTGAAGAATGTTATTCACTGAAAAAGCTGTATCAATTACTACTAATAATACCTTAAATTGTCGCCATGTTACAAAACTCAGCGTAAATGGGAGGACTTTGTCATTTTACAAAGCTGTCACTGTTTTTAATGAAAATGCTTGCACATTTCCCAGTCCCCTTCCCCGAAGAACAAAGAAGTTTCCAGGGAGTCATTGCAGTTTCACCTTTATTCATTTCCCTTCTCTTTCAGGCATGTGTTTATTTCTAAATTTCATTTCAATCAGAAAAACCCCTGAGATCCTCCATCTCACTTTCAAGAAGGTCTCCTGGGAGGCCCTGATGGCAGCAGCCAAACTCCAGCCTCCATTCCGAAAGCTAAAAAACCGAAACACAAAATGGCTCCTTCCACGATTGTTTGTGTGGCTGCAAGCAGATATGGGGAGATGAACTCATTTTCTTTTCAAAGCCTCATGAAAGCTGTGCAGCCAGAAGACCTCCCGGTTTATTGGTTTGTCCTGGTTGCTCTCTCCTTCTGTTTCCTCCACCTCCTTTTTGTGTATCCTCACTATTGTCTTTCAGTCCTTCCACACAGCAGACAAGGGTCTCTTTGCAGAGCTGGTAATCCAAGCCAATGAATTGCAGCCCTTGCAATTTACATGAAAGAGAAGCATGCCGTACGGGCTCTGATGTGCAGACTGTACAAAAGACCGGCACAGATTGGCTCTCCTTGTCTTAGTATTTCATGGGGAAAGGCATCTAATGATTATGATCTTTTAATTAATGTCGCATTTAACGCAACACAAAACAAAAGTGTTTGTGTTAAGGTCGACAAAATAGACTTTTAAAGGCAGGGGCCCACATTAATTACAGTTCACAGATTTTTAACTGGGATACAAGGGACATGCGACGAGGTCCTGTAGCCCAAACAGCAAGCAGAAAGAATCAGAGATTGTTAAACATCCACTGAACTTCTCTGTGTTGTGTGAGGAATGAAATGGGCCCTTCAATAATTTGTTGGCTATAGCACCCCTCTCCCAGAAGACAAAGATTTAAATACTTTTGTCTTCATGATGTTAAGTTGCACTTATGATCTGTTTTATTTTAAGAACAAATGGAAATACTGGCTTGGACTTGGTGATGCAGGAATGAAAAGGAAAATGGGATTAGCACCATTCTCTGCACAGACAACACAGGGTTCAGAAACGCATTGGGCTTGAATATAAATTTTAACAAAATGTCAGGGTGCAAATGGAGCAATGGATGGTTCACATACTTTTATTTCATTTACTTCTGGGATTCTATAAGAAAAAATGTGTGCTATGTCTTGTGCTTGTGAAAAGGAGAAGACAAAATCATTTTCATTCTGCATAACTGGAGTAATAATTTTAGCACTTCTGCTTGTGCAAGGACTCTCCCATTGTGTCCATCCCAATAATTCTGTCAGTAAGTGGCAATGGCGTATTCCTTGGAAATATGATCTGATAAATTTTTGAAGAGGATTGATATGTCTTGCTATTGGCCTGCAGCTCTGTGGGAGCTAAAAAGGATTCCTTCTGACCTGGTCACCACCAATCATTGCTTTTGGGAGAAGCAACAGCTACTGGTAATTGGTGCTGATACTTCCTTATCCCTGCAGGTGAATTGGGTCTAATCTGCAGTCACTGACGGTACTCTTGGTTCCAAAGGAGGGTAGTGATTTAATGGAGTTGGAAGTAGTGGTGGATTGGTTCCATGCACCCTCTCATTAAGAGCACAAGATGGAAATTAGCCCTTTCATTTTGTCTTCTAGGAGCAATGTTGGCACTTAATACAGTGATCTTCATAAGGCTCTACAAAAGATTGAAGGCAGTTTGTGTGAGGTGTTTGCAGTTTTAGAAGTGATGTTGAGGTTCTCAGCAGGAAAGTATTTAGAGGCCATGGTCCCTAGGGCCACTTTGCTCTTCTTTAGATAATACCTTCTGGTAATGAAATAAGGTGGCGAATCAGGATATAATTAGTAATGTTTATGGTCTAGGACAGTGGTCCGCAACCTTTTTCAGGCTGTGGACCGGTAGGGGGGAGGGCGATCCGGGCACCGCGTATGCGCGGCAGCCCATGCGCAAACATGCACACGTGGCAGGTCTGTGCATGCGCGTTGTGCCATGCACGGCCGCAAATGCGCATGCGTGGACCTGCTGCGCATGCGCGTTTGTGCCAGCAGCTGTGCTTCCCTCTCCCCACTCCCACAAAAAGAAGTTTGCCGGGCAGCAAGCTAATAGTCTGCTTTGGCAGCCGATTTGCTTGCGGCTTGGGAAGTTTCTCACTGCGGGGGGGGGGGGAGCTGCGGCCCGGTGCCGAGGCCTTCACGGCCTGGCACCAGGCCGCAGCTTGGTGGTTGGGGACCACTGGTCTAGGGCACTACACTGCTTTTCAGTTGGTATCTGGTAGAAATAAGGACCAACGCTAGAGAAAAGGGGAAAATGTATTGATTTATTTACTAGCAAGAAAGCCCATTGCAGCAGGAATGCAATGGGTGCTAGGACCCAGGGGACATCTGGAGGTGCAGGTCTCTCTATGTGTCTCTCTCTCTCCCTCTCACTGCATGTCTGTCGGTGTGCCTTGCAGCAGGAGGCATAGCAGGTAATGAGGTCTGGTCTGCAGTTTGGGGCTCTCTCTGTCTGTCTCTCTCCCTCCATCTCAGCAGGGGCGGCTCTATCTGTGTCTCTTTCTGCCTCCCTTGCAGCAGGAGCAATAGGAGGGAACGAGAGCTCGTGCTTGGTCTGGCAGGGCTCTGTGTGTCTTTCTCTGTCTGTGGCATGTCTGAAAGGAATGTGGCTAGCGTCCAGGGAGGGAGGGCGAGAGCTGTAGGGGCAGGGCCAATCAGGGTGCAGGAAGCTTTTTGGAACCTTCTCAAATTGGCTGCACCAACTGGCCCTATTCCAACTTGGACAACCGGACATGTTCCACCCCCCAGGCTGTTTCACAAATATATAGAGGAACCACGGATAAGGATAAATTTAATTTATAGACTGCCCATCAGGGTGGCTAACAAAACCCATGTTTATCCTGATTTGGACTCTACTGGTCTAGCAAGGCCAGTATTGTTCACTCTACCTTGGCAGTAGTTTAAGGTCTTTCATATCACTTTTTAACTGGAGATATCACAGGTTGAATCTGGAACCTTCTGAATGCAAAGCAGATCCTCTAGTGCTGAATCAAAGAAAGAGAGAAGAATAAAGGGAGCAAACTCAAGAAATGAACAAAGAACTGAGAAAATGACAGACACTGACATTTAAAAAACTGGCCTGTTTTTGGTCAAACAATAAACAGGACCCATATATTTCAGGTTGGGGTTAAAGGTGAGTCCAGAATCTGAAAATGCTACCAAGAAAGAATTCAAGAAGCTTCTTTTATTTAAATCTCACCCTGAATTTTCATTTAATGTTTTTATGGGAATACATGGAGTGTTTTACAACCTAATTCATAAACTATTTAATCCCTAGAATTTGAATTTAAACTGATGCAGTCCCACTGAAGTCAATGAGATTTAAACCAGATTAAATCAAAGTATTCTTGACTGTTTAATGGGTTTACAGATCAGGCTTTCCAAGATAAGATACAATCAAGGATAAGGCAACTGTTGATGTGCCTGTCAGATAGTTTGTTATATACCCCACTTAGCCCTAGAGTTCATAGGTCTTTGAAATCCGTGTAAAGGGGTTTAATCTCTGCTATTGTTGCAGAAGAGGCTTACATGAATAACTCCTTTTAATACGTGAAAGTCTTCCTTCCCCTGACAGTCTCCCCTTAACAACTATCCTCTGTCATTACAGAAAAGTTGCTTATATATGTGGAGAGGAATCCATAACGGCAGACAGCCTCAATTTTCAAATCAAGCCTAATGTGAATGAATTTATTTCTCTATATTTCATGCCTTTGCTTTATTTAGGGCTAGGGTCCCCTTAAGTTTTTGTAGAATCACTGAGTGTCTCTAAAATATGTAATAACATAAACAAAATCTCTGTGTTATGTATAATGATCTATAATGGAATTATGAAGAAACTAAGAACACTATAGGCCAGGATCCCAACTAGCTATGAGAAAATAAATTGTTATGAACATGTCCAAACCACCTGGGCATGCTAAAACAGCCCTTGGGAACTCAGCCATATTAGACAGTGCCTGCAACTGCAAACTGCTGTTGAGAACTACAGCTCTTCCTTGGGGTCCATTGATTGCTACAACCATTTTTTAAATAAAGAAGATGACACTGATTGGCCAGCCCTAGTATTAGACTGCTCTGTGGCCCATAAGAGTAGGCAAGTAATGACTTGAAATAGCCTGTCTCAGTTGCTGGCTAGAAACTGACCTACCCTGCATGTCTCTATAAAGCTCTGTGGAATTAATCAACTGATTGCCTTGGGGGCCGAACAAGAAGCTTTTTGGCACCTTCTCAAATTGGCTAAGATAAGTTCTCCACCTCCCTACTTGCTCCAAATTGCTTGTAAAAGGGAGGTTCTTCGTTTCAGTCTGCCTGCTTTCATCGGGCTAGGTTTGAGCTGAGGAGGCGGCACAATTAGCATGTTAGGTATAGCAGTCTAATTAGGTCAGCAAGTACTCTGAAGCATTTGTGTGTGCGGAGAAGCTAACTGTAGAATGATCTGTCCAACTGCCTCTAAGTCAGTGGTTCTCAACCTTCCTAATGCTGCAACCCTTTAATGCAGTTCCTCATGTTGTGGTGACCCCCAAGCATAAAATTATGCAAGTGTTCTTTCACAGAAATGAAACAGAAACTGACCCATGGCATGAAGATCCACTGTTCATGATTGCATATAAACTGAGTTTTTCCCCGGGGTTTCTCAGTTAAGGTCTGCCTCTTGTCCCACCATGCCGATCTCACTCTTGTCCGCTGCTCCAGACAGACGAGCGCTCAATTTCGTTGTGTGGATGGTGCCCCCCAGCCAAGCTGCTAGCCCTGCTGCAACTCCTGTGAAAGGGTCTTTCAACCCCCAGGATGAGAACCACTGCTCTAAGTCATTGTTGCAATCCACACACTGACCAATGCAGGGAAAGACTGTTGATGAACAACATCTCTCAGCACTGTGATCCTGACCAAAGATTGGTGTATCTGTTGGGTAACCTCAGAGAAAATCTGCACAAATAAAATCACAGTTGAAACACTGATGCTCGGGGCCACCAGCCACCTGGAGAAAAAATGCCCTGCCCCTTTAATAGAGGCTTAGTGTATGGAAACAAGCAGGTGGGGCTTTTCATGGCATGCAGGTAAATGACATCCCATTAAGCATCTATGAAGGGGGAAGGGTATTGTGTTTCTCCAGGTTGTTTCAGCCATAATTTGCTGGGTGGTGGCAATAATTCAGGGAATAATCCTCAACAGGTCTATTCAGGATCCTACTCAGATGGGGTTTACTCCCAGTAAAGGGTTCTTAGGATTGCACTGCAAATTACTTAAAGGGCTCCTGTTTGAGTACAATAACTGGAAACATAGGGAGGCAGGCAAAGGCACTATCACACATTGGTGTCTTACTTTCCTTCCTTAGGCCAGGTGAGAAGTACAAGACCAGGTGGACAGAAGGAACTGAGCAATAAAGCCAGAATACACAGGTGCTGTCCAATCACATGTTTAGAGAGGAGTCTTGCAAAGGAAAATTCAGTGGCCAATGGCAAGCGGGAGAGCTCTGAGGTCATCCAGCTAAGTATGTACAGCACACAGCTCAAGAGCTGCATTTTCTCCAGCTGTGGGGAGGTTATATCATGGAGCATCAGTACTCAGTTTCCTTCCTCTGTCCACCTGGCCTTGAACTTCTCTCCTGGCCTGGGGGAAGGAAGGGAGCAGGCAGGCAGAAGGTGGTGGTGGCTGAAGAAAGGGGAAAGAAAAGAAGTTCGGAGCATCACGTGGGCATTTTTCATTCCCTGGTTGCCTCCTCCTGACCCCATGGGCAAAAATGTTCTCTTTGCAGTGAGTGAGTTAATGAGAGAGAGAAAGAGAGATGCAAATAATAATAATAATAATAATAATAATAATAATAATAATAATAATAATAAACTTAATTAGAAAATACCAGACATTTATATGTTCATTATTTTCTCAAATTTTCCCCTGGACAATAAGTACAAATATTGGATGCTCTCATGCAAAACTGAACAGATGGCAGCCTTATCCGCAGGTTTGCTCTGGACTCTGAATAGGCTCCAATTCTGCACACATTGGATAGTGCGCTTTCAATGCCCTTTAGAAGAAGATTTTCCTGTTTTGCATTATTTTCCCTGCAAATTGTTCTTCTCAGCCTTTCTAGCATGACTGTCCCATGGGGCAGCTATGGCCAGCAATTTGTCATGTCTTCTGAAATGGAATTGAAAGGCAATGAAAGCTCCAGTTTTTGTAAACCCCAACACTTCTCTATGTTTTGAATGTTCCCCAGCATCAGCTAGCAACTGGTTGCCTTTGCAATGATGAATGAGGCTAGCTGCCTAATGCAAATACGCTCAGATTACTGTTCTTTTTCAATTGGAATCACATCATCAAAATGAACGTCTAGATGCTTGATGCAAAAAAACCCAAACAAATGAGCATTACAAGCTGGGTGCATTCTGGTTTCAAAGGTATTTCCAAAAGCATCAGTAAAAATAGTGTTGCTTAAGGAACATCTTTGCCATCTCCTCTTAAGTTTGTCCAGCGGTTCCCTTGTAGTCTTCAGATTTTGCCATATCCCCCCCCCCCAAATCAAGATGTATAACTGAGGAAGAAGTCCTGTTAAGCTCAGTGGGGCCTATACCCTAGGAACTATGGTTACGACTAGATCCAAACTGCATTTGAATGTTTGTGGTAATTATGGATAACCTCAGGACTCTGAACTATATAAGGTTACTATGAAAAACAAACCAACCCACAGATATTACAAAATAAGTGAATCAGGACGATCTCTCATCCAGCACTCCAGAACATCCAGCACACAGAAAGGCAATACATGGAGGTGGTGACTCTGTGACAGTGTGCCTGTTCTTCATGTCCACCCCTTAGCATATCTATTTAAAAGGCTCAGGTAGTGTGTGCTGTGAAAGACAACTTCCTGAGATTCTAAAGAATCACTGCTGGTCACCAGACAATATTGACCCCGTTCCATGAGTGTCAAAAAAGAAAATTGTCATCACTGACATCCTTCCTGTGTCTCAGAATATTCAGAAATTCTGAACTTTCCACAAGTGCTACCAGAAAAGTGGCCTCCAGTCAGCTGCAAATGCTTATGTTTAATTTGCTGCACAAGTAATGTGGTATGTTGAGAGCAAAATCTTATGACATTACTCCATCTTTTCTGATTAAATCAGCAGATAATGTTCTCCAACTGTAAACAGTAATCCTACAATAAAAATAGCTTACAGCTGACATGGGAGGAGTCCCCATGTGGATCTGAAGCAGTAGAATAAAGTTAGAGTCCAGCGGCACCTTTAAGACCAACATAGTTTTATTCCAGGGATAAGCTTTTGTGGACATTAATTGTGCATGCACGTGAAAGCTTATACCCGCAATAAAGCTTCTTTGGTCTTAAAGGTGCCACTGGACACAATTTTTGTCAGAACATAATAATAATTAAACAAGACCAAGTACAAAATAAATAAATAAATCTAAGCACAGTTTTCCCCCTGAAAAATCATTCTTTGCATCTGTCTTCTATTTTCCCCCCAAATGTCAACGGCAAAGCCAGCCAAGTCAGTTAACCTGTAATTAAAAGCAAGGAATATATATAATCATCTCTCTCCACAATAAAATTAAGATATCTAATGTCTGCACAAATCAGAGCAGAAGTCATAATTTTATCTTTGGCTTTATCTTGTCACAAATTATTTATTGCTTTTTCTTTTTCTTCCTAGAGAAGCACACCTGCACATACCCTGGATTTTCCTTGATGGGAAAGAGACAGCATTGGGACACTCCACTCTTAAATTAAGGCATTAAGAGCTTCATGCTTCAGCCCTGACATCCAGGAGGAGCCTCCTGATTGGCACGAGCGAAGGTTGTTGGATCAAGCTGTGGTATGCACCCGAAAATCAACCCTGTACATAGAAAACAAGGGGTTCCATTTAGCAGTCAATGGGGTATCTGTCTGAACTGACTTTTTTTGGGAGGGGGGGGAGAGATTCAGCATGGTGAATTACAATCTGCCAAACCAAGGCTTGGCTACAGTTTAGAAAGTTGCCTGAGATTCTGGCAACCCCAGTGTGTTGTACATCAATAACACAAGAATCATTGCTTTGCAGGAATAACCTCTTGTGTTGGAAACAGAAACAAAACACAATCACCAAATGACAGAGATTGCTATGGGTAAAGAGACTGCCACTTTTGTTTGTTTTCAAGGCACTCCATAAGTGCTTTTTTGCTACCGAGCCACACTTTATTTTATTTTAATTAATGTAAATCAAATGAAACCATTACAACTTGATCATGGGGTGGGGTTGACTGGGAAGAAAGTTGTGTTGCTTGTCATGACATGGAAATTATTCATTAGGGTTGAACATTTGGAAAGTAATGAATCAAAATATGAGTCAAGAATGACATTTCTTTCTGCATTCAGATCCACACTAACAAGGCCCTTCCTGGGCATTTTTGTGGTATTCCTATCAGTACTCTCGGAGTGCACAGTATAAGTTTCTGTTTCTGTATTTAATTTTTTTGTATCAGTAATATTTTTGGCTCAGGAATATCCAAATGCACACACCTACAGGGATAGAGGACATAACAGAATACCTAAAGATTCAAGACTTCTGTAAATACATGATCAGTCTCATGTCCAGTTTGAATGTGTGGGGATATTTTACCATCTTGTTATACGATAATAAATACATTTTTGGATCATTTGCATCTGATCAAATTTCTGATCAGTTATAGGAGCACCAGTTGTCCTTAAGAGGTGTGATACTGATAAAAGGTATAAGCTATATTTAGAAAATGTTTTGCAATATTCAGCTCTGAGCTCAGTTGGAGTGTTTGATTAATAAAAAAAATAGACAGTGATACTATACAGGAAATAACATGGTATCATCAGCTTCATGACTGGCGATCATACACTTCAGGATGGAATTTGAGTTTGATTTATAACCCATGAAAAACTTACTTTAAAAAATGTTCTACTTCTTCTCCACATTTATCTGGTGTTTTGTATATGCCAGCTCTTGCAATTTTCATAAAAAATACCTTGGGGTGATTTTGTTCTTCACCCCCTCCCTTCCCATAAGATTATAACCAGATGGTAAAATATTATTTTTCTTAGGTTAAAGGTACTTAATGTCTGCAGTTCATACTGACTTAATCTGGGGCTGAATGAAGTGGTTTGTATCTTCGGAGACATCTAGATTGAATTATCACAGCACATTATTTTATGTGGTCTCTTGGATCAAATTCCTTGGATAACTTTATAACAGCCATCTCACTACAGGCAAGTTCCAGGGCTGATCTGGAGACTTCTTGCATTAAGTCCACTGCCAACACTCTTCGGAATAAAATGCAGTGCCAACCTGGGATACAGCTGGCTAGCTTAAAACTAATCAGCTTCACTAGACACGATTAACAGAACAATGAGAACTGGTCTCATGGTCTCATTCATTGCTTTCAGTGAAATTGTTTCAAAAGGACATTGCTGTTTTCAGATACATAACTAGCACCATGTTCATTCATTCATTCATTCATTCATTCATTCATTCATTCATTCATTCATTCATTCATTCATTCATTCATTCATATCACTCAGAAAGTGTCAAAAGATAATCAGAGAATGAATAATCAGAGAATTGGAATGAATGGATATGCCATGATCTGTCCACAAAGCCATGGCTGCTGAAGGCCTATCCAGACTAAGATCCAAATGCCCAGCAATATGATAGCACAAATCTTGCAATCACAAAACTTTGATCTAGGGAATAAGTGGTTGCGAACATGGATACAGTCAATTCTAACAGATATCCATAGACTGATAAGCAGAGACAAGAGGCCCACAGGATTTGACTTGCCATGAACGATATGGAAGATGGCTGTTTTTCTTTAAATTAAGCAAAATACCAGGACCTAAATGCAACTGTGGACCTAAATGCAACTGTGCCCACCAAACTATTTTCCATCTGTCACAAGAATGTGAGTGTCATGCTTTACGGGAAGATGTGACAGAGTTCTTTGAACTCTCCTCAGCTGTGATTGAGTAGATTGAAAAATTAAGTATTATTATTTAAAGAGATATCCCAGTCGGTCTACATATCAACTTGGTTATGTATTTTATATTATTATATGCTTCTTGCCATACAATAAATAAAAATGTACGCACTTATGAGGGGCAACTGGTCTAGTATCAAGAGCTTGTTTAATATACCTCAATGTCACAAAAATGGTTATGCTTGCCAAAACAGAGCCATGCAATTAGAATATTTTAAAATGCCTGTTGATTATCATTGAAACATGCAAATGAAATCTAATCTCTACATCAAAAATGCATACATTTCCCGAATTATACACACACACACACACACACACACACACACACACACATAAATATATACATGGAGACGCATGCCAATTATACTGAGGTATACTTTTTCTCTTTCCTTTTCTAAATCACATCAATTGAGTGTGCTTCAGCATAAGTCATTCACTCCATGTTCATGGATAGCTATTCAACAAACGGAGTTTTTATTTTCTACTTAGAAGCAATTTCAATTCTTAATTATTGTATTTATCACTGGTATTCTATTTTCCCATTTCACATCATTTTTATATAATACAAAATGATAAGGGAAGGACGCTATGGGGTTCTTTGACCAAGATTTCCTTATTTGCAATGATCAGCTCTTGATAGGATGACATTGTGTTGGATAAATCCATGAAATATAAAGGGGTTCTTATTATCTTGGTTAATACTTTCAAAAATCATTATCTTGTATAAAAATGTATGGATCATTTCTGCACAAGAGCAGCTGTCTGCAACTGTGTTCTTAAAGAATTGAACAATGCAAAACTTTCTGCATGAAATTTTGCCTCCCCAGGTGTAGATCTTAATTTTGTACCCCCTTACCCTGTGGTTTCTGAATCCTCCTTTACAATGATATCCTTTACAATGATATCCCCCCCCCCGCCCACTTCAGATCTTAACTTGCAGTTTTCCTCTGAGTAAATCCCAAATTTGATTTTGGTTTCCTGCCATGCTGCTATTTTGTGTCATCAGTGTTGCGTGCTCACCCCATCCACTGCCCTCTCACTCCCCGGTTGTCCCATGAGTAATCTGACAATTTTTAAAGCGTAATTTTGTTTGCGTTATCATGCACCCCCCTATTATAATAAAGCAATGTTATAACAGAGATGAAACAGGCTGTGAGGTTTCATGTAGTCTTCCTTGTGCTTTCATGAAATTCCTTTCCTTGCCTTTTGTTTTTGGTGGGTGGGCTTTGATTCCATGTACTTGTTTCTTCATTCTCCTTCCCTATCACTCCTGGTATGTGTGTGGATTTCTTACAGTATTATCTTAACACCGCCCTAAATAATGCGATAAGGCCTTGGGGGGAGGAGTTAGGGTGGGCTCTGTCCGGGATGAGGAAGGGTGCCGATTGGCCCCTTCCTCCGGACTGACAATAGGAGGGCCCAATCGGCAGGTGCAAAGTGCCTGTTGATTGGGCTCTCCGATTGCCACCCCGCCGCCAAGGGAGCAATTGCGAGCCACGCACAGCGTGGCTCACAGTTGCTCCCCTGCCGGTGGCCTGACATGTCTGGAGGCGCAAAGCGCCTCCAACGCGTCAGGCTGCTGCCACACCGGCAATTGTGACTTGCCGACTCGGGGGCCGCAATCTGGAGTTGACAATCTTATCTCCTTCCCATTCAATAGCCAACCTACTTTTACCTGCCTCTTTGTCTTCAGCTTTCTGTCATCTTCCTCCCTCTCTCTAACCTAAGAAAACTATGGTTTTTATCCAGAGTGGGGACCAAAGGAGCTTATTATTCGCTCCTCTCCTCCCTTTTATCTGCCCAACAACCCTAGGTGGTAGGTTAGGCTGAAAATATGGTCCAAAATCACCCAGTTATTTTCCATAGCAAGGTGGCAATCTGAACCTGGCCCTTGCAAACCCTGCTCTGAAATGTTAACTGCTACATCACACTTGCTTAGGGTAGCTGCTGTTGAGTATCAGTCAGGCCCACTTGAATCATGCAAATAAGGTAGTATCAAGTCACTCAGAGGTTGCTTCCAGGCATAGGGCTGCCAGCCTCCAGGTGGGACCTGGAGATCCCCCTGGATTACAGCTGATCTCTCACTATAGCAATTGATCAGGTAACCAAGATCAGTTCCCATGAAGAAAATGGCTCCTTTGGAGGGTAGGCCCTAGAATACCTGCTGAGGTACCTCTGCTCCTCAAACCCCACCCTCCCCAGGTTCCACCTCCCCCCTTAAAAAAAAACCTCCAGAGCCCATTCTGCACATGTTGGATAATGGACTTTCAATGTGTTTTTGCAACTGGATTTTCCTGTGCAGAACAGGAAAATCTATTTCTAAAGTTCATTGAAAGTGTATCCAACATGTGCAGAATGGTTTCTCAACCTTGAGCTGGAAACCATACTCCAGATATCTATCATCCTGGAGAAAATGGCTCTTTTGGAGAGTAGATTCTATGGCATTATACCATGTTGAGACCTCTCCCCTACTCAAACCCTCACTCCTCAGATTTGATCACATCTCTAGGGATTTCTGGACCTGGAGCTGGTAACCCTACTCAGGCCTGGCCCCAATGAATTCACCCTCAAAAGTCAAAATATGCCTAAAAGGGCCCTACTGTCATCCCTCTGTCATTTTACTCACAGGCTAGGACAGGAAGAACTTGGGGTCCCCCCCCCTTTCTTGACGTCTTGACATCTTACATTCTCCATCCATCCACTCAAAGCATGAGTGGTCTGGTGATGAGGGAGTTTGTGGAGCCAGAGTTGACTGTTGGGGAAGAGAATAACAAAAATAGAGTCCAATAGCACCTTTAAGACCAACAAAGATTTACTTACGGTGTGAGCTTTTGAGTGCAAGCACTCCTCCTCAGACTAAATGAACAACCATCATAACTGTAGAGATATAAGGCAAAAGCAAATTGTGGAAAATTAGTATACTGTGTCATAATATCAGAATTAAGCCATATGATGCATATGATAATTCTTTGCTAAAATAACTAAGCAGTCCTTTTGAGTTCAGTTGTAGTTCACAAAAACATTGGAGAAATAATGTCAAGGTTAGTAATTAATGGCTGACACTTTCCCAGTTGTAAAAAGAAATAGTTAAAAGAGACTAGTTGCTGGCCCCATCCATCTCCAACCAAGAGATGGAGAAAGAGAATAGTTAAGGGTTGAATCTCTGTTGTTGTTTTGTATGGTGTTCTGTTTTAATAATAGAGTTTTAGTGTTTTATAGTACTGGAGTTTGATCCCAGCAGCCGGCTCAAGGTTGACTCAGCCTTCCATCCTTCCGAGGTCGGTAAAATGAGTACCCAGCTTGCTGGGGGGTAAACGGTAATGACTGGGGAAGGCACTGGCAAACCACCCCGTATTGAGTCTGCCATGAAAACGCTAGAGGGCGTCACCCCAAGGGTCAGACATGACCCGGTGCTTGCACAGGGGATACCTTTACCTTTACCTTTTAATCCATGTATTTTGATGTTATATAGTAAGCTGCCCTGAGCCAGCCTTGGCCAAGAGTGGTGGGTAATATATCAAAACATAAATTTAAAAATTAAAGAAATGAAATCCTGGAATATTGTGGTTGCCTAGCAACATCCATTGAGACAATCTGTTGATTAAATATACAGGTGCTCCTTTTTATCATTTTTGGTCTTCTCCAAAACAGATCCAGCCCAATGCCTAAAACTGCCAATTGTAACAGAACGTATGGACCCAACTTGTACTATATTCAACTTAGTAATAAAAAAAATGTTGACAGCAAATCATGTATCTAACATGTCTAGCATTCAATCAAGAAATAACAAAACTGTCTTCCTAAAGGCAATAGGAGTTGGGTGGGTAGGCAGCTCCATGGACATGCCCTGAAATAGGCTGAGGAGCAGCCTTAGGCCCTAGGCTCTTGGCCTGGCACTCTGCCTCTCATGCATGGCACTGTAATATGCCACCGCAGCATGTGTGCCGGGGTTCTCCTGCTGCTCTCAGCTCCTCCCCACTCCCCACTCCTCCCCACTCTGAGATGCTGTCACTCTCCTCCCAGTTCGCCTTTGGTAAGGTCATAGTCACACTTTGTAAGTCGCTAACAACAAAATATACACAGCAGATTACAGACAGGGAACAGTGAAGGAGAAAGCAATGCAATAATGTAAAAAGCCAAAGGAAAACCAAACTGTTCACCTACCTTCAATCCCAGCAGGATGGGGGGGGGGGGCTCTTTTATGGTTTCAGACAGTCAAATAGTCAAACTTTATTGCACTAGGCCATAGGCCATCGCAGGATCAGATAATAATAAAATTGTTCAAAACAAACACAGATTATCACTTAACCAGAATAAAAATTACACCTAACCCATACATTCTGCTCATTAGTCCACAGTATCTGCCACAAGGCCAGCTCGAATCTTTCTTGCGGCTAAAGCAAAGGTGGCAACTCTTTGTGTCTTTTATGGTTTCAATTTGATCACCATAGAATTAAGGTGAGAATGGGGAACTAGTTTGAGAATGTGCATGTGCAAAGCATTTTGAAAGAATGTTTTCTTGTGCTTGGGTGAGGGTACTGTTCATAATTTGTAATCACACTCCGATCAGAATAGAGGAGTGATGGAACATCCCTTGGCAGTACATGTGTGTGCAGCCTTCAGAGTCAATGAAACTTGTGCACCTCTGGCACAACCTCACTGCATTCTAATAAGGCCCCAGAATGAACAGGGAGAGATTCAACCACACAAGCGCCAAACATCTGCCACTGGAGCATAGTTGTTTCTGGAATCCGGTAACATCTTACCTCCGGTAACGTCTTACCTTTAGAAGCTGACTGCTTATTCTAGGCAAGAATGCTCATAATAGAGATATAAGAAATGCTTTTGCTAATATGTGCTCTGAACAGACCAGCACGTTTGCAGATAGGTATTATATTACAGCTCTGAGAAGCTGAAAGATACATTGTACAGTATGTACAATGAATCAATAGAAATTAAGACTGGGATCAGGTTGATCTCTAATTTGGTACCATGTGAAATAACTGGATGATCAACTTCCGAGAGTGGATCTAGTTAAACTAGATAGGTGCACAATAGCAAGCCCATTTTTCCTTCATACGGATCGTAGAATGAACACTAATTAGATACCACCTGTGCTTCAGAGCTAGCAGATGTCGGAGCCCCATGCAGAATTCAGCAGGCTCTTTGTTATAAACATTCAACATATAATGATGCTAGGTTCCAAGTGACTTATATTATCTGCTAATATGCAAGAGAACAATTTAAGTAGTATTTCTGATCTCCTTTTACAGACAAGAGTCCCAAACTTGTGGTGTCATTTCGGGTGAGACAGAAACATCAGAAGAAGAATAGGGAAAGCCCTGCTCATTTTAAAAGGGAATTTCCTGCATGATGGTTGTGACCTGAAAGAGTGCTTCTGCTCACACAGAAGCTTCAAGCTCTATTTTCTCACTCATGGTACAAATTTTCTGCAAAAACTAAACCACTTTTGGCACTGATGAGAGTTCAGAGAACCAGTTTGTGGTCAGCAAAACTGACGTGAAAGTTGAATTAATGTCCATGTCAAACCAGGGGAGAGAAGGAAACCCAGGGTGCCAAATTCCCAGGGCCTCTGCTGCTCCGTAGATCCAAGAATCCAGCTGCCTCAGATTTGTTTGGTTATTTTATTTCCATCACTTATAGTCCTCCATTCTCCCTGAGACTCGAGACAAATCACACAGTGTATGTCAATACTGTCAACAGAATGGGACATTCAATCAACAACGCAATAGAGTTTAGATTGTAAAAATCTGAATCAGAGCTGAAAGAGAGCATAAGCCGTTCAATATGGCTTGTTAAATGATGCACAAATGACATAGGAACAGTAACAGACAGTATGCATTATACACAGTAGAATAGTCCACAGATCCTATTTTGTTACCCAAGTATCTTTCTGAACCATTTCATTACAGTACAGCCCTACACCTATCTGAATAATTCAGTTTTGCAGGAGTTGTATAAAGCCCAGAGAGAGGGATCTTTTCTGACCTCTGCAGGGGAGGCCATTCCATAAGGTGGGGCTACAGCAGGGAAGGCAAATGTATGGGCACTTGTTGATTTTGTTCGCAGAAGGTCCTGGTCAGATGAGTGAAACTCTTGTGGTGAAGGTACAAGTGACAAGAACAATGAAGGGCTTTGTATGTGATAGCCAACACCTTGAATTGAGCTTGACATCTGATGGGAAGCCAGTGGAGTAGCCATAGAATGGGTGTAATACACTTGGTCTACCTAGTTTTTGATAATAATTAGCTTGCTTCTCTAGGCTCATAATAGTCTGTAAGGGTCAGCTGAACCTCATCAAAAGTGTAATGTTGAAAGCAAGGAAACAATTGACTTCTTCATCTCATGGTTATAGACAGGTAGAAATCTCTAAGAATTCAAAATGTTCACCTTTACTTGTTTGGCTCAAAATGAGAGCACTGTTGTTTTCCAGTAAATTGAAGGATTAAAATGAACAAATCTATATTCCTAGATAGACGTTGTCCCTTGCTGTAGTTGTTAAGAGCCAGCTTGGCGTAGTGGTAGAAATGCTATCAGGAAGCAATGTGTTAACCCTATGAGTTCAGTGGTGCTTACTTTACATTTCTACTGTTTGAATACCCATTGCTTCTTAATGTTGTATCTCTTCAAATGATCTTTAAATGTATGGGGAAACCCAGAGGGTCTCTGTCAAGGCATCACAGCATCAAATGGGCTCCTCTGGAAGGTGATTATTGGTGTAATAAGCCAAATGGTTATGTGTACTGAAGACATACATGGCGTTCCTATTATAATTAGACTCTCAGTTTAGTCTACTGATACAATTATCTTCATTAAATAGTGTCCAAATAACCTTTCCTAAGATAATTTGCAATGTGTACAATACATTTTGTAAAGAAAACATAGAGCTTGTACAAAATTCAAGAGCTCTCAGATCTTTTCCATTCATTCCCTATTAAATATAAGAAACAGCTTTTGCTTCAGTAGGGGGAAATGAGACACTCAGCCCTACCAGATTCAATATCAATCTTATCTCCTTTTGGCTCCACTCCTTATATATGGCATGGTTTATGTTTTTCTGTTGTTTTTGAATGTGTTTTTTTTGCCAGGGGAAAAATAATGCTGAATTCATGTTTTAAAAATGTGATGGCCACAACAACAACCAAATCCAATGGCAGAATATGTGGGGCATCTAGAATCATCTCTTCAAAGAAAGAAATAAAATTTATGAAGGGTTTTGGAAACTGGGATTCCCAAAGCTGTACATACAAGTTCAATCAGTTTTCAAATACTAGTAGGAAAACCACAGATCTTTAGATATTAAAACCATTTATCATGGTATGCTTGTAGGACAATAATGTTCTTTGTTAGTTTATTGGGAGTGTCTGCCTCTCGGATATTGGCAGCATTCTATTTTTTTGTAACCAAATAACCTAGAAGGGACATCTCTAGAACACATATGTTTAAGCAACATATGTAATTTGCTTGAAGTGAAACTCTAATTCGTAAGCATTCATAACTGACATTCTGCTTTGCTTCTTGGGCCACTGTTGAAAGCCAATATTGAGCACAGCCCACTAAACGCTACTCTGGGTTCAAAATATTTGAAAATATTTGAAAATGATGGAAGCTTGCCTCAAAGCTATGTTGTCTGAATGGCACCCAGGTTTTTTAATAAACTGCAGTCCTCAGAACAGTATAGATGAGAGTTCAAGTTAAGAACTGGTTAAGGCAACTAAAAGTTTTCTACTTTAATTGATTCGCAGAACTGGCTTCCCATCCTGTTTAATCAATGGTTATTCACCCCTCACTGATTTAATCTTATGCTGTAGCTCAAGGATCTACACCATCATTCATTGACTTTATTACATATGGGATTGTTCAGAATGAAATTTTAAGAAGAGACGAGCTCATATTAAAACAACTAATGCTTCGAGTCTTTTTCAATGGATCCAATATAACTTTCTTTGAATGATTTATTCTTTTTCATAAAAATCATATTGTAAAGATTACAATCTCTGGCAGCTAGCTGTTTGCTAATACATGCCCATGTTAATCCCATTGTCTTTTATTTCAGAAATCACGCAAATTTTTGATACAGTTTGGAACCATGTAACTGGCTCTTATCCACTGGTGCCATTTTGTATAGCGATGCAGTGTCACTTTGAGGAGGACACTGTGCCACATAATCTACTTAACTATATAAATTAAAGGCGACCTGGCCTATTCCAGATACTGTGAGCTAAGTATTTTTCATTATTACTACCCTGCTAATGAAGACAGATGTCAGATGGCAACCAGTTTATCCAGGCAGTATAAGATGTTATTTGACTTCCCTGTTTATTAGTGATGGTGATTCATTGCAATGACAATGGAGAAAAGCAGATGACTTAGAATTTATGATTAGGCAATTCTGCATCTCGCAGTCTTGGTAATGGATCATTATTTTCCCATCCTCCTTTGACCTAATTTTCAAACCTGTGTAGTTGTATTAAATAATATGATGTGGATGGTATCTATTAATCTTCTATATTCCTTCCTCATTTATGGGCAGGCATCAATTGCTGACTGAAGAAAATAATACGAAACAGAGACATAACGAAGGACTCACCGAGGTTCAGGTTAATAATTATTTTGCAAAATTCAGCATTTTCCCATTATGAAGTATTCATTAGATTTAGCTTATATAGATTTGAGAGAGAAAAAAAGATCGTTAATATATTTAAAATCTCCTCCTGTTTTTATTTTGTAGCATTTACTGTTTTTATTTTTACAGCAAAGCTTGTTCAGTTCAGTAGGATAATCCCAAGGAAATACACATCACAATCCTAAGACCAAATCAGACACATGTGGGAGTCCATGTTTGCTACTCCCAACAACTTTTTGAGATGCATTGTGGCCCAATTAGACCTCATTTAGAAACTGTGTTCAGTTCTGCAGTTCAAGAAGGACATTGACAAGTTGGAACACATTCAGAGAAGGGCGACCATGATGCTGGAATCCATGCCTTACAAAAAGTGTATGTGTAGCTTGGAGAAGAGGAGGGCAGGGGTGATATGATAGCTGCGTTTAACTACGTAAAAGGCAAACATGTTGAAGAGGGGTCCAACTTGTTTAGAGATGAGGATTATGAACATGGGAAAGAAGGTTCCACTTAAATATTAGAAAGCATTTTCTGCTGGTGAGTGCTGTTTGTAGATGGAATATGCAACCTTGGAGGGTGGTAGAGTCTGTTAGAAATTTTTAGGAGGAAGTTGGATGAGCACTTGTGTCAGGACTATGCTTTTTAAGTCCCTGAGAAGGTGGGGAGGGAGGGCTGGACTGGATGACCCTTTGTTGTCTCTTCCAGCTCTGTGTGATTCTGTTTCAATTTGTATCAGGACCACAACACAAAGAGAAAGAAGGTATAATCATTCTCACTGTCCCATTTTCCTAACCTGAAGTGGGCCAGGGAATCACAATTTCTTCCATGTAGCTAAACTGAGGAATGCATGCAAACTTCTTATGCCATTGGAGCAAACAGTAATTCCCTGGGTCCATTTCAGGCCAGGAACCCCTGACTGAATGGTACAATATTGATATACTCTTTTGATTTTAAAAAATAAGCCTGCTTTCCATTGTTAGAGACTACCAAATCTCTCTCATGTCCCCATAGACTTGTCTCTTCTTGCTTTATATGGCATTTCTGTTACGACTTCCTTGTAGATTAGGGGACCAAATTAAACGCAGCTTTCAAAAAGAGTTTGCCCCATTGATTTGTATAATGGAATAATATTTTCTGCACTATATCAGTTTCCTTCTTCATGTAGCCTAACATCTAATTTACAGTCTTGACTGCCTCTCTCTATTGAATTTGAAGAGATGTCTTCATTGAGCCGCCTGTCCACAATGGCACCAAGATTGGAGAAGTTTACAACTAATTCACTTCTCATCAGAGTGCATGAGCAGTTTAATGTGCACATTCCAAAGCGAATTACTGTACAGAAGGAAACAGAATTCAATCTGCCAAGGCAATATCTAGCGTTCTAATTTGGCTATATATGTCATAAGACTGCAGAACTAGTTTGTACTAATTTTATCCTCCCCAAACTGATTAGAAACACCAGCCACAGCATTTATCCCACAGGGCCGGCCCACCATTATGTTTGCTGATTCATGCAGCAGATTGGTCATATCTTCCTCTTCTTTTTTCTTCCCTATTGCTTAATTTTTGTCTGCGACAGAACTTTAAGTCTTAATTTACCACTTAATAATTTTCCTTAATAGATATTTGAGCAATATTATCAAAACCCTTAGGGGAGTTTAATCATCAGCACTCCGCAGCTTGACAGAGAGGAAACACAACGGAGCCCTTACGAAGGAGCTGGGCTGTTTCCTCTTCTTTTTGTTTTGAATGTAATCGGACGTTTTCAAGACTTCGATTGTAGTTGCATTAATCCAAGTCAAATGAAAAATAGTCCATTCCATCCATTTCACTGCCTTCCCCTTCCCCCAAAAAAGACCCCAGCAACAAACCATCTGGCTAAACTAGCCAGTTGCATGCAGTGGCAGCAGGAGGGGGGGGGGATTACCATGGCATCTACTTAGGCTGTATAAATGTCATAGTGCTAGTGTTTGTACTTTTGGAAGAGATGCCCAGCACAGACTCAGTTCAGCACTTTATGGGCTAGGTGATAGAGCACTTTCTAATTCTCTGCTGGTTGCCCAGGCTCTAGGTAACAGTCATAAAAAAATGACAGATTTTAAAAATGAGAAGCAGTGCCCTGCTGGTTAATTCTCTGAATGGCTGGGTGGCACAGCATACGTTAGGACAAAATGATGGTAGGGGGGATCAGTGACATTTTTATTTGCCTAAAGATACCCAAGGACATGAGCCCCACTGGGTGACCTTGGACCAATCATGTTTCTCGTAAAACTCTCTCAGAAGGTGCCTGTTGTGGAACAAGGAAGGAAAGGCAATTGTAAGCTGCCTTGAAACTCCCTAAGGTAAAGAAAAGCAGGATATGAAAACCTTCTGGCTATTTGGCTTCATGATAGAGGTCCAGGACCTCAAATCCCAGGCTCCCTAAACACCCTAAAAACATCAAACCAAATCACATAACACCCCAAAATCCCAATCAGAAATCAATGGTGGTTAAAATACAAATCTCCACCAGGTAGAGACCAGGACTGAAAAAGCCCTGGCCCTAGTTGAGGTCAGGCATACTCCCAGGGCCTCGGGACGACCAGCAGATTCATACCCATAGAGCAAAGTGCCCTGCGACAGGCATAAGCAGGTAAGCAGTCCTGCAGGTAGGTATAGACTTTAAGGTCAAAAACAATACCTTGAACTTGATCTGGAAGCAAACCAGCAGCCAGTGCAGCTGTCTCAGCAAAGGCTGGACATGTCCCATTTGCAGTTTCTATGTCAAAGACATAGCCTTGGCCCGTGAACAGCGAGTTACAGAAATGTAATCTGGAACTGACTGTTGCATGGATCACTGTGGCCAGGTGTTCCAAGGACAGGTAGGGTAGGGCACTAGTAGCCGTGCCTGGCGCAGGTGGAAGAATGCCATCAGGGCTACCTTAGTGACCTGAGCCTCCATAGATAACGAGGCATCGAAAATCACCGCCAGATTCCTGGGCAATGGTGCAGATGTCAATTGCACCCCATCCAGACAGGAAAGAAGAAAGAAGCTTAAGGCTATGAAGCTCAGAGTCTAAAATTACCTAACTACACCACTGTGGCAAGTGCTTCGATTTGTATTATGCTCAGCAAGGCAGGTGTATTCAGATGGGGCTGTTGTAAATTTAGTTATCCCATTTTCTTCTGACCACCGACACTTGCATCCTTTTAAGAGCTGCTTCACAAATTCTGCTAAAGAAGCAATGGTACATCTGAGATAGATATCCTTTCTCAGCTTCTCTACCCCTTCTGACAAATGGCTAGCAACTGCTCATGTTGTGGGAGTCTTTGGTCCATAACATTTTGATAGCCTGTCAGCATAGCCAGAGTCTTGCCATGCAGTGAGGAGTCAGTGATTCTGATTTGCAGTTATCTTTTCTTCATATCTCTTCATCCTCTTTCTCCTGATCTTCATTTACTACTATTTCCTCTTGTCTCCATCCACTTCCTTCCACTGCTTCCTCCATGACCCTGGCACTGTTGTCTCATTTTTAACAACTGTCACTTTAAAAATTTCCATTCTGTGTTTATTGTTTCTTCTATTCTCTTTTCCTTAGGCTGTCTTTTGTCCTCTCTACCTGTGCTTCTCTTTCTGACCGTTTCTTTCTTTCTCTTTGAACAGTTGTGGCAACTAATGCAACACTTCTTAATTTATACCAGCTGCTAGCATAGCTATTTCAATAAAAAAATAAATTTTATACTTTGGATACATGCATCTCATTTTTATTCTTTCAAGAGGGTCTAGGCAATTCAAATCTGTTTATCATTTACTTCGGTTTACATCCGATGAAGCCCTTCTGCTAAATGAGGAAGCCTCTGTCACAGCCTGTCCCTTTTTAGCAGAGCAGAATGATAGGATCCAGCTGACTTTGAGCCCCTGCGGCTGCAATCGCATGAACACCTGACTGGAAGTTAGCACTGTTAAGCTTAGTGGGGTTTACTTCTGAGTAAATATGCCAATTGTGCTGTCAACTGCTCACCATGGCACTGTCCCACTAACATATGAGTACGGAAGAGTTAACCTTGTAGTGCCTCTTGAAGGATCATCCTGAGATGTCAGAGATACTGATATACCATCACCCCCTTATTTTTTCTGTCATTTCAGGTGGGGAGCTGTGTTGGTCTGAAGCAGCTGAACTAATTTTGAGCCCAGTGGTACCTTTAAGACCAATAAAGTTTTATGCAAGGTAAAAGCTTTCTTGTGCACATGAAAACTTATACCTTTTCTACAGTTAACATCTAGAATTTCTTCCAGATGCCTTTCCTTCATACTCTAGTTCATGAATCCCATTTCCTATGAGGCAATACTCTATCCTACCTCTCTTCATCCCCAGTAATCTTATCTGCATTCCACATGCGATGGCTAGATGGTTGATGAGTGCCTCAGTATCTTCCATTGCAATTATACCAACAATATATCTATCATCTCTGTGTATCGTCATGATCAATTTAGGTTTCAAATGATTTTCTCTGAAGTTTCAGTGTGCATTGTATCCGAGATTAGATTAGGTCTTTCTGAGAGGCATTATTGACTGTCTTTGGAACAATGACACTTTGCTATAAAGCCAGCTCACTTAGCACTTGAAAAGGTTAGCATCTCTCCAAAGCCGTCCGTAGAACACAAAGCAATTAGTATCTAGGCAGGAATTTGATTGGTTTTCCTCATGATCAGTCTTTGTTCTAGGCTGACACGGCTGGCTGGAAGGAACCCCTTGAAGAAAAAGAAGAAGAAGAAGAAGAAGAAGAAGAAGAAGAAGAAGAAGAAGAAGAGTTGGTTCTTATATGCTGCCTTTCCTTACCCGAAGGAGGCTCAAAGCGGCTTACAGTCGCCTTCCCATTCCTCTCCCCACAACAGACACCCTGTGGGGTGGGTGAGGCTGAGAGTGCTAATATCACTGCTCAGTCAGAACAATTTTATCAGTGCCGTGGCGAGCCCAAGGTCACCCAGCTGGTTTCATGTGGGGGAGAGCAGAATCGAACCTGGCATGCCAGATTAGAAGTCTGCACTCCTAACCACTACACCAAACTGGCTCTTCTATCTTGCTGTGTGCAATCAATTTAGTTTTTGAGCACCAACAGACCTGTTCATAGAACTCAGCACTGCTGGGAACATCTTCCCATTTGTCCTATCTGCCTCCAGTGCACACTTGTCCCCTTCGGTGTGTTTGTGTGAACCTGATGTCCAGAATCAGTGGCCACACATCTGTATGATACCACACTGGTGTCATCATGTGCTGAGAAGTTGGATAGAGTTCACTCATGCTGGCATACAAGGGGATGAATAAAGTCTTATGTGTGTATTACCCAGGAATGTTTGATTACTCTTCTGTTCAAGTTGTAATCAGCACCTTCAACCACACAAACTCTTTTAAAAAAAACATTCCGAATTGTCTGTCATTTGATTGTAAGTGCTTTGTGCATGGATACCCTCATAAGACTTTTCTCATTACTCCTTCCTCTGTGTTTTTTTCTTCTGTGGTGGGGAGCTAGAAACTTGCCTCTTTGGACTCTGTTGGTTGTTCATGGAAACCAGATTGACAATATTCTGCATTATGGGTGTTCTTGTACTGCTTTGTCGCACTGAAAATACCTCCCAGAAAAGGAAAATTAATATACAAAAGAGAAGGTTCTATTGGTTGTCTCAGTGCTGCTTAATGGGTATATGTGGGCTGTAGTGGAGGCTGCATAGCTTGCACATTTTGCCTGCCTGAGCATGTTGGATCACAAGATTTTTACATCCTGTTGCACTGCCACTTGGGAACTGTAGTTCATTGCTGTCAGCCTTCTGCGAGTCAACATGATGAATGGGGCCAATGACACAGGTGTAAAAGCAGCACATGAACTCCAACATAGTTGATTTAAAAGCACACATGACCTGTCCATGGTGACCCTGGAGCATCTGTAATCTGAGCAAATTGGGAGCATATGTCAGTAGCCACATGGCCAGCTGTGTGCCGCTGCAGTACAGCCACAAAATTTGGAATTGCAAACAAATTGCCAGGCTATAATACGCAGATCAAATGAAGTACTCATCTCAACAGAAAATGAACACTGAAAACAACGTGAGTTGGCTTTTCAAATGGCTGTTTGCGAGCCTTCTGTCATCCCTAATATTACAACAGGGGCTCTTTCTCATGAATGGGAAGAAACCATAGTGGGTATGTTTCAGTCTTATCACTGTTGCAAAGTATGATTCCTCCCTTATTTAACTCCTTATGGACAGAACAGTGAATAGAGTGAGTGGTAAAACCATTGGATATAAACTAAACGCTCATATGAGATGGAATAATTAACAGTGCAATCCCAGGAGTAATTACTGCAATCTAAACCCGTTGATTTCAGTGATATTAAACTGAAATAACTGCAAGTGGTGACACTGTCAGTCAATTATAGATTGGGTGGTTTGCATCTTTTCAGCTATATTGCATTGCTTTAGAGCTAAACTACAGACAAACAGAACTAACATTAATTATGTATGGGTGTGTTTATTTTATGTATCCGTTTGGACATATTAATGCATATGTAAGTATAATCCAGTCTGAATTAACCACTTTTGAAATCCAGCTGAATTCAGTGTGAAATCTAAGTTTCACATTCTTCCAAAACACCTTTGGCTATATCAAGTTTTGTATATTTGCATACGGGATATTTTGTCCGATACAGGAACTAAATTCAGGACTGATTAGCACTGGTTACTCATTAGCAGTTGAAAAGTTATAGGCCACCCTATAAATGCAGTTAGGCTTTTCTTTTCATCATTAACATCATCATTCCATCTACTGTCTCATTCTCCCTCTCAGAAGTCTTTATTCTCTAGCACCTGAAGGGGCCCGACATCAGAGTAACACCTTCCTTCTAGACTCCCAGACCTGGCCTTACATCCCCAGGCTCTGACAGCACATAGGACGTCTTTTCCACAGTCTCTGATAGCTGCCTGATATTATCCCTGCTCTTTTGTCCCCATCCCTAGGGTGCTGAGAATGCCTGGCACTCCATATGCTGGGAATCCCCCACAGCCCACCTCTATCTGAAAGAAGCACATGTGCCATTCATTGTTGTGGCGGTTCCTCCTCCAAAGATCACATTTATCCCTCTCAAGCACATTTGCCACCTCAAATCTCTCCTGCCTCAGGATACTGCCTTTTTATTTCTTTGAACAACCTGTTTGCTGGGAGGTTAGGGTTGAGAGAAGATGGCTTGTGGAACATTTTGAGAGGGTTTTTTGTTTAAATTTAGAGTGTTTTCAAATAGTCTCATTGAGTGCTGAAAAATTACTACATGGAGCTGCGCTGAATATTTTCTTATTCAATATTTGCCTCAGAATAATGGCTTTGAACACAGCCAAGTTTCCTTAGCACTTTGCTGAATACTATTTCAATGATTTCAGTTTCTGTTTGTCTTCTTGGCTGCTGCTTCTTGTCAGTGTCATCTTCCTCCTTCTTTGCCCTTGTGGTCTTTTGGTCTCATTTGTATACACGGGCTGTGGCAACCCCCAATGACTTTGTTTACAGGCATCTGTGATGTCTTCATTTAAGATGCACTCTCATGCTATCTTTGACAGTAATCACATAGGTTGCTGTAGCCAATTGGATTAAATGGGACAGAGAACCTGGGCTGAATCCACATGAAGGTATCTTCTGCTCACAGAAGGGCCGATTTATACCTCATACTAGCGCAAGAAAAGTAAACTAAATCTAGAACTGTTCTTCTTATAATCAAAAATTCTGGCATGAAGAGGATGATGAAACCTTACAAAGAATATGTCTTTCACAGTATCTCTTATGCTGAGCTCTCAAGGAACTGTATTTTGCGGAACTGTATTGCGGATCCAGTCCATACAAGGCAAAGAAGAATTTTTTTTGCCAGGAATGACTACATTGAAACAATGCCGGTTTATCCATGTAGCACATGGAGCATATGCTATGAGCCCCACACTTCCAGGGGCCCTGCACAGTGCCATAGCCTCTCTCCTACTCCTTTTCCCTCTCTAAGGGCACACAGAGTGGCACCCCTTTCTATTGGAGGGGCTCCACCCCCAGTCTGGCTGATCCCATTGCAGTTGTACTCTGCTAGGACCCTGTGAAATCCTTAAACTGGCTGTGATGCTACAGGAACCTACAAATCCTAAAACCCCTCCAGCATTTAAAGAATATGCATAGGTTTACAGCATGTCAAAATCCATCCCCCTAAAAAGGTATATTTTTATAGGAAAATAACATAAAACGAAATAAGTATTTTGAGATGAAGTGACTTAAACATGTTGTAATCTTAAATTCTCAAAAATGTAATCAACATGAACTCTGAACCCATTTGGAAGGATTTGTATATGCATTCATATTTGTCAACCTGTTTTCCTATTTTAGCAAATAAACAAAAAAGATTTTGAAGGTGAGTTTTGTAAGAATTTTTTTCTTAAAAATGATAATTATTCTGAATTTGATAGCCCTTACTTTAACCACAGGACAAATCTCAGAGCCATTACTCCAATATTTGATCAAATCTATTTATAGGGATGAGCATGAACCCAATCACAAAGCAAAATTCATCATGAATGTTGGTGTTTTTGGTCCTCAAACTGAAATTCATGAACTTTTAAAGCAATACATGGCAGTTTGTCACCAGAACCGAAAGCAGGGGTTAAAAGAGTCTCAAAGGATCTTTAGACCCCTGCTTTCTGTTCCTCACAAAACAGAACTACAAACTGGTTTGGTTCATGAACAAACCTCCATGTTGGATTCGGTTCAGTTTGTGGTCCAGCTATGAATTGACATGGACCACATTTTTCCAGTTGGTTCCCATCCCAATCTAATTATTTCAATATTTAGCCTTCTCTTTTCTGTATGAGGATCCAATTGGGCTTACAACATTGTTCTCCCTTCCTTCATTTCACCTTCACAACAACTACCCTGTGAAGTAGGTTTGGCTGTGAAAGAAGGAATGGCCAAGGTGACCTGCTGAAATTCCATGGCAGAGTGGGGATTCAAATCTGGGTGTCACAGATTCTAGTCCAGCACATCTAGGCCTGTCCTATACCATGTAACTTTAAAAAATTTCTCTTGCTTTTCCACCCACAGTGGGTGTTACAGTGGCTTACAAAATAAAATACACTTAAATAATTCCATATTAAATGCACATAGATCAACACAGACAAATTGGAAGAGGAGATGAGCCATGATATTATCAATGAGGTTTTAAGTTACTTGCAAAAAATGGTGGGTCAGTTGTTCTGGACAGGTCTCATTCAGCTATCTCAGATATTCTTAATTCCTTCCCCAAGTCAATGTCTAAACTACTGTGCTCTCACCACGATTTGTGATGGACTTATACTTAATTTATTGGCATATTTTTATCTTGCCATTTCTCCTAGGAACTCAGTGGGCAATGTATATAGGCTATAAGGCAGGTTTGTCTGTGAGAGACAGACTAGCCCAACATCACCTAGTAAATTTCACAATGAATCTGACTGCTAAAAATTGTGGTCATCAGCAGGTCATCAACTGTCCATTATAACATCTGATAATGACACCATCCCTCCTTACTTCAGGACATAACAGCTTCTCAGAAGCACAATGGCTGCCTTTTATTTCATATGTAATAGTACCAAACTGTTGTATTTGAAATCCATTTCAGGAAGCACCCTCAAGTCACCATGAATATGCTTCAATATGCTATGCCATGAGGCTTCAAATACCCTAAACCAGCTGTAAGCAGGCTTGTTAAATTGGCCTGTATCACAGGGCAGAAGCATCTGGTGCAAACATCGGCTGTCACTCATAACTCACAACTTTCATATTGTATTTACCAACATTCACAGTCTATTTGAGATTTCTTTTTCTTAAGTTAAAGGGATGCAATCAACTAAATGCCATTTCAGTTGCATGCCTGTCCTGTAAGCCAAAAACACAACCACAAGCAGGAGCAGACATGTTGTCTAAGCAGCTTAATGTGGGAGATTAATGCAGGGAAAAGTGGAGAATGGGCTCCTCGCTAACTGATGCTTGAGTGACATTTAAGGCTAGCTTCTGCCATTGTGAATTCCAGCTTAAGGACAATGGCATGACATGTTGTGGCATGACACTGTTATGAAGAGCACAAAGAGAGACTTCGTTGCTAATGTTAACAAGCACGAGAACCAGAACCAGACAGCAGGATGGGTATCACTGAGACGGGAGAGTCAGGAAATCCTGGGAACCAAATCAATCACAGGGTATTACCACTTCCAGTTCATTCCTGATAGGTACATAATAAAGAAAACAGAAACACTGGCTGTGATTCTGCACACAGCAGGCAAACCCTAAGTTTCAGTAGAATCTAGAATGTATCAGTAGAATGACAGGAAGGACAGCAGCTCCTCAACATTAACAATGAAGGTACAAAGTAAACAACAGTGAGCTATTTGTAGTAGTAGTAGTAGTAGTTGTTATAGTAGTAGTAGTAATTTTATTACAGAATTACACCAGAGCAATAAAATATAATACAAAATATGCCTGTTTACACCAAAGGTTAGCTATGTGTCATTACTATGATTCTGACAATTATGTCTCCTCCTCTAGTGGTGACTTGACTAGTGCTGCTCTGACTGCTCTTCCTTGCAAAATGCACAAAGTGGAAGACCCACAATGAATACGCACAAGGTAGAATATCTGACTTGAGGTTTATTGAAAATGTTTATCCTCCTTCCCCATCAACTGGGGGAAATGCTCAGGAATGATAGTCATGCCTGAGTCCCAAAGGGATACCCATTGCAACATCAATTGGTTCTTCGAGTACACTACAGCTTCTTAGGCTACATGATAAGCCACCCTGAAGGTCTGCTGAGTTTTAGGAAACAACAGTTCTGGGTGTAGCATTGCAGTTCAGCCAAGTATGTGTGTCTGTGTTCAGACTTACCCAGATGTCAGCATCTCCCTCCGCAGTTTTTTAGAACCAGACGATAGTTTTACATCTCAGGTGCTTGTTGCATCAAGCTGGCTGTTTTTTCATGGATCAATAGTTCTGCCATGATCATTCTTCATTTCAGTTGGATGGCACTAAGCTTGTTTTATGGGAAGTCTTTCAAGTACCTTCCTAAGAAGATATATCTTAAATATTACAAATGTTTCTTTCTAATGCCTGGTTTCCTGACTGAGTAGTGATCTTCGAGTTGCCAGTCAAGAGCCAGTTCCCCTCACAATTGCTGGGTGTGTCAGAAGTTAGTTGACTGGGTTCATGCCAAGACCGGCAAAGGATGCCTATATAATTTTTGCACATGTCTGGTCTACATATATTAGCTATATGCACATGCATTATTGAGGGCTTGGTGTAGTGGTTAAGAGTTGTAACCTCTAATCTAGAGATTCTGGTTGGTTCCATGTTTTTCCTCCACATGCAGCCAGCTAAGTGAACTTGGTCCAGTCACAGTTCTCCCTCTGTGCTCTCGCCTACCTCACAGGGTGTTTGTTGTAGGGAGATGAAGGGAAGGCAATTGTAAGCTGCTTTGAGACTCCTTTGGGTAGTAAAAAACGGGGTACAAAAACCCAGCTCTTCTTCTTTGTTCCCTATTCCTTATTTCAAAGAACTGCTTTCTATTTCTGAAAGAAGAAAAAAAGTATTTTTAATTTAATATGTTATAAAGGTGGTAAATTTGAATGAAGTAAGAGTATTGTTCTGGACTACAAGAAGTGTTGGTTCTTATATGCCACTTTTCTCTACTCGAAGGAGTCTCAGTGGCTTACATTCACCTTCCTTTTCCTCTCCCCACAACAGACACCCTGTGGGGTGGGTGAGGCTGAGAGAGCCCTGATATTACTGCTCAGTCAGAACAGCTATATCAGTGCTGTGGCGAGCTCAAGGTCACCCAGCTGGCTGCATGTGGGGGAGTGAGGAATCAAACCCGGCTAACCAGATTAGAAGTCCATGCTCCTAACCACTACACCAAGCCATCACAAGAGACATTTCACATAATCTTACCCTTGTTTCAAAGCTCTTTAGGACAGCCCAGTTTTCTTTTAAAGGAAAATACGGAAGCAAATTGGGCTGGGGTGTGATCTCATTACCCTACTGTACATTCAGGATCTTAGCATCTTTTAAAAAATGGCTTTAATAGTGTGTGTGTGTTTTTAAAGAAGACGGTTGCCCTAGAAATGCTGCATGTTTTCTATTCCATGTTTAGATGCCTAATTTTCCTACTCACAGCATGAAATGTGTTCATGCAGAATAATAGGAGAAAAACAATAGATTTCTGGTATGCAAGATGGTTCCATCAGCAGAGGGCTCAAGACTGAAAATATCTGATTGGTAATGGCTGTAGTCAACCCAACTAAAAAAACACACTCCACTTCTAACATACCCATTGGCTAAAGACACGATGCACATAGGATAAAAAGAAAAACAAGTCATAATGAGTCACAGATGGTAATTCGCAGCTTTCCCCCCACCAAAGCCACAAGTTGGGCAGGACAAAATGCATTTGTGCATCATGTGTTGTATAGACAAGTGTCATCCACAAAGGTATGCTAAGAGAGTGGTGTATTGAAGTTCAGAGCAAGCTGAAAATGGCTATTTCAAAAATCCATTCTGTTTTCTTAATATTGCATAGGGCAATTAAGCATATATTGGAAAATGGAGATTAGCGCATCAAAGTAATTTTTAATCAGCCAGACAATAAATAAAAAGATAAGAACACAAACTAGCTAATGCTGGTTAAAATGTTTTTAATATTATGGGATATTGTGGAGCAACTGCCAGGTTTTAAAAAAATTATTTGGATGATGATTCACAGCAGGTTGCTCTACTCTGCTGGTGTTCTCTGCAAATCATCTGGACAGCTGAGACCATGAAATTGATCCAGAGCCAAAAAAGGGTGACCCTCTAGCAAGCTTTGGTGCCCTTAATGACCATATGTGCAGACCACGTCAAATCTTGCACTTGTTTTGCTACTGTGGAATGACAAAAATGTCCTTGTCAAATGGGTAGACATGGATGTTCAGGTGTTCAACACATAAAAACAAGATGTTGTTGGCAGTTTTAACTACACTGTGAAGACTTTTTCTATGTTTGGATTTTATGTAATTCTCTGTGGCATTAAGCAAACAAACAAGCCCACAGATAGAGTTGCATCTAGCCAGATCACTATATTTTTAAACCATGGATATCTCGATTCTGCTGGTCATCTGTAAACCAACTGAGAGTCCACCTCTTTTGTTCTATTGTTTGGCTTCTAAATTATTTTGCTAATATAATGCAGGTGTCTTTGGGTGCCAACATTAGACTTTCCAGTGGAAAAGTGGGTGCAAAGTTAAACCACATGTACCATTTAAAAAAAATAAGTGAGGTGTGATTTGGCAAGTCTTTTTCCTCCCACAACAGTTTGAAAGGAAAGGGTACAGACTCTATTTTGTGGTTGTGTGATCTACATTTAACCCTCGACCAGATAGATTCCTTTGTAGAAGTCTAATAGGGCAAAAGGTTATGCTGAGCTCATTACTGCAGACAGCTTTTAAATCAAAATGATAATATGGCCATTCCATACGGCAATGTGTTCTACTAATGTCTCCCAGTTCATAGGATGTGCTAACAAGCCCTGCTAAGACAAATTTTTTCTTGGAAAATGCAAAGGGTATGATTAATTAGTGAAAGTTTCACAAGCATATGTAACTATAGGAAAACTCCCACCCCCAAAACATACACATATACATACATATACACCATGCAACCTTTTGATCCAATAACAGGCAAATTCTGAATTTATTTAAATATACATTGTAATCAGGGCAGGAGTTCAGACAGTGGCATGGGGCATGTATGATACAAGAGGAAGAGAAAGTGATTTTGTGTCCCTTTAATTAAAACCACAAAAGTTGCCATACTGGATCAGACAATGGTCTATCTACTCCAGCCTTATGTTTCCAAGAGTAGCCAGCAAAATGCCACAAGGAAGCCCACAAACCAAGCCCACGGGGGAATAGCCAATATCTGCTGATGGCCCCTTGGCATGTGACAATTGAAGGTAATTTGGCTCCAGACTGGGAGACCTCATTCAACTACTATGGCTAAGAATGGTCCTACAGTCCATCAATCCCCTTTTAAAACCATGTTAGACTTTGATTGTGTGGAGCACAACAAATTGTGGCAAGTTCTTAAAGAGGTGGGAATACCAGAGCATCTTATCTATCTCTTGAGAAACCTATATGCAGGTCAAGAAGGAACAGTGAGAACTGGGCATGGAATCACTGATTGGTTCAAAATTGAGAAAGGAGTTTGTCAAGGCTGTATACTGTCACCTTGCCTATTTAACTTGTATGCGGAGCACATCACGAGAAAGGCAGGATTAGAGGAGTCACAAATTGGGATCAAGACTGCAGGGAGAAATATCAACAACCTCAGATATGCAGATGATACCACTCTAATGGCAGAAAGCGAAGAGGAACTAAAGAACCTTTTGATGCGGGTGAAGGAGGAGAGTGCAAAAGTTGGCTTGAAACTCAGCATCAAAACGAAGATCATGGCATCTGGCCCTCTCAATTCCTGGCAAATAGACGGGGAAGAAAAATGGAAGTAGTGACAGATTTTATTTTCCTGGGCTCCAAGATCACTGCAGATGGGGATTGCAGCAAAGAAATTAAAAGACCCTTGCTCTTGGGGAGGAAAACTATGGCAAATCTAGACAGCATCCTAAAAAGCAGAGACATCACCCTGCCAACAAAAGTGTGTATAGTCAAAGCTATGGTCTTCCCAGTTGCAATGTATGGCTGTGATGGTTGGACCATAAGGAAGGCTGAGCGTCAAAAAATTGAGGCTTTTGAACTCTGGTGCTGGAGAAGACTCTTGCAAGTCCCTTGGACTGCAAGGCGAACAAACCAGTCAGTCCTAGAGGAGATCAGCCCTGACTGCTCCTTAGAAGGTCAGATCTTGAAGATGAAACTCAAATACTTTGGCCACCTCAGGAGAAGGAAGGACTCCCTGTAGAAGAGCCTAATGCTGGGAGTGGTTGAGGGCAAAAGAAGAAGGGGACGACAGAGAATGAGGTGGCTGGATGGAGTCATTGAAGCAGTAGGTGCAATGTTAAATGGACTCTAGGGAATGGTAGAGTACAGGAAGGCATGGAGGATCACTGTCCATGAGGTTGCAATGGGTTGGTCATGACTTCGCACCTAACAACAACAACAACAACAACAACAACAACCACCGCCCTGAGCCTCCGGGGAGGGCGGTATAGAAGTATGATAAATAAATAAATAAAACAAGCGAGGCTGTCTGCAAGAATTTTCTTTGTTATCGCCTGTCTCCAATTTGCCCTGCTGATTTGTTTTTGAAGAGGTTAGATGCAGAAAAATTACTTTCATTTGTCACCACCAAAGACCCACAGTTTGTGGAAGCAGATGATCTTCTGTACAGTACATAATACACATGAGATAGTTTCCCATGAAATTTTATATAACTCTAAACACAGCAGCTCAGCCAGTTATCATCTCATTTCAGCCTCACCACCAAGATGAGGAGAAATAAGAGGAAAACGGCTTGTACCCTTTCCACCTCTTGCTTTTCACCAACCCATATCTTGTAAACTTCACAACAGCCCTGTTAGATTGTCTTCATATTCAAATGGGGGATGAGACTGCCACCAGCTTCTTGAATGAGGTGAGTTTTGAACCAGGAACTTCCAAATTTAGAGCTCAGCCTCTGAGTTGCTGTGTTACACTCATGTGCCCTTGACTGTGTCTTGTTGGAACCATAAATTAAAAACTGGCAGATGTCATATAAAGGAAAGTCTTGGGGGCTTTACACACCGGGATCTTTGTTGCAAATTGGTCACTGAACGAAAAATCGCCATTTAAAATAGTGGAATTCGTCGTTATGCATACCTGCCTTTGTAGTGGAATCCAGTTGCGTTTTGTAGCGTTTCCCACAGCTTCCGGTCTCGGCAGAAAAGGAAGCGCTATTTCCAAGCTCGTCCCGCCCCTGGCCGTCAAACAGCCAATGGGCAGCCGTTAGCATGCTCCCAAACAGCCCCTTTCCCTTTAAGAAAGGTTTAAAAAAAAAAAAACAGACCCATTGTAACGAATCTGTGTAGATTCGTTGCAACGGAGAGACCCATCCAGCTGCCTAATGTGAGCTGTCGTTTGATCGTATGATCGTTGCCACGCTGCCTCGAGTGATAAAAAAAAAATCCCCTCCCCCCTCTCACGGGCCCGATTTTCGTCTGAATTAATGTGTAAAAAATAAAGGGACTTTATTTCAGCAAACGGGCTTTTATGTGGTTTGTGCTTAGTGACTAAAGGTGAAGGACTGAAGCCAGGGAAGCCTCTAAACAGAAAGAGGCTCGCTGGTGCGTTTATCCCTGCTCGCTCGGAGAAAAAAAAATGGCGATCGCTTCGCCGGAAGTTTGGAGGACAGGCTCAGGAGGAGGGACTTTGAAGAAACCGCAACAATGTTAACGCACAGGTCTTTATCGCTAGTGTTGCAGATTGTTTGCAAGAGTGTAGCGCTTTCCGGAGGGTGAATCCACTTTTTGGGATTCCCCTGAAAGCGCTACAACGAAGCGCTTTTTGCTGATCGGTTTCAGGAGTGTTGCAGATTGTCTACGACGTCGTGCGTTATGGCAAATCAATAGTGTTTCCAATTGGCAACCATTGTGCGATTTTGAAGCCGTGCAAAAAGCCCCTTGGACTTAGACAGCAACTCTGAGCAGGCAAGAGCTCCAATACAAGCTTACTTGTACACTGAAGCCTTTGTGCAGCCATGTTCTTGTACAGAACTGAAACACGGATCTCTCCAGCAATTTATATATTTCTATAATATGTCAGGATCCAAATGCTCCTTTGAGATGGATCTGTCAAGCAATAGCATTACCTTCTGAGAATTTAAAGACGAGACTCCTCTTTATACTGGTGAGGTGCTATTTATATTCTATGTTTGTATGATTTTAATTGGATTTAATTGAGCCAACCCAGTTACATCCAATTAATCACCAAACATTTATCAACCTGTTTAGCAAATACCTTCCTGGGAAAGATACATTAATTGTCATTGTCAAATAGCAAAAAGTGTAAGCATACGGCATGAGTGTTAGCTAGCTATAGAAGATGATATGGTTTTTATACTCCACTTTTCTCTACCCTAAGGAATGTTAAAGCAGCTTACAAGTGCCTTTGATTCCACTCTCAGAAACAGGCACCTTGTGAGATAGGTGAGGCTGAGAGAGCCCAAGGTCATCCAGTAGGCTACATATGGAGGAGGGGGGAATCAAACCCAGTTCTCCAGATTAGAATCCCCTATTCTTAGAAGGTCAACGTGCCAAGCACTATCATTTTCTTCTTTAATTAATTTAGAATATTTCTATGCAATCTTTTCAGATTCCTGGCTGAAGTGATTTACAATTAAAACCAGTATTAAACAGCCATTGCACATGAGCAGCATAAAATCTTTACACCGCTTGGGGAGCAGAATAAATAATTGGTTAAGGGGGGCGGGGTGTCCGGGATACAGAACCCCAAGGCGCCAATCGGAAGGCGTGCACAGAGGGGCCAATCAGAAGGCGCAAAGCACCTTCCGTTTGGCCAATTACCTCACTGCCTGAAGGTCACCATGGCCCCGGAAGGTAGGTGGCCATCCAGGGGGATGCTTCCATGAGGGTCTCGCAGCAGGCCTCCCCACCAAAGCTTTCAGGAAAGCTGGAGAATCGCCGGGAAGGGGGGTGGCCGGGTGAGGCTACACTGATGTGCCAAGCTTGCTCCGAGAACCACAGGGAAGCAGCAGAGTCAGCGGGGAGGGGGGTGGGCGTTGGAGCCTTCCCTGTGGCCCTCAGAGCAGGCCTGCCATGTCCACGACACGCCAGGCCTGCTCCAAGGCCCACAGGGGAGTCAACAGGGAGGGGGGCCGCCATGGGAGGCTCCCCTGCAGGCCTCAGAGCAGGCCCACAGGGAGCCCAGTGAGTTGACAGGGAGGGGGCGGCTGGGGGGTTCCCCGGCCCCTTCAAAAGCTGTCCTTACAGATGGGCTTTGAAACCTAGTCTATTCATAAAATAGAATATTAAAAAGATGATAAGATAAAATTAAACAACTGGGTAAATAGATGTGTTTTAACCTGGAGCCTACAAAAAAGTAAAGTATATACCAGGATAGTCTCAATGGGGCAGGTCTTTCAGATGCAAGGTGCCAGAAAATGCTCTGTCTCTAGTCACCACCCACATTACATATGAAAGTGGAGGCACAGACAGCCCCCCCCCGAAGGTAGATCTTAACTGATGGGGGAGGAGATAGTCATCTCAGTTACCCTGGCCCCAAGAATCAGCTTGAGATCCCCTGCAAGTTTGGTGTCTCTAGCATTCTTGGAGGGGAATTCTTCTGCATCTAAAAACCTATCCTGTTCAGCTAGAGTCAAAATTTTGTGATGGTCTGTAGTCCCCAAACTGAGCATGCCATGAACCACTTTGTGCTTATCCTTAGTCATTTATTTTACAGGAAGCTCAGTTGTGAAGGGCTCAGAACCATACCAAGAAATCACACTTTATATTTCTCTAGAATAAAGATCACATTTCTCTTTTCCTTTTCTCCTAAATGCCACTGATCGTGAAAGAAAGTTCCCTCAGGTTCTGTAATAATTTAAACCATAAATTCATTTGTCATAAATGTATGTACTGGAGGGTTTTTTGGGAACAATATTAAATTGTAATTCATTGTTTTGAAACATAAGCAAATGTATGTATAACTACATGAAATGACTAGTCACAGCAAATTAGGGACAAATGTTACATGTCCCTATAGTGGTTAAATAATCAATCTTCATAGAGTTTACCACAGTACAAGAACTGGAATGCATTTTTCTTTTGTGTTTTACTTCTTACAAAGCAAATGTTTATGAGCAGGCATAATAGATATTCAATGCAGTCCTATACAGAGTTAGTGCAGTCTATCAATTAAAACCAAAGAACTTAGATGTGAGTAGCTTTGCATAGCATTGCTCTTAATATGTCTTAAGGACAACAGGTTCTTAGGGTATGTCTTTACAGGTACCACTATAAACAACAACATAGGTTTGAAATCAGGCACTGGAAATATCTTGGCAGAAGATGTCGAAAAACAAAACAGCGAAACAACAAAGTTCAGCATTTCTCTGGCAGGAAGCAATTGGAGAAGGTACAAATTTTGGTGCAAAGTGCATGGGTAATTCTATATCTTCTATTAATACATCAAGGACATAGGTAGGTCTCATTGTAATACATGAATGAGTGTGCAACTTAGCTACAGGCTGCACTTGACTGAGGCACTTCCTCTACCAACGGAAGTAGCTACCATTTATCAAGTGCTGCTGTTTTGTTTTTTTTTGGGGGGGGGGGAAATCCCAGTTTTGATGACATTGCATTGCCTCTAGCAGGCTGCTGCTAGAGGGAGGAGGTCATGGATAGAAATCCTTGTGTCTGCAGAGACATCTAATCTGGATCCAATCACTGTCACCACAGTGCAGAGGCATTCACCGTGTCAATGGAGTGTTCTCACCAAACAGTGCTCCATTAGAATCATAGAATCTGTACACTCTATAATTCGCTAAGGGGGGCAGGGTGTCCGGGATACTGAACCCTGAGGGGCCACTCGGAATGCGCACAGTATGCGCCTTTCGATTGGCCCCTTGCCCCCAGGCTCACAACAGAGGGGCCAATCAGCAGGCGCAGAGCACCAGCCAATCGGTCCATCACCTGCCTGCCTCCACTTCAAGGCAGCTCAAACAGGCCACGACAGCACTCCACGGAGCCCGGGGACAAGGTAAAATCCACGGCCAGGGGGGGGGAAGGGTCTGACGAAAGCTCCCCAGCCACATGGTGGGGAAATTCAGTTTGCTGCTGATGTTTCTGGAAAGTTTGGAGTAATGCAGGTTACAGGGCACAGCAAATCCTTCATATGGAGGCTGTCTTATTGTGGCTTATAGCCACTTTGGTAAGGATGGGGAAATTATTTGGGTGGGGGGGAGAGGGAAGGGCTCACCTCTACGTCTTGGCATCATACCCCTGATTCAAATCACTATCCCCTTCCTCTGTTCACTGCTTTTAATGAGTAAAAGTACACATGGTGACATCTGCCATGGATCGCCACTGAAATGTAGATTTTATTTATTTATTTTATTAGGTTATTAATTTAATTTATATAGTGCTTCTCACTGCAATGTCTCAGCGTGCTGTACATGGAACAGTAGAACTAGTACATTTAAAACATGTATAACAATATGAACTGAGGGTGTAATAAACAAGAACAGGCAAACAGCAGTCAAAACTCAGGACTTTGAGCACAGGGTAATAGATCAGGTTGGGGGGGGGGGAGACAGCAGTTTTCAGTTGGTGTGTGTGGAGTGTCTGAGTTGCCTGGGGGGGGGCCTCGGTTTAAGGGAGGTCCCTGGCACTAGTCTCAGCCAAAAGACATTTTGCAGGCCCTATGGAACAGTTTGAGACCCAATAGGGCCTTTATTTTGTTGGGAACCTCATTCCACCAGGTTGGGGCAATGGAGGAGAAGACCCTGGCTCTGGAAGAGGTGAGGCAAATCAGCTTGGGTGTCAGGGATCACCAGTCTGTTTGAATGAATAGAGTGGGTTGCTCTTCGGGGAATGTAATCCAGCAGATGGTCCTTGAGATATGCAGGGGCCGGATCGCATATGGTCTTTAAGGTGAGTCCCAGTACCTTAAACTTGATCCAGTATTTAATTGGTAACCAGTGCAGCTGCTGGAGGATTGGAATAATGGGATCTTTCCATGGTATTTGAGTGAGAACATGGGCAGCTGCAGTTTGGACCAACTGCAGTTTCCAGAGCAGGCATAAGAAAAGGCCTGCATACAGCGAGTTGCAGTAACCCAGCCTAGAGGCAACCATTGCATGGATCACTGTGGCTAGGTGCTTTGGGGCCAATTTTGGCTAATGCAATATAGATAAGGTGACCAGATTGTCCCACTTTTGGAGGGACATCTGGGGATACCTGGCAAATTGTACTTACGTTGAAATTAAAATATATATATTAAAATACTATTTTTGCGTTCTATGCATTCTATGAAAATTTTTGTTGCTCCATATAAACCAAATGTTAATCAAGGACCCCCCCCCCCCCCAGTCAATGGTGTCCCGCTTTACCAATGTTAAAATCTGGTCACCTTAAATATAGAACTTTTGTGGAATAGTGACAAATTGTATCCAACTGTGACATCAGTATAACACTCTTGCTCAAGACAATCCCCTGACAAAAGTTGTTGCTGAAACACTTGAAGCATATCTGAATGAGGCTTGGATTTATTTGCATTTGTAGAAAACCTGCATATGGCAGATTTAAAGTAAAACCAACACTGGGAAATATTACGCAATCACCTGAGAAGTTTGGCATGTTTCTTTTAGAGGTATTGCTTATTATTATTATTATTATTATTATTATTATTATTATTATTATTATTATTATTAATTAGATTTATTTCCCGCCACTCCCCGTAGGCTCGTGGTGGGTCACAACAGTCCTATCCCCATTAAAATACCCATTAAAAGACTTTAAAAACAATCCCAACATGGCGGCACTTATTATTCCCACCCCTGCTAACAGAGCGGCAGGGAGGGTGGGGAGGAGATGCTAGGTCCGGGGGGGGGGGGAATGTTGGCACTCATTCGCTGACCCCGGCCTCAACCAAAAACCTGGCGGAAGAGCTCCGTCTTGCAGGCCCTGCAGAAAGCTGGTAAGTCCTGCAGGGCCCGCAGCTCACCCGGGAGCTCATTCCACCAGGTAGGAGGCAGGACCGAAAAGGCCCTGGCTCTGGTCGAGGCCAGGCGCGCTTCTCTAGGGCCAGGAACGATAAGTGGAAAGGATTTGGTATGGGCCTGTATGGGAGTAGCCACTAGTAATCTTTTCCTATCCAGTGAACACTATGGATGGGTTTGTTTGTTTCTTTGTTTCTTTGTATACCACCCTCCCCGAAGGCTCAGGGCAGTTCATATAAAACAGAACAGCAACAATACAGATAACTTAGATTAACAATAATGAGTAAAGTGAAACAATAAGCAACATGGAACCATAGAAAAATTAAACATTGAAGTAACTCCTATTGATAGCCAGTGGGTTGGGTGGAATTATGGTGGGTACCATAGGAGGGAGGCTCAGGGAAGTGGTGGTTCAGGTAGGCCTCAATCAAATGCTGGGTAGAGGAGCTCCCTTTTGCAGGCCCTGCGGAACTGTTCAAGTTCACATATGCATATATATCACTTGATATTATAACATGATTACTGTAAGCGCAGGGTGTTTCCACGACAGAGCACTGTGTCTCAGTTGACATTAATGACACGACTGTCCTTGACAATGTCTGTGAGCCAGTGATCTTTTGCCTTCATTTCACTGTAATATAATGCAACTGAGATATAAATAGCAATATAAGATTAATGCAAATGTATTTAAATATTTTGTTAAAATATTTGCTGACTTCAGTGAAAATTGCCTGTTCAAGTAAAAAAAATACAAATGACATTCAAATGCTGTACAATTTTCCCTTTGGGAAAAGTTTCTCATGTGAGGAAGAAGAAGAAGACTTGGTTCCTATAGTCCACTTTTTCTTTACCCAAAGGAGTTTCAAAATGGCTTACAATGACTTTCCCTTCCTCTCCCTACTACGGGCACTCTGTGAGGTAGGTGGGCCAGAGAGAGAGCTGATGTGAGTGCTCTGTGACCTTTTCCACATGGGGGGAAAAACTGGGGTGGCATGCATGGGACAAGGGGGCTAATCCCTACTTTCACATGGGACAAGGGGGCTAATCCCTACTTTCACTCAGCCTAGCCCCAGGACAGGACTGGCCCAAATTAGGCCCCCCATTGCTCCATGGCAAGGGAATGTGGATAATTCCACACACACACACACTTTTTTATATATATATACCAAAGATTCCAACAGGGCCTATCCCAGGTCAGGCCTGGCTCCTCCCCCTCCTACAGTGTCCTGAAAGGGACAAACAATGCCCCAGTTGGGTCTGCGGCACTTTGCCGTGGTGTGAAGCTGACTGGGGCATATAAAATTTTTTCATGAAGGTGAGATTGTGTTGCAATGCATCTTAGTGAAAACAGCCCACCCACCCCTGCCACTGCAAAGCGTGGTGGAGTGTCTTTACCCCAACTGCTTCATGTGGAGGCAGTAATCCAGGGCGGACTGGGTCTAGCAGGGAAAATCTTTCCCCATGAGGACGTGAGAAGTGACGGGACAAAGTCACAAACACCCAGTGGCGGCCATGCAGAAGAGGTCTGTGAGAGCAGCATTTTCAGGGCTGTGATGAGCCCAAGGACATCCAGCTAGCTGCATGTGGAGGAGGAGCAAAGAATCAAACCGGGCTTGCCAGATTGGAAACCACCACTCTTAACCACTACACCATGCTGGCAAGGCAGAAGAATATCTGGCTGAAGTTACTTTCAGATCCTCTTGGGGTGGTAAAGTTAAATGATTTTTTCCCATTTATTACAATTCCACAGACAGCTTTATGTTTTGACTGCTGATAAACTCATAGATGTTATTCCCAAATTGCCTTCAGTAGTAGAAGCATACAGAATTATTAAGAGACAGTGTGGTGTAGTGGCTAGAGTCTCAGATGAGAATGATAGAGACTTGGCATCAATTCCCTGATCAGAAAATTAAATTCATGCATGAGTCTAGGGCAGTCACATTTTTGTGGCCTAACCAACTCACAGGGGCAAAATGCAGGCAGGGCGAGCCATATCCATTGCTCAGATCTCCTGGAGAATAAAAATGTCATAGCCCTGTAATCAAGTTCTGAGAAGTCAGGGGGAAAAGGAACTCTTTGTATCACTCAGGCAAACTATTATATCAAATCCAGCTTTATTGAAATGCTCTTCTGTTTTCCTTTTCTAGATGTTCTTACAAAAAAATTCCCAGTGTAGAAGTTTAATCCGTGAAGCAGAAAAATGCAGACCATCTTAGGGTGAGGGAGCTAAACTCTAAAATCAAACAGCTGTGCCAATTTTAGCGTATCCTGAAATATATTCATCTGATTTCGGTACAGGCAATTCAGTGTCCTTTGACAATTTAAGTCATTTTCAGTGTAGCTATGCATTCCTTTTTTCTGGGTCATTTGGGCTACAGCTAATCAAGGGCTCAGTACCGCAAGAAACAGTCACTTGCAGCCTGATCTGTAAAATGCTTTACCAGTATGAGGGACTTTGAAGTGAATGAACCTTTTGACGGCAGAGTGGTGGGGTCGGAGCCTTCAATTTAGAAACAATCAAACTGAAAGAGAAGCTCTTTTTTTCCTGGTAGGGTCAGACCTTTCATTTTAGCAACATTTTCATGAATACATAGTGAACAGAAGTCTAGAACTTATTATAGTGCATGCAAACTAACTTACCTTGTTGAACTATATATTTAGAGTCTCAAAATCCACAGCTTAAGATGGTACCTTAAAGCAATATCAGGAGTAGCTTGTTGACCAAGAAACCGTCTTCTAATGTGTACATCATCCCCCCCCCCTTCCAGGATCCATGCAGATTTGATCTTTAAATCTGTACTCCTTATGTCTGTGTTAAAAATGGATGGCAGGCTGGCAGATGAGCATGAAAGGAAATAATTATCCACTATCTGCATAAAATCTGCAACAAATTACCTGTAAAACTCTAACTATCCCAACAGGATGACACTTACTTTTATAGGTTCATGGCTCCCCTGCCTTAAAGTTTGCTAAGAAAAGAGTGAAGTAATTACAGCTCTTTTTTGATTGATTAAACATGACATATATGCTAATATGAATGCAACTTCTGTCCTTTGCTAGGCAAGCTTCTGGCTTAAAGCAATTTTACAGATAACAGATACAATTTTATCAATGCCACTATTCTTAACTTTGATTCCAGGGAGGTTTTTTTTTTTTTCCTCCAGCAAAGTACGTATATTCTACTCCAGTACAGAAGTCAGATGATATTACAACCACAAATCCTCTATTTCTTTATGCCATTATGAATCTGGAAACATATGAACCACCAAAAGGACGAATATTTCTCTCCTGCACACCCCAGCATAGCTGTGTAGATCACACTGGGACAGCTGGAATGTGTAATGGTAAGCAGAACTTTAGACCACGGGGATAGGAAGGGATTACCACTTCTAAGTTAAATTTGAGCAATGATGGGCATCAGTAGATCTTTAGCCATTAGTTTAAGAAGAAGCAGATTAGGTAGAGATGATTGTCTCTTTAACCTCTGAGATTCTGCTTTGGCACAGTCAACTGTACAACTTCAATATAGGCATGTGTGTATGGAAATAATAATGTTGATTGCCTTTCCACAAAGACTCCACACATGAAGTCAACTAGCATGTCAATGTAGCCCTTTCCCTGACCTGTTGGTTTGCTACAGGCAGGGAGAGCTTTGTTTTGCTTTTCATGAAACTCTCCTAAAGTCTTAACCTATATGCTCCACAGTTCTACCATATAAATTCTTTTAAAGGTTGTTGAATCATAAGACTGGCGCGTCCTCAGTTTCTCATATTGACTCTGAGGCTCAAGCACTGATGGAGCAGCATCTTGAATCATGAACTGTTATCCTACATCCTGCTTGACAGTTGCAAACAAGGTTCCAGTTTTTCAGTGGGTAGTTTGTGTGTTCCTTTACCTGACCATGGCTGTTCAGCAGATTGCTTCAAGTATTCAGCTCTTCCTTCTGAACAGTATAGTATAATTTGTTCTTTCCTCATGTACTTTCTCACTCTCCTCCCACAACTCCACTTTTCTTCCTAGCCAACAGTTTAAATAGATAGCTAAATTAGTCACAAATTATATAACACAGTCATAAATAAATACTATGTTTTTAAAAATCTACTCTTTGGCATTCATCTAAATGACATTAATGGCTGCAGATCTTTTTGGCTCATCAGTGCTTTCATGCATATATAGTGTGTGGTTTTTCGGGTTTTTTTTTCAAAAACCTAATGCAAATTAACTCAGTCAAGCAATTCATTGCCAAACTGAACAGATCTAGCTCACATCTGCCTGTGAATAAGCCATGGATCATAGCCACCCCTATGCACTAGAATTCATTGCATGTTATTGTTGTAGATATACAAGAATGGCCAGTGACAGTCCTGGAAATAAAAACCTGAAGTCTGCTTTTTTGGTAAACTGTAAAGCAAGTTTAAGCAAAACCAGTACGCCATTGACTTGCCAATCATGTGTAAGATGCAGTTGCATTGCATTCCATCTGAGGTCATTTGACTGGATCTAGGTGCCATCTAGAATGTAGTCTAGTCTAACAGTGCAATCCTAAGTAAAGTCACATCCTTCTCGGTCTCTTGAAGCTTAGAGGCTGCTAAATAAGATTGTGCTGTGAGAAACAGATCCTTGAGTGCTATTAAACTGCAGATTGGAAGAGCAGGAAATTTCTTTTCAGAGGAATTTGAAATCTTTGCTGGGCACAAAGGAAAACATCCCTAAACACTTCTGCTTCAATTTCTGTTTGAGTTTAAGTGACAAAGGTACCTTTTAATTCTCTTCGGCACTGTCATGATCAGGTTTCTTTTGTCTCCCCATGCCAGAACTATTAAATTAAAGACATAAGAACAGATTTTTCTAATCTGCCATGCCTAACCTTTAGTTTCTGATAATTTCTTTTTTGTGCATAGCATGTTTAGGGGGAATTATCTTCCTTTTGAGCAAATACAGTAGAGTTTTCATTGTTATTTACTCAAATGCTTAACAGTTTTAGTCTGAATTGGCCCAAGAGAGTCAGAGCAGGGTTGGCTCCAGTCAATACATCTACTGTCAATAGCACAGAGGAAGGAAATGCAAACCACCTCTGCTCCTCTCTTACATTGAAAACCTCAAGGGTTAGGTTGCCATTAGTTGTGGCTCAACAACACATTCTTCTTTTCCTTCACTTGTGACCTACTTAAGTTAAAAGGAGTCAGTATTTGAAACTGAAAGGTTATAAGTCCAAAGGACTACATTATTTTACGCTCAGGATATATTGCTTGCCATGTCTGGCATTTTCCCCCGCCGATCCAATGACATGTGGCTCAGCCTACACGTGGTCCATTTTATCCAAATATTCTTTAAATTGGGAATGCTGTAGCTCTAAGCAGATTGCTAAAGGTTGCAAGATGTATGAGTCCCAGTGAAGGGGAACCAGACCTCAGAGGTCAACACTATGACTAAGCAGGAATGGGAAAGCATACAAGCAGGGGCCCAAGGAATTCCCAACATTTCATGAATATGATGCCTGGTTAGGGCAAGGTTTAGGGAGAATGTGATATAATTTCTAGTGATGTTCTGGGATGTCTCCCCTAGTCTCTTGGTCTTTAACGTATGTGGAGGCCATTTTCCCACCCCACCCACCAATTCCTCAGGAGTGGAGAATTGGAGATGGGTGCAGGTAATTCACTACCTGTGGCAGGTAAATGGGGGGCCCTATTAGGCAGGTACATCAAGGTACAGATTCTGTGAAAGGGAGCTCTACAGATAAGTAGCTGCCCCCTCCTGGCCTTATTCAATGGCATTTATAGACAGGCCAGTGGAAGCCAAAAGTCAGCCTGGGAAAGGGAGGAGCTACATTGCATATAGATGGATAACTGAACTGTTTGTCTGTAAATGTGAGTTACTTCCCGCAAGCAGAATGACACATAGATCAGAACCCCTGGGTTCTAGCCTTATGCTCACTTTTGACAGTGGTATACTGCAAACATAGGGCCTCTTGTGGCGCAGAGTGGTAAGGCAGCCGTCTGAAAGCTTTGCCCATAAGGCTGGGAGTTCAATCCCAGCAGCCGGCTCAAGGTTGACTCAGCCTTCCATCCTTCCGAGGTCGGTAAAATGAGTACCCAGCTTGCTGGCGGGTAAACGGTCATGACTGGGGAAGGCACTGGCAAACCACCCCGTATTGAGTCTGCCATGAAAACGCTAGAGGGCGTCACCCCAAGGGTCAGACATGACTCGGTGCTTGCACAGGGGATACCTTTACCTTTACCTTTATACTGCAAACATGAAGAATGATAAGCAATGAGACTGAATGTATAGTGTTTCTGATTTATAGTAAAAGGTTCGACTATATAGCACATTTCTATTCTGTGCTTTCTCAGTTTCCTCAGCAGGGTATAATGCCATACAGTCTACCATTCAAAGCACCCGTTTCCTCCAGGAGAACTGATCTTGGTAAACTGGAGATCAGATGTAATAACCTGGAAGCTGGCCACACTACCCAATGAGCTATTTGCCTCTATCAATCCTTAATCAACTAGATAATACATTACACTGCCTCTTATCTGAACATACAATATCTGTCTCTAAGGACACATGTCACATGTTATAATAAAAGTAATTACTGAATCTTTTTTCATACTGTTTATGAATGACATTAATGAAGGGAAGAAATGTGGAAATTAAATGTATATTCTAGTTGCAAAAGTATATTCTGGTATGCAAAAGTAAATAAAATATCAATTTAAGTATCATGTACAAAAGCACATTAAGGTTGCAAAACACCCTAAGTACAAGGAATCACCATTAATTCCTTGTTTTGACCTTTTCAACCCTACTAAATAATTCTTCTTCTGTTTTATTATTATCACACAATGATTTATAGGCTGTCATCAAGTACTGTTGTCGTCACCTCTTGTGTAAGTGATACCTATTCTGTTTCCTGTTCAGTTTCTTTTACGGTTCTTCTTGAAGGACATTCCCCCAAACTCTTGAATCAACATTTGATGTCTGCTTTAGAATCTCCTGGCTATACTTAAGATTTATCCTTGCCATTTGGCCAAAATGGAGTATGTCATTCAAGCTTTGACCTTATTGGAGTTGGATAAAGATGTTTTGCGACCTCCATGGATCTGTGAGAAAGCCTTCTAAATACTTCTCAAAATAGAAGCCTCTCCCACACTCACACTATGTGCCTGCATCACGCTTCATGCATTCCAAATTCTTTGAGGCCAGATTTATCCTGGGAGTAATACCCATGACATTTACTGAATCCTGGTAGATGTATATTGGTCACTTTATCTGTGAACATCTTTATTTCTTGCTTCTTGTAATGTAATTCACTACTGATGAAAATTACTTGTTTCCCTGGAGTATTTTTAATTTTGTCCTGAAATCCAGTCTGTCTTTTTTGCTCATGCAAAGAGTGCGCTTCATATTTTCAAAGCTCGTCCTGTGCCATATCCTGTTCAGTCCTACAGATTATCTTCTGAAACTCAAGAGCAACATCTCAGGGTGTTTAGACAGGCTACAGAATGGAAAGCCCTTTCCTGCAACCAGAACTCTGCTCACCGTGTCTAGGATCCAGCCACAGAGGCAGATAAGCATTATGGTTAACAGTTTTGTGATAAGGTGGGATTTATTTTTAATTTTTTCTCATGTACTCGACAGATATAAAGAAATCATTACATTGGTTTTTAGAGATCTGTGAAAGGGCAACAGGGATGGGGGTGAGGGGAAATTCAGGGGCACATAATGGAAAGCATGGGGACAAGCAGTCCACCACATTTCCCACCATATTTTCCTTCGTCTCTCAAGTCACTGGGTTAAAGGAGCTTGAAAAAAAAGAATGGGAAAGGAATGTTTCAGCAGATAGCATTTTCCAATTTGGAGGCAATACTTCCAAGCTGGCATTTATTTCTTTACCCCACCTGTCTTCCCAATGGGGATCCAAAGTGCTTGCATTATACTCATCTCCATTTTATTTATTTATTTATTTATTTATTTATTTATTTATTTATTTATTTATTTATTTATTTATTTATTGCATTTATATACTACCTTCCCCTAAGGCTCAGGGCAGTTTACGCAAAACTTAGCAGAATGGGGAACAGTACAGATAAATCAATAGGTATCAATGAACAGTATAGTAAATAACAATATAACCATCTAATAGAACAGTAGAACAATGCTGAGAACGGTAATTCAAACTGTAGCATACTAATGTCCTTCAGATGCATATTGCAACTTTCTCCAGAGTAGCCCATTGAGTTGGAGCTCTTGAGGAAAACACTGAAAACCCTAAAATCCAGAGTGCAATACACAATATAAATTCACATTTACTGTTCTTTGTGTATGGCCCTTCCATTATTTGGCAAACACACATTGCTGGGACTGATAAATAGTTTAGTCTCACTGAAGAACTTTTGTTCAGATAAGAGGGGAGAAGCTCAAAAACATTATTAACTTTTTAAAAATCCTATTTATTATTCCAGGGACCTTCAATGTGATCTCCAGTTTGCAACACCTCTGTACACAAAGCAGATCTTGCCTTACTCATCTTCCCTTCTATATCTCTGATCATTTTTATCATCTGTGTCTGATTGCCCCAGTTTTGCTCTGCTGTATCTCACCAGTAGGTTGATAAAGACAGTAGACTGTATTCGAAGGCAGTGGGAGTAAGTCAATGCCTTTTCCTCATTTCTTGACCTTTCAATTACTTCTGTACATTGAAGACCAGCTTTAACAGACATTCACAGAAAGATGCTGAGTTATTTCTCCCTGTTAAAGGGGGAGAAGAAGGGGTGGTTATATACATTGGGCAGGCATCAAGCTTTGCTGTGGCAGATAATTTGGTCCAAAACAAATGGGATGCTGGGAGATCAATGACTGGATCCTCCCCTGTTTAAAAAAAGCTAACACCTCTGAAATGGTGTCCCAGTTTGGACTAGGGAGAGGGGAATAAGGATGGGATTTTAATCCTTCCATCACTGCATGGGTTTGCTAATTGATGTTCCTCATCCTGTTATTTACTCCAGAGAAGCAAAGATAATGACATCATGGGGTACATCTTTTTCAATTCTTAGAACTGCACAAAGATGAAGAATAAAAGTTTATAGAAACAGGTGTTAAGGAATTCAATATTTATAACTCATAATTGTAAACCTTACAGAATTAATTACATCCTTTTCCTTTTCAGGGCTCCTGTGATCAGACGATCCTGAGCCATGACTATAATAATAATACATTATTTACTAAAGGAAAATATTTTAGACGGAAATTGGCAGCCAAGTAGGCTATGTTTGGATCACTAGCATCAGATATAATAAAATCAGAGTCCAGTAGCACCTTTAAGACCAACAAAGATTTATTCAAGGCATGAGCTTTCAAGTGCAAGCACTCTTCGTCAAACTAAGAACTGACCATTATAACAGTAGGAATATATAAGACTAGTAAGTAAAGCCCACTGCAACTAATACAGTGGGCGCTAGGTCACTTGGCGTCAGGCTGCTGGGCAGGGAGCAACTGCAGTTGCTTCCTTGTCAGAAGGGCGGGAATCAGCCGGGCCAATCGGCAGGCACCACTGTTGCGTCCCGTCCCGTGCGTAAGCGGTTTGCTTTGCTTCTGCCCCCTCCATGTTTTCCATGTGACCCGGAATCGCTGTTTCGGCAGCCGTGCATAATAGGCCCTACTGTGTGTATTTTATTACATTTATTGGGCAATGAATCCTAGAAATCTTAAGAAGAAGATGGACCGGAAGCAGAAGTCGTAGATGTCTACATAATTCAGTGTAACAGATCTCCTGTCCAAGACACCCAGTTTTGGTTATTCTCTGCAGTGAATGGAAAACTCGGTGTCATCTCACATTCTTTTTTTAAAAAAACTAGATAGAGAGGGGTAGGTTCACCAGATGGTCTCCATATTGTTCTGTCCTAAGACATACCATAGCTCCTACCAAACCAACAGACCTGCTCTCCAAAGTGCATCAAGAATCCTAAATTGTAAATTTAGCAATTTCTGGCTAAGCTTGTGCTTCCTCACTTTATAATCTTTATAAAGGAGACATTTAGAAAGTCCAAAGTTAAACTTAAAAAAAATCCAGTTGATGGAATCTTATTAGCAAAAGGGTATGATTTTCTCTCATGAAATAGGGTTGTTTTCTCCTGCAGCCAGTCCTGAATCACATGTATCAATACGACAAAAGCATTGTTTGAGCCTAATTATGAAAAAAAATCAGTAAAATGCTGAAGACTGTTTTTTAATAAACAGTGGTGATTAAATACTAATATGGTAACACTTTTATATGATTTTGTCTTCTGGGTCTGACTTGAAAGTTCTGTCAAAACTTAAAAAAAAAATTTGCACACCATTGGCAGTTTGGGTGACTTGTTGCTCCTTACTTGCTGCATTTATTAAAAAGAGCCCATTTTGACACCTGAGTGTCTGACAGCTCATCATCTATATTACCAGATAAGAGTAATTGTCTCCCTGGCAAGGCCTGGAAAGTGATGCAAATAAGTCATTTAACTCCCTTTGCAATGTCTTTATCCTTCTTAATTGTTCCCATTAATCCCTTGCAGCAGGAGCAGATGCACCAATTTTCTCCCAACTTTCCAACACAATCTGTCAAAATCATGCTTAGTATATTGGTGTTGGTGAAATTCAGGTTATTATTTGAGACATATTGTCACGTTTCCCATGAATAGTTATTAGCAATTTGAGAGAACTCCTTTACGTTAATAGCTTGCATGTTTAGCTTATTCCTTGAGGACCATCTTTGTGTATGCACTATCACAAATATAAACTCAGCAATTCTGAATAGTAGTGGTAGATCAAGTTCCCATGAAACCACCAACAATTTCCAAAATCTCATTCTGTATTCTCAATAGTTCAGCTCAAAAATTTCCATTGATATTCCTTGTGCAATCAAACCTGGGAGTTTTAATTTTTCATCACATTCTGCTTCCTGAAACTTTTGTCAGTTTTCCTCATTAAACTTGCATATGTTAATGTTATTTCTTCCCCTTTATTTGGCAAATAAATACTACATAATGGATAGATGGTGCATAGATGGTGTAAACGAAACTGAACTGAGCGCAACAGTGACAAAAATAATTAGCACAAAAATCCACTACAAAGAAAATCAATTGGCTTCTAGTAGAAAATTTTCATGAGGACTTGGCTATGTCACTGCCTGATTTTGAACTTTCTAAAAAATTATCTCAGTGACCCCTAACTGTGTGCTCAGGTGTTTTCTGGTGCCTACCTTCTGCTTAAGCATCTCTTTACCAAAACAAAGAACGGATGCTGGTTTTGTTCAGCTTGCTGGAGCTGGAGGTGCTTTAAAAGCACCCAGGAAGCATCAGATTTGTGTATGCAGGAAGAACCCATTTGAAAACAGTTATCACCATCATAGAAGGATGCTTAGCTTGGAGCTTCTCAATACTTTATGATTGGCCCCAAAGTTCATTGTGGCCCATGACCCGGATTTCAAAATATCAATTCTGCACATATGGTAAGCAAGACTGAGAACTGATGATCTAAGTAAGGGTTAGTCAACCTGTGGTCCTCCAGATGTCCATGGACTACAATTCCCATGTGCCCCTGCCAGCATTTGCTGGCAGGGGCTCATGGTAATTGTAGTCCATGGACGTCTGGAGGACCACAGGTTGATTACCCCTGATCTAAGTAGTTGGCCACTATGAAACACTTGCTAGATGGGGTGTGGCCAACCACAAAATGTCTGCATGACAAGTCACTTGGAGTCCCACAGTACATGAAAAAGCAGGATTTAAAAAAAATACACTACATAAAGTCTGTTGTAAGGACAACTGTGGTGAAAACAGGACAGCATTTTGTGCACTGAAAACAGAACCACTTCCCAGTGCTTATAAAAAGGGTACATGCTGTATTAACTGTTAATGCTAATGGTATATTATCTCACAGTTTATATATCAGAAAGTATTATATACCTTCTTTAATAAGTATGTTATTAAATGATTGTATTTTGTTTGAGTTCAAATATCACTCAATTCCTGAAATGTCAAGTGTAAATCTACATGTGTGAAATGTCTGTCACATTTTCATATAATCTGACATTACCTCAAACACCATGCTTTGATACGGACAGTTGATGTGTTCCAGCAAAGTACTGAAGTACTATCATGTTTTGTACTCTATTACAAGGAATTAATCACAAAATATTTCAAAAATAACGTGCCAGTTTAGATTACACAGAAAAAAGCCCCATCCCTTTAACCCCTCTATTGCTCACACACTCATGCTCCTTCATGCATTTTGAATGCTTTTTGTACTCTGAGGTCCATGTGGCATAGTGGTTAGGCTATCAGTCTAGTTTCTAGAGTCCTGTTTTCTCTTGCCTCCTCCCACTGCTCTCAACACTTACTGGGTGATCTTGGGCCACTCTTTCAGTCTAAGCTACCTCACAGGGTTGTTGTAAGGATAGAATGGAATAAGGGAGAACTATGCACACCACACTGAATTCCTTGAAGAAAGGACAAAGGGAAATGTACTAGCTAAATAGAAAATGCCTTGCTAGAATTTTCCTTAAACAATGAGAAACTGAAATATACACATGTGTGAAGGAGACTTTACACAAGATTTTTTAAGTTGCTCAAAAGACAATCTTCTGATTTCCAATTCCTGTTCCAGAATCCTAAATCAGGATATTCCAATTCCTGTTCCAGAATCCCAAGTCAGTTCTGTCTACTTTTAAAATTTGTTCCCATTTCATTATTGCACTATTTATTATTCGTTTCCCTCTAGTTTTTATAGAAAACAGATTTCTGGCTATAAAGCTTTGTTTTATATCCAATTTGGATGAAATGTTCAGGGATTAGATCCATTGCCCATAGGAGCTTGCCTGCCAAAGTTAGACGGAAAGGATGAAAAATTCCCCAGTTGTACAGGAAGAATGAGCTGAGGAGGCATTTGACAACCCAAGAATGAAAGTAGCATGGCAGAGCAGGTACAAGGTCTTGCATTTTGGCAACTTCAGAAAGTAAGTAGCACCTTAGAGTAGACGCTGAAGACTGCAGTACAGCAAATAGGAGCTGCTGCTGATAAAGAATCAATTCCTACTCCAAGCTACTGAGTAAGCCATGTAATTGGTACATCATTATGGAAACACAGACCTCTTGTCACAATCTCTGGATGTTGCAAGTGTGGCTCCAAATGTGTTCAATAGTTGGCTAGATTTGAGCTGATCAGCTGGTTCATACCAAATAGCCGAGGATGCCTGTCAAGCTTTTTGCAAAACTGCCCGCGTGCAAAGATATTGTAGGGACTATTTAAATGAACCCTAAAGGGCAGGATTTTACTAAAACACAGCATTTATTATGACGGGCAGATTTATATGATTTGTTACTGATTTAACTGTCTCTGTGTTATGCTGGGCATTTGGTCCCTTCCTATCCTGCCACAGAACCTCCATCTTTGGGGGATTGGGTTTTAGGCAACTCTGCTCAAACCATCCCATCACTGCTTCCAGACATCTGCCAAAGTTGGGCAGAAGTAGTGCTGGGGAGTCATCAGCATGAAGATGTTGAACAGAGTTGGGGAAAGAATTGCACCTTGCGACAGCCCATGTGGGAAGCGGCATTGGTGCAATTACATCTCCCCAGTAGCTATCCTATATCTGCAACCCCAGAGAAAGGATATCAGCCCATTGGATGGCTGTCCCACATCTCCCAGTGTCAGTGAGGCAGCAAGCTAAAAGCTCATGGTCAACTATGTTGAATGCAGCCAAGAGATTGAGTAACAAAAGCAGTGTCAACCTGCCTCAATCCAGCTGTCTCTGGAATGGATACAAGACTGAAGGTTCTTCTAGATATGCCAGAAGTTGGTCTTTGGCAGCTCTTTCAACCTTCTCCAAGAATGGTAAATATGAAACAGGACAGTAGAGGCCAGACCTGGCAGCATCCACTGGTCAACTTACCACAATACAATATTATCATGGTGTAATACAATAACAATAACAATAACAATAACAATAACAATAACAATAACAATAACAATAACAATAACAATAACAATAACAATATTTGTATCCTGCCCTTCCACATTGCCTTTTCAATATATGTATCCTGCCCTTCCACATTGTACATGGCAGGTAATAACATTAAAATGACATACAAAAATTTAAAAGATTAAAACATTTACAATAAAGCTAGCCTAACGAATGCCATTTAAGCTAGATTCCCAGATTTGAGGGGGGGGGGAGGTGGTTTCACAAGGAGCTGATCTTCTATCTTCTGTCTTTCATCTGTTCTCCTCCCTCTCAAGTGGTGAGGCCAGCTTTTCTTGGTGGCTGTGATTTTTGGCCCTGACCAGATGACATAACGGCCAGATGACATAATGACACACAACTTACCTGGACCCAGCATCAGCATCCACAAAACTTTGGTCAGACCTGAGTGTAAACTGCACGGAGCTTTTATTCCAACCCCAGATCGATTCAGTCCCTGCCCTCTATACAGAATGCGATTTCCGTTTGGATTTGGGGCAATTTAAATTTTCCTTCTGCAGCAAGGATTGATCCGGAGTGACCCTACCTTTATTGTGCGATATCTCAGGCTACTTTTAAGCCTGAATAAAGAAAACTCCGTGGTAGAGAACCTCTGATAGGCTACACCTGGTCATGTGACACGCTTGCCTTAAAGGAGAAGCCCCTAACTTCTCTCAACTTCTGTCGGTCCTGGATTTTTCCTCCCTCCTCTGCCTTTTTCGATCCTCTCCCCCTCCCCTCCAAGAAAAGAAAGAGGCTCCCTGCTTGGCTTCTCCCCCCCCCTTTCAAGAAGAGAAAGAAAGAAGCTTGGCTCCCCCCCACCTTCTGAGCCTCACTAACCACGTGCAGAAGACTTTTCTGTTTCAATGGGGAGGAGGGGGGAGAAGAAGACCCGAGTTCAAAGCGATCTGAATTCAACAGGATTGACAATGGAATAAACAAAGTAAGTGCAGACTCTGCCCTAGTAGTGGGCCCCATATAACTCTCCTGAGTGACTTGCTAATGCACGCATTTTGCAGCTTGGCTGGATTTTTGCCAGGGGCAGGCTGCTAGGGGGAAGGAAGGAGGGAAAGCAAAAAGCTAGAGTGGTGCAGACAAAACAAGAATATTGAGATCTAATCCCACTCAGTTCAAATCCCACTCAGTTATGGAAGCTTGTGGGGTGACCATGGGCAACTTTCTCAGACTGATCTAACTCACAGGGTTGTCGCGTATTTAAAATAAAGACTAGGAGAATTATGTAAGCTGCTTTGAGTCCCATTGGGCAAAATGGTGGGGTATAAATGAAGTAAATAACTAATAAAACTAAAGATGAGAGGGCAGATAATAAAAAGTTTGGTTGATGATTGGGAAGGAGAGAAGGAAATAGGGGAAAGGGAAAGGATGTGGTAGCTGCCAGGAAGAGAAATAGGGAAAAGGGAAAGGATGTGGTAGCTGCCAGGAAGAGAAATAGGGAATGAAAAGACCTCATCGAGAATATTAAATATTGGTTGACTTGTGGTAAAGAATAACTTGAAAGTTAGCAGAATACCTTGTATGGCTAATAACCATAGCGTGCAGAGGGCACGTGATCAGAAAACAACAAAAAAAGAACAGCACCTTCTCCAAGGGTAGACTTAACTAATATAGTAATTATTTATTAGTAAACTTAATTCTACACATTTAGAGGTAAAGAGAAGATTCCTATTCTGGTCTAAATATCCGGATGGAGAGAGATGCTTGAGGCATCTCTGCTCCGTCATGTTGCAGGCTTGAGGAATGGAGTAGAAGAGAGAGAAGACTCAGGAAACAGGAAATTACCCTCTAGGGACAGGTCAGTGAGATCAAAGGTGAATGTCCAGTGTTCCTATCTGTTTCACTACCTCTATGGTGAAGAGAGTTCCTGTTTAGAGTCTCAAGTCAGAAGATAGCACACAGAGAGTTATTTTCAACATTCAAATCATTGCAGGGTCCCTGTTCATCCCTTCTAAATCCATTGACATCAATAGTCTTTAAAAAAGTATAAATCTTACTCAACAGATCCTTGCTACCAAAATGGAAATAGAAAGGAAAATGGAGATACAGAGACATGGTGATGCATCCCACCACCCCAGTCTAATTATATGGGTCAGAATTGGAGTAGAGATCCATTTTTAAACATAATGACCTAAAGGTATGGAAAAACCTAAAGGCTTGTCTGAGCAAAATAAAATTATTCAAACAGCAATGCATAGTAAGCTAGGGCATAAGAAGGCATCTGATTTATCATTATTCACCTGCATACTCAACTTTTTGTAGAAGGCACCACCATGCTTGCCTTAAATGTGAATGGGCAGTTTCCCTTCCTAAACTTGGGAGCCATATCGTAATTTGAAATAAATCTGGCAAGAGAAATGTCACACATTTAACATGATCATAAGTTCTAGTTGAACATGGTCCCTGTCATGCTCACATTCACTTTGTTACTTTCTCTCCTTTCTCCCACACCTTATATCCGCTTGGCCCTGTGGAAGCAGAAATTAAAAGAGGATGTGAAGCAACTGAAATTAGAGTGACATCACAAGTACCATGACCTTGTCAGGAGAAAAAAAACAGCCAGAAATGGCCTAGTTCAGATCTGAAAGTCAGAAGTAGTTTCCAAAATTAATAAATGAAGTTCAGACCCCATTAGGTACTTCCCAATTAGGTGCTTTCCAAATGAAAACTTCTACTGTATATTACTGAATGTTATGTTTCTTATTTAGATTCAATATCATAATAGAATTTGTGAAAACACTTTATCATTTATGTGATTCATTAATACCTGAATCAATGCTTAGGTCCATTCCGCATGACTTCAATGTTGCAAAAGGCTTCCAAATTGTAAATGCTACTAATTTGCCGTTATGCACGACGTCGCACACAATCTGCCACATTCCTGAAACCGATCCGCAAAAAGTGATTCATTGTAGTGCTTAAAGGGGAATCCAGAAAAGTGGATTCAACCTCCGAAAAGCACTACACTCTTGCAAACAATCTGCAACACTAGCAAAAAAGATCTGTGCATTCCCATTGTTGTGGTTCCAGCCAAGTCCCTCCCCCTGGCTCTCTCCACCAAACTTCCGGCGAAGCGATCGCCATTTTTTTTTCTCGGAGCGAGCAGAAAGTGAGCTGGCGAGCCTTCATTCACCCAGCGAGGCTTCTCCGGCTACAGTCCCTCCACAGAGCTGCTTTAAAGCTCCCCTCAAGTCACCAAGCACAACACATCCCCGTTTGCAAGTTCCCTTTATTTTTGGCCAAAAATCGCGTCCGTGTACGGGGGAGGGATTTTTTTTCACTTGGGGGAGCGTGGTAATGAGGAATTGGCAGCTCACACGCCAGCTGCCAGCTAGATGGGTCTCTACGTTAGGAGGAATCAAGGAATCAAGGAATCAAGGCATATTTGTTGCAACGTGTTTTTCTTTTTTTTTTTTTAAAAAAAACTGTGCTTAAAGGGAAAGGGGCTTTTCGGGAGCATGATAATGGCCGCACATTGGCTGCTCGTTTGATTGATGGCCAGGGTGTGACAAAGCACAGAAAAAATCACTTCCTTTCTAGCGATTTTTGGCGAGACCAGAAACCTGTGGGAAACGATTGAAACGCTACTGGATTCCACTACAAAGGCAGGTATGCATAACGCTGAATAGCACTTTTAAAAATAGCATTTCCGCTTGCAGGAACCAATTGGCAACATTGGTCCTTGTGTGGAATGGGCCTTAATATACTGCAAAACTGAACCACAAATTTATGAAGCCAATGGAAAAGTACCAATTACTGATATTGACATCTGCTGTGCAATTCAAACAAGAAGCAACTGATATTGTCCCAGAATTCCATGATTTTCTACCCCCTGGTCACCGCCACTGTTCTTAGTCATACTGACCACCCTACAGTGGAAAGAGAAAGCACTCAAATAATGTGGAAAATAGCTATCTGGTACAAAAGCCCCAGATATTGTTCATTTTTTCTTACTGTCCCTCTTCTGAATGGGCTTCCTTCCCAGATCCGATCCAATATCAGTTTCAGAATCTCAGTTCTCAGCTCAGCTCCCAGTTTCTGATTTCAGTGTGACTATTCTGCTTTGGCCTATTAATTGCTGGCTCAGTGCCTATAAGGGTCAAGAATCCCAGCTTGACAGGAACATTCTAATCTGATTATCTAAATGTTACGTTCCAAACCAAAGACCTTGTTCCATTCATGTTTCCAGGAAATCTCATCATGGTTCCCCCATCTGGCAGAGCAGGCATGTTGGAGAGCTCAGTGGCCATTATACCATTGATGTGATGTTGAGTTAGGTAAGTCCCATGTTCTGAATCAGGTTTAGAGTCACCCAAAATTAAGATGAAGGATCGATTTCATTATGCTACTTTAACTCTGTTGTCATAGGTATCCACAACAAACCTGGGGTTGTTGTTTGATGCCTTTCCCCATCTTGCTAGGTTAATAAATGTTTAATCCTTAACCCTCTTCACTTCCTTGTGTCCAAATGCAAATGAAAACCTTTGCTGCTGGACCACACTGTATTTTTCAGTATAACTGTAATTCCCTCAGAGAATTTCAGAATACAAATTGCATTGTTACTGAATGACTAGTTTGGAAAATGCCCCTCCACACCATTATTAAGTCATGGGAGGGGGGGGGGGGGAGAGAAGAGAAACTATTTACCCACTGTGTAACCATAAATTAAACCAAGTACTTTTTATTATAAAGCATTACATTTTGGCCTAGTTTCTTCTGTATTCTTTTCATTCACGCATGGGGACTGTAATGTAAACTGACATCTTACTTTCTTCTCAGAATTTTTGTGGCCATTAGAGGAGCTGCATGTTGCCAAATAACAACAAGAGGCAAATAAAAACAAGATGTCACCCAAAGACAGCACTGAATGGAATTAATGACTGGGCAGCAGTGTGGGTGGGGTGGTATTTGGAACATGGTTGCCCTTTGTTCATTTCTGTATACATTTATTTGTAACAGCACCTTACACATAACAGGAAGTCAGTAGATGTCTAATAGCAGAAGGTTATTCCTTACATTCGTCACATTTGGTAATCTCACCATTTGCTACTTCATTCCTGTAGAATCTTCACATGGCAGATAGTGCTGGTAATGTGCCACCAACTTGAATCTAAGGAAAATGTTGTGCTCGTCCAAAGCATGGAGAATATTGAGTTTTATTGTTTTGAATGCCACTCTCCCCAGTTGTGAGGGTTGCCAGCTGGCAACCATTTCAACAGCCTGGAATTTTATGGAAAATTGTGTGTGTGTGCCTGTGTGTATGTGTGAACAACAACTAAAAAGAGTAAAACATTCATTTTCAAAACTTCATTTTGAGAGGTCAGGATAGTTTCTTACAGGCTTGAGCTAAATTGGTTTCTGTCAGTAACAGATATCTGACATTTGTTTACATTTTTAGGCATCTTAGCAATGATGATGTGATGACTTTTCCCCTGGACTGTGCCAAGCACACATCAGTAGCAACAGTTGTAATATTAGGCAATGTCAATCACTGAGATGTGATTTATTTAGGGGACAGAGAAATAGGGGCATAGGCCCAGTCAATTCTAAGCTGCCATATGAACTAAATAGATATTCTCCTCTTCAGCATGCTTGGGTATCTTAGAGAAATTTCTAAGGGTCGATGCATGATTTTTTAATGGCAAGTTATGGACACCCAGAAATGAAAGAAGGAATGGCTAACCTTGGATTGTGGGTTTTATAGTTGTCCTGTTCTTTTCCCTTTTCTATATGTATCATGATGGCCCCCATCCACTTTTCTCCCTTAGAGGCAAAATTTTCCCTCCATTTTTCTTTTCCTTCTGTGACTGAACTACCCTAGTTATCATTTTTCTCCTTTCCTGAAAAATTCTGGCCTGCCACAGTATAATATTTGGTCTATTTGCTCAGCCCAGGGACCTGAGGGAAGGAATGGAAGCCCCCTTTAATATATATGACTTACATGGCACTTGAGAAGTTTTTATATTCCAAATTAACAAAATATTTTATTCAGCATAAAGGGTCAGGTAAAATCAGGGGTAAAATTCCTGAGGTAATGCAATATAAACTCTGAGGTTAATACAGTATATGCACAGACTTTAGTTCTTTCAGACTAATGAGAGTTTCTTAAACTATACACAATTACTTAAAATCTTTATACTGAAAGGCTTTTGTCTTTTCCAAATATTCTTTAGTATTCTCTAGCTTCCACGCCCATTTAAGGACTATGGGCTTTGAAAGGGGATAAGGGGTAAGGGAAGGTGAGCCCCCTCCCCATTTGACTGGTCTCTGCACTCTAAAGGAAGAGCTCCCCTCTATAATCCCCCACGATCCATTTTCATTAGCCTCTTTGCTCACAGTTCAAACTTGGAGCTGCAGTTCATGCCAGTTTCCCAGAATGAAAATGCTGAATATCTGCAAGGAGCAGAGCTGCAAAGCAAATCTCCTTAACAGGGAACTCATCATCTCGGAAGCAACCCACACAGGGGTCCTCCACTGGGGATGCTCGGGCTGCTTGGAGATGCATTCAGAAAGCTGCAGAAGGGACTCAAAAGGAGTTCACTCTTGAATGGCAACCCTGGTTTTGAATGGTTTTTTTTTTTTTTTAAATTGAGAACTGCCTGGAGCAACAAATAGGCAGACAAGCATGCAGGCAATGCCAGAATCCCCCTCCCCCCCAAAACAAAGTTGTGACACAAAACATGCCTTTCTAAAGTCCCTACCCCCAAATCAGGAACGAGACTAATTTTTTAAAGTATCAAGACTTGTGATTTCATAAGGGGTCATGTTCAAAAAACACTATGCATCTATGATTAGATGCATATGTGTTTAAATGGAGAAGTATTAATTTTTTTAAAATAGTGGGTATCGCAGGACCTTTAAAAATGGAGAAGGGGGATTGGCTGCCCAGATTGATTGACAGGCAGAAGAGAGTCGCCTACAAAGCATGTTGCTCTCTTCCGCCAATTCCAGCAGCACTTGTGGAGTGTAAGAAGTGCGAAAAGGCGGCAGACAAGAGTGAGACAGAAAAAGTGTGGAGTGGCTGGGAGGTGCAATAATGTTTAGTGTTACGCCATTCAGCGGGTGTATGGAAATGCCCCCAGTCTTGAATGCAATTGAATTTGGTCAAATGCTGCTTAGGGTACCATCCACAGCTTTATACATGTAATTTGATAGCAGAGAAATATGCTGAATACTGAGTATTTTCTGCAGATTTCTTCTCTGGAGGCTGCTGAGTCCCATTTTTCTCCTTGTGCACCATTAGGGTTCCTGGAGGATTAGATAACACCATAACCCTACATGGCTTTTGGATGGTGGATGGCTTTGTTTGCCTAACTAATATTTTAAAACAAAACCAACTATATCAAACCAACTTATTCTGTATCAGAAGAACCTGATCAGAAGCTTGTAGCTTTGAGAGGTTGGTTTGTTCAATGCAGGATGCTTGGATGTCTCATTATTCAATAGTATTGCAACCTAAAAGCTCTATTACACAAAGGAACCCTTGGTTGATAAAAAGCCTTTAAAATCACTGCTGGTGATTGGAAACAGTCACATATCTTACAGGATCCCTCCCCCCTTTTTATTTTACACACAGAATCCTGGCTTCTTAACTTTGGAAAAAGACAAGGGGTGGGGTGGGGGAAATCACCCTCTTCATCACATTGGCTTGAAATGAAAAATGAGTTTTTATCTCCTAATGCTTCCAACCAATCTGCAAATTATTTAAATGAAGACAAAGCAGCCCTCCTCCCAACATCTGCAAGCAAAATGCTTATATTCCAAGTGCAGCTTTTACTGGCATAAGAAAATAATAAGCGGAGTTCAATTTATGTCAGCACAGCTCAGGAAAATAAGATATCATGTCTTGCTGTCTGCTTGATGTCAGCTTCTCAGATTCAGACCCTAATGCCTCATCTTAGTCCGTCCTTACTGAAGGCTGCCAAACAGCAAAGTTCAGCCAAAGTTCACAGAGCTACTGCAAAATAGCTTCCCCCCTTCCACCCCCATCATTACGAACCTTCTGCTTTATATTGTACACACTTGATTATATCTACACTTGAAATGTATATAACTCTATTAGCCTCTTCTACTCTTTTACATTCCTTCTTGGGCTTAAGTTGTTTTATAGCTTCCCGCATAAGGCTTTTAAACTGTGGCATACAAAGAGGGTTGGTCCCATGGACAATTTCATTTGTCAAGGGGAAAAAGGGGGCCAGGTCTCCCCCAGCCAGTTTTTGGCATTTTTGGTGACCATCAGAAAGTTTGAACTCAGGCTGAAGTATCAAGCCTCTGATATTGTGCCAGCCTCTTATCCATTCTACTCCAACTTCCATTTCAGTTTTCTGATTTAGTGTGGCTCTCTGTGTTGGTTTGACCTGTTTTTTTCCTTGCGAGGCTTGTATTGAGCAATATGTAATTCTATGCAGATTTTCTCCATTTTCTTTATTAGGTTTCTAAAATATTATATTTAATTATCCCTTGTACAGCGGGTAGAGAACACTTTATTCTTCTGAGAATAGATAAATATTATTAAATCTGTACAAATATTAATTTATTGGTTTATTTATTATTTGATTTACAGACCGCCGCTTCCCAAATGGGCTCGTGGCGGTTTACATCATAAAAACATCAAAACACAGTAAAACCTCCAATACATCGCAAAGGCAGCAGTGGTCACAACTCGGATCCCATTCCCCCTTGTTGAGCCTGGTGGGCAAGAGGACTTTCAGTGAGACTGGGAGCAGATCTAATATGTATTGGAGGAGATCCTCAGTTGGACCACTGGGAGACTGCTCTGGCCTCAACCAGAATGGGAAATACCTGGAAAATATGAAGTCTAAATATAGTCATTCTTCTTATTTTCAATTATGCTTTCTGGCCTATGCAGTAGTCCAAAATGCTAAGATATCTGGAGACATTCCAGTAAATATGGGACTTCAGTGAAAGGCCTGAAACCACTAATGGTCGTGCTTTCCTCTGCTGCAAGGTGCCTTCCCCCAAATTAGGAGCCTTGTCTATCAATGGAAGGCTCCATGGACTAGATGAAGGTGCTACTACTAGCAGAACAATGCATAGGATACAGCTCACTGACAGTTTATTCCTTTATTCCAGCTCACTGAGTTTATTCCTTCCAGAACACATAGTAAAATTACATGTTATGATAATCTTATATTGCATTTCCTTTCCCCTGGCAGCAGTAATCAATAATACGGAGCGAGTAAACTGCGTAGCCAGGAAGTGTAAGGTCTTGGATCCCATGGAGGATTTCTTTTGGATTGAAGGGGGAAACATTTGCCAATTTCTCCATTCATACTGCAGATCTCCAGCTCTCCTATGCTGTTTCTATAGGTCCATTTCCCCTCACAAACTGCACAGGTTTGTAGCAGTACATCCCTAGATGTGAAGGTGGGGAACTCAGACTGTGTCATAACACTTTTAGTCAATATTATTAACTGTTATTGAGTTATAACTGAGATATCTAGTTATCTCAGATTCACAATTCTGTTGAGTTGCTGATATAGACAGCATCTGTACTTAGAAGCTTTTGATAATTCAGGTTCTTATATAGTGACATTAAAGCCTGTTTCATATGAAAGCAGTGGGGGAAATCTCAAAAATGGATACTCCACCCCTGCCCCATGACCAACAAAATATAAACACACTCCAGCTTCCCATGTAGGAAATGAGACAGAGGAAAGTTCTTTATGCTGCCTATGCAGTAAGGGCAACTCAGGTGTCCCTGACATGAGAACCTGCATTATTATAGGTACTAGCAAGAAAGCCCATTGCAACCAGGAATGCAATGGGCGCTAGGACCCAGGGGACACCAGGAGGTGCTTTTTTTTTTCTGCTGCGTGGAGCTGTGAAAGGCTCCTACAGGGTTTTTTTTTTTCTGCTGCTTGGAGCTGGGAAAGGCTCCTACAGGGTTTTGTTTTCTGCTGCTTGGATCTGCGAAAGGCTCCTACAGGTTTTTTTTTTCTGCTGCTTGGAGCTGTGAAAGGCTCCTGCAGGGTTTTTTTTTTCTGCTAGCTCTCGTGGGCGTGCCGGCTTGGAGCTCCTACAGGGTTTTTTTTTCCTGCTGCTTGGAGCTGGGAAAGGCTCCTTCAGGGTTTTTTTTTTCTGCTAGCTCTCGTGGGCGTGCCGGCTTGGAGCTCCTACAGGGTTTTTTTTTCCTGCTGCTTGGAGCTGTGAAAGGCTCCTGCAGGGTTTTTTTTTTCTGCTAGCTCTCGTGGGCGTGCCGGCTTGGAGCTCCTACAGGGTTTTTTTTTCCTGCTGCTTGGAGCTGGGAAAGGCTCCTTCAGGGTTTTGTTTTCTGCTGCTTGGATCTGCGAAAGGCTCCTACAGGGTTTTTTTTTCTGCTGCTTGGAGCTGTGAAAGGCTCCTGCAGGGTTTTTTTTTTCTGCTAGCTCTCGTGGGCGTGCCGGCTTGGAGCTCCTACAGGGTTTTTTTTTTCTGCTGCCTCTCGTCGCGCTAGCGGCGAAAGGCTCCTCCGGGGGTGTTTCTTTTTTTTCTGCAGCTTCTCGGCGGCTGGAGTCTTGTGTTGTGTTTGCGGCGGGGGCTTCCTTGGGGCCGGCCTGACGCGGTGAGAGACGCTTCGCGCCTCTCACCACGTCAGGCCGGGAGCAACTGCGAGCCGCGCTGAGCGCGGCTCGCAGTTGCTGGGGCTGGGAATCGGAGGGACCAATCGGCAGGCGCTTCGCGCCTGCCGTTTGGTCCCTCCGGTTGTCTGTCATGAGGAAGGGTCCAATCCGGACCCTTCCTCATCCCGGACACATCCCGCCCCAGAACCCCTTACTGTTTTATTTAGTCCGTGGCGCCCGCGGCGCCACGGGCGGTGTACAGATATGTTTTTTAGGCATTCATGCCAAAGCCTTCTTGGCAGCCATCACTAAAAACAGAACTTTGTTCTACAGGAACCTTGTCCTGCCCCTCATTACATGGCTTCTGGTGACTTTTAAAAACATAGTTGTTCTGAAAAGCAATCCACTTCAGGAAACTGCCACCCTATCTCCAGCACGTCTAGACCAGGACTATGATTCTAAAATTTCCCACCTATAATACTCCCTCCTATTCCAGTTTCAGGAGAATAACTGTGTTGGTCTGAAGAACTTTTGAGTCTAATAGCACCTTAGAGACCAATACATTTTTGGTGGTGTACAAGAATTTAAGTTTCCTTTTTCAGATGAAGGGAGTTCTGACTCTCAAAAGCTTAAATTCTGGAATTCTTGTTGATTTCTAAAGTGCTACCAGACTCTCCTATTCCAGGACGTCAGAAAATATTCATAAAAGGGCTCAAGTCAGTGTTCAAACAAGTAGACATAGATGGACACAGCTCACCAATAATATCTAAAACTGTAAGGTAGAAATATAACACCTATACACTGATATCCAAAAACATTAAACAGCTGCCACAAAACAGCTATCCTCCTAAATAAAACTGTTCTTCAGCATTTCCTGAACACTGACTGAATTAAGGCCCTCCTTACTGTCCAAGGCAGGCTTTCTCAACTAGGGTTTAGTGAAATCTTGGGGTTTCTTGACAGCCCTGGAAGGGTTTCCCAAATGGGTGGGAGTTAATGAATTTTAATGTATATTTTAAATTTGTTACAGATTTATTGAGTGATATGGTCATGTCGACCCATTTCCCCCCTTCCCAAAATGACAGATGATGGGCCTGGAGGGGGTGGGAAGGGGAGGGCTCTGGGTGGGCATCTGCACACCTATGCTTCCCAACCACAGTCTGCACAATTGTACCACTACTAGGGGTCCTTGAAGCCTGAATAATATTTCAGGGGTTTCTCAATGGTAAAAAAGTTGAGAAAGGCTGGTCCAAGGCCTGAGATATAAATGAAGGCTGGGGGAATGAGACAAAAGATAACTGGGAGTAGAAAATCTGGAGAGCAGTTTTATATAAAGAGATGTGATCTTTTAAATATGTAGGTCACAGGACATGCAGGTACTTTAAAAAATAAAAGAACTAATACCTTAAATTGAAGACAGAAACAGACAGGCAACCAATGAAGATATTTTTAAAGAGGCGTAATGTGATCAGACCTGCACACTCAAGTCAAAAGATGAACCACTGCATTCTGCACTAGTTGAAGTTTTTGGAATATCTCCAACTGTGGTCCCATTAATATCTTCAAACATCTGTGAGGGAAAGTTTGGACTGTACCACGGCTGTACTAAACTACTTTAAAATACAACTTCTTACAATCGACTTGAAGGATAGAGCCTTGACTCTATATTAGTCAGATTTAATTATCTATTTATACTTTATTTATTATATTTGTATACCACCCTCTCCTAAGGCTCAAGGTGGTTCACGTGGAAAGAAAACAAAGAACAGCACATCAAACTCTGTGACTATATCAAATAAAGGTAACAGTAATAATAATAGCAATAAACAAAGCAAATAACATTCTAACAATAAACAATCTAACAGACTTATCACTGGTCAGTGTATGGGTTCAAGGGAGGGAGGTTCAAGGGCCCTGTTGATGTTGTTTGGCTTTGGTCAACCTCAACCAAATGCCTGGCGGATGAGCTCCCTTTTGAAGGCCCTGTAGAACTGTTTTAGTTCCATTAGGGCTCTGATCTATGGGAGCTCATTCCATGAGGTGGGGGCCAGGACAGAGAATGCTCTGGCCCTGGTTAAGGTCAAGAAGACTTCCTTGGGGCCAGAGATCACTAGCTGGTTTGAGGTGATGGAGCTCAGAGTTCTTTGAGGGGCATAGGAAGAGAGGCAGTCCCTCAGGTAAACTGGGCCCAGACTGTGTATGGCCTTGAAGGTAATTACCAAAACCTTAAACCTGATCTGGAATTTGACTGGTAACCAGTGCAATTGTTGTAGAACATGCCAGATGTGGGACCTCCATGGTGTTGCTGTGAGGACCCTGGCCGCTGCATTCTAGACCAGCTGTAGCTTCTGGATCAGAGTTAAGGGTAGGCCTACGTAGAGTGAGTTGCAGAAATCTAGCCTAGAGGTGACCGTTGTGTGGATCACTGGGGTTAGGTGTTCCGGGGCCAAGTAGGGTGCTAGTAGTTTTTCTTGGTGAAGGTTGTAAAATGCCAGCTGCACTACTCTTATGCCCTGGGCCTCCATTGAGTGGGTAGCATCCAGGTTCAGGTAGCATCCAGGTAGCATCCAGCAGCAGAGTGAGCTGCTGATAGCTGCACACCATCCAGGATGAGCAAATGCGCTTCCTCACTTGGACCCTTCCTGCCTAGCCATAGGACCTCTGTCTTTGAAGGACTGAGCTTCAGATGACTCTGCTTGAGCCACCTCATTACTGCTTCCAGTCAGCTGGCAAATGCTTCTGGGGTCATCCATCAGGAGGAAGAACTGAGTGTCATCTGCATATTTGTGACATCCCAGCCTGAACTTCTGTACCAGTTGGGCAAGAGAGCACATGAAGATGTTAAATGGGATGATTATGAAACAACAGAAATTATTATCTGCTTCGGTGGATGTTATTTCTCATTCATCCCTTGTTAATATGATCCTATATAAATTACTCTCACTAACTGAAATTACTGAGTATTCTAATTCTATAGATGTCCCACAAACCAACAAAATACATAATGTTCCATTTCCAATATGCTAGATTCCTTATGGTGGAAAAGGCAATGTAAAATTAATGGATTATTCCTCTGAATATTCACAGTAGCAACAAACTATGTTTACAGTTTAGGCTATTGACATAAACATCAGCATTATTAAGATTTTACCCCAAAGATTTTGTTTTTGATTAATAGTTGCTATTGCATCCAAGATCTTATTTCATCAAGTTTATTGATCATATTTTTATTTTTAAAATCTCCTTTGTTGATCATATGTTATCAAAAATAATTTCCTTTATATTATCAAACCAAACAACCAAATAATTCTGAATACTTTAATTTTTGCTCCATCTATGAATCTGTAACACATCTTCACTAAAAACCACTTTTTCTTCTTTCAGCTGATTCATTTTTCACTTATCTGGTATCAATTACTGAGACAGATTTGCAATATTCCGTGTCTGTACAGATGAAACACTTTAATACCTTAGATGGCCCTTTTTTGCTGGCAGACAGAATGGCATGATCTGAAAGGGCTGATTTTTCTCTCTCTTCTTTTTATGCAAAATTCAAAGGCGATCAAGATTAAAATTCCCAAATGTGTATTCTGGATGACTTCCAAATGCATTCAGTCTTTATTCATTATTGGATATTGTCTTGATTAAAATTCCTGCTGGTTTATTCTATGGCCGAGGAGTAATCTTGTATCTTAGCTTTTGGAATGTATCACTATCATGTGACAGCTATGAAGTCCAAATTAATATAGAGCACGGAATAAGATTTAGAACATCCAGATTTCAGCAACAAAGTTTATGAAAATTTATCTTCTACCAGTCTTATATAACACAAGAGGCACTTCAAGCTCTCAGCTGGGAGGAACATAAGTTTTATTAAAACAAGATCTTTCAAAACAGTTTTGGATTTAAAATGAAAACTTTTAAAGCACGTGAATCAAAAAGTAATTTATTTAGGTCACAAATGTCCCAGGGACTGCTCCCTCCCCTCCATTTGCCTCCTTCTCCACCACCTCTCATGACTGGGCTATGGCTTACAGCCTGGTCTCGAGTCTCTCTTTCATTGAAGCAAGAGATGCTGAAGGCAGGATTTTTTTTTATGCATTATCTATTTGTTGCTATTCTCTGTCTAGGGAAGTAATTCTAGATATTACATTGATATTATTTTAGAAGACTTTGAAAACATTCGTTTATATCATTCTGTCATCCGGTTTTTTTAAATAACTGACTTATTTTTTACCCAATTGATTAAAGGGGATTTAATAATAGAGTGTCTTCCTGCTGTTTTATGTTGTTCTTTCTGATTTTTAATTGTTTTGGTGCTGAATTTATATTTATTTATTTATTTATTTATTTATTTATTTACATGGCTGTATGGTAGAAAGCTGGTTTACAAATGCTAATCATTATTAGTGATGATAATATTGCTAATAATGATTCGGGGAACAAGCTGTTGCTATGTAAACACAGCTAAACACAGAAGCATAAAGTTCAGAGGCTCAAGAAGAAACTCTTTCCTCTTAGTTTTTCCTTCCCAGCCCATCCTTGGTAGTTCATGCTGTAGCATTCCAGTCATTCACAGACCCAAAGGCTCTGGCTTGTATCCTGTGCACTAGATCTGGGACTATTTTATGAATTGTTGTATTGAGTAACACTGTTCTAAGAGAAAGAGCCATTTTCATCCAGTGTCCCAGTAGACTTCCAGAAAATGTTACTACTACTTTTCAATATGTGGAGAGCAGATTGAATCGTTTGTCTCTTGCCTTGCCTTTTTATAGAAACAGTTTTATATCTTTCATTGCCTCACTTATCTTGGGCAGCACAAATGTAGGTCCTAGGCTAGGAACAGAGAGTCTTTCTCCTTGCTGTTGAAACAAGTTGTCCATAGCTGAAGTCAGCGTGTGTTCTAGGGCTCCAGCTCTATGAGTATCAATACATGAAGCTGGTATACCAGCAAGAGCCTTTTGGGGGTCAGGAGCAACATTGTATGATTACATATGATGTTGTGATAGCACTTGCTGTTTGTACCTGTGAGACCTGGAGTCTGGGGTTGGGGGGAGTGCTTGTCACCCCCATGAGAATGAAGGCCTTTAGGTAACCTCTGAATGGATAAATAGTGGGACTGGATAAGATCAAGAAGATGTAGTTCAAATATCCACAACAAAGTGGTTGCTCATTCAAAAGCATATTTCATGAACCCATCATTGTGTTTTGTTTCTCCTGTTTCTCCTTACAATTCATTTGGACCCAGCAGCTGACATGTGGGACCTGACTCTTGTCTTGGGCAGTGATGCCACTGTGACACTGACCTTTGCTCCTAGTCAGTGCTTGATTTTATTGACCCAAAGGAGGGATTTGTGAGGAAGAACTGAGAGGGAAAGCATGAGTGAGGAAGCAGGAAAGCTGTAACACTATCAAAGCAGATAATCAAAACAGACCTGACTTCCTGCAGCAGCATAATGTCCCTGTAGCAATTTTCATCCAATAAAGAGAAACAGGGATTACAGAATTACAAATGGCAACTTGCCCAACGCTGGATGTTTCTGCCCTGCTTGTGCTGTCCTCTAGCTTTGTTTCCAACATTGCAGCCCAATTGGCCTATATCATTAGGCTGTGTAGTGTGCCACAAGCAGAAAGCCTCATCCTCATCAACGGGCCCACTAATTAATATCAGCATCTCAAGGACTGTGTACGCCATCTTTGGAAGCGAAGTGAGTGGCATAAAAAGCTTTTTCAGTGGAGGCTTCTTGGTAGTACAATGCTGTGCCCACAAAGGTTTAAGTGATATTAGTCTCTTAAACCTCAGGACCCAAATATAAATGTTTTTATTTGTCCGGGCTTTTGGTTAGTTGTGTTGTGCATGGCTCATGCTAAGATTATCTGTATCCTTGATGCTGTTTTTTTTTTTAAGTTGTTGCTCAGACAGTCATTTTTTCTGCCAATGTATTTAATCTATTTTAGTGTTCTTACTTGTGTTTTAAGAAGCCATTAATAGATGATCAAAGAAACAAATTTGTCCGTTTAACAAGGAACAAAGCAAAGCCAGATGTACAACGCAGGTGGATCTTCTTGCTACATGCTGCTACCATAAGATTCTGCTGTCAGAGATAGTGAAGCACCCAGCTCTTCCCTGACAGGCTCTCAGCACATTAAAGACCTCTTGTCCTGGGAGGAGCGGCTAGAGAGCCTACTGTCCAAGCAATTGTCATTCAACCATCACGTGGCTCCTCCCTGTTTGGTCTTCAGGTTATTCAAGTTATTAAAGACTTCTCATCCTGAAACAGGACTTAAAACCTTCACTCAACAACAGGGATTGATAGGTAGTGGCAGTGGACAGCTGTATTATTTAGAATGGCCTTTTCTATTTTTATTTATAAAATATATAACCTGCTTTTCTGCCCTTACTAGAGCCACCAAAATGGCTAACAATTCTGAGCATCCATGATAAAATTACATTATAAAACAATTTAAATCAACCTTCCCAAACATACATCATTAAAACAATAGTAAAAAGCATTAAGAACAGAGTTAAAACATACAAAGTATGTCAGCTTCGTGCAGTGATTAGGAGTGGGGACTTCTAATCTGGTGAGCTATGTTCGATTCTGCACTCCCCCACGTGCAACCAGCTGGGTGACCTTGGGCTTGCCACAGCTGTTCTGATCGAGCAGCGATATCAGGGCTCACCCACCTCACAGGGTGTCTATTGTGGGGAGAGGAAAGGGAAGGTGAATGTAAGCCACTTTGAGACTCCTTCGGGAGATAATTTGTTCTTCTAAAAGAATTGGTTAGGAAGGAGGGATCACTGATGGAATGCCAAACAAAACAAAAGTTTTTATCCACTGGCAGAGGCTGGCAAGAGAAGTGGACAGATGAATCTTCTTGGGGAGAGAGTTCCCAACCTTTGGTGCCAAGACTGACCAAGACTTCTCATCACAGACAGTTGGGACACTGAAAACCGGGCCTCCAAAGACGACTGTAATGGTACAGTAGATTTCTGACTTGCTTCACTGGTGTTTAGTTTAATTAATTGTTGAATATGTTAGGATTTTGATCAGGTTTAATTTGCTTTGAGAAAACCTCTTTGGACAATGAGAAATGTCAGTATAGAAACAGAACAAATAAAAGTGGAGGCCTGCAAGAAACCTGTGCAAGTGGCCATCTCATTCCTCTGATCTTTGTTTCCTCCCCTTTCCCCCTACTTCTTCTCTGCCTCGCTCTCTTTCTTCCCCCTACCCCTTCTCTGACTCTCTCCCCCTACTGTCACTTCCTTTTTCTCTGCACCCCACCTCAGCACTCTTTCTGCTCCATCACTACTTCTTTTTCTCTCTTTCTGTATCCCCAACACTCTCTTTCTCCTTCATCCCATCTCATCACTTTCTTTTTCTCCCTCTTTCTGCATCCCCCAACTTCATGACAATTTTTTGGGTCTCTTTCTACCCCATCCCAGTAAGCCGCACATGACTGCCACTGCATGGCTCAATGTGGCTTTTTGCTGCCCAACCTTGCTGCTCTCAGCAGCTCACCCAGCATAACTCCAGACAGGCCTGCTGAAGCTTCCCTTCTGCCAGGCATATCAACAGAGGAGAAGAAGGAGGAGGTAAGAGCACTCTCTGTGCTTTCTCAGACAATGCTTTTGTTTTGAGGGGGACAAACCCCCAATTTAATTTTTTTTTGTTTAGTTTCAGATTCTTTTGTAAACCTGGAAGGTCCCCCAAGTTTGCAGATCCCCCCCATGTGGTCCCAGTCTGCAAACTTAGATATTCAGAGATGGGACTCCACTTGAAAAATTGATATAAATAAATTGATGAAGATAGATAAAAGGCTCCTATATCTTATAAGGAAACTCTATTCTTCTACCTGTTGCCAAGTCAAACTCACCTCCCTTGGGAGTCTTACTCCTAAAATACCAATCAACAAAGGGGTAAAACCTATTTAACCTTTTTATAAATGACCTTGCTCTGTCCTTATCCCCCAATTCTGGCCATAGCCCCCAAATTGGTTCTCTTCACATCCCACTGCTTTTATATGCCGATGATGCGGTAGTGCTGTCCCATTCACAAATTGGCTTAAAACGCTTACTGGTTCAATTCCTGGACTTCTGTGAAGTAAACAAACTTGCTCTGAACTTTGAGAAGTCAAAAACGGTGGTTTTTGGAAAGCCTTGGAAGCCTCTTAAATGGAATGTAAGAGGTAACAACATTGAACAAGTTAAAAGCTTCAAATACCTGGGAATATTTTTTCACCATAATGCAAATTGGGCTACACAGAGGAAATATGCAATCACATCTGCAAAAACTAGTGCCCTGGCAATTACACGTTTCTTCTACACCAGTGGTAACCAGTACGTGCCAGCAGCCCTCAAAGTATTCAATGGGAAACTAAGTGCCCAACTGTTCTATGGCGTCCCTATTTGGATCAACACTTTTAACCAAGCAGTCGAAAGTCTCCAATCTGTCTTCCTTCGCAAAAATTCTAGCTAAATTTGCAAATACCAGATGCTTATATGAAAAATGTGCAATGATATTTCCAGTGCTCCTCATTGGCCTATTATGCACGGAGTGGAAGGTCTGCATTCAGGGTGGAATGGCAGCGGCTAAAATCACCAATTATGCATGCCGCAGGCGGCAACCAGGCGCAAAGTCAACGTATGCTGCCAAAAAAGCTGTGATGGCGAAATGCGGAAGAAAGTGGAGCTTAACCAGAAGTGGCTCCGGATTGGCCGCGTGCATAATCGGCTGCTCTGGGTTTTGCCACCGTTGTGTTCCATCCCGTGCGTTAGAGGCTCCTCTGCATTCTCCACGCCACTGCTTCAGCGGCCGTGCATAATAGGCCATTGTGGTAGCAGAAGAAGAGTTGGTTTTTATACCACACTTTTCACTACCCGAAGGAGTCTCAAAGTAGCTTACATTTGTCATCCCTTCCTCTACCCACAAAAGAGACCCTGTGAGGCACATGGAGCTGAGAGAGCTCTGACAGGACTGTCCTGTGACAACAGTTCTATCAGGAAATTACTAGCCCAAGGTCACACAGCTGGCTGCATGTGGAGGATCGGGAAACTAGATTAGAAGCCACTGCTCTTAACTATTACACTATGCTGTAGTAGTAAACGCAGCAGCAGAAATAATATCTAATCAATAAGATATAGAAAACGAGTGAGATCTTCCCAGTAGGATTGCCATAGTCAGATTCCCAGTCTCACTTGTTACTGTGACTGCTTACAAAATGCAATGTGTGAAATCCCCTTTATGTTAAATCTTTTCATGTTTGCTGGGTGACAGTGCTCTGTAAGCCTGGAAGCATTAGACTGTGTGGCTTGCAACCGACTATGCTCATTCATTCTTACTTTCCCTGTGAATGTTGTCACTTTCTTCTTCTAACATCTTGTCATGCCTTGTTTTGATCTTGTTGCTGTACTGCCAAGAATATTCTTTAAAATGTGCAATTAGTTAGGCAACTGAGACTTTGTTTTTACATGGGGCCTTCAGGGAGATGTAATATGAATTCTGATTCCGGATTCCCACTTTAAGACATCAGTATGTAAAATGGTAAAGTGAAAGAGATGATGTCATTCAAGCTAAGCTGGAAGTTAGAAGTCTAGTGAGCTGGATTCTACATCTTTGTCCAAGATGTAGAATCCAGCTCACTAGGCTTCTAACTTCCAGCTTAACTTGAATGACACCATCTCTTTCACTTTACTTTTAATGTAAAAGGGTTGGGCACAGGATTTCTAGATCCAGAATAAACCTGCAGATCAGACAGGATAGGTGAACTATACTATACATATCCTTGAAGAAAACTATGGGAATGGCTTTTTCTTCTGTTTAGTTTGGTCACTGGAATGAGTTGTACATGCATCCTTCCTTCATTCCTTGGGAAATTACCTTGAGATGGTTCACAGGATACAAGAGGATGGGGAATCCAAACCTAACCTGTGAACTCCATAATAGTCACATTTGATTTACTTACTCTCCCCTCTTCCTGTGCATACAGTTCTTGCTTTGGAGTAAACAATCATACATGTGTAGGAGGAACTTCAGCCCCCTTCCTCCAAGCTGCTAACATAATTAGAAACAACCTAGGGGGGATATTTGACCTGATACAGAAGACTATGGGTCAAACTAGACATGACAGTATTCTTTGACAGCCATGAGGAAACTGTTGTGTTCCGTTTGGCCATGTGGAGTCTTGTAGTCTTTCATAATAGGTCAAATAATTCCTTGCTTGGGCTAATTCTATCCCTGTTTTGGGATACCACCATGTAGGGAGTTGAAGCTACTTTTAAAGGCAGGCATGGTTCAATTTGAAGTGTGAGACATGCAAATTATGTATTAACATGATGCTGTGAGTTCCCATGCTGGAGCCAGGGAATTGGTAACTGATTCAAACTATACCTTCTTCTTTTCCCCAATCAGTCTTCCCTCACAGTAGAAACCATAATGGAAGAAGGGATTTTCTTAGAAATTTGACTTGTAGGGAAGGGAGGATTTAACTAGGTAGTACACTTTTAGTCCTTTGCCTCTCCTTTAACCCAATTCTTGGCTTCTGTCACAACTCCCTTGAACTAGGCCAGCGACTCGGACTCGGACTTAGAATCCCTATGGGAGGAGCCTGATGAATGAAAGGGACCAGCTGTGGAGGACTTGGGACCAGGAAGCGCAAGTCAAGGCACAGGCAACCACAGAGGATTCACTGTGAAGTCTGAAACCCAGGCTTATAGCTCACGGGGACTTGTCCCTTCTCTGCAGGAACGGCGATGAAGGCCTGGGCCAAAGTGGACCAAAAGAGGCAAAGTATCAGACCAGCTGTTTGCAACCCGATCCCAGAGCCAGGCATTGAGACCTGTACTTCTTTGAAGGATCCTGACCAAAGTACAGCACAGCTGCATGAACTGAACACTTGCCAGTAGTGCTGCTGAGCCTGGCTACCTCCCATCTTATTTAGGCTGAAGCTTGGGAATGCTGTCTTGCTGTGTCAACCAGTCTACTAAATGCAAGTCTGTGTCCCAGTCCCTTGCTTCTAATTTCTGCTTCCAGTCTTTGCTCCAGCTCCTGGTGATACCCTCTAAGTCTTACTATGTAAGGAGGAGGGTGCAACTGCAAAGGAGGCCGGCCTGGCTACGTCTGCAGAGCACAAGCCAAGGGTCGCCAGATGTCCTAGGACAACCAGCATGCTGTGGGGGGACTTACTAGGAGTAAAGACAGGCCTTTTCCAGTGTCACTGGCAACATGGTGATGGGGAGGGGGGCAATCTGGTAGCTGGGAAAAAACTCTAAGGGAGAAGTCAGAATTACCATAGTGATTTTATTCAAATGCCAGAGTATCCCCGTGTCTCAGGTCATGTGATGATTTAAATTCTAAAAATGACACCACTGCATTGTCAGTGATGTTGACCTAGACCTTCTTTGGTTGTTCAGAAACCCCCACTGGCTAGCTGTCTGACACTGGTGGAGAGGCCCCAGAGCAGGGAAACCCCCACCCCTGGAGGGGGCCTAGCAATAGCTTCTTCCTGAAGATGTTCTGCATGGTTATCCTTAGGCATTTCTATCTCTAAATGTAAAATATAGGGTTTTTCTCCCACCAGAAATGGGCAGTAAAGCCTATCACTGTTGCTGAAATATGTTCAGGAAAATATATGCACAATATATTTTATAATATATAGAATGGGTAACTACCAGCAGAAGCTGGCTGGAATAGATACAAATTACAGAATGGTAAAATAGCCAGTGCCTCAGCCTGTTGATTTTAAAGGGACTGACTTTCAAGTTGGCTTAACCAATTGTGCATCTAAACATGCTAGAAGCATGACTTACCTCTGCTATCTAGATCACACAGTGTGAGAAAAACAGCGAATTGCCATGAGAGATTATAGTTTTTCCAAGGGATTGGTAACTCATACAGTTGGCAAGTATTTCTGGCAAGCACCCTGCTTTATAAGCCACAGGACAGAAGTCTTTGGCTAGTGGTTTTGTCTTAAATTCTTTCACCTGCTGTCTTCCTTCAGTGGGACATATGATCACATTCCAGCCTCTACTGACCTTTGCTTGATCTCTGTTTTAGATTTGTACACACACATACACAGGTACAAAGACAATTACATCATGCAACTATTTTGACACTGTATCTTCTGTACATATAATTAAGTCTTAAATTCTTTCATTCCTGTGCATGTTTACACAAAGACTTCACAAATCATCTGGTCACTTAATGGAATGTTCTCTATTACTTCCAGAGGAAAGACACAGAGTTAAAAAAAAGACACCCAAACAGATTTCCTGTTTTCAAATATACAATATTCATATTCCGTTTCTTCCAAATGACTGAACAGTCTTTTGGAAATTCAGATGACTGGGTAGCCTTTCTGAAGGTTGTGAATGAAACAAAGGTACTATTGGCTTCAACCGACTTCTATTTAAATACAAAATTATTTTGTTTTTTTATAATCAGTAGTTGGTTTCAGATGTTTTGGGCTGATCCTGCGTTGAGCAGTGGGTTGGACCATACGGCCTTCCAACTCTATGATTCTGTGATTCTGTAAATACATAATAAATATATATAAATGATCTGCTTACCTTTGCTATGATCGTTTCCCAAGAACTTCATTTAAAAATATCTGGGATTCTTTTTCTTTGCTGTTTTAGTTACGTAGGTTTAAACAATAACTACAACCACATTTTAAGTTGCTTTACTTGGATATTTGAATAAGTTTTTGAGACTATTATAATTCAAATAAAAATTCTATTGAACTAGCCATTATGAAACTACTGCCATCCTAGGAATCATTATAAATAACACATATTGCCCCCTATAATTGTACATAGAAACTGTACTTTTATGTAAGAAAAGCATCATTTATGATTCTCCACCTAATTATATGCACACATCATTGCTGAATTTTTTATTGTTCTAACCCAGTAGGCCACTAGGACGAGGAACATTGTTATATTACTTGGTTGACATCTCTTATTAGCCATGATATTAAGATGGATTTTTTCTTTGTTCTTCTGAAATTGGAAGTTTCAGTGCAAGTTGTTTGTTTGATTTCTATCCCACTACTCCCAGCCCAGCCAGCTTGCGGTGACTTGCAACTAAAGACAGTATATGATCTCTGTGTTATTTTTGATCACCTTAAATATTCAAGCAGAAGGGTAACTAATACAACTCCTTTCAAAACAGCAATGTTAGTTAAAGTTGGTGGTAGGAAAATTTGATTGATTCAATTAAAAAGCCACGGCCTTCAGTTTACAAGACCTGAACAAGGCTCTTAATGACAAGCTATTTTGGAGAATATTAATTCATGTGTGTGTGTTAAGTGTCATCACGTTGCTTCCAGCTTATGGTGACCATATGAATTAATGTCCTCCAAAACATCCGATTGTTAACAGCCATTCCCAGAGCTCAAAAACTGATGAACATGGCTTTCTTCATTGAGTGAATCCATCTCATGCTGGACCTTCCTGTTTTCCTGCCTTCAACTAGCATTATTGTCTTTTCCAGGGACTCTTCTCATAATGAGACCAAGTACAAGAGCCTCAATTTAATCAGTCTAGCTTCTAGGAAGACTTCAGGCTTGATTTGGTCTACAACCCACCAATTTGTCTTTTGGGTGGAGGAGGAGGAGTTGGTTTTTATATTGCACTTTTCACTGCCTGAAGGCATCTCAAAGTGGCTTACAATTGGCTTCCTTTTCCTCTCCCCACAACAGTCATCCTGTGAGGTGGCGGAGGCTGAGAGAGCCATGATATTGCTGCTCAGTCAGAACAGCTTTATCCGGGCTGTGGCGAGCCCAAGGTCACCCAGCTGGCTGCATGTGGGGAAGTGGGAAATCAACCCAGCTTCCTAGGTTAGAAGCTGCAGCTCTGAGCCACTATACCACCCTGGGTGTTCCACAATATCCATAAAACTGTCCTCCAATGTCACATTTCAAAGGAGTCCACTTTCTTCCTGTCAGCTTTCTTCATTGCCCAGCTTTCACGGTTATACATAGTAGGGAGGAATACTGTGGCTACCATTAAGTTGATTTTGGTAACTATTGACACATTCTTACACTTTAAGATCTTTTTTAGCTTCTTCATGGCTGCCCTTCTCAGTTTCAATCTCATTTTAAGCCAAGAAATAGAAAATCTAGAAAAATATCTATTTCTTAATTTTCCTGACCAGGGTAGCCCAGGCAAACCCAATCTTGTTAAATCTCAGAAGCTAAGCAGGGTTTGCCCATGAGGCTGGGAGTTCAATCCCAGCAGCCGGCTCAAGGTTGACTCAGCCTTCCATCCTTCCGAGGTTGGTAAAATGAGTACCCAGCTTGCTGGGGGGTAAACGGTAATGACTGGGGAAGGCACTGGCAAACCACCCCGTATTGAGTCTGCCATGAAAACGCTGGAGGGCGTCACCCCAAGAGTCAGACATGACTCGGTGCTTGCACAGGGGATACCTTTACCTTTACCTAGTTGTTTCAAGTCTTCACTGTTTTCTGCTAATAATGTGGTATCATCTACAATCTTAAATTGTTAATATTCCACTAATTTTCACTTTACCTTCATCTAAATCTAATTCAGCCTTCCTTATGATATGTTTTGCATACAGACTAAAGAGCTAGGGAGATAAAACACATCCTTGTTTGATACCTGTGTCAATTGGAAAACATTCTGTTTCTCCATATTTTGTTCTTACAGTGGCCTCTTTTCTGAAGTATACATTGCACATCAAATCAATCAGATGCTGTGGCATACCCATTTCCTTAAAAGCCAGCCATATCTTTTCATGTTACATACATGTTAAAAAGCTTGTTTTCATCTATGTATGAAACACAAACTGATTTTTTTCTGAAATTCTCTTGTATGTTCCAGTAACCAATGGAAATTTGCAACATAATATTTAATACCTGTTCCCTTTCTGAATCTGAACATCTGGCATTTCATGTTCTATATATTGTAAGTCTTTGCTCTAATAATTTGACCATCACTTTATTTGTGTGAGAAATTAATGTGATGGTCCAGTAGTTGCTACCATCTTTGATGACTCCTTTTTTCAGAATTAGGATGTAAATTCAGCATTTCCAGTCTGTGGGCCATTACGTATTTCTTGGTACAAATTAATTCATAGGGACACCATTAGCCAGATGTGGGGTCCAATTCAGTAAGATTACCAGACCAAAAACAACTACATTAACACACACACACACATATATATTTGCCATCAAGTCACAGCTGACTTATAGAAATTGACCCCATAGGGTTTTCAAGGCAAGAGATTTAGCTGCATTGTGTAGTAACCCTAGTATTCCTTGGTGGTCTCCTATCTAAATCGTGAACAGGGCTGAGTCTGCTTAGTTTCACAACCAAATAATCACACACACACACACACACACACACACACACAGGTAATCATAATTTCTAAAATGGAATAGCAAGCCATGTATGCTGTATATTGAGCCTGTATATGCTGTTAATAGGAACAGGCTGTGTGTAGGCACATTTACCCAAAGCAAAATTTAAAAAAAAAGCTGCATTCAAAAAATTAGAATCAAGCAAAGTAATATGCCTTCCGAATGCTTCTTTGGCTGAAAAATGATGTCTTGAGCCATTATCTTAAAGTCTTGCTTTATAAAAAGATCCCTTGTTAAATGCTGAGCAGATACATTAGATTTAAAATAGTGGTGATCTTCTAGGAGGAAGAAGTAAAAATGGTGGGAAACACAGAGGTCAGCAGTTGATCAAATGTCTGTCTGCCATGGGTGGAACACATTGGTACCTTAAAAGGAAATGGCTAATGGGATAAGCCAGAGTTGTATAATAGTTAGAGTATTGGAGTAAGATCTGGGAGACCCAGGTTTGAATCTCTTCTCTGCTTTGAAGCTTGCTGGATGACTTTGGGTCACTAATTCTCTTTCAGACTAAGCCACCTCACAGGATTGTTGTGAAGATAAGATGGAAGAAAGTAGAATGATATACCCAGACCTTGGAAGGCCGTAATGAAATTACATGGAGATTATTTGAAACGATTCTACCTCAGTGTGCATTGAAAGAGATTAACCCCTTGATAGGATTTCAGCTACTTACTACCAATTTTGTAATTGTACATGGTCAATGGCATCCACTGACAACAGTTTTTTCTCTTGTAAGATGATTAATGGGTGGTGGTGGAAAGTGTCATCGAGTTGTTGCCAATTTATGGCAATCCAGAGGTTCCAAGTCAGGAGATATTCCGCTACGGTTTTCCCTGCCTGCCTCTGCATCACAACCCGGGACTTCCTTGGTGATCTCTCATGCAAGGACCGGTCAGGGCTGACCTTGCTTAGCTCCCAAGATCTGATGATGTCAGGTCTGGGCAAGAGGGTTGACTAGAGATCTTTATTTAATATAGAAACAATAGGTCTTTTGGAGAGTTTTTAAAAATAAAATAAAACAGAATGATTTTTCCTGACTTTCAGTTGTAATCAGTCTTCAGTTTGCTCCAGGATATGGGGTTGCCCAGAGCAGTCCCTGTTCCTTGACACTTTCGAATACTGAACCATAATATATGTGCATAAGAAAAATCCACTGAAGGATAAAAATTATTGGAACTCCACTTTTTACAGCTTGGACAGCTGTGACAAAACCTCCAATCTTCAAGTAAAATTGCACGTAACCGATTTTTTATTGCCATCTCTCAAATAAAATGCACAAATTATACACTGTTGGATTGATTTCTTATCCTAAATACATGTGGCTAGAGGACGTGCACACATGTGTCTGGCACATTTTGTGTGTGAAATTTATGTTGCTTCCATACCTTTAAGATAGAACACATGTGCTTTGCATATGGTTTGTGTAAATGATAGCAAGATGCTCCAAAGAAGTTTAAAATAGTATTGGGAGGGGGAAGAAACAGACAAATTGTGAGTATAGGATTGCTTGCTGATTGCTTAATTATACCAGTAGTGAAAGCTTCCAGAAAATTAGTTCATTCTAGCACTGGATTCTTATGGGACTAGCAGCAAATGGGATTTGATAAACACTAATATTTTCATTTTAGCTGATTGTTTTTTGAAAAAGTCCTCTCTCTTTGCTTTCTTCATACTTGTAATACCTTTTTCAGAGGAAGAATGAGAAACGGAAAGATACCTATTTTGCAGCTTCTACATAGATATATTTTTAATCTTCAATTTTATTTTTTTCCACCAGAGAAAGATTTGGACTCAGCAAAAAACCATGAATTGCATTTCTAGTGTTTCATAAGCAGTTGAGCAGAATGTTCAAAAAGAGCACTCCACACAGCTGAGCTAATAATTTCTATGAAACTATCTATCCATCCATATTTCTCTCACTAAGGAGCTCAGGGGTATTTATTGTTCCCCCTCCCCCAAAATTATTTGAATAATCCCAGCTTCATTATTGTAAAGGTTGTAGATCCAACATAAGTGTAAACCCAACATTTGTGGGGAAAAGAGGCAATTGTTATAGCATTGTTGATTGCATGCTTTTCAGACTGTTTTCTAACTTGCAATCCAGTTTTATTACATAGTTGAATGCATTTATGGCACTGATTTTTAGGGTGTCATTCTCCAATTTTGTAAACTTGTTTTATTGAATTGTTATTTTATGTGCTATACAATTAAGTTTGAATCATCCCGTTTTCAAATAGAGTTCTAACTGCTCTGGGGTGCCAGTGCATTTGATCAAACAGATGCAGTCACTCTACGCAAACCAAAAAGCCACTGTATGTACACTATTTGGTGACACTGGTTCAAAACAGAGAAAGGAGTTCACCAAGGTTGTATTCTTTCCCTGTTCCTGTTAACTTGTATACTGAGATTGTTATGATAGAGATTGAACGCAAAGAATCAAACACTTTATTGGAGGAAGGAATATAAATCTTCAGTATGCTGATGACACTACCCTACTGGCAAAAACTAAGGAAGACCTAAAACAGTTCTTTATAAAGGTCAATGAAGTAAGCAAGAACTTTGGCCTTTTCTTAAACACTAAAAAGACAAAAATAATGACCACTGCAAAAAACAGTCATGTCACAATAAAACTTGATGGTGAAGAGATTGAATGCATTCATGAATTCATTTTTCTTCAATCACAAATTGATGAGACTGATGATTGCAGTATGGAAATAAAACATCAAATGGCTCTGGATCACTCAGCAATGATAGAATCATAGAATAATAGAGTTGGAAGGGACCTCATGGGTCATCTAGTCCAACCCCTTGAACAGATCATTGGAAAGCAAGGACATAAGCCTGACTACCAAATGTAGATTAGTTAGCTCTATTGTATTTCCAATAGTCACTTCTGGTTGTGAAAGTTGGATGATGAAAAAATCAGAAAAGAAAAGAATCAATTTGTTTGAACTCTGGTGTTGGACAAGGCTTCTGTGGATTCCAAGGAGATACTACATTGCATAAAGCCTGACATATCACTGGTAGGCAAAATCATGAAACTACAGCTGACTTACTCTGACAATATCATGCGATCCAACTCAATGGAAAAACAATTATACGAGGATTGTTCAATGGAAAAAGAAAATCATACCGACAAAAACACAGTGGCTAGATACTATCAAAATGGTCACTGGCCAGAACATTACACAACTAAAAAAAAGCGGTGTAAGATCGGAAATTGTGGCAGCAGTTGTGCCCTAGGATCACCAAAAGTTGGACTCGACTGAGGGGCAAACATCATCATCATGTGTTATACTGGTTTCATGACACTGGCTTTGTAAAATGGAGTAATTCCACTTGAGTCTCAGGTGTTTTTCAGACTGCAGCCCTCTTTCACATTTTTGTGTGAATCGTACTGGTTCCAATGGTCAAGTGATTAGTGGGATCAGATTAGACATCCCATTATGGCCTCCAAGTTTTAGCCGCTGGTTATTTTTTGCATATGTGCTGAGCCATTTCAGTGTTTCAGCATCCTCTTCGCTCCACCTATCTTGCTTGGGCCTAATTTACGCTTGTGTTACGTGAGGGGCTATCAAATAGCAACTCAGAAGCAGAATAAATAACTGATCTTCCCCATGACTTTCCCCCCTTAAGGATAGATTCAAATGAGTAGCCGTGTTGGTCTGAAGTAGCACAATAAAGTCAGAGTCCAGTAGCACCTCTATGACCAACAGAGATTTATTCAAGGCGTGAGCTTTCTGGTGCAAGGTCTGACAAGGGTGCTTGCACTAGAAAGCTCATGCCTTGAATAAATCTTTGTTGGTCTTAAAGGTGCTACTGGACTCTGATTTTATTGTGCTACTTTCCCCCCTGACATTTTAAAACTAAAAACATAAAAAACATGTAACAAAAAGGGATTTCTCCACTGGGAGAAAGGTGTGAAGGGTCAAGAAACGATCTGGTGGATGAAGAGTTTGTTGCAGCTGGAGAGCCTCTTATATAAGAACAGCATGATTGGCTTTGGTGCATCTACTCTTGTGTAAAACAAGAGAGGAAAGGGTCCAAAGCCTGTCTTCCCCCCTCCCCAGGCTTTTGATTAGTAGCTGTATCTTCTTTAGTCTATCTCTGCGTTGTTCTGGTAAAATTCTCAAGAGCTGTTTTTAAGGAACTTGGAGTTGTATACTTCTTTTTTTCCCATAGAATCATAGAGTTGGAAGGGGCCATAGAGGCCATCTAGTCCAACCCCCTGCTCAACGCAGGATCAGCCCTTAGCATCCTAAAGCATCCAAGAAAAGTGTGTATCGAACCTTTGCTTGAAGACTGCCAGTGAGGGGGAGCTCACCACCTCCTTAGGCAGCCTATTCCACTGCTGAACTACTCTGACTGTGAAAATTTTTTTCCTGATATCTAGCCTATATCGTTGTACTTGAAGTTTAAACCCATTACTGCGTGTCCTCTCCTCTGCAGCCAACGGAAACAGCATCCTGCCCTCCTCCAAGTGACAACCTTTCAAATACTTAAAGAGGCTAATATGTCCCCTCTCAACCTCCTTTTCTCTAGGCTGAACATTCCCAAGTCCCTCAACCTATCTTCATAGGGCTTGGTCCCTTGGCCCCATATCATCTTCATCGCTCTCCTTTGTACTCTTTCAATTTTATCTACATCCTTCTTGAAGTGAGGCCTCCAGAACTGCACACAGTACTCCAGGTGTGGTCTGACCAGTGCCATATACAATGGGACTATGATATCTTGTGATTTTGATGTGATGCCCCTGTTGATACAGCCCAAAATGGCATTTGCCTTTTTTACCGCTGCATCACACTGCCTGCTCATGTTTAGTTTACAATCCACAAGTATCCCAAGGTCTCATTCACACACAGTGTTACCTAGAAGCGTATCCCCCATCGAGTAGGCATGCTTTTCATTTTTCTGACCCAGATGCAGAACTTTACACTTATCTTTATTAAATTGCATCTTGTTCTCATTTGCCCATTTTTCCATTGTGTTCAGATCTCGTTGAACTCTGTCTCTATCTTCCAGAGTATTTGCCAGTCCTCCCAATTTGGTGTCATCTGCAAACTTGATGAGTAGTCCCTCCACCCCCTCATCTAGATCCTTAATAAATATGTTAAAAAGTACCGAACCGAGCCCCGAGCCCTGAGGTACCCCGCTACTCACCAGTCTGATGAAACACCATTGACAACAACTTTTTCCCCCAAGATCCCTACAGGGAGGCATCATCAAGCATGCTCTGGGTTTTCTCAGGCTGCAGAGGGGGAGAGAGAGGCAGAGTGAGGAAAGGAGATCAAATGCACACATATGCACAAGGCAGAGAAAAGAGACAACATCAACAACATTATTGTTAGTCTTAGCCCAGTCATCAGAGCAAAGAGGAAGGTGTCTCCAATGGGAATGCCCACTTGCTTCAATGGGTTAATAAGATCGGGTCCTTCCCCATCCTTTGTGACATTTGGACCCACATGGGGGGCCGGTCGTCGCCCCCCTGACTTATATCTGTTAGATATACAACTGGGAATAGATAGGCAAGTTGAGGAGCAGGGTCTATAATAGTAGTTGCTGCTGCCATCTATGTTGTTTTACTGTTTTTATTGTATTGCAGCTGGTAGAGATTTCTGTCTTATGGGATTTTATTATCATATTGTGAACTACCACGAGCTGGCTGGCCTGGGAGTGGCAGTATAAAAATTCAATAATAAATAAATAAATGCAGGCACCTTCCAGTGCTGAAATGTTTTACAACTGGCATGCAATTAAAACAAAAAACAAATCTTTTCTAGGTGGGATTGGTTCACAAACCTCAAGGCTGGAGAAAATGTTCTGATTCTTAGGAATGAATCCAGTTTTTAAAGGAATGGGGGTGGGATGGGACAGCACTGGGATGTTTACAAAGATGTCTGAACACAAGAAAAAAATGGTGACATTGGGTAATAAAAGCATAATTGTAAGGCAATCTGAAAAACTCAGTCATAAAGGCAGGCTACAAATGAAGCAAATAAGCCATCCGGCCCTTGGGAGAATGGACCTTGTTTCTCTTCTTTTGTCTGCAAAATTCTTGTGGCGTTTAAGTGAAATTAATTTGAAACTTAAAAGCTGGATCACAAAATGAAGAGAATTTTGCTTCCATTCTCCCTCCCCTCCAGTGTTGTTTATCTAACAGACTGGATGAGGATATATGCTACAATTCAGAAGGGGGATCTTTGATTATGCGACTAATGGACACAGAATAAGTTCATATTAATTTCACCAGTTAAATTCAGATGGCCTTTTAACAATGTATTCATGTGATGATAATCTTATCACAAAGAAACGTTCCCCCTTATTGCCTGTAAGACATTAAAGACCATCTCGTGGTGACTTACCATGTGATGAAAACTTTAAAGACTAGGGTATCATGGATAATGAATAACATATTTATCTGAATCCAACCATTATATTTTTGTCAAAGGATCACAGCCAGCAGATGCATTAAGAATAAACAAAAAAAGGGAAGTGCAGTAAAAATACAAAATGATTATGCAAAAGCATGCAAATGCCAGCAGAGTGTGTGTCACAGCAGCCTACTACATTGCACAGATGTGCAACTTGCTCCCAAAGAATCCCTAATAAACTTTAGGAGTACCGGGTATCAGAGCTGGTAGTTCACAGATGAGCAGGGATAGGTCCTCCAAAAGCAACTCAATGGCATAAAACCACTAGCAGCAATGGTCTGCAGATTTGGAATGAGGTCTAGTCAATATTTACATGACACTTAGTTCCTTTTGTCCCTAACAGCAAAGTGGGTTTGTAGAGATGCCGAACAGATGGCTGGAGAAGGTAATGTGAAGTATCAAGCTCAGTTTAGACAAGACTGAGGTAAAGTTAACTGGTGACAAAGTTGCTTAAGGACTAAGGTATTGGTGCTCCCTCTGAGAAAGCAAGTGCATAACGTGGAGGTATGCTGACCTCGCCTGTGGCAGGGGACTCAATGCTGCCCTATGGCAATTAGTGTCTTTATCAGCTTTGGCTGTCATGACAAAGATAAGCGCCAATATAATTCTTCCTTGCTTAATTTGTTGTGTTGCACTTTTTGTTATGATACTCCTCCCAGTTAGTGACTTTTTGTTTCACTATAAAATAATTAGGTAATCAAATGATATCTGCACTAGGATCCAGTGTCCCTACAATCAATCAATCATCAGTATGGAAGATGCCTGGTATTTGTATAATATTACCTTAAAGTTGTGGTGACAATTTCAAAGATGTGATGAATTTTCTGAAGTGGAAGAAGAAACATACACATATAATGTGACCAACATGTACATTTCTTGTATGTGACCTGATGTCTATTACTGTTTTGAACTCTTCTTAAAGTGTATTTGTCACCTTCATGAAGCAAAGCATTTTTTTTTGGGGGGGGGGAGCATGACTAATAAAGTACCATCTGGGAAACTCAAACATTAGCTCAAATTCCTTTTAAACATCTGGAGACGTATTTATGATTGTCCTTTTGTTATAGGAAAAAGCTCCCAAATAGCTAGCATTCTATTTGCAAAACCACAGGACCACTGTTTCACACTATGTACCACAACAAAGCTGACAAATATTTTGGAGATAAATTAATAAGTGTTAATTTAACAAATGTCAACAGGTGTTAATGAGCTAGTGTAGTGCAGCTGTATATTGGTCTAGGATTAAGGAGACACACATTTAAATTCCACTCTGACTTAAACCTTGACCTTGGGCCACTAATTCTCTCCTCAGCTGAACTTACCTCACTAGGGTGTTGTGACTGTGAAGATAAAATAAAGAGTAGAAACAGGTGCTCCATCATGAGCACTTTAGAATAAGGACTAGATAATAAAATTAATAAAGGCTAAAATACAAACAACACTGTTGTAGGAACAAGCCCCACTAAAGAAAGCTGAATTTACTTCTGAGTAGACCTAATTAGGATTGCTTCCCAAACTTATCAGTCATTGTGGCCCATTCTGCACTCATACCTTATTTTCGATTATTGGAGAAGTCAAATGAGCATTCCTTTCATTCAAATCCTGCACCTGCACTCTACACGTTTTTAAAAATCTGATTTTCTTTTGGGAATTGCAGAGTATGTGATCTGCACTTCAATGAGAAAAGGTGGATACTGTCACAACACTGTTTTCTCTTTTTTTAGATTGTGTAACGTTGGTTTTTTTTAATTGTAAGGCTTTATTTACTGTCTGGCTTTATTTACTGCAAATGACCATCTTGCTGGGTGCTTAGTGCTTCTTCCCCATTCAGTACTGCTAGGTATTTAAAGCTCACCTTTTTATACACATGCAGGTGAAGTTTATCGACCTAGCACTGAATCGTTACTGTCGCCTCCCAACGAATAGAGCAGGAAGGAGCCCTTCCCCCCCCCCCCCAGTGTTGAGGATTTCTGGTCTACGGCAATGCCTACTCTCCTATGCCCCCCCCCCCCACAGGGCTCTTTGCTCTGCAGGTGAAAACTTGTTGGTGATCCCTGGCCTACGAGAGGTATGCATGGCCTCAACCCAGGCCAGGGCCTTTTCAGTCCTGGCTCCAACCTGGGCTCCTTATCTATGGAGGCCCAAGTTGCAAGAATAGCCCAACTGGCATTTTTCCATCCGTGCTAGCACCCTATCTATCCTGAGATCACCTCACCACAGAGATTCATGTGATGGTCATCTCCAGGTTAGGCTTCTGTAACTCAATATACACTGGCCAACCAATTAATTAGCTTGGGACTTTGATAGATGAACCACTTGACTAAAACTTGCAGCCACAACATATTGATATGGGGAAGTTCTTTTGATAATGATTCATTTTGAAAGATATACTGACCATACCCTAAATGGGTAGACTCTTGCAGGAGCCAAATGTAGTGACATCTGATATTCTGGACTTGATTTGTGTCTCTTTTACTTGCCAACACCTCCAGCGACATTTAAGAAATTAAATTATACACGAAGAGGCTCTAACATCTTTTCTTAGAGGACTGTATCTCCTCAGAAAGACTTTATGCAACATGTAGCACCCCATGTTGTCTTTATACAACAGCCATTACTCTTTGCCCGGTTACCCTATTCCCTCTATCCTTAGAATTGCTTCCCTTACCAATTCAAGATGATGGCATGCAGAACAGATTAACTGAGAAGGCTCAGCTTTAATTTGCTATCTTCTCAGGCTTTTGAAGTAGGCATTGGCAGAATATAAGTCTGAACAAAATGCCCGTTGAACAGAAATGCTTGTGTGTTCTTGCGAGAGTTGTGTCAAAAGATAGAATTCCCCCAGACATTTTTGTGCCTCATCCAGATGGAAGCTGGGTTGCATTTATGTTGGGTTTTTAAGATTACAGAAAATGTTTTTTATATCAATAGCCTTCTGTATTGTGTACTGAGAACAATGTGACTTTGTACTGCTTCATTCTCTTTCCCCTTCCATCTTCAAGGCTTTATGCTATGATTGTGTCAAATATGCTCTCTTACAGACTTTGAAGAAAACCTTCTGTGTCAGTCTTAGGAATGGGGCATTTGGAATAGAGGAATCTGCTGAAAAGCATATAACAGGATGAATAAAAGAAAATAAAGGATCAAATACAATGTAAACACAGGGAGAAAACAAACATGAATTTAAGAAAAGGAAAGGAAGTTACAAAATGTCAAGGATAGCAGAGTGGTGAAGGCAGGGCAATCTGAAGACCCACCATGCAATGGATGATGGTCTTCACAAGTTTCACTTTTTGGGATCCTATGATTTTTCAGCATCAATAAAATACAAGACAAAATCACATTGGCCGATTCCGCATGGGAGGAAAAAGTCAAGAGGGCAATCATATGGAAGCAGGGCTAATCCCCACTTTTATATGACACAGCTACCAGCCAGGACTCCTTCCGGGCCTGCTGCAGATCAGGCCTTCATTTGACCTTGGCTAAGGGAACATGGATTCTTCTGTGTTCCCCCAGAGCTGGAGTCAACAGGGCCAACTCTCCATTGGATATAATGGAGGGATAGGGGCTCCCAATGTGGACCCTTTCGACCAATCATTTTTAAATTTGGAGGGGAGCCAGGGAAGAGCTATAGCTACCCTGAAAGTTTGGAGGCTGTACCTCAACTCCCCCCCCCCCCAGGCCCCATGAAAGGTGGGAACACCGACATTCGCATTATAGTTTATGGTGCCATTGACTTCCATGGGTGGAAGTGGCCGAGTCCTTTGAAATATAAGTAAATTTATATCATTACTGATTGGGAGGGGAGGGGAGAAAACCTTCGAGAGGCAGCTTTGTTGAATGAAATATTATTTCTGGCATTGCCTATACATGTGTCCGCCTATTCAGGAAGTTCACCATTTTTAAAAAAGTAATTCTTGTCCCTGGAAACAAGGGCTAAGGAGGCAGGACACTGCAGACGAATTTGGCATGTTTGATCCCCCATACTTTCCTTCTGCTGGTTGCCTGCTGGTTGCTCTCCATAAGCTAGTGCTTTTTAGGTTGGTGATTCCACTTTATATGATTCCCAAAGAAGAGCTTTAAAATGGAGGATGTAGCGAGCTGTCAGCTGGATATGGGCGACGTCATGTGAAGGGGCCAGAATATTCAGCTTGCATTTGACTGTCATGCTGCCACCACCGCCACAGCTGCCACCTCTTCTTCTTCTTCTTCTTCTTCTTCTTCTTCTTCTTCTTCTTCTTCTTCTTCTTCTTCTTCTTCTTCTTCTTCTTCTTCTTCTTCTTCTTCTTCTTCTTCTTCTTCTTCTTCTTCTCATTATCATTATTATTAATCAGAATCAAAGATGAAAAAATGAAAACCCATCCCAACTTCAACTGTATCCCAAGATCTATATAATTTTACCTGGCTCCTTTTATGCCATCCAGACATTCTTCTTTTTTCCCATTGATTAATTGCTTGATAACTATTTCCCCCCTCCCAAACATTGCCATTGATCTCTCCATCTCTGCTTCATATTGCCCAACAACTTATTGCACCACCTGCTATGTATGTGTTAGGGGGGACAGTGAATCCTTGGAGTCTGTCCCCTCACCCTTGCTGGTCAGTTAGATCAGTAAGAACAAATGTTGTGGCAGGGGATGTGTCTTTATTGGAATATTGCATTTGATTGATTTCAATTGTAAACTGTTTGATTAGTTCTGTGGTTTTTAGCTGAATGTTATTGTAACTTCATGGCTTATAGCTGATTTTATCATACTATGTTGTAGATTGCCTTGGGGCCTTTAGTTGAAAGGTGATATATAAAACAAAACACAATAAAACTGAAAATGAGTAAGAAACAGGTTAAGGAAGGAATCTTATCTACCAACCTTTATAAGACTATATTGACACCATTGAAAGAATTACATGGCTTTCCTTGGGGGGGGGGGGTGGAATAGCACAGTAAGACAGAACTACAATTCTTAGGATTCCCTATGACAGTTAAATTAGTTTGAGTCAGCCTTATCAACTCAGTCACACTACAATACATTTCAAAATCACACCCAGTATAGGAAACTTCCCAAAATGTGCATTTAGCTAAGGTAGGTCTTCAGATCTATTTGTAACCTTCTAGTCAAAAAACGTATCCAGGCCCCTTGACTCTACCCAAACAATATTCCCTTTTATTTCATTCCCCAGACTGCTGAACCTCTCTGTGTCATTCTCCTTTAATGCCTTTCTTCATTCCTATGCCCCCCTCACTCCCCAAGTAACTCTATCTGGTGCCATATTCCTAACCAGAAAAATCTTTTATGGATGGCTTAATTATTTTATTTTCTCAAAAACTAAAACAGCCAATAGCAGGAGAAGAGAAAATGAATTGCCTGGAAAGATGTGTTTGAAGGGGGGAGGCAGGGTTTGAAAAACAGAAAATGTGTGTTAAGATCTCATTTTTCTGTCAGGGCTTTTCTGTAGAATTTGGTTTCGAGATTAAACAAAATTCTCAAAACTGCTTTGATAGCTTCAGACTTAGCTGAGGGGAAGCAGATGCATTCTGTCCACTGTTGCCGACCTTAGACGTGCACCCTTTCCAAAAGAGGGAGAAAATAAAAGTCTCTGTGAGGCGTTTCGATATACTTTCAGCATTAGGCAATTCTCTCTTTCCCTCCTCCTGGCGTTGGCATTCTTTTATTCAATTTATCTGTGCTGCAGCTTGACTAATATTTGCCAGATGGTAAATAAATAATTTAACACCATGTTTTCAGTGTTAACACTGGTAACATTTGGTATCAAACACTTATTTCAATTTATTTTTGATGTACAAGTAAAGTAGTTACAGGAGAAAAAAGGATATAAAGGTATGCTCAAAATGGGGTTTGGAAAGTGCTATTGAAAAACAGTCATACTTAAAGTCTGCAATTTTAAAAATTGTGGTGCCTTTTCTGCCTCCCCCCTCCCCTTCGAGGAATTTAGTGAAAAGCAAGTTATTTTCCCATTGTTTTTAGCCACTGTCTTTTTACACAGGTCATTTGAAGCATTGTTTTTAATTTCTCGTGATAAAAATCAACAAAGTGAATATTCTGTTTCAGGTCAGAACTGGCAAATATAAAACTGATGAAAATGAAGAACAATCTCTCTCTCTCTCTCTCTCTCTCTCTCTCTCTCTCTCTCTCTCTCTCTCTCTTTCAACTGTTTTGTAAAAGCCAGACTTATATAATGAAACCAAATGTATGGGCTGGAATTTTAAAAGAAATCCTAGCATGAAGATAAAAGGACACAGAAGATAGTAAATGCTGAAATGATACACCACATAATGGTACACTGTCAAGAAAGAAAGATAACATGATAACTTACAGAGTCATCTTAAAGCCTATAGAGGCACTTGACCTATAGTTTGGAAGGAAACAATCTTTTTGTTTCATCTGGCTCATATTAAAAATAGGAAAAACACAAACCCATATTTTTTTCACTCTCTCACATATGGTTTAAAATCCATGCAATTTTTAACTGTCTAAAATTCTTTTAAAGCAACCTAAGACAGAAAGAATTATGAAATCACTTTTCCATTTTGCTTTAATGAAAAACTGCACCACCGCTGTTGGTCTATATGCTATCCATTTTCAAGCTAGCAGAGTTTCAATTGGCCCTGAGTGCAATCAATCACCAAGTGGCACCGGCTGTGTACTAGCAAACTGGGTAACTGTTGATAAAAACAGAACCTTCTTGGAACAACTATTGATAGAAATACATAGGTATCTTTATAGCTTCATGTTTCCTTTTAAACACTTTCCTGTAGTTTATATTTGAAAGGGAACAGCCCCATTCTAATGAATTGTAGGATATTTATTATCGACTCTACTTGCTCAGACTTCTTGACTATCTCAAAATCGAGCCATTGTAGTGTAAAGATATACAAACAGCCCTTGCATTATCAGATATTCTGTGTCTCAAACGTTAGCCAGGGCAGAGGATACTGGATAGAGAGTGACATAAACCAGCCAACCCTCTCAAAATCTCATTGCCAGACTGTCAATATGACTCTGTTGAGTCTTATCGTGCGTTGCTACATCTTGCTAAAGCTGATCCTATGATCCTATGAAGCAAAAATGCAACAGCAGTTGTCAAATGACGCAGCCTCTTTTGGTTCCGAGCTGATCCAAAATGCATCAGCATGTTACAGCCCAATCGCTTTTCCTTTTCTTCCTAAACAGTTGCCCCCAGGAGCCTGGCTGAGAGCTCGTGGGAGCTTCTTATGTCATGCAGGGTTGCTACCAAGCATACGTTGCTACACCCAGTCAGAACCTCCTGACAAATGTACATGTGTTTACCATCACAGAACTCAGGTAGACATTTCACAGTTTTAAGAGCACTCTTGAAACATCTCTAGGTGTTATACATGCAATGTGTGAAGTGAGCTGTGTGTCTCTTTCATGCCACAAGAGACCTTCCAGAGCACAGAATGCTTCCAGGGAAACTAACCAAATGAATAAGTGTGATGTGGTTGTTGGTGTATCAGAATAAGATCTGGGAAACCTGTATTCAGTTCTCTGCTCTGCCGTGGAAGCTTCACCTCAGGCTCTGACTCTCAGTGCACTCTTGGACTAGAAATACTCTAGTAGAATGAAGTCCCATTTTCTTTCAGCATCGGAGTTATACTGGAGGAACACTGAAAGAATCAACCTGTTAATAGCAACTCAACTGCCACAGACATTAGTTATATTACTTTTGCCTCAAATCAGTTGTCTTGACTGCTTGCACGCTGGCCTCCTCTAGATTTGGGCGGCCCCTTAAGGGACAGTGTGGATGTAGAGCCTGGTTGATGGTGAGGGACAAAAGTAAGGCCAGGATAGTACATATGAGCCAAAATATTGCATTCATACATGCAATCCCTACTCAACTTGAGAAGTTCACTGGATGTTCCATGGCAAAGTGTCATCTCTGCAACTGCGTCACAAGATTACTATAAAGAGAAAATGTCTCTGTGAGCTTCTTGGAGGATGAACAGGATTAAAATGTAATATCTATTTAATGAGCCCCAACCTTGGATAGTCCATCAAGTCTCAGAAGCTAAGCAGTATAGTGGCCACTATTTGGATGGGAGACCTCCAAGAAATACCAGGCTCATGATGTGGAGGCAGGCAATGGCAAACCACCTCTGAGCATCTCTTACCTTAAAGATCTTAAGGGTTGCTGTAAGCCAGCTATGATTTGATGGCAAGAACATACAAACGAAACAAACCTGCATGAGTCAAAGGCCACCATTCTTGACTTCCTTTTCCATTAACTAAGACTTGTTCAGAAGAATCTCATGATGCAGCCATCTTACTATATGGCACTGACCTAGTCTGGGGAATTACATGTAATAAAGCTTCCTGTGATCAGATAATATCTAGTAGGTCAGAGAGTCTAGTCTTTTTTGTGATTAGACCAGAAATGTATATGGAAAGGGAGTTTAAACATGTTCCACCCAACTGCATCCTGGAAAGGAGAATGCACAACTACTACATGACTGCTAATTACCTATTTTAGCCTATTTGTGTCTGATTCAGACACCACAGATGGCAAAAGGTGGGTCTGATCTCCACTCCTTAGAAAACAGTCAAGCACCAGTTGTGAGTTTTTCTCAGTTTCTGGGCCTGATTCAGATCAAGACTGCATCACACATGGAGAAAGGACTTCAGCCTTATTCCTTTGCACCATGTTCTCTACCTGAAATTGTCCTGGGGAGCTATTTGGCCAAGTTCCTTTGTAGATGGAACACAAGAGCTTTAGAGATTTTCGATTTCAGATTGTATATGCCTTTGATGGAGCCATTGGAAATCTGACTAAGAAAACTCCTTGGGCAGATTCCAGAAGTTATCTGCAAGGTATTTATCTCCCACCATTGACACATCATGATAAGGACACTCAGCACCTTGGAGAAGAGAGGCAAAGTGTTCCTCTTTGCACCACCTACAGCACAATCCACTTAATCAGTGCCCAGATGGATGGCATGCTCCTTAAATGGGCTGATAGCCAGGGAATAGATTTAGTGCATCCCATTTCAATGGATAAAGAATGGGTAATTGCTCACTTAATTGTGAAATATGTGTTTGGCTGGCAAGCCTGATGGCTGTGGGTTTCTATTCACAATAGCTTACAGGTACGATTCAGTATTTATTTGCATACATTTCTTGCTACTTGTTTCCCCCTCTTCTCCACCTCAATGCAGCCATGTATGAAAAGGAGGGGGGGAAACCACCATGGCACAGTGTTCATTGTTCGAGCAATTCATGAAATAAAAGTAATTGTCTCACAGCACAATATATTCCTTGGAGCCTAATCAGAATGAAGAATGTGTTGGCACATTCTTCTTCCCAGCAGGGTCTGCACCAATTAAGAGGATTGCATATAAATCCTTTTAGTAAGGTACAGTGGGAGGTAGAAATGCTTATAAAATATGGATTCACTTCCCCTCTCCCTAATACTCCTTAAGTAATACCTAATAAGAGATCGGAGGACCTTGTCTTCTCTTCTCATTTGTGGGTCATTTTTCTTAAATGTTTACTCAGCAAAATATTAACTTTTTTGTACTCTCATGTGTTCTATCCATGAAATGGAAAAAATAAGAATTGAATAAAAAAGAAATCACTCTACATGATCGTAATTATCATGAGAATGTGCTATGATTGGATTCTCAATATTACCCTTCTACGGGTCTTCTTTGCACAAAAGCAGTAGAGTTATCTCCCCAAAGGACATTCAGAGGGGAAATAAATATAGCAACAAGTGGATTTTCACCCATTATGTGGAAGCACATTCCACATAATGACTGCAGCCCCACTAGCACTGCTGCTTGCCCATCTTCTGAAGTCAGCCCTGCCCCCTGGCATGAAACCAGGAGTAGATCAGGGCCCTGCAGTGGTGGCTGGAAGATGAAGTGGTGCAGTGGCTGGGGAGGGCTGGCACTGAACCCTGTTTGCACCGCTGCCCATCTTCCATGGCCAGCCCCCCCCCCCATGGCAAACTCCTTCATCCTAGCCTGAAGGCCAGAGAAAGAGAGCGGAGTGCTTAGCTGGGCATGGGGAGAGGACGAACACGCATGGTGGCTGGGGCCAGTGGTGGCAGCACAGCCAGTGGGGCTCAGTGCCAGCCCTGGCCAATCACCGCCTCCACTGCCCATCTTCCACAGTGTTTGGTTCTCAGCCACGGCCACCTCAGCTGCCCACCCCATGGCTGGCTCTTTTCACATCTACCGGTGCACTCCCTCTTTCCCCTGCCTGTCTGGCACAGGTGGGGCATGACAAATGGATGACACATCTCTTATCATTTCCGTTACAAGGAGCATGCCAGTAGATGTGTTTCCACATCAAAAAAGATTCAATTATACCTCTGCATGCCTTTCAGAAGTTGATTTTGTATCTGCAGTGACTTCAAGAGTTAGTACTGGTGAAAATACACTAGGATTTTTTCATTTTGAAGGATATTAAGTATTGGTAAAGTCTTAATATCCTGAAAGATAGCAGAGTGCCTTAGTGAGGCAAGTAAGCGCAGAGTGGACAGTGTGCATGCGATCAGAAAAAAAAACAAAAAAGAAAGGCATGTTCACCAACGTGGTACTTCACTAATATAAGAACTATTTATTAGAGAACTTAATTCTACATATTTAGAAGCAAAGATAAGGTTCCTATTCTTATCTAAATAGTGCGATGGAGTGAGATGCTTGCGGCATCTCCCTTCCATCATGTTGCAGGCATGAGAGATGGAGGAGAAGCAAGGGAGAAATAGGAAATGACCCTCTAGGGACAGGTCAGGGAGATCAAAGGTGAGTGGGCAGCGTTCCTGTCTATCTCACTAACCCTATGGTAAAGAGAGTTCCTGTTTACAGTCTCACAATTCAGGAGGCATCGCACAGAGAGCCATTTCCATTTAGAGGAGGTCATGGAGCTGCTCCTGTTAGAAGCAGTGTACAGGACCCGCAGTGATAGCTTTAAATTTTGTATAAAATATTTCACAGGGGGAAACATTTCATAGAGTAGTTCAGCAGTGGAACTGACTGTCTAAGAAGGTGGTGAGTTCCCCCTCACTGACAGTCTTCAAGTAGTGGTTGGACAGATACTTATCCTGGTTGTAGTCTGCACGGGGCTTTTTACCCAGTCCCAGTTTGAATGAATCCCTCCTGTCTACACTGAATTTAATTTGCATTTTGATTTTGGGCACACTACTAAAGGAGTCCCTGACATTTTTGAACCTTTGGGTACCTTTGGAATTCTGACACAGGGTAGCAGTTGCAATCATAAAATGTCTGTCACAAAACCCAATTCAATAAGAAGTGCAGAGTTCTACATCTGGGTCACAAAAATGAGAAGCATGCATACTGCAACATATCAGCCTATTGCAAAATATAAGCAAAATATCTAACACAAAATGTCAGCTAGTTGGGTCATGCATGACTCCTAAATCAGTCTTTGGAGAGACTGAAGAAGAAAAAGGATGCATAAAAGGGGAGAGGGCAAACAGGTAAAACCCTCTGCCAAAGGATAAAGGGACATAACTCCAAGAATTAAAGATTAAGAAACATGTAGGAGAATACTTCAACATTCTCGGGCATTTAGTGGGTGACTTCAAAATAGCTGTTTTATTATGAAGTAACCTCAAGAACAGACTGAAAAGGGAAATTGCTGAATTGCAAGTTATTATGTCCCCAGGGCTTAACAGGGATATTGGTTGCTTGTCTCTCTACAGATGCTACCCTCATTCAGCCCTTATATCTATATTCTCACTTATCCTCCAGAAGGGCCACATGTCCTCCTTAGTTTATTTGAAATAATAGACCTGAATAGTAATAGTAATGTAATGAATCTTACAATGTAATATAATTTGGAATTGTAGATTGGCATGAACAGGGGAGAGAACTGTACAGCCAAGCGCTCCGCTTCAAAGATGCTGAAAATACCTCCATTGTTGAGAGGAGATGGATTGAGAATAATGGCAGGATCTCATTTAACTGCTTTCAGCATTCTACAATTAAGGATAAATCTGCTAATGTACTGCTTACTTTCTACCTATATACACGAACTTGTAAGGAAGAAGCGAAGCAAACCGCTTACGCACAGGACGGAACGCAATGGCGGCAAAACCCAGAGTATCCAATTATGCACGCACCTACTCTGGAGTCGCTTATGGTTGTGCCCTGGTCCCAGGAAACTCCACTTTCTTCCGCATCTCGCTAACGCGGCTTTTTCGGCGGCATACGTTGACTCTGCGCCCGGTTGCCGCCTACAGCGTGCATAATTGGTGATTTTAGCCGCCGCCATTCCACCCCGAATGCGGACCTTCCACTCTGTGCATAATGGACCATATTGAGCACAAAGCAATCATATTTTGCCCCTTAAAAGAAACTGACAAAAGCACATGGAACATGCTTCTGATGGCCTCTCTTTGCCATGGCAAGTGGTAGCATTCATTAATCTGCTGCATTTGATAAATTCAGCTGCCTCCCTCTAAAACTGACTCCTTTAATTGGCAAAACCCCTGCCTCTGAAGTATTTGGGTTTATTATTATTATTATTATTATTATTATTATTATTATTATTATTATTATTATTATTATTATTATGCTTAAAGCCTAAATAAAATTCAATCTTCTGGAGCAATATTGAGATATTACATCCAGATGAAGGGTGGGTGACACAGAAGAACAAGCTGCTAGCAATATTATCTAGGCATTTTGCCATCAGCCTTGGTTAAAGTTGTAAAGAAAAATGTATTTCTTTTTTAAAGCACAACTAAAATATTTTTGGGGGTCTTTCAGACTTTAAAAAGGATCAGGAGCCATTTTGTTAACCCCTACAAGAAAATTATTGGCACAGAGGACAGAATGTTTACTGCCGACTTTGCTTTCTTCTTCAACTGTTGCTTTGTCTTCAGTCAGTGCAGTGTTTTATATAAGGCTTGTCAGTGAGTCAAAATGAGAAGAGAAAATATTCAGGCCAAACACCAAGATCTGATTCCAGAATCCTGAATGCAGAAATCTCATGTTACTTCCCTGTTAATTTCATCAAGTTGAGAATATACTATTGGTTTTGGTTTGTTTGTTTGTTTAAAAATGTATCCATACTCCCTGGAAGAAAATTTTATTGTGTAACAACAAAATGTATCCTCCACCTTGATTAATTATTGAAATAAGAAACAGATAGTGCTGTCCTATGCAGCTTTACTCCAACTTAAGTCCTTACATTTTAGTGTGTATATAGCAAAGTGACATAGAACTGCACTGATGAATTATGATATTCCAAATAAATACTTCTCTCTCTCTCTCTCTCTCTCTCTCTCTCTCTCTCTCTCTCTCTCTCCCTACCTACCTACCTACCTACCTATCTGCCCAAAGTTACTCAACGAGTTTCCAAAGCAGAGCCAAGATTAGAATTTGGGCCTCCCAGATCCTAATCCAGTACTTTAACCACTATACCATGCTGGCTGTTTCCTGCAACCAGCTGCTGGGTTTTTCATCAATCAAGCTGACAATAAAGCCCAAACTCTGTCACAGTATATGGTGGCATTTTGCTAAATTTGTTTACTTTACCAGCTGAAATTTGCCCACCACATGTGATAAAAGAGTCTAATATCTGTGCAGAGTGAAGAAGCATCATCATTATGTGTCCAGAAAGACCTTTTGCAAATAAAATAATAACCCGTACCAAATGTATAAATTTCTCTCGCGGTTATCTAGCACTCCCAATACCCCTAATCTCTGACTATCCCTTCTTTTCAACACATCTCTCTCTCTCTGCCTCCTTGCCTCCCACATATATACAAAGTTGGTGGTTGAGGCATTCTGAAAGTGGATTAGGTGCCCTCCCTGCTCAAGATTATAGCCTTGCTGCTTAAACTGGGACAACCCATGTTTGAATCTTAGCTGACTGAATTAGCTAACATTGCTGACTCTCAGCAAAGGATATTATAAATGTCCATAACATTAGTGAACTATTAGGTTTGTTGATTTTGTAATATAAAATGTTAGTCACTATTCAGGCTAAGTGTAAACTGTGTCATAATAGCAGTGCTTCTGCAGAGGATGGTGGTATAGTCCAAATCTCATGCCACCTGCCCTTTCCAAGGGCCAGCTAGAAATGTCTGTAAGAGGGGATTTCTCTTTCCATTCCCCCCCCCCTCTGAATACCAAAATGCACTTGCTAGTCAGCCATTAAAGGAACAGTCACATTTGAGTCCAGTAGCACCTTAGAGACCAACAAATGTTTCAGAGTGACCAATTATGCATGGTGGTGGCCACACTAGGATGCAGCTGATTCCTAGCAGTGGGGCAGTATGCCCAACCACTTCATGTGTATGCATGGGGATCAACATCTCACGGCACACACAGTCTGCCCTGGATTTGTGTGTGCACATGCCCAACTCCAGGGTGGGAAGAGTCTGCCGTATCTTGCGGTGGCAGCAACAGGGTGGGCAGGGCACAGGAGGGTCCTACCGCACAATGGAGGGTATAAACAAAAGCCCCATTCAGCTCCAGAACACCACAAATGGGGCATCTTGTGTCCCTGCAGAGACACCATAGGTGGGGAGGAGGAGCCGGACTTCAAAGTCCCGGCTCTTCCCTTGTGCACAGGCCTGCCCCAGGTGGACCTCTGATGGCTGCTGTGGCAAGACAGGGAACACGCCCTGGGAGGCGGCCTGGATGGCACCAATGTCATGCATAAGCAGGGATTCAACAAGCTGGTATGCTGGCACTGACCCACCTTTCCTGGCCTGTGCAAAATTGGTCAGTGTAAGCTTTTGAGAGTTAAAACTGAGTTAAAGCCCCTCCCCCCAATTGTGCCAGTATCCATAAATGCAAGCCTTTGTTTTTACCCATAGCAGATAACAGCAGAAGTTAAGCCACCTGAAGGCATTATTTAATGGATCCACTGAACCATTCATTACATACCATAAGTGATGTATGATTGTGTATATAATGCAGCGTGTGTGAGTGAGTTAGAGAGAGAGAGAGAGAGAAAGAGAGAGAGCACTCATTTGCATATATAAGCATAGCTCTGGATGTTCTAGTACATTCCTATCCTCAACAAGAATGACTGGTAAATTATGTTTGTCTTCTTGTTTTTGGTGCGCTTGTGGTTGCTGGCATCATTTGCAAGGTCAGCTGTTTCTGAGTGCTCTCTGTTTATAGCACAGTCTGTTATGCTTCCTACTGCACAGTATTTCTTGGGCCATGTAGGAGATGTCTTCATCTTACGCTTTTACTCAGTTTTTTTGATATTCCATTGGCCTGATGACATTTGTCATGTTTTTCTTTAAATGGTGCTAAATAAACTGGATGAGCATTTGGACTTTCCGGGGGACAGCTTCTGTCTCAGTAATTATCATTTTCCATCGTGGAAATAATCCAGTACTGCATTAATTCGGTCTCCACATCTATATCAAGAATGGTTCACTTGCCAGCAGATTTACTGTCATAATGGAAAGAGGAGGAGTGAAAATGGAAAGGAACGGAAGGAGATGTTGTCCAAAGGAAAATGGGCCAGATTATGAATTTAAGATCCTAAAGTATGATTTTAAGATCCTAAAGTAGCAAAGTAATGTTAATCCAAAACAGGTAGATACAGCCATAACTCAGCTGAAGTCAGTACAGATACACTGATTTAGAGTTCTGCTGAGTACCTTTTCAAATTAAAGTGACTGTGTGGGAGTAATGGCACAATAACTGAGGAACAGAAATATATTTTCATCTGCCTTTTCTTTCAAGACAAGCTGCATAAATTGCCGTTTCCTTTACTGTTTTAGAGCATTTGAAAGTTAGTACATTTGAGTTCAAAATGGTGCAAAATGCTACTCAGTATTCAAAATTTTAGTCCATGGTGGCAAATTGTTTTCCCATGAGTCATAGGGGATTTTGTTTGTCTGTCTGATGGTTATTCACAGAGAGAAAGTTTTTCAAACACACAGATGAGAATGTTTAAAGCCAGTTAAAGAGTCTATGAGTAATTTATGATTGGTGGACGAGTCACAAATGCAGTGAAACAAATTGCAATTAATGTTGAACAGACAGGTATGGATTTAGAGATGGAGGCTCACCATACATAAGAAACACAGAGGCCTATTTTGCATGTTGGCAGTCATGCCGGGCTACTGGCAGAGCATTATATCCCCACAGGGGACACATTTCAGCATCAGATCAGCTCTGTTGCCAAAATGTGTCCCCCCCAGGAAACATAGCAGTGGCAGAATGATTCTGCTGTGTGTAGGTGGGGGGTTGCAGGGGGGTTTATTTCATAGGAAGGTAGGATTGCATGGAATGTAATCCCACCTCCCTTCCAAATGAAAAAAAGCCCTGGTCCTCCCTGCAGTGCGGTGAATTACCATGAAGCTGACCAAGGCATTTTTTGCCCCCTCTGGGCCACCGTAGGGCAGGGCTGTGGGACAGGCTCTGTTTGCCCCCACAGCAGGCTAAGGGAACACAAAAAAACCTGCATTCCCTTAGCGCTGGGTTTCTGGGGCCCGATCCATGCCAGGCCCAGAAGGGCGGTGGCTTGGCAGCGACATCATGTGGAAACGGGGATTAGCCGTGGGTCCATACTGATGCTGCACTGGCCTTTTCTGTCCGTGCAGAATTGGCCACAACACACTTTCATATGTGTGATACATTTCTGATCTGTGATGTTTTGGCCGTTCTTCAGATGAATTTGATCCAGCTGGGAAAGAAAACAGCCTGTGACTAAAGCTCACAAATGCTGGGTATACTTTGGTCCATGTTAACATACTTTAGTAAACAATCCTGCTCCCCAATGAATTCCAGTTGCTAAAGCCTGACTCAGAACCCAGTCAAAGCCACCAAAACAGGCTCTGCTGGGAGATTCTCCTGTATAGCTAAGCTCCTTCAACAAGATTAACTTTACTTCTAGATGGAAACAGCTGCAGCCACATTGTACCTTGACATACAGGCTGTGAACAAATAAGAACAAGGGATACAAAATCAGACATCGAATGGATCAAGTGTAATCAATCCTCAGGGGCCAATCGGCTCACTCCTTCCTCTTTTAACCTCAACCCCACAATAGACCAAATAGTAAAAGCAGATGTCCTGTGTTCAGGGTTGGTGGCTGGGTTGCGAGTGGGGGAGGGACTCTGAATCCCCTTACTGCACAATCGAAGCAATGTTTGGGGAATAAAGATCTGGGAAACCTCCAAAATTAGCTGTCTGAAGTCTTTCAAGAATAAACCCAGAATGAAGGATTTCACCCAGTGTGAGAAAAGAGGAGCTGTTATAATATGGAAGAAATTCAGACGCTGTAGGAGAGCAAAGTGATATCTCCAATTGCTGTGATTTATCCAGTACCACTCACCTGACACCACTCCTTTCAAATACCAAACTGACAAGCTGAGCCATAATATTTAATAAGAGAAAGCCCTCTCACCTTCCATCCTTACAATTTTGCTTTAGAACCTCTCAGCTCCTTAATCCTTAGTATTTAAAGGCTAGTGCCTCTGAAATATATATTTTAGAAGTCTTTTGCTTTGCACAATTCATAGCAAGTAGTGTTCCATGAGCCACAGTGAGCTACTGAGTCAGACCCCTGGTCAACCAAGGCCTGTATTGTCAGGGTCTACTCCATCCAACAGCAGCTGGATCCAGGATCTCAGGCAAAGGCCTTTCAAGGCTGCACGAGATGAAAGCAACCCCAGCTGTATTTATATTTCCTCTTTTGGACCCATAGGAGTAATGGGATATGGTAGGCAATGGGCATGGAAAAAGTAGTTCAACAACAACAAGCCTTTAATAGAATATAAAAGTCCAATATAAGGAGGGAAAGTGCAAAAGGATCCACTGCTATACAGAGAAAACAAAGGCAGAGATCTTGCTTTAGTGTAGCACAAAATACATTCACGATCTCTCATGGCAAGATATAAAAACTTTGCAACTGGTTCAATTATATCAGGGTTCTGGGATGTCAAAAGAAACTGAATCTTACATTCATCCGAATGCAGTTCTCTTTTACACAGCAGTGAGTTAAGAAATTTAACTCGGATCGAGGAATAAAATGGACAATGGAAGAAAACGTATGTAACTGATTCTATACAGCATTGTCCACAGAGGCACAACCTAGCTGAATGTGGAATCTGTTGAAATCTCCCATATAGCATAGCAGAAGGTAGAGCATTAGTTCTAGCTAACATGAATGCTCTATGTTGTTGTGGGATGCTTGGATGGTAGAAATACACAGCTAGGGCCTGAGAGCTTGGTGAGATCCCCAAGCTCAATGGAGAGTAAACATTTATAGCTTTACTGCTAAGTACCTGCAGTTCTATGTCTAACAGTCTGTGTTTAATTGAATCAAATGCAATCTTTTCAGATACCAGGCACAAGGAGTCTAAAGAGATTCCTATAGATTTAATTTTTCCCTCAATGTGTCTTAACCAAGTAGTATCTAGCTTGTGGGTGCAAACCCAGCCAGCCATAGTGAGAAGCAAATGTTTGCTGTTGCACACTTATGAAACTACAGTTATTCCCAAGCAAGAATGAACTTGCACCTCAAAATTATCATCCAAAACATTTGCTTTACTGGAAATTGTGTGAAATGAAGCAGTGATTTTAAGTTTGGCTTCATGGCAGCCACATATGCTGGTGCATGGCAGAGACATTCTGCTCTTTGTGCATTTCTATAAATAGAGGATGCACATGTCCACTTGTATTTCAGCTATTTGCAAACACTATTGCCATTTGCAAACCACAGAGCACCCAAGTGCTACCGCTAAGACTTTTTTTTTGCAAGTTTAGATTTAGAAAGGTGGTAAGGGGTTCTTTGTGTTTTATTCATTGTATATAGTCTCTTAAGGCTGTACTTGTGCAGTAGAGATATCACATTTTACAAGCAATCAGAATATTGTGTTCTGTAGCTCCAATAGTTCATTCGGTTCTATCATGACTTTGCTATGGAATCTGGTTGGGCAAATGTCAGGTGTCTGCAGGATGTTGTTTATGATGTGAATAGTAATGAGAGATGCTCTCAGCCCTTGTGTATCATTTGATGAAATTTTTAATAAAACCATTTGCAGATTATTTGCATGTGGTGCAATTTCACCATAGAAGGAGAACTTTTATTTGCCTTATTTTTAAGTGCCAGTTAGAGTCAAATCAGGCTTCTTATTCAATCTCTCACCATTTCACTAGGCCTTAGAAAACAACAACAGTGTTTTAAGACTTCCTTTACATGAAGTGTTGAGCTTGCAAATAAAAAGATGGAGGAAGAATAAGCAGCATGGTTATCCTGCTGAGGAAGGAAGAAGAAGATCTATTACATGTGGAGGGGACATGACGAGGGCCAAGGCTTTTTCAGCCCTGGTGGAACCTGGTGGAACACTTTACCAAATTAAATTGGTTCTGTACGGCTTGTAACATGGAACTGTTCCACCAGGCCTATGACTGAGGCCTCAAATGAAAAATTGAATTTCTGGCCTCCCTGCTGGGAATTCACCAAATTATACCCCAACTAAGAGGTTTTCGTGACTGACCCCCTGCCTTCTTCCATGTGACAGAAAGAAACTAGGCATCTGTTAATATCTAACTACTGGTTTCAGTGGTTTAAATTTTAACTTAAATTCCTAATTTTTTATTTTATTTATCTATGTAACTTTATTCTGTTGTGATCCACCCTGAGTCTCTGGAGAGAGGGCAGAAAATAAATGCAATTAAAATGAAATGAAATGAAATTAAATGAAATAATAAAATAAAATAAAATAAAATAAAATAAAATAAAATAAAATAAAATAAAATAAAATAAAATAAAATAAAATAAAATAAAATAAAATAAAATAAAATAAAATAAAATACAATTAAGAGATTCATTATTTATTCATTTAAAAGTCTTAACGCTGTTGGGATTACACTGTCTATATTCAAAGCAGCATCAAAAGAACTATAAAACAATCATAAAAACAAACCAGGAACTAAAATCAGTCAAGAACAATAATGGAAAATAACATTAACATTTTGGGAACAATTACAGACCAAAGTTCAAGGATCTCATGATTCTACTTACCGTAGTAATTAGCTGTATTTATCAAGAGAGAGATTTTCATCTAGGAATAAAACCTCTAAATTTTATAGGTAATTTTCTCTTGGCTTCTGTTAAGCAAAAATGACTGAAAGGCAAGTCAAAATATTGGAAATCAAGCACAACCAAACAAAATAGTGAAAATGGAAAATGGAAAAATGCCTGGCGAACGATGTCTGTGACCTGGGCCTCCTTAGATAGGGAGGCATCCAGGATCGCACCCAGGCTCTTGGCGGTGATTGAAGGTGTTAAATGGATCCTGTCATTGGATGGGAGATTGCGCTCCTATTTAACACAACATCTATTTATTGACTAATAGGGTGGCATAGAGTGGCAATTCAGTTTCTTTTTGGCAGTAAAAAGGCCACAGCTTTATTGAAAGCCAACCAAAATCTGAGGGTGGGCCTGGCATAGCAAAGAGCACCCTGGGTCCACCACTCTCCCAACCCAGGAGAGCAGGCCCCTTTCCCCCAGAGACCCACCCTGAGTAGGAGGCATGCAAGAATGGTTGCCAGGTGCCTACTTCATCTGATCATCACATCCGTCTGACTCTGGGTCCCTGGCCTTCCCAGCCAGGTAAGACCACGGCCAGCGTCTAGCCGGTCTCTTACTGAGACCCCCAATACCTCAGGGTCCCAGTACGCAAACTGGTCCCTGGACCAAGCTTTTACTCATGCCCCAATTTTCCACAGCTGAGAAAATGAATAACCATAACATTATGATAACAGGGTGGGCAGGCGGGAAGCTCTCCTGGTGGCAATCTGTGGCGGAGAGGCCAGGCGGCATGTGGCACCTTAAATAGGCACTCATGAGCCCACCTCTTACACTGCAGCCATGCGCACCAGCTGGCATACACTCTTCCAGGCTAGAGGCAGCACGTCTTTCTTACCCCGCCCTCCTGCAGTGTTAACAGTCAGCCTTCTGTAAGTCACTGCTGGTTTTTCTCATACCATTCCATTCATCCTCTTGAACAAGTACCTATTTTATTGAGTTGTGTATGAAAGAAATGCACTGTAGGCCATTCAGAATTCAGGTCTTAACTCTACCTGTGCACTGAACTCCATCTAATCTTTCTCACTATGCAAGCACCAGGCATATCAAGACTTTGAATCCACTAAAACATCCTTAACAGTGTGTCCTCTGCAATATAAAGTAATTTATACCCAGCAACCTACACTGGTAAATGAAATCTTTTCTAGATAGCAAGAAAGCCTGATGATAAAATCTGGATCATACTGTCACTACTAAATGTGCTCATTTTTAAAATGCGTTGACCAGTCACAGAACTTAAACACATGAGCTCTGACATCTTTTGGAAGGGAAGGAGCTCTCCAGGGGTCTTTGTCTCTTTCACCTTAGGCCTTAGCTTAAGAATGCTATACACAAACAGTGCAATCCTAAACAGAATTACACCCTTCTAAACCCATTAACTATTAGATTTAGAAGGGTGTAACTTTGGCTAGGATTGCACTGTGACTCAGTTTTTTGAGAAGCCCTACACACACCATAGTGGACATGTTTATGTAGTATAGGTGAAGAAAAAGCAGAGATCTCCATTCCTGTCTGATGGTCAGAATATAAATCTGTCATGACGGCCTTCAGAAGATATTTTGGCCAGGGAGTAATGAAGTGAAGTAAATGTGTTGTAGGTGAGTGTGGATAACTCAGTAAACTGATACAAGGCATGACTGGGGAATTAGAAAAGTACTGGGATTAAGAAGGCATTTTATCCAGCGTTTTTTCTAGCAGTACTGGAACGGTGTGTATGTAGGGAGACCACGGTTTGAAATCCACCTCCATAAAATCTCAGCAGGAGTTCTGCCACTGGCTTTGGGGCAAGTGAGTTACATCAACTGTGAGGTGGCATATTCTAACTCCATCGCATGCCTTAGCTAGTAACACTGTCAACATTGTTTAAGCTGCCACTGCAGTATAACTCCTTTCTGTAGCTCAGCCAAATAACCTTCTGCATTCTTAAAAGGTGGCTCACAAGCTACAACCCACAGATGTCTAATGATTTTGAAGGGCACAGTAAACTGTTTATGGATCAGTTCTGCCCCAATTTCAGCTTTGTTCTGGCTGTGTGTCTCTGGGCCTTTGACTTTGTCAAATTTGTCTCCTGGATCTCTCCCACCCACCCCCGAGGGTATATCCTAAACCTTCCAAATGAAAATCTTGACTGTAGTTCATTGATAAACAAGAAAACATGAAGCTGCCTTATACTGAATCAGACCCTTATGTTATGTATGGTACTGTGCCCTACAGACTGGTACTCTCTCTTCCACAAGCAGTGGCACTTTCCAATAGTTTAGGCTTGTGCCAAAGCCAGACACTGTTAAAACCTGCTAAGACTTTGCTGGGCCAGACTCCATATTGACACCCCCTCCACACACACACACCTCAGCTTGTCCTTTGCTACAGGTTAGGAATGACCCACTCAGCTGGAGACATGTATTGGGTTCCTCTGTCTCCCCTCCCACCCCATTGTATTGCTGGGTCCCCCTTGAAAACTATAACCTGCTCCGGAGGTTTCTTTGAATAAGAATTTTCTTCCTTTGATGAAATTACTGAGAAAGCAAGCTGGGGCAGGTGGAATTCGCTCACTAATAGAATATTGTTCTTAGGCTGTCCATCTGTCCAACATTTCATACTCCACAATCAGGAGTTGAGCCGTCTTCCAGTCTGAAAAGCTTTCCTACATATGAAGTGGGTTTTCCACTGGGTGAAGGTTCCTTAGCTTGGAGAAAGTCTCAAAGTTTGCTGAGCAAAGAATACAAGCCATCATCTAACAGTCAAACATACAAATATTACAGTCTCTTCAATGAGCACTGCCATACCACAGTGGCTTTCAATGCTTTGGGGACATGATTAGATAGGGATTAGACAAGGGGGATTAGATGAGATAGGAGTGTCTGTCTAACTGTCTGCCCCATTTTAGACTGATCGCATTGGATCTTAGAAACTAAGCTAGGAAAACCCCTCTGTTCACATCTTGCCTTGGAAACTCTATGGAGCTGCCATAATGCACCTTGACAGAATTTTCTTGTCAGGTGGGGTCTGTACATGATGAGCTAGTCTGTCCACAAAGTTGCAATGAACAGCACTTAAGGGTGGACATTGACATGTAACCCTAGTTTGGACTGATATGATAAGAGCCTTCAGTTTGCATTCTGAGAATTCAGCAAATTATGGTACAGGATTTTGAGCTGAATATCCTGAATTGCATGAAGATTTTGCATTTTAGTAGCAGAACTTCTTTTAAACCATGTTTTTGTCCCAGTGAGGATGCTGGACAACAATGTCCTATGGAAAGAATTTATCCAGCATGTGCTAAATGCATACAATTGCATGTGTTTGTCTTCTCTTGAAATGATCTTGTATGGGAAAAATATTTGCTACAAAGGTACATAGCTTTCTGACAATATTGATCTGACTGAGTACATGGTTGACCAGAGATTCAGGTGGTGGTGGTGGTGGTTGTCTGACCATGTATATTTAGAGATACTTCCTATTGAACAGACCAAATAATTATGCATCACTTTTTACTTTAGTACATTCCAAATAAAACCATTGCTTCCCTTAAAATGTCTTCTTATTCTGTGTTGATAAAAAAAACCCCTCACATACACAAGAACTAACATGTTGTTGGCATCCTTTCAAAAATCTGGCTAGTGCCTGAGATAAATGATCACTATTACAATTAGTGGGGCAAGCTACTGCTTTACAAGCTTCTGCTGTCAGAGGTAAAGAATAGTAGAGAACAAGTGCTACCCTTCAGGCCTAGGATCAGATAAGAGGTCCCCCCCCCAAAGGGAGGTGACTCCACCGAAATCCCTAGCTGAAATAGCTGTATGCGGTTTGTTTAAATTCAGCAGCACCTTGTCTTTCATGATAGAAGTCTCTAATTAGTAACCTTGATTAAAAGGGACACAGCGAAGATAGAAATTATAGATGTTCATATGACTGATGGTCCATTAGGCCAGAGGTTTCCAAACCGGGGGTTTACCTTCTAGTGTAAGGGGTGCAAGGGGAGCAGGATGGGTGTGGAGGAAGAGTATCAGCTCAGCATCATTTTAGCAGGCGGAATTTCTCAGCCGGAGGCCATCCATTTTCTTTGGGAACAATACCTCTTCTCCGGATATTTCTATGCTTAGCTAGCCCTGAGCAAAAGGATTTTTCGTCTGTTCATCATCTTCCACCTTTACCGACCCTAAACTGCATGTATCCAAAGCCAGAGGTGCATGCACATGTGAGTGAGACATTAAAAAGGAGCATCTCAGCATGCCTTGGACAGCAAGTCATAGTGTCTGCCACTAAGGCTGTTAGGCAATTTTTGAAAAAAAAGCAATGCGTGGTGATTTCACATGTGAAATTCTCTGTGGTGACCCAACTGTAAACTAAGTGGGACACGTAGATTTTCATAATGCTAATATGAGGTTTATCAGTAACTTTATATAGTTGTTTCTCATGAGCAAGAGTTTCATTTGTCTACATCAGAAGTACAATACGTTCATCTACATTACATGGTTATTAAACCATATTATACCAATGCTTTGGATATGATTGGCCATTTATGTTTTGTCCTGGTATGTCTCACCAGGAAGCTGTATGGTTTGCTCCTCCTCCTTCTTTTTCAATCATCATTTTCTCGGATCTGTTCCTACTTAATGTCTATCAGCACATCCCAGCGTCCCTTGGAGGTGTTTATTTCTCTAACATCTTGTTGAGCCATTACCAATGAAAGGGTGACAGGGATGAATGGGCGGTTGGAACCCTGCAGTTCCCTCCCTCTTGGTTGTATTGTACCAATTGCACTGATAAGCTTCTTTAACGTTTGTGTTCTGAAGTGTATCGATCTTAACCTAACAAAATACGTTTTTATTTTAAAATCTTCTGTTGCTCTATTCCCTCTAGCACTGATGGCCGTTTCTCAGAAGGAAAAAAAAAAGTATTATTTGGATCTGGATAAGCAACATTTTGCACTTCATGGCCAGAGGAAAAAAATAGCCCTGGTTGGATGTGAAACCTTTTCCTCAATTATTCACAATGGCATCTGCAGAGTCTGGAGAAATGCCTCTGCTGCAAAGGAGGAGAAATAATGTTCAGTTTCAGCCCTTGCATTTGCCAGCCTTTTGCACATCATCTTGTATAGCTCCAAAAGCACTCTTGGCAAAGTCTGCAAACCGAAGGAGCCACAAGACTTTTCTCTTAGCAGAGAGCCACAAGTCCTACGGAAGTCCATTTCATCTCTCATTCACCTTCTACTTTGCGTACAAGGGATTAATGAAGATGTTACACATTCTCTATCCTATGTGACACATTTCTATTCTATTGTGATGCTCTTCAGAACGAGCATTATATTCTATGATAAAGGTGGGACATATGAACATATGGAACAGGGCCTCTCTGCCCATACTTCCTAGAGCCATTGGACCAGAGCCAGGGCTTTTTCAGTCCTAGCTCCCACTTGATGGAACGAGCTCACAGAAGAGATCAGGGCCCTGCTAGAGCTGAAACAATTCCATAGGACTTGTAAAATGGAGCTCTTCCACCAAGCCTTTGGTTGGGGCCAATGAAAACAAAACTAGACAACCAAGGGCTCCTCCCATCCCCAGCCTGCATTCAGTGGAATCTGAAAACACTCCCAAAGTCTGGACATTTTTGGTTATTACCGTTAATAGTTATGCAGATTTAATGTCAAAACAGTTATCATGCAACTTATAGATATGTTCTCGGTTCATGAATGCTTGTGTCAAGAACGTGTATTGTATTGCCATTTCTCTGTTTTCACTGTAAACTGCCCTGAGCTGAAAGGGAGGGTGGTATATAAATATAATAAAATAAATAAATGACAATGGATATTGTGGGAATTTTGTCCACCTGGACAAAAAGAAAACACTGGCTGAAATCACCCAATTCCTGTAATGGCGGATGTAACTTAAAGTGTTCTGGTCCCACTGTACTTAAGGGACCGTCTGACTCCCTGTGCCCCTTGCAGAGTATTACACTCTGTGAGTTTAAACAAGTTGGTAGTATGCCTGGCCTTGGCCAGGGTCTCTTTGGTCCTGGTTCCTACCTGATGGAATGAGCTCTCAGGAGATCAAAGGTCCCTGTCATAGGTTTCACAGTTCTGTAGGGCTTGTAAAATGGAGCTCTTCTACCAGGTGTTTGGTTGAGGATGGGTGATGGAACATCAATTGGGTCCCTCCTCCGAACACCCCACCATGTGGCAGGAGGTGGTGGTGGGCTTTCCAATGAGCTGCAGGAAGGAGGTAGGGAGGGTGGAGTGGGTGCAGGCTGTATTTTGATTATTTTATGTTACGTTTTTATCTTTATGCAAACTGCTTTGAGCTGGCTGGTCAGCCACAGTGGTGAACAAATGAATAAATAAATACATAAATAAATAAAGTGTGCAGACTTCACGAGTATGACATAGTGACAATGGTCTTGTGGAGAGGTATGTTCAGACTTTGGGCAAGATGTTGAAAGCTTATGCTATCGAATATCCAGGAAACTAGTATGTGGCTTTGTGGTACCTTATTTTGCTATCAAGGCCTCAATGTGCCAGTTTGGATGTAACCATATTATTTATCTGGGCTGCCTGACTGAATCAAATACCATCAGCCTTCATGAAGTTAAGCTAGCCAGCCAACCCAAATGCATTGATTTGGGGAGATAGATCTCCAGACCACTGAGTCTACTGAAAGACTGCTGAGAAGCCACCCAGGTTGCTGATTGCCCTCCCAATGTTACTGAGTATTTTGCTAGGCTAAAACAGACCATCAAACAAGCCAAGAAGTTCATTAAGTAGGCACAGGATCAGCAAAAAGCCTATTGCAACTGCCAGGGCAAGCCCAGATATTTGGCTATTAAGGATGAAGTGTTCATGCCAAAACCAGATCATGTGTCTAAGTTGGCTGCTGCTTGGGAAAGCCTGTACGTGGTGTTGCAGGAAATGGATAATGGCAATTACCTAGTTAAAGAACGGACAGACAGGATTATAGGATCATCGATGTTGACCTGGCTGGAACAGTTATTGGATTGGAGAAGGCATGCCACCACTTGTCTTTTGGCTTATTTTGCAGGTATTGCATGTTTAAGGAGGTTTTATGAGTTTTATGCTGTATTTTATTGGTTTTATGTTGTGAACTGCCCCGAGATGATTTGTTGTGAGGGGCAATATAGAAATGTGAAAATAAATAAAGACTGCAAGTAATCCACATTAATCATTTGAAGTTATTTCAAGAAAGGACTGGATAGATGTTTCCTATAAAGGCAGTAGAAGAGGTGCCTCTGTCTATTTTAATGGATGGATGGCTGAAGGCATAGAGCATGTGCAGATAGCTTCTACTTTGATTCTCTGTGCTAATATTGTGATTTTTATCTCATCAGTACTCTTGCTGATGAACATTTATGCATAGAGAACACTTAAGCCTATAGCTCGAACTCCTATATTCTAAAAAGGTGTGCCATCTAATACCAGGTATTGAATGTACTACATAGAAAACTCACTTTTTTACTTCTTTGCTGATAAGCGGTGCCTAGTAATATTCTGTCCTCACATTCTATTCAATTTATACATTTTTACAATGGATCTGATTTATTAGTGTGCATTTAGCCTTGAGAACCCATGGGGCTGGGTGCTGCTCACATGCAAAAGAGCAGTGATCCATGGGGACCCAGGCTTGGTTTCTTGACAGAAGCACATACTAAGTGAAGGAGGAGGAGGAGGAGGAGAGGAGGAGGAGGAGGAGGAGGAGGAGGAGAAGAAGAAGAAGCTTTTATATCCAACTTTACCTTAAGCAGTCTTAAAGCAGTTGATGATCACATTCCCATCCTCTCCCCAGAACAGGTACCTTGTGAAGTACGTGGGGCTAAGAGAGCTATGAGAGAATTGTGACTCGCCCAAGGATACCCAGCAAGCTTCGTATGGGGGAGTGGAGAATCACATCCAGTTCTCCAGATTAGAGGCTACTGCTGTTAACCACGACACCACGCTGGCTCTCTGGAATTCTTCTCTTTACTCTATACTAACTTTGTGTAGCATCAGTGATGTTAACATTCAAAACAAACAGAATCAACACTGTGCAGGTAGTTCTCTGAGGAGGTGCTGGAGCTAAAGCGCCCCTCCCCAGCAGCTCAGTGATATACAGTTATACACATATCCCACTCATACAGAACCACCTGCTTTTAGAAAATCTGATGCTTTCCCAACTCAGTGATTCACTTGGCACAGAAGCCAGAAATCTGAGGCTGTCCTGGATGAATTGTGAGATCTAGAGACAGCTGCCCAAAGAAAAGGAGAGCAGAGAAGAACGGGAGCTTCTCTAAGGAAGGATCTAAAGAAAGGGAGGCTGTGAACAAAAACTCATATATGGGGTAGAAGTCTGAGGCTTTGCTCTCAAAGGGCAAAGCCTGCTGGTAAAGAGTGGGGTGGCTAAAAGTAACAATAGGAAGGTAGCTGGAAAGTATGAGCAATAACACAGTCATCTTCAGCGCCAGGAGTACAGACCCTCCCCTCCCTGTTGTTGCCTCCATTTTAGGTGCTGTTCGGAACAACTAACTGCTTACTAACAACTAACAACTAACTAACTAACTAACTAACTAACAACTAACTAACTAGTGTTTGCACATAAAGAGCTAGCCATGACTCCTGCCTTTCTTTGCATGCACATTGCAAGGAGCCACGGGATGGTAAGTCACAGTCACTTGACAGATGAAGAGGCTTCCTCCATGGCTTGTACTTTTGGTTCATTGCTTGCTATGTTAGAACTTGGCTTGTGTTTCCTGCCCTGGCTTATTTGTGGACTTGGCCTTGACACCCAAGAGGACATAATCCTAGTTCTCATCCTGTCACAAGACTTCCTATCACTTACTTGAAGCTCATGGGGCCCCATGCTTAGTACTGACAAGAAAGAATACCACTGTAGTAGAGGTAGGAGTGAAAAAAGAAAAGAACAAGGAGGAAATGGTCTCTGTTAGACTGAACCCACACCCTCTGAAGCAAAGGGCTTTGGAAACTGGGGGAAAGGGTGGCACATTAGCATAAGGACTCTAGTCTGGAATGTCTGGAAAGACTCCTGCATTTTAATGCTGGCATCTCAATCATACTTATTTGTAAGATCAGTTGGGGTCAGTAAACATGTATTGATCTTTTATGGTATTACATTGATTTATATTGCTTTTATTGAGTTCTGCTGAACTTTTATTGCGTGATTAGCCTTTTATTGATTTTATTGCCTTGTAAATCACCTCAGGGACTTACAGTTGACAGACAGTCTATAAATTAACTAACAAACAAACTAATGTGGCTTCTCCCATTCTCACCATCCAGTGGTTCCATAGCTTTGGTACTGTGTCTTTCTTGTATGCCAAAGGGTGATCATAGTCAAGGCAGTGCTAGTTCTTCTTCTGCAGATCTGCTGACCATATGTACTTCTGCACCACACCGATTCTGCTAGCTTTCCAGATTTAAATAATATTTCACTGCTGCTTAATAAGCTACAGCCCAAAGCTGCTCAGGCGAAATTGAGCTATATATCAATACACTTCAACAGAATTCTGTCCCTGTACAGACAGCACTTTTTTAAAACTTAAAAGGCAGCTTTGCAGAACTGTGGGGGAAGCTTTGTTTTCAATTAAAGATTGTATAGAGACTTGCAGAGAAGTACTTGGTATCAGCAAGATATCATATGAAGACAGGGCCTGTTGACAAGTCAGTACTGACTAAGATGGAGGTCCTGTGGCTGGGCAGGAAGGTGGCAGACCAGGAAGTGCAACTACCCACCTTGGTCAGTACTTAGTTTAAAGTACCCCACACTTCTGTAGCAAATTTATCTTTTTCTTCTTTCTTTGCATGCATGGGATACAAAGGGAGTTATAGATTGATAGCTGAGTTTAGAGAATGTGACATTTTCCTATATAGAAATAACCTGATAGATGCCATCCCTTCCTAGAAACGTAGCAAAGAGAAGCAATTTCTGGGAAGTCATCAATGCCTTTAGAATACCACTAGGCAATACACAAATTGCATCCTTCTTACCATACTTGTTTGCATAATTTGCTTTCACAGTACCCAGCTATATTTCCTAATGGATAGCTGCCTGGACTCTCCCCCCCCCCCCCCCGCCCCCCAGATACATTCGGCATATGTTTGGAAGCTATAGCCAGATGGTTAGAGCACAGTCGCCTGAAAGTCACCCCCTCTAAGATGGAGGTCCTGTGGCTGGGTGGGAAGGTGGCAGATCAGGAAGTGCACTTACCCACCTCTGCTAGGAATTTGTGGGTGGTCTTCAATGCCTCCCTTTCTATGGAGACCCAGGTCATGGGAGTAGCATGCATGGCCTTTTTATACCTGTACCAGGAGAAGCTACTAGTGCCTTATCCGTCCTTTGGCCACAATGATCTATGCAACAGTCACCTCCAGATTAGATTTCTGTAACTCATTCTACATGGGCCTACGCTTGTCCTTGACCTGGGAATTGCAGCTAGTGCAAAATGCAGCTTCTAGGGGCCTAACGGAAACATCTTGGAGGACCCATATTCAGCCTGTGCTGAGGCAGCTGCATAAGATCTGATACCCCCTCGAAGAGAGAAGAATGAAGATTGTGAATTGAAAGACCCCTCCAGCCGACCATCGTTGTGGGTGATGGGTCACCGCCCAGGGTTCCCCCTGTGACCAGTTTTAAATTAGCACCATGGGATTGAACCTTCGCCACCATAGGTGTTTTTAAATGAGTGTTTTAATGCGTTGATATTGTAAATTTTATTGGGGTTTTTAATATGACCCACCGGGAGCCAGCTTGCTAAGAGTGGTAGGATATAAATAATAAAATAAAATAAAGTTGCAGCCCGGATCAACTTCAAGGTTCTGGTGTTAACCTTTGAGGCCATCTGGGCCCCTCATATCTGTGGGACTGCTTAATTTCTTATGACCCCCACAGGGTCTTGTGCCCTGCAGGTATGAATCTGTTGGAGGTTCCCAGCCCAAGAGAGGTTTGCTTGGCCTCAACCAGGGCCAGGGCCTTCTCAGTCCTGGCCCCTACCTGGTGGAATGAGCTCCCGGGAGAGCTACGGGCCCTATCAAAACTTTCACAGTTCTACAGGGCCTGAAAAATGGAGCTGTTCTGCCAGGTTTTTGGTTGATGCCAGGGCAAGGGAGATCTGGGCCCCCATAGACACTTAGATCTTGGCACCCCCTGAGCAACTTCTTCCAGGAGGTCTGTTGATCCAGGGGTGGGAGGGAGAGGTGGATGCCAGGGGGTGGTGGTAACTGGGTTTTAAAATAATTTTAACTGGGGGATTTTATTATTATTATGGGATTTTATTTACTTATTTTATTTAAAATTAAACTTATACAAGTTGGCTCAGGGTGGCTTACAGATAAGGCAGACATCCTTTACAATAATTAATACAATAAAAACACTAAAACACCCTTTCCCCCAATTCAAATATAGTAGTCAGGCCCCATAAATAACCAACAAGGCAGAGGACGGAAAAAACAACAACTCCCCCGTCCCCATTCTGCCATCCGTATCATGCCATTAACAGCATACGATGGAAGACAGGTAGTCAGATGTCATAGGGCAGGACCCATAGATGGATTAATCAGCCCCAGGATTCCTTCCCTGGCCCCAATAAAAGCCTGGCGGAAGAGCTCTGTCTTACAGGCCCTGCGGAATACTGATAGCTCTGTCAGGACCCTCAGCTCTTCCGGGAGCACGTTCTACCAGACAGGAGCCAGGGCCGAAAAGGCCCTAGCCCTGGTCAAGGCCAGGTGGACTTCCCACGGGCCCAAGACAACCAGGAGATTCATACCCACGGAGAGAAGCACCCTCTGGGGGGCATAGGCAGAGGAAACTTTCTTGTGAACCACCACAAACCATTTTAGGAGTGCCAGTTTAAAAACTGGAATATAAACAAACAAATAAATGAAACTGAACAAACAGCAGAATTCAAGGGAAGCCTACCAGGAAACAGAGTGTTCTCTCAGTAGTTTTAATAGCAGGTATGAAGCAGGGTCATGCTGTGCATGTGTGCAGGGTCAGGTGGAGTGTTAATCCCTTTTCTCCTCTATCATTCCCTGAACTGGTATATCCATGCCTTCATGCTACTATTAAATTTGGGTGGAAAAATACATGCACCCTCTCTTTTTCCTTCTACAGTTAATAGCCCATCTAGACATCTTGCTTTTGTTCAATGAAACCACAGACTTGGTGTTCTACATAGCTACTATTATTGGGGGTTTTAGCATGGACACTTTGTAACTGGTCACGAGCCGGTCTCGAGAGTGGGAGGAAATAAATTTAAATAATAAATAATAAATAATAATAATAGATCACATGTACTGAGGTTTATTGAAGTAAGTGTTAAATTCGACTTCTAGAAGCCCGATTTTTAAAATATAATAGTACATTATGTTGTTTTATATAAACACTAGAAAATAAGCCCGCTGCAGGCAAAATGCAGCGGGCGCTAGAAGGGCACGCGATGAGGGCGTCAGGGCTGTGCGGCGGGGCTTTGGAAGTCCGGGAGGGGTTTCCTGGGGTGCGAGCGGCGGGCAAGCTGGAGGGCAGTAGGAAGTGGACGGGCTGCGGCTGGGAAGCTGGCTGGGCACTTACCGGGAAGCTGGCTGGGCACACTGTGAGTGGCTGGATGTAGCGGCGCTGGAGGTTGGAAGCTTGGGCCGCATGGTCGAGTGCGCTGCCGGCGGCGCTGGGTGGGCCGAAGTGTCGCCCACGGGCTGATGCCGGTAGGCGGGTCCGGTGGGCGAATAGTGATGGGCGGCAGCGGGGCATCCTGCGCATGCGCGGGCGTCGGGAGCAGCCTCATCCGGCATCATGGGAGCTGGGCGGCTGGCGCTCTAACCAATATAACCAATATAAATGTTCATCTGATATTATGAATGCAAAGTATTTAAAAAAAAAACCCTCAATAATAGCCTCTCATACAAAATCAGTTTATAAAAGAACCAAAAGGCCTTGACTAAATATGTTTCAGCACATACATCTTCTTCAGTGGTCAGGCATACATAGACATACATAGATTGTAAAATACAACAGTTCCATAGTATTATATGAATACATGTATTCTTCTGCATATAATACAGGCCCAGGACATGGGGTGGAATGAAACAGCTCTGATAGACAAATAACTGGAAGGGTTAGCAGAGGTAATGCTAGATGAAGTTTGCCTGGGTGGAATGTGCCACAACCCAATCTTACCACCTTAATCTAACATTGTTTGCACATTGATAGGACTGGAGACAGCCTGTATAGGAGCCCACCCTGGAGTATCTGGGCATCAGTCACCTCCAGTTTATTGGCCTGGCCATGTTCCTGGAATAGCGATGGAAGGAGGAGGGAAACCCATGCAACTTGGGGCTACTTAAACACATCTGACCATGGAAGAGAATCCATGAATCTATATTTATACCAGAGAGGGTCAGGACATAATGCCAGAAAATATCAAAAAAAGATAAGCTGTAAGGCTTAAACTCCAAACCCTATCAGTGTGGGCCTAGCTACTTGGGGAGAGCCACAGAATCAGAAACCTCAGTTGGCACCAGCCTTTGACACCCAATTATTCCCATAAAGTTTCAGCTCCTGATGGGCAATGAATACTGGCACATACTATGATTGACTCCTGGGCATCCCACTCATATATAGATGCTATTTTTGCTGAACAGCATCAAGTCCCAATATGCTGCAAGGAAATGCCTTGACAGGTGGAAGCCATTGATGGACATACCTTGTGATCCGATCTGGTTGTGCATGAGACCATACCCATGCTTGTTCATATACAGCACCATCAGGAGAGATTCAGCTTTGTCATAAGACTTTAAAATTCACATTAAGTTATCAATAAAATCATTAGTTACAAATCTTGCCCTAATTTTCTTTGCAGCCACTGTGAAAAGGGAATTACATGAAGATCAGTATCTGATAAAAGCAAGTACATTTTATCTACGTCTATCAGTCCATTGTACTCCACAAGAAAACTTCCCCAAAACTTTGATCTAGGATCAGCATAAAGAGGACAGTGTAATAGATAATGGATTATGTCCTCCACATATTGCTCTCCACAGATACATAACCTTAGATCAGCTGGGACACAAAAGCAAAGATTGGAGCCAGTAGACATGTTTGAGGAAAGAGGATGCAGATTGGCTTCTGCCACATCTACCCTATGTCTGTTCAATTAATTTAAAGCCAGATATACCTTTACCTGCTGGTTGATTGTATTCCCTATCCAAGCCTGAATGGAAGGCATTAAGAGAGTTCTTGGCCAAGAACTTACAATGGGGGGTTATATGCCCATCTACCTCTCCCACCTCTGCACATGTTATTTATGAAAAAGACAACTATCAAGCCCTGAATAAAATAACAATTTGGAACCACTACCTATGGCCCTCAATTCTGGAGTTGCTAGAGCAACTGAAAGGGGCCTGGATATACACAAAACCTGACTTCTGTGGGACCTAAAAATTTCAACTTCATCATCATCTATGTGCCAAGAATAAGCAGGCAGACAGGAAGCTAAAGTACTCCATTTTTTAATCCTTGGTCATAGTCTTACTGCCTGAGTTTTTCACTGCATTGCCCCAATTGCCCCACTGAGATAGCAGGTAAGGGACCAACAACAAATTGATTCCCGGAAACATGAAAGCCTCCAGAAATTCTGAATCACCACACATGAGTTTCCAGCAGGGTATACAGAGAAGGGGAGTCTACCTATCAAAGTTAGCTTTGTATACCACCTGGGCCATTAAGAATGGAACTCCTGCAGCTTAACCATGACATCAAGCTGGCTGGGCGTTTGTGTGGTATTTTACACTTTTTCACACAAGACTTCTGGTGGGCCCAAGAACATGCAGATGTGGCTCTAAATGTCAGTTCTTGCAATGTTTGCCTATGGGCTAATTATCAATGCAGCAAACCAGCAGACATTATTGACTCCTTCAGGAACCGAGCAAGATGTCTCCAAGGACTTCATAACTGAATTATCTAGCTCCAAGGGATATACTGACATTTTGATAGCTGTAGACCTTCTGGTAAAAATGGCCCACTTCAGCCCCTTGTGTGTTGGACTCCCCACAGCTCGCAAGACAGGTCATCCAGTTGCATGAACTACCTGAGCACATAATATCAGATCATGGAGTCCAGTTCACCTCTCATTTCTGGCAGGCTCCATATTCCCTGTTGGGTGCCTGGGTGCATCTAACATTGGCTCACCGCCCCAGTTAGACAAGCAGATGTAGAGAACCAATGCCACCCTGGAGCAAGACCTCTGCTGCTATAATAACCATCCACAGGATGACCAGTCAACTCTAGTGGCTCCAGCTGAATTTGCATACAGCAATGCAGTACATACCTCTAACTGCCAGATGCCCTTTGTGGTCAATTTTCGATACCACCCATGATTCATGCCTCATGTTTACATCAGACTCAGCAGTTCCCTCCACCAAATAATTCATGAGTGACTTCCAGGCCCTCCAGACTATGCTTCGTGAGCTTTCTATGAGACAAAAAAAAAGGTTAAGGAAGTATCAAGGTGATGCCTGATATTATAATTGCAATATGGAGAAAGAGGAAAAATCTCCAAGATTCCTTCAGAGCCAGTGTCCCTCATGGTTCATGGTACTCTTCCCTTTCATAGAGCGGGTGAATCCCATGGCTACCTCCCATCTGCTCTGTGAATACATCCGGTTTTCTTTATCACTCCCTCCTCATCCCTACAATGCCCATTCTGTACATTTCTGAAGCTGTGTCCGACAAGTATAGATTTTCCTCTGTGCCTTGATGTACATGTAAATGGAACAGACATCGAAGTACAGATGGGTTTTCCACTGCATTTAAAGTGGATTTATGCCAGCTATGGCAACAGAAGCCAGAACATCAGGGATGGAGACAAGTTTATACCACTTGTCACAACTTTACCTTCTTCACAGGACAGGGAGGCAATATCCCACCTAAGATGAAGACAGATGTGATCCTTTGAAAGCAGTAAACCACATTCCCCACTTCTTTGAAAGAATAATAGTAGCTATGTAGAACACCAAGTCTGTGGTTTCATTGAACAAAAGCAAGATGTCTACATGGATAAAACCCCATTAAAACAATCCAAGAACACGAAAAATCATACAACAAACAAAACCAGAACAAACATGGTGGCGGTACTCAATCTCCCCAGTAGTACTCAATCTCCCCAGTAATACATCTAATAAAGGGAGTGGGAAGAGGGGTCCATACGTGACAGATGGTCCTAATGTTGCCTAACACATGTGAAATGTAATGTATGACATGGATTATATGTAGGCACATTTGCATGACTGCTACACTTGCCCCCTCTTGGAGGAAATGACATTAGCAATATGGTTTCTGCCCTGAACCTCAGGGGAGGGTAATATACAAATGCAATAAATAAACAAACAAATAAATAAATAAATAAATACTGTATGAATATTCAAACACCCTTCTATGCATATGGAGGGGACATTCAATGAGTGACCCATTAAGTAACTATAAAATCAGGTTTTTTATATGTATTTATGAATCCACTAGTAACAGTCAGTCTAACTTCCTGGGAGTAGGCCTACCTGAATAAATGAAAGTAGGAATCTGACGAAACCTGCTTAGAAGGCCACTCTAAATCCTGATCCTTGGAAGAACGTGTGAATTGTCATCTGCATCACAGCAAGCTTAACTTTCATAGAAACTTTTGAAATATGGTTGTATGATAGCAGCTGTTGCCGATTAACATTTAATTGTAGCTGATATTGTTTTGAGACTGTACATTTTAATTAGAAATCATTGGCTTGGACACTATGGCATTGTTTTGCTTGGGCATTGATGGCTGTGCAAGCAGATTTCCATTTTCCATTGCATGCAAAAACTTATTGGATTTTGTGTCTCATCATCCCCCCCCACACACATGTGCACAAGAAGAGACATTTCACACAGAGAAATATGGCGCAAAAGTCTTTTTGTAACAAACAGCACTGATGCAAATGCTTACACTTGTGGGATACAGGATGCATATGAAGCAGTACTAAAGTCATGGAATTTTTAAACATGCACTGCATCATATTCAAGCCACAATTACCATTTTATACATACAGAATTTGGAATTGGTTTGAATACTGACCTAATGATGGTACATGGATCCTTCTATTTATGCTGGGCGTGTTTATAGCAAGTATAATTTCTACATCCGTAAGTACTTTAAGTACTTAGAACTTTCTGTGTTGTTGTGCTGTATCTTTCTTTCTTTCTTTCTTTCTTTCTTTCTTTCTTTCTTTCTTTCTTTCTTTCTTTCTTTCTTTCTTTCTTTCTTTCTTTCTTTCTTTCTTTCTTTCTTTCTTTGCCTATCTCGGTTTGCCTTTATGCATGAGTACTTTTAAGTGTATATATGTTCAGAGTGCCATCTGAATTCAACAGATGCAAAACTGTAAGGAACAATCAAATATCCTGATTTGTTATTAATGTCTCAGTAGAAACATTAGTCTGAAAGAAGAAACTGAAAGATGCTAGCAAAATGATGAACAGAGTAGCAAGTTCAAGAAGCATATGGAAGAGGCAGGGCACAAAAGGTCACAAAATGGACTAGGAAAAGATTAATATTTTTTCCTGTGTCCTTCTGTTGTCTGAATCACCTGGAGCAGGCAGACCTGGGCTTTGTTACAGGTAAATAATTACAGTTGTATCTGCCATAAATATCCCCTTGAAGGGACTACTGCAAAAAATTGAGATTGTATCTCCAAGCAACTGTCAGATGGCAAGAATAAATTTCAGGGGCTTGAAATACTGATGTGCATTTTCTCTCATAGATATCTCTCGGTCTAGACTTTCAGGCTGCATTTTGACAGAACACATAGAAGGGCTGAGAAATTAGCAGCTCAGGACCCAAAAAAATTACATGGTGTTGGCACTTGTGGTTTGTGTCTTCTTTACCCATGGTCCTGGCAAAACAGGAAGTTATCGCTCCTGAGAAGAACAGGAATATTAACAGGACATATCCTTTTGCATTTAAAACACTGAAGATAATAAATCTCGTGCCAAAATGGCAAAAATCTAAAGAGGTCACTGAGTAATGGCAGACATAATATCAGTGCTTTTCAGTGCTATAATAAATCTGCCAGTGCTCTTTTAACTTGAGTTGCTTCTGTGCAGGCTGCAGATCAAAAGTTTCTGTTCCTCCACACTCTGCCCCCAGAAGATAAGCAGTACATGTACCCGCACAGGGCAATCATCTGTTTTTCATTTTGCGTTTTCACTGGGATAGGCATCAATTGTCAGAGAATTAAATGCCAGTCCCTTCTTGTATGGATGATCATCTCCACCTTTCATCCCCTGGATATTTGCAGATGAGCTCTGTTTATTTAAAAAATGTAATGTCCTTTAAAAGCCTTCCGCACCTAATCTATGAGAAAGTCTCTTATAATTTATCTGAGGGACAAAGGCGGGGGAAATGACACAGATTAAGATTATTTTATAGTTCTTTTTTAAACATTGGAAATTGGAGAATCCAGTTTGTTTGTTTTTCAGAACAGCAGCCTAGGGACCAGTAGTATATCACATACTGAGCAGTGAGCACCTTCTCTACCTCAACAGAATAATCATGATGCCATCTCTGCGATTTATAACTTATAAGAAAAAAGTTTTCCTTCTTTCCTTCCTATATTGAATTTAAATATTTCACCTTGTCCCTCAACCACATTGGCTCATGTAGCAGGATATTCTTAAGAAAAAAATGGGCCTTTTTCAAATGGAAAACACATCTTGAATAAATTTGGTTGGGTCATCGGGGGCCAAACTAAATTACTGCTGCTGACCCACCATAATGTAGATGGTAGGTTAAAAATAGGGGAATAGTGCCTGACAAGAGCCCTTGGTTGATTTTGTTGAGTTTACTTGCCTTTCTACCCAATATAAATACCCAAGGTAGTTCACAAAAATTAAAAATCATATATAAGATAACACAACAATCCCACCAACATTCCATGAAAGTAGCAGCAAGCATTGTAATACACCATGTCAGAAATTAAATCAGTAGAATCAGTGATCAGATTAAAACAAAAACAATAAAACACATATGAGAGCAATAAAACAGTGATATATTTAAAGGCATAAAAATAAATTGCTACATGACCCTAAAGACATTCCAGAATAAAATCATCTTAATTCTACTGTGGAAGGATTGAAGTCTCACATCTCAGGGAAGGGAATTCCATGGTTCTAACCGTCACAAACTTCCATTAATTTTTGAAGCAGTTCCTGTGGGTTTGTGACAGTTCCCAGGAAAGCTGCAAAAACATCTGAGTGGCAGGGAGCACCTCTCTACTCAGCAGCTCTTTTTGTGTGTGTGTATCTTGTATAGCCCCATTAAAAGGACTGTACAAGAAAGTGAAAAATCTGAGCAGTGGAGAGTGCCTCCCTGCCATTTAGGTGTTTTTCAGGCTTACTTGTGCAGTCTCTTTAAAGTGACTACATAACATAGCTTGAAACAGCTGAGCCTCAGGGAGCAGGCTATTCCACATAGCTCAGCTGTTTTTCAGGCTTTTTGCTAACTCTTTAAACAAAGTCTGTGATTCCTTTCAATGGGATTTGCAGGCTCACAAACGATTAACAGGTTCAACTCACAAATGAATATCTGGTTTGTGGTTTGGCTATAGACCATGAACCAAAACAAACCACATTTTTCCAGTTAATGCCCACTCTTAAAGAGATTCCCACAAGGAAGGCCATCTGTTCATCTAGTCTGATGGGTTGATGTGGAGGGAATTAGTCCTTCATGTACTTTGTACCCAAGCAATTTACAGCTTTAAAGGAAATGTAATCAGAAGTTACATTTGGAGAAAGGTATGCTGAATATGTACTAACAATGTGATATTGTTTACTTCTGTGTTGGTATCTGACAACAATAAATCATTCATTCAACAATGAGATATTTTAGCACAATGCCATCTTATGGTAACACTATTCAGCCATACATTTCTTTATCCCTATCACCTGGTGTTTAGACCCGTTGCCTGACTGCTGCAGTTAAATGGCTCAGAGGGAACCAGTTGTCATTGAATCATAAGAAGACAGAGGTAATTCTCAACCAGAAGGCTGAGGTGCCTCCTGCATTTGATGGGGTTTAGCTGACCATTGCTGACTTAGTTAAGAGCCTAAGGACCAGCATTATTGCTGGAGAGGAAGGTTGAACCCTCATATCTGCAGGATCCCATCTTTTGTTATGTTCTGCTGTCATGGGAGGTTTTCTCACATAAATAAATGCTTCTGAAGATGCCATGCTGCAAAGGGGTAAGATCAACCCATACACATGCTTTCTCTGTTGTGGCTCTACTTTGCAGAACAGCTTGCTAGAAGAGGTCAGGAAGACCCCCACACTTCTGTCATTCTGCAGACTAAATACTTTAAAAGTGACTTATTCAGGAGATCATTTCTACTAGGGGAACAAGGTATAATGGAAGGGTGATTAGTTTGATGTAGAGAATAAGAGTGTAGTTTATTCCACTGTTTATTGTATGCATTATCTTGCTCATAGTCCACTATTTTCTACTTTTGTAATTTCCCTCCCCTTCTTCTTTTTTCCACTTTATGATGTATCATGTCTGATCATTTTCTTGACATTGTTTCAAAATTTCAGGACCCTAGTTCTATTGTATTGTTTGTTGAATGTTAGATGCTATTTGACTGGATTGTCCTACAGTGTGTAATCTGCCTGGAGTCTCCGCAAGAATGGCAGGCAATAAGCAAGGTAAATTAATTTAAGAAAACCTTGAGTCTAAATCTTGAAAGGTAATTGATTGTATCATTCACCAGTGGCAAGACCTCATTTAAAGTATTGTAAGATCTAGGCACCACATCTCATAGAAGATGCAAACATCCATTAAACAAATAGCTCTGAATATGATGGTGGGATCTAGAGGTAAATCCTCTGAGGAAAGGCTAAAGGGACTAGGATTGATAGCCTAATCAAAACGAAAACTCACAAATGCCTCAACAAAATCCCAGAAATGAAGTATCAGGGGTGCCTTATAAACTCTTGTTTTCCTTTTCCCTTCTCTGGTTTTTCCCCAGTGCCACAATTTAGAGGGAAGTTTCTTAAGATTGGGAGCTCAGTTGTTTTGTTTCACTGTAGTTGCACATTTACAGATGTATAATTATCATCAAGTGTCTTCCTGTTCTTTAATACTATGGTCTCTTAGGGCCATACTAGACATGACTTTTCTCCCTGTGGCCACATTGCAGATGACATTTTGAAAACTGGCTGGAGCCTAATTCAGGTCTGAACAGTATTGTTTTCTGAAACGGTGGTATTTTCGAAAGGAGCTGGGAGGGGTTTATTTATCAGATGCATGTGCAGTATTCTGTGCATGTGCAGCTGCAATATAGGGGGAGTAAGACCTTCCTGGGACTAGGGGGCATGGTGTGTGGGCAGGGACTAGGGGGCATGGTGTGTGGGCTCCTTCCATCATGCTTCAGTTCTGAACAGAACCAGTCTCCTGCTGTATTGTAAGAACATTCCCTGCAGCTACCGTGGTGGTTGCAGGGCAAAGTGATTAAGGTCTGGGGAACTGGGACCCAACTCTTTAAAAAGTGTCACATCTACTTTGGCCCTTAGACATTTGTGATGACAGGAAGAACTTCATGAATATGAAAATTATATACACTAATGCCACATATGGTTACTCCATTGTAATGCACAGTTTGTTCAGTGTGACTTACTTCCCAGTAAATGTGCATAAGTAGACATACATGCGAATGAACCCAATTTGATAAATGGAAACTTACGAGTGGTTAAAGTTACATAGAACCAGGCTTGTATCATGGCATCCTAAACAGAGGTACATCCCTGTAAGCCATTGACTTCAATGGACTTCGAACGTTGTAATTCCACTTAGGACAGCACTGCCAGTGGCATCATGTCAAATTGTTTCTGTGCAGTGGTGTATGTGAGAGGATGAACTTGTTAAATAGTAAAACTGAATTTTGTACCTGCTGGTTTCTCCACAAATATATTTGATGCTTGCCTTTCCTTGTAAGCAATGTCCATGGTCCCTGTGGAATACATTTATTTAAATGCCTCATGCTTAACCCAGCCACTTCTAATGAGTCCAAGAGTTTTCTCTGATGTTAATAACAGAGCAATCAAATGTGTCTTTTGAGTTTTATTTGCATGTCTTTTATTCTAAACTCTCTTTCAGGGCATGATTTCCAGAGTGCTCTAAAGGACTAGCATCTGCAGCTCAGCAAACCAGCCTATCTCTGTGTGTGGGGAGGTCCCTGTCAAAACCACTCTCTGATATGGCCATATTCACACTGACAGGCTTGTAGATGTCAAGAGGTTAGCAAGTCATAAGTCTCAACTCTGCCTGAGGGTGGCATGTTAAGCTTGTGGACCAACAGGGAAACACTAAAAAGGCCTATTTAGAGCCACAAGGATCTTGACAACACAAGCGCACATGACTGTGTTTTCCCTATTTTTTGGAAGAAGAAATAATTCATTCAATTATAATTTTAAATAAAAACAAAGGATTCTCTTTCTGTCTGACAAGCAAATGACCCAGAAGCATTTTTACTTGGTCTGGAATGACACTTTTGATAGCACATTATTGCAGAATTGTCAGTAGCTCTGCAGTTAATGAATTCATTTCTTTATATCTAAAAACAAACAGGCCATTTCTTATGTCAGAGGTTAAATAACAGATTTCTTGCACTATTAATTTTCTGTTCTTGCCCCTAACTTTATGGATGACCAGAAGACACATGTGTACCTTTTCTGCACCAAGAGTTTGCCCAGACCCACGACTCATCCAGTGGCAGGGCAAACTCCTAGTTCCAAATGTCATCATGGCCAGCCCAGGGCTGACCCCAGCCTGGACTGACTCAGGCCCCCATTTCCCTTGGGGCAAGAAATTGCAGATACTATTTGCTACCAGTGCCAGTGAGGCCTATGTAGGGCCTGGGCTCATAGGAATGGAAGAGTTGGGCCATCCTGGCCTGGCTCCTCTCCACCCACAACCATGTCCACCAAGCTGCGCAGAACAATGGAGCAGTCTGGGAAATTTTGTTTGTTTGAAGAATGCAGTATGGCATTGTTATGCAATAACATGTTCTTCAAACAAACAAACAAAAAGGGCTCTGACACAGCGCAGTGGAACCTTTCCACCCCAGCTGCCTCATCCAGAGCCACAAATCTGGGCGGGGGGGGGGGGGGAGCAGGTACAGCGAGGAAAATTCTCTTGCATCTGGAACCAGGGTAACCTGCCCCAGTTCAAACACCTGGCAGCAACTTGGCACAGTGCCACCAGTGCAGAATGGATCTTGGTGACCTTGAGAAGGTTAACAGAAAATAATCATTCTGTAATGATTCTGAATTATGGGCTGATATTAGTAATCCACGAAACACAGTATTGCATGAAACACAGCACCCAAATAAGGGGAAGCCTGAGGGAAACCCTTTGGTTAGATCCAGCGGAATATTTCCTTGGACAAAAGGATTTCTGCCCATAGAGTGTACCTTTCTCATCTCCCCCCCACAACTGCAGCCAAAATGCCCTCCCAAATGCTGTTGCTGGGGGGGTTGCTTTATATAAGCAAAATGGGAGGGATGTAGTATTTTGTACAGAGGTCGGAACTAGGAGTCAAATAAGTTGCAGAAGTATTTCCATTTGTGGAAAGGCACCAAGCATGTATATTTTGTTCCTTTAAATCTTACTCTCCCTTTTTTATTTCCTGTTTCCTGATTCTCAGTTTAGTAAAAGAGATTAAATGAAAACATCTGCACTAATGAGACCACATATATAACACCATATGCAGATATATGTTCGCTGCAGACTTATTTGATTATGTTCAAATATATTACTTTAAACTAATAATCTTAGCGCCAAGGCTGTACCAACAGATGTCTTTCCTTCTCTTAGCACTGCCTTCCCAGAGGTTGGAGAATTTTCTGTTCTGTTGGATATTTTGTTGGCCTTTCTTCCTATTTATCCATATTTGTGGTGTATATGTCCATGCATTTGTATTTTGTTGAATGGGCTCTAATTATATATCCATGTATGCATTTTAAAGCTTGCTTAATTGCTTTTGTTAGTTCACCACCTTGGGGGCTCTAAGCTGCATGGAAAAGCAGTATTAAAAGCAAGACAGTTTCAATGAGAGGGGTGGTATATAAATCTACATGTAAATAAATGTTTAAATAAATAAAATATTCTATTAATTTTCAAGAACCACTATGATGTTGATGTTATAATGAGCTAACAGATTTTGTAACAGGCAATTTAAAAAGTTGTTAAGATTTTGATAAAGTGAAGTTTTGCGTTTAGAAGCACACTGGATGGAGCTGTGTCCACAGGGCCAGCTGTTATATGGAAATGTCAAATAATAAAAGTATCATATTCAGGCTAAGTAGATCCATCCATAAAGGCAATTCAAGTGTCAATTAGAACAACTGGATAAGCAATAGTAGGGATACTATGGCCCATTCTGTACCAGATGCGCTGCGCTGGGCCGCTGCTGGTACATTGTAGCAGGGCAGCATACGCAACCTCTTCCTCTGTCCCCACAGGGAACCCATTTTGGTGGTGGACCCCGTCTGTCCTGGATTTCTGCATCCCAATGGCACAGCAGGGGCAGAAAGTTTCCACCGCAAGGGGGTGGGGGGTGTTTTATTTGCTGGAAGGTGGGATTGTGTTACAACACAATCCTCCCTTCCTGCAAATTAAAAAATTACCCCATTTGGCCCTGCAGTGAAGTGCCACAGAATCAACTGGAGCATGTTTTGTCCCTGCCAGGATAGCTGGAGAAGAGCCAGGCATGGCTCTTCAGTGTCCACACGGGCCTGGCATGGCATGGCCACCAATGGTGCCTGCGGAGCCAAAGGGAATGCAGAAAATATCTGTGTTCTCTTAACACGGGGCACCGGAGCCCTAAACCACGCCAAGCCCAGGAGAGGGCCAGGCTGGCAGTGATGTCATGTGGAAGCAGGGGTTAGCCCCACTGCCATGTGAGCACCTGCCCTGTTTTTTCCCCTTGTGTGAAATCAGTCTATGTGACTATCTAACACAGGTGACCTTTAAACCATTATTGCCCCATGAGACTCTTTTTAACTAGTGAAATCCTAAACAGAATTAAATCCTTCCAACTTAAGCCAAGACAATAGACTTTAAAGGGCATAATTCCCCTTAAGAGTGCACTATTAAAATTCAAATTATCAGAAATCTAAACAAGAACCGCCGCACTCGACCTTACCAAAACCATCTGGTAAGATAGCTGCTTCACATAGTCTCATGTTATAGCCACTTAAGTAACACATTGCCTGCCTCCAGATTGAGATTTGGATCAAGTTTGAGGTTTTGAACTAAAAGCCCTAAACAGTCTGGGACCCATTTTTTTTGTAGAGGGGCAATCTTTTAGTTAAGAGGGCAGTAAGGGGACCAACCCACCTGGGGTTGCCAACCTCCAGGTGAGGGCTAGAGACCTCCACAGTGTCTGGGCATGCAGTCAGAGAAACTAGCCCCCAGGGCTGTGGCTCCCTCTCCCTGCCCCCCCCCCTGCAGTAAGAAACTTCCCAGGCCGCAAGCAAATCGGCCGTAAAAGTGGCCGAATAGCTTGCAACCCGGCAAGCTTCTTTTTGTGGGAGGGGGGAGAGGGAAGCTGGGCCGCTCATGCATGTTTGCGCCATGCATGGCCGCAAACGCGCATGGGTGGCTGTTTCGCACATGCACAGAAGTGTCGCGTATGCACATTTGCAGTCACGCATGGCACAAATGCGCATGTGCGGCATCTGTGGCTGCGAGATCACCCCCCCCACCACCGCCGGTCCGCAGCCTTAAAAAAGTTGTGGACCACTGCCCCAGGGCACCCAGAGGCTTCTCCTCCTGGCTGCTCAGAGGCTAGTGTGCTGAATCCCTGCCTTGGGCTTTTGGGGCCAGCAACTGGCCCAGATTCTCAAGCCCCTGGTGCATAGAAGTGCTGCTGCAGGGCAGCCAATTCCCACTTTTTTACCGTCCTTGAGAGGGCTGCTCTTGCTGCCACTGCTGCCATTCCCTGTCATCAACCCATTCAACTCATGGGCTTCTTTGCCTGTCCATGGTGCTGCAGCAGCCCCCTCTTGGCTGCCCAGTGAGAGAACGTTGCTGATGCAGTCCCACTTTGCTCAAGATCCCCAGCATAAAGATATCAAATTGGCCTCAACCAGGACCAGGGCATTTTAAGTACTGGATCCTGCCTGGTGGCCCACTCTCCCAGGTGAGATCAGGGTGTAGTCTGCACGGGGCTGTTTACCCACTCCCAATTTGAATAAATCCCTCCCGTCTACACTGAATTCAATGTCCATTTTGATTTTGGATGCTTTAAATTTTCCCTCTGCAACATGCATGATTGATCCGGAATGGCCCTACCTTTCCCCTGTGATATCCAGAAGTGGATATAACTCTCGATATTTGAAAAATTACCATCAATAATTATGCAGATTCCTGCATTTTGCAAATTAATTTCCTTCTCCGTGCCTCATAGCAAAGCAGTCTTCCCTGATTGGCCAGGGTGTCAGTTCAAAGACTTCCTGGTTCCCAGTTGCAAGGCTTGTCTTAAAGTGACTGCGATCCAAAGCCCTAACTTCTCTCAGCAGAGATTTGCCTCTTGGAGTTATTCCCCCTCTTCTCTGCTGTTTCCAATCCTCTCTCCCCCCACCCCACTCGTTCAAGAAAAGAACGCCGGCTGAGCTTGGCTCCCCTCCCCACTCTGAGCTTCCCCAATCAAGTGCAGAACACTTTCTGTTTCAATTGGGGGTAGGGAGATAGAGGAAAACCCAAGTTCCAATCGATATGAATTCAGCAGGATCCACAACAGAAAAAAACAAAATGCAGAATCAGACCAGGACCCTGTGGGACCTTGGACAGCTCTGCGGGATATGCAAAAGAGAGCCTTTCTGCCAGGCCAAAGGCTGAGGCCAAAAATGGTGTTAAATCCTGACCTCCCTGTTCAAAGCACCAGCCACATTTGCACCGGAATCTGAAACCTCCTGCTATAAGGAGACAGTTTGGAACTGTTTAAGGGATCTATTATGTATTTTAATGTTATTATGATCTTACAGTATTGTTTTATTTTTTAAAATATGTTACCATCCGCTCTGAGTCCCCTGGAGAAGGGCAGGCCTAAAATTAATGTTTTAAAAAATTATTATTGTTGTTAATTATTTTTACTGAAAGCCAGTGGGTTGGGTTGGAACTGCCCTTCCACAGACAGAGGACAACCTCTGTTCAGGAGAAAGTTATTTTATATATCATGCTAAAATGTTGTACAAGTCAAAAATGTAACTAAGGAATTGTAGTTAGTTTTGATCTTTTACACAGTGTTAAATAAATGAGCTGCTGCAGAGCTTACCAATGACAGTATGGTGTGCACTCTTAATCAAACTCTTGAGCAAGCAGTTGCTGAAAGTGCTGGCCGAGACCTCTCATAGGTCTTTTGAGCCAACCTATCGTTTTGCTATGCAGAATTAACAATTTCATTCACAATCTGAGCATAGGATGGTATTTTTGTGCACCATTGTCCTATGTGGCATATGGGGAAAGGCTTACAGAATTAGCATAATAATCCAAGGGGGGGGGAATGTTTCTCTCAAACGTACGTACAGAACGTAGAAAGGCCTTTCTTTCATTTAAGTGATAGTGTAGGCACTTTCCTAGAATGCAGCGAATTCTCTGCTCTGTTCAATGATTAAAGCAGTTTCCGTATGGGTTCAAGTCACATTTCTTCACTCACTAGAGGACGCTCAGGACCCTGAATCTGAGAAGCCCTGGGTGAGATTGGTATGGTATAATGAATTTTGCAAACAGGAGATTGGGAAACATGCTGGAAACGAAACATGATTAAAAAGGGGTTCTGGATTACTGCCATTATGACTGGCATTGAAAAAGATTCATGAAATAGGAAAGGACTATGGAGCTGAAAGGGATGACAATCTTGATAAAGGCTATTTTTAATAAGGCTTAAATTCATTGTCTCTCTCACTTATCTAGTGAGTTTATAGTATCTCACAGGGTACGTACAGGATAATTGTAATCAAGGAGACTGAGACAGTGTGCTGCCAAAGCCTCTCCCAGAGATTTTCTGTGAGCTCACCATATTTAATTCACATTCCCTTACAAAGCTTCCCCAGTCCCATAAAATAACCTGCTTTCCTGAATTGCCTCTTACTTACAAGATATAATTTTATTCTATTGCACATGATCTCATTATCTCATTTTTGTCACTTGATCTCATTTTTCTTGGGGTTCGAAAAGGATTTAACAATGAATGATAAGGATGAAATTATCAGCACAAAAAATAGACAATAATTAAATGTCAGTCATCTCCGAGACAGAGCAAATGCAATTCTGTATTGCACTATTTTTGGTGCTGCCGACTGCGATACTCATTAAGAGCTTTTTTTTGCTCTTAATGCTGTGAGTTCTACAGTTATTTCATATAGATGAAATGCATTCCACTTACCGACCCTTCATTCTTCTCCAGATGAGTTTCTTTCCACTGAAAGATTAGCTACAAAACCATCTAGAATTTCAAATTGCATTGTTTACATACCAAAGAATAAGTATTAATAGCAAAAATATGTATTCACAGCATGGTTGTTTTCTGCTGATGAAAATAAATTGCTACTTTATTTAAAAAGGGGGAAAACCTATCTGTTCATTATAGGATGTTTGTTCTGATACTCGGCAATCGTACTTCCACATTATAAATAAATATGTACATAGAGGTCATTAAGTGGGCCAGAGGAGTCAGGCAGGTATCTAGTTATCCAACTATTTGGCAGTATAGTAGCACTTTCAATTAAAAGTTTTTATTAATTAACTGCTCTACTTTATTCAATTGAGTTTTAAAACAAAAGCTCACTAGGAAAAAAGAAGACAAACAAATGGAGAGAACTTTTGCCCTCTCACTCACATGTGATCATATCCCCTCCTCCCATTGAATTAATCTCTAGATGTGTTATATCAATAAATTCAGGTGGGGCTAGAGAGGGCTGAGTAGATTAATCTTGGGTACAAGTCCATAGAGCTCTCTTCTCCCAAGGAACTGAGAACCAAGGAGGGTTCTAGCTAGAAGTAACATTCTTCTGATGACAAGGCATCTGTACCAAACCCATCAACGATAGTGTCTCTTAAATGTCCTAGTGTACTTTCTTAATGTAGCTGGCTGGTCATTACTGGAAAGCAGACTACCCTATTCCTGTTTGATATTGCCTATGCTCTTGTGCTTAAAACTGGTGTCTTTTCTATTTGGAGAAATTCCCTACTAAATCTTAAATTAAATTACAAGAGTGAGTAGGTGACCTATTCTGTCTTTTTATGAGTCATGGGGTCATCTTTGACTTGTGAAAATATCTTACATGTCATATAACCATTTTTCTCTCCTCTCTCTTTCATACTACTATAGTGAGCATTTAATTCTGTTCCATCTATCCTGTCTTCCAGTTTGATCCTGATCTTAACTTACGTTGCTTTAAAGCTCTGTGTAATAGTCAAGACAGGTGCTGATATCAGGTTGCAACAACCTTCACAAATAACCAAAGCTGGGGGTGGGGACAAGATACAAAGTCATTTCAGTCTGAAGTTCAGGATTCCAGAAGTAAGGCAAGCATGGTAGCCTGGTCCGAAAAGTCAGGGTTTTCAGGATTCAGGCAAAGAGGTGTCAGCTTGTCAGTGCATAGCTTACATCACATCCATACCTGCACAGCATCTTTTGAGAGGTTTTATAGTTAAATGCCAGTTACTAAGGCTCAATCCTGCACTGACTTATCATCACTCTCAGCAGGTAACTGATGTCTAGACATGAAGCAAGTAGTTCATTTTAGCCTGTAGCTCTGCTCTAAGTCTACTCTCTAATGATACAGGTGATCCTGGAGGGCTGAAAAAAGGCAGCTGGCTTTCATCTGCTGGGTTAGGGCTGGAGTGCATGTGGCTTTGTATAAGCTTTCAACTGTAAGTCTTGGAATGCTTGCACCTCCTTCTTTGGTTTGTCAACTGCTGCCTCTGGTTTGGCTATCCTAGCTCCTTACTCCTCTGAGGAGTACTCAACCTCACAGAGAGCTGGCTGGCCCATGACACCATATGCCCTCATGGTCCCCCTCCTGAGAAGGGGCCAGCCCAGGCTTTTGAGGTTAGGTCCAGTGGAATCATTACACCAGGACAGGTCCATGAACATTCTCTGTGAGTTCCCTGATCTGATTTGTTTATTTATTTGTTTATTTATTTTTTTCATTTTTATACCACCGCTCTCAATTTGACTCGGAGTGGTTTACAGTAAAAGAATAAAAACCAGAACAACCCCTTAAAAACCCCTTAAACAACATAACATTAAACATAGGTAAAGGTATCCCCTGTGCAAGCACCGAGTCATGTCTGACCCTTGGGGTGACGCCCTCTAGCGTTTTCATGGCAGACTCAATACGGGGTGGTTTGCCAGTGCCTTCCCCAGTCATTACCGTTTACCCCCCAGCAAGCTGGGTACTCATTTTACCGACCTCGGAAGGATGGAAGGCTGAGTCAACCTTGAGCCGGCTGCTGGGATTGAACTCCCAGCCTCTTGGGCAAAGCTTTCAGACGGCTGCCTTACCACTCTGCGCCACAAGAGGCTCTCAACATTAAACATTGAAGACATTTAAAAGATGGCAATACAAAGAGTTCTAACTCCCACCCCCTGTCCAACTTATGGTCAAAAGCTCTCTAATTGGGAGCAAGTGTCTGGATTCAAAGAACACTAAGGGATCCCTTGTTGGTAACTACAGGACACTATCATGGCCTCAACCATATGCCTGGTGGAAGAGCTCCATCTTACAGGCCCTGTGGAAAGCTGACAAATCCAACAGGGGCATGAACAGATAAGCGGTCCCACAGATAAGTAGGGCCCAAGCTATGTATAGCCTACACTTGATCTTAGCCAAAAGGCTGAGAAGCAATCAAAACGAGGAAGAGCTGGTTGGATTCGGAGCAACTTAGGTAGAGATAGTCTCAATTGCTTGAGATAATGCTTGTGAGTTTTAAAACCAGAATGATTTTTATAGCTGGAATGTTTTTATCTTTTATAATATTTAAGTTATCAATGATTCTTTTATCTTGTTAATGCCAGATGTTTTTATGTAGCTTGTAATTTGACTACTGGTCTAGTACCGTAATAATAAAGCCTTATCACTTATCAAGTTACTTGACCACTATGTATAGCCTTAAAGGTTATAACCAATACCTTGAACTTGACCCGGAAACAGACTGGTAACCAATTATGATGATATAATACTGGCTGAATGTGTGCCATCCAAGGTCCCCTGGTGAGGACACTTGCAGCCGCATTTTGTACCAGCTGTAATTTCCGGGTCAAAGCCAAGGGTAGGCCCAAATAGAGCGAGTTACAGAAGTCTAACCTGGAAGTGACCATTGCATGGATCACTGTAGCCAGGTGTTCAGAAGACAGGTAGGGTGCTAGTAGCCACACTTGGCACAGGTGAAAAAATGCCATCCAGGCGACCCTTGTGAATCTCCATTGAAAGAGAGGCATCAAAGGTTACTTTCAAATACCTGGCAGTCAGCGAAGGTGTTAATTGCACCCTGTCTAGGCATGGGAGGTGCGCTTCCTTCATCTTGAAGGGGTTGAGTTTCAGATGGCTCTGGTTGAGCCATCCAGCCACTGCTTCCCAACAACCAGCAAATGTATCCAGTGTGGGGGGGGGAGGAGTCGAGCCAGTCGTCTATCAGGAGATAGAGCTGGGTGTCATCCGCATATTGGTGACAACTCAGCCCATAACTCCAGACTAGCTGGACTAAAGAGAATTGTCCCCTTTGGCACTTCACATGGGAACCCAAGAGGGTAAAACAACTCATTCCCAACAGCAAGTCTCTGTGTCCAGTTCTGGAGAAAGGAGACCAGCCATTGCAGTGCAGTCCACCTATGATCCTCTGTCCCATAGACATTCCAGTTGATCAAGTATTGGAGCTGACCTTGTTGTCTTTGAGAGTCCAGGATATGAGCCACCTCATATTCTTCATACTCCTCAATCATGATGGGAGGGGGGAGCCAGGGCTGGAGAGCAAAGGGGATCTTGTAGAGCTGTCAGAGCCAGGATGGAATGTTGAAAAAACAGATGTATTCACAGAGTAGGTGGGAAGTCCAACTAGTAGGCCATGGGGTTTACTTACTCCACAACAGAGAAGGGTCCAAGGAATCAAGCATCCAACTTGAGAGAGGGGCACTAGCTCCAAATGTGTTTTGTAGACAATTGCACCTTGTCCACAACTTTGAAGTCCCTTTTTGGTTAATGTTGTCAATCTGTGTGCACTTTGTAAGCTCTCTTGGCCTACCTCAATGGCTCATGAAGAACTACTGGAGGGCCTGAAATTTGCTCATGAATTTGTTGGCAGAGGGAATCTGGTAGAACCTGAGGTACAAGTCATGGGTGGTGTCTGAAACTGGCCTTAAAGGGCATATGGAAAGTAGAGGTATTTACCACATTGTTGTATGTCAACTCAGCGAGACCCAAAAAAAGCCAACCAGTTGTCTCACTGATGACTATACTACTAGAGGTATTGTTCCAGGATGGCATTGGTTCTCTCCATCTCACTGGGGGTACCCAAAGAGAATTTAGAGCTTGCCAGAAGCAGGAGGTGAACAGGACTCTATGATCCAATATCACATGCTCAGGTAGTCTATACAGCTAGAAGATTTTTTTTTTGATGTTACCTGCTCTGAATCTATTGAGAAGGGTGGGTTATAAAAATAAATTATTATCATTATTATGTTTTGCTGAGCAGTCTCCTGAGCTTTGGGGAGTCCAACACACAGGACGAAGGGGGCATTTTGGTCAAGAAGGTTTCAGCTACCAAGATACTGGTGCAAACATTGAAGTTAGGTAGTTCAGTGATAAAATCCATGGACACCACTTGCCAGGATCCTGAAGGAGTTGGAAGGGGATGTAGCAGAGCTGCTTGTTTCCCAGGTAGACATCACAAGTACAAACATATTGAGCCACATCTGTTTTAACCTTAATATCATTTGCGACCTTAATATCATAAGGACCCAAATAGAATGCAAAGTTGATCTTGGTAGGTGATCTTTGTTCTGGGAGCTCGGCACATACGTGATTGTAAAGGTGAACCTTGAAAAGAAGAGAGACCACCAGATCTGTTGTGCCAGCCACCACACCATTTTGACTGTTTATGCACTGGAGGTTTCATGCTGGGCTGCAGGATGGAGTTTTAGTCGTGGCAGGTTGCCCCACCTCTTTCTGCACCCACACGAGGGAGCATTTGGCCCAGTGCGCCCCATCTGCCCCCGATTTTTGTTCCTGCCAAGAGCTGGGGCAGTGAATTTCCCAGTGCATAAATGGTCTTTAAGATGCACAAAGTTACAGTGATCCCTTCCAGATTATGACCCCAGATTTGAAGGGCTGCCTTGATTGCTAGGAGAACTTGTTCCCAAATCATGTCATTCTGCTCAATGGACATGAGTTGATATGAGTCGAAGGTACCTGGACACAGGGATTTAGTGGGCATTGATTGCTGGGATAGAATGGCTCTGGTTGCAGTACTGGAGGCATCTGTTTCTACCACAAATAGTAAGTTTGTGTCTGAATAGCATAGCAGTAGCTCAGTGGCAAATTCTTTAATTCCTGGTGTCTGCTGGAATGATTCTTGGGGTCAAAAGCATCGTTAGGGAGGCAAAATTGGCAATGTATTGTCTATAATAGTTTGCAAACCCTAGGAAATGATGTAAATCTTTCTGATGACAAGGGGCTTGCCAAAACAGTATTGCTTCCACATTAGCAGGGTCCATAACATTTATTTTATTTATTTATTTTTCAATTTGTATATTAATTCCTTGTGGAGAGATTTTGTACAATCAATTACAATTCATTGACTAAGAACCTTCTGAAAACCCTGCCTTCCATGGGCTCCAGACCCCAGTTTCCAGGAATTTTCCAACTCAGATCTGGCAACTCTACATCCAAAGATATGTGACAGGGATATTTCCCAGTCAGCACAGTTACAAATAATTCTTGCCAACTAGGGGGAGAGGTCCATCTTTCCAAATAATATGTGACAGGAATTACTGATGGGAGGGTGGAAGGAGGGCTAAGGGCTCCCATTTGGTTTGTTATAAACACGGAAACTCCTGTTATGCTATCTCCTGTGCTGCAGCTTCAAAGTCTAGAAGTACATGCTGATTTTATTTATTTATTTATTTAGAGAATTATATCCTGCCTTTCTTGGTGCTCAAGTCAACTGCCAACATAAAATCCCTGCTTGTGTACAAAATTGATGTTGGCATGGCCCTCTCCCAGCCCTGGCCTGTTTGAGGGCCTCCGATGCCCCACAGCAAGGGAATGCTGATTTTTTTGCTTTTTTTTTGCCATGGTTGCCATCAGCAGCCATGCTGGGCCAGGCCTATGCATACGGGGAAGAACCAGGCCTTCCAGGCCTGTCTCCTCCTTTGCCTACAGTTTCCCAGGAAGGACAGAAAATGCCCCGTTCAGTTTTGTGGCACCACAGAGCTGAGCAGGGCATTCTTTAACTTTCCACGAAGGTGGCATCGTGTTGTCATACAAACCCACCCTCCTGAAAATAACCCCCCCCCATCCTACCTCCACCACTACCATGGCAAAGCACAGTGGAACCTTTCCATCCTGAAGTTGTGCAAGCACATGCAAGCACAAATTTTTTCACACAAGTGTGCACTGGTGGAAATCGTCCCCCAGGGGAAATCATCCCCCGGTGCAGCCGCCACCATGCATAATTGGTCAAAAAGTCCCAAATTACAGTGAGGGCAAAGACAAGGCATGTAGTAAATGACAAAAGTTGGATTTTATACCCTGAAGAAGTCTCAAAGTGGCTTACAAACACCTTTCCTTTCCTAGCCTAGGGCATGGGCGTGTGCTATTTGGAAGCTCACCAGGAATTCAGTAGAACCTTCTCACCAAGACCCAGAAAGAAAGATCCAAGGGCTGGACCCAAGCAGCTTTTCTGCTCAGAGTCACCCTTTTCCTAGCAATGGTCTCCATCCCACTAGTCTTTTGCCTTCGCAGGTCCATGATTCTCAGCATTGCCATTTGGGTATTCAAAAGGTTCCCTCTCTCTTATTCAACAACAGAAAACCTGGTTGGATCCAACCCCATGAGTATAAACCAGTTTTAGGGGCACATAATAATACATAAGTGAAGATGGGCATCTGGATGGGCATCACTATTCAGAACCATCCATTGATTTATAGAATCGGTTGACATCAAGAGCCCAGATTTTGCTGATTCCTTCAAAATGCAACTAGGGACAGAAGAATTTAGACGCTCCTGACAGTGCACGACTGAGTTGGGCTTTGTGGGTCACAAGGTGTGCAGTCATCAGTTCCACCTAGCTTTTTTAATTTTTAAAGCCACAGCAGCACATTAATTTGTCACCAACATGTACATTTTTGTTACATGGGAAGCGTTTCGAAAAGCGTTCTTTGGCCTTTGTTCATCGTGCCATGCAGAGTCAAAAAGAGCTTTGAAGATTGTCTTAAATAAAATGAACCACCAGAACATGAGTGCACTTTTCTTCCAGTCACTGATCAGGCCTTAAAAAGAGTAAGTAATGATGTGAATTTTAAAGAGGGGGAAAATCCAGGAAGGGAAAAAAATTTAATCGTACATCTCCCGGCACAGCATACCTTCCCCAGAAAGCTGTCTGCTCTACTTTCCTTTTATCAATATTGCCAAGAAAGTAAATTTGTCACTGTACAGCTGAAAATCTCTTCCAGATCTACTTTAATGTTTCACGCTACGTTTGCAAAACAAGAGTAATAAAAATAATGACACCATTATTACTCTTCCCTCTTTGTTTTCAGTTCATCACTTGCATATTTGAATAATGAATTATATTCACATTATCTCTACATTCTTGCTCTTGAGTTCCTCTGCTGGCTGAAAGTAAAGCTTATTATCCAGTTGTCAGCTCTGAAGAGCCATTCAACATAGCAAGCTAGTGATCCTGACACACAGATATACTACTGTGCAAAATTATCTAGAGTGCAATTTCAAGCCGTAGGAAGAAAAAAAAATGCCTAGCCAAGGTATAAATGAATCTCGTCCAGTCGTGAGATATTTAAAAATTTCCATGATGACATTCAGGACACAAATAAGCAGACGACAGAATTAGTTGCACATTGCAAAGGCCCTAATTAATATTTTTGTCTTTTGCTGATGGACTTAATGGCTGCTAAATCACTTTATCCTTCAAATCTGCGGGGTCTTGATGGGGAGCACAAGAAGTTGTAGTTGTCTGGCTTGGTCTTTGAACACGTCAGCTTTGGTCTTTCATTACTACTCATTTCCCTAACAAGTCCTTTGCCTATGGCCTTAGCTATGTATATGCATTGATTCTATATATTGATCTTCTTCATTTAATGCATTGTTAAGCTCCACACAACCCTACAATTCTCCTGTGCTAACTCGTTAGGTACTTCCAGCAGCTTGAATAGAGATAGATTATTATACCTTGTGGAAGACAACAACCTTCCACGTCAATGTCCCCATCATGCTGAGTTCTGTCTCATTATATTGTACTCTTCTTAGGAAAACTGCCAGTATTAATGCGTTCCTGGGCACTGCCACTATTTACTTGCTAATACAGTAGTAATGAATGGTTCTTGAAGTCCGGAAAGAGGCCTGTCTTGTTCACAACTCTTCCTAGTATCGGGTAGTTTCAAACTCGTCTTTCTAAAAACTTCCTTTGCAAGACCCAAATACTTGTATATAGTGCCCTCTTGGATTGCCTGTGTTTTTCTTGTGGCAGGATTTTGAGGAACTCTTTGATTCATTTCTGTTCAGAAAGGACACTGCCTCTGCTCAGATACTAAAATAATGAACTGGGAGGGGTGTGTCCCAGTGAAGAAACAAATATAGAAAAATATAGACGCACTGGGAAACCAATATGGCAATAAAATATCAAATTGGACTTATATAGAGTCTTCTCTCTTCTGTAATTCTTTTATTCTAATTTTTTCACACAAGTTCCGATGCGTTTCGCCTTACAGCTTTTTCAAGGGAGGGTTTTTATATTTAAGGACCAACTTCAGCTTATTAAGGAATCTCTTGATAAGAGTATAAGTTCATGCTCACAATAGCTAAACTTAGCTTGTGGAACTTCAGATGCACCACAAGCTAAGTTTAGCTATTGTGAGCATGACCTTATACGGACAAACAAGACACGGACTTTGCACCCTTCATCACTCAGCAAACAGAACTGTTGGCACACAAGGGGTGCCTGCTGTGGGGGCATGCAACGGGACCATGTCCTACGGGGTCCAGGGTGAGGACGGCTGGACCTTCCGGTGACACGTGGACCAGGTGTGCCGCCGCGACCACCCCGTGCAACTGGATGGAGCGACACCAGAGGCTGTCGCCCATACCGCACCCAGCGAGACACAACAACCCTGCAGCCCGGTAGCCCAACAAGGGTCACCCAAGTCAGAAGCAGCAGAAGCAGTGGTGGCGGCCCCCAGGAGATCGGCAGTGGAGTCCGGTAGCGGCCAGCCGGCGCCAGAGCCTACAGGACTTCATCCATCACCTCCTGAATGACTATCTAATGGGGGAGGGGTGTTGTGTATGCAAGGCAGCAGAGGGCTGAGCTTGGAGTCTGGAGCAGGATCCAAGCAGCCCCGAAGAACAACCAATTAGCTGTTGGGTCCCCACCCGCAGAGCCCAATGAGTTTGAATCAATCAAGCACCGCTAAGCCAATCAGGCTCCGCCTAGGGCGGTTCAATCTCCTGTATATATGTATATAAGGGGGGCTTGTCCAGGCAAGTCCCCAGTCTGCGTGGTTACCTTCAACATGTACCCACTCCTGGGAAGCAATAAAGAGCTGCTTGATGCACGACCACATCTCGCTTATTTCCTAGTGAACCCACTATACAACACATGCACACTCATGTATATTTTCACATATATCTCTATGATCCAAGCCACAAATTATTGCAAGAAATTAGTAGCTAGCCCACTCTGAATTGGTGCTATTTGAATTGAATTAGAGTCAGCCCTGTTCCACTCCCATTAATCTACAAAATTTATGAAGGAACACTGAGAATTAATCTGCAAATATATACTAATTCACACTGACCTTTTTCCAAGCGGAAGCCCTTTTAGCACTCACTGTAGGTTTAACATTGCCCTACTGAGTGTTATTACAATGCACTCAATGGTTGTCCATAATTACATAATGCAAATGACATTTGCTTTTTTGTTTGAGCATATTCCCTCAGATGTTTCCTCCTTTTTATCACACTCCTCACACATCTGTGTCCCTAAAATGGCAGTGTAAACTCCTCCTCTTTTGGTCCCCAAGTTCCTCTTTCTGTCTTTGCTGTCCATCACATAGAAGCAGCGAGCAGTTTGGAATTAGCGCGGCTATGACATATCCTTCTGACATAGGTTATGTTGGCAGCTGGTAGGAACAGGTGTACACTGATTCTTACCATCAAATGGCAACACACATTTGGCACTCTCCCAACGCACAGGCATGAAAAACCTGTTCTCTTCACCATTTGGGGGGGGGGGGATTGAGATTGATGGACTGTTCTTTGACAAAACATCACCCCCCCCCCCGTTCCTTTGTCACACTGGTCAGGATTTTTCACCAAAACTTCCTAGATGCTAGACAAAGCATTCATTCTTTTGTTCCTTTTCTTAATCAGATGAAAACTTCTGCAGTCACTGCGTTAAAGCTGTTCTTCTTCAGCCAAATGCTTTCAAGGCCTATGTTTTACCAGCCAATGCACAGTAAAGAACTTTAGAGTAATTGTCTCTCCGAGTGGCAAACATGAATCACAAAAGGATGGCATAGGTATTATTTCCCAGTTTCCACTTCTGTGGAGAGTCAGCATCTAACGTAATTTTTAAAGAGTCACATGCGATAATTGCTGCATTTTATTAACACAATTAATCCTCCAGGGAGACTGAGGACTGAATGGGTTATGAGAACATGAGACTGATGGAGAAAACAAAGGGGGAGATCCATCTGCATCCAAATTCAATCAGGGACTGAACCATCAATAAATAGTAGCCAAGTGCAGCAGGTAATTTTCTAGCCAAGATCTGACCTGAACTCACAAATACAGTAGATGAACCAAATACAAACAGAATTATTTCTGACATTTGGGGTAGCAACAAACTGTTGACAGTTATCCTAGCTTCACTTACCAAAGCTTTGGGGCAGAGTGACTCAGCAGATAACTGCCTGATAGGGACAAAATCGAATAGGAGAGTTAGCCAATTGTCCTGCCAAACAGGATTTGCCCAGTTGGCATTTCTGCACATAGCAGTGTTTCAGTTATTTATTTATTAATTAGACTTCTAGCCCGCTGCTCCCAGCCCAGCTGGCTCACGGTGGCTCAAAACCATTAAATCCACTGATCCACCGATGTCTACACCTTCTCACTGGCTTGGGGATGGTTTTCTGATTGTATAAAAGCTCTTTATTTTTCTCTGTCTCAATCCCTGTGTGTTAGGAGTAAAGCTTTATCTGTATATCCCTGCAGGCTTGCAGGACAGGTGCAGTGAGGTGTGGGCAGAAACATACTGCTCCTCATGATAGTAAACAGCATGTACACATACAGAGGATTGCAAGAAAAGTCTGTGATGATGAAGAATCAAATCACCTTTCAGTGTAAGAGAGAACTGTTGATTTGGCATTGGAGATATTCTGGAATTTTATAATTATATAGGTTTAAATTACTGCATTTTCACATATCTGCATTTGAAGTAGCAGGATATTCTAAAATAAATACATAACATGTAGTCTTGAGAGGAGCTAGCTCTTCTCTCTGCCCTGCTTAAAGCATATCATATCCTGGGCAAGAGTCCTCTTTAAGGAATCAACCATATTGGGACAAATGGAGCACAGTGAAGCAAAGCAGTACAAGGGGGTAGAGCAGCCTTTCTCAAATTTTTAACATGGAGAAACCCCCAAAACATTCTTCAGGCTTTGAGAAACCCCAGAAGTGGGTTTAAATACCATCTCCGAGTATTTAAAAGGCTGCCATATAGAGGATGGAGCAGAGTTGTTCTCTTTCTAATTCAAAAGAAATTCCATCTAAACATCCAGAAGAAGTTCCTGACAGAGCGGTTTCTCGGTGGAACAGGCTTCCTTGGGAGATGGTGGGTTCTCCATCTTTGGAAAATATAAACAGAGGCTGGATAGCCATCTGATGGAGAGGCTGATTCTGTGAAGGCTCAAGGGGGTGGCAGGTTACAGTGGATGAGCGATAGGGTTGTGAGTGTCCTGCATAGTGCAGGGGGTTGGACTAGATGACCCAGGAAATCCCTTCCAACTCTATTATTCTATGATTCTATGGCACACTCATGGAGAATATGGTTGGGAAGAAGGGCTGGGTATATGCCCACCTGGGGCCCTCCTTTTCCCATCCTCTCCAGGCCTATCATTGGCCATTTGGGGAGGGAGAGGCAGGCTGACATGACCATATCACCCAATAAATGTATAACAAATTTAAATCCCCTTCCACAGGCAGTGCCCATTATCATGGAGTTGCCAGTTCTAGGTTGGGAAATATCTGGAGACTTTGGGGGTGGAGCCAAGAGATGGTGGGATTTGGGTCAAGGAGGGATCTCAATGGAGTATAATGCTGTGGAGTCTACCCTCCAAAGCAGCCACCTTCTCAAGGAGAACTGATCTCTCTCACCTGGAAATGAGCCGCAAAACCAGGAGATCCCTAGGTCCCACCTGAGAACTGGCATCCCTACATTAGATATCTTCTGGAAGTACATTCCAGAAGTCAGTTCCAAGTTTTTTGTCCAGTAAGTGTACAATGCACAAACAACTGAATAGTGTATTCCATGATCAGTATAAATAGCTAAGGTTTGACAACACTTAGCAACTGGGCTGCTATCACAATTCATGGAGTTTAGTAGTGCCTTTCTTTAAGAGTGGTTTATGGATGTGTGGGGCCTGTAGCACCAAGGCCAGTTTAAGGATTTGTAGGGCCTACAGAATATAATTGCTGCAGAGGCAGTCAGACTGGGGACAGAAAGGCCCCCAGCAGTGGAAAGAGGTGTCACTTTGAGTGCCCTTAAGTGGGAAAAGGAAGAGAGAGGCTACAGAAAGGCACACTGTATGGCCCCTGGAAGTGCAGGGCCTGTAGCACATGCTACAGTTAGCCCAGTTACTAAGTGTTGTCAAACCTTAGCTACTTATGTGCTGCATGTATAAATTGCCCCTGCCTTTCTGTTATAATATAACATAGAGGCCTTGTTGGGAGGAGTCTGGACAGCCCCCTACTACACCCCCCCCACACACACACACACACCGCCCAGAGAGCCTCTTTCCCTGCTCTGGCTGTGAACTGAACTGCTGATCCAGTTCCTTGTTGAACATGTCACACATGTAAGAGATTTGCTACAACTCCTCCTGCTGGATGGGAGCTGCAACAGGCTGGGCAGAGGGGAGCCCTGAAGATAGGTCATTCGCTTTTGTGTGGAGCTTTTCTGGATTATGAATGAAACTCTTCATAAGCAATCTATTTCCATTTCATATATTTTGCCTCACTGCGCTGATGAATAACTACCGTACTATTTCCCCTAAGCTAGGGCTTCTGAAAGACACTGTGGGTTTCAGACAAGATTTCCCCTAGGGCTCACCTCATCCTACATAGACCTAATCCAAACAAATGATATGGCTTGCCATGGGTATGAATGGGCTGGAGACTGGTTATCTCTATTGTTCCATACATTTTATCTCATACCTTTCCTCATATTTATCTCAATATTCCTTCTAAGAGTTCAGGGAGGTGAACATGATCCTCTCATTTTATACCCACAACAATTGGTCATTGGTCAATATGACAGGTCAAATTCTTCCCCATCCTTGCCTTTCAGTAGCAGGGTGTAGACCTTACAGCAATATACTATTAGTATTTTGACTGGCTATCTGGACCTCCAGATGACCTGGAATTTGATTCCTCTGAACCTCTTACCTCTGCTGCTCTGCCCTAGCCTGTTCTTGAGCAATAACATTTTGCTGCAACATGGAGGAAAACAAGAAATGCTCCTTATGGAGCATCCACAGCACAAAGGAAGTGTCAGGAAGATGAAAAGTTGTAGTGCCTTTGAAACAGGTTCCAGAAGTTCCTCACCTACATGTCAGGTGAACTCCTAGTTGGACTGCTTCTTTGGCTTTTGTCAAAATTCATCTTCTACACCAGTGGTCCCCAACCTTTTTATCACCGGGGACCACTCAACGCCAGGGACCACTCACCACGGACCACTCAACGCCTTTTACTGAGGCCCGGTGGGGGGGGGTAGCTTACTCCTCTACTCTCAACCACTGCCCTAGAGCTCTCTGATTGCTATGGTAATGTTTAAACATCCCTTCAAAATAAGATACAGACACGCCACAACAATGAAGTGTGTTGTAAAGGGCTGGGGGGGATGAAGTAAAGGGCCGGGGGGGGGGGGAGAAGGCATCCTTCGAGGCCCACCTCCAATTAGTCGAAGGACCACGTGTGGTCCGCGACCCACAGGTTGGGGATCGCTTTTCTACACCATTTAAAGCAGTTTTGTGCTACCCTTTAGCTACTTCTAGTCAAGAGTCAAGTTATATCTTTGTTCAAACCTTAAGCAACAAACAACAAACTTGACTAAATCTTCTTGATTAATAGATAGCAGGCATGCACTTCACAGGTTCATGGTCAGATCATTAAAATTGTCTATTTGTCAACCATGGACTATTTGTCAAACATTGCCTGCCTTTGTGCCTATGAGGTCAGCAGCATCTATTTATGATGTGATTATAGGAAATGAACAAATTGCAAGATTAGCTATATTCTTGGGCAGGCACCACAGGCACACACAGACACCTAAGTAGTAAATCTGAACTCAAAAAGTTCAACATGTTCTCCCCCACTTTCACCTCTGGGTGATTGAAAATAGTTGAAACAAATAAAGGGATGGGGTAGCAGCTGCAAAAATAGCATCTAATCACACCAGCAGAGACATCCAAGTTTGTTTGGATACATCTGAATGGCTCAGTGAATAATCAGTTCACTAATTGCAACCAACAAGTGGGACATGAGCCAAACTGATGGATGATTGAGTCTAACTAAAGTGGGTGATTGCTCCTCCTTAGTAACAGTTCCCCATATAAATGTATTATCATCTCAATTGTGAACATTCACATCTACCCATAGCACTGAGCAAAAGTGGTAGTGCTGGGACAGAAATGAATTAAGTCCAGATCAGGTTTCTTTTTTTGCCTTTCTATCAGCCTTCTTACAGGGATATTACCTGTTGTTAAGGCAATCCTTAATTATGATTGTGGCTCAGATGGTCAGAACAGGACATTATTACACATATTCATACACAACCCACTTGTTTCAGTTCTTGTGTTAAGATGTTTCTGATCCTTTCAATACAGATATATTTTTAAGGTATGACTTTTCCAGATGATTCTTGCAACTGCTCTTGACAAGTCTGTAAAACACTTTCCAGCATATATCACTGGCTTGGAACTTTTCTGTATTATTAATATTTTTGACACCATGGATTTCCATATTTACATACAGTTTAATAGATCTGTTGCCAGAATAATGTGAGTATGATCTTGTTATTTTGCCCAAGGAAAGTAATGCTGATTTTGCCCGTGTTGGCTTGTCACCAGGTAAAGCTATTGTATGATTCAATGGAAAGGTTACACAATTGTTGTGCTCATGTCTTTTACGCAAAAGAAAGATGAACACCACAATGGGTTATCACGCTACCTTTATGGACACATTTATTTTCTTTTGGTGCACAGTACTAATATAAACTTGAATGTTTACACAAAAGTGCTACACTCAAATAGTTTGCAAGAGACAAACATCTGCATGGCAATGAATGCAAGCTTTGTAATTGTGCTGCACAAACATTTCTCCTCTCCGTCTCCAAATGGTTAATTAGGATGCAAATACTGATTATTTTAAGCTTTACAAAGGAGTTCATTACATAACAGAGTGGCTGTTTCATGCGGTTCATATGATAAAATTCTCACCAGTCTGAAAATGACAGATGTAATATTACCTTTAATAAGTGCCTACCGATGCATGCAAATTGAATTAAATAGTGGGAGTACAAATTTGTCTGATAATTAAGATAAAAATTCATGTCAGCTTAAACCCTGGTGTATATTAGTAACCCTGTATACTTCTTTTGCTACTGTTCTCAACCAATTATTTTAAATGTCGAATTCTTGATTACTACTAATGTGTGGGCTTAAGAAATGTTTTACAATGATCTATGAAAATTATTAAACAAACAATAGGCTTCATTTTAAAAGCATCTTCAATAGGAGCAAATTATTTCCATAATTTTCAGAGTCAAAGAGATTTCTAAATTGTTTGGGGTTTTGAGTACGATACATTTGCCCAAGCTTAAAATACAGTCTGCAGGAAAGCTATTCATCCCTTCAAGTTTCATAAAGTTCTTATCTTAGCTCAGATGCTAAGGTTTGCTTTTAGTCTGGAATTTATTTGTTTGTTTGTTGGTACATTTTTATATCACCTTTCTAAAAAGCTCAGCTTTATATGCTAATAAAAACATTCATTTTTTAATTATCAAACTGTTCTGTAGGGCCTGCAAAACAGAGCTCTTCCATCAGGTTTTCAATTAAGATCTGTGCCAGGGGCCTCCCTCAAACCCAGCCCCCCCCTTTCAAGCACACACCCCAACCGATAGCTGCCACCCAGCTGCTGTCTCCCCTTCTGACCTGATTTATTATCCTGTGCCCAAAGTCCTGAGTTTTGACTGCTGTTCACCTGCTCTTCCTTATTACACCTTCTATTCATATTGTTATACATGTTTTAAATGTACTAGTTCTGCTGTTCCATGTATAGTGTGCTGAGATGTCACAATGAATAAATAAAATAAGAATAATAAAATATATATAAATCCAGCTAAAAGATAATCACATTTCCCTTGGGATTTAAAATCAATATCTATTTAAAACTATTCCCTATTATACCTATCCTTTACTGGCCAGGAACATCCCTTTTCTTCCCACAGTGGGGGTGGGAGAAAGTGCTGAAGTAGATGTTTTGGATATTTTGGCATTGCAGATGTCTACCTGAATGTATAGGAAGGCCAAGTATGTTAGTGGATTTTGGGCCTCTCAACCATAGACCCAGTGGAACAACTTGTTTTGCAGACCCTGTGGAACTGTTTTAGGTCCTTCTGGGTCCTGATCTCCTCTGGGAGAATGTTCCACCAGGCTGGTTCCAGGGCCGAGAAAACCCTGGCTCTGGTTGTGTCTCATCTGAATGTTGGTAATGGTGGATTTTTAATCATAAGGGCATTATAGCTGATATAGGTTCTGCATTCAAATTTAATATACAGAAATGTAAAAAACAATTTAATTGTCACTTGTGAAAACAGTCTTGATTTATGTCACAGAAGGAAGCTAGAGGGGAAAACAGAGTGCTTAACCTAAGCTGGGATGATGATACACTAAGCAAACCTGAGTCAATGATTAATATGCTTTAGGTAGCAAGCCTAAAAAATCCCTCACTTTCCTGGGAGTAAGCCCATTGAATAGCATGGGACTTACTTTTAAGTAAGTGCTATTATAGGAAGAGTTATACCCTTTGGTCCATTGCAGCTGATGGGCTTAGAAGGTGATCCTGTTTATGATTGGACTACTGACCATCTGTTTTCTCAACTGAAAGTAATCACTGCTGCCTTGACCCCAGTGAGGGCTGCCTATCTACTGCTATGCTTGCAGGGATCCCTGTGCCATTACAGCTCTCATCTCTGACAGTTCCAAACTCTTCTTATGTGTTTGGCAATAGGAAGGGGAACAGCGGGACGAAGTTCAGTCTTTGCCCTCTTTAGCCTCCCTAAGAGATGATGGGTGTTACGAGAGATGAGATCGTCAGTACAAATCCATTAGGCACTGTTAGGGTGTGGTGCAAGAAAAAGATGCCCGTAATCTAGGTATGGTTGTGGGTGGGCAAGTGTCTCTGCAATAGCTGCATGAATTCTAATCTAAGATCTCCCTTGTAAATTCAAGGTTTCTATACCCAAGTCAGTAAGGACACAAGATGGAGTTGTGCAACTTGGAATCTGTTCAAAACAGGTTTACCCGGGGCTTAAATGTGAAACAGAACCAAAATCTGGACAGATTAAGCACCTCTCTCTTTTACTAGCCTTTCCTGTGTTTTTGGTAATATAGTCTTTATTTCTTAAGTAAAAATGTTGCAGTCACAAAATAGGCTGTGCCACTGAAATTACTCAAGATTGAAAATAACAGCTTGCTTGTCAAACTGACAAAGTCAGTACAGGCATTGTCTGTCTCAGAAGTGATCAGCCCATTACACAGCAATCACCCAAGTGATGGTCTCATTTGGCAAATTCCCCAAACGGTTAAAAGAATCTAAACAAGGACTGCAAGCTAAGCGGCATCTGCAAATACCATGAACTATAGCTTCAAGACAGCACAAGCAAACACTGGATTTTTTCCTCTCCAGAGGATGGGTTGGGTTTACTCTCCTTGGAATAAGTGCCAGAACAGAGTACACCCACCTCCCTCTCCCTGAACAGATGACTCATCTGTGCAATGACTGAATATACAGGGAGAGAGAATGGGAACGATTGCACCGGCTCTGCTACTATCACCAGTGCATCTCTGTGGCACAAAGAAAGAGCATGCATGTAATCTCCTTCTTTGTGATCAGCAAGTTAAGGTGTCAAGGTTAGAATGCTGTACAAAGATATGAAAAGGTCATGTCCAAATCCCCACGCTGCCATGGGAGTTCACTGGGTGACCTTGGGCCTGTCACAGACACTCAGATATCTAGTTTTACAGGGTTGTTGTGAGAATAAAATGGAGAACAATGTATGTTGCTTTGGGGAGAATGATGAGGTATAAATGAAGTAAATAAGTGGATAGGCTGTATGTAAAGGGAACCCTTGGACTTCTTATGCCTAAACATTTTCCCTAGGTTATAGTGTTTCCTAAAATCAGAGTTAGAAAACTATGAAGCTTTTTCACAGCATCAGGGATTTGCTCTTTTTCAAACAGGTGAACACTTGCAAGGGAAGTAATTTAAATACTCTCTAAAAGTGCCAATATTTTTTAAATCTACATTGGTAAAGGATGACTTCACTTGTTTGTCCTTTAAAAAATCCAATATCTATCCCCTTTCAGTTTTCCTAGAGGTACCAACCAAATACTTAGGGCATTTCTGCACATCGCAAAAAATAGTGATACGGCAGCTAAATGGCGTAGCGCTAAATATTATTGTGCCTCCAACTATTCCTCACCTTCTTGTACCCTTTTTGCATTTATTACACTCCGCAAGTCTTGCTGGAAATGGTGCAAGAGAGCAACACTGTTTATATATGACTTTCTTCCCCCTGTCAATCAAGCCAGGCAGCCAATCCCCTTTCTCCTTTTTTTTAAAGGTCCCACTATGCCCACCATATTTCTCCGTTGAAATGCCTATGCATCTAATCATAGATGCATAGTGCTTTTCATTTTTCCACTGACCAATCCTAGCATAATTGCTTTCTCCATTGAGTTGGATCAGATGATATGGACAAAGTAAGTGAACCAGAGTTTTATGATTTTGCCTACCAATGATATATCAGACTTAATGTATTATAATATTTCCTTTTTTGTGACTTTTGCTGCATATGGAACCTGCTTCTCTAGTACCAGAGTTCAATGAATCGATTCTTCTCTTGTCCAATTTTTTCATTGTCCAATTGCACAGCCGTAAATGGCTACTGGAAATTTTCAGACCTCCAGGACTCCTCCCCATGATATTTCAAGATTCTTTCCAATCCAGCTGGCTTAAATTGGCAACCTTGTGTCTCTTCCTAGATCACCTTCTTAGACTTGGTGAGGCCCAGGCAAAGAGAGTAATCAAACAGAGTAGAAGATATAGAATGACAGACTGACATCACAAGCGCTTCTACCTTTTTAGCTCAAGATATGTCCTAACATCAGTTGCCTACTTATCAGCAATTGAGTTTCACAAACACAGAGGAGCTTTTCTTATGATCATTCCCGCATGGAAGCATAAAAGTCATGCTACCTCCTGCTTCCAAATGCATGATAGGAAACCATAAATGTTACGCTTCTTGACAGGAGACCCCTCCTGCGTTATCCCATCAACTTGGGATAGCTTTTCACTTCTCAATGAGGTGGCAGAGGAACATAAAGCATGAACAACCTTCACTTCTCTCCCTGCTCCTTGGGTTGTCTATCAACGTGAGCCACCAATCTCTTCACAGCAGTTGTTTTGGGGACTCAAATGTCCATCCCCTGGCCATGGTAACTGGATCAAGATTTAAAACACAGAGCATGGACACAAAGCTAATAGGGAGATGGACGCTTCATCACGTGCCCCCCCTTCTTTCCCTGTTCATACCCCATCACCAGAAAACAGAAACGGGAATGTGTTTTAGCTTCCTGATCCCAATATTACCATGCACAATGAAGAGAACATTTTATCTGTACTGAGGGCACATTGCTTTGTGGCCCCATAGCAATGTGGATGGCACCATTTCTTTTTTTTTAGATGTTGATCTGGAAATGGAGAGGGGAGGGCAGATGCAATGGTGTGCGATGTACTACCAAGATTGTTGTGTATTTGCAGTGTGGAAAGAAAGGGATTTTTTTTTTTTGCCGTTTTCCTCATAGCGGAGTAAACCAGATGAAAACTTGTATCAACTCCAGCACAGCCACAGGTTGCTGCTAATGTCATGTGGAAGCAGCACTAAAACTCACAAGCATTGAGAGGCTGTACAGGGGCAAATTCTTCATGTGGAAATGGCCCCTGGCTAGATGTTCAGCCATGTCCTTGGCAGTCTTGGAGGGCAGATATAGAAGAATCCCTTTCATAGAAAGACTATTTTTCTGCTCCATAAAAGAAGTGGAGAAAATTGAATGCATTTTCTTCTGCTGTCCGTTCCACAATCTAGCATGAGCTAAAGTTGCCCACTAATAGACGCAATGCCATATCAAACTGTTGGGGGAATAAACAGATGCAAAAGTGGCTGACAACTGCAGAATGAAAGCTATTTATTTAAAACATTAATATACCACCTGCCCACCTAAATAAGGTCCCCAAGTTACAACGTAGCTTCTTGTCCAAGGCAGGATTCAGTCATGACCCTGTTGCACATAGTGTACAGGAGTTAAACTGCCTGACAAAGTCAATTGTAAAACCTCGGCAACAAGATGATCCATCAAGAGAGCTCAACTTGCATGTAAAGGAGCTCCGTCATGATATAGTTGATTGACAATCACATTAAGGACAGAGTTTTCAACACCTCTAAACAGCATAGGCTTAGCATACCTGAGGTCTCTAATTCAAGCCCTGCATGGGATTTAGTATCAGACAGCTCTGGAAGGAGCATCAGGCACAGCTGAAATTTTGTAGCATCCAGCCCAGTAAATAGAGACAGGCTGCTCATGTTGATTGGCTGTCCCAGACACCTATCATTGTGTTCAGCACTTTTACATGAAGCTACCCTTCTCCCAATGAATTCTTGAGATTAAGTAGCAATGCCTGTTATTAATCATACTAGCCACCCTTGTTTTCCATTTCCCCTCCCCATTAGAAAGCCTGAATGCTTTATCACACCAACAGCAATCAGGGAATTGTGAATTTTCAGTGCTAGGGCATACCTGAACAGACACTGAAGAACCCCGTCAGCCTCTTGTGGTATGAAGCCCATTCTGAAGATAGCTAATGCTAGCAATAAGCAAGGACAGAGACAGATCCCTGTCTACAAATGTGAAAAAATCCAAGAATATATTGAACCCTTAACAGGAACGGTGTTCCTGAAAGCAAATCATATTAACATGGTTACCAGAAATCTTCACTGTTATCCAGCAGAATAACTGCAGGTCCATGACAGGAACAAATGTGTTGGTCAGACCACTGACAGTTAAGTGTCTTGCAATGGTGCAGGAGTAGCAAGATGTACAAAACTGGAATCACCGTGTTGTAAGTTCAACAAGCAGTAAAGATCAGGAATTATTTACTACATATTTAGTTGCAAGAAGCAGCAGAAAATGCACATGCAAACTCCATAGTTGACATGTTACACAATATACTTGAATATTGTATTTAAATAAAAAAGAATGCGGTGTGATTATATGCCTGTGAAAACATGGGCTAAGCCTTTTGATTGGAAGGCTTGCCTGGGACTCATTTCACACACATTGAATAATGCACTTTCAGTGTGCTTTTGCAGCTGGATTTTCCTGTGTAAAACAGTGAATCTACCTCTAAAGTGCATTATCCAACAAGTGAATCAAGTGCATTATCCAACATGTGTAGAATAAGCCCAGCAGACATGTATCTGCATTCTCATCTTGCACAACTCCCTGCATCTCCTGAAAAATGGGAAATTACAGTGACATCCAATTGGATGCAGAAGTCAGAGGAAGGGAAATGTATTGAGAATATACTCTTTCTATGGACATGTTCAGATTGGATTTTTTTTGTATTACAGTATTTGCTGGCATATAAGACTACTTTTCCCCCCTGAAAAACATGCCTCCAAGTGGGGGGGTCGTCTTATACACCGGGTGCACTTCAGTTGGGACAGACATAGCTGCCCATAGTGGCCCATAGTATTGTAATGTAATGTAACAAACTCTATATTTTGAGTGGAAATGTTGGGGGATCGTCTTATACGCCCAATCGTCTTATACGCCGGCAAATACGGTAATTATGTCATAATATACATCTTTACTTTGAAATTGCTGCTATTCTATTTGTCCCAGTGCTGTTCCCTAGCTCTCACACAACTAGAGATATGAAGTCCAGGGTGGCAAACTCTGAACCATTCGGCCAGAAATTTGGGTGTGATTCTGAATGCCTTCAGGGCCTTCCCTTACTTTTCTAATAGAAAAACTTGGCATTTGGGAATCTGAGGAAAATGTTATGCCACAATATCTTTTTTAGAATGAGTTGAATGCTTTTGAAGGCAAGACTTTATTGATATAAAATGTTTTGTAAGAACTTTGTCAGATAATTTTGTAAACATTTTAAGCCTTTAATAATGGCAATGGCTCTATATATGGTAGGCATGCCGCACACTCTGGAGGTTATCTTCATTGCTCAAAAGTGACTACTCTTGCTTACAGCTAATGGGACTACTTTGTGGATGACGTTTGCAAAAAGAGTAAAACAACAAGCCGCTTAAAGGGGAAAAATTGTATTCAGAAAAAAAGCAAACTTTGTATAGAAAGAGGAAAGAGAAAGTCCTAGCTAACTCACTGTTCTGTTGTCTTAATTCAGTCTATTCTGGAGGCAAATAGGGAGGAAATATCCCCCAAATGGCAGGTAGTCCCCAAATGAGCCAATCAGGACATTTGAAAAACATCAGGAAGTTTCTATTCAGACAATGCTAAATACAGATCTCCTCTGATGTCTCCCGTAGGATATACCGCCAGGAACCTGGGCGTGACCCTGGACGTTCCCTTACAATGGAGGCCCAGGTCACAAAGGTAGCACGGCTGGCATTCTACCACCTCCGCCAAGCCAAGCTACTAGCGCCCTACCTGGACCCAGAGCACCTAGCCACAGTGATCCACGAGACTGTCACCTCTAGGCTGGACTTCTGCAACTCGCTCTACACAGGCCTACCCTTATCCTTGATCCAGAAACTACAACTGGTGCAGAATGCTGCAGCCAGGATTCTCATGAAAACACCATGGAGATCCCACATCCAGCTGGTACTCCAACAACTTGGCTGGCTCCCAGTTGAATTCCGGATCAAGCTTAAGGTTCTGATAATCAGCTTTAAGGCCGTATGCGGTTTGGGCCCAGTGTATTTGAAAGACCGCCTCCCTGCCTATACCCTGAGAAGAGCCCTCCACTCTGCCACCTCCAACTGGCTGTGGATCCCTGGCCCCAGAGAAGCATGTTGGTCCTCAACAAGGGCCAGAGCCTTCTCGGTCCTGGCCCCCACCTGGTGGAACGAGCTCCCTGAGGAGATCAGAGCCCTGCCCGAACTTCCACAGTTCCACAGGGCCTGCAAGAGGAAGCTCTTCTACCAGGCTTTCACTTGAGGCTGACTGACGTAGAACAGCTGCTAAACCCCCAGACTAAAAGAACCAACCCATGAAAGAACCAACCCCCAATGTTACTGTTAATTGTTATTTATAATGTGGTTTATGTTACATACTATTTATGAAAGTTTATGTTACATACTGTTGGTACTATACATCGTTCCATGTAATTTGTATTATATAATGTTCAATGTAAACCGCCCAGAGCTGCAAAGAAACGGGAGGTATAAAAATCTAAATAAATAAATAAAATAAATAAATATTCTTCATATCCTTTTGAATCATGCACACCACAGATCTTACAGATATTCCAACAAATATTCTGTCAAAGAGCTAATTGGCAATTCCTCCAATGCCTGAGATTCTATTCATGGACAAAGGGGCCATGATTTCTTGCGATTTACAACTGCTCTTCCGCCAGGTTTACGGTTGAGACCAGGCTTAACATCTATGCCCCCCTGGGACCTGAGGATTGGGATTAAAGAGACAGGTACCATCAGTATCCCCTCTCCACCCGCTAGTGGGGGAATGGGTAGTCAATTAGCCGCTCTTGCCAGGTAGCTTATTAATTTGCAGACTTTAATGTATTTTATGGGGTTTTATACTGTTGTAACCCGCCACGAGCCGCAAGGGAGTGGCGGGTAATAAATCCAATAATAATAATAATAATAATAATAATAATAATAATAATAATAATAATAATACAGATCCCCACTTTTCCCACTGACTCCCTAGCAACAAAGTGGGGAACTACACCAGGAAGGATTTATACAAAATATACCAAATAAAGATATATGTTAACCTTTCTATGAATGATGAAATTTATTTTCATGAAGCTGTGTAATTAGGTTAAATAATAAAGTAAATATTGCATATGTATCCCCCCTCCCCCAAAATTGCCTGGCTATTTTTTTGGAAGGAAAAAAAGATAACCAACACCAGTTCCACTATTTCTGAAAAAAAAATGTCTCTCTCTGTTTCATGCACACACCCTACAAGAAGCTAAACTTCACATTTTCTTTTTTGGTTTTTTTTTCACCACTTATAATTTGCAAACCCATTGTAATTTCTGATGTGTTCAGCTTTATAATAGCCCTTTAAAATAAGTAACACAGTCCCATTTTATAGACGGGAAACTGAGAGAGATAATTACTCTATTTACAACAAGTCTGTGGTGGGGGTGGAACCTGACCTTCCCAGATCCTCAGTCTACACAAATAATTTCATTCTGCTGCATGAGGGGTGTTCTTGCAAAACACTACCAAGACTTTAAGCTTTTCCCATTGGCTCAAAATGAAGTTCTACATCCTTGACCTCTCCCAACACTAAACCAATAAATGTTGAATAACTTCAATTTCATGTTACTATTGTCTCCTTTTGTTATAATAACATCTAATTTAGGTTGTGAAGGATGAGTATTATAAAGGATTGCATTGCCTAATATGTGGAATTACAGAGCTGAGTCAATTTGAAAGCCAAGAATGGCATAACAGCGGGAAGATTAGAGCAAAGAGCCTATGATTAACCACGCCACCGTCTTCCTGCCACACCTAACCAAGACAGTCATTACATCATTATTGGACAACAGACGGCCAGAGATGTGTTCTACATCTCAATTTTCACAGTTTCAATGGCAAGGCATGGCAGCAGCTAGAGATACAAATACCACATGGCTGAATTTGCTTCAATTAGTCTTGACTTAAAGGGATACAACTTACCCAGGGACACATCTCACCAAGACAAAAACAACAACTGAACCTTCATAGTAAGTCCTGTATCAAACAGCAACAGTCTATTTAGTTGCAAGATCTATTTAGTTGCAAAAAAATCTTCCTCTAAAAAGGAACAAATGGAGAGTAGTTATGTGTGGAATTATTTGCTCACTGTAAGCCATCTGAGTGTATTTTGGTAACTCAAGAGCTCATTTAAAGTTGCAAATTTGAGGTGGAACTATCTTCATGTGTATTTGACTTCTAATCTGGCAAGCCAGGTTTGATTTCGCCTCCTCCTTCACATGCAGCCAGCTGGGTGACCTTGGGCTCACCACAGCACTGACAAACTGTTCTGATTGAGCAGTAATATCAGGGCTCTCTTAGCCTCACCTACCTCACAGAAGGCATCCTTCGGGGCCCACCTCCAATTAGTCGAAGGACCACATGCGGTCCGCGGCCCACAGGTTGGGGATCGCTGTTCTAGAGAGTGTTTGGTCACTGTGTAAGCAGGGCTCTTATTACATTCCTAAACCCATTTTATAACATGGTATTATCCACCATTTATACAAGTGCTCTTACATTCTTTTCCTGGGCATCTTTGTTCAGATGGCTGTCTCATTGTATTCCGTAGGTCTTATTCCCAAATCAGAGGTTTGCAGCCATAATGAAATAAATCCTAAAAAGCAGCCTCCTATGTTGACCCAAGCAGGTTCCACTGATCAAATTTTAACTTCTTAATCCCATGCCTTTTCACAATCTCCATCATGTTCCTTTTGGATGAAAGAGTATAAGGACTGGTATGTTAATGTTCATAGCTACTCGTAGCAATAAATGACTATTTAATCTGCATTCTTCAATAAAGTGCTAACCATATCTCAAAAATGAGAATACACTGGGAAAAACGGCTAACTGTGGTCTTTAATTTGTCAATAATGATTTTAGACCATGACCCTTAATAGGACATTGTCACATTTGCTGTGATTTATGCCTTGTGTGATGACATCAGTACCAATACTGCTGATAAAAGAACACTTATATTGAAGCAAACAGGATGATGAATGGAGTACAAGTCTACTTACTCATCTCATTACTGACTCTTCTGTTCACCACAGAGCTAATGTAGCGAGTCATTGTGTGCCTTGGGAGTATTTTGCAGATTGAATTTAATGGCAGACAGGCAAGATACGTACAATTGCTCCAACATTCGAAATGGAAAGATGGCAGGATTTTTTTTTTTAATCTATGAATGTGCATGTTGGGTCACCTAAGTGATAAACAGTCATTATCTTATTTAAGCCTGATTGTGAATGGACAGCAAAGAGGAAGACAGAACCCATCCTTCTTCCCATCAGCATCTCCACAGTTTCATCAAAACAAAAAACAAAAAATCCCAACCAATTGAAATGCTTTGGAAGCAATGAGACACTAATAGTCTTTGAGGCTCTGGCATTTGGCTCCTAGCCCAGTAAAAAGATATCAGTGCCCAACCTCCACTGGTTTGGGCAAGAACCTGAAACCTGAATCACGTTAGTTTAGCAGAAACCAGAAACCAGTTTCATAATTTTATACTAGATAATTTTTTGTTACAAAGATAATTTGTATGCATATATTTACAATGTTCTGACAGTTGACATTGATACTTTTATCAAATTGCTTTGTGTCAATTCCAGTTGTAGAAATCTCTTTAAACATGTCCATTGTAATTTGAACAGATAAAGCTTCTCTATACCATCAGATCATTGGTCCATCTAGTGGAGTCAGTCACTCTGAATGGCAGCAAGCAACTCTCCAAGAACAAAGGCACAGAAAAGACTAGCCACGTTAGGGATGGTTTAACCATGTGGCACATGCTACAGGCCCCACACTTCAAGGGGCCATGCACTGTTCCTTCCCCCCCCATGGATCAAGGTTGTAGCCTCCCCCCCCCCTTTTCCATCTTTAAGGGCACTCAGAGTGACATCTCTTTCCACTGTGGGGGGCCCTCTGCCCCCGGTCTGGCTGCTCCTGCTGCAATTGTACTCTGCTAGGGCCCCTTAAATCCTTAAACTGGATCTGGTGCTATGGGCCCCACAAATCCTTAAGCCACTAATTACTCCCTGAGATCAACTTAACTGACAATGATAGGGAATTGATCTGGTACCTTATGCATTTGCTAAATCATTGAGTTAACTCCACATCAAAGATCCATTCCACCCATAACTTTTAAGATGCACTGAGCACAAGCCAATAAGAAGGACTTTGGTGCTTTGCAAAAGGTTATGGCAGTTCCACAGGGTTTGCATGAGCGAACTTTGCAATGGACTGTGCCCAGGGCCATTAACAAATATTAGTTACCCTGTTCAGTCAAAGTAAATAATTTATACATTAACAACATCTCTAACAAGATCTTCTTTCTGAAAGCACAAATACTGTGGCCCATTAATGGAAAAGTCTGCCAGCATAATAAGAAAGGAGAAAGAAATCCCCTGGGGTCTCCAAGCCATGTGCATGTCACCAATAATTCTCCTAGTCTTTGTGAGCTAGTGGTTTTGCATAGAGAGAGGGGTGTTAAAAGCAGTTTTATTAGCCGAGTTTTAGTGCTGTGGCCAGCTGTACTCTTTGCTCTATAAAAGGTAATTACTTCCAATAGTAACAAGCTAATTGATTGCTAATTAAATCAATTGGCACACTAACCACTGTCAGGGGGTGACAGATTAGCCAGTCACGTGACAGTGTGTTTGTAATGAAAAGTGGACATGGTCTGAGTGTGATTGACATGGTAGATGAAAAGTGATTTGGGATCTCATAGGTGGTCATGAAGAGGGTATGGCAAACATGATTGATTCAATGGTGGCTGTCAAAGAGGAAATGAGAATTGAATGGGATTCAGCATCTGGCTTAGGAACTCACCACATGATGCTCCACGTTGTTCACATGTAAATAAGCTAGATGGAGGTTTCTTGCAAATGAAGTGGAGGAAAGCAAGTGGGAAAGGAGGCAGAGAGAGTAATTAACGCTATTACTGTTACGAAGAAAAGAGAAAAAGCATTGCCGATTAAGTGGGGGAAAGTGATCTATCATCCGCATTTATTTACAACCATCCTAGCTTTCTCAGCCTCCGTGGTATTTGCCCTCATGATGCCATCTGCTAATGTGGTTTTCTTGGGAAGCAATAGGTCAATATCTGAATGAATTTTCTTCACCGCTAGCATTTTTTTCATTCAAAGAATCTGTCAAGTGGCTCCCATCCCCTTCTAAAAACATAAAGGCTGCCTTCTGCAGTATGGTCAATTGCCATACATTTTGTTAAATTATTATTTTTAATTCCCTGATGCCAGCATTTCTTACTAGTTTTTAAATTTAGAAGCAAAGGCATATTTAGATGGTTCTGGACGAGATGGTGTTAAAAATTGGATCCTTCATCAACTGCTCCTGTGGCCTGCTGCCACAGAATGCTGGTGGCAGAAAAAAAATCAAGTGCTGGTCACATTACTTCCAGTTACAAAGCAAACCAACAAACCAGAAGCAACATAGAGTAGCTGTAGGAATTGCTGAAAACTCCACTGAGTGTCCAGTGATTCCTAGAGATTCTGTTCTCTTTGAGATATTTTTCCAGGAAGTGATGTAACATCACAGTCAGAGTTGAGCCCTGTCCTCACGAACAGCTTTCCTATCAGGCAATTGTTCAATGTTAACTATTCTGACATGCATCCAGTTGATTGCAATGGATATAAAGTGTTATCAGTGCTCCACCAATTTATGGCAATCCCTTAGGTTTTACAAGGCAAGTGATTAAGCAGAGGTGGTTCGCCATTGCCTTCTTCTGCAAGGCTTCATTGTGGGCAGTCTTTCCCCCATATGCACATGAGTAGCTTCTCACTATCACAGAGACCTTTCCCGCATGGAAGCATCTAAGGTGTGCCGCCTCTTGTTTTGAAATCTGCGCTCCGCTAATGCGCGGTTGCTCGTTTCCAGACAGGAGTGTTCTTCCACGTTTGCCAACTACCTCATCCTGAGTTTTTGCTTCCTGACAAGTCAGGTGGTTGACTGGAAGTCAAGACAATCTGCTTACCTACACACACACACACACACACACACACACACTGTTTTGGCTTGTCAATCACTATGATGTGGCATCAGCCATCAATCACCTTTCAGCACTGTATTCTTGCCTACTAGTGCCCCCCAACCCCCCCCAAAAAAACATAGAAAAATATTTTAACAACCCCCCCAGATTTGCATAGCAATGCAGGTACACCACAACACATAATGATTTAAAGTTATCAAAGTGGTGTTTTCATGTCTTCCCCCCTTTGCAGGAGAGCTCAATTTGCAAGCAGTGTGAAGGGGCGAAGGAGGAAGCAGCCACTTTTCCTTGGCTCTGCAGTGTGGTTTCAAACAGAGCAGCACTGTGTGGTGAAGGAAAAAGCAGCAAGGGGACCCAGCTCTCTGCCTCAGCTCCCTCCCACATGGTTAGGCTACAGTCCCTTAAAAAATAAAAAAAGGAAGGAAGGAAGGAAGGAAGAAAGAAAGGAAGAAAGGAAGAAAGGAAGAAAGGAAGAAAGAAAGAAAGAAAGAAAGAAAGAAAGAAAGAAAGAAAGAAAGAAAGAAAGAAAGAAAGAAAGAAAGAAAGAACACATCTCTCCCCCTCAGCTCTCCCTAAGTATGAATCAAGCAATCTGTGCCTGAAGTGGACTGGGTGTAATTTCATCGCCCTGGAACTGTGTTGCAATGTGTTTCCTCTGCAGCGCCACAGCAGAAGTGGGCTTTGGAAAAAGTCCTTTGAAAAAAGGGCAGGGGGAGGAGGATGGAAATGACTCTCAGGCATGGGTGGGTAGTTGGGAGTTTGGGAAAAGGGACAGCCTGAGTTTTTCCTTCCTCATGTCCTTGTGGCAACTTGGCCAGGAAGAGTCATGCCAGCCCCGGGAAAGCTACGGGAGGAAGACAATGTTATGAGGAAGCCCAAATGAACTCCGCAAACAAGCAGAGGATGAACCAAGGGAAATGACTCATGCGGAAATGGTCAGAAAATCCCACTCAGAAGCAATCTGGAGCTGAGCAGGGTCTTGGACTGCCCATTGCCCATTGCCCATTATAAGATTACAGCAGTTATATTCTGCTCAGGATGTGATGTTCCACTCAGTGGGGGGGGGCGGTATAGAGAAACATTGAATGGGGGTCTCCCATCCAAGTACTGACCCTGCTTAGTTTTCAAAATCTGATGAGATCAGGATGTGTTATACCATTCTATATCATGCAGTGGAACCATGCCTAAACTATTATCATGGGTTTTTTTTAAACCATCACAACTAACATGTCCTGCTTGAGGCTGATGTCAACCGAGTCAAGGGAGAGTTTCTGCTACTGCAGGACTGGAAGAGGAGATACAGAGGCTCAATTCAACAGAATAACAAGCTTAGCTATTGCTCTAGCAAAGTTTGAAGATGGACTAAGACAAAAATCACTCCTGCAATAAGAGATTTCACACTGAGAGAAAAAAATCTAGTTGCTCTGTGTGATTCACCATTTTCAACCAGCATATTCTAAGGGCATTCTGTTGCCAGTTAGGGCAAAACTAAATGTGATGCTAAGTTCATGGCTACAATGAGGGTGCCATTGCCTTTTAAAAGTTATTTTAAAATGCTGTAAGGGGTTACTGCTATCGAGGAATTACACATAGTGATGTTATTAATATTAGTAGACCCCTACAAATTTGGATATCATGTGACCTATTTGGGATTGAACTATATACCCAAGACATTATCAGAGACAAAGTAATTTCCAACAATCATTAAACATTATTAGAGAAGCCTGAGTTATTACAATATTGAGAATTCACTGATGAAGATATCGAAAACAGATACCTAGGAATCTGTTTTGAAATTGTTTTGAACGTTGTGATATTGTTTTGAACATTAAATCACTTCATTATCTCCAGCTTGAGAATTTTTTCTCCTACTTTATCATGGCTGACGAGTCTTCACCTGTTTCATTTGCTATTATGGCATCTTACAATGGATTTAAAATGGTGATGGTGCCCTTGTAGTGGCAACAAGGATGCTGTCACATTTAGTTTGGATCTTTGACAATGAAAACAGTTCATCTGTTTTCTACCCAGTGTTCCAGTTTGCTTACCAAGTGTTCCAGCATATTTTAATGCCTGTTAAACTGATAATTTGTACTTTTAAAATTAATTCTTAGAGAAATAGATGTGAGAATAGCTGTACTTGTATTTAGTAGTTTGGTCCATGTTCTAATACTATACATCAGAATGTTTGCACTGTTGAAAGAGTTTGCCTTCCTTGTGAACTGAATGCCACTTGTGGTATATGGAATACTTACTGAACCGGATAGCCAATTGTTCTAATCCTTCATGATAAAACTTATGCTGCTGTGTTTAAACTGTTCTTAAACCAGACAATGTAAACTAATTTTTAAGCACAACTAGCTTCTGTTCACATGTGGTATTTTCATCACTCTACAACCTGAATAGCTAAGATTACAGACAGAGGCCCCCACCTGTGTAGGTGAGGGTTCTCTATCACCAGGCCCTGCTTCCAGCTGCCAATCAGTTAGATGTAAAGAGAACTTGCCAGTAGAAAAAGAAGACCCAGGCCACAGTGTTGCTCAGGAAGTGTTGTCATCATACAACAATGTCCAGGCAAGGCTCTGTTATTTGGGCAAAAGCTGAATGGTAGAAGCCGTAAAATGGCTAGAATTTTTACTCAAATACCAGAGTGTTGCAGAGATGTTGTTGCATGTGACACTGGCAATATGGCCTGAACCTTCTGCTTTCTCCTAATAAGTCCCCTCATTCAGGGACTTGAATAGCATATAGGACACAACTGTACATTTCAGCCAGTGTGTGGACTAAACTTGCAATAAGATGTACTCACCTTTAAAAGCACTTCGTCAGTTGCCACTGGGAGGAAGCAGTGCAAAGTGGAGGAAGGAGCTGTAGGTGCACTTTGGACTCATTACCTGGGACTGGCAAACCATACCAGGAAATGATGAGGCCACACTACACTTTTGCCCTCGACATACCATCTAATAATCTGGCCATATAAGGACCCCTCATGCCTTAGAGCAGTGGTCCCCAACCTTTTTATCACCGGGGACCACTCAACGCCGGGGACCACTCCCTGGGGACCGCTCAACGCCTTTTACTGAGGCCCGGTGGGGGGGGTAGTTTACCCAAAGTGTGTTGTAAAGGGCCGGGGGGGGGGGAGAAGGCGTCCTTCGGGGCCCACCTTCAATTAGTCGAAGGACCACATGTGGTCCATGGCCCACAGGTTGGGGATTGCTACCTTAGAGCATGCAGTGAAACTAACCATATAAGGAAATGGAATGCATCAGGCACGAGGTACCTGCCTGACCAGGTCACAGGGTCTCCACCTTGTTGTAGCAAGAATTAGCCACTGAGCTTTCGCCAGGTTGTCTGCAGGAATGTATAAATAAACAAGTGCCAAGGGCTCGGGAGGCTTGCTTTCACCAAACTACTGTCTCCGTGTTGTTGCTTCATTTGGTGACCGCGACGTGATCCAGATCCCATCGTCTCCTGGTCCTAACTGTAAGAGTCCTGGTGTGCACCTCAGCTTCGGCTCCCTCAGCTTTGGCTCCCTTAATTTGTGAGTATAGGGACAGGTTAGTTTGGCCACGATAAAGTTGTGACAATAATTCAGAAGAGATTCCCAGCACCTATGACATGCTGCCTGTGCAAGGCCAATTAGGTTCCCACATGGAACCTGCCCGGTCAAAAGAGCAGTGGGTGCATAAACTCAATTTTGTGGGAAACTGAGTTGATGTGGAACACACTGAGGGAAAACACAGCCTTCTTGCCTTATGCATTCAGTTGTATGCCAGAACATGTTTTCCTTAAAACCCTACTGAGAATTTCATGTTGCCACATATCCTTCCTAAGGGTGAAGGAAATTTGCATCCCAGAGGTGAGGAAGAAGAATTTTATTTCCACATTTGACATAGGAAAGTTGTTTGGTTCCTTTGGCTCATGTATTAACATCTCTGCATGGCTGTCACAGAAGGGTTTTCTTTTTATTTACCATGTATTCACCAGATGTTAGTTGGAATTAATTTCCATTAATATTGGTAGGATTTGCTTCTAAGTACATGTCGTTCTGGTTAACACTTGTATACAATTCCTTTAATTATATCTAAGAAAATTAGATCATCTATTACTTGCCCTTATTCTCAGCTTCTACAACTAAGAACTGTAAATATTCCCTCTAGAAAAACATCTGGCACAAGTTGTTCTGAATAACAGGAAAAGAGTATATAAGCCTTCCTACTGTCAAATCAGAAGCTGAGAATTGTAACGATGGACCCTCAACCACCCAGAGATAGTTCCTTTGCTTGCCATTGTACAGACAAGATAAATCAAAGGCTTTAAGGCATTCTTTAGTCTTGGCAGAGGGTGGAGGATCAGATCCTTAGCAAGTTATCACAATGGTTCCATGACAGACCTTGTAAATGTGCTACTTACTTTTACAAAGCTGTCTCGTTTTAGCAAGTGACAGTGGCATTTTTCACAATGTTCAGATTTGAGAGTTACATCAGCATACAGCACACTGGAAAATAACAGGCTTTGTTTGATAACTGTATAAACACATGACAGACGAGGAGCGAAATAAGAAACTGGGTTTGATACTGTGTTAAAAACTCCTGCAGAAGCTTTAACATATTGAGGTTATAACCATACCTCATTGGATATTATGTTATCAATTTTCTATAGCAACATTTCACCTCCTGGATTGTCTTCAATGAAGGACTCCTCACAAAACACTCAACAATATGTGGATGTCAGCTTTGTGTCTTGTCCATTAAGAAATGAAGCCAACTTGGGCAGACACATGAAGCTGTTTTATACTGAATCAGACCATCAATCAATCCAAGTCAATATTGTCTACTTAGACTGGCAGTGGCACCCCAGGGGTCTTTCCTGTCACCTCCTGTTTAGACATTTTTGGGTGGAGATGTCAGGATCTGAACCTGTGACCTTCTGCATACCAAGCAGATGTTCTACCACTGAACGTCAATCCTAAATAGTTTGGCCAACTTTTAATAATAACCTTTGGTATAATCAAGAGAAATCAAACCGATACAAATTGGGTGATTGTAAATAGTTTGGCTTGTTTACACACTTCCCTGCATTGTCCAGGACCCCTCCAGGAGTTTCTCCTGCATGCCCCACTGCAGCATCGCAAGTGCATGGACATCATAAGCTTAAGGAGTAAAAAGGGAGAGAAACCTCATGAGCAGAGGGTAAATCATGAAGAGAGAAACTTAAAAAATGTGTGCATTATGGGAAGTGCCTTTTTAAACAGACAGCTAAAAATGTCCAACAAAAAATGTATTTTTTTTTCTTTGAGGCTGCTCTTACTTAACAAACTTAAACGGAAAGGGGAGATTTTCAGTCTTAAGAATCACACATGGCAAATGTACAACACCAGTTGTAATCAGCTTTCTGTAGGGAATATGAGAGTAGGCCTAGCAGACCTCCCCAAGGAGAGTTCTGTAAAGTAAAGGGTACCTTTGCTGACAAAGCTGTATTCCTTCTGGTCATTAATCTGATCTCAGGTGACAATGGAAGGTGAAACTAGGCTTCTTTGTAGGCTTAAGCAAATAAATAAAGGGGGGGGGAGTTCACATGACAGCGAGTATTCCTTGAGAGATTATAGATTCACACTCTCCGTATGCACACACTGGGTGCTTTCACAGTGCTCAGATCTTTCGCCCTGTGCTTTGGAGAGGGTTTTTACAAGCATGGTTTTTATCCTCCCATTGCCAAATAATACGTTTGTTGCACATGAACCAAATGTATAAAGTCAGCTCTAATACAGCTCCCAGATTCAACCCAACGAGTGCAAACCAGCATGTGGCCTGTATCGTTATGATAGATAACTAAACTCAAATGGCTTTGTTCCGGGCACACTGCAAACAGGGTGATGAGACAGAATAGAAAATGTAAATGTTCAGTGTCATAAAAGCAGGAAATAAAAGAGGAGGGGGGATTGAATGGGAGAGATCTTGGGTGCTGTGAAAGATAAAATGGCACCAGTGAATGCCAGGCATAATAGGAGCAGGTGCGGTTGCCCATCCTTCACAATGCAACTCACTGCTGTCTTGCAGCCGTTCTCCTGCTCCAGTCACATCCCTCCCTAGGGTGTGCATTACCAGGAGTGCCAGAAATCTCTGAAGTGTGTGTGTGTGCGTTGTTTTAAAGGATAGGAACAAATGCTTAACTTGAAGCTGCATTTCTTTTAAATCCAGGGTTGCTATAAGGAAAAGCAAACCCATTAGACAGTTTGTCTCCTTTGCCCCATCTCTTTCATTAAATGTTCAGCACACGATAAGGACTGGCCAGGATGCAATGATAACTCGATGCAGCGTTTGTACTCTGTAGCCTCTCCTTTCAGCCAGGAGAGGAGGTTGCAGGCAAATCTGCTAATCCTCAAAACAAAACACACACAAAACACTGGATGGAGGGAAAGGTGGTTGGGAAAGGTTTATACAGCTGGTGTTGTCAAGAAAGGAAGGAATATTGTGAAGCAGAAGCACTGAAGGCTGCATTCCCAGCCCCTTGTCAGATGCCTTTTTGTGTAGTAGCCCCAGTTCTACTTGTTACAGGAACTAGATTGTTAGCCTGAACTATCATATTGAAAGAATAGAGAGAAAATGAAAAGGAGTTTCTTTAAAGAAAGATAAGAAAATTGAATTTTACTCTAGCTAGAAGATTTCCTGCACAGTACACCCCCCCCCCCCAATCCTTGATTTGGACATGAAGTCTATCTGAAACAGCAAGGCATTAAAAGTGATCAAAAGCCTTTCTTGCCTAATCTACTCTTCACAGATGATAGAGAACGAAAGGGAGGATTCTCCATTTGGTGATAACTAAATCCAAACAGTTAAACAGGGGTTACAGTGTAATCTCTAACAAAAGGGCAACAAATTCTCTAGTTTCAGAAAGGAAGCCATGTTAGTCTACAGCACTAAGAAGTCAAAAAAGGCTCTGAAGCACCAGAGACACTAAATGGCTCATCTTGACATTGGCATACCTACATTATTTCAATAGATGAAATCTACTATCTGTAGATGTGAAAGTAAGGTCCCTAAGACCATTTCCGCATGAGTCATTTTCCTTGGTTCACCCTCTCTTTGTTCGTGGGGTTTATTCACGCTTCCAGACGACATAGCCTCCCTCCCATGGCTGGCATGACTCTACCCTGGCCTTTGCCCCGCAATAAGGGAACACAGATACATCCACAGTCCCCACAGTGAGACACTGAGCAGCAAATCGCAGTAGGGAAGTCAGGAAGGGAAAACTGTCACTTTCCCTGCCCTGCCAACTACCCACCCATCCAAGAGTTACTTCCATTCTCCTCCCTCTGCCCTTTTTTCAAAGGACTTTTTCAAAGCCCGCTTCAGATTTGGGGTACTTGTGGACTGTAAATATGAGCAGGCAGTGTGATTCAGTGGTAAAGAAGGTAAATGCAACCTTGGGATGTATCAGCAGAGGCATCACATCAAAATCGCAAGATGTCATAGTCCCACTGTATACCATATTGGTCAGACTGCACCTGGAGTCCTGTGTGCAGTTCAGGAGGCCTCACTACAAAAAGGATGTGGACAAAATGGAGAGGACACAGAGGAGAATGGCAAGAATTATCTAGAGACTGGGGATCAAGTCCTATGAGGAAAGGCTGAGGGACTTGGGAATGTTCAACGTGGAGAAGAGGCAGTTGAGAGGGGATTGCTCTCTTTAACTATTTGAAAGGTTATCACTTGGACTTGCATTTTTAAAGGATCATCTTTTCCGCCCATTTCTGAAAGCCTTCTTGGGATCATTACCTAAAATTCACAGGCGGACTACTTACACCTTTCTTTTCATTGTGCTCCTTCATTCCATCATTCTGTGCCCTCCATCATCTCCTCCCCTTTCGCAAGGTATACTGGATGCTTAAAAAAAATGACAACAATCAAAAAGCCTAGCTCATTGTGTCACAACACTGTTGCATTGTAACTCGCAAGACTGCTTTTTTATACACATAGAAAGAGCAAAAGTGGTGAGACCATCTGGGCGATGGCTGCTGGAGGCATGACAGTGCGCTTCCGAGTGACTGGCTGATCACACTGACCACCCAGTGCCTGGCCAAATCCCTCTCGAGCCCCTAATCATGCACATGGGTTCAACAACACCCTGTGTCAGTAGGTTGATATCTGGAGCGGCTTAGTATTTCCTTTGCCTCCTGACGCAGGGTGCTGTTAAACTCATGTGCATGATCAGGGGCCCGAGAGGGATTTGGCCAGGCCCTGAGCGGTCAGCACAACCAGCTGGACACTTGGGAGCATGTGGCAAAACAGTTGTGTGAGCCCAAGTACAAATACCTCTTTAGCACTCTAGTGAGGTTCGGAATAATGATGATTTGTCCAGCTTTTAACGCTTGGCTGTATTGTGGAACAAATGCAATTTCCACGATAAATTATTTTCCTACTTAGAATAATAAATGAGATTCTATGTATTATCAAGTAGACAACAAATCAGCTAGCTGTTCTCAGCACATGCCCATATTCAGAAATAAGTAACTATGTCTTCAAGTATTCATCCTTGACAGAAAACAATCAGCCGATGTGGAATTTGCAGATCTCTCAACTGACCATCACAGAAATCCCATTTTCATACCTAAACTATTATCTCAAAGGATATTTTCCAGTTAATCGGTGTGTACTGTTACACGATCTTCCCTTGGAGACATTGCCAACGCATTCAAGCATGAAAAAAGAATTATATAGAAAATACTATGTCAGAACGGACTCTAAATCCTTAGCTAGATTTACCTTTGAAGAAATTTCAAATTTGAAAATAGGATGAACTGCCTCATGTTCAGTTTTCATGGGCTTCGGGCGTATAGCTTCATAATTCTGTCTCCAAGAGATAAATGCAATGGAGCAGGAAGGGGAAAAGGCACCAATTTGATTTCTTGAAATGACCTTAGGCAATTGATTATATGACTTAATAAACAGACTGAAGGCTAGCCTTCCTCAGTAAAGAAGACTCAATATTAAAGGGGGATTGGAAGTTACTTCCTGCGTGAAATGTAAAATATCTGTTCTCATCGAGTTTCTTTCTATATGACACGGGACGAAGAAGAAAAGCTGTTTACTTCAGTGCCAGGCTCAACTACAAAGCAGGTCTGCGGCATCTTTACCTTTTTTCTGCTTCTCAGAGATTAGTACAAAATGAAATGACTCCTCCCCCCCCCCATTAGTTGTATCTACCAAAATGAAATGACTCCTCCCCCACCCCTTTAGGTGTATCTACCACACTTCTGTGCAAGGGTTAGCATTACAGGAAAATGAAAAGATTTAGCATCGCAGCATGCACAATCATTTAAAAAGCAGAGCTCAGAGAGCAAGAACAAATGCTGAAACAGAAATGCAAAAATATTACTTTGCAGTGGCAAAGGAAATGGAAAATTGGCAAAGGAAAATGAAATAATGGAATACAAGGAGAAATTTGAGGGAAATGCACAGAGAGAAGGGCAATAAGTTTGCCCCTGTAATTCTATGCTGGCTAGAAACTTCGTAAATTTTGAAAAACCCAAGCCATCACCTTCAACTTTCAAATAAACTGCCCACCCAGATCATGAAAATGGCCATGCGATTTCTGACTTTGCAGGGGTTGCTGTGGATGTTAGGCAAAAGTCTTTGTGTCCTTTCCTCTTTTTAAAAAAGGAACCTGCAGTTTATTATGAATAAATTCTGCTTGGCACAGAGAGAAATGTGTAGAGAGGCAGGAAAAGAGGTACTGCAAAATTCCAGAATTTCACTCTGTAGATGCTCACAGGCCAGGCAATGTCTTTACGAAGCTTCTGCACCCCCAGGGTGCTCATCGGTTAGTCTTTCCTGTGCGGAGCAGGCTGCCGTATTCCTGTCATTCCTGGTTCTGCTGTAGGCAGTCCAAAGGTTAGGCCTATGAATGGGAATGACATGAAGCAGGTGAAAAATCCTGTTCAACCCCAAAAGACAACCAACTAATCCCCTGTTGTGTCAAGACGAGGGTCAATATGATGCAGCAAATGCCAGCGTTAGGAACATGAAGCCCCTTTGTAAGGCTGTCCTAGATTTCCTGTGGGCTGATTCTTTATGCAGCTCTGCCAATAATGTCTCATGTCTCATTCAAACCCAGGGACTAGAACAACAGCTCCGAGGGCTCTAATAGTTGTGAATGAATTTTCTAGGCAAGACATATTCTCTTACTTTAACATTTCTTTATAGGAAATGTTCTCCAGACCCTGGCCTTCTTTGTTTCTTCCTCTATCCATGTCGGTATTTCTTCTTGAAGTCTTGCTTCAGGTAAAGTCGGAGTAGCACAGAATAGAATGGAACTAGTGATTCTGATGTGGATACCATGCATCCAAAATTATATTTAAAAATTTTGTATTCACATCAGACTGTCTATTCATATTCAGCTTGTGCCCTACAATCCTCAGATTTATTTTTACTTGTATCACTGCCAAATATTCTTTCGGATCTGTGCTTTTACTTTATGTGTTACTTTATGTTTAATTTATGTGAACTTGTCATAGTTTAGATAAAGTTTGGGTTTCTATTAAGTATATTTAAATGTATACCCCTTCTTTCTTCCATGGTGGAATGCCTAACAACGTACATCAAATTCTTAGGAGGTGTCCCATACAGACAAAGACCAGACCCAGAGCTGCTTAAGTGAGGTGGCTCAATCATGTATCATCAGGGACAAAATGCTGATAATTCCACTGACTGAAATACTATAGAGCAACAGATTCTGTTACGTATTTGAAGGGCCAATATTCACACAACCAGCTGCCAACATATTTTGAGAAGAACTCTGCAAATGCATTTCCATTGTGAATGTGAAGAAATTAAACAAAGGAAGACAACCTTAATGTTCTCTAGGGTAAGGCCTAGATTCAAATCTTTGAAGTTCACTGAGTGACCTTGGACCAGTTTCAGTCTAACTACACAACTTTGTTGTAAGGACCAAATGTAAGGACCAACAGGAACGATGTTTATTTGCCCTGAGCTCCTTAAAGAAAAGTTGAGGTCCAAGTGCTTATTTGTTTACACAGAATCCCTGTCAAAAACAAGACACAGAAAATAATTTAGTACATGTCTAGGAGAATCTCAGTACAATGTATGGCATTTATACAGGCCCTCAATCATGATTCACACAAAATACCTCCTGGTTTGGATGCAAATTTTGCAAGAAAAGGATGGGAGGATTGAATACTAACAGCTGCGCTGTTCAATGAAAACCATGTTAACGTTAATAAATGGTTTATTTAGAAGACTTCTGTAGCCCTTTTGGCTTCTTAAGTGTATTTGGGGAAGCCCCTCCTACACTTAGATCTGAACACAAAGAAAACGGCCTTATCTGTATTTCAGGCCAATATCTTGCACCCACATGGAGAAGATATTTTGGTGATATAGGTTTCATTACTAAAAAAAAATGCTATAGGATAATAAATTAATTCAATATTGTACACTTATCTATTAGACACATTATTACAGAAATATAAAAATGTAAATTATTCATTATCATCCCTGTGATTATTTGTTGCAGCTGATAATTACATTGAATGTATTTTATATCAGTAATAACCTTCTGTCTACATTTACAACATATCATATCTGGGGGGCTTGTCATGCTTTTCCCCCCAAGCCTTTTCTTTATTAAGACACAGACCTCAAGAGTACATAACCTTTATGTTGAAGGAAGATTTTTTCCCCTCCTTCATATAAAAAGCAAATATTATAGATTAATTAATCCAATGTGATTATAATTTAATCACCCTTCCTTGGTGCCCATGAGGGACTGAGCTGTTATTCAGAGGCTCATTCATATTGTTATGGAGAGAAAATGCAGCCATAAAATATTTTGCATCTTGTTCATTCATAGAGCAGCAAACAAAAGCCAGACGGGCCCCAATTCAGCTCTAGCCAAACTCCCACAATGTGTTAACTTACTGTATGGTTGTGAATGCACATTTCACAGTACCTCATATTCAAAGCCATGCATTGAAGAGAAAGGCCTGAATGCTTAAACATGGTCTAAGTCTGCGACCCTCTTAGATTTGGTTTTCTTTCTGTACTTCCTTCTATACCATCAAGTCACTGAATAGAGCTCTGCTATGAGTTTCCCGTACTTACTGCCCTTGGCTTTTGCAGTTAGGAGGAATGTAGTTTGCTGGTGTGGTGTTCTCTACACAATTAGTTACCAAAGATGGCTTGGGCACTTGCTTGTAGAGGGAAAAAATGCAAGATGTTTCCTGTTCCTTTTTGAGATACAAGGCTTGATGTAGGGTAGCATCTAGGATACTCTAAGAAGACTAAGCTCAACTCTCTCCTCAACCCCAAAGCTTAATAGCATATCATTTGTTCCATGCCTGTTGGCTCATATTATTGTTATAAGGAAGAAAGGGGAGATAAGTCCTCCATTTACCTGCTTGAGGCAGAGAATACCTGTCCCAGCCCCTGAGGAATTGAGGAGTGGGAGAAAAAATGGAATCCACATGGCCACACTAGTCCCCACCATCTCCACGGAAAAGACATCTTCCTCACTCTATTCTTCCCTGGCACCCCGCCCACAAATCACCCAGCATTTGCTAAGGTGGGGAATAAACATTTTAGAGGGAGGAAAGAATTTTTAAAGATCATAATTTATTTTTTACAATGACAGTGTTGTTCCTATCAGGTTGCTGTTTTGTACTCCAATTGACAATGACTTTCCATGGTCTCCAGTAGAGAACACCTCTGTTTATTCTGCAAGTATATACTCATGCATGCACACATACAAAAATATGGTATCCCAGCTAATAAAAAACTGAGTATTCAGTGCCAAGAATTTCAAGTACAGCACTTTAATTTTTGTGTTTTTACAACAGGAATAAATGACAACAGCCATTCAGGTCTTTGGGAGAAATGAAAGAAGAGTTGGCTTTTATGCCCAGATTTTCACTACCAGAAGGAGTCTCAAAGCAGCTTATAATTGCCATCCCTTCCTCTCCATACAACAGGCACCCTTTGAGGTAGGTGGGACTGAGAGAGCTCTGATAGAATGGCTCTGTGAGAACAGAACTATCAGCACTGTGACTAGCTCAAGGTCACAGGCAAATGCAGTATTGGGTACTGGCTGCATGTGGAGGCATGAGGGATCAAACCCAGCTCTCCATATTACAGGCCGTCACTCTTAGCCACTCTTAGCCACCAAGCTGATTCTCAGAGAAGTGAAGTCAAAGATCTCATATGAATACATGAAGCTGCCTTGTAATGTGACAGACTTTTGGTTTAGCAAGGTCAGTACTGCTGATTCTGACTGGCAGCTGCTCTCCAGGGTGGAGTCTTCACTGAGCTTTTATTGCAACCCCAGGTTGATTCAGTCCCTGCAGTCTACATGGAATGTGATTTCCGCTTTGATTTGCGGCGATTTACATTTTCCCTCTGCAACAAACATGATTGATCCGGAGTGACCCTACCTTTTCCTCACGACTTCCTAGAGTGCTTTTAATCCTCGATGTTTTAAAATTCGCATGACTAAAGGTGCAGCTCTCTGCTTTTCCCCAAACTAACTTGCTGCCGAGCCTCCAACATTGTACAAAAGCCCTGCTTGGTCGGGGCGTCAGTTCAAATGCTTCCTGGTTGCGGAACTTTCCTCCCAAGATTTTTTTCTTTGTTCCACTCTGGAATCTGTGCTCCAGAACCAGCAGAGATTTTCCTCTTCTCTGAGAAGCTGCTTGCTGGCTCCATGGCTTGCTCCCCCCCCCTCCCCCGTGCTTGTTAGAGAAAGAGCCCTCATGCTGCTTCTCCACTGGCTTTCAAAAGAGGAGAAATCTCCCACCCTCCCCTCTCTCAGCTCCTCGAATGGTGCAGAGCACTTTCTGTTTCAAGTTGGGGGAAAGTAATTAGAAATACCCGAGCTCAGATCGATCTGAATTCAACAGGAATAAACAAAGTAAGTGCAGATTCAGCCCAGGATCTCAGGCAGAGGTCTTTAACATCACCTGTCACCTGATCATTTCTAGAGGAGATGATGGAAGACCACAAGTGGGACTTTTTGTATGCCAAGCTTTGCCACTGAGTAACAGCCCTAGTCCTGTGTTTTTTTAAAAACTGGATTGTGAGATATAAATCTGAAAAATAAATTTAAAAAGCATTTCTACAAATCAAAATAATATTGTATGTACTGTGATGAATGGTTCAGTCTTTAAACTTGAGTCCCAACTCATTAGTTATGACTGAGGGCTACTGAAGCATACAAATTCTCCAGAATTCACCACTATGCATTTCAGTGGGATTGGAGGTCATTATCAATGTATAATCACATCTAGAGTGCAGTTCAAGCCAATAATTGTCTTGGGTGTTTTATGGGAGTGCTACAGACACAATGTTCTCAACCTGTGTGGACTTGACCAAAAGCTACATGTCCAAACCCATTTTTATAAGGCAGTAATTTGCCATTCACTGTGCTGATGTGGAGTCACTTTATTCCCTTTTCAGTGAAAATAACTCTAGGCATACCTCTGTGTGTTTCTCTCCGAATTTAAAGCATACCAGCTTATATATGCAAATACCGACCAAGCCACTTTTCTGACTGCCATGCCTTCATTTTGGTTTTTGGGGAAAGGAAATGCAAATTTCTGATACAGAGACCTTTGAATAAAGTGTAACTTGTGAGTGCAAATGAAATTACTATTTGATCAAAAAGGAAAGAAACATTTAGACTGCTCTTGTGACAACAGTGTTTAATTAAATGAAGCTTAATATTTTACAGAACATTTTGTTTGAGGAAGCTAAGCTAATGTTTCATTAATACTTTAGAAAGAAGTCAAAGTTATAAAAAGGGTTTTTAAATGAAAAGTCTTTCTCCTTTGATCAACTGAACTTCTGGGACATATCACTTGTGTTCTAAGAATAAAGTATAGTCCAAAATTGTCCCAGAGTGGAACCATTCACATGAAAACCCCAAATGGAAATTAAAATATCTCAGGAAGCAATTGTTAAAAACATATTTGGCTACTGAGAAGCAATACAAAACCAAAAAAGGAAACCAGAACCAAACCTAACCAGAAAAGTTAGGAATCCAAAGGGCGAGATGAATTTTTTTTAATTTGCAAATATTTATTACATAAAGTGCACTAATTCAAAATTTAAAAAAAACATCTATAAATCAAAGTCATCATAATTTAAAAACTGAGGGGTCTTCCTCAGTGGTCAAATTGTTATGAGAAATGCACTCATGCGTAAAATCAAAGGGCTTGCTGGGTGGCAAAGAAAAACCTGCTCGGTGCGCTCCAATGTCAAGATTTTTCTGATACACCTGGGAATGCACTGGTAATTGATTGCTGGGCAAAAGCAGAGAGTGGTGGCCTCTGGAAGTGCATATTTTAGAAGGTGGGCTCCAAATCAGATATTTTTATATTAAAAAGACTAGTTGGAGCAGCAACAAACAGATTTTTCTTTGCCACCCAGCAAGGCCTTTGATTTTATGCATGAGTGTATTTCTCATAACAATTTGACTACTGAGGAAGACCCCTCAGGGTCAAAATGCATTTGGTCCATTCCGTGTTGGTCTGTTCCATGTGTAGTTAGAATTGTGATTTTTTAAAAATTATGATGACTATGTGATTTACAGATGTTTTAAAAACTTTGAATTACTGCACTTTATGTAATAAATATTTGCAAATTTTCTAAAAATTATTTTTGCAGCTCAACCTTTGGATTCCTAACACTACTGAGAAGCAGCCGTCATTCAGGGTTAGAAATATAGTTTACAACATGTTCCTTTTTTTGTTTATTATTTTCAGTTATATTCTTTCTAGCCCCCAATTGGATGCAATTATAAAGCATGTACGGAAATAAAAGCAGCAATCCCCCCATCAAGTTAAACAAGATAAACTTAAGACAGCAACCTAAGAGTAAAATTCAATCAATTAAACCAAGGCAGCAGTTCAATGGGAGCAGTTCAATTCTACCCCAAGGAGAAAGTTTGTATCTGTCCTCCTAAACAAAAGCATGGAGTTAGGCAACCTAGAAACCGAGGACAATCTATAGAATGTTTAAACTTAGGGTTGCCAGGTCCCCCATGGCTACTGGCGGAGGTTGGGGGGTTAGGGTGCCATATCCTGGATGGGAACCTCCTAGAAATTTGGGGATGGAGCCTGGGGAGGGGAGGGAACTCAGCAAGGTAGGATGCCATAGGGTCTACACTGCAATACATCCCTTTTTTCCAGGGGAAATGATCTCTGTTGCCTGGAGATGAGCTGTAATTCCAGAGGATCTGCATGTCCCACCCAATGGCTGGCCTCCCTGCAGCTTCTCAGACAGCAAAAGAACATGCAGAAAAACTTCTCAAATTTTTCTCAAAGCAGAGTCATGTTTCTTCAGGTAGCAGAAGCCGGCACCATGCAGGCCTTTTAAAAATAGAACAACGACTTTTAATTGTGTTCAGTGTACAGGAGCTAATGAAACTGTGTGTGTTATGGAATGCTTCAAGAAGATGGATTTCAAATAGATGGTTGGCCCCGAAGGCCTCGTGTTTTGTTTATTTGTATTTATCATGAAATATCTGTGCAAGGAGACAAAAAGCGGGACCAAGTCTGGTCTTCTAAATTTTTTATTATTCTCTATGACAAAAGAAGCTCGCAAGTCATGTCTGCTGCTCTTTTGCAGGCCAAAGGGGAGCTCATTAGGGTTGCTAGTATTCTGGACCCGGTTTCTACACACGCTTAGTGGCTTCCATTCCTTATAATGAGAAGAGGTAGAATAGTGTCCTAAAAGCAAGTATATGGTGAATATACAGAATGTATACAGGCTGTAGTTTTTTTCTTGGGACAGAATTACAACATGTTAAAATGCAGAATATACAAGGTCCTTGTCAAAACTCACGTAGCCTTGCCTTGAAAAAAAAAACACATGGTAACCTACCAATCAATAGCTACCTACTGTTGTGGGGTTGTCTGCTTTAAGTCTGAAGCCTCATTAATCTTTATTTGGATAAACCAGTTTCCACCTTGCCACTGCGAAATTCCCTGTTGCTGATGCTGCTCATATTGTGCTTGTGCATGGCTTGGAATATTTATTATTATTCATTTATTTGTTATATTTCTGTACTGCCCTCCCGTAAGGCTCAGGGCGGTTTGCATAAAACATAGGGATATACATTGTAACCACAGTGACAACAATCATGACAGTAACAGTAAGAACCAGTACTGAGTAACAATAATATAACAATTAGCAATACAATAGCACTTTTTATACAGCCCGTTGCAGAGCTGGTGGGTTCAGGATGTGGAAGGCTGTCTGCAATGTCTGGGGGCCCAGCTGAATGGTGTGAAGTCTGTCAGCCTCAACAGAATGCCTGGCGGAGGAGCTCTCTTTTGCAGGCCCTGCAGGATTGTGGAGTTCAGGAAGGGCCCTGATCTCTGCAGGGAGCTCATTCCACCAGGTGGGGCCAGGACAGAGAAGGCCCTGGCCCTGGTTGACGCCCAATGTGCTTCCTTGGGGCCAGGGATCCTCAGCCAGTTGGTGGTGGCAGAAAAACCCGGCCGAGACTTACCTCAGCCGAACATTGACGCAGCAGAGGGCTTGCTGGGAGGGAGAGGTGACGTATCAGAGGCTTTCTAGCATGCACTGAGATGACACAATGCACACAGCGTAAAGGGCAGGGCAGGACCTGTGGTGACTATTTAAGTTGCCACATGTGTAGGTCTTGCCCTCTTCGACAGGAATGCCATGGAAGTTGCTTCCCTCCCACCCACCCTACGTTTTTGTATACAGCATTGTTAAGGGTTTCAAGGTGGATGTTTTGTTCAATAATTGTCACAGCTGTGGGTTTGCATGGGATGGAGCCTGTTGGCAGGGAGTCCAGTGTGCGATCAGACTCCCTGGGGGTTGGGACCTCACTACGAGGTGGTGCATACACGAGCGCAGCTTACCCAGCTGGGAGGCCAGGGGCTTGTTTGCCAGGTGGCCTGGAGGCAGCCAAATGAGGTGGACACTCATTGGCTCCCCCGCATAGGTTGCTTCCCTTAGTGGCGGACTTCAGTAGGCAAGGGGATCTGCTCTCCCGGCTGGGAATGTTGCGGATCCCCAGGGCGCCTCTGGACTCTGCGCATTGTGTCGCAGTCTGCTGACTGATAGGTCAGGTTCCCTCTCCCATGCTGCACCAACCCTCCCATGGGGAGGTAATAAAGCTGTGGCCTTGTTTATCCCAACATTGGTGTCGCTTCTTATTCCAGCACATAATGCCCTCCTGCAAGTCAACGTAATACACTTTGGGGGTCATAGGCAGACAGGCAGATACACTGGCATTGAAGGTAATTGCCAGAACCCTAAGCCTTATCCGGAATTCAACTGGGAGCCAGTTGAGGAGAAAGACCCACATAATCATGGCCGGACATAACGTGAGCACCACACAGCCATGTGCAGTTAGCATTTACTTTTAAGATGCTAACATCATTGTGACATATGAATTTGGAGAACTTATATGAACATCCTTATCCATAGTTCCTCTATATATTTGTGAAACAGCCCAGGGGGGGGGGTGGAATGTGTCTAGCTGTCCAAGCCAATCAGGGTACAGCTAGCAACACTGGCTGCACCCTGATTGGCCCTGCCCCTACAGCTTCCTCCCTCCCTCCCTGGATACTAGCCACATTCCTCTCAGCCACACCAGAAACAGAGAGACACATAGAGCCCTGCCAGACCGAACACGAGCCCTCATTCCCTCCTATCGCTCCTGCTGTGAGGGAGGCAGAGAGAGACACAGAGAGAACTGCCCCAAGCTGGTGACCAGCACTGCTTCTCTCCTATGGCTCCTGCTGCCATGGAGAGACACAGAGAGAACCACCCCTGCTGCAATGGAGGGAGAGAGAGACAGAGACAGAGAGCTGCCCCAAACTGCACACCAGCCCTGCTTCCCTCCTACCAATGAGCCCATGCAGTGACAGGAAGAGGGAGAGGGAGATGGAGAGAAAGACACACAGAGAGAGATCTGCACCTCCCAGTGTCCCCTGGGTCCTAGTGCTCATTCCATTCCTGGATGCAATGGGTTTTCTTGCTAGTATATAAATATTAGAGAAGAATTCTTTTGGGGAGGTGTAATTAAATGAGCAGTTATCCAAAGTACTTTTTTTTTATAGAGAGTTTTTATTTTATTTTCCAGAGTTAAAGACAGTGAGATACATGCAATCTACATTGTTAATACAGAAAAGGAGAGTTATGCTCTTCATTTGATACACTTGGTTCCCCATTTTAATCCCCTTTGTAAATAGTTCAGGTAAGGGCCCCATTGTTCTTGAAAGGCCTCTTCTATTCTTCCGTTCACTACTAGTGTCAGTTCGGCCATCTTGGCAAAATCAGCTAGTTTATTCAGCCAGTCTTCTGTCGAGGGTCGTTCTTGCGTTTTCCATTTCTTGGCCAATTCTAGTCTTGCTGTCGTCGTCGCATAGGAGAAGAAGCTCTGTATGTGGGTTGGGGGGCACTGCGGAAAAACATTTTAGTTCCCCGTTTCAATCTTAAAAACCCTCTTCTCTTCATTTAAGATTATAAGACTGGCTACAATATTATGGACTTTTACCCAAAGCTTATAGACTTTTTATAGACTTTTTCACGTTTGCACCACATTTAAAAAGAGAAGTCTGCTTTGTTACCATCATTTCAGCATTTGTTTGCATAGTTTCTGACAATTTTAACAATCATAAACAGTTTATACTTAACGTGGTCCTAGAGCCCTCCACATTTCCACTAGGGAAAAGGAAAAAGGAAAAAAAACAAGCCTGCTTAGTTGTACGGAAAGAAGAGAAACAAATATATGTTTATGAGTTGCTAAGGTTATTAAGTTATATAAGTGTACATTATTAATACCAGAAATGATAAAATGGAGTCTTCGTTAATTAGTAGAATAAATTCTTCGTTAGTTACATTTACACCTCCTCAGTTAGGAACCTCCTTTTAGTTATGCTTTAAGTTTAGGCTGAAAGTCACTACAGAGATATGTTAGATAATTCAAATTCAGCTTACATAGGAAATCTAAAACCCCACACTATAATGTAAGCCCATTCCATTAGGTGTCTCCTTTTAGTTATGCTTTAATTTTGGGCTGGTAGACGCTACGAAATTAGATTTAATAATACAAATTCAGCTTACTTAGAAGATCTTAGACCCCAGATTAACTTCTTAACTAGTTATATTGCCTATATAGCTACGGAAAGGAGGGAAAAGAGAAAAAGAATTTCAACCACTGTGTTACATTTCCATTCCCCAAGCTTCTTAAGGGGGTCTCATATTGAGGCTTGTTACGTCTTGTGGCTCCCATTGACTAATGTTCTGTCCTGTTGGTCTTTGGCTAGGAAGGTACAGTTGTAGTCTTTCCCTCGGAGTATACATCGATAAATCTTGAAACAGTTGTACCTCCTGGACTCCAATATCAGTACAGATGTTTTTCCAAGAAGCTCCTTTCAATCGATTGCTTTCACCGCAGATCCATATGTCTTTTAATTGATTCTTGTGTACTGTTGCTTTGGAGTGGCTGTATATCTTCTCAGGTAGGGTGTCCTTATCTGAGCTGCAAGACTCTGACATCCCCTTTTCCATCTCCATAATTTCAGATTCCTCTTCTGCTGGTAATTTTCCACCTTGTTTAGAGCTATCATCAGCCACTACTATTGGTTCATCATTCCTGTTAGAAACTTCTTCCTTAATGCCTTTAAACTCCATGAGCATATTTTTAAGCGAGCCATTTATAGATTCTTTCAGGTCTTGTGTTTGTTTCTCTAGAAGATATGCAAATTTTTTAAGCGAAAACATGTTCCAGGCTTGGAATTTTGTTAGACTTAATCAATTATGCATATGTTGTTTCCAAAATATATTTGCAGTTTTGCAAATAACCAGTAGAGGTCCTACAGAGTCCTAACGAAAGCAACAGTCTGTTTTAATATTAAAGCAATGTCTCTGGAGCTTAGTTCTCGCGAGATCTTTCCAGGCACGGCTCTTATCTCTCTTATCTTCGAAAACCAAAACATATGCAATAAGAGCTGTTACTTATTAGTTTGAGTTAATTTAAGTCCATCTTCTACTTAGAAAAGAAAATTAGCCTGCCTCATAATGAGGTGGCATCAAGCAGAGCCAGAAACGGGGGGAAAAGTAGAGACGGAGAAGCGGAAGAGCACTTGCATCTCTGCGTTGATTAATGACTCAATATCTTGGAATTTGGCAGTGTCCACCCCCTCAGTTGCAATAAATTGTCTTCCTGTCACTCTAGCTTGTTTGGATTAGAGAAAGCAACTTTCCACGCCGAGAGTTTATTCCAGGGAAGAGGGTGCCGGGGGAAACCCCACTCACTGTTTGTAGGCTCGATCTGATGTCTGCCAGATGTTTTCACTCCGGAGTTGTGGTGAGTCGAAGGTCTTGCTGGGAGGTATCCAATTAGCTTTGTAGATTAAAATAAGCTTTGTAGATTGCAGAGTTGAAAAGGGAGGAAAGGGAGGAAAGGATATTAAAATGGCGGACGGCGCTTGCTGGACCCTGTGCACACTGAGCTTACGTTCCAGTGGGAGATTAATTTCCCTGTGGAACAGAGAGGCCCCAGAGATTCACAAGGAATTTCTGAGAAGATTGTGGGTGGGTTAGCGTACCCAAAACCCGATTCTGTCAATCACAGCAGCGATTGACCCTCAGTGGAACAGGAGCTCGAAGTATTCGAGCTATCCAAGTGCCATGGCTCCGCCTTCTTCCCAAAGTACTTTTTAACATTTAAGCAGGAGTGTGCCAATCCAGACCAGGACTCATCACATGAGGAAGTATCCCATTTATATGTTTGTTTATTACATTTATATACTGCCCTCCCTTGAGGCTCACAGCAGTTTACATGTAACATAGCAGAACAGAACAATACAGAAAAATTTGTTCCATGGTATAGTAATAGCAATAATAACAATAGCATATTTGAACAATAGAACAGTAATGAAATCAGCAATTTACACTGATGGACCCATGGCTAGTTGGTTCCTGCATAGAGATTCATGAGGGGGGGGGGATCCTGGAGGCCAGTGGAAGGCATTGATTCAAGTTGATTTCAACCAAATGCTTAGCAGAAATGCTCTAGTTCTGTCAGGACCCTGATCTCTTCTGTGAGTTCATTCCACTAGGTGGGGGCCAGGACGGAGTAGACTCTGGTCCTCGTTGAGGTCAAGAGAGCTTCCTTGGGTGACTGTCATATGGATCACTGCAGCTAAGTATTCTGGGGCCAAGTAGGGCACTAGTAGTTTGGCCTAGTGAAGATGGTAGAATGCCAGCCATGCTACTTTCATGACCTGAGCCTCCATTGAAAGGGAGTCATCGAGTATCACACCCAGGTTCCTGGCAGAGTGAGCCACTGAAGGCTGGACTCCTTCCAAGATAGGTAGGCACATTTCATCACTTGGGCCCTTCTTACCTAGCCATAGGACCTCCGTCTTTGAAGAGTTGAGCTTCAGACGACTCTGTTTGAGCCATCTTGCCACTGTTCACAGGAAGCTGGCTAATTCTTCTGGGGAGAATGAGAGTGGCCATCCATCAGGAGAGCTGGGTGTCATCACCAAATTGATGACATCCCAGGCCAAACTTTCACACCAGTTGGGCAAGAGGGTGCATAAAGATGTTGAATAAGTTTGGAGAAAGAATGGCTCCCTGAAGGACTCCACAAGCAACTTGGTGGTAGCTCGATGATCTCTCTTCTATAGCTACCCTCTGTCTGTGATCCAGAAGAAAGGAGATCAGCCACTGAAGGGCTGTCCCTCATATCCTGGCATTGGCAAGGCAGCAAGCAAGAAGCACATGGTCAACTGTGTCAAACTGGTGCTGGTCCAACTGGTGCTGGAGGTCATCCGTCAGAGCAACTAGTGCTGTTTCTACTCCATGGCCAGACTGGAAACCAGATTGAGATGGGTCTAAGACAAGCTTCTTCTCAGAATGCTGACAATTGGTCCATAACAGCCCTTTCAAGCATCTTGCGCAGAAATCTAAGTGTAAGACAGGACCATAGTTGTTGTATTCTTGCGGGTCTAGAGATGGTTATTTAAGCAATGGGCAAACCACTGCCTCTTTTAGACCTTCCAGGAATTTTCCAGTTGAGAAGGAGAGGTTGATGATTTCCTGAAGGGGGGCAACTATTCTTGTGTCGGTTGTCTTTAGCAGCTATGATGGGCATGGGTCTAGAGGGCATATGGTTGGCTTTGCTGCCATTACCATCCTGTCCACTTCAGTCTGCATGAGTCATCTGAAGTTACTCAGTGTTCTCTCCAAAGATGGCCAAGGGGCCTCTAGTTTTCTTTATTTATCTAAGGTTGGAGGGAGGTCGTGGCAGAGTATCGAAATTTGACTCGCAAATACCTCACAGCTGATATCCAATTGCTTATTATTTTGGCTCCCTTCCTCCAGGGTGGTGAGAGACTGAGCTATCCTAAACAATTGAGCTGAGCGTGAGTTAGCAGATGTGATGGCAGCTAAAAATTGCATTTTACTGACTTCACCGCCATCCCATGGCCTCCCAAATGCATACTATAAGATGCTCTTGAAACCTCATCGCGAGTCTTCCTCCTCTAGTCATCTCAGTTCCCATTTCTTGGTAAACATAATATACATACATACACGCTGAGAGAGAGAAAGAGATGCTACTAAATTTTTTTGCAAAAAGTTATAGGCATCATACTAGTAGTCTTCATTTTCTCCAAAAAATACAAATAGCTACTTGGGAGCAGGTACATTTCAAGTTCGCACCTAACAACAACAACATTTCAAGTTAGTAAAATGACATACACACACACACACACATGACTGGTATTTAAGAATAAGAAAATTCTTAACAGGCTATCTGTAATCTTCCAGAAGGACTGTAAGGCTGAGGCGCCAGTCATTAGAACTTATTTCCTAATAAATTGGCTTAGGATTGTTCCGTACATACGATTTAGCCAGTTCTAATGCTGCTAGGTGCTGAGGTAGATGGGTTTTTACCTGTACAAGAGAAAATATAACACATGATGCACACAATAAATTCATATATACAAATGCATATTTTTTCTAGTCCCACTTACTATAGGCCACTGTTCCTATATCATATGCAAGTCAAATGTATATTTGTTGCCATATAACTTGGATTAAAGCCCTAAGAGTGAGATAAACTCACTGCAAATTAATATTCTTGAAGAGTTCTATGTCACAGCTGCCTGTAATGCACAGCAAGTCACAAGATAATCTTTCCAGCTTCTAAGATATGGCGATTATACCCACACACTTTTGCTAGCAGGACATCTGAATCCATATAAAATCCTGAGCAGAAAGTTGTACATAATAATAAGCGCTACACTTTGGGTCAGCTCTTATCCTTACTTCAAACGATACGCTTGTTTGGTGTTTCCATGGTGCTACTGTGTTGCCTTTACGTCTATAATTGCTACCCTTTATTTAAATATGCTCATCTCCAGAGTAGTGTTCTCCTTTAAGGGGGGAAATTACAGCTCAAGAGCATTCCCTGCAGCTATTTCACCTCACACTGAGATCTTGTCAGCATTTAATAAGTTAAATGAGCTTGGGCTGAATCAACACCTGGGTGGGAATCCATAGCAAAGACGACTGGAGGCAGTAATACTTAGGATATTCCTAAACTCCACCAGACTCAGCTGTTCTATCAGGAACAATCCCTCTCAAGCTTTAAGGAAGAACTGTGTTGAGACAGGTTCATAGCAGGGCAGCATGGAGGAGCCAAATAAAGAGTACTCAAACACCATCTATGGAATAAATAAGATCACAGCTCTATTATAACCCAAGCAGGAACATGGTGCAGCATGGGAGGAACTGCTTCCCACCTGCTCTTCCGCTCCAATGACTGTATGTTACTTCCTGTTAGTCAGGACACGTAGCCCGTGAGACCATCAGCTACAAGTCCTGATCCGAAGCTCCATCCTAATGTCCCTCTTGATCTGGAGAAGCAGGTGACAGTAGATATACTCACTCTCACCTGCAGAAGTTCCACAAAAATGGAACAGCAGGCAGGAGCAAGGCCTCTCTGACCATGTGCTCAGCGATGAGGAGGCCTAAGATGCAAAGCACCACTGCTGAGCTGCTGGGGGAAGGAGGCCAAGCACAAGGGGACATCCTCTTAAATTGGAAGGGCCAAGCTTGGCCCTCCCCAGCCCCTCCCCTTGGGGCAAAGGACCAGCCACAAAGGGCACACAGTGTCTGTGATCAGCCACATCCCACACGGCTTCCCACAGCCGGCTGAACTTCAGTCCTCTTCTGACCTCCTGGCCTCTGAGGCTGTAATCTGGTGGTCAACGGTGAGGGCAAGGCCATCTTCAACACATCTTCATTCTCAGGTTTCATGCAAACTGTTTGGATAAGTTTGGATAAGTACAGCTTTTACACATGGAGTTACATCCCACCAATAATTTCTGCTTGCACAAGAGTTTTTGCACCAGCAGAAACATAAAGCATGACAAGTAGCCCTTGCAGTAAGTCAACATGACTGTGTCCTATTTTGTATTTCCACTGGCTCAAGACATAACACAAGGTGACCTTCTTTGATGAAATCATATCACTCCTCCAAACTGGACAGTAACTGCTGCATCCATTAGCCTTTGGTTCTTTGTACCCAGCAATACTGATTAGGACTTTTAAAAATCAGTGTTTGATTGTACAGTAGTTCCAGCATAAACAAAAAGGTGATAAGTAAAATTTCTATTCTGCAAACTCATAGTGGTATCTAATTCAATGCTCAGTTCCCCATGTGACCAATTTGCTTCAATAAACTTCCCTGTACAGTAGCATATATCTATTTTAAATGTATCTATATCATCTTTCAAGCCAAATAGAGTCCCCGAGGCAGTAAACTTTTGGAAAGGACACAAACCAGGAAAATGCAGTTTGGTTCATGTTTTATGTCATGTCCAGTTTGTGAACCACAAACTTTCATAAACTGCTAGGGGCTAAATGAACCAGATCAGTTCATGAGGTTTGTGGTTCACTAGAACAGCCCCCTTGCATACAAGAGACACCAAATGTGCAGGGAATCTATGGCTGATACAATCTACCTGTGCTCCATGTTTGGTGAGGATTGGATTGATGAGATCTAATTTATGGTCCCCCAAAGAAGATGCCCCCAGGAAAGTGCTTTCTGAGAAAATGACTGCCTGTCATTTCCCCAGAAAGCCTTTTCCTGAGAGCACTTTCTTTGGGGGGCTATAACTTGGATCCCGTAAATCCTGTAGGGGAGAATCAGAGATCTCTGATGGTGTCTCCATCTTGAACAGGATACCTTCTATTTACTCCTAACCTACACCTTTCAAAATGACAGCTGACCGTTAGTTATTTTGACAGGCATAGTTTCAAGAGGTTCAGGAGTATATAGAACTAGTAATCAAGCCCGCTGTATCTAAATACAGTGGGCACTAGACCAGGGAGCCCCCGGCAGTCGCGCGGAGCACGGCTGCCGGGGGTTTCCTTTGTGGGCGGCATGACGCGGCGAGAGGCGCTTTGCGCCTCTCACTGCGTCAGGCCGCCATCAAGGAAGCAACTGCGAGCCGCGCAGAGCGCGGCTCGCAGTTGCTTCCTTGTCAGCAGGCTGGGAATCAGTTTCCTTGTCAGCAAGCTGGGGGTACTGATTGGTTCTCCTGCCAGAGCTGTTCTCACAGAGCAGTTCTGTCAGAGCTTTCTCAGGGTGTCTGGCATCTAGAGAGGAAGGGAAGGCAGTTGTAAGCCGCTTTGAGACTCCTTTGATTAGTGAAAAGCGGGGTACAAAATCCAGCAGCTATTCATCCTGTATTTGTTTTGGGGGGAGGCTAGATGGGAGAGCCTGTGATGATAGAGCATTCCCCACCCTCGGCTTATATGCGAGTCAATAAGTTTGCACAGAATTTGTGGTAAAATTAGGTGCCTCGGCTTATATGCGGGTCGGCTTATTCTTGCATTGTTCAACATGTCATTTTGCCTTGTTTCAGATTTCTGCTATCCTAATCCTGTTACATTTGTTTGCTAAGTATTTATTCATTCTACTGACTACACTGGCTTACTTTATGTAATCTGTCTTGAGTCTCACTCTCAATAGTCTCACTATTATTTTAATTGTATTTTTTGCCTGCCTCTCCCCCATTTAGGGCTATAAACAAATAAACAAATCAATAAAATATTCTGCCAAACAACCTTTCTCAAATCCACCAAGGTAGCTTAGAACAAGAACAGGGACACTGATTGCCAGACTGCATGCAATTGTACCTATACCCCAGGCAAATACGGAATTCTACTGCTCTATTTTTTCCCCTTAACTTTTTTTTTTTTTTTTTTTTTGCAAATCTTCACCTTGCTACTGACAAATGTTGCATCACATATTTGGTTGTAAGGCACAGTGCTCATTTATCTCAATGCTGCACAGACCTATTTACAAGTCTATAACCACAGATATTTTAAATCTTAATTAGTATTTTCAGCCTGTTTAAGCTGTATCATAAAAAATTCCTTGGTCATGCACAGCTTATAAAAAATGTTTTAAACATAAGAATGCAGGCGCCTTTTTAGTTTGAAAAAATAATTACTCTACAAATGTCATAACCTGTCTGAATGCTAACCACTCAATAAAATTTTGTTCTGTCTTTGCAAAAATGCTAATTAATACTGGATAATAGGAGTTTTGCTGGCTAAGGTGTTAATTTTTTAAAAAAATGAACCCACCATGTCTCATTTAATCCTATTGTTTTGATTCATGTCTTCTTGATATTGCTGTCTTTCAGGAATGTTTGGTCAGTTTGGTCATGTTTTTCAAACTTGGTTAAGACAAAATTCTGAGTTACTATCCCTCACAGATTGTTGTGAAGACCATAAGCTCATTGTATGATGATCCTGGGCAGAGATGAGGCTTAGTTCTAGGAACTCACAACTTGGTATGAAATGCACAATTTTATTTTTTAACTTTCAGGCTTACAAACATAGATGACGAGAGATCAACCACCTCCCCCCAATATATACCCTATGAAACAAATTCAGGAAGCTCTAATCTTTCTGCACAGTGGGGACCCAAAACAGTTCCCCTTTGTCATTCATTTCTCCTTTATTTTATTCTCACAACAACTTTATGAAGTGGCTGGGGTGACTGGGCCAAAGTTACCCAGTGAGCTATTGCAGTACAGTGGGATTCAAACCTGTGTCTCTCATATCTTAGTCTGAAATTCCAACAACTACACAACACTGACGTTTGTGAATCACTGCTGTTGAGCAATAGCAACCAGCCAGAATTGGGCTTGTAAATTTCCAATTGGATGCTGCTGGGCCTGGCTCCTCAGAGGTCAAAAGAGCTATGGCAAGGACCCTTAGCTGACAGATACCAAGGCCTGAAGGTTGTCAATACTATTTGAGTTGCTCAGCATGGCTATTGAAGGTGTCAGTTTATTAAAGTTATAGAAAGTCTTTTAATCATTTGAGGGATGGTAGATAGACGGATAGATAAATAAGTAGATAGGTAGGTAGGCAGGTAAGTAGATTTCAATTACTTATGCAAACCTGGAGTTTTACTCAGGTCTGTAAAAAGATCTATATTGTCCATCCATGGCCTCAATCTCCAAATTTAGATATCAGTAGATGAAATCACACTGACAGTGTGGATGGGAGGTTAACAAATGAACATGAGGGAGACTTTTTGGGCTCACAGGGTATTGAAAATCCCACCCTCTCACCAGCTCTTGTTTCCACAGTCTTGTTCCTATACTGAACTGTTGCTCTGGTTTCCTGAGCAACCCCAAGTGGGGACTGAGATCTCAGCATATTTTGTTTAAACTTTTTTTGTGTGTGCAAACCTGGACTTCTCCCAGGCTTACCAAAATGGGTATCTCAGGCTTACCAAAATGGGTGTCAACTTCTTGCACATATTTTTACCCATACAATGGGGTTATAACTGGGAATTAGATATATGATCTGAATATGCAAATGTTAGATTCACTTCCCAAACAGATAAATAACAGTCTTGGTTTCATTTTATCACCTGAAAAACAAAAGCTACAGAGTTTACTGTAATAATAATAATTATTATTATTATAATTGGAGTAAATCTATATAATCTAATTGGCTTCAATGATGATTACATCAAGGCAAAGTCTAACCCTATAAAGAAATCATTGCTGCAGGACAAAGCAATAGTCTCGGAAATTATGAAGCCTTGGCTCATGAAATCTTTGTCAATACAGTTCCATTCTGGCTCTTTCCACAAACATTTTCTCACCAAAACCCTAGTTGCATAGGAAATATCTAT